>NW_026947496.1:13080000-14280000 GCF_034190915.1 Cavia porcellus
AATGCCTCCCTTTTGAGAAAAACGTCGATTGAGAGGTTTTCCAAGTCAGGAGTGGCGTTTCGGGATCTTTAGGGACTGTTCCTCTCCATGGGGCTGCTGGAGAAAATGCATGCACTTCATTTGATCAGAGGGAGAAGCAGCACCTGTGTGTCACCCTGAGAAAGGGGTATAGTCATAGCGCCTCTGTCCCAGGTCCTGTGCAGAGGTCCTGTCCCAGGAGGACCATCCAGCTTGCTGTCATGGCCACTTCGTGTGCATGGGGCAGTCCATGTGCTTACTCAGCCTCCATTCCATCCACACCTCCAGCTGAGGGGTGGGTGTTGGCTTTTTTGGGGAGATGACAGAAATGGGATCCAGAAAGGGAAAGCAGCTTGTTGGGGTTCATGCAGTATGGAGGACAGCGAGGACTCACACTGGGGCTTGTCTGAGTCTGAGGACCACCTTGCCACACTGTCCTCCAGGGCAATAAGCCAGTCCATCCGTTGCCCCAGATGGTCACAGCGGAAGAGTCTGGGTAGAAAGCCAGGTCAGGCGGTGGGATATTGAAGGTCCCCAGGAAGTCACAGATGGCATTGAGCCCCTCCCTGGCCTTCCTGACCCAGGAGGGATATGGGGGAGTGTGACAACCCAGGTAGTGCCACACAATGGCTCCCTGGCCACCAGCCTAGACTGGTCCTAGAGGCCAGGACTGTTTGTCAGCATCGCTGGCCTCTCTCTGGCACCAGGGACAGTGCCGCTTCTTTCGTTCCTGATTGACTCCTTGGAGTCACAGGGGCCCTCAGCCTAGCACTGGGGAAAGACTGCAGCACAGAGCAGCAGAATAAGTTCAGGGCTTGGACTCACCTTGATCAGGTGCAGCTCTAGGCAGATTCTATCTTTGCATCCTCTTCGGGGGTGATGACACCCTTCGTAATGCGATTTCTGAGAGTGAGGCTGAGGCCAGGCATGGGCAGCATTTCGAGTGGTCCCTGCATTTGAGTGTTCCTGTTCCACACTCACCATCCTGCAGCCCACTTAGGGTGCCTGTTTCCTGCCCTGCACTTCAAGGGTCAGCTGTGGGGACCCTGAAAGCTACACCTGAGTTCAGTGAGTTTAATGGTGGCACATCACCCCCTTTCACCAGTGTGATGTAGGAACTCCCCTGAGGAGCCCTGGTGCTGTCTGTGAAGGCTGAAGATCTACTGTGTGCTGGGTACTGTGTCTGGGACAGAAAAATGAACAAAACACGACCACTGCCCTCAGGGACCTGGCATTCCAGGTGAAGAGATACACAAATAAGCGTTTAGGACGTGGTAAATGCTGTGGCAGTGCTGTGCACTGAATGCTAAGCGAGCAGAGAGCAGGCACTACAGTGCGATGGCAGAGCACTTGCTTAGCAGGCAAACTCTGGGTTCCATCCCCAGCCCTCTAGAAAACAAGAAACCAAATAAACAACAGCAAAAAAAGGAAGCACAGAGAAAGAAAAAGCCCAATCTGGAAGCCGCAGATGAGGTTTAAAAAACCAGCAGGTACCAGCCTGGGTGACGACCTTGGACTTGCACAAGCAGAAACTACATTTCCCAGAATTCCCTCTGCTGAGAAGTTCTGGGTTCAACAGACCCAGAGGTTTGGAGGGTGGGAGGACAGCTTTGTTGCTGTGCGTTGCTAATGTAGAGTCCAGATGTGGCAGGAGCTTGTGGTTGTCGCAGCAGAGGAGCTGACCTCTGGCCTGCATCTGTTCAGTGTCTCCAAGCTTCCTCCTTCAGCTCTGTCCCCCACCAGGTGAGTGATGAGCTCAGGGACAAAGCTTCTGGTTTCCCCTGCTGCGCTGCTGGTGTCAGAATGTGAGCACCCAAGCAGGGCCCATGCCATCCTGGCCTCCAGTGTGCCCATGAGTTAAGAAATGTTTCCCATGGGTAGGTGGTGAGGATTGGTAGTAAGTGGCAAGGGCTTGTTCTCAGAGATACATTGTTTTGGATATTTCATTGCTGTGTGGACTTCACAGAGTGCATTTGCACAAACCAAGAAGGTCTAGGGCAGTGAAGGTGAACCTTTTAAGGCTTTCAGTGATAACATCCAGCTGCGGCATGCATGCCAAAGGTTCACCACCACTGCTGGGTGGCTCTTGGTGCAGTCCAGAGATGCAGGGAGCCAGGTATCGTGGCACGTGCCTGTAATCCCAGCACTCTGGGAGGCACAGGCTGGGGGGTTGCCAGCCTTGGCAGTTTAGTGACTTAGCAAGATCCTGTCTCAAAATAAAAAATAAAAAAAGTCTAGTGATGTAGGTCGGTGCAAAGGTTCGATCCCCAGTATGGCAAAAAGAAGAGAGACGGAGAGGAAAAGAGGAGGACGGGGGGAGAAAGGGAGATGGAGAGAGAGAATAAACACGAGATGGCTGAGCTGCAAACTTAAAAAAAAGTAGGTGGAAGGAGCTCATAAGTAGTGCTAATGTACGTGAGTGTGATGTATTAGCACACCATAATGTTTGGTGGTACCACTGTTGCTATGCTCTGTGTGTAATTGTAGGTGCTACACTTGCATATGCCTAGCAGTGCGGTAAGTTTGTTCACACCTGCATAACTACAAGCACAGGAGGAGCATGTTGTGCCATGACTTAACAATGGCTCCAGTGTCCCTGAGGGCTGGGTCTGTGCCACTTCCACTGTGATCTCCTGGGACCACTGTTGTACATGGGGCCTGCTCTCAGCTGGATGTCATTGTGCAGCACATGCCTGTGTCTGGTTGGAGCAGGACAGAGAGGCTACGTCTAATAAATAAACCGCAGGTTTCAGTGGCTTCAGCTGCGAGGACTTGGCTTGCTCTCATTGTGCTGGGTTAGTGATTATCCCTAGTGGCCCATTACCAAGCTGTGTCTCTTTATCTCATTCACTGCGCTCATCAATGTGTGGCCTAAGAGATTTCCCAGAAAGGCAGCTTTCTGTGGACGATCCTGCCAGCCCAGTTGACCTCAGTCACTGGCCAGGCTTCAGGATGGCTCATCTGACCTCCGCCAGCTCCCCGAGAGCAGCACCCAGAGTGCTAGGGAATGGGGTGCTTGGAAAGGAGAATAAAATGAGACCTGAGAAATACATGGCATTGTCAACTTGGGAGCTCTTATGGGTGGTTCAGTGGCTGTGGCAGAATAGCTACATTTGTTCATGCTATACAGTTGGGAGTTTCCATTAAGTATTTTTAGACTTTCCCTTCTTATTTCCATGCTTTTATGGATTTAAAGGCAAGAAATCAGAGCTCTAAGTTTCATATCACAATTGAGTACTTTTATTATGACATTTACAATTTTTGATGCTCTTTGACTTGTGGTTGGTGTATGTTCTGATAAACCCATCGTAAGTTAAAAATCTGAGTTGAAATTGTGTTTCGTGCACCAAATCTCCCAGGACCTGAGCTCAGCCATATAGCACATACAGTCTCCGTGGCTGCCCCGTGTTGCCAGGCAGGATTGGCAGCCACGGTCAAGATTCTGACTTGAAAATGTACAGTTTCTCCTGAACGTGCATCAGTCCCACACTACTGTAAAGTCAAAAATAATCATGAAGCTGGACAGCTGGAGGTTGGTCACTCTCTGTCCTCTATTTTTACTCAGACCTGCTGGCCCTGGCTTATTAACACCTTGAAGGGTCTTGCTCAAAAGTGAGCACCTGGGTAGCGGGACTATTTGGGTCAGAGGTTATCAGCTATAAACACTGCAGACTGCTCAGTTTTTCTGACTTGTAAACAGCGAGTGTCAATAGGTGCTGGCTTTTCAGAGCTGAACTATTTCCCATTTCTGATCACCATGATTGCTAAGATCACAGCTCATCCCTGAGAGACCTGTACAAGTGGGATGTCACTAGGGGCCCTCTGTTACTTATTTTTTTAACTGATGCATAAAAACATAATTGTACTTAATAATGGGGTGCTACGTGGTGTTTGGGTACATGTGTGTGTTGTGTAATAGTGCAAGCGGTTGTTTCCTCCATCTATTGTTTCTTCACTGTGCGAACACACGATAACCTTTGCTCTAGCTTTTGAACACGCAGTATATAATTGCTATTTGTAGTCACTGGCCTGCGTGAAAACACACCAGGGCTTCTCACTGCTGTGGAACTGTATCCTAGCGCCCATCCATCAACCTCATTCCAGCCCTCCCTCCCCTCCCAGCCCTAGGCTGATATTTTGATTTGTAGTTTACAGCATATTAAGTGAGCCATGAGTCTTAAGTATCCAGGCATGGGATGGTTACGTGGGTGAAATTCAACCATTTATTATCTTAGCTGTCATAATTCAAGGCAAAGGACTTGCACTTGTGAAAAAGGGCCTATTCTATCCAGCGTCAAAGAGGTTTTAATTGTAAATTGTCGTGTCACAATGTCTTAAAGGTCAGGATAAAGCTGTGAAGTGTTTTAAATTTATAAGCTATTACACAAAAGATAATAATGCTTTAATTTCTTGTGGACAACCTTGGGTCAATGGTGTGATATTGTAATAGTTAATTTTGTGTGTTAACTTGGCTAGGTCATGATACAATATTTGGTCAAACATCAGTCGAGATGTTGTTCTGGAGGTATTTTTAGATGAGAATAACATATAAATCAGTAGACTTTGAGTACAGCAATTGGCCTTCCGAAACGTGGAGGGGCCTCAAGCAAGCAGCTAAAGGTCTTAACAACAAAAGACCAGGCCTCCTGAGGAAAAAGGACTTTGCCTCTGGACTTGAGTTTGACATCAGTTCTTCCCTGGGGGTGTCGCCTGCCTTCCTGGCAGGTTCATCTCGGACAGGTCAGTCCCTAGTCACTTGAGCCGATTCCTTAAAATCAGTAGATCGATCTATCTGTATCTATCTATATCTTATTAGTTCTATTCCTCTGGAGAATTCTAATACAAGCATATTTTCTGAACAAAAGAAAACAAATAGCATTTACTAGTGTGCTTTGAAAAATTCAGAATTATGCTTCTACAAACTGTTCTTTGAGAAACATGGATCCATTATAGAATCAGATGTTTCTTATTTGTGTAACTTTGGCTGTAGTTAGGCCTGTCCTGTTTTCTATAAATGCTTTAGGGTCTCTCTCTTCTGTCTTCTCTGCTTGAGGGCGAAGCATCAAAGCACTCTTAGGCAGGAGATTCCCCAATGGAACATTAAAGTCCAGGCTAGTTCGCTCCCTAATCTACGAAGAGGATTATTCTTACTTCCTCTGCATTCTTCTTTTGCCTCTGACGAGGAATTAAGGTCATAGTAGGTACACATTAGATACATTCCCAGAAGTGAAGGGGATTGGTACTAACAAATATTAAGTAGCATTCGGACACAAGCCAATGGAAGAAATGGAAATTTAAAAGATGACTGAGACCGTCTCCCGCCCAGCTCTCCTCCCAGGCCTGGCTGGAGTTTGGACACTCGGGGTGATGTTCCAGGCTAGGAGGGGGTTGGATATTTGAATGAGTGGCTTGCACAAAGAATGAAATGTCAGCTTCCAGAGGTGGCCGGTATTATGTGAGGCGTGGCCTCCCACAGGAGGCAGGTAGAAGAAGCTCTGTCCTGCATGTGCTAATGTTGTATCAGTGGCATTCCTTGTGGTTGTCATCTGCTGAAGAAGTTAAAAATGAAACTGAAGAAACAGGGCAGACCCGCCTATGGTGAGGTTGGTTTACAGATGTATAATCTGGGATGCACGTGAAGAGGCGGCTCACTCTGGTCCTCTGTGTGTCAGAAGGGAGTGCGTGGGAAAAGATCAACAAAGAAGTGTTGGACTGGGGGCCCTGGGAGAGAAAGGGCCAGGCTGGGAGTGAACATCATACCTGAGCGCCTCTGTTTCCCTCCTTCCTTGGGAGCTGGGGTGAGAGTGCCCATCCTCTGGATTTAAACGCCCCACCATAAACCTCATCACGTTAGCAACTCGAGTCCTGTCTGTCATCCACAGGAAAGGCAAATGCTGCACTATGTGCCACTGCCTCCCCAGTCAGCACTAGTGAAGTTAAACGTGAGACAAGCAAGGTAGGAGGAGCTGCTTTAAAACTAGGGCTTTCACTCCAGAAGGTACCAGGGAGAGCAGGTGAGGAATGGAGACGAAATTTGCATGGATAGAAAAACACTGAGTGTCAGTGAGCCAGGGAATGGGGATCCCACGGGGCTGGGCAGCCTGGATGTGTGGGGTCTTTGTAGAACATGTTTTGCTCTGCTAAAGATAGTAATAACTATTTTAATTTTCATACTTGGGCTAAGGATGTAGCTCAGTGGCAGAACACTTGCCCAGCGTATGTAAGGCTCTAGGTTCCACCCCATCACCTCAAAAATAAAAGTACACATTGTATGGAGCAGGGAATATCAAAAGGCTGTTGGTAGTTCCCAGCCTAAATGTTTAGCCCCTGTTAGGCTGTCTGTCCATCACTGAGAAATCTGACAATATCCTTAATGATATTCTAAAATCAACATAGCAATAATATTCCTTAATATGCAACAGGGTTATCAGCATTAAGTCCGAGTGAAATTAACTCTCAGCCTCGGGTTTTCATTTCTGATTGTGTCTCTTTAGTCAAGTCAATAATCTGCCCCAGAGTATTGTTTCAGTTTCCTCACTGGAGGGTCAAGGAGATGGTTTTTAAACTCTCTGGGCATTAGCTTTTTATGGTTCTGTGAAGCTAGCTTCAGAGGACCCAGAGTTTAACATATATTACATCACAATTTAATCCAGTTCAACTTTGAATATTCCAACATTTATTAAGTCCCTAGGATGTGCAAGACCTTGTGTTAGCTCCCTGATGTAAGTGACTATAAGTTCTAGAAGGTTCCAGAACTCCTCGAGGGAAGTGCTGCGTCCTCCCTGCTGGAATGGTGGCCTGCTTAGATCTGAGGTAAGGGCTGCGGCCTGAAGGAAGGAAAGTTAAACAGGCCCAGAGGGTTGATTCATGCATCGCCAGAGCAGGAGAACTCTCTCAAGAGAAGCAACCCTGAGTGTACTCTGGATGGGCAGTGTGCCTTGTGAGTAGTGCTATGCTTTCCACTGAGTTTGTCCCCCACGGTTCATGTGCTGAAAGCTTGCTCTCCTGTGTGGCGATGCTGAGGTGGTGGAACCTTTGAGAAGCAGAGGTAACGGGATCATGGTAATGGGAGGTAACGAGCATCATGGGACTCTGCCCCAGTGGACTCATGTTGGGCGCAGGCGCTCAACATACCATACCCCACCCGGGACTAAGGACCACGCTAGCTTCCGCAATGCAGTACGTCCCTCTTTAAATTAGCCAACCCGTGCGCACTTCGTGCTCACTCCGTACTCTGTGGCAACTCCTGATTGGCCACAGCTGGATATGGTGGCCGGAGCCTGCGTCCCATTCCCGCCCTGCTTCCTCGTGGCAGCCTGTGATTGGTCACAGCCAAATATATAAACCAGAGCCCGCGTGAATAAAGCAGCAGTTAACTGTGGTCCACAAGAGCGTCTCCTGTCTCCTGTTTCATTGGGGCTGCGCCGGTCAGACTCATGCTCCTCACTTGGGAGTGGGTAGGTTTTGAGGCACTCCATTGGTGCTGGGTGAGAGAATGGGTTTTACGAAGCCTGGTACCTCTCCTTGGTCCTGGTGTGTGTGATGTCACTTACTAGGCTAGGACACAGCTCGAGGCCCTTGTCAAGTGCGGGTGCTTGATTTGGGCTCCAAAACTGTGAGCCAAAATAAACCTCTGTTGTAAAATACCCGTACCAGGGTATTTCATCATAGCAGCACTGAGACTGCAGGGTCTGTATGGAGGAGCAGGAGAGGTGAGATGGGAACAGAATGCACAGGCAATTGGCAGGTGCCTTGCGTGGAGATAATTTAACTGACTCTAAACATTTCTGAGAAAGGGCCTCCAAGATGTTATGTAGCAGATCAGTTAGAAAGCACACAGAGAGAGGGCGAAAGACACGTCCGCTGGATGAGACAGACGTTGCGGGGAGCTGGGGGTAGGATGGCTTCCTCACTCTGACCTGGCAATGGCACTCAGTCACGCTGTAAAAGTGGCAGATGAAACGTCAAGGTTGTGGAAGGATGTCACCGTAGCTGAGACTCCGTGCTGGCCAAAGTGCCTGCTTGTTTTGCTAGGGGCTATCCTGGAAATAGTTCTGTTTTCCAAGCCCGTCACTGACGCAGCCCACGGTGGGGAAATTTGGCTTCCTTCCTGGCCCATTTCCCGTGGCCTTTTTCTTGGCCGTCCTGTGGTGCTTCGTACGTGTCTGGGTGCAGTGGTTTGCGAGGGAGTGGCTGTTGATGATCTTTTTTTTCTTCCCACCAGGGTACTGTATCCTAAGGCGGCCCTGAGATGACAAAGCCACGATGCCCTCTGGCTTTGATTGTTGACTGAATCACTTAAAAAATTTTCCCGAGGGATGGAGTGGGTTAGGCTAGACCGTGAAGCAAATGAAGCTACAACCTGTACGTCTTCTTTGCAGTTTAGGCTCATGGTGATATTGGAATGGTAATTGCTTTTAGACCCTGCGATCAGGATATCTATCTTTTATTCTCTGGACTTCTTTTTAACCTACCTTCCTATTTGCATGTCTGTATTCTAAACAACCTCTAGCATTTTACAGGCTTCCTTGCCAATGCAGCCCCAGGAATTTCACACCGCAAGGGTGTGAGGACACAGTCCAGGCAGGGCCAGCACTGTGCGTGGCGGGAGCGTGGATGGCAGGCCATGGTGGACACTGAGCGAGCCGACTGTGGAAAGCTGAAATCTCACTCGCTCTTGGGCGCAGGCAGGCCCTCCGCCAGCGGCATCTGTCCTGCGACCCCACCTTCCTTTCTATTTTCATTTTCAGGCGGTTGAACCCACAGAATGACTTTTTAAAAAAACACATTTGCAGCTTTCTTCCGTCAGCTGTCCATTCTTAGGTCTATATTTGGTGAAAGTTCCGCATGCATTTTGAGTTTATATCAAAAGCTTTTTCTTTTTCTTTTTTTTTTTTTTTTTTTGCCTTTTCCACAGTGTCTTTTCTGTTACACGAGCTTGTCCTTTTGCAGATTGAACAATGGATCGTTTCTACTTGGGTTTTAGGTGTTTGGCTGTCTTGACACACATGTAGGCACAGATGTTTCCGTGCAAGCATGAATGTCAAAGTTCATTCAGCTTTGTTCACAACTGCTATTTTAATGAAATTTGGACTCTGAAGATTTCAGCTTTCAGAATTTCCCACCTGTGGTATTTTGCGTCTGTGTAGATACTTTGTTCACTGCAGAATAGAATCATATATTCTCCCCTGTCGTGGGAGCTTGGCCCCCAGTGCAGACTTTCTAAGTTTCTAGCATGTTTGAATGTGATGCGTCTACGGTGGGCTGGAGTGTTCAGGCTATGGTCACTATATTCATCTAGAAAGGTCACACCTGGAATAATATATTTTTTTTAATTTTTATTTTTTTATCCATACTGGGGATCGAACTCATGACCATGCGCTTGCAAGGCAGGCACTTATGCTGCTGAGCTAAATCCTCAGCCTCCACACTTGGCATTTTAGTGATGTTATATGTTACATTATATTGTGGAACACACAGTCTCTCTCTCATCTCTCCGTCTCTATCTGTCTCTTTTTAAAAGGAAGAGTGAAAATCTCAACGTTGGGTATTTACTGAAATATTACACATGCTGCACTTTAATAATGTTCTTGAAGCGTGCTCTGAAGTTACCAAGTCACAGTACTCCTTTTGAGTCTGAAAAGTGTCTATAATTAAATCTATGATGTGGAGGTAGAGACTGGCCTGGCCAGAGGGAAGTGCAGTTAGAGACTCTCATAGCCAGGAGACAGGAGGGGCACAGGGAGCGACACCCTGTCCCTGATGGTTAGACCGGCCCGGGGAAGCAGGGCAGTGACAGAGCTGACAAGATGGGTCTCTGGGCAGAGAGAGGAGACGCTGGCCACGGGTGCCTCGGATGGCTGTGGGTACAGCGCGTGGGGAATGTGTGGGACCCAGGCTGCGGAGCTGAGGCACTTGGGGCCGGTGCGGTGTGCAGGCTTCCAGGTGATCTCCACGATGCAGGCTGGCTCACAGCTCAGAATACGGTGTATGTCTAGGAACCAGAGAGGCTGTGTCTCTCCTGTTGTTGCCTATAACACAGTGTTAGTCCACCTTTGCTACTGTCCTGCCCCTGGGCTTGAGTGTATCTCCAAATTCATGTGTGGCTGGCACTTCAGGTAGAGCCTTTGGGAGTAATTGAGGTTAACTGAGGTCATGAGGGTGAAGGTGGCATCAAGGACTTTTTGAGGAAAGGAAGAGACCTGTGCTGGAACAATGCGACACTCACTTGCCACCTTCTGCCCTTAGCAGATAGGTGCTGGCACCTTGGAGTTGGACTCCCAACCTCCAGAACACTGAGCTGAATAAACTTCTACTGTTTATAAAGTGCCCGATCCTTGGCATTCTGTTATAGCAACATAAAATAGACTAAGACATCCATTCAGCATTCATTCAAGAATTCATGCATAGTAAATGGCAGTCATATGGCAGACACCAGTGCTGGAGTTATAAAAACTGATCAGATATATTTTTAAGGCACTGGGGAAGGTGTGTGTGTACCAGGTAGCCCCACCAGAGCTTGTAACTCTCAGGCCTGGGCAGGAACAGGGTGAGTAGGGAGGAAAGGGCAGAGCCAGCAGATATAGGGAACGTATGGTGGGGGCGGGGATCCGGAAAGCTCCTGGTTCACCCAAAGTGGGCAGCCATTATCCTATTTCCTGAATTTTCTGATTTTAAAAGAAAGAAACCAGAAATAGAATTTTCTAATTTTAGAAAAGTTTTAGCAAATAGTTAGTTTTAGCAAATAGTTAAAAAAATTATGTTCAGTGGCCTCTGATTACTCTCTTGGGAACCGCCGGCAACCTTGAGTTCTTATTCTGGCCCTGGCCCTAACTTGCTGGCTGTCTTAGACTGGTCACTTCACTTCATCTATGAATGGGGCGGTCAGCTGTCCTTGCGAGCTCTTGGGTCTTTCCCAGTTTTACAAGTCTGTAGCTCCAGTGTCGGAAGAGGCTTCTTCTAATCAATTTCCTGCGGACAAGCAAGTCAGAAAGCACGGGGACCATATCTTTTATGCTCCTTCCTCTGAGATGCATCGTGTCCCCAGAGGGCTGTCATTCTGGGGGAATTTCTGATGATGACCAATGTTGGCTACCCAGATGCTAAGAAAGGGTCAGGTGTGCAGCTATGGAAATGAACTTTTACTTCCCTAATGCCCTGCCTGTGCTGTGGTCTCTGGAGAAAGGCTGGTGGAACTATTCCGCTGGATGCTGGAGCCCAGACCTGTTAGCGCATGGTCTCTATGACGGGGAGAGTCATTTCCCTCCAGCTCCAGATGTTCCCAGCTGGGGAGCTAGGAAAGAGAGTAAGAACCGGGAGGCTTCCCTCTGCCAGAGGAGAGACTTAGCATCCTGTGTCTACTTGGTTCTTGTGTGTTTGGCCTCAAGTGCCCGAAAGCTCAGCAGAAGCAGAATGATCGGGATCTAGTTGAGTTTACCTTTCAGCTCCACTGAGCGGGGTGTGCGGGGAGGGAGGAGCAGAATTGCTGGCCTGGCAGGGAGGAGCTGTGGAGGTTGCGAGGAATCAGGAAAGGCATCATTCAAAATGGTTAATGCATGTTTCTCCCGTGGCCAGTCAACCCGAGAGGCCCTGGGAAGTGACGAGAGGGCTGCTGTCAGGTGCCAGGAGAGTGGAGAATGGAGAAGGGAGGGAGAGAGGAAGAGGAAATCTGCTGGAAGGCAGATTGGAGAACAGGCCGGCGGCTAGACAAGGACAGAGATAAGAGGTGGAAGAGGTCTTGCCTTCCCTCCTCGCCTCACCCAGTCTCCAGGAAAATTGCTATCACATCCCAGTGAGTGTTTGGTGGGACCAAGCAATGAGCCAACCTCAAGACCGAGCTCAGGGTGAGCTGAGGCCACCCTGAGGCAGTCAGGGTGGTCTGGGTGTCTGTGAGTTGTGCTGAAAGGTGTTGAGCATCCTGAAATGCTTGGGATTGGAAGTGCTTCAGATTTCAGAGTTTTTGAAGTGTTCAATATTTGCATAGATTTGCATTGACTGGCTGATCTAGGATTTGTGGCTACTTTAGATTTTGTATTATTGGATTAGGAATGCTCAATCTATGTCCTGAATAAGTTCTCACTGTTTTTTTTTTTTCTTCTTTTTTTGAGATAGGGTCTTGCTATGTTGCCCAGCCTTGTCTTGAACTCCTGGGTTCCTGCCTCAGCCTCCTGAGTACTGGGACTCTAGATGCCTGCTACTGTGCCTGGGATGTCTTCCATAATATTAAATATTACTACCAGAAGATAGTTGCTGATTAAATGTGTGGGCTTCCTTCTGCCCAAGGAGAGCTATATGACTCATTGAAAATTTTGTTTACTCATCTGTTTAGCCTTAGCTACGTAAGATGATAAGGTTTAGTGTCCAATTGTTTAACAGTATGAGTTCTTACTAACATTTCTCCTTGTAATTCCTGATCTCTTTGCTATGTTCCTATTAGCTACATAATTGTATGTTTTAAAGACACTCAGCTTTGTGGGGGTTTTTTTTGGTAATTCTTATTTTAAAGAGAATAAAACCAAGCAAAATAAAGCCAATCAAAACAAAACAGTATAAGTAACACAGGACTTCAAAACAAGATAATAGGAAATCAACAATGGTTACCAAAATACCTCTTGTCTTCAAAATAGCCACCCATACCTTTAGACATAGTAAAAATCAAACAAAACAGAACAGAACTAATAAAAACAAAACAAACAATGAATGCAATACAGGACTTCAAAACAAGATAATTCTAAATCCAAAATGGCTAACATACTATATCTTGCTATCTTTGAAATAGCTGCTCATGCCATCAGATATAATAAAATCAAACGAGACTAAACAGAATAAAACCCAACTAAATAAAACAATAAAAATATAGGGCAGGAGGATACCTAGTTCTTCTCATCTCCTAGCCCATGTGCTGGAAGGGACTGGCGTCTGGTTCTCCCCACAGCGGCCCGCACATGGCGCCAACTCGCAGGAAGGGTTTGGCTTCTTGTTGGCTTCTTGTTCTCCTGCCCTACAGTCCGAAAATGGTCAGCTTTATGGGTTTTAATTTCTGCAAATTGTGGAAATGAGTAGGACTTTCTGTGTAATAGAAATACCCCTTACACCTTTTCCTCTGTGACAGCCTTTTGCCACGTGTGGCTCTTGGGTATGTGAAATGTGGCTGGCACAACTGAGGAATTAATTTTAAGTTTGATTTAATTTTAATTAGCTTAAATTTAAGTTGCAGTAGCCACTTGTGGCTGTTGGTGGCCGACATAGTGAGCAGAGCTGCCCTATCCCATTCACACATGCAAAGGTTTCTGAATGTCTAAAGATTTCAAGTTTAAGTATTCTTATTTTTATTTTAAAGATAATAAAAACCAACAAAACAAAACAGAACAAAGCCAATCAAAACAAAGTAGCAAATCTAGTACAAAGCAGGATACCAGGAAAACAGCAGTCGCTCCCATAGTGTATCTTGTTATCTTCACTATAGTTGTCTGTTCCATCGTGTATAGCAAAATCAAACCAAATCAAAATAGAATAAAACCAGTCAAAGCAGAACATTGAATAAAGCAAAAACAATCAGAACAACAACCACAAAAAACAATGAGAACAATATTGGACTTCACGGACAGGCAGAAGGAAATTCCCCTTAGTTGCTATATTGCACACTGTCATCTTCCCAATAGATGCTCAGACTGCCGTCCCCACGCCTGCAAAGTCAACCAAACAATAGAAGCATTCAGTTGCTTTTTGTATCTCAGTTGCTATCAACTCAGCCTGTCCTCTGGACCAGCTCGTTGCTTGGGGGAGGGAAGGATTTGGGGTTGATTCTCAGCCCATGTGCCTGTAGGCTCACAGGACGCAGCATGGCTTGCACAGCTTACCAGAAAGGCTGACTGGTTGGCTTCTTGTTCTGCTCCTCCCAGTCCCCAAGTTCAAGTATTCTTTACATGATTGATTTACTTAAAAAAACTTTGTATAACAAGGAATGATGATTTGTCTTCTGTTTGCTTGAGAAAGTTGAATCTCAATTTGTTTATAAAAATAACAAAATTAATCAAATGCTTTGTATTTACAGGAACCATGCATAAATTTCACTGTCAACTTACACCCAAATTTTTACTAAATGTTGGCCATTGTGGCTGTCTGACCCTCGGAACAGGTGATAACCTATTTTAAATGGGAGGTTTGTGAGAGATACTTTAAAAATACATTTTAGTTCTGTGTCTTCACCTGGATGGTAGTTGCTCACATATTTGTTTTATAGCTATTTGCTTGAATATTCTTACATATTTTATGTACTTTTTTGTGTATGTTGATTTATACAATAAAATTAAAAATGAAAGTTTTTCAAGTTTAAAATATAAGGTGATGAAACAAAAAATGTTCTTCTTCATAAATTGATTAGGAATTATGGAGACTCTAGAAATAAACCTAAGAACAAAATAGGAACTTACTATGTAATAGAAATACAATTTTAATTCAGTGGGGAGAAATATCAACCACTTAACAACTGATGATAGAAATTGTTTTACTCTTTTATGACGACAAAACTGCATGTGAATTTATGTTGGGATTAAACATATGTCATTTGAATTAATATTTTCCTGGTGGTCTTTTTTTAAAATAAAAAATGCTTGGGACTAGGCAGATTGATGTAGCCAGGCATGGGGGTGCATGCCTGTAATCCCAGCACTCAGGAGGCTGAGGCAGATGGATCATTGTGTTTGAGGCCAGCCTGAACTGCATAAGTGAGACCCTGTCTCAAAAAAACAGTCACACAAAATGCTGTTGGGATGCCATTTAGTTATTCAAACAAACTTTGTCATTTAAATTTACATTTACATTGTACTATTTAGCTTGAGAATAGGTATTGATAACATACCTTACCAAGATGTTTCTGTTACATTTACTTTGTGTGGGGAGGGGTGCTCGTATAAGCAGGGTCTTGTAATGCAGTTCAGGCTGGCTTTGAACTCACAGTGTAGCCCAGGCTGGCCCTGAACTTGTGGTGATCATCTGGTCTCAGCCTCCCAAGTACTGGGATCACGGGGCAGTGTCACCATGCCCACCACATTCATTTTTTTTTTTTTTTTGTCTTTTTCTTTTTTATCAGTACTGGGGATCGAACTCACGACCGCCTGCTTGCAAGGCAGGTGCTTATGCCGCTGAGCTAAATCCCCAGCCCCCGCATTCATTTTTAAGTAAAGCTGAAATAAAGTTAGAAATCTCAAAAGATGATAAAGCTGGAATGAAACATCAAAAGAAGTGGGAAATCCTAAATTTAAAAAGAAAAATTTATTACTTAAGTTTATTCATCATAAAGAGTTGTTTCAACTTTTACCTGAAAACTTCAATTTTCCTCACTTAACTTTAATGTTCACTGTGTGAAATCATTAATTGTAACTCCCAAATTAATTGTAGAGGCAAGTACAAAGTCATAGGTTCAATCCCTGGTACCACAAAAAAAAGTATCATACATAGATGTGTCTACACAGAAGAAACTGAAATCCTAAAATAATAGGGCGCATTGGTAAAAATGTTTTATAATCTTTGTGTAAAAAGGGTTTTTCTAATCATACTCCTAAACCAGAAAGAAAAGTAATTGGAAATTTGACCAATCTTAGGAAATCTCTTTATGGCAGAAAATTTCATAAAGTGAAAGCACAAAAATGTATTCACAACATAATTACAGTCAACAGTCTGATTTACATAAAATACCCAAAGAACTCTTTTAAATTACTTTTAAAAACACTAATAGGGAAAGGGCACGGTGCTAAATGGAAATGCAAATGGACATTGACTATCAGATACCCAGTATCAGTGATTAAAGAAATTCAGATTAAATCTTCACTTATTTGAAAGGAAGTATAGTGCCTCTATCAGCCTGCAGAATTATATTAATGTATATAATTTCTTATTTTATTTTTTTCTTTTCTTTTTGAGACAGGGTCTTGCTATGCAGTTCAAGCTGACCTCTAATTCCCAATGATTCTTCTGCCTCAGCCTCCTGAATACTGGGATTACAGGTATACACTATCACCATGGCTCTTCCCTAATGTATTAAATTATTATTTTTGATACCGGGGATCGAACTCACAACCTTGGGCTTGCCAGGCAGCCCCTTTATACCACTGAGCTAAATCCCCAGCCTTTCTTCCTTAATTTTAAACACAGTTTTAGGAGAATTTAAATGATCTCTAGTTAAAATGGCTAAAAAGATAATATTATGTGCTAGCAAGGAAGCAGTGCAACTGCTGGGAGGTGGTGGGAATGCAAATGGTTCATCCATGCTGGAAAACATTCATCAGTCTCTTATGAAGTTAGACGTACATTTACCTTACAGCCCAGTAGCACCATTTCTAGGTATTTCCCCAAAAGACCTAGAAGCTTTCGTTCTTATAAAAATTACATCCTGATATTTACAGCACATTTATTCATAATCACCCAAAATTGGAAACAATCCAGATATCCTTGGTTGGGTAAAGGCATAAACAAACTGTACATCCAAATAATAGAATATCATTCAGTAATAACAGAGAACAAATTACTACTTCATGGAACAATGTGGATAAATTTCAAGTGTGTCACTTGAATTTGAATGTGAAGCGAAAGAAGGCACACTAAAAAGACATGTTATACAATTCCTTTTGTATGACACTCTGGAAAACACAAAATTGTAAGAACAGATCGGTGGTTGTCAATGGCTGAATGTGCGGTGAGAGGTAGACAGGACGCACGAAAATTTTAGAGGTGTGTTGGATGGTTCTGAATCTTGATGCTTTGATTCCAGAGGTTCACACCAAAACTTAATTCTACCTCACATAAGTAAAAAAGGGAATAAAAGGCTCTTTCTAAATTAAATATTGGGTTGGATTGAAAACCAAATGACATCTCATGTCTCTGCTTTTTTACTTAAATTCGAATATCTGTGCTCATTTTTGAAAGAAACGTCTTGTAAATTGATGTAAAGCATACGTACAGGAGTGCACAGGTCATAAATGTGGAATTTGAGCTGTCACAACTGTCATGAGCTTAACTAACCTCTCGCCACATGGGGGTTTGAACATTGCCAGGCTCTGTCAGCCCCCCTTTCTCTTTCAGAGTCAATATTCTCACTTCCAACTCTAAAAGTGATGCCTGTTTTTGAGCATTGCAAAATAACACCCTACAGTTTTGAATACCCCGACTAGATTATTATGTTTTAAATTAGTTTTCCATATAGCTAATGGGTAAGCCAAGTGACAATGGGGAGGCTGGGCTGGATAAGCACCCTGATTTCTTCTAGTCTCACGAGAACTGTGAGATAGTTTTTTGTTTGAAATACACATTTTTTTTTTTTTTTTGCTTAACCAAACTAACTATTTTTTTCTGTTCTTTTTTTAAAGCTAATCTAAAGGCATCTGAGAAATGCACCAGCACACCATACTGTTTCTTTACGACCTACATTTTTTGTGCAGCATTTTTTCCCTAGCATGGGTAGACATTCGTCTTAAACTTGGTCTGAGATGCTGATGCTGTCATACGATACACCCTTGGTACTTGACCAAATGATGATCTATGAACTTTTCTTGCTTTGTTCTTTGGAGATCATGCCTGACTTTAGCTCAGTGATATTAAAGATGTGAAGGAAAGAGACTTCTCAAAAAATATGGTACCAGAGCCTGCTCTAAAGTTGAATATTTGCAAATCTCCAGTAAAAGTAAATCCATATGGCAGGTCTGGTCCCAGCTTGATTCCTGCATGATCGGTCCAAAATCTTTTATGAATTCGTCTAGGCATGGATGTACGCACACAATCTTGTATGTGTCCTTTGTGGTGGAAGTCAATTATGCTGGGTTTGGTTTTTGTTATTTTTTCCACTGAAAGAACCTGGAGTATCATTCTGAGTTTCAGGGTGGGGGCAGGTTTTATTTTCTTACCAGTAACCAAGCCACAAAAGGAAAAAACAAAACAACCTCCGACAATTTAAAAAAAAGTCTTGAAAAATAATATCAATAACAAATACTGACTTGTAAGAATTCAGTGTGTCTTTCAACTAATTCAAAGCCTAAATTCAACATGACACCCTATAGCCTTTTGAAAAAGCCTGACAGCTGCCCATTTCAGCCACACAGCTGAAGTGAAAGATGTCTCTGAGCTGGGTGTAACCAGTTGGGCCGTGGATTCCTTGGTTATTACAACCCTGAAATGATTAAAGGACGGCCTGTTGTGAAAAAGAGCTGCCAGAACATTCTTCAGTTATCTCCTCTCATTTCCTCTCCTCACCTTTCATTGTTAGGGTTCCAACTCCAAGTTCCTCCCTTCAAGTGAGAATGAGAATTTTAATGCAGAAGAAATAGCTTTGTTTCTGTTAGTGTCATAGTTTCTGAGCTGGGAACCTGATATGGTTCACATTATGTAATTATAAATTACCTCTGTGGGATTTGAAATAAAAGTTGGTGCTCAGGCTTCATAGTTAAAATCACTGAATGCTCCTGTTGGAAGCCTGCTCCTTTTCATTCTGTGGAGGAACATGGCCCGCCCTTGATTTCACAGGTATCTGTGGCACAGGAGGCCCGATATCTTAGAAGCCCCCACTCTGCCACTCAAGCGGCCCTTCCCTGTATTAATTTCCATTCTCTCATAATGTTTTGAGGTATCTGGGGTTATATTATAGTCAGAAGCATGCATATTAGTGCCTTGAGAGTTTTAGCTAAGATGTTGAAGGGATTTGTTGGATATTATGAGGGAGGGTAGACTTCAGGAATGGTTTGATTTGGTAGTTTAATTACAAGGTCTTTTTCCTACCTACTTAGCTTTCCATGGTTTCATCTGTTTGTGATTATAATATGGCTGTAAATAAACGTCTTCATCAGCGCCCGAGAACTAAGATGATCATTCTGGAAGCTTCCAGAAGACTCATCAAACTTCCCTTCACATCTAATTGGTTTCGACAGCTGATGGGTCCATTCTGAACGTTCAATTGTGGTCAGGGGATCAGGTTATACTCATTAACTTAGCCTGAGTCGTCTGTGCTGTTCTGAAATCACATTCATCTAAAGCATGTGGACGGCAGACTGAAAGCTGAGGTAGGTGCCAAGGAAAGGGAAATACTTGCAGAAGAGTGACTCAGTGCAAGCCTAACAATAGTTGCCAGCCTTGGAATTACCTTTAAATAAAGGGTGAGAAGTTACTACACAAATACAGACTGGTTTTATGGAACCCTAGGACAGAAAACTGCAGAGCACCAGGGAATAGGCCGGAATCGAGAACCAGGGGAACCATCAGGAACCACGAGCCTCACCTCTTCCCTCCCTTCCCTGTCTTCCCCTGCTCTCTCCACTGGTCAGTGGCCTCTGGTTTCTAATTGTTCACTCCCAAGAGAAACTTCTTGGTCAGGGTAGGTCGGTGTCTACCCTAAGGTGGACAGATGGGGTTGCTAGACGCCCCCCCTCCAATGTGGTGGTGTGGGGTGAGATGGGGCCTTAGAGAGGGGAGGCTAAGTCGAAGCGCTAGGAAGTGGCTGTCCTTCGGGGCGGCTCCCAGAACTGGGATGTGGTTGGTGGGGCTGCGTCCTCTGCCAGGGGCACCCCACAACCCCTGGAAGTCCGGAGATCTGGAGTGTAGGGGAGATGTTTGGAACCATAAGAAGCCAAAGGGCCGGCAAGGAGGCAATTCTTGCTTCTAGATAGCTCCAAAGGGAATTTGAGGAAATCCTCTATTGCAGCCATAAAACTGAAAGGAGATCTTTGCTGATTCACAAGCCAGTTTTTGTAGCATCTGGGACTGAGCAGTGGCTGTGTTAACGAGAGGCGTTCCCCGAGGGTCTCTTTCAAACAGGAATCTGAAGAATCTCAGTACCGGGGACCTTCACAGGAGCTGGGCCAGTCTCCTCTGCAAGATAGCACCTTCCCAGGGTTCTGGGGCTCTGTAAGCTTCCTGCAGGCTCACCTGTCCCCCCTACCCTCAGGACTGAGTCACCATGGGGGTGGCCAGGGCTGCGCCCCAAGAGCCAAGTCAGAGGTGACTCTCAGGGCTTTGAGATTGGCCTTCACAGCAAGGGAGGGTTGTGTGATGCTTGTCTTTGGGGGTCAGTCTCTCAGAGTTCTTTCTGGTCTTGCAACTTCCTCCTAAGATAGCCTAATAGACAGGCCGGAAATCTGTTCCCTGCAGGGGGGTGGGAGCAAGTTGACCGGCTGAGGGCTGTTAGTCCATCTTCTCTAATGCATTCTAGGGCCCATCAGTTTGAGAGATGAGATATCTCCTGAGGCTCTCATCCCCAATGACTTCAGCCATTCCCCAGGATTTTGAGAGACCTCAGATCAGTGGAAAGAATGCAGGGTTAAGGCCAGCAAAGGGTAAACAGAGGCAGGCAGCGTGTGTATAGGAGTAGGAGCTCAGGGGAGCCCAAACAGCAGTGACTGAACTCCGCGGTAGACCTCATTATAGAGGGAAGACTAAGACCCAGACAGCAGAGGGGGGAGGGAGAGCCAGGAGACTGGGAGAGGGGAGAGAGGAAGGAGAAAAGTCAGGACTGTGGTTGTGCCTGCCCTGAGGGATGCTCAGAATCTATAGTCACAGGTGTGTGGTAACTTTTCCATAGTGCTGTAGAGTTTTCTTTTTTTCTTTTTTTTCACATTCACAATGTCACCTCATTCCTGTAGCCACACCCGGAGGCAGGTGACGTCCCCATTCCGTGGATGCTCAACAGGGTGAATATTCTGTTTCAGGCCTCCAGGTGAGTTCATCAGTGTTCTGCTGCTGTGATAAAATAACTGTCTTACAAAATGGAAAAGTTTGCTTCAGCTCACGGTGTCCATTCCAGTTTACCATTGCTTGGCCATTTGGCTCTGGGTCAGTCTGGCATGGTACAGAATGGTGGAAGGGTGTGGAGGGGAAGAGGAAGAGGAAGAGGAAGAGGAGTGTGGCCTCAGGGACACACCCCGGGACCTAACTTCCTTCTGAAGATTTCACCACCTCTCATTAACCCCACAGGCTGGGGATGGTGACCCACAGCCCTTTGGGGAACCTTCAAGGTCCAAATTCTAGAGTCTGTCTGGTGAGTTTTTCAGCTGGCATACAGATTCAGGTCTTCTATTGCCTTTTGGTATTTTAATACTTTATCACCAAAAAAAGCATGCCAGTGCTTATCATCTGACTGTTTTCAAAGTGACCCACTAATAACACTGAGAACAAACTAGTTGTTTCTGTTACAGAGATAAAAGACCCATGCTAAATTAACATAACACTTTACATGTACTAAGGTGTTAGTAGGTGTCACGCTCTGCGCTAAGCTGTGGGGACATGCTGTCCCTTTTGGTTTCCATCACAGTTCCACAGTGCTCTGTTTAAAGGTGGGGGAATGAGGCTTCGGGAGGCCAGGGAATTTGTTCAAAGTGCACTGCATGGAGCATCACGGCCCAACTCTTACCAGGTGGTCAATTCTAGTCCTCTCTACCTGGCCCCACTCCCTGTGTGGTTGCTGAGCCTGGAATCCAGGGTCCCCTTAGTAGCATGACTGGCACTCTAAGAAGGTGGCTGGCACCTTCTTAGAAATACTTATGAGCCCCTACTAAGTGCTAGGCACCTTGCCAAGGGGTGAAGAGGAAAACTGCCCCAGAGATGCTACTATGCCCTGAGAGCACTTGGGGTCATGGGGAGGTGTGACAATGGTGATGTCTCAATGCCCAGGGCCACTTGTGTGATGACCACAGGAGGTATCATTGTGTGCATGTGAAGCAAAACTGTCACAGTCAGGGCAAGCTTAGCCTCAGGGCACCTTGCAGGGTGCAAGGCAAAGGGCTTTTCACTTTTAGGGTTCTGTACATATCTTCATGTCTTTCAAAACTTAATGAAAAAAACTAGTTCTTAGTAAAATATTTGCAGTAATATATAGTATTATTTGCCTTTAGAGTCATGCAGTTATGATGTATAATTTACATATGCAGGTCCCTGCCCCATATCAGCATCAGTAGATTCATCAACAAAGGATTGGAGATATTTAAGGAAAAAAAAGGCATTTGTCCTGGACATTTAAGACTTTCTTTCTTGTCATTTTTCCCTGCACAATAAATTACAGCATTCACACTGCATTGGGTATAAGTTGTCTAGAGATGATTTCATATATATAGGAGGATGCGTATCAGTGGGGTCTTAGTTACTTTTTACTGGTTGCTGAGACAAAATACCTGACACCAAAGTTGGGAAAGGAATGTTTTATTTCTTACAGATTTTGGAGGTTTCAGTCCATACTCAGTTGGCTCCAAGGCAGGGTGGCATGGCGGGGCCGCAGTTCATGGCAACTACAAACAGCGAGGCAAAAGAGCAAGCCACACCTTCTTCCTGCCATTACATCACATCCGGGATCCACCTCTAGGTGGGTGTAGCACTGACACCATCAATCCAAGCACTAGACAATGAACCAATCACAGATGCATAATGTAAACGCATGAGGCCTGGGGACCACCGACATAAACCATGACAGGTGGCAAACAGTGGGCCATTGTCTATAAGGGACTCGGGCATCTGCTGTGACAATCAAGGGACAATTTGCGACAAGCATTTTTTATGGAGGAAGGCACCAGGAAGGTAAGCATGCCTGTGTTCCACTGGAGACCTGACAATACACCCCCAGTTACAGCAATCTATGATCAGGCCAAGCAGTTGCCTAGGTCTTGGCCCTGAAGCTGTGTGTCCTGTGACCTGAGCACAGGTCTCAAGTCGGAGACTGGACCTGTGGCAGCCCAAAGACAGCGTGCAGGGGGAACAATTTTTAAAAGCAACAATTGTAACAATGATCTCCACTCCTATGCCAAGTGCCGGCCACTACACTAAGTGTCACAAGAACACCCTCAGTTTTGTGGATTATTTGTGATTTTTTTCACAGACACATTGGGCTCTTCTGCAGGAACTGGCTTCATGTGGCAGGGTTGGAAGCGGGGGTCTTGCCTACCTATTTCTTATTCTTGAAAACATTTCAGAGCTCTTCGAAAGCAGGTTTTCTTGTAGAAGATTTACAAACTTTACCCTGATGGCAGGACATCTTGTGAGCGTGAATTTGTCATGGCTCAAACTGGTAGGAGTTGCCGGGGGTCAGGGTGGGGGGACTTGAAGAAAAAAAGACAGTCAAGGTGGGGATAATTATCTGGATAATAAGACCTGCAGTGGGCTGATTCCTGAGTGATTTCACTTGGGAAGCACAGAGCTTCGAAGTCTGCCACAAGTATCCCAGGCTCTGTCTTTGGAAAATCTGGGGACTTTTTCACCCAAGACAAAACAGAAATGCCTTTAGGAGGACCAGTGCAGCGGACACTCTGGGAGCCTGCAGACACTCACCACCCTGGGCTCCTGGGATTTATCTGCAGACACTCACCACCCTGGGCTCCTGGGATTTATTTGCCTCCTGCCTTCGCCTGTTCCCACACCAGTTCCATTCAGAGATGCCCAAAGCTCTGCGGGTTGGTCGGCCCTTGGTGTTTTGGAAACACGTGGTCAGCCCCAGCCCGTGCTGACATGACTAATGGCAAAGGTTACTCAGATCCTTTTGGGTCCACTTTCTGTGGCTGGCCTTGAGCTCACTTTGTAGCCTAGACTGGTCTCTAACTTGCTATGGTCCTCCTGCCTCAGCCTCCGGAATGCTGGGATTATAGGCATGTGCCACCATGGCAGGCCCCAAGTATACTCTTAATGTGTGTTGCTAAGGACATTTGTGCAATAATTAATAATTTAGGCAATAATTCATTTTTGAGTCCCCTGGGATGTGTTGCAAGCTTATTTATTTATATACACTCAATCCTCAGTGCTTAAAATAGCTTTAATGTCTTTTTGATTTTCTCAGAGCAAGCCTAACATGTTGAACAGTGACTCCTGGTCCCTGCAGGTC
This sequence comes from Cavia porcellus, assembly GCF_034190915.1. Lineage (NCBI taxonomy): Eukaryota > Metazoa > Chordata > Mammalia > Rodentia > Caviidae > Cavia > Cavia porcellus. The sequence goes on from NW_026947496.1 coordinate 13,103,858, forward strand.
TCTGGTCTACCCAGTTCTCCAGCCACAACCCTCTCCGCTCCAGCCTCTGGTCACCTTTGGGTGGCTCAGACTCCTTTCTATCAGAAAAGAGAGGCCATCCCATGCCTCTTCCTCCCTCTTCGCTCCCAAATAACTCTGCCCTGCCCTTAATGTCTGCTCAGATACCGCTGACTTAGAGACAGTGTTCTGGACTTGATAAAACTTAACTTTCTGCAATGCTCATCGCACTTTGTTTGAAAAATTTTAATTGACATGCAATAATTGTACGTATTTATGGGCTACAGTGCGGTAATTGTATACACGTATACAATATGTAAAGATTAAATTGGAATAATTAGCATTTCTTCGTAACAGCCAAGATATGGAATCAATCAAGGTGATGCCTAGTGGGTAAAGAAAATGTGTATGTATACACAATGGACTATTGTTCAGCCATATAGAAGAATGAACTCCTGTCCCCGTGACGCCAAACTGGGAATGGGAGGACATTATGTTAAACAGAGTAAGCCAGGCATAGACAAGTATGTTTCTATTCATGTTGGGAAGCTAACATGCTGTGAAACTTGTTTTGTGATTCTTTGATTTGCGTCTGTCTTTCCTACCCAATTTCCTGTTTCTAGGGCAAGGATATTTACGCTGCTTACTACTGTCTCCTGAGTGCTTAGCCAAGTCACCAAATTTGTTGAGTGAATGACAAAGCAATCAAATGACAAAAGAGAATGAAAGGGAAAGCACAGCAAAACACACCACTGCTGGTAGATGACAAAATCAACTATTCCTTCAATACACGAGTCATTTCTTTAGGCCGAACAGACTTATCACTATAATGCCTAAATCATTTATGTAACCCATTTATTATGATTTTTTTGTTTTTAGGGTTGTGTGTTTGTGTGTGTGGTTCCCCCTCCCCCCAGGGGGAGGAGGAGAATCCCATTACTAACCAAGCCTCACATACAAAATGATAGATGACTATTATGTATTTTTCCTTCTCTGTATTTTTCTTAATGGAAGCAAATGGAACTTTCCAAATATCACTGTATGATTGGAAAAAGTGAAGCAGTCTGTAGTGCCATTTTGGGGGAAGGAGGGGTAAGAAGGGGAAAAGATTCTGAAAAGGGTTTATGTTTTCTAATGGAAGTCAGATGTGGCCCTCGATTTATATTGCTCGAGTAATGTGCTCCGGTTTCTCCGTTAGTGGTCCTGTCCGGGAGGGATGTTCAGACGCCCCCTAAGATAAGCCTGTTCTTTTTCCTCCTGTATCTTTTACACCTTAGCATCTGCCCTGCTGGCTTTCAGCAGAGCCCAAACGCCACTCTGGGCAAAGCTAAGACAACTCTGAATAAGAATCTGCTGGAGAAAGATTTCCCTTACAAGCTAAATGTTACATTTCCACTCCACAGAAAGGTACTGCTGTGTGGCCATAAAAAGCCGGCCAAAACCCTGTAACCTTTCGCAGTTAGTCATGTTATTTTTGGTTCACGCCAACACGAGTCACAGCTGTGACTCAACAGAACCACTGAAGCAAGAATTCAGACTTGAAAGAACAGCAAACTCAGAAATGACTTTTTTTTTCTCCTCATAGTGTCATTACACAACATGTCTCGTAGTTTACCTTTTCAGATTTACCAACTTCTTACAGATGAGTTCAGTTGTTATTTGGCAAACTAAATCTTGGAGTTGCGTCAGCGCCCTACCCCAAATCCCACTGCAGGCCCAGGCCGGGAAGCTTTCCTTTCTGGGGTGTTTGTTTTACGTAAGTAGTGACTTACTTTTTAGAGGTAAAAAAGGAAAAAAAATTTGTGTTGATATATTTCTCCCTCAAATAAACCAAAAATAGGATTGAGGATTGATTTAAACATTCACAACTCCCCACGCCATGATGACAGAAAGGCCCGTATCTACTGGTTCTGTGTTTGTTTTCGCTTCCCCTCCATCTGTATTAATAACTCCAAGCCACGAACTTAAACCTCCCCAGATGGAAAACAGGCCTGGGTTTCAGCAGGCCCTCTATGAGCGTATTTATCAACATCCTCGAGCCCTTCCCCTTCATTTCATTTTTAATTTTTATTTTTTAGGAACTGAACCCAGGGCCTCAGACATGCAAAGCATAAGCTCTTCCACTGAGCTACATCTCCTGTCCTCCTCCATTGTATTGGTTGTTGCTTAAACTGGGAGATTCACCCAGTTCTCCTACTTGGGGAACATAGGAAAAGAGCATGAAGAAAAAACTGACGACACTTGTCCTTAATCTGCTAAGTACTATCTTTCTGGTAGTGCAGGAACTGAACCTGGCCCTAATGTGGTCTCACTTGAGCTATACTCTACATTCATCTCGACTGTTTTTTGAGATTTGTGGTTAATGTAAAATCCTAAGGACTAAAGTATAAGGTATTAATTTTTGTTGTCATTTACTCAGTGAAATCATCCATCAGAAGCTTCACAAGACAAAAGAAAAAGGCAGTACATCTGATCGGTTTCCTCTTTAGGAAAATAGATCCAGGTTTTAGGTCCTATCGTGGTCATTGCTCAGGCTTGCCTGTTGGAAAATGATGTCTACAACATATGCTTCACTGAGCCTAGACTTAGCCTTTCATTTGAAAACTTAAAGAGAAGTCTAAAATTAAAGATAAGTTTCAAATTTTAAATTCTAGAACTTTCTTCTGCATAGTTTAGGTCAAGAATGTTCCCTCAAAGACCCATGGGCTGACTGTTAGTCTGCACACTCTTGAGAAGTGGTAGCACCTTTACGAGGTGGGACCTTGTGGGAGGAAGTGAGGTCATTAGTGGCGTAGCCTCGCAGATGATCCTGGACCCTGGTCTCTTCCTCTTCTCTTTTTTGCTTCCTGGTCACTAAGAGCTGTAAGCAGGTTTCCTCCTCCACACCCTTGCACCATGATGCACTGTGCCACAGAGGACCAAAGAAACCGGACCAAGCCACCAAGAACTGAATCCTCTGAAACTATGATTGAAAACAAACCTTTCCACCTTTTGATTATCTCAGGAATTTTTTGTAGTGACTGTGGACACACCTTCCAATACCGAGGGTACTGGTCTAAAAGAAAATACCTTTCTATGTCTAGAACTTTCCGGGCTCTCTTTCAGCATTCCCATAAGGGCAAATGGAAGGTGCTGCACTGAATGAGTGTCTCACTGTGAATCTGTCCCAGAACTGGACTCCAGGCCCCAGTAGCAACTACAGCTCTTCACATTGGTAAATTTGTGCTTCCTTCTGCCTGGTCCTCTTGTTTTGAGCTGGTTCTTACTTAAAAAAAAAAAAAAAAAAAAAAACTAAAGTAGAATTTTTGAAATAGGAGAGATTGCAAAAACCATGTGGGTCTATTGCCTTATTTATACACCTAGAAGGCAGTGCAGGGAAAGGAAGGAACTTGCTTAAACTTACACAGCTAATTTGTGGCAAAATTGGGATTCACTTCTAGGTTTAATGTGTCCTTTAAACCACATTGTGACCTTCTTAGGGGAGCAATTTCATCCAAAGAACTGACTGCCCTGAAGAGTTCAGTTTCATAAGTCCTAAAACAAATTGTCCAGATCACAAAATATCATAAGAGAAAACACTTAGAGCACTGGGCAAACATCAAGAATATTGGTGTAAATGGAAATTGTGTCTATTTAAAGAAAAATAAGATCTTTCCTCTATCCTTAACATGCCTAACAATTTTTAGATTACCTTTTAAATTGCTAAAATTCAGTTTGGCAAGGCATTTAACTTTGAAAGACGTGTTCATAAACTAAAGTCTTATTTACCGATTTTTAAATAAACAAATGAACGCTGAAATGTTATCTGTAGAAATGATTCATTTGTTCCTGGCGTGCATTAAGAGCTCAATAAGTATTTGTTGAATGATTGAATAAAGATTATAGGGCCACAGAAATCAGCATTTGATTACAGACATATTAATAGGGTTACAAAACATGGTACTGAGGAAAACAGCAAGACGCAAATTGGCGTTCGGTATGATTCCTTTTATATAAGTACAAAACTAAGAAAAATCAATTTAGAGTCTTAGAAGTTAGGGTAGTAGCCATTCTTGGGTGAGTTGCTAGAAGTTGCTGGAATTTTCTGGAAGGGGGCCCGAGAAGCACTCTGCATTGTTTTTTTATCTTGGAGCTAGTTATATATATGTGTTCAGTGGGTGACGATTCCTTGAACTGTGAATGTATATTACAGTTTAATCAAAAGTTTTAGAAATATATATAGCACTTTATAATAGGAATAGAACATGTTAATAAATATTTAGCTCTTGGAAAAAAATTCCTATAGCATAAATTTTTTAAAAAAGGAGGTTGGGGTGGAGTTTTTACTTTCCATTGTGCTATAAAGTCTGCTACACTCACACTGGCGTGGAATAAATAGAACTTCGACTTTGGCTTCACAATTTTTGCAGCTGCCTCCATAGACTTTTGACAGTTTTATCACATATTTGACAGTTATAAAGTATGTTTTAGACATCAGGATGATACATGGAGAATTTGGAGAGTTTAAATCCATACCCAAGGTTTTGTAAGCTGAAAATCGTTCAGGAAAAAAAGAGAGAGAGAAAAAAAAAACACCTCATAAGGATGGTCAGTTCAATTACTTCACCATGTTTCTGGAAGCATTTTTAACGTAGCTCACTCGGCATATAATGTTGAAAGATAATCTTTCTAAATTAGCAAATTAGTTTTGGAAAGTCACATCTAAATAAGTTTTTTAGAAGGGGTGTACGATCAGGGACAGAAAATAGTTTCAAATAGGTGATTCCCATTACATAAGACTAAACTTCAGAGTCTGGCTTTTGAGCCCCTGCATGCTCGGGTTGAGGCAGGAGTAGTTTGCTAGGTGTTTAGGGCTAGAGGGCAGAGATGTGTTGGAAAAGGTGTGGATGACTTCCTCACCTGGGACTTGCTTGGATTTTCAGTGGTTGAGCTAAAAAATAAAGCTCACTCTTCTAGAGTCTTTAAATTACTTTCCTATCTAAACTCTTCCCAAGAGAGGCTAGTGTGTATTTATGAAGCTTTTAGGATTTAGGAAGTCTACTCTTTCAAAAGACTCCTTCGGGAAACAGGCCCCATCACCTTCCCCAGCTAGACTGAACTTTGGAGCTAGGTATCTTCTTGGTCTAGCCATAGCAAAGGAATCCTTCCGTTTACCGGATTTGTTCATTCATCATTCGATGGCTCTGTTTCTTGCATTTATCAACTAAAGTTAAAATGTAGGCAAATTTATATTCCAACAAGATAGTCTCCATAAAGCAATCCAATCGTTGCATCTGAAAAATACTCCTTTTAAAAACAGACACTTAGGAGAAGTAAAAAGGATTAAGACTCAACGTGTTCAGGAACCAGTTCCCCAAGATGAAGGTATTCATTATGGATCACAAACATGTACTAATAAAAAAATAAATGTGAACTTTCATTAAATAAAATAGATGCCTGCCATGATACCCCTCAATGCAATGTGCAGTGCGTATTTCAAAGAGAATTGAAAAAATAGTTGCGAACTAAATCCAGGTGGCTGCTACGTATTTTTGCAGTATTTAAACAATGAATTGGCCTATTTCTTTTTAAAGAGAATTAATGATTAAACAGCCTCCCAAGGACTGAAGTTAGCCCCAGCATCCCGCTGATAGCTGTGTTTATATTGTACTTCGCAGCGTATAAAGAATGGTTTGTATTTTTTCCTCATTCAGCTCTCACAACAATTCTCTTAGTGCTAGTTAGTTCCCATTGTTATTTTTATTTTGCAAGTCAGAAAACTCCAGCTTGGAGGGCAGAACCAGAAACATCTCCCTGTGTCCTGAAGTCAGGAGAATCTTTTGCACATCACACAGTCTTCTGATCAAGAAGGATAAGAATGTTTTTCTAACATTTTTTTTCTGAAAAAAAAAAAAAAAGAGAAAAGCTTACAAAAGTTACATTGGAATATAATCGATATACTGAGAGTATTATTTTCAAACCAGACAGCCTTTTGCAACATAGCAATTCATTTTAGTCAAAGAATTAATTTAATTTTAAAATAATAATTTTTTCTTTTTTTATTTTAAAGGGGGTAAAATTAAACACAACATAACAGAACAAAATAGGACATAAGAAAGCAATGTAAGAGATTCAAATCGCAAAGCTAGACGACCTAAGATCTTCACTGTCTATCATATTGTCTCTTGTTTTCTTCCAAATAGTTGTCCATGTCTTCGCATACAGAGAATTCATACAAAACAACACAGTATAGAACTGATCTGAACAGAATGAGGGAGGTGATTTAGGTCTTCAAAACCAGACAATAGGGAAGTCACTAATGGCTGTTGTAGAGTCTCTCATTCTCTTCAAAATAGCTGTCCATACTTTCATGTATATTGAAGTCCAACAAGACAAAACAGGAAGGGGAGACAGGTTGCTTGGTTTCCAGATGCTCCAGGTCCCAGCATGGCGTGGGTCCCAGTAAACCCCTGTGGCTCCCGTCCTGGGCCACCGCAGCCTGCCAGGCTCACCGATGCTCACCAGGGGTGGAGAGGGGTGGCTTCAAGCTGTTTCTTTCTAAGGAATTGACCATTTCACTGCCCAAGTTCTGAAATGGCCAACAGACCATAGAAAAACATCTCTCTAGGCTCCTGTTTGAACAGGAGCGTCAGGAAGCTGCCAGCCTTGGTTCAGGGCCAGTAAAATAATAATTTAAAAAGCATTTTTTTATTTCTTTGCAGTGCTGGGGGTGGAACTCAGGGCTTTGTGCATGGCAGCCGCACCTTCAGCCTCAGCTTGTTGTATTCAACAGATACTTGTTGAGTAATTCCCAAATGATGCTGGGCTCTGGGTGGTGGGGAGATACACATGGCCCCTGCCTTCTTAAAGGCTGTGGAGTTGTCAGTGAGAAATGCGCTCAACAATCATGCACAGATGAATAAATCCAGGCACCCCTTAGCATTCACAGGGATCTGGTTCTAGCATCCCTCTTGGACACCCAAATCCCTGGATTCTCAAGTCCCTGATATAAGTTGGCATAGTACCTGATAGAATCTACCCGGGTCCTCCTCTGCCCTTCCAGTCACTACTTGCTTCCTTGTACTTGATACATTGTCAATGTTATACAAAGGGTTGTTACACTGTGTTGTTTAGGGAATGATGGCAAGAAAAACAAATCCTGAACATGTCAGCACAGGTGCAGTTTTGTTTCCTCTGGAGAGTTAGGATCTGTAGTTGTTTGAATCTACAGTTGCAGAACCTGTCCATGCCGGACCTTTTAGTACTGAAGCAGGGTTGATGGGAGTGATACATTCAGACAGGGGATGGGAAGACATTCCACACAAGGGAACAGAGTCCTTGAGGCAGAGATTGGGACCTGTGGGAGCTGGAAGGAGCCCAGGCATGACAGGAACCTGGTGAAAGACCAAGCGGGGTGATACGGTTTTGAGCCTGTAGGGGTCGACGGAGTCCTCAGAGAGCACCGTAAGATTTTGAGCCAGACACAGGAGAAAGGAGAATAGATTGGAGGGAGAGAGGTGAGGGATTGAAGAAAGGGTAAGATGAAGCTAGAAGAGCAGGCTTTCATAGGAGGCAGAAGAGAGCATTGTAAGAGCAAGGCGTGCTCATTGCCATAAAAAATTTCCAACACAGCTCTTGGGCTTGGCAACGCAGAGGCCAGTGGTGCCTGTGCATGGCGAGGGTGCAAGCTGGATGGGGTGGGCTGAGGTGCAGGCAGCAGAAGCAGACCACACTGCATAGGATCCTGGTCCTCAAGGGTGGGGATTGGCGGAGAGGCAGCCGGAGGGACTGTACTTGGGTCTACATGTTTACGTAGCTACTGAAACCTCATCCCCTGCGGTGACAGCGTTAAGAGATGGGGGCCTTTTGGGAGGTACTTAGGTCATGTGGGAAAGAGCCATCAGGAACGGGCCGAGGGAGCCTGTTCATCCTTTCCAGCAAGGGAGGACACAGAGAACATGCCCGCTGGTGAACCACGATGCCCTACCTGATGCCAAGCTGGTGCCTGGAGCTTGGTCCTTCCAACTTCCAGAGCAGTGAAAACTTTATGGTGCTGTTTCTAAGCCACCTGGTCTATGGGGTTTTGAGATAGTGTCCCAAGCAGACTAACGCAGGGTGTGACCATCCAGGGGGTGAAAGGGAAGATGTTGGCAGTGGAACACACTTGGTATCTGGACACGAGGACGCAATCATCTGTCACCAAGGGAGACGGTGATGGTGGTGGTGGAGGTGATGCGTGTAGAGAGGATGAAACACACACACACACACACACACACACACTCTCTCTCTCTCTCTCTCTCTCTCTCTCTCTCTCTCTCTCTCTCTCTCTGTCTCTCTGCTGGTTACTCCAAGGAGTACAGGTCTGCGGAGTCACAGAGTACATGACCAGAGAGCAGATTCTGTATGATGGTTTTCCTGGATCAGGAGGACAGATATTTATTTTATTGCCAGGAGTTCAGAGAAAGAGAAGATAGGTTCATAGATGTGATTTGGGAGAGGAAGACATTTCTTTCCAATAGGCTGTTTTTCCGTGCTTTCCATCAGGAAGAAAGGTCAAAGTGAAGGGCGAGAAGGCAGCGGGTTTGAGTAGACAGAAGACACACGATTGCCCTTGTGTGGAGAGAGGGGAAGACCACATGAGGCAGTGTCTTTTCTTTTGGATACCGGTGTGTAGCTGAGGTCCTTTTCTCCTGCAGGGATCAGCTGCATTGTGTTTGGGGTTCCTCTGGGTTTGGCCGAGCTCTGGAAGAGCTGTTCATTGGCTCAGGTGATCAACGCTTCTGGTGAGATACTCATGGATCCTTCCAGAATACCAGATGTGAGTGAGACCCCACCAGAGGATCCCACTAAACCCACAGGGCTTCAGTGCTACCACCAGCACATTTCTGTCTTTGTGGTTCTTTTCTTGGGGCCAAAGGCAGAGATTTAAGCAAAGAAGGGGGTGTAGATGTTGGCACTTCAGTTTTTGGCTGCTGAATTCCACCCAATTCCTTAGGAAGTAGTAAAGTCTAGGAAGACCCGGGGTTAGTGTAGGATTGCATGGTGGAGGAGGTGGTGGTGGGCAGAACTGAGCAAGCTCTCTAAGTCTCTGGTTGCTTCTGGGGGAATGTAGAGCAGCTAGTCCCGCCTCCTGCCTGGGCCCTGCCCCCTAACTGAACATCTGTCTTTTCTGCACTTTTCTCTTTTCTTCCTTTGGCTCCTTCTCTACCTGTCTCTCCTCACTCCGCGGCCACCTTTTGCACCAGCTCTCAGCCTTCCAGATTTGCCCATATTTAGGGTCATCAGGAGGTAAGAAAGGGGCTGCAGAACCTTCCCCACACCCAAACAGGGCAGAGAAGGGAGATCATGGAGTCAGGGGGTGACTAGCCTGGTGCACAGGGGTGCATGGCTTGCCCTCCTGTTGCCTGGGGAGTGAGCTGGTTCCTGCTAGCTGATGTGTGTGCATGGAGCCCCTGGCTTGTGGAAGAGGAAAGGAAGGAAGCCTGGCGTGTCTTGCCTTCACCTCGGTCTCCCCTGGCTGGAAACCCGCCAGGCTGTGAAAGTGAGACTGGGGGACGGATCCCGGGGAAGACGGTGCCACTTGTCCCCGGGAGCTCAGGAGCTTGCAAGCGAACAAACAGGAGCTTCCTCTCCCAGAGTTTCCAAGGTTCAAGTGTTACCGGGATCACCTTGCCAGGAGGATGAGCACGGCCGTGGTGCACAGTGCTTGGCCCAAAGCGGATGGATGCTGAGGGCTGCGCTGCAGGCCTTCAGGGCAGGCAGAAAGGGTGACCTCAGAGCTCCAGAGGTTGGGCGGGGAGCAGGAAGGTGGGTGAGCAGGGCACATACGGTTTGTAGGCCTGGCCCACCTTGGACAGGGCCACAGGTAACTGAAATAGCAGAAAACAAAACTGATAAAGGGGACTGCTTCACCTCAGCATGGCCATGGAACCTGAAATTAGGGCATTCAGCCACCTTTCCTCTGGCCTGCGGAATCCTCTGTGTTTACTTGATGATTCTTTATGGACACCTCAGAGGGACCTCAAGCCAAATGCCTGTGATGGCATTTCTATGTCCTAACCTCTCTCCCTAACTCACTTTCCCCTAGAACCCCACCCCCCACTCCCACCCATCAGTGGAGCCTCCAACTGCCTTGTTTGTTCAAGTTCTTAAATCTTCCTCTTCCTCAACCTCCCATTTTAGTCTATCGCCAAGCCCTGTAATTTTCCTGTCTCCTAAATATACCCCCTATCTGTCCACTTTCCACTCCTCCACCCTGCTGTCAGCTGGCTCTCCACGGTCATCCTCTGCTGGCCTTTCTGATTTCAGGCTCTGCCGAGCAGCTGATTAATAACCTACAGCATGATTTAGACCACATTCCTCTCGGTGAAAACTTCTGGGTGTCGTTTCTTTTTCTTTGAAGCTCTAAATGTCTAAGGTCATGTGTGGTAAGTCTCTCGCTTCTCTGTGCAGCCTCAGATCATTCCGTTCTGCCCCATGCTTGCTATGCATCGGCTTTGTTTGCTTTCAGCATTTTCTAAGCAGACCACGTTTGAAAGGGCAAGAATCCTGGGCCTTTGCTTATGAAAATCCTTCAGCTTAAAATTATTTCCCTCACAAGCAACCTCCTTGCCATGGCAGCTCATACATTTATCCAAACTTGTAATAGATTTATTCATTCAGTCTATTTATTGCCTATGTCATTAGAGTATATCCCCAGAAAGGCAGAAACCAAGCCTGCCCTGTTCAGAGTCGCACACCCTGCACCGAGCACTTAGGAAGGACGTAGTGCTTATCTGAGTCAGTGAACAATCTCACAGTCAGGCTTCACATCTCTACTGAAATCTGTCTCCTAGAAGCTTCTTAGCTCAGGCTCACCTTAAGGGTCCTTTTCTTACAGACGATTTGTAACCCTGAGTCGCCATGATGTGTTAAGGTGGTTTTGCATACCCATTTCTGTGATAGACCCTCTCTACCCATGGAGGACAAGGACCTTGTCTTTTCATCTAACCCCAAGCCTGCCTCGGAGCGCCCAGTGTGCACAGGTCCTGCCCGACACTTCTGCCTGAATGCGCTGAGGGTCCTTGCTCGCAGCCCTCTCCGGGCCTGCTTGGGAGAAGGAAGCTCTTTGCTCTTTTCCTGTCTCGGGCCCAGACCTGGTCCACTTAGGCCTCTGCCTCCCCCCACCAATCTGCAGCAACCTGAAGTTAAGTCAGCGCCTCCCCGGGATGTGCACCTTGCAGGGCCTGGGATCTGGCTGAGGGAAACACACAGTAGGAAGGAACATAGCAGATCTGCAAAGGAGGCGCCTGGAGTCACTCTTCTAAATCAGAAGGGAAAAAGCCCTGGGTAAAGGTGATTATGGCAAAACTTTTATCTGGAACATCTGAGTCCCTAAGCCTGACAAGGACACCATTTTATTCCCTCAGATAGGTGGCTTTTCCTTTAGTTAATACCCAGCAATGTGGAGAGTTTCCATTCTTTCCTTAGTAAAACGTGCCTGGGGGCAGCTGCCCCAGCCTGCTGGCATCTCTTGGAAGACTTTGCTTTACCAAGTGCTTCTGGGGAAGTCTGAACTCGAGACAGGTGTCTCTGTGCGTTGGAAGGAATCTGTTCCAGATGCCAGAAAACTCAGTTCTGGTGAGAGATGTGAAGGAAAATTACGAGAACAAGTGTCCTATTCATATGCTAGGAAAATAAATGTTTTACTAATCCTTAAATAACATTTTACTCTGAGGTGTATTGGCAAATTTCAGCTTTATTTCTGTATGAAAGTCCCAGTTTTAGAAGTGTGATTTATACACATCTAGGTAGGAGAGGTGACTGCTGAACTGAGTTTCTATCTTCCTGTGCTAATTTCTGTATGGGAAGAGACCAGCATAGCATAATTTAGGAGTCCTGACATTTTTGCTATGTTTAGTGAATAATTTAATATTTATTATCACTGGTTATGGTTTAGTGTAACTATTATATACCTACTCCAGAAATGCACATACTTTTCTGTGTTTTGGTGTCCTCTCATGGTGGAGAAAACATGGAATCAAGAAGGTGTCCTATATGTTCTTAAAAAGTTCCATCTCTGGAAAGTGATTTATGTGGCACTTTACCATGTTCCAGATACTCTGCTAAATGCTGGGCTACCACACGGGCCGCAGTCTGGGTTTTTGGCTGGGGGGATGTGGGGTGCGGTGGATTCTCACCTGCACATATCAGGCTGTGGATCTGGGCTGACTTAGAATTTGACTGATTTTGACCTGTTCAGCCCATCACTCCAGTTAACTTGTTTAGAGAGTAAATTTTACTGGCTTCTATAAAAGCTTGGGAAAATAATACCACATAAAGACCAAACAGTCCTTTCTATGTATTTCTGGAATATACCATATGATTTCGTATGTTTAATATGTTTTATTCAGGGAAAGGCAACAAAATGAGTGGACAGAGAATTACTTCAGTCATCCTGTGATCATTAGAAGCAAATGTCCTGAAACTAAAATTGTCTTGTAGACATCATATTACTATAGATCATCGAATGTCGCAGTGTTTAGAAGTTGACTCCAGAGGGTCCTCCTCACTCTGTAAGGCCTGGGTCCTTTTTTGTTGTTTTGATACAATGTTTCTGTATGTTTCCCAGACTGGTATTGAACTCCTGGGCTCCAGTGATCTCAGGCATGTGCCGGTGGACTTGGTTCCATAGATGCTCCCCAAACTTCCGTCTGTTAAGGGCTGGGTCCCCACCTGTGATGGGAGGTGGTTGAAACTTCAGGAGGTGGGCTGAAGTGGGAGGCTGTAGGTCACTGAGGGTGTGTCCATGAAGGGGACTGTGGGGTATGAGGGTCTTCCTGTATCTCAATTGTGAGGCAAATGGTTTTGTCCATCACGTAGTCCCTGCTGGGACATGCTGGACCATCACAGGCCCAAGGCAATGCAGCCCACCAGCGTAGAGTGATGTCTCTCAGATTCCTATCCCCAGTAAACCTTCCCACTTTGTAAGTTGATTATCTCAGGTATTTTGTCACAGTAACAGAAAGCTGATTAACTTGATTTCCTTGACTTTCCCACTTTTAAACATTCTTATCTTATATATAAGATGGTATTATGGCTTTTGTGTCTTTAATCGAATATGATTTCTAACATTCATGCTCTTTCCCCTCCTTCCTTTTTGGCACCCCAAGATTCTTTCATCCTTTACTTTCTGTCTGAAGAACATCCATTAGCCATGCTTTAGGGTAGATTTGCTAAAAAAAATTCTGTTAGTTGTTCTTTGTTGGAAAATGACTTACAAAAAGAGTTGAAAACTTACATTCACTCAGAAACCTGCAGATGGATGCTTCTAGCAGCTCTATTCATAATTGCCCAAACTTGGAAGCAACCAGTATGTCTTTTGGGAGATTTATAGCACAACTGGAATAAAGTGTGATAAAGGCAAACAATGAAATATTCAGCACTAAAGAGAATGGGCAGGGCTGGGGATATAACTCAGTGGTACAGTGTCTGCCTGGCAAGTGTGAGGTCCTAAGTTCAATTCCCAGTACAAAAAAGAAAGGAAATGAGCTATCAAACCATGAAAAGACATGGAACATATTACTAAGTCAAAGCAACAGCTCTGCCTGGGCCAAGCCTGGTGACCTTCTTTCAATCTGGGGAGCTGCACTGCCAGAGGAGTCCCAGGAGGCCAGGACATAGACGATTTCCAATACACCCAGGGGAAACTTTGGAACAACACTTGAAACATGGAAATATAGGAAAATGACAAAATGAAAGACCAAAATGCAATCTCAAACATCCAGGCCATCCCAAGAAAGCCTTGGAGCCTTGTACATGGAAGAAAATACATGCCATACACCTGAAATGCCTGAAATGATAGCAACTGAAATAAAGAAGCAACTTTGGGAAGCTTTAAAGGAATTCAAATTAGAAATAATCTCCCAGGTAACAGAAGAAATGATAAAAGTAATGAAAGAGATGCTGAACATATCTGAAGAAAGCACAGTTAAAAATTAGAGGAACAAAACAAAAAGATAGAATCCCTGGATGAACAGTATAAGAAACAAAAAATACATAAAGCAGATTCAAAGAGATATACAGGAAATCAAAAATTCCATTGAAAGTTATCAGAACTGCCTCAACGAAAGTGAAGATAGAATTTCATACCTCGAAGACAAGATTGCAGATAGTGAACAGGAGAGGAAAGATCTCTTAAAAATAACAAGAAATCAGGAAATAACAATTCAACAGCTGCAAGATGATTCAAAGAAAAATAACATAAGATTGATAGGGATAAGTGAAAAAGAAGGGAACAACACAAATGATATCAAGAGGCAATTTACAGAAGTAATAGCTGAAAATTTCCCAAACATGAGAATGGGAACTGACATTAGGATTAGTGAAGCATATAGAACTCCAAATAGCCAGAACTAAAATAAAACTACACCCAGACATATAATAATCACCACCCCAGAAATCCAACATAAAAATAGAATATTAAAAGCTGTTAGAGAGAAGAGACAGATCACTTATAAAGGAAAACCTATCAGAATCACAGCAGATTTCTCAACACAAACAATGAAGTCATGAAGAGCATGGAGTGAAGTATTTCAGATCTAAAGGAAAATGATTTCCAACCTAGACTGATGTACCCTGAAAAACTGTCCTTCAAAATGGATGGAGAAATGAGGTACTTCCACGACAAAGAACAGCTGAAGAACTTCATGATCACCAAGCCAACCCTGCAAAGAATACTGAAAGACAGTTTAGATACACTTAGGAAAAAAACCACTAAGCAAGGCAGACAATTAAACAGAATGGAAAGATAAAGATGCAACAGCAGAAAGATAACATGTCAACAATAAACCAACATATAACAGTTATAACCAAAGCAGGTCTGCATATTATCACCAGGTGATGCCACTCTGGGAAAGACAAAACTACAAAGATGATAAAAAGGTAAGGCGTTTTCAAGGACTGGAGGGGACAAGAGAGAGATGCATAGGCAGAGTACAGCGATTGTTTTAAGGACAGTGTGATACTCTAATGCTGAACATGTGTCATTGTGCCTGTGTTCAAATCCAGGGAATGTGCAACATCAAAAGTGAGCCCTGATGTAAACGGGCACTTGGGTGGCTGTGATGTACCAGTGTGGGCTCATCCGTTGTAAGGAACACATCACTCTGGTGAGAAATGTGGATAATGGGAAGGGCATGCATACCTGGGGTATATGTGGGGTATTTCTGTGCCTGCCTCTCAATTTTACTATAAATCTAGAACTACCTTAAAAATAAAGTTCATAATAAATAAAATCAACTGATACCAACACAGAGATCAATCGGATATAGGAAGTATCCCATGTTATCCATGTTACTGAGAATTTTTAAACAGCTGTCCTAAAAAAATGCTCCTGTCAATTATAAATTTTCTTGAAGCAAGTGAAAAGCTAGAAAGTTTAACAAAGAAGCAGAAGTTGTAAAAAAGAACCAAAGGGAAATTAGAGCTGAAAAAATTAAAAAACCCAACTTGGTGGAGAGTCTCAGTAGTGTGGTACAGATGTCAGAATCAGTGACACAGCAGAAGAATTTATCCAGCCTGAAAGAGAGAAAAATCAACAGAATCTCAGGGATGCATCGAACAATAACAAAAGCTGCAACATTTTATTGTCAGAGTTCCAGAAGTAGAGTGAGACCATCTAAAAGAGGATTCGAAGACATAGTAGCTAAAAACTCTGTGATTTAAAAGATACACACTTATTTAGAAATGTGAGCAAGAAGCCCACCCAAAGACTCATCATTATTAAACTTGTGATAACAAACAGTGAAAAAGTCTAGAACATAGCCAGGAAGAAGCAACATTTCACCCACAGGGAAAATCAAATTGAGTGACGGTGGATTCTTATCTGCAACCGTGGAGGCTGAAAGGAAGTGGTACAGTGGTACTTTTAAAAGTACTAAAAAGAAATATCTGTTAAAAATGAAGGGAAAATAAAATGCAGTTGCCCTTCAGTATCTCTGGAAGATGTTGCCAGGCCCTTCCAAGGGTACCAAAGTCCACAGATCTGAGGTTTCTTATGAAATAGTGTAGGATTTCCCAGCACAGACACACATCCTCCCATATACAGTGAAATCTTGGATTGCAGGTAAGTTGTTCTGTGAGTGTTCTGCAAACAAGCACACATTTCTAATAAATTTTAACTTGATAAACAAATGATGTCTTGCAATACCAAGTAGGATGTAAAGTCAAATGTCACATGATCACAACTGAGCTAACTGTTCCTCTCTCTCTCTCTCTCTTTCTCTTTCTGATTATGGGTCATCTTCTAACAAGCAAGAGGCTATCTTGTCTGCAGAGGAGGAGGAGAAAAAGACAGGAATCTCTCAGTTCAAATGAGATTAGGAAAATGTGTAAAATGTGGCAAACTAAAATTTTGTAGAAATGCACCACCCAAATAAGGCTGTAGCAGTGCAAGTGATGAATCTATTTAACAACCATCCAATGGGAAATCCTTCACAGGAGGCAAAAGCAAATGTCACTGGATAGGTTCCTTGTTAAATCTGCATGAAAAGGAATAGATCTAGTTGAGCCAATAGAGAACAGTGGTTCTTTTAAAGATAGTAAAATTCATCCTACACAGTAACTCTTCTTTTTCTCCCTTACCCCAGCCACAAGGACTTTCCAAGGTAAGTGCAGGTGAATTTGTCTACTTTTCTTTAGAGTTTGCATTTTCTTTATTATTTTGTATTACATTATTGTAATTACTTTTACATTCATATTTTTGGGTTGTGGGGTGAATCATCTGAGTTTCTATTATTTCTGATGGGGGAATTTGCTTTGATGTACAAGTGCTTTGGATTACAAGCATGTTTCCAGAATGAACTGTGCTCACAAGCCGAGGTTTTACTATAATTGAAATTACTCTGTGTGACTCATAATACCTGATCAATGTAAATGCTGTGTGAACAGTTGCTGTGCTGTACTGTTTAGGGAATAAGGACAAAGGAGGAAAAGTCTGTACACACTCAACACAGACTCAGTTAAAACGTTATTTCAATCCCTATTGGTTGAGTCTAAGAATATGGACCTGTGTACAAAGGCCAACCTTAATTCTCCAAGACAAACAAACAGAATTTGTAGCTAACAGACTCCTTCTGAAGAAAGGCAGAGGACCTTCTTCAAACAGGAAGGAAACTACAAGTGAAAAGGTATTGGGGTCTGAGGAAGGGAGAAAGAAAGACAAAAGCAATAGAAATATCGATAACATGCACTCAACTCTTTCTTCATAAGTTTTAGAAGTCTTGCTTGATGAAGGCCACAAAAATTATAGGCCCTCTTATATGCAGGATGCTGAGGTAGCAATATCTAAAATCAGGAGAGTAGAGGCCATGCATGGAAGTGAGGTTTTCATATCTCACTTGAAGTTGGAAAATGCTGATGCCAGTAAACTGTGACAAGGTCACGTTTGTGTATATTAGTACAGAGCAATCACTATGAAAGCGATACCAGGATTCTCAAAAGTGTCATAAGTACACTGATCAAGATAGAATCTAAACAAACTGTAAGAAACCCACAGAAAGGCAAACAAGTGTTGACACTAAACTTGACATTTCTGGAAGTGTCATTATTTAGAAGTGTTTTTGGGCAGAGGCCCCGTCCTTTGTCTGGAGGAGGAGGGGTCCCGGGTTCCTGGGGCACCTCGGCCCGTACCCAGCCGCGCCTGGCCTTCGGTGAGCGGAGGAGGAGCTGCGCGGACCCGGAGCCGCCTGCAGAGGCCCCGTCCTTTGTCTGGAGGAGGAGGGGTCCCGGGTTCCTGGGGCACCTCGGCCCGTACCCAGCCGCGCCTGGCCTTCGGTGAGCGGAGGAGGAGCTGCGCGGACCCGGAGCCGCCTGCAGAGGCCCCGTCCTTTGTCTGGAGGAGGAGGGGTCCCGGGTTCCTGGGGCACCTCGGCCCGTACCCAGCCGCGCCTGGCCTTCGGTGAGCGGAGGAGGAGCTGCGCGGACCCGGAGCCGCCTGCAGAGGCCCCGTCCTTTGTCTGGAGGAGGAGGGGTCCCGGGTTCCTGGGGCACCTCGGCCCGTACCCAGCCGCGCCTGGCCTTCGGTGAGCGGAGGAGGAGCTGCGCGGACCCGGAGCCGCCTGCAGAGGCCCCGTCATTTGTCTGGAGGAGGAGGGGTCCCGGGTTCCGGGGGCACCTCGGCCCGTACCCAGCAGCGCCTGGCCGTCGGTGAGCGGAGGAGGAGCTGCGCGGACCCGGAGCCGCCTGCAGAGGCCCCGTCCTTTGTCTGGAGGAGGAGGGGTCCCGGGTTCCTGGGGCACCTCGGCCCGTACCCAGCCGCGCCTGGCCTTCGGTGAGCGGAGGAGGAGCTGCGCGGACCCGGAGCCGCCTGCAGAGGCCCCGTCCTTTGCCTGGAGGAGGAGGGGTCCCGGGTTCCTGGGGCACCTCGGCCCGTACCCAGCAGCGCCTGGCCGTCGGTGTGCGGAGGAGGAGCTGCGCGGACCCGGAGCCGCCTGCAGAGGCCCCGTCCTTTGCCTGGAGGAGGAGGGGTCCCGGGTTCCTGGGGCACCTCGGCCCGTACCCAGCAGCGCCTGGCCGTCGGTGTGCGGAGGAGGAGCTGCGCGGACCCGGAGCCGCCTGCAGAGGCCCCGTCCTTTGTCTGGAGGAGGAGGGGTCCCGGGTTCCTGGGGCACCTCGGCCCGTACCCAGCAGCGCCTGGCCGTCGGTGTGCGGAGGAGGAGCTGCGCGGACCCGGAGCCGCCTGCAGAGGCCCCGTCCTTTGTCTGGAGGAGGAGGGGTCCCGGGTTCCTGGGGCACCTCGGCCCGTACCCAGCCGCGCCTGGCCTTCGGTGAGCGGAGGAGGAGCTGCGCGGACCCGGAGCCGCCTGCAGAGGCCCCGTCCTTTGCCTGGAGGAGGAGGGGTCCCGGGTTCCTGGGGCACCTCGGCCCATACCCAGCAGCGCCTGGCCGTCGGTGTGCGGAGGAGGAGCTGCGCGAACCCGGAGCCGCCTGCAGAGGCCCCTTCCTTTGTCTGGAGGAGGAGGGGTCCCGGGTTCCTGAGGCACCTCGGCCTGAGCCCAGCCGCGCATAGCCATCTGCGTGCAGAGGAGGAGCGGGGTAGATCCGAAGTGCCCGCAGGAGGCCCTTCCTTTGTCTGGAGGTTTGTGGATATCTCTGCCAGCAGGGAGGGATCACAGGCTCCTGAGGCACTGCGGTCTGTGGTGAGTACCCTAACCCGGCTGCGATCCAAGAGCTGTGGATCTACCAAGGGGCAGGTGGGTGCACAGTGTCCCTGAGGCCCAGCTTGTCTGGAACCGCGGAGTTCTGATCAAGCAGAGAAGGGCCATTGGTTCTGCAGGCCCAATGGCCTGGGGTAGAGGGGTGCCAGAGTCTCAGTAGCTGCAAACATAGAAGGGGATTTTCAACAGATCCTGAGGAGGCTTTCAAATAACACTTGAAACACAGAAATATAGGAAAATGACAAAACGAAAGACCAAATTACAACCTCAAACCTCCAGCCCAACTCAGGAAACCCTAGGAGAAGTGTATTTAGAAGAAAATATATCCCATCCTCCTCATATATTAGACACAATAGCTACTGAAGTTGACAAGCAACTCCAGGAAGCTTTAAAGAAATTCAAACTCGAAATAATTTCTCAGATAAAAGAAGAAATGATAAAAGAAATGAAAGAGATTCTAAATATATCTAAAGAAAACACAGATAAAAAATTGGAGGAATTAAACAAAAAGATAGAATCCCTAGACGAGCAATATAAGAAACAAACAGAATACATAATGCAGATGCACAGAGATATACAGGAAATTAAAAACTCCACTGAAAGTTGTAAAAACCGCCTTAATGAAAGTGAAGACAGAATTTCAGACCTTGAAGACAGGATTGCAGCAAGTGAACAGGAAAGGAAAGATCTTTTAAAAATAACAAGGAATCAGGAAATAACAATTCAACAACTGCAAGATGATGCAAAGAAGAATAACATAAGAATGATAGGGATTAATGAAAAAGAAGGAGACAACATAAAGGATATCAAGAGGATATTTAGAGAAGCAATAGCTGAAAACTTCCCAAGCATGAGATCAGAAACTGACATCAGGATCAGTGAAGCATATAGAACTCCAAATAGTCATAACCAAAATAAAACTACACCCAGACATATAATAATCACCATCCCAGAAATCCAACACAAGAATAGATTATTAAAAGCTGTCAGAGAGAAAAGACAGATCACTTATAAAGGAAAACCTATCAGAATCACAGCAGACTTCTCAGCACAAACAATAAAGTCAAGAAGAGCATGGAGTGAAGTATTCCAGATCCTAAAGCAAAATGATTTCCAACCTAGACTGATATATCCTGCAACACTATCATTTAAAATAGATGGTGAAATACGAAACTTCCATGACAAAGAACAGCTGAAGAACTTCATGAACACCAAACCAACCCTGCAAAAAATATTGAAAGACAGTTTAGATACACAAAGGAAAAAACCACTAAGCAAAGCAAATAATTAAACAGAACAGAAAGATAAAGATGCAACAGCAGAGAGATAAGAATCCTACAATTAAACAACATTTAACAGTAATAACCATTAATGTAAATGGTCTCAATGCACCAATCAAAAGAAACAGACTAGCAGAATGGATCAAGAAACAAAATCCAACCATATGCTGTTTACAGGAAACCCATCTAACCCAGAAGGATACTCACAGACTGAAAGTCAAAGGATGGAAAACAATTCTTCATGCAGCAGGAATCCAAAAAAAGGCAGGAGTAGCCATTCTGTTTGCAGACAACGTGAACTTTAAACCAACAATGACCATAAAGGACAAAGAAGGTCACTACATACTCGTAAGGGGAAAACTCCAAGAGGAAGAGATAACTATCTTAAATATATACGCACCAAACTCCAGAGCGCCCAGTTATATAAAACAATTATTAACAGAAATGAAAACTCAAATTATCAGTAACACAATTGTAACGGGAGACCTTAATACGCCATTGACACCAAGGGACAGATCGACCAGACAGAAAATGAGTAAAGAAATAACAGAACTGAATCATACCTGTGAACAAATGGGTTTGATAGACATATACAGAATGTTCCACCCAACAACATCAGAATACACATTCTTCTCAGCAGTACATGGATCATTTTCTAAAATAGACCATATATTAGCTCATAAAACATATTTAAACAAGTGCAAAAGAGCTGAAATCATCCCTTGCATGTTATCGGATCACAGCGCTCTGAAATTAGAAATTAATGATAAAAGATACCGCAAAAATCCCACAAACACATGGAAACTGAATAACACACTCTTGAGTAATCAGTGGGTCACAGAAGAAATTAAAGAAGAAATCAAACAATACCTAAAAGAAAATGAAAATGCAGATACAACTTACCGGAATCTGTGGGATACAATGAAAGCCGTTCTGAGAGGAAAATTTATTGCACTGAGTTCCCACATCAGGAAAACAGAACGAATACAAATAAATAACTTGATGCTACACCTCAAACAGCTAGAAAAGGAAGAGCAAGTCAAGCCCAAAGCCAAAAGAAGAGAGGAAATTATAAAAATCAGAGCAGAAATCAATGCAATAGAGACTAAGAAAACAATCCAAAGGATCAACAAATCAAAGAGTTGGTTCTTTGAAAGAATAAATAAAATCGATAAGCCCCTAGCCAACCTTATTAAAAAAAGGGAAGAAAAAGCTCAAATTCATGCAATAAGAAATGAAAAAGGAGAAGTCACTACAGACCCAATAGAAATACAGAAGATCATCAACACCTATTTTGAAAACCTCTACTCTCAAAAGTTTGATAACACAGAAGAAATAGACAGTTTCTTAGAAGCATATGAAGTGCCAAAGCTAGATCAAGAGGATGTAAAACTGTTGAATAACCCAATCTCGGTTACTGAAATTGAAAATGTAATTAAGTCCTTACCCACCAAGAAGAGCCCAGGCCCAGATGGATTCACTGCAGAATTCTACAAGAAATACAAAGAAGACCTAATGCCGACACTCCTCAAACTATTCAATGAAATTGAAAGGGAAGCAATCCTGCCTAAGTCATTCCTGGAAGCAAATATCACTCTAGTACCAAAACCTGAGAAAGACCCAACTAAAAAAGAGAACTATAGACCGATCTCCCTAATGAACACAGATGCAAAAATCCTCAATAAAATATTGGCAAATAGGATCCAGCAAATCATCAAGAAGATTATACACCATGACCAAGTGGGATTCATCCCAGGAATGCAAGGATGGTTCAACATACGCAAATCAATAAATGTAATTCACCATATCAATAAAGCCAAAAATAAGAATCACATGATCATTTCTATAGATGCAGAAAAAGCCTTCGATAAGGTCCAACATTTATTCATGATAAAAACTCTACAGAAAATTGGAATAGATGGTCTTTACCTCAATATAATAAAGGCCATTTATGACAAACCAACAGCCAGCATCATACTAAATGGCCAAAAATTGAAAGCCTTTACTTTAAAATCAGGCACAAGACAAGGATGTCCTTTATCACCACTCCTATTTAATATAGTACTGGAAGTACTAGCCAGAGCAATTAGGCAAGAAAGAGAAATAAAAGGGGTAAAGATAGGAAAAGAAGAAGTTAAGTTGTCATTGTTTGCAGATGACATGATACTCTACATAGAAGACCCCCTAAGCTCCATTGAAAGACTCTTAGATACAATAAATAAATTCAGTAATGTGGCTGGATACAAAATCAATACTCAGAAATCAATAGCATTCCTATACACAAACAACAAAACCACAGAGAGGGAAATAAGGGAAACTGGTCTATTCACATTAGCAAGCAAAAAAATGAAATATTTAGGAATTACTCTTACAAAAGAAGTGAAAGACTTATACAGTGAAAACTATATTACACTGAAAAAGGAAATTGAAGATGATCTCAGAAAATGGAAAGACATCCCTTGCTCATGGATAGGAAGAACAAACATTGTGAAGATGGCCATTCTCCCAAAACTCTTATACAGATTCAATGCAATCCCAATAGAAATACCATCAACATACCTTATAGATCTAGAGAAATCACTCCTAAATTTCATCTGGAACCAGAAGAGACCTAGAATCGCAAAAGCAATTCTAAGCAGCAAAGACAAAGCAGGAGGCATCACAATCCCTGACTTGAAATTATACTACAAAGCAACAGTAGTAAAATCAACATGGTATTGGAATCAAAACAGAGCTGAAGATCAATGGAATAGATTAGAAGATACAACCACAACTACAAACACACTCAACCACCTTATCTTCGATAAAGGAGCCAAGCAGGTTCACTGGAAGAACGACAGTCTCTTTAATAAATGGTGCTGGAAAAACTGGCTCTCCATTTGCCGAAAACTAAAGCTAGACCCATGTCTATCACCATGTACTAAATTAAAATCTAAATGGGTCAAAGATCTGAATATTAAAACAGAAACGCTAAATCTATTGGAAGACAAATTGGGTAGAAACCTTGGAGGCATAGGAGTAGGTAGAGAATTCATGAATAGGACTCAAACTGCACGGGAAATACTTCCCAGAATCAATAACTGGGACCTCTTCTTATTAAAAAGTTTTTGCATGTCAAAAGAAATCTCCAGCATAGTGAAAAGAAAACCCACAAACTGGGAAAAGATTTTAGTGAACTCTCTCTCAGACAAGGGCCTCTTGTCTAAAACATATAAAGAATTAAAAAAACTCAGACCTTCAAAATTCAAAGATCCAATCCAAAAATGGGCATCTGAGATGAATACGCAATTCTCAGATGAAGAAATGCAAATGGCAAATAAATACATGAAAAAATGCTCATCATCATTGGCCATTAGAGAAATGCAAATTAAAACCACACTGAGATACCATCTCACTCCTGAAAGAATGGCCAGGATCAAGAAAACCAACAACAACAAATGCTGGAGAGGCTGTGGGGAAAAAGGAACTCTCCTGCACTGTTGGTGGGAGTGTAGACTGGTACAGCCTTTGTGGAGATCTGTCTGGAGGTTTCTCAAAAAGTTGGGATTGGAAATCCCATTTATTCCAGCTATTCCACTTCTAGGCATATTCCCAGAAGAACTGAAAGCATCATACCACAGGGATATATGTGCACCTATGTTTATAGCAGCACAATTTGTAATCGCCAGATCTTGGAAACAACCCAAGTGTCCATCAACTGAGGAATGGATAAAAAAGTTGTGGTATTTCTATACAATGGAGTATTATTCAGCTATAAAGAAGGATTGCATTGAGATATTTATCAATAAATGGGCGCAGCTTGAGACCATACTCATAAGTGAAATAAATCAATCTCGCATGTATGAATACCGAATAGTTTCCCTAATGTAAGTAATGATTCAAATATATAAAAATATGTGATAATCATGATTCCCCATTATGTGGCCTTGAAGCCTTATAAAATTTTCACTTATTAATTAGAAAGGCTTTACTCTGGGCTTTTTGATATGGAAATATTTGAAGCTATAGTATATGAAGTTTTATCCAAATATTTTAAGGAAAAAGACAGACACTATGGTAACTACTATTCTTTAAAAAAAATTATTTAGCTATTTCTTATGTTTATTTTAATTAAGGGAAAAACTTAAAAAATTAGGATATATAGTAGTAACTCTTTTTGATCTCCTATTAACTTGTTTTGAAGTCCTGTAATACTCCCAAGATCTTGTTTTGACTGATTAGACTCTGTTCCATTCTGTGCGACAGTAGCAAGTTTGAAGGTATAGGCAACTAATTTGAAGGCAATAAGATTCACAAAGATGCCCATTCTGGTTTGACTATTGTCTCCTTTGGAAGTCCTGCAATGTTCACAATGCCTAAGTTTTATTGGTCTTGTTCTCCACTGTTTTGTCCAACTTTATAATATCTAATGAGATAGACAATTCCTTTTAAGGAAACAAGAGACAATGTTGATAACCATTGTTGATGACCTTGTACTCTGTTCTACATCATGTGCTATGTCTATCCTTGGTTTGGACTTACAGCTTTGTTTTGCCATATTTGACTTTATTATCTCCCCCCCAAGAGAGTAATGAGAACTGAGGAGTAATAAAATCCAAAATGTGTAAATTTTGTTATAAAAAAGAGAGGGAGGGGAAAAAAAAAAGAGCTCTAACGGATATAACAACAAGTGTGTTTAGGGATGTTAAATAGCTGACTATATTAATGTTTTTGGATCATTGAACACAGCTGTTTGCAGTCTCTCCGTTTGAATGTCTACTTTGTATTCTTTGATACTGTGATTTGAGCAACTATTTCCAAGATGATATTATGTAATCTATTAACAGGTGATTTCTTACTGTTATGTTTATTTTTTTTTGTAGTTCTGTATTATGTGTAACCTTACACTGCTTTGTCTTGTTTTGTGTTTTTCTCTTTTTCCTCTTAAATAAAAAAAAAAAAAAAAAAAAAAAAAAAAAAAAAAAAGAAGTGTTTTTGTTGTTGTTGTCTTTTTGAGACAGGGTTTCACTATGCAGTTCAGGCTGGCCTTGAACTCACTTTGTAGCCCAGGCTGGCTTTGAACTCCTGGTGATTCTCCTGCCTCAGCCTCCCGTGTGCTGGGATTACAGGTGTGCACCACCACTAGAATCTAAAATGAGGTGAAAATCAACATTGGGTGGCCTGGGATAATGTGTCCCAGGAGCAGTAGATTGGGGGTGAAGGAGCTTTCCTTGGATTAATAATAAGTATGGTAATTTAATATAGATTAATAGATGGAATACTGGGTAACAACTTGAGTGATACAGTTTATTGTTTTAAACATTTATTTTTTTTTCCTTTTTATCGGTACCGGGGATCGAACTCACGACCGCCTGCTTGCAAGGCAGGTGCTTATGCCGCTGAGCTAAATCCCCAGCCCCCTAAACATTTATTTTTAAAGTGATACATAAAAAACAGAAAAGTTGCACAAATCCATGAGATACCATGTAATTATATCATTGTTAATCTGATTTGAATAAAGGAATATATTACTTTCTATACCAAAGAGGTAGATGAAGTTTATTATCCTAAGATTAAAGGCAAGAGAGTACTTTTTAAAATAAGTTTTTTATTTTAGTGACATTTAAAATGTACAGAAAAGTTCCTATATTACCTACTCAGTGTCTTCTATGATTATGACACGAGAATTATAATATCCCATCTTACAGTATTATGGTATATTTGTTATGATGAATGACTCAACATTAATACATAATACCATACTGTATTTGAATTCCATCAGCTTTTGTTTAATGTCATTTTTGTCTGCACTAATATTCCATCCAACATACCACATTTATAGGAGTCTTTACTTTCTTTTTTGACATGGAGTCTTGTGGGGCTGCCCAGGCTGGCTTTGATTTCCTGGGCTCAAGTGATCCTCCTGCCTCAGCCTCCCAAGGGCTGGCCTACAGCATGCAGCAGCACGTGTGGTTTACAGGAATCCTTTTAAAGTTAATTTTCCACGGCCAGCCTTCCTATTTTAGCAGAGATCTTATAATCAGAGATGGCACTACACACACTAGAACTACTTAGGGAACCTTGTTGAAAGGCCTTTTGGGGAACTGGTCTTGAAGCTGTTCTTGCCTAGCCAGGCTCTGGGTGTTTATTTTGAGTAGTTTTGTGGGATGAGTGCTGATGGAGAGATTATGGGTGGGTGAAAATCCCTCCTTCGCATGGTCAGTACAGTGGCCCATAATCGTTAGGGCCTGGACAGTTGACCACAGCACTCAGTATGTCCATGCATCCCCAGCCTTGTGCCAGGGGGAACCATGCTTCGCTGGCCCTAATGGGGGGGGGGAATCAGGTGGCATATCCCCCTGGGATCTGCCTTCATAATAAGTCCAGAATCCAAGAGCTTTTCTCTCCCTTCCCTCTGCTTCCCCCCAGGGGACCCTATGAGTGACCATCATGTCCTGCCTGACCATCTGCGAGAGTTTACAACTGGTCTTCTTGATTCTGCACTGATGACTCTAATCTATTCCGAGCCTAGTGGCTGGAGAGATCCTGCTAAATTAAGTAAGTTCATGTCTTTTCTTTGCTTAAAACAACAAATGACTCTCCCATCTTGCATTTGGTGTTGCTATTTTTTCTCCTTTGCTTGTTTTTCAATGCAGGTTTTTTTTTTTATCACTTAAAAGTAGACCAATTAGACACAGTCCTCCGATGGAGGTATTGAAATTGACTTGACCATCACCCATGTAAGGAAAGATGCCAATTCTTGGGACGCTCTAGCTCAGTGTCACTTGGTCATTCCTCCCTCTCTCCAAAGAAAGCCATGAACTCGACCCCTAGATCCACTTAGCCTGTTTTTAAATGTTGTTATAAATAGAACTGAAGCATGTTCTTTCTTGCCTGGCTTCCCTTCCTCAGTGTTAGGTTACTGAGACATTTCCCATGATTTGCTAACTCATGAGAGACTGAAGTCTTCACCTTGGTCCCTAATTCCCGCCCTCCTCAGCTTCCTGATGGAATTTTCTACTCACACCTCTTCCCATTTTCTCAGCTCTAGCCTTTGTTTCTCAAACTCTCCAGGGCATGGCCTTGCCTAAAAGCCCCCCAGAAATCTCCTTGGTTGGTTCCATTTATTACACTCAAGGGCTCCTTCCCTGTGATGACTGTCCTGACCGGTGCCATGCTCCTCCCTAACTTGCTGTTCCCTGTTTAAATTTTCCCCACGGCACTCATCATACTAAATATGTATTAGTTTCTTCTTGTCGTGGAAACAAAATATCATACATTTGGTGATTTAAGAGAACACACACTTCTCTTCTCACAGCTAGGGGCAGGGGCAGCACAGTTCCAAGTGGCTTGGCTCCTGCTTCTGCCCTGGGTCCCCCAGGCCGGCATCAAGGGGTCTCTCTCGCTTGGTCGTTGTCTGGGGCTCTCTTTGAGAATCTGTTTCTTGGCTCTTTTAGCTCTTTGAACAAATTCAGAAGTAAGACTGGAGTTGCTTTTGTGTCTTCTTTTTTATGGTTAAATTTTTATTTTTTCTGAGCAGCCACCCAGCCCTGCTGCTGTTTTCTTGGTGGCTGTCACCTGGGATTTGTTCTTGGAGGCCACCAGCAGTCCTTGCCCTGTGTCCTCATCATCTTCAAAGCCTGAAAGACAGGTGAGCTTCCTCTGAGGCTGCCCTGTCCGTCTACCGTCCTTTTCGGTATGTGATGGTCATGGCCACTCTCTAGTGATCCAAGGCAGTGCTTGTATTTCAAGATCAAAGGCCCCTTTCTAACTTATGGTCACATTTTCACAGGTGTAACAGCTGGGACATACATCACTGGTGTCGATATCTTGCCTGCCACAGCACCACAGTAAAGTCTCTTCTTTTGCCCAAGTCTGTCTGCCTGTCTAGAATCTGGGGGGGGGGGTATCTCTGTTTGCTATCTCCAAACTTAGAATGTTTCTCATAGGCGTTTGATCCTTGTTAAATGAATGAATGGATGGATGGACAGACACCTGTATAGATGGATGGATGGTTGCAGCCTGCATAGTTAGTTTTGGTCTCCTCCTTTGAAAGCAGAAAGTCTGTGACTTTCATTCTGATCTGACTTTATTCATCGTGGTTACCCTGGTAACCCCACACCTCTGGTCACTGCTGTGCTCACTTAGAAGTTTGGCAACATGTCTTCATGTAACCTCCTAGTGGACACAGAGGCTCATCAGGGACCCAAACTGACCAGGGAGCCTTGGGCTCTACCCAGCCCAGCTAAGGGTCCCAGTGCTTTCTTGGAACAAAACTGTTCAGGGTTGGCAAAGCTAGTCCTGGAAATGTGCTTGGCATTGTTTTGTTCAGCAAAAGAAAACTCTCAGGCTTAGTCTACCTGTCAGTTATCCAATGAAAAACAGTTAAAGCATGATTTAACAATCAGCTGGATGTCTCCAAAGACTTTATTGCTTGATACTTTGTAGGCAGCCTGAATCCTGAGACCCAAACTTGTGGGAAGTGCTTGAAACACACACAAGTAACAGATTTGCTATTTGGGTTACAGTGTGGAAAAAAAAAAAAATCTCTGGAAACAGATTTATGTATTAGTTTTTCACTTTGCCACCAGATGTCCTTCACGAGTAGGAAAATATGATGGCTTGAATGATATTTTGAAGTGTGAATGCCCAGCATTTTTGAACAGACAGTGAAGGGAGAGATTGAGTGAACATAAATGTTGCCACAGATTTTTGGATGAGACTCATATTTTGGAAGCCGCCTTACAGGTGTAGCTTTTAGAAGCAGTATCTATTTAACTCACAGATTTTCATTTCCCATACCCTAAAAACAGTGACTTAATTGCTCAGCACCAAACTGATATTTTTTAAAAGTCGAGCAGATTGTTATGTTTTGAAATTAATATTAAAAATACTTCAATCCTTACGCTTCATCTTAACAATAAAATTCTAGTTTTTGGAATAGAGCTTTGAGGACGCAGAACGCTCAGATCTCAGGGCTTTTAAACACCCCAGCCATACATTTTGTAAAACTTTTATGTTAATTGTAGAAGCGGTGACTTAGGGCTTCCGGAAAGGCAGTCAAATGGGGCCAATGTGTGATTTAATATAAAATTATAGCTTCAGTTGCAACTTATTACTAATGCTATAACTCATAGGAAAGTATAGGGAGTATTTAATGTATCGAATTAGTAAGCAGTACCTTTGCAAAATAGAAGTTATTTGGTCAAGTGCGTTATGTTTAACACAACCCTTCATAATATACATGGAACCAGGCGAACTACATTTTAGAGAGTTGGCAATGTGAATTAATTACATCGTCCCTTGATTAACATCTAGGTACAGGATTCGCACTGTTTCCAGTGTCGCCACATTTGGGGGGATAAACCTGTGTCTTAGAGCGAATGTTCCTCACTTCCTCGTCAAATGGGGCAGGGTAGGACAGCAACCTATTTCCAGAAACTGTCGGCCATCTGCAGGGAATATCAGCCAAGCAACCAGATGTCTGCTATGGATTGGCTCCCACATCTGGCTTTTGGAACGAACGCCTCCTCTTCCCTCCCCACCCCACCCCACCCCATGTTTTTGAGATGCACACAGAGAACTTAATGAAGCTTGTCCAAGGAGCACAGGGGCAGGGGGTGGTAATATTTCCGTGTCCTGCAGGGGGCGAAGTGACCTCTGATTTTCTCAAGGCGGTTTACACAAGTTCCTGCAAACTTCAAAGCCAGATCAGCTGCTCTCCTTTCAACTCCATCCTGCCCCATCCTCTTGAATCACATGTGGGCTTTATTGGGGGCCCCCATTCTTAGATCTCAGAGGGAGAATCCAAGTCTCTGCGGGGAGCAGGTGGGGTGGTGATGAGGATTCTTTGTCCACCGCATCCCAGTTAACTTCGAGAAGCAGCAGTCCTAAACCTGAGCGTATGGAAATTTGTGGACCGTGCCTCTTTCCCACCCTCATGGCCCCCAGGCCATCGAAGGGCTTGTCTGTGTGTTTCTCTGCAAACACGGCACACACAGGTTGGGAGCACATGGTACTGTCATCGGAATACGTCTGTCAGCTGACTGTCACTGTCCTTATGATCACTGTCATGTCCCATTTCACAGCTTCTTCAGACTTCCTCTGGCTCTGAAGAGAGACGTGTCCATCCGGAGTCACCATTAGCACCTTCTTATTTTCAGAAGTCCGTCTCAGTGGGGGTGGAGAGCCCAGGACAGACCTGGAGGGCTGCTGCTCAGAAGTCTACTTGATAATGTGTCACTAAGCGTCATTTTGGACTCCTGTGCCATCGGTGCCTCGTCTTTCTCTACTACAGTTTAAAAAAAAAGGGGAGATGGTATAGGTGTGTGTTCTTCTTCTCTAGGTTCTCCCCTGTAGATGCCTAAGTGACAGGTAGGTCACATAGGTCCGACTTTGTGCATTAAATGGCATAGACCTGCTGTGAGTTCTCACCCCGTGCTAAGGTTTTTACAGTTTCCTAGTTTCTCATTGCCTTCACAAGCTGGAGCTGCTTTGCTTTCATCTGTTTTTCCTGGAAGTTCTAAAAAGAAAAAAAAAATTGTGCAGCTAGGTTTTGTGGAAGCAGGGGGTCCATGGCAGGAAACCTACGTATATTTGCTGGGATTGTGGATCTCTGAGCAGAGCTAATGGCTGCTATGTGCAGTGTGGCAGTGACTGTAGGCTTGTCACATGTCTTAGAAGAAATGATGCAGCTCTTCAATTCTAAGGGACCCGGCATCCCAGACCAAGTAGTCATGGACAGAGGCCCTGCAGATGGTTAGACGCTGGCTTTCAGTGTTGCTGAGGTTGTGTGGTTGTGTGTCAGTGGACAGGACTGTCCTGAATAAGCACTGTGCCCAGGCCAACAGAAAACTGGAAAGCAGGACCCAGTGGTTGCTTGGAAGTAAAGACCTGTACCCATTCAAAATTGATTCTTTGAAATAGTATGGGAAAGTTCATAAGATCTGGCCCAGCAGAAATCCCGTGATTTCATAAGGCTGCGAATCTCATGGTCTACACTGCTTAGTCCTGGTCCCCATACCTTGGAGTATGTGAGCTAAAACTGCCAACCCAGTTAATCACAGAATCTGCTTGATGTACTTTTACCAGGCACAAAGATCTAACGTTAAAAGCAAATTTGCTTCTAGAGTCCAGTGATGACTGGTATTCTTGGAGACAGGAGAGGCGAATGAATTTGCATCCTTACTGGCACAGTTGCTGTTGGTGTGTTACAGTGTGTAAAATCCACAGCAGTGTGTCTCAGGGTCCCATCACCCCGCCATTCAGGGCACATGCCAAACCCCTTCCCTGCTTGGAATTATCTGTACCAGGTATCCCCAGGTTTAACCTTGCATGATGTAAACTAGGTTGTATTTAAATGCAACATTAATAGACAAACTGGAGAAGCAGTGAGGCATTTCCAAAGAAAGTATGCTTGGCTTTTCTGTTACAGTAATGGATCACACCTTTCTTTTGGTTGCTGCTTAACAAGCCAAACCAAAGCCCCAGTGAATAGATAAGTCAGAATATTCAACGGAATATTCAAACCTCAGGACTCCAGGCTGGCTTATGCTTGGCCCTCTGTGTGGCCTCTCTGTGAGCAGCTTCCTGGGAGGGTGTGTCCCAGCTTCCAGCAGCTGCCTTTGAAAGCCACGTGTCCGCTAGACGCCTACATTGCATCCAGAAGAAACTAAGGAGGAGACGGGAAAACGACCTATTTTTTTTCAATTAATCCAGGCGATATTAATTTAATAGATTTGTTTACTTTTATTTAACATAATCTAGGCCTTTGACGTAATAGGAAAAAAAAAGAAGTGCTTCTCTTGGCGCGCTGATCAGATCACTCTTCCTAGCGGTGACCCCTGTGCCTTTGGTACCCGGTGACTCCCCGGGTGCCTCCAAGAATTCTCTGTACTTGAAACTTACCCACAGCGGAGGCGACGCCCCTCGGGAAGGGAGGGTGAAAGAAGGGGGCGGGCGTATTTAAATAACCCGTGAAGCTCTCTCTTCATTGGTTCCCAGCCTGTCGGTCACTCGGGAGGGCGGGGAGTCCCGGGGGCTGGAGTGCGGTACCTGAGCTGGACGCGCAGCAAAAAGCCCACGTTGGCCGCTCTGTGGAGCGCGGCGCGGAGAGGCGGGAGGCTGCGAATTCCGGCGCCGACGCGCGGCCGCTGCCCCGCGCACCGGTCCCCTTTCCTCCCAACCCTTCTGCGAATCGGCTTGGCCGGACAGCCAGGGGAGCTCTGAACGGAAAGCAAGACCCTAGGCGCCTCGGTTTGGGGAGGGGAGCGGTGTGCGATTTGGAGAGGGGGGCGACAGTGCCCGAGGGGCGCAGAGTTAGAGAGCCAGAAGGAAGTTTAGCCTCGCGAAGACGACTGGCATTTCAGGACGCCTCGTCGCCACAGCCTGGGCCCTGCGGTGGGGTGAACTCCACGGTGGCCCTGCGGGCCGAGGAGGGGTGCGCGCGGGGAGGATGCCGGGCGCGCAGCCCCGCTGCTGAGGCCCCATTGCCCCGTCGCCCCGGTCCAGCGCAGCTAACCAGCCGCGAGGCGCGGAGCAGTGCAAGCGTGCGGGCGGCAGCGCCCGGGTGACCGCGCCGTGACCCGTCCCGGCGCACCCCGAAGTGGACGCACCTGGCCTGGACCAACGCTGACTTCGGGCTCTTGCACTTCGCCCCTTTGCCTGCCCTCCAGACTGGGCTCCCTGGGGGTGCCCCGGACGACCATGAGAGATAAGGACTGAGGGCCAGGAAGGGGAAGCGAGCCCGCCGAGAGGTGGCGGGGGTTGTTCGCACCCAGGGCAACCGCGGCGCTCCGCCGCTCGACGCCTCGAGTGGCCCTCGGGGCCGCCCGGCCGGGCGGGGATGCCGGGGCTGGGGCGCAGGGCGCA
The DNA here is from genome assembly GCF_034190915.1 of Cavia porcellus. Taxonomy (NCBI): domain Eukaryota; kingdom Metazoa; phylum Chordata; class Mammalia; order Rodentia; family Caviidae; genus Cavia; species Cavia porcellus. The sequence continues at coordinate 13,137,159 of NW_026947496.1, forward strand.
GTGGCTGTGCTGGTGGTGGGGACTGCTGTGCAGCTGCTGCGGGCCCCTGCCGCTGCGCCCTCCCCTGTCCGCCGCCGCCGCCGCCGCCGGGGCGCAGCTGCCTGGGGACGGCGGGAGCCCCTCGCGCTCCGAGCAGCAGCCGCTGCCGCCGCAGTCCTCGTCCTCGGGCTTCCTCTATCGGCGCCTGAAGACGCACGAGAAGCGAGAAATGCAGAAGGAAATCCTGTCGGTGCTGGGGCTCCCGCATCGGCCCCGGCCCCTCCACGGCCTCCAGCAGCCGCAGCGCCCCGCTCTCCCACAGCAGCAGACGCCCCGCGGGGAGCCCCCTCCCGGGCGGCTGAAGTCTGCGCCCCTCTTCATGCTGGATCTGTACCACGCCCTGTCCGCCGATGACGACGAAGATGGGGCGTTGGAGGGGGACCCGAGGCACCCAGGGTTCCACGGAGGGGCCAGCTCGTCCAGGCTCCGGCCACCGCCCGGAGCCACACATCCCCTCCTGCGCAAGAGCCTCCTGGCTCCGGCACCTGGCGGCGGCAGCGCGGCCCCTCTGGCCACCTCACAGGACAGCGCTTTCCTGAGCGACGCGGACATGGTCATGAGCTTTGTGAACCTGGGTAAGGACTTAGGACATTTCGCTACTTTACAATATTCCCGGCTTGGGGGTGGTGAGGGTGTGAAGGGGTGAGGAGTCCCCCCAACGCGGTGGCCCTGCCTGGCGCCTAGTGTGGCGGGGGTGCGGGGACGCGCGGGCTCCGCCACCTGCGCCACCTGCGCTCTGAGCGCCCGGCCCCGCTGCGCGCTGCGTAGCTCTAGCACTGGCGTCCCTGCCACTTTTCTCGCGGGCGCCCCAAGTGAGGTCCGCGCTTTTCGCACTCCTGTCCCGCTCCGGTTAAGTTGACTCTGGCGGAAAAGTCCCATGAGTGGCCATCCTGGGAAGGAGAAGCCTTGTCAGCCCTCCCTCCCTTGGGAGCTGTCTTTTGATCCTTTGCTATTTTTCCTACCGCGATTTTTAGGGACTCCGATAACATTTGAGAACTTTGGAAACTTGGCCCGAGCGTTTTAACAGAAATCTACGGAGTTGGGGGAAAGGAGGCTTTGGTGGCAGAGAAAGGTCCCGCTAAGAGCACGGAGCGCGCGCGGGTCTCAGCCAGGCGGAGCTGGCGCTTATCGGGGGCCGCACCCCAGCCCACTGGGGTAATCCGTACAGGACCCTTGTGCATATGCCCTTGGCCGTGGTCCCCACGGGCTGACGCTTTCATCAAAGCGGCTTGAGCTGCAAGGGCAGGGAAAGGGTGCGGAGTAGGGTCGGGGTTGGGCGCTGAGCTGGGCTGATCCCGTTGCCAGGCAACAGAATGGAAATTCAAGGGCGGCTAAATCGGGCTGTGCCACAAATGCTCTGTGGCAAACCGGGACCGAGTCACAAAGCCTTTCCCCACTTTCGGTCGTCTCCTCTGCAAATGAGGAAGAGCAGAAGAAGAATCTTTTCGGAGTCTCTGATTCTGTTTTGTGCCTTTCTTCATTCAGAAGCGTAGGCAGGGATGGAGGGAGAGCGTCCTCTATAGAGGGAGCTGGGGCGCATTCGCCACGCCCCGAATGGGCGCAGCAGAGCGTGGGGTGCGTCTCGGAGGGCTTCCTGTTTGGGATGGGACACGCAGCTGTGCCCGCGTTCCTGGATGTGTAAGATTCTTGCCAAAGTAGCGCAGGGGCTCCAGGAGAGATGGCCGTCCCCCTAACGGCGTTATGCACGTGCGCCTGTCCCCCCAAAATACCTGGATGATCCTCTAAAAACAAGTGTATCTGTGATTCTCAATTCCGCTGAGCTTTGGGGCGCGGAGGACGGGAGGGTAGGAGCCAAGGGTGCGGAGGCCGGAAGATTGGCATCCAGGCTGTGCAGAAATCCTCCTGGGAAATTCGTGAAACAGAATCTCACAGGGAGTGGAGGCGCGGAGCCTGCCAATCTGCCTCCTTCCGCTGCCAGGGGTTCTGATTGGACAAGGATTTTCACAATTTATTGGAACCAAATCCAAGGTAGAGCCACCTCCAGGAAGCACCCTAAGGAGATTCTCTGTAATGTCAGTGAATACTCCTCAGTGGGTTGGGGCAGCCCGGGCTGGGGGAGGCAGTTTTGTTCTTTACTCTTTTACGCTTCTGATTTAAGAATTCCACTCCTCAGCTCTTTCCCTCAACGCCCCCCTTTCCGCCCTTCCTCCAAGCTTCCAGACCACTTTGGAAGAAACGTCTTGTTGCCCTCTGGGGAGAGTCCTCACCTGAATATGAGTGTGGAAAGACCCACAATCTTGGGTCCTCCACGGATAACCACAGGTTCCAGGTTTGGAAATCAATGCCTGTGAAACTTGGACCGTGGTTCTCAGTTGCAGCTGCTGGCTGGCATTATTGGGGCGGGGGGTCACCTAAGGACTCAGGGATCCTCGGTCTTCTAGACTCAGCACCATTGCATCAGGGTTCAGGCTATTGTCGCAGGCCCTGGAGACTGAACTCAGGGCCTTTGCTCAAAACTTCATCCCTATCCTGTTTTTTATTTTTTACTTTTGAGACAGGGTCTTGCAAGTTGCTAAGTTGCCCAACCTGGGGCTCAAACTGCCTCAGCCTCCTGGAGCCCTGGGATTACAGATGTACACCACCATCCCTGGATCAGGCATCTTTATTTGATTTTTTTAAAAAAGTATCTTAGATTTTTTCCAAAATGCTACCAAGGCCAAGAACCTCTGGCACAGAAAAGCCTGACATCTGAAGAGAATCCATGTACCATCCTAGTAAAAGACTAAGAGCTAAATTTCCAAATGTTTCTACGTGTCAGAATCACCTAGGGCTTTAAAAAAATTCTGATGCCCGGTGACTTCCAGTCTAGGTCAGTCAGCGTGTGTGTGTGTGTGTGTGGGTAGAAACCAGAAGTCTGTATTTTTAAACCATCCTCAAGTGATCCCAGAGCTCGGGAGCTTCAGATGGTATTCGAAATTTCAAGGGCTGGCTCCAGGGAAGTTTGTAAAGTATGTGACGTTTATTGTGCTTAGTGACCTCCAAGTGCCCCTTGTTCCTTGCTTTTCTGACCTTTTGTGGTCTGTAGATACCCACAGCTTCTGAATCACACTATTCGAAGCTGGTTGACAGCTACTCTTTCTAAGGCGATGGTTTAATGTAGTATCTGTCTACTCGTGTTCTCATTTTTCATAAAAGATTTGTTTGAAATCTGGAAAGTTCCAAGAGAGCTCACCAGTAACATAATTCCAGGCATGAGGACAGGCTACTGTGGCATTGAAAGAGAGCTCTGGGAAGGGACCGCTACCCCAAGCCTCTCCTAGCCCATCCCTTGGATTGTGAAGATAAGGTCAGGCCTCGTGTAGTGGCAGTGCTGGGCCCCATGCCATTAAAGGAGAAACCCTTTCCTAGGTAAGTAGAATCCAAGCTATGACCCATGCAGCTGACAATCAAGCTGTTCTATTTAACCCTAATCCATTAGGCAGGGAGAAAGGGGCATTTCACAATAGGGTAAAATCTGATTATTATGGCTCCGAGCAAGAGAAGGACAGGTCTTTTAAAGAAAGCAATTGCTTAGCAATGTGGCTGCTGTAAATAAGGATGTTGGGAGGATTCCACAGATTTCCTAATTGATGTCAGTGTCAAGTATACTACTGTCTCCCATGACTCATCTATTAAAGAACCTGCACAAGATAGCGGTGCATTTATCTCATGGATTAAGAAAGCTACACAGCAGAAGTTACAAGGGAAAGTTTTCCATGGTTGTAAACATACCTCTTCTGTGGGGCTGGAGGAATAGTTTAGTCATATGTTTAAAACACCCTGAGCTTTGTCATGCAACAGGACTATCAGGAAGTATGAATCAATAGGATGAATGTCTCTCCTAGCCGGAATGCTGGTCATTTGACCGACCAGCTTGTGGTTGTTTTTGTTGACTATTTTAAACTCTGTCTGGGTAAGCAGGCTGGGAGTAAGGACTCACTGTCTATCACTGCTGTGGCTTGGTCACTTGCTGTGCAGGTGAGCTCGTGAACCTGCATTTAATCAAGGGTAAAGGGGCCATTTTCTGTTTATTTTTCCCTGCTAAAAATGCCCTGGCAGCCTCATAAACAACCTTGTCGATTTAGTAACCTTGGAGAAGCATCCCAAAAGATCCTTGAGGTCCCTCCCAGCTGAAAACGCACCATCCCAGAAAAGCCCTTCTCTGCCTCTCTGGGTGTGTGAACCGGGACCACTCCACCCGAGTTTCTGCCTCCACAGCACCCTGCTTATTTCCTTCCTTGTGCTGATCACGTGGAGGTTTTCTGTGTAAATCTGCTTGCTCGTTTGTTTGTGTGTCTGTGATGCCAGCCACCAGAGGCCAAAATCCTGCTAACCTCTTCTAGGAGCCTGTGCATCAAACATAATGGTGAGCGCAGGAAAGTTGCTTTGAAAAGATGAAAATGTTGACAAGGGAGATAGTACCGGTATCTCAGCTTTTAAATTCACATTTCACTAACCAAAAGATCGGATTCTTTAGAAATGGGCCACCTGCTTTTTACTGAGTAACAAGTTAGACCATTGAGATACGTGGTATTTGATGTGTATCACAAAGCGTTTCCCAAATGTATCTTGATATGTAATACGCGTTCCGTGTGAGAGTAAAATTGATGCTTCCTTAAATCTGCAATTTTCTGCATTTCAGACTTCATTTATTTATTTTGAATTAATGAGGTGTTGATTTCCTGATGCTAGGATTAAATGAAATAAAAAAACAAACTCGAATCGTGCTCAGAAAAGGGAATCACTCTGTGTTAGTCCAAGTAACAAGAAACTTATTGTACTAAAAATGCTGGCAATCTTCTGAACAAAATTACTCTAGGGAAACATAAATTAGAAGAAAAATGGAATACTCCCTCCTTGTCTTTGTAACCAGATACACTGTACTGTCTTTCCCTCATAAACATAGGATCAGTAGGACTATTTTTCATTTAAGCTGCCTGTACTTATGAAGATTTTTGTTAGCAGAAAATAAATCCATGCCTGCAAGCTACTCAACAGCAGAAGCAGTTTGGAGAAAATTTGCAGGAGTATGGCTCATGGCTTGACAAAGCAGTGGATGTTCTCTGAAGAGATTTAAATGTGAAATTCAGTGGTAGTCCCGCAAAAAAGTTGTACAAAGTGTTCTTAAACTGAGATCAAAGGGCAAGCAGATACCATTGTTTAGACCTCAGATGGAGTTTCCTTTGGTTGTCCTTCTAAGAATGGGTATGAAGCCTTTTGTAAATGTGCTGAATCATGGTTAGTTAGTTCTTCCTCTTAAGAGTTTACCTCTGCTTAGGGATGTGAGAATCTCTGTAGGAGAAAAGAATGCTCAGCCCTTTATTCAGCATAGGACAGTTGTGCTGCATTCCAGTGTTTTCAGAGTCCAGCAGCTTTATATATTGCATTTCATATTTTGGTGCTGAAGATCAAACCCGGGTCTCATGCCTGCTAAGCACGCAATCTCACACAGCCCAAATGAATACTCACCATGAATATGGGTGGGGGCGTGGATCTGTGTCATGAAGGGCAGGGCAGCAAGCTCTGAGCTGTAACCAGCTCTAACCTCTTTGTGTGCCAACCCCCCCCCCCCCCCCCCCGTCTGTTTAAGAAGCTGAAAACGAAGCGGGTGCAATTTCTGGGCTGATGAACCAACTTTCTGTGACCTTTACCAAATCTGTCTTCTTGTCCTGTGTCCTTTGCTACTTCACAAGATGAATTATTCTAAGGAGTCCTTATTTTTCAACTCAGTGTTATTGCAGTGTTATTTATTTTTTCCACCTTAAGCTTGATTCTGTTTTCCCCATACTCCCTGCTTGGATCAATTTTTGTCCTTTTGTCATGGTTGGTGCTTCTAGCGGTGGCAACAACAGTAGCAGCATTTTAATCAGAAAATTGTTTCTGATAAGAAGCTGCCGCAAATATCTGGGTAACAGGAGTAGAAATCAATGGAGAAACTCCCTAGATAGGGACAATTTACAGAATCCCCACCCCTGTGAGCAGCTGTCACACATTAACCTGCCCCCTCCACATATGTGCCGGGCAGTGTCACCTAGGGGCTGACAAGGGAATGGCTGGGGTCCCCTCTTGTGTTCATTACAAAGAGCCAGTGCCTTCTGTTGTCCCTGTTCCCCCGTTTTCATTCTGACAGCCGAGATAATTTTTTACACACTTTCTCTCTTTGCATCAGACCCTTGACCTCCTGCCCAGCGCCCATCTCTGTGCCATCTTTTTCCTTCTTGAAATTGGTGAGCCAGAAAGTGGCCCCTAGAAAATATCAAAGTGATGACAGTTGTTATCAATGAGAGGGAGAATCATCGGCACTTTGGTAAAAATTAGAATGTTAAAGAGTAAACACCACTGACCTCTCAAGATTTTGCAAGTGCTAGGCATTCTCAGAGCCAAACTCCTGCCTGCTGGTCTTCGACCACAAGCATTAATGACACGTTGCTGGTCATCACTGAAACTTAGTGGGAATTTTGTTTGGTTATCAGCCTTTTGAAGATATTGTTGTCTATAGTTTTTTTTCTCTTCCGATGCAAATCATTCAGCCAATCTACCTATCTATCAATCGTCTGGGAAGTTACATGCCATGCAACAGATAAGTTTTGGGGGGTTAATTGTTAGCTTACTTTGTTACTCAAAGACTTCAGGGCTTGAAAGGTCCTCACCTGTCACCTAGCCCTTTGTGTTTGCACTTGAATTTGTGAGATTCATTCAATGCCATCTCCTCGGCTCTTCTCTGAGGGACAAACCGCAGACCTTGAAGTGGTCCTAGTGCATTCGTGGGATAAGGTCAGGAGGCCTGATCTGGGCTTGTATGTGTTTCTTCTCAATGGACAGCATTCTCTCTTAGAACCCCGCTTCTCTTTTTTAGTTAAGATCTGTAGCTGAACTGAAAACCACATTGCCCAGGCAGCATTGTTCCACCCATCTCCACAGGCAGCGATTCCCTTCCTGCCCTTCCCATCTCCATTCTTCAAGAGATTGGGCCCATAATAGAGGCGCTATCTAAATTACATCAGGTCCCTCGGTGATGACTCCCTGCGGTCCCGTTATCTCCAATGCAGTCCCAGACCACTAGGTCCAAGAATCTCCTTCAAACATTCTTGCAGAGTGAGGTTCTGGTTTCTAGCGGGAGAGTCTTCCTGACTTTCAAGTTCACAGGCACACGCCCTTGATTACGGATCCTGCTATTAGGCGGGGATTGTCCTGGCCAGAGAGATGTGCTTGCTGGTTGTGGGTCAGATTGTTTTCTCATCATCAAGGAGCGCTGGGAGGGGGAGGAACAGTGTGGATTCACTGTGTGTGTGTGTGTGTGTGTGTGTGTGTGTGTGTGTGTGTGTGTGTGTGAGGGGCTGGTGCCTGTCACCCCCAGGGCCCATTCACGCTGACCTTTGCTATCTGCCACTGTCCTGATTATCTCTCACCACTTACCCTTTCACCTTGTCCAGAATGTGACTTCCAGCCTGAACTGGCTGCGTTTGTCGATCATTTTCCTGTGTTTACAGTCTTGTTGGTTTCCTGTACATGAATGTGGGCAGAAAAAAAAAAGAACCAAAACCCTGATTTGTGTCTCAGCAGAGTATGAGCTCACTGCCCCTGGCGTGAGCGATCTTCCGTGCTGACGAGGCCGGGAGGTGTTTCATACTGGGCTTTGATTATTTGCTTGTTTGTCTCTCCCTTCTTTTAAATTAATGCATTACATTTAAATAATCTGAGAGCTGTGCTTGTAACTAGAAGGTGAGGGATTAAAAGTCCTTCCTTGACTTTATTTTTTTCTCAGATTTTATTTGTACACTCCTGTATCTGAGTAAGTTAATCAGAGAGAAGCTATGCCTTTAAAAAAATGGAATTGATGTTTTTATACAGTAGTTTTAAGTTCATAGCAAAACTGAGAAGAAAGTAAGATTTCCTTGGCCCCCTGACCCTACACATACCCAGCACCCTGATCAATATCTCCCTGAGAATGGTGCATTTGAATCTCCACTGACTTTTATTGCCGCCCACGTGTGCATCATGCTTGGCTCTTGATATCATAGTGCTGTGGGTTTTGGACGGATGGATAATGACAGGTGTCCACCCCTGCAGTGTCACGTGGAGTTGTTTCACTGCCCTAAAAATCCTCTGTGGACAAGTTGTCCATTTCATGGAGGGAAAAAAAATTCATGAAAATATAAAAATTCAAACTATGCAGAGTTAGGGAAGAAAAAAATCACAAAATCACCTTTGTCGGCTGATATTTTATCTGAAAAAAATAATATTGATTGTCTGTGACAGCTCGGAGCTTTTTATGGTGCTTCTAAATGCTGACAACAGATCCGTCAGAAATTGCTCTTTCTTTTTTAAAGTCTAGGAGTTACACATCTTTTTTCCTGCACATACTTTCACTGAGGTGTCTGTCACCATAGTACCTAGACAATCACTCAGGCAGAGACAGGAGTGATTAAATTTCTCCCTGGCTTGTGCTCTGCTTGATCCATGCTCTGCAGGATTTGAGGCACTGAAATCAAGAAGCCTGAAGAATGAACAAGAATTATTGGAATTCTGCACTTAGAAATTATTGAAATTTTGGGGGGTGAAGTTTGAGGAAGAATTAAATCTTTTTACTCCCTTTCTAAAAATGTACTGTGTATTAAAACTTAGTGTGACTTTAGGAGTGAGAAATTCCACAATACACACACAAGCATGCAGGCACGCATACACACACACACACACACACACACACACACACACACGTGCACAAATCTAGCTAGATCTGTAGGCAGAACCAGGGGAACTTTTCAAAGACCTCCGCAGGAGAAGCTATTTAGACCAGAGTAAAACTAAATTAATTGAAACTCCATAAATCCGGAGGTCTTTGTATTAATATATAGAGTAGGCTTCATTTACCTTTGAACTGTTTTCTATGAAAAAGAGCTACATGGATTACTGGCAAATAAATAAGAAAGTTCAATAATACAAGCAAGAAACAGAATAACTCTAAAATAAGTGCTGTGGAGCCCATAGCTAGCAATTCATTGTGTTATGTCGGTAAATTGTATTTCTTTATGAATCTCATACATGAGACATTTCATGAATTTTCCCCATCTTTCTTTGAGTATATTACCCATCCCAGTGGATCCTATTTCACTGAATTCTAGATGAATTTTCACCTCTTATTTCCTTCCACCTTCTACCAGCACAGAAAGAAACATTTTAAAAATAAGAAAGAGTTTGGGGGCTATGGCAATATCAGCAGATGCTAGAAATTTGACTTTGTTCCTTCCATAATGTGTCACTTAGCACGGGCTGTGACTTAATTGGAGTTGTTTGATCCTTCTGTCACAAATGCGCCTGTGTCATCATTGTGGAAATGGAATCCAACATGGCTCAGGGGTGCGGGTGGTACCCAGTGGGTGTTACTGTTTCTCCCTCGCCCATTGCATTTCTTTCCTTTCAATATAAGTTCTTTTCCCATAGTTTTGGTGTCTTCATCCTTAATCCAGCAGCACAGATTTCACACATTTCCATGGAGTTTTATACCATAGAAATGAGCCATTGCCCTGATTACGGTTAAGTCGTTGGTTTTCTTGTTGGTGCTAGAAAATGCTGGGGCCTTTTAAGTATACAGTACCAAAAAGGACTGTTAAGATTCAGAGACTTAAATTAGAAACCTTTTTTGTCATATCTTGTTCAAGACATTGGACTCAGATCCTGGGTCTCTTTTGCTTGTCTGTGAAATGTGAGTATTGGGCTAGATCAGTTTTTTCTCCAAAGCGTTTCATGGAACACTACTTTTCCAGAATGTTCTAAAAGAATCGTAGGAGCACTTAATACTGTATTATTTCTGTCTTTGAGATTTATCTGTCTGTCAGCATACTGAAGCCAGGAGTAGTCCAGCAGTAAAGAAGCTGCTAACTTGTAGTAGTTTTCTTGGGACTTACACCTACTCTTTAACCCTTTCTGCTGAAACCCCTTGATGTCAGACCCAGGCCTCTCTGCACCCATGGCCTCTTCTAACTTTCCTGGTTGTCTTTGGAGAGCCGGGTGGGGCCCAGGAGGCTGCATTTCCAGCCATTGCTGCCCTTCCGCTGTTGACCTGTATGACGCCGAGCTCTCTTCTCTCCTTCCTGGGAGTCAGCGGCTGCCTGCTGCTCGGTAACCAGCTTGGCTGCTGAGCCCCCACCACTGTGCCCTCAGCTCCACCTTCAGACCCTGCTGTTGGAAATGCTTTCCCTGCTTGGACTCTGTATCAGTCACCTTTCTGGTACTATAACAAAAATGTAAGAAAATCAATTTATAAAGAGAAAAAAAAATCAGTGTTGACCCGGGGTTTTGGAGGCTCCACTTCATGATCGATTGATTGATGATCCCCATTGCTTGTGGGCCTGAGGTGAGGCAGCATGGAAGACAGGGAGTGTGTCTGGAAAGTAGAAAGGCTCAAGGCCTGCATGCAGAAGCAGAAGAAAGAAGAGGAGGATGTGGGTCAGTGACCAACGAAGGCCCCACACCTTAAAGGCTCACAGTGCCCGGCTGGACCAGGCCTTTAACATATGGCCCTGTAGAGGACATTTCTGATACAAACTGTGGCAGAGCTGGACACTGTGCTTTCATGCTCTTGTCTTAAGGGCCTGCCTGTCCTTAACGTGGAATGTGCAGGAGATGTTTGTGAATGGTTTTCTTGGATGAGAGAACCATAAGATCGAGCTTTTAGGGATCAGGCCTGCTCTTTGCAGCTGTGCCGAGTCTTCACCCTGTATTTCACTTTCTGAGTTTAGTTTTGAAGATAGTAAGCAAAGAGGCAGACTCCCTTTTAAACATTTGATGTCAAACATTCAGAGTACTTGACTCTGCTGGCATCTTGTATGTGAAGCCTGAAATTGTAAAGACAAGATCCTGCTGGAAAAGATGCTACTATGGGTTTCTGTTTTAAATTTTGGGGCCTCTGGACAGGGCACAAGTCCAAGAACTTTGAGAAAGTAGACTCCACTCTACCCCCAGTTTCCTCTGATGATTACCCTTCTCTAAGTGTTCTGTAGCTTAGATACTGCTTTTTTTTTGTTTTTTGCAAGACAATGTAAATATTGTATTTCTTTATAACCTTTTGCCTTAAAGAATGGCTGATGACATTTAGTATTGTATTATCTCAGCGTGGCAAAAACTTAGACTTTTATAGCTGCAAATACAGTATATTAAGCCTATAAAACTTAGACTTTTATAGCTGTGAGTACAGGAGATAGTAAAACAGAGGAGAGTTTGGAGTTTGGGCTGAAAATAAAAATTTAAGGTAGTGTTAACCTAATGTTGCAAATAGCACCTGACCCATAATTGTTTTTGAAGTTATTTGAGCATCTCCTTCCTCCTGCGGGCCACATATCTTCGACCTGTTTTCCTCTGTCTGTCATGCCATTGAAATCGCGCTGCTGAAGGTAACTCAGGACTGGCCTGCACCCCCGCCCTCTTCTCCACAAGGCTCCATGATGCTGACTTTCTGGTTTTCGCTGCTCCCCAGCCTGCCGAATTTGTGGGCATTTTCTGACATGCAGGAGAAGATTCAGAAGGGTTGGGGAAGTGGCAGGAGACGCACATGTTGGAAGCTGATCACGGCGAGGTGTGGGAGTAGGAGATGTGGCTGCAGGGCAGGGCACAGGGCTCTCCAGTGACCCAGCGTGGCGGCTGGTGGCCCTGTGGGACAGCAGGTCGTGGTGGTGATGAGAACCAGCAGCCAGAGTGTTGGGGGGGGGGTGTCACCTGCAGAAAGGTCTCCCAAGTGGAAGGACCTCTTGTATGTTTGTTTTCCTTCTCTTTTCCTGGCCCATTTCTTCTGATCACAGCCCAAGCGTGATCGTGAGCCAGAATCCTACAGTGCAGTGATTGATAATCAAACTATTTTGGTGCAGCAACTACTTCATTTTGAAAAATTTAACAACTTTGGCAAGTTCATCCTTTTGAAGAATTCATGAGGAAAAAAAAAAGGACCAGTTAAAAAGTGATACGGAAAAACTCTAAAACATAAAACCAGGTATGAACTTTTATTTATTAGATTCTATTCACATAAATTTAATATATGATCAAATTGCCATGAGCCTGTCTCAGCCTCTCCATTTCTGTGTACATCTTATACCGTCCAGAAGCAGATGGGTTAATAAGGATTGGCCTTTGACTGGGGGAGTTGTGATACAGGAATCTGCATTTTTTTTTTCTGGTCAGTACTGGGAATTGAGCCCAGGGCCTTTGCACGTTAATATATCCCCAGCCCTTCTTTCTTTCTTTATTCTTTTTTAAATTTGAGACAAGCTCCTGCCAAGTCACTTAAGTTGCCCAAACTGGGGTTAAACTTAAAGTCCTCCTGCCTCAGCCTTCCAGAGTGCTGGGATGACAGACAGGTGCCACCACACCTGGCTGGGAATCTGTATTTTACCAAGTTCTCTTGGTGACAAGAGGGTTGACTAAGTAAAGCTTGCGGGCCACAGAGCTAGTTCACAGGCTTAGATTTAATCTCTGCCCTCAAGCCCACATCCAGCCAATTGCCACACGTAGTGTTCCTGCTCCTGAGGTCCCCGGTCCCCATCTGCCTGTTCTTTCTCCGTTGCTCTCGAGTCCCGCATATGAGGTCTTTATGATCCTTGGCCTTGACTTCGGCCCCGGCCTCCCTGTTGCTAATGCACTGCCGCGTCCCTGCCAGCGCCAGCGCGGGCTTTCTGTCACACAGATGTGATCTGTCACCCTCTCCTTCACCTTCATTGGATCCTTATGGTCTGAGGAAGGAAGCCAGCGTGCCTCGGCCTTCCACCCTCCCCAGCTTTTTTCCCTTCCGGCCTCGCATGTGCTGTCCGGCCACCTGAACTCTGCCCATGGTTTCATCCTTTGACCTTGTGGAGCTGCCATTTCTATGCTCTTCAAGTGCTGTATCCTCCAGGAAGCCTTTCTGGCATTTGCTGATCTGCATGCTAAAACTCTTTGGCAAAACACGGGTGCCCAAGGACAGGAGGAGATTGTTTCCTAGTGCCAAGATCAGCACTGGGGGGGGGGGGTGTCCTACCCTCTGATGGCTGGGGGACTTTGCATTCCAGCGCTGGTCCTGCTGGCCCCCAGCTGCGCGAACTGGCTCAGGACTTCATCAGCCGCTTCTCTGATTCCTGTCACCTGATGTCATGTTGATCTTTGGCATCTCCTCCCCTCCCCGAGATACCTAGTGTGGTACCATCTTTGCTCCCCAATAAATACTCATTGGATGAATGAAGGTCAGTCCCTCTCACACTAAATTGGTGTATGACATCCTTTGTTTTCCACCATCACTAACAGCATCAAAGTTTTTGGATGTGAAAGTTGTAAACTGCGAGTCTCATGTGGAGATAGGAGCGATGTGTTGAATGCAGCTGCAGGTGGCGAGAGAGGTGGCCTTCTTCTTTCTGGGTTCCTGTTCCATGACTTTCTAGATGGCTGGAAAGAAAAGTTCTCAGGAAGAAGAAGTATTATTTTCTTCCTACCTGATGTCATGATGACTTTAATGAGTATTCACAGGAGTCAGAAAGGAGTTGTTGGTGAGTCCAGATTTAAATTTCCTGCTTGTGCCAGGCAGGGAGCGTGCCTGCAGACAGGCACGACTACTCCTGCAGGTGCCGATGCAAAATACTTATCTTGTCAGCTGCTACTCCAGGCTCGCTGGCTTGGCTTACATTGTGGAGGTGTTAGGCGTTCTGTTTACGTAAGGGCCAGGGGTGACATAATGTCTACTGAAGCATCGTCACTCAGCTCCCCACCAGGCAGCAGGGAGCATTTAAAAACTGAAAACAGATCAAAGCCATGGGCAGGGTTGAGATAGCCCTGCTGGGGGGGGGGGAGGTGGCCCTTGGTTGGTTGCCTGAAACAGATGTGTACTATTATTGCCTTGCTGCATTTCCAGACCATTGGTGAAATGAATCAGGCAGAATTAAACTCCAAGAAGCTGATCCAGAGAGACTGCTTAAGCAAGTGCAAGGCGTCCAAATAGGTTGGAAAAAATGTCAAATCACAGCAAGCGCATACAAGCTGTGGTTGTTGCTTTTTGGTAGACTGTTATAAAGGTTGTTTAAAATGCAGCAGCGTTGTAGTACTTAAATTATGTCTAATGAGACAGGTAGGTCCTGGAATGAAGAACTTTCTTTCTTTTTTTTTTTTTTTTCCTTCTCCCATTTAAACTTGCGCTCCCCACCGGGGTATAAAGACACAAACACATTCACTTCCAGGATCTGTGTTAGAGATCAGATGGAGGAAGGAGAAGGGGAAAAAGGGACCGAGTTGACACAGGTCACCGAGGTAGCAAATCCACACGTCTTTCCCATTTTGTTTGATGGCAAAGGAATATGGAAATAAAATGGAGGGGAAATATGGAAACAATTTCAGACTCATCATGGTAAGTCCTCTCAAGTGATAATCTTGTCTGTTTTACTTTATTTTATTTTTGTAGTGCTGGGGATTGAGTCCAGGGCCGCACGCACGCTGAGCTATACCTCCTGCCTAGATAGCGTATTTTAGACTTTTAAAATAGATGGCTGCACGGGGGACATTTTATTATGTAATGTATATTCCCTTTGCCATTCCTACAAGGAAGTACTTCACAGTTGAGGCGGCTTTTATTTTGGTGGCGTGATAAGACTATGATGTTTACTGTTTAGTACTTACGGATCTTGGCTACTGAAATCCCCGGTGGCCTCCTTTTCCAGTTGGCTGACTCTTGTTGGAAGCATTTATCTTGCATCTGTAGGATTCAATCTGACCATACATTTCTCTTCTCCTCTCATTGTTGGCTACCACGAGATACTCTTTTCTGGAACCAGTAGATCGAGCATCACTTTGATATGTTTACATAGAAGCTTTGTTTTCAGGCCAGGTTTTCTTTTTTTCTTTCTGGTTTTGCTTACTTACTTTTTGGAGGGTACTGAGTGTCAAACCAAGAGCCCCACACCTCTTAGCAAGTTCTCTGTATCTGACCTACAGCTCGGACTCCTTTAAACCAAGTTAAATGCTTGGTCATCTGATGCGTATGAGTGCGCTCGTCTCTGCCTAGTGTTGTGTTTTCCTGGCCTTTCTGGTGTGTGAGGTCTGGCACATGAGACGCTGAACTCAGAATTGAAACTTCTCCTGAGGTGCCACCTAGCATCACTGACCACAGAGACTACCGGGATAGCCCTGTTGACACTACAAAAATAAAATATGTCACTAGAACATTTCACGGAGATGAGGAACTTCTTTCCATGATTCTCTGAGGTCAACTCTGGTACATGCTTTTTCCTACTGGGCAGCAAACATGTTTTACCAAAGTCTTACCTAAGTGCTTTTTGTTTACAATTCCACAATGAATTCCTGGCTGCCTTTCACACTGACTCCTGTAAATATTGTGATTTACTTCCGTGCCTTTTTGAGGGAGCAAATTCTAAGTTGTGAAGCATCTTTTAACATTTCCCAATATTTAATGGTGGAAAATTTCAAATCTACAGAAAAATAGAAAAAATTTGCAGCCAACAACCTGGCACTTACATTCTACCATTAACAAATATATATATATATATATTTTTTTTTTCACAGATCTGTTCTTTGCTCATTTGTGTAATCCACATTTTTGTTTGTTTTTAGACGCATTTCAAAGTAAAGTTAAAATTTTAGCACACTACCTTCTCTTATATGTCATGAAATTCAGTGTTTACATATTTGAGGTAAATTTCTACAGACTGAAATGTACCTTTGCATGTCATTTGATGTTTTGACAGATGGAAACGCTTGTGTAACTCAAGCTTTTTCAAATCATAGAACAGTACTAACATCCAGAAAGTTCCAGAAAGTTCTCCAAGGCTTCTTGCTGTCTGCCCTCAGTACAAGTGTTTGAGGGGCACTCAGAATGTGGGACTTCACCTGTCTGTGTCTTTCCCTTCTGAGGTTCCTCTCTTTTTTAGGATTCCCTGGATCTGTCTGGTGGTTCTTCTAGGCAGAAAGACTGCGTGTCTCCTGCTGTTGTTCTGCTTGGGCTGCATGGTGCCGACTGGGCCCCATATTGAAGCCAGAGTCATGGAGCTGGGGAGCCCATCCCACATTCTTTCCTGTTTCTTGTTATCACCACTCAGAATCTTCCCATTGTTGGTCAATCTCCAGAGCCTTAGGGTAGCTGAGTGTGCTTTTTAAAAATTTGTTTTTCCCACAATTTGCAGATGTTAATCTCTGGGAGAGTCAGCCCAAGGCGATCTTATTGGCCATTACCAGAAATGGACCCTGTTAAAGTGTTAATTACTGTGTGGTTCCTGACTCAGGATGGTTTGACTTTGTGATTTTTGGAGGATGGTACCAGAGCAATACACAATGAATAGAAACCACACTTGGAGTTTCGAATGAGGATCTTTCCTGGCTCAGGTTTATCTCCTGGGGGTGCTGGGTGGCAGCAGTGACTCGAGCAGCTCCTGGTCAGCTCCTGGTCACAGAGGGAACCACGACCTTTCACATCACAGTATTCTGTGTTGCTAAGCTCGATTGCTCATTCAGGAGATTGGGCATCATCAACACCTTTTTGTCTTAGAGTTTCCTCCCCTTAAGATGGGTTTATCAGGATACAGCCCCCTCCTAAGTTAAGCAACAGCTTCATAAAAGAATTTTCTAATAGCATAGGAGGAAAACAGGATAGAGGTCCTGTTACCCATCTTTATATTCCAGAGGATACAGTGATCCGGGTAGAATTGGAGGCATTAGTTAACGCGTGCTGAAAAAGAAAAAGATTTTCTTAAATTCAGTGTTTGTCTTCACTACTGTACATAATGAATTGAATTTGGTTGCCTAGATTTTCCTGAGCACTTTCCAGCCAGCAGGGTCAGTTCTGGCTGCAGTTACGTAGGAACAAGACAGGGATGCAGGGTCCAAGGAGCTGCTGTCCCTGGCTTGAGAGGAGAGGCAGGTCATGGGATGTGACCCTGATCCCAAACACAGCATGGTGGTATCTAACAGGTTAACCAGAGTATGGCAGGCACACCCAAGGAGGGGGTGGCTGTTTATGGGAGGATGTGATACTCGGCATGAGTGTGGGAAGGAAAGTTGGTTTTTTTTGGTGCAAGAAGACAGGAGAGGTCTGCCTGCCCGAGGAACAGGCAAGTGGTGCTCTGGGAGTGCGCTGAGGTCTCAGCGGTCTGGCTCCCAGGGTGAGCTGCTGTTGGTGGTACCTTGGGATGCAGGTGGAGGAGAGGCTGGAAGGGCAGGTTGGGGCCAGTGAGAGAGAAGCATGGACGTAAGCCTGATGCTGGACCTTCTCTATAGGTGGTGAGGAGCTACTTACAACTTTCCGAGACTGGAATTATCGATGCATGCTTTGGAAAGATGTTTCTGGCAGCAGTGTTGGGGGAGACCAGGAACTGGGATGACCTGACAGAAGATTTTACAAATGTCTAGGTACCCCGTCTTCATTTAATCGGTGTTTGCAGCATTTGGGATTGTCTTTTTTTTTTTTTTTTTTTTTTGAGACAGGGTCTTGCTAGGTAGCTCAGGCTGGCTTTGAATTCACTTTGTAGCTCAGTGGTCTTGAGCTCAAGGTGCTCTTCCTGCCCCAGCCTCCCGAGGGCTGGGATTACAGGCATGTGCCACCATGCCCAGCTGTATTTGTAGCACTTGAGAATCTTTTTTATTTTAATTTTAAGATGCTTTGAAGTTTTCTTTTCCTGCAACTAAATTTAGAATGTTTAACCAAGATGGGGAAATTAGGTGGTGAATTTGTGAATAGCACCCAAGAGATTATAACTTGTGGAAGAATACTAGTTCCAATAACTAAAATCTGAAAAGTTCTGATATAAATAGACTTTTAAATAGACCTGTCTTCCTGGAAACCTTTCCCTCTCTTCTCCTTGCAATTAAAAGCCCATTTGGGAGCTGCTTGCTTAGAATTAGCTGTGTCATCTGTAGTCAAGGTGCAAAGAATCCTCCTGTCTGAGACACTAATTGGTCCACGATGAGATTTCATCAGTGATCTGGGCCTTGGGTTCAGGCTGCTCCACCAACCAAAGGGGCCAAATGAAAGTCCAGCCTTATTTTCTAGCTGGAGAGAGTCTCCATCCTGTGGACAGCCTAACCTGTCCCAGGTAGCATGAAAGGTAGATGCCATTTCCAGGGCCTGGGATGAGCCAGTGCCAACAGAAGCATGTGGGATACTCTTCTCTTTGCTTCTCCCAAATGAGCCCCTGCTGGATTAACTGCAGAGTACAGTTCACAAAACTTCGTTATCTCAGCGCACAGAGAGCTGCATCTATGAGAGACAGCACCCGGGCATTTAGACGGGCAAGACTGGTGTGTGTCCCAGGCAGGATTCTGGCCCCAAGGCTTTGCTCCTAGTACTCTGTCTGCAGGTGCTGCCTTACCTGACCAAAGGCATGATCTTAAAACAGGTAGACTAGGAGACCATCTTGAGTTTTTAATCACATAGGACTTGAAAAATGGAAGGGGAAGCCAGAAGGGTCTGAGTCAATGGAAGAGGAGGCAAGAAACATGAGTCTTTAAAGATGGAGGAGGATTCAGTCCAAGGAACCCAGTGATCTGTAGCAACTGGGAATGGCCCTGAGCTCACAGCCAGCCAAGAAACCAGAAGGAGCTGCATTCCACCAGCCACCCAAGTGAGTGAGGAGATGGGTTCTCCCCCGAGGCCTCCAGAAAGAGGGCATCCCTGCCCGTGATACGCCTGTGGGCTTCTGACCCTCAGGACTTTTAGAGAATAAACACGGTTGTTAATTTGCTAAGTGGGTGAAGACAGCAATGATGACTGCAGTGTTATTACTGATACAGGGTGGTATTCTGTTGGGATCCTTTCAGTGACAGTGATCTGAGCTGGTGGGTGGCATTGAACAGTTAAGCCCGTATGTGACTGAGTCAGTCTGCCTGTGTTTGGTTTTGTGGACATCGCTGTCTCCTGCACACCCCTGCCACCAGCCATGGTCAACCCCACCATGTTCTTCCACGTGGCTTGAGCAAGGTCTTTAGGTTGTTTCTAATATACTTTCAAAGGCAGCAGAAGACTTTCATGTTCTGAGCCCTGCAGAGAGGACTTGGTTCTATGGGTTCCTGCCGTCACAGAATTATTCCAGGATTTATGATCACCCTTTCATCTAGGAGTGCGTAGGGCCTATTTGTCCGTGGCAAATGCTGAATTTCTAATACCAGGTGGTTGTGTGGCAAGCGTTTAGTGTTTGGAAGGTGAAAGGGACATGATTATCAGGCAGCACTGTGGTTCCAGGAATGGCAGAGGCCTACAAGAAGAGCACCACTGGTGGCTGTGGACAAGTCTGATACATTTGTATTTTATCTTTAACCACCAGGCCACTCCTTCCAAAGCTCCGAAGGGAACCTTCTCCACCTGACTTGCAATCTCCTATAATCTTCATGCTCTGGCTGCAGTTCTTTGGGTTCTAGCTGAGCTCCAGAGTTATGTTTACAATTATGAAATAAAAACTATATAGCAACAACAAAAATATAGCCTTTATCACTCTGGGTTGTGACAAGTTATCCTCTCCTCTGTGTACCAGTATACCCACAAAGTGGAAGTAATATTTGCATTTGATTCTTGGAGTAGTTGCTAGGGTTCCATACCACCAGGCATGGAATGCCTTAAACACTCAAGAGTTACATTATTAGATGTTCCTTACCTATCGTACTATTTTTTTTTTTTTTTTTTTGTCTTTTTGAGACAGGGTCTCTATGCAGTTCAGGCTGGCCTTGAGCTCACTTTGTAGCCCAGGCTGGTCTTGAACTTGCAACGATCCTCCTGCTTCAGCCTTCTGAATGCTGGGATTACAGGCGTGAGCCACCACGCCCGGCTCTATCGTACTATTTAACACATTACTGCTTAAGCCAAAGGCAGGAAGCCATCAAAAACATAACTGAAAAAGTTTAGACAGCATGTGTGATGTCTAAACTGAAAAAGTTTAGACAGCATGTGTGATGTCTAAACTGAAAAAGTTTAGACAGCTATGTGTGATGAAGTTCTTCTGGAAAGCACTTTACATTGATGTAACTTCCAGAGCCTGAGTAGGTAAGGAGAGAAACTTAAAAACTAAAGTGCTATGGCAACATAAGAGGAAATAAAGTAGGGCGTTTGGGGGCTATTCCAGTTGTGGGGAGCACAAACACCTGAGGAATGAACTCAGTCCCTACCATCAGTGTCTTCTGGGCAGAGGTACTTATCAGTAGACTGAATGTGACCAAGATTCATTGCCACTGTCTGAGTAGCGTCACAAGCTGAGAAACATTCCCAGCCCACAGTCCTGGAGTTCTGGAATTCTGTATGCCGGTCATTTGCATAGTTTTACAGACTTCTTGCATCTCACGCTGCTCATCTCTACAGTTGCAAGTATGCTGCTGGGTTAGGATGTCGTTCTAATCCTGGAATGAAAATCAGAAATCTCTGTATTCTTTAGCCAAATCAGTTGTGATAGTAAAGAAGGAAAAAAAAATCTCTAGTACTGTTTGAGTATTCCTTACTCAGAATGCTTGAAATAGAAATGATTTCGATTTCAGGGTTTTTTTTTTCTCTTTTGCAGTATTTACATAAACATAATAAACTCTCTTAGGGATGAGCCCTAAGCTAAATAAATTCATTTATGGTTCATGTTTATCTTTTACAAAGAAGCCAAAGGTAATTTTATACTGTTTTAAGTAGTTTCATGTAAGCAACAAACTTTAATGGTATAAAATTTTCTACTTGTGGTGTCATGTTGGTATTCAAAACATTATGGTTTTGGAGTGACGGGCATAGCTTGGTACTAGAGTTCTTGCCGAGGGCTTGATCTCAGCATTTGATTCCTAGCCGCTCATGCCCAAAAAAAGACTTTGCTGGATTTGTAGATTAGAGGTGGTTAACCTTTCCCACCGTTCTGTGCTCCCACACTGATTCTGTCCTTCAGTCCGAGAGCTGAGCATTGTCCCATAGGTGTTTATCCAGTACTGATACACGACTGTGTGTCCACCCTAACTGCAGTTGGGTGATTTCTCTGCTTTTCAGAATACAAAGTTGTGTTAGCTCAAGTTGCCAGTATCAGGAACAATTCCTAATTTTTTTCCTTAAGTACCTCTTATCATACCTCACGAATATTGAAAATCTTGCAAATGATCATGTTTGCATGTTCTTTGTACACCAAGGGCCTTGGAACAACCCCTGTTTATCATAGAATATTTACTTGCCTATACTAAGCTCATCTTATTTTCTTGCCTCACTGACCTTTTGCACATCTGATTAATGTTTATTCTATAAAGTTCCATTTCCATAACTTGTCTCAGCATTTTTTCAGAATGAGGCAAGAGAGAAAGCATGAAGTTATCGATCATAACAAGTTGTCTGGAAAGTATTGCTGGGTGTTGAAGGAGCCAGTGGTTCTGGGCCAGCCTCTGCAATTTCTCCCCAAGAATGAGCTTGCATCCTGCATTATGTCACTGTGCATGTAGGGCTGGAGTCTTTGGCTAGTGGGTTATGTGTTGCACCACCCAGAGTCAGATGGGACATCATCCAGTTGATCTGTTATAAAGTGTCACATCCAAGTTTGATTGGACAGTAGATATTCTTTAAGTGTGGCTGGTTGATGCTGAGCATCAGAAAAAAATTGAGGACCTTGTTGTGAAAGCACAATTCTGGGCTTTCCCCGAGACTTCGACTCAGTATACCTGGTACGGGTTTGGGAAATCTGCATTGTAAGAAGTACGCTAGATGATTTTGAATTGGGTAGTTCAAGGACCAGATTTTTTTTTTTTTGCAGTATTAGAGACTGAACCTAGAGTGTTCTGTTACTAGCTAGATCCCTAGCCCTTTTTATTTTAAGACAGGGTCTCACTGAGCTGCCTAGACTGGCAGCTCAAACTTGTGATCCTCTGCCCAGCCTCCCGTGTAGCTGGGATTCAGGTGTGCACCACCACACCTCGCTGCAGGACCAGGCCTTGAGAACTACTGTTTTCAAGAGTGGGTAGGACTTATGATGAAGACAGAGGTTTTACACCCCAGATGTGGAACTAGCAGGAAGGAAGCCACAGATCATGAAAAGGACAAAATGGGTGAGACCAGGAGGCTTACGGGTGGGTATCACCCAGGTGGAGTGCACTTTTCCTCACTGCCAAAGCAGTTATATGTTTACTTAAACACGAAGACATTTGAGTATACTAGCATGTTTATCAACCTTTCATTACTGTAACAAAATGTAAATCAACTTAAAAAGAGGAAAGGTGTATTTGGGCTTATGGTTTCAGAGGGTCCAGTTCATGCTTCCAGCTGTGGTGAGGCAGCACATCATCAGGGGCCATGCGTGGAAAAGCTGCACACTTCAGGGTCGCCAGGATGTGGAAGAGCAGGAGGCTGCGAGGGGTATCCCACAGTCCCCTGTAGTACACTTTGGCAAAGACCTAATGTCATGATACATATCTGGCTGGTCCCCAAGAATCTCGTGCACTCGTAGGTGTGGCTTTTGGAAGGCACCTGGATTCTGGGGGTTTATGGCTGATGTCCTGTTAGGTGGGGTTTGATCAGAAGGAGGCAGGTCACAGGGGACGTGGCCTGGAAGGTGGAGCTTCCTCCTTGGTTCCTCCCTTATGCCACTCTGCTTCTGGTTGGCCATGCCTGAGCAGCTCACCTCTGCCGAGTTCTCCTGCCTCGGATCTAAGATAAACTCCCCTCTTCCTAAGTTCTGGATG
Source organism: Cavia porcellus (assembly GCF_034190915.1). Lineage (NCBI taxonomy): Eukaryota > Metazoa > Chordata > Mammalia > Rodentia > Caviidae > Cavia > Cavia porcellus. The sequence goes on from NW_026947496.1 coordinate 13,159,830, forward strand.
TCAGGTGTTGGGTCCCAGCAACTAGAGAAGTGACTAAGACACCTGATATCCTCTCAGTGCAGGTGCCACCATCTCCTGAGCTGCTGATCAGGCTTTTAACACACAAGGGGCTTGGGGGACACTTATCCAAACCATAGCAGCGGGCTTATGCATTTGATACACTTTATGGCACTTAACATTTGAGTGCCTACTGTGTGCCAGCTGCCTGCACAGGTGCCAAGAATGCTAAAATATGGAGACCATATTCTTCTTGCTTAGCAGAGCGAGGCTGCAGACACACAGGACTTCTACACTATAGGAAGTTCTAGGGCAGGGGCGAGTTTGTAAGTCTCCATTAGCAAGAGATAAGGGCGGGAAGAGGAGGCAGAGGGGCTCTGAAACTGAAAGTGGAGAGGATATTTTTATTGTTTTGAGTTTCGAAAGTTACACAATGTAGTGATCTAGCTTGAGATTCCCACAGTGACTTCTGCAATAGAAATAACATTTAAAAAAATTTTTTTTAACTAGGACCATTTGTTTGTGTTTTACAAGTTAAATTAACTCTAAATACAGCAGCCTCGACTTGGGTGTGTGTTGGAAAGTTCTCCAGCTGGTTCTGGAACTTGAAAATTAAAAAAAAAATCAAAAGCCTCTTGGACTTTTCATGCCCCCATTCTTTAAAAACAAAGCCAACATTCTTTATGTGAAAGATTAAAAATGGCAGGTTTTTTTTTTTTTTAATAACTTAGCTACTGCTTCTTTTTAAGTCTGGTTTCCATGGTCATCAAGCACTTTGAGATTAAACATGGGGAAACCCCTCCGTCCTGAGATAATTGAGCTCTGATTCTCTCCACCGCCCTTCTTTTCCGGAGTTGTGAGTTTCGATGCTCGATGGATCCCTCACAGGATGCTGCCTGATGACTCCAATCTAGAGCAGGAGCCAAAATGCTCTACCTTCTTGTCTCTAGCTGCAACCCAAAGCCACGAGCCTTTCTGGATTACAGTCTTCTCAGCGGCATTAGCTCAGTGCCTTTGATGTAGCTGAAACGCAGGCTTGCCCCTGTGTATTGCCTCCTGCTGATGTTTAGGTGGAAGCCAGCACCATAAAAACGAATGTTTTATTAAGGGCTCACTCTGCTACCTGCAAGCCTAGCCAATCACACTGCCAAACTGATCAAAGAAACAACTGGCCTAAGAACTGTGGAGTGTGTTCCTCTGGCCAAGAAATGGAGCTCGGATTCATCTCATGGGGCTCTCTAACTAAGATGTAGTAGACATGTCAAACATTTTAATTAGAAACTTCCAAACTCTCCATTATATCATAAAAGCATAGTATATTTTATAGATTGTAGAAGTTTAAGGAATGAAAAACAGTGATGAATCATTGATAATTTAAACTTTGGCTTCCTTTATTAGTTAACCTATCTGGATTTGTAGAAAACATTGTTTTTGTTTTAAAAGATCCTAACCACACAGCAGAGATATTTCAGAGCATAAAACTGGGTCAATGAGTGTATTCTGTGCCCCTTTAGTCTCTGTAACACTGCAGAAAGATTTGGCAGCGTGCAAGCCGGAGAGACATCATTAAATTATCTTTACACATCTCCATGGGGTAATCGCAGCATGTTAAGAGCTCTGTTGGCCACAGAATGAGACAGGGCGTCCATCCAGCATAGTCATTTCAGTGGGCCAGTTAAAGCCGAACTGGCCACCAGGAGATAGATACCTGGGATTCTCCTTTCGGAGATGTGTGTTTTCTTTACGGCTTTTCTTAGCTATAATGTAAGATGTTTGTCTTGGTTTGTCAAGTGAGACTATTTCTCTAGAAGTTTAATCTGGACCTCTAAGCAGCAGAGAGCATGAGATGGGGAGGTGTTGGGACCAGCCTTTTGATGAGTGAGAACCTCCCCTTTCCCCAAGCGCTTACGCTGTGGTCATCAGAGACCAGAAAGCCACTACATTCTGTGTTGTACTATGATAGTCACTTCTAGCTCCTGAATAACTTTCACTCTCCTTAAAACTTCTTCATCACTGGTCACCCTTCTGAATCAGGGGTTGGAAACTTTATTTCTTATAGAGTCAGTAAATATTTTCAGCTTTAAAGGTCTGGGTTTTGTCCCAACTATTTACTTCCTCTGGGGTAGTGTGGAAGCTGTACTTTTAACAAACTCTTATGGCTGTCTTCTGATAAAACAGTTTACAAAATCAAAGGGTTGATGGGCTGTACATTTTTGAGTCTCACTTTAGACCTGTATAATCTAGGCTCTGAATGTGAATTGCGCCAACTTTTAATTTTAGGCTGGCTCCCTGATGTGGATAGGGGTTCTTCCTGATTAATTAAATTAGTAAAGTTTTCCTAATGCTATTCTACTAATCTTAGAAAAGATTTTATGTATTGTATTGGTCTGTGTTGTTATTATAATAAAAGACCTAAAGCTGGATGCTTTGTATGGAAATGAGGTTTTATCGATTCTGGTGGCTGGAAATTCCAAACAGCATGGTGAGTGCCCGTATCTGGCTGTGTCACCCACGATGGACCGCAGGCATGGGGAAGGGCATGTGCATGGCAGAATGAAAGACAGTGACCTGGGAAAGCTGTATGTGTTCCAAGACAACCTGTTCTTGGTGACTAAGCCAATCCCTTGAGACCTAACTCGATCTGGGGAGAACTAACCCAGTCTCTGGGGAAAGACATTGATCTGTCCATGAGGCTGGATCCTTTAGGACTCCTAAAGGCCTCTTAAAGACTCCACCATCTCCAAACCATGAAAAGTGAGTTTTTTGTGAGTCAACAACATTCACATCACAGCAAGTCCTGGTAGAAATGAATTCCTCGCTGGAATTTTCTGATGTTCCTTAATGTGCTTATTATTGCCATAAAATTCGATCTAGGTTTCCTTTTCTTACAGGGGTCATTTGATTGCCGTGTGATTTTTCATGCCATGAAGCTAGGACTTTAAGATAAGGTGCTTTTGGTACTTTGTCAGCGAGGATTCCTGGCTGGGAGTTGGTGATTTGGAGACAAGGGAGATGTCGGTGAACACAAATGTACCTCCAAAGTGCAGGTGGACGCATCTGTGACCCTACAGGCTCTACTGTCTCAGTGCTGGGCATCGGACCTCAGAGGTCTGCGTGCAAGGACACACAGAGCTTTCACTGTGATGCTTTCCCTCTTTCCTGTGTGCCTTCTTCCTTATCCTCGGCCTTCTCTGTAGGGCCACAGGGGTGCCAGACTCTTGTCCACCAGATCCTGTAATTAGCACCTATACCTCGCACATGGAGCCAAGCAGCCGGGTCAGCCAGGAGTCGTGTCTGTCCTGCAGCAGGAGCAGTAACACTGAGCATGGACCAACACAGTTTATTTTTAAGATTTCACATTGTAAATGGTCAAAGCACTGCTAATGTTAAAAAAAAAAAAGTTACTGGTTTGAGTCCAAAGTAATTTCAAACATTAAAAAAGGGTTCAGAGTATTTTAAGTGAGAGTTACTAACGCTGGTCCTGACCTGGGTCAGGCACCTGTGACTTCCAGTCCAGTATCAGCGCCGGCACCGTCCCCCCCAGAGCACAGGCCACCACTGAGCCACTGCTGCACTTTCTCTGGGGAGGGGCGAGGCCACCGGAGGAGGGGTGCAGATCGGATCTGGGGGGAGAGCCTCTTCTGCTGCAGGGGTAAAATGTGGCCTGTGGACCAGTAGCAGCCACCTCTGCAGGGGGCTGGGTACAAACACAGAGGCTCAGCCCAGTCCTGCGCGCCTTGATGGGACCCTAAGTGGGTCACAGGTGCGGTGACCGCTCGCTCACAAGCTTGCATTAGATTCAGGGCCAGCCTTCTCCAGATGCCCCCTTTCCCAAGAACTGGGGTTGCTCTGCGGCAGTTAAGTACCGGCAAGAAGTCCCATTTCCAGTGGCACTGAAACTTCGCTCAGAAGTCCAGAAAATACAATTATCTGAATGCCCAAAGTTTAAGTAATTACTCTCATGCCTCTGCCCTCTGGGCTTTTCTCCCCCTCCCCCTTAAGTATCGAATTATACAGATTTTTCTCCTGCTGTTTTTTTCATATGTTGCACTTTCTGTTTGCATTCAGTTCAAAATATTTTCAAAATTTCCCTTGTGATTTCTTCTTTGACCCAAGGATTAGTCAGAAGTATGCTGCTTAATTTTGAAATATTTGGGGATTTGCTGGTTTTTAGTTTAATTCCACTGTAATTGGAGAACGCTTTGTCTGATTTCAATGATTTTAAATTGTAGTCTTAGTCTGAGGCCAGAATGCAGCAGTCTTGGGTCTTAAATATAACTGGGGTTCTGTGGCCGCTGGTGGGTGAGGTATCTGTGATCGTCAGGCCAGGTTCGCTGCAGGGTCGTTCAAGGCTCCTCGGTCTTCGGTTCTTTTCCATCACTCGATCTGCCAGTTACTGAATACTAAAATCTCCAACTGCAATTATTGATTTGTCTACTTTTACTTTCAGTTTTATCATTTTTCTCTATGTATTTTGAAGCTCTGTAATAGGGAATAAACATAGAATGGGTACGTCCCTTTAAAAACTGGATTTATGGAGACATTATGATATATATGTCAGTCTCTGTCTCTGGTAATGTTCTTTGAAATCATCCTTGTTTGAAATTAATATGAGCACTCCAACTTTTTTCTTTTGCTTTTTGCCTTGAAATAGGGTCTCGCAATGTAGTGCAGGCTGGCCTTGAAGTTATGGGGATCCTCCTGCCTCAGCCTCCTGAATGGGGATTACAGGTGTGTGCCACCACAGCCACCCACCCAGCAAGCTTTCTTTTTGATTAGTGTACACATAACATAATTTCCTAATGTTTTATTTTTATCTCATATCTCCAACTACAGTAGAATTACATACATAGTAGGTTTTCTGTAAATATCATATAATTAAGTCTTGATTGTTTCTCAAACAGTCTGATAATTTGTGCCTTTTAATTGGAATGTTCAGACTGTTGACATTAGATGTGATTATTGATATGACTGGGTGTAACTCTCATTTTGTACTTGTTTTCTCTTTGTCTTTCTTCCTTGTTCTTTTCCCTCTTTTTGTCTACCTTCTTTTTGATTAATTCTGTGGTTTTTAAATGTTTTGTATATTTAAAATATTTTACATTATCTCCTGTACTGATTTATACAGTGGTGTTCTGCATTTTTTTTTTAGCAGTTTCTCTAGGGCTTGCATTGTACATATGTTTTCATCATATTCCTTTTTAATTTTCCTGATCACAGGCTATTTCTCCATTTAACATCACAGTCTGTTTTTAAAAGTTTCAGCACCAACCATGTAGGAACTTCACAGCCGTATACTTTAATTTCTCTGTGTCCTTCTTACTATTATTGTCATATGTTTTATTTCAATATATGCCACAAACCCCCTGGCACCCTTTTCTTTTTGTACTTTAAGCAGTCAATTGTGTTTTAAGGAAATTAAAAATTAGAAAAAGCCTCACACTTCTGTTTCGGTGGTGCTGGGGATGGTCCTCACACAGCTGGGCATCCTAGCTGTGAGGGAAAAAGTCTTTTACAATTTCCCACTTATTTACCATTCCTGTCGCTCTTTACCCCTCTGTGTGCATCTGAGTTGGTGACTACTGTCATTTTCTTTCAGTTTGAAGACCTTCTTTAACTTACATGTGACATCTGTGTGATAAATCTTAGCTTTTCTCTAGGCTTATAACCCTGGGCCGACGATATTTTTTCTTTCAGCTTTTTAAAGAGATTGTTCTATTGACTTTTACTCTAATGATTTATTGTTTTTAATCTTTGTTCCTCTCTGTATCTAATGTGTCTTATCTCACTGTTTTTTTAAGATTTTTTTTTCCTTTTTGTTGGTTTCAGTAATTTTATTATCTTGTGCCTTAGTATGGTTTTATTTATTCTTCTGGGGTTTCTTTGAATTTATTTGTGTTTGTAGTTTCTTTCAAATTAAAAAAAAAGGAACCAGTAATTATATGTATGTACCCATGTTTATAGCAGCACAACTGGTGACAGCTAAATCTTGGAAACAACCCACATGCCCATCAACTGTGAAGGGATAAAAATGATGTGGTATTTTTATACAGTAGAGTATTACTCAGCTATAAAAAAGATAAACTTGAGGCTTTTATAGGTAAATGGAGGCAACTTGAGACCATACGCCTAAGTGAAATAAATCAAACTGACATGTGTAAATATCATATTGTCTCCCTAGCTTAAAAAAAAAGCTGGAAGAGTAATAAGATTCAAAATGTACAATAGATAATGTGAAAATGAAAGAGAAAGAAAGTGCTCAAAAAGAAAGAACACCTGGGGTAGGGAAAGGAGAAAAGGAAGAGGGGAAAGATGTTATGTATATAGGCCTACATATATGTGCATGTATATATATACAAGATAGTAACTACATTACTAGTCTCTGTAAATGCATCACGGACAGTTTGTGGTCTCCCTGTTTGAGTGATCGTTTTTTCATGCCTAGATCTTGTAACCTGAACAACTACTTCTAAGATACCAATATGCATTATCTTAACTAGTGTTAATTTCCTATTTTTTTGAAATTCTGTACCATTTCATTTCTTAAAAAGGAATCATTAGGCGTTTCAGTCACTTTTGGTCTCCCTCTTTCCCTCCTCTGGGGCTGACATTCCCCGTAGGTTGGATTCTTTGATACCCCACAGTCCACTGGACCCCTCTTCCTACCCGTGCTTTGTCTTTGGGATGGTTTGCAGGGCCATGACGGCAAGTTTGCTGATGTCCTTCAGTGTCTGAATTCACCATGTGTGCTTTACTTGATTTTTAGAATTCCTATTTGCATACCCTTAATGTCCCCCATGTAGTTCCTCCTCATATTTTCTTTACGTCCTCGGACATATGTTTAGACTTTCTGATCGTCATTTTAAGAACCTCGCCTACTAATTCTGTTACATCCAACATTTCTGAGCTGTTTCTATTGATTGACTTTCCCCCCTTTTGGTTGTGAGTTATATTTTCCCAGAACATTGCATGTTCAGTAATTTTTTTTTTTTTTTTTGTCTTTTTCGTTTTTATCGGTACCGGGGATCGAACTCACGACTGCCTGCTTGCAAGGCAGGCGCTTATGCCGCTGAGCTAAACCCTCAGCCCCATGTTCAGTAATTTTTGATTAGATGCTTTGTGCTCGATTTTTTTTTTTTGAAGAAAAGATTTTATTCCTGTGTGCAGGTGAGTAACCTGCTGATCATTTTGAGACTTTAAGCTTTGTTATGGTGGATCTAGGTCAGACTTTAGGATTAATCTATCCACCTGCTAAGATACATTTTTTTTCCTTTTTTTTAACAAAAATGGGGATTGAATCTAGGGCCTTTTACACTGAGCTGCATTCTTAGCTCTTTTTTAGAATTTTTAATTTTGAGACAAGTTCTCACAAAATTGCCCAAATGGGGCTCAAACTTGTAAATCCTCCTGCCTCAGCCTCCCAGAGTGCTGAGACTACAGAAGACATACTCGTTTGGAGGACTCGCCCCAAAACTGTATATATCATGAGGTATCTTCACGTTGCTGGTTCTCGGCTGCACAAACTTTTTCCAGCTTTTTGTATACACTGCTAATTTTGTTTTTTTCCTTTCCTTTCTCTTTCTGCCCATTGCTTCTGTGCAATCCTTTCCCTGCCTTGGGGCTTTTTCTTGTATGTGAGCAGAACAGGAGAACATGGGTGAGGAGGAGAAAGAGCCCAGGGCCAATCTTTGGAGCTGTCTGTGTGGTTCCTTTTCCGGTACTTGGTTTTGCTGAACCCCGGCACAGCCCCCCTTGGCTTCCCAGTCCCTCTCCTCTAAACCCCGCCAGATCTCTGGGCTCTGTCTGGTGGCCCCCTCTTGGGGCTGTTGAGCTGTCTCTCCTGCCAGCAATCAAGTCATTTGTCTCAAAGTTTTACCAGTTTTCTAATGGTTTATGGTGGGACAGCAATCGAGTAACAGTCTTTGGGGTGCAGAAAGGGGAGTCCTACTGTGTGGTGAAAAGAAGCCAAATGAAAAGACTATGCTATGTGTAAACACTGTTTTGTTTGCAAAATACACAGTATGGTATGTTTGTTTCCTGGAGCTATCATAACAAAGTCCTGCAAACTGGGTGGCTTTAAACAGCAGAAATTCAGTCTCTCACAGTTCTAGAGACGGGAAGTCTGGAATCGAGGCATTGTCAAGGCTGTGTGTGTTCTGAAGGCTCTGGGAAGGAACCTGTCCAGGGTCTTCATCTTGGCTTTCAGTGTTGCTGGCAGTCCTTGGCTCGTGGAAGTATCCGTCCAGTCTCTGCCTCTGTCCCCTTGGCATGCTGTTTGTGCCTATTTCTGCCCCTTGTAAAGACATTGAGCATCTTACAAGGATATCAATCATTGTAATTATGTCTACAGAGATCCTACTTCCAAAAAAGTGTCATTCTTTGAGGTCCTCGGGAGGGCAGGGCTTTTGGAAGGACATTCATTATTCAGCCCAGCCCAGGTGCCTGTTAACCAAGATCCCTTCAGATGTGCTGTCACTTTATTTCCAGCTCTCTCATCCCCCACACACTGCCCCACAGCCCTGGAGTATCCTTTTAGGGTTATTTTTTGGGGTTATGCAGAGTGCCCTCTGCTTCACCTTTGCGGATCAGGAAGATCTCTGCCTTGTGGGTCCCCAGCATCCTGGTCCTGCAGAGCAGGGGGCATAGTCTATTCAGCTTTCTGTCTGTCCCCTTCCTGACCCCACATTGGAATTGATGTCTCCTTCCCCGATCCTACGAGCAGAGCCATCCATCCCCAGAAGTCCATGTATTATGGAAGCCCCTTAGATGATGTTCCCAAGCTTCCCGTGTGATGCCTCCCTGGGCACTGACTCCTTTTATTTATTTTTATTTTTCTTTTGGTACTAGGGGTCAAACTCATGATCTTGTGCTTGCCAGGCAGGTGCTTAGGGTGCTGAGCTAAATCCCTGGCCCCTCTAACTCCTTTTCTAGATCACAGCACTGCTAAGGAGGACCAAACAGAATTGTGACACCTTGTACTTGTGGGTGGAGAAGACGGTCCCTGCCTGGGGAAAACACCAGCGCAGTAGATCACATTTTCACAAAGCTTTCACCTGACTGAGTTTTAGCTCAGCTTCCTTCTGGAAAGACAGTCATTTGCAGAGGTTCTGGCACTGTGATCTCATTCTGAGAATGTGATTGTGGGCTAAGGAGCCGCCACACTGAGATAGCTAGTGACGTGCCACCTGCCTGGACAGGGCACTGCACAAAGAAACAAGAGATTCTCGCTCCTGCTAGGAGCAGCGAGCAGACCAGGAACAGAAGCAGTGGATCTGGACTCAGGCGCTACCATCAGGCGCTGCTTTGTAGACCAGGAAACTCACGCGGGTTTCTTGTAGGCCTTTGTAGGACCTTACTACATCTATGTTTTGGGAAAGTGCCGCACTGATAACTGGCCTTTGCCTCTTCGAAACAATTCAACAAACTCCTCTCTGCCCTGCTGTACCTGGTGGCATTTTGTGAGTTCAATTTACTTCCTTCCAGTAGCTATGGCAGTGGCTAAAGAACGAAGCTTTCGGTGACTTACAAGGGTGGGCCTTCCCAGGAGATGGCGTGCCTCTCCTGAGCGTAAGAAAGTGTCATACCATGGGGCTGCCTGTCCTTTGCCACTTCGGCTTCCCAACTTTTCTTTGGTTTGGCCATAACTATTTTACTCTTCTTTTACCTGCGTCGAGGTGGGGCCGGGGTCCCCTCCCCTGTGGCTACTCGTGTGGCCACTCATGTGGTCTGAGGGTGGAACACAGATGCCTGGGTAAGACCATCATAGGCATCCTCAGAGCTCCTCAGGTCAGAGGCTGACTTTTCCCTGTTTGCAGCGTCAGTGTTATGGGTGGTGCCTGGCCCATAGTACCCGCTGGATTACCTTCTGGGTGGCCAACTGGTGCCCGGAAGGTGTCCCCTAAAGAATGTCTGTTCTCAAACTGGGTGCAGTGGCACGTGCCTGTAATCCTGGCATTCTGAGAGGCGGAGGGAGGAGGATTGCAAGTTTGAGCCAGGCTGGGAAATTTAGTGACTTAGCAAGATCCTGACTCAAAAACTAAAAATTAAGAAAAGTCGAGGCTATAGCTTGATGTAAAGGCCCTAGATTCAAGACCTACCATCCCCCAGAAAAAAATCTTTTTTTGCTGCTAATTTGGGACTTAAAATTCAGTGATCCAGGAGACGGTCTTAATGTATCATAGCTTTTGTGTCCTGCAGTCCCATAGAGGTATGCTTAACACTAGTAATATAATGGATCTCATCAAGAAAGCAGGTCCCTGGGTAGGTTAGACATCACCATGGGATAAGTGCATGAGACGTAAATTTTGTCTCTGTGTTCCTTGGGTAGCTGCAGGCAGAGGAGACCCCTGAGGGGGGCTGGGTGGGAAAATCCACAAGCAATTCTGGAGACAGAACTCAGCTCAGCCACCACCCAGCATGCAGAAGTCCTGAGCCTATCTGTTGTTTCCAGTCCCAGTTGTGCCACTAACAAGCTGGTGACCTTAGAGTCCTGAAACCTTTCTAGATCCCAGGTGCATTTTCAGTAAAACACATGCCCTTTAACACCCTTTTAACTCTATAAACTCTTGCCTGGGGCCCACTTTGGGTTTTAAGTAATGGACACACAGGGGTTAAACAAATCAGATTTATTAGAGTAATATAATTCAATTTAATTTAGATATGGAGATGTCACTATGTTACTCAGGCAGGCCCCAAACTTCTGGGCTGAATCGATCCTCCTGCCTCAGCCTATAAGTAGCTCAGACTCCAAGTCTGTGTCACTGCTCCTTGCTCAAACCACTTACAAAGCTTGAGTACAGTAATTTTTTTCAAAGAGCTAAAATTTAAAGACCTATGGAATCCTTTCTTAATTATATTTAATAAGCCATTATTTATTTTATTTTTTTAAGTTGGTATAATGAACTTGTGAGATTGAAACAGAAAGAACAGAGTTGTAAATTGGCTTTTTCCCTAAATATCTTTGAAGTTTGCACGTGGATGAAAGGAAGTAGGTCAGTGGAGGGACACCACTTCCTACTGGACTTCACGGCTGGGTGACCTAGAGTGGTCACGTGGTTCCCCGGGAACACAGTGTGAAGGGTTGCCTGTGGGACAGCTGTCAAAGAGAAAATCTTGGGCGCATTCAAAAGCTTTCTGGAGTTAAGTGTTGTTTTGTGGAATCTTCCAAGTGCGCTATTTGCCCATGGCTATAGTAAGTGGGTAGGAAGTCCCCAGTTAATTTGAAAATATAAGCCTGAGGTTTATTGCTTGTCCCCCCGGGACTCAGGGCTCCAGCACCTCTTCTTTGAGAACTCTTTGGCCCTTGCTTTCTAGCGAACACTTAAGTTAGGGTGGGAAATGATACCCCTCGCAAGGTTCAAATTTTCGTCTCTCATTTTATGCTTTTCTCTGTAACATTTCTCAAAGACGATCTTGGATTACTTATACACACAGCTGTTTTATGAGACTATGTTGGAGTTTATGAGTCAGATTACTGTTACAGAATGTTTGTGAAATCACTTCTTAAGTCATATATTTGCAGCATGTACAACCTGTTTGACAATCAAAACATTATGCCCTTCAGCACTTGGCTGGTCATGATAGTAAGTTTTCCAGTCAAGTGTTCCAACATAATATCACTGGGCAGTAGACAGAAAGAGCACAGTTTATTATTTTAGCATAGAATTCCAAGTGCCTTTCTCTTTTTGTAGGATTGAGGATGACATGTGATATTCTGTAATAGACTCCGTGTGATCAATTAGTGGCAGAGAGAATTCCAGGGCAGCTGGGACAGCACACAGCAGCCCGGCCACGGTTGCTATTTTACGGAGCCATGGTGGAGGGAGGGATGGACTTGCCCACCACTGTCACTCACATCTAGGAGCTCTGATACCCAGTCTTCCTTACTGGCACCTGGCCAGCCTTCAAGGAGACCTTTTTCGTTACATTTTCCTGACCTCTTCAAAGTAGGCTGCCCCCCTTTCCTCCAGCTCTCTGCTTTTTCTTTTCCTTCCCCATTCTGATGGCTCGGGTGTCGTTTGTGAATTTCTCATTGCTCCAGTGACCCCTGGAAAGACAAGGGCTTCGTTTCACCCCCCTTGGATTTGTTATAAGAAAGAGATTTACTTGATTATTTTTCCAAGGACGCAGCCAGGGCTAGCCAGTGGCTTCCTGGGTAGACCCCTTGAAAGTTTGCTTTAAGAAAGAATTCTCTTTCATGGTTCCACAAGGCACCTGTTGTTGCTAAGACACAGTGAGTCGTGTGGTTTAAAACCCTTGTGCGGTACTTGTGGTACTCTCTTGGAGCTCACGGGATGTCAGTGGGAAGACCTGTATCTTACCAAAAGGCGTGACGAAAGAGTGCTCCTAATGCTGGCTGATGAGAATCGTCAGTCCCTCCCAGGGACACACACATCTCACTGTAATCTGTAGTTTTCTCATCTTTCCCCCCTAACTCTGAACACAATCACCTCTGCAACAATGCTGGGATTCTGATTTATTACTAGGAGGCAGCTCGGGGTGCTCATCCCAAAGTGTGCGGTGTCCACACATTTTAAGTGCTTTTCCAGCAGTCACATCCCTAATCTGAAAATCAGAAATCCAGATTGTTCCAGAATCCAGCGCTTTTCCAGCATCAACATGGAGACACCAGTGGAAAATTCCACACCTGACCTCTGTTGATAGGTTACAGTCAAAATGCAGGTGCGCTAAAATTATTATATGAAAGTATCCTCAGGCTAGGTGTAGAAGGTGGGTATGAAACAAACAAATTGTTTATTTAGAATTGGGTTCCATCCCCAAGATGTTTCATTATGGAACTATTCCAGAAGCAGGAAAAACCCCCAAGTCTAAAACATCTCAGGGCCTAAAGCATAATAGAGAGGAGATACTCACCCTGTTGTGTGTCCTAGCTGCATGCTGACTGTGTATCCCTGGACTCCCGGTTTTCCTCTAGGGGACAAACACACAGTGAGCGCAGGCTCTGAACCGCCAGCCTGGTGTGGACGCTGCCAGGTGACTCACAGGCATGGCCACCTGAAGTCCATTTGCAGTGACGGCATCCTAGGAGTCAGGGACAGGCCCTTTTCCATTAAATGTGATTGTCCCCTTTGGACTCAGGGTTGAACCTGACTGCTATACCCCGGGTCTGTCTGCATGCCCCCCACCTGGTTTAGCAGACGCCCTGGAGGATTCTGCATGTGCTGGATGACAAGCGTGGCGTTGAGCAGCCTCTGTTCCGAAGTACAAAGCGTGCATCTCAGCAGCAGAGCTCAGCACTTGGAGAGTTTTCTCCAGTGTGTGCAGCCTCTCGTATCTGCAGCCAACCCCAGGGGAGGACTGACATAAAAGAGAACTCAGAGAAAGGAAAGCACAAGGCAGCCCTTTCCTTTGAAGCCAGAGGGCTGTTACTATTGGAGAAAACAAATAAATAAGGCTAAATTTCTGTATTTGTACAGAAAATAAAATCCTCTTATTTTTATTTTAAAAAGCTGAGGGGCGGGAGAGACTCCTTATGGGAATAAGCACACACACACACACAAAACAAAAACAAAAAGTATTTTTCTAAACAAAAAAAGTCCAAGGAAACATTGCCCCTTCTTTTGGGCCCTGGTCTTGTACCCTCATCCTTTAGTAACACCACTTTAAGAGGGAAAGGCCAGGGAGCTTCATGCAGAAAGGTGTTTTGCGGAAAAGTGGGCCTGATCGAAAAATGTGCTCTGTGGTTGCTGCTGTCTGAGTTTTCTGTTTGGCTGCGGCAGATCTCGGGGGCTCCACGCAGCTGCGTGCCGGGCTGTCCCTTGAGTCTGGGAAGAGAGGACACTGTCCCTCCAGCATAAGCAAATGGCAGGTGCAGGTGGTGCAGGCAGGTGTGGCCTGTGGCTCTGCTGAAAGGAAAAAAAAAATCTGTCCATCTGTCTGCAGAATTTGGAGTAAATAATATACTATTCCCATGCGTGGCGACCTCGTCTCTCTCCACCCCTTCGCCCCATCCATGCGTGGAAGTTTTAACTGGGCCACAGGGCCGAATGTGTTGTGTAGTCTGGAGGGGGAGATGCCAAATGAGAGACGCTGCTGGAGCTAGCCAGGGTGTCCTGTGTTCATTTCTAGGCCGTAAACAAACACAGCTGTTGAGCGAAGGACCAGTCTTAAGAAATGGTGAAAAAACAGTGACTCCTTGCCAGGAAGAACGGGCGGAGGGAGCCGCTTGGGGCTCTGCAGCCAGCAGGGTCTGCGCTCTTCCAGGAGGGGCTGGGCCAGGCTGGGCGTGCGAGGGCTGGCTCTGCGATTCCAGCTGGGGCCGGCGGAATATCCAGCGCGATTTGTGTGGGAAGGCTTCGAGGGGAAGGAGTCTGGAATCTCATTTGTCTTCCTCAAATTCAACCTCTGTTTCTTATGCAAGACCTTGGCTGTCTTTCACCGCAGGTGATGGAAGGGAATTTTTACCTCTTCCTGCACTTAGTCTTATTTAAAAATCATTAGCAACTTTAAGTAAAAAGCATGAAGAATTCATGCACCTGGCACTTCAGTTTCTGTCAGTCCCTGTTGAGCACAAGGCTTGGGCTCTCGCCTGTCTCTTTCCTCTCTCTGCTGCTGAGACTTGGGGTTATGGGGTAAAATCAGTAAAGAACAAAGAACATGATGACGCTGAGAACCTGCAGGGGTTGGTGTACATCAGGGGTTGGTGCTGGTGTTGAGATGTGGAGGTGAGATGTCTATATCCCGGTGGATTTTGGTTTCTGGCACCTGCCTTGTATCTGTTGCTGCAAAGACAGGAGCATCAGCAACAGCTGCAGCACAAGGAGGCTGAAGGGAAGCCAGGCAGAAGCAAGACAGGGTGGACCCCTGGGCAGATGTGGTCACCCTGGCAGTAGGTGGCTCAAGGCTTCCATCCCGCCCTTGGTTTACTTAAGAGACTTTTGTTTATTTGGCACGTAATCCATTCAGCGCCCTCTGTCAGTAACACGGGACTCTTGAGATATCCCAGGCCGTTTCCCTCTCCTCTCTCCCCGTGCAAGCCATTTTCAATGTGTAGCCGCCCTGGAAGTCATCAAAGAGAGAAATGATACAGAGAGAGAAGCACAAACTACCTGTCTGGTTGTCACACTGCATTTTATAGATACGTACAATCATGATGTGTTAATTTAAAAAAAAATCATTGCCCTAAGGTGGACCCATTCATGAGACTTGCAGGCCTCAACATGCTCAATGTAATTTGCCTCTCTCCCTGCTGATTGGTTAAGACAGTTGCCTGGCACAAGAGGATGTTAATAAGCTCAGGATTGCAGGCTGCAGTTCCCTTAACCTGCTCCTTACTGGCTGCCTCCAGATCTTTTCTTTTGTCTTTCTTTCCTGTGGTACTGCAGGTAGAAGCCAGAGCCTTGTAAATGCTAGGTAAGCACTGTCGCACTGAGCTAAGTTCCTGGCATATCCCCCACATCCCTTTTTTTTTTGTTGTTGGTACTGGGGATCAAACTCACAATTGCACACTTGCAAGGCAGGCCCTTATGCCACTGAGGTAAATCCTCAGCCCAACATCCCTTTTTTTGAGATAGGATCTCACTATGATGCCCAGGCTTATCTATGTTACTCAGGCAACCCTCCTGCCTCAGCCTCCCAAGGAGCATGTACTTCTAGGCCTGGTTTGCCTCAGGATTGTAGGAAGAACAATGTAATGACATAACGACCTAATAATGACACCAGCTATCTCTGTTACAGGTTAGGAAAAAAGAAATCACCTCTAATGCATAAAACCGTATGTTGCCTCTCCTTGCTTGGTCCAGCAAGGAGGTTAACTTTCTGCAGGCCCCTGCCTGCTGATAGATGGATCTGTGAGCACCCCAAAAGTACACTTTAACTAGCAGATACTTCTCCCCACATTGACAGCTGCATCTCCCAAGGAATGACCCCGATTCCCATTCCTCCACTAGCCCATCAGCCCGGCCCTCTTGCAGCACATGCTGGGAGAGTTGAGCGTGTTTCCCAGGATGCCATGACAGTGCACACAAACCATGTAGCTCGAGTGACTCGAACGATTTCTCATCCAGCTCTGTAGATCCAGGCTGCACACGAGCCTCAGGGTCCCCGGTCAAGGAGCTGGCAGGGCTGTGCTCTTGGCGGCTCTGGGAGCGACTCTGCCTCTCTGCCCTTTCCCGCTTCTAGCCGTCACCTGGACTCCTTGGCTGGTGGCCCCTTCCCTTGTCTTCAAACCTGTGAGGGTGACGTCTTCAGAGCTGTCTCTGACTCTCATGTATAAAGTTGCTTTAGTCATCTGAGGTGACATAGTCACAGGTCCCAGGGATTAGGATGGGGACATCTGTATAGAGGGAGAGAGGGAGGGGGCATTATTCTGGCTGTCACAATAAACTCAATGTATTTTATGTGCAGATTCTCTGAGTGTCTTTGCAACCTAGCTCTAATGAGAAATCAAATGAAGTGGATTATTAGAAATCATTAATTAGAAGGTATGTGGTCATAGACTATTTCTTTGTTCCTAATGTAGACTCGATAGTTCTAAGAATTGTCTACAGAAAATAAAATCAGTGGGTTTTTTGAAGGCATATCCTCCCTGCACATGTGAAGTATTTTAGCTTCCACCCAATCAACTGGGAAGTTTGCAACTCCATGTTGTGGACTAAGGAAAAATCAGTCAAACAAAAAATTAAATACCGCCTTAGTGTATTTTCTAATGATGTTATAAACAACTGAAGACTATTTTGCTCACAGTCCTGGAGGCTGGAGAATAGAATATCAAGGCACCAGCATAGGGTGAGGTCCTTCTTGCTGTGTCACAGCAAGAAAGAGGGCAGGTGACCAGGTGAGCAAGGGAGGGGACCAGTGGGAACAGAATGTCACAAAGCCGCTCTGGCTGTAACTCACAAACTCCTCTGCAAAGGCACTAACCCTTTCCTAAGGGGTAGGGTCCTCCTCCCTTAGTCACCTCTTCAAGGTCCTCTTCCTCTTTCTACTCTTTTTCTTATTCTTCCTTCCTTTCTTCCTCTTCCTCTTCTGCTTCTTCCTCTTCTTCCACTTCCTCCTTTTCTTCTTCTTCATTTTCATCTTCATCTTCCTCCTCCTCCTCTTCCTTTTCCTCTTCAGGGATCAAACCCAGAGCCTCTTACACATTGTGAAACACTCTACAATCGAGCTATACTCTCCTTTTAAAGACCACACGTTTTGTCACTGTTACAATGGCAATTAAATTTCACTACGAGTTTTTTTGGGGTGTAGGGAGGACTTTCCACCCATAGCAAATACCTTTAGATAATTAAAAAAAATGGTTTGGTGAGATGTAAACTAGCAGATAAGGAATATTTTGAAGAGGCCCTTGTGCCTTTTATGTTCCCTGTAGAAGGCAGTAAGGTGCCTCCAGTTAGGCTGCTTGTTTCGGTGTGAGGGTTGGAAAGTGTTCTGAGCTCCATTCAGCACAGAGCTGCCCTTCCTGTTTGCCCATGTGCTCCCGAGCATAGGTTTCTGAGGCCCACCCTGGAGACTTGGGCTGGACAGAGGTAAGAGTGGGTGCTCAGGAAACTTAGTTCAGAGCTATTTTTCTCCCAGATACAAAATTATATTTTTAAAAAAATTTGTTCTCTAAGGTGAAAATGTAATACTGTTAGCTCATTCAAGGTGGAGACAATTCTTTTTTTTTGGCCATTTTTGAGACAGGGTCTTGTTAAGCAGTTCAGGCTGATCTTGAGTTCACTTTGTAGCCCAGGCTGGTCTTGAACTTGCAACAATCTTCCTGCCTCAGCCTTCAGAATGCTGGGATTACAGGTGTGTGCCATTATGCCTGGCAAAGTGGAGCAAAATGACAAATCTTTTGCATCTGGCATTTTGTCCTAGTGGATGTCATATTGGCATTTTGTCATATTGTTAACCCTGGTATGTCACCAATATGGATAAAGAAATGCCTCGCAGGTCAGTGAAGCGTGTTCCCTTGTGTGTTTGAGTGGCTTTTGGAGGTGTGACCTTGAGCACTATGTAGATGTTCCCTTGCTTGTTATTCTCTGGTGCTGTTCACCTGCTCTACTTCCTGGTCACCATGAACTAAGCAGTTTGCACACCAGGTCCTTCTGCCATGAGGTTTTTGCCATAAGAATCCTGCTTACCATGCACTGAATCTCCTGAAGCCATAAGCTAAATCAAACTCTTCCTCTTCTAAAATTGTGTCAGGTAACTGCATGCAGCAATGGAAAAGCTTGCTCACACAGAACCACTGCAACCCCTTTGCTATATCAGAGTCTGGCTCTGATGCTTACTCTGTGCATTTACTTCTCAGTTTGCCTTTTGATTTTTTGTTGTTGTTGTTGTCAGATATGATGTACTTGCTAAAAGGAACTTTAGTGATGTGGGGGCAGGGAAGCAGTTTGTCTTCTAGGAATTAGATCTCAAAGTTTTTCACTGAGCTGCCACTAAATGGGCTGTGACCTCCGCAAATGTCTCTCAGTCCCCCACCCTTTAGGTGGGACAGGATGGCTAGCGTGGCTGGAATTGGGAATTTCTCCTCTCTTGGGTGGAATGGTAGAGCTAGCTGGAATGAGATATTTTCCATCCCCCAGACTCTGATAATACCCCCGTGGGCTCAGCTCTGGTTAATTAGTTTCTCCTGCCATTGGGCCTCTTGAGAGCTGATCACTCTGGCGTTTTCCAAGATGACTCCTTTCCCTGCTTGTTGTTAGAAGTGGGGCTTTCTCTCTGCTCCCCACTGTGAGATCTGGTCAGTCTCCTGGGGACAAAGGTCACAGAACTGTGCCTTCACTGTGACTGGCTACCCTGGAGGTTTTAACCCTGGGACGCATCTACCCCGAGCCTCTGAAAGTTCCTCACCTGCACTTCAGGCCTTCCAACGCTGGCCCTGGTTCCTGTGGAGGTTGCTGCACGGGTGAGCTGTGGTTCTCTTCAGCCAGCTGCTGTCTCCCCAGCCCCCAGCCTGGCATTTGCCTTGTGACCCTATTTCCAGAGCTGTTGGTGTTTCAGTTTGTTTAGTTTTTGGTTATAAGGGTCTCCCATACTGGGACTGGAAGCCCAAGTAAATATTACTGGTGCTACGGGCATTCAGTGCCCTGTCTTAGGGCTGTGCCCCTGGGTTTTTCCAGGGCTTGGGTCCTGGTCCTTTGCCTGGCTTCTCAAGGCTGTCTCCTGGCCTCTGCCATTTACCCCTGTGCACCCATCTCCTGCCTGGAAGGGCCTTGCTTTCCTCTCAACGCATTTGCATGCCTTTCCTGTATTTTCCCATTCTTTTCCCTCCGCTGAAAAGTCGTCACCCTGATCAGTCTGGCATCACCCTGTCACCTTGGCCCAGTGTGTTCAGGGACCTATGGAGTTCTCCTTGCTTATTCCAGAGCTTACCAGAAGTGACTGTGATATCCTGTGTCAGCATTTGGAGGGGTGAGAAAATATTCTCTTTGAACTCCCCTGATGCATTTGATTTGTGCTTTTTTTGTGTTGATCTAGTGTAAGATCTGTCACATATGAGGGTTATTTGTATCCTTTCCTACCTACCACATTGTAATCCATAAAACCAGGAGACCAGAGATTTGGGCCTTCGCCTGATGTAGGGTGCCTGAAATAATATAGCTATTATAGAGCAGCTGTATTGTTTGACTTTATGCAACAGATTATACATACCTCTTCGTGCCTAAACCAAACATTCTCATTAATATGCCACATCCTAATAGAGTATGCAGATGGGCGAAAATAAGACCCAAGCAAACCAGGTTCTCAAAAGCCCTAGGTAACTTCTGAGTTAGAAGAGAGACTGCTTCAGAGTGAGCCAGCTGTGGGGCAGGATGGAGCAGTGCTCTGCCTCTTCCTAGCTAAAATGATGGGTGACCTGAGAGTTGTCAGGGCAGTGGTCCCCACTGGAAGGCCAGTAGGGGAGCTTTCAACAACCCCATGCAGGTTGCCTCCATCCTAATTCACTGCAGAGCCTGGGTGTGTGTGTGTGAGAGACCTGGGCATCAGAGTCTTTAGATTTAGAACCAGGTGGCTCTCATGTCACAGGTTGCCGGTGTTGGTTTTTGCATCAGATGTATTGTTTTGGGACCAAATTCAGCATAGGTGTATTTGAGCTTTATTCCTTATTAACAGGACCTATGTGCAGTGGTTTTTTTTTGTTGTTGTTGTTTTGTTTTTTTTGTTTTTTGTTTTTTTTTTTTTGCATGCCTTCAAACTTAAAGGTTGAAAGGCGTAACTGGTGGGGTCACCCAAAAATCAAGTGTGGAAAAACACTTATGGTAGTTGCCACAAGAGTGTTCGAATTTCAGGGGAAAGTATTTGGAAAAGAATTGTTACAATTGGTAAATCATAACTTACAGTCATCCTTTAAAATCAAGACAAAAATAGAATGCAAAGAGGCTGATGTCCTTGGATTTTTGAGGTATGTTGTCATATCATCGGCAAATAAAGAGACAGTTTTACTGACCACAGTGACAATTATCTTTTGTCTGTGATTGTCTAGGATCTGTGTGAGGTGTGTATTAATACCGGTAAGTGGGGTTGCTGGTGATTTATACAAACATTTTTAAAAGCTGAATCATTGTAGCATCCTGGAATAAACCTTTTATTGTCTCGCCTAATGATTTTAATAGATTACTACTTTAGCATCTTTGGCAAGGGTCAAATGAGATTACTTTACGCTTTTCCTGTGCTTGTCTAGTCTTGAGAACAGGATTTTATGACTACTTAGAGGGTAAACTTAAAAGCAAAAGCTCGGAAGTTTTCCGGCTTTCTTTAAACAGCATGGAACAGTTTAACACAGTGTAAAACTTATTTAAAATAGGAAAGTAAGCCACATCCTGTTTTTAAGAGGCCCAACATACTTTCAAGTGACTTGATATCTCGGTGCTTATTTAGTGATGTGAATACAGCTGACATCACTGCTAAACACTTGGTCTGGTGGTTTCGTGCAAATAATAGTGAAAAAAGATCCCTAAAGGAATGCTGGAAGCCACGTGTAACAGTTAGTCCTCCCCTCTCCAGGCTTGCGGTCCACTGAGGACCGGGTGTCCCGGGACTCGGATTTCTCATGTTCTGTCTGTTATCTAAATGCTGGACATAGGCTGTGACAAGGACAAAACCCCAGAGGGGGAGATTCGGGGTGCCTGAATGCCAGTGTGGACAGAGTCGTCAAGAACTAACTTCCTGTGGATCTTATGCTGTGACCCACTTTGCTAAAAGCGCTCCCTGTTTCCTGAACCTTCTTGATCATACCCATTACCTGAGCTGTGATAAGCACAGATTTCTGCCTTCTGCCAGGTTTAGTAACTCAAAACTCTAGGGCTGGGGAATGGGAGCATCAGTCACCCTGGGTGATGCCTAACTTTAAGGCAGCTGGGGAAACCGAGTCCTATGTAGGAGTCATTTACAATCCATTCTCACTGTGATTCTCAACCTTGACCACAGCCAGTGAGGGACTCTTGAAATCCTGTTGCCTAAGCCTCCCCTGCCTTCAGACCCATCTCTGCGAAGGAGTCCTGAGCATGAGGAATTTATAGACCTTTTGCAGGCTTTGAGAGGCGCTGACAGGCAGCATTCCTGAGACCCGCATGGTATTCTTTGAGATAATTGTTGATCACTTGGTTTCTTGGACAATCAGAGCTGAGGGGACTGGGGAGACTGTCGCTGTGTAAAATGAGTGATGCTGAGAGCCATGGTTTGTTTTGGGTTTTTATGTTTTTCCTTCCTTGTCTCTCTCAGATTTAATTCTATTTAACTACCTACTGCTCCACCCAGTTAAACCTCTGCAGAAAAACAGGTGCGTCCCTGACATGTAGTAATGCTCAAATCCAGGTGTCACCTGGGTTTTCAAAGCCTGAAGTGTCTAACCTTGGTGTCCACCTCCAGACTGTGCCATGTCTTCCAGGGACTTGCCACTTGATCCACATTCATGACAGTGCCAGCCTGTGACGTCCTGGGATTATCCCTGGGATACTCACACTCTCCCCTTCTGTTTTAATGGACACTTTCCCTCCAGAGTTGCAATGCCAAACTCAGCCAGTGCTGAGCTTCAGGTGCCTCTGGTTAGAGGTGTTGCATTACATTTCCCTGTCAGCATTCATATCAAAGTCCTGTTCCTGTGAATTGCTTCCTTCCCTCCCTCATGCCTGTATCTGTGAAGGATTCTTTTTCTCATGATTTGGAACTCATCCCCATGAGAGCTTGTTTGGAGGTTCTAGAAGGGGAGCACAGCTACTTGTATACCCTTGGCTGAGGAGCGGTCCTCCTCTATGGGGGGTGGTCATCCTCTTTGATCCAGTGTGCAGCTTCGGGAGGGACACATATGGACCACTGGGGGAGGAAGGGAGCACTCACCCGCCCAGCCAGATCAGCCAAATCAACCCTGGTGATCAATGGCATGACAGGTGTCATAGCCAGATCGCCCTCACATCCTCATCCCATAGTCTTAAAGGCTCATTGCTTATTCTGTCAGCATTGAATTTAGTGATTTATGCAGAGACGGAAGGGACCAGCAACTGTGGTGAAACAGCCAGAGCATCGTCTCCCCATTGGTGGGGACCAAAGAAACACAAATTCCAACCTTGATGCCAGATTATTAATTGACAGGTAGAACATAGCAGCCAATGGAAGTGAATGTTTGTACCGCTATCAGAAAGTGGCTGTATAAACAGGAGTGCAAACATTAGGCTTCCAAAATCAGTATTTCCACTCAGAATTCCGGAAGCTAAGTCTCTCTGGTAGTCCTTGGATAGAATCTGCCCGTTCTTATCTCTGGACCCTTTATCTGAGGTCCACTGACGAACAGGTGATAGGTACTCCCTGCCCCAGCTGATTAGCACATTCTTACATTCTTTGGTATATTTTGTGGAACACTTGATCTGATTATTCTCATGCCTGTGGGCTTGGGAACTAATCTATCTCTATGGTGGCTTAGCTTGCCTTAATTGGACTTATTATGAATTCCTCCCTGGAGCCACCATAGACTGTTACCAGGCAAATGGCAGAAATGCATAAAAGAGCCTAGTAGATCCTCTGTTTTCATGACAAATGACATTGCTGTTTGTGGTTGCAAGTGTTCCTGCGTGGTGCGTGTAAAAGCCAAGCGAGATCTTTCCTCTCCCTGCCTCTCCATGTACCCACATGAACCCAGCCCAGGAAAACCAGTTTTACTGTTGAGTATGGCATCTGAGGCACAGGTGGAAGAGCTCTCCTGTTCCAGAGGGAACTAGGGAAGGAACAGAGAACCGGGATGAGTAGTGTTTGCTCGCTCCAGTGTTCCTTCCTGGAGAAGGCGGGCATGCAGGTTCTAGGGAGAAATGGGGACCGCAGGGTCACTGTGAAGAGCGTGCTTCCAACAAGACCAGGAACAGGAAGCCCAGCTTTGCACAGGCATAAACATAGTCTCCAAGTGAATATGAAAACCATCCAAATGACTAGATTATTTCCATTAGAATCTATATGTATTTGGAGACTTTCAATAAAGCACCTGAAAGTCATATTTAAAAGGGTAGGGGTGGCTGACATTTGAAATATCGTGAACCCAGCTTGGTAGGGTAGGAAAGGGAAATAAGAATCATTCTTTCAGGCGTGCTGTGCATTTGGTTGGTGGGTTTCTGCAGTTGCATTCTGGTGGAATTTTTGGATTACACGACAGGTACAGATGAGAGAATTCCCAAGCCTCAGAAATGTGCTGCTAGGATATAGATATGAACAACTAAACTTAGGCATAAGACTTAAAAGTTTACTCACTAGATATAAAGTGAGCTTTCTAGTTTAATTGATCTGTGTGCAAACATTTCAGGAAGAGTCCAGAGTATTGTTTACAACTTTCACACCTTTCTTAGTCTTCATATTCAGGCTGGAGTAAATGGGACTGGTTCTGTCTCCCCCAGGAACGATGCTTTTCCTGAGGCTGTTTGGAATTTTGGAGTGATGGCATAGTAATTAGTTGCTAACGATTTTTTTTTTGTCTTTTTCATTTTTATCGGTACCGGGGATCGAACTCATGACCACCTGCTTGCAAGACAAGTGCTTATGCCACTGAGCTAAATCCCCAGCCCCTGCTAATGATTTTTTGAGCATGTGTGAAAGAGCCAGGAACTCTGCATGTGTTTGACTATCACTTCTGTTCTCTTCAGAGAGGGTCTGCGGGTCCTGAGCCAGCCTGGGAAGTGGCTGGTAGTTTGTGGGGGAATCTAGACTTTATGGAATGGGTCATGAAGACTAGAGTTCCCCTGAGACATTGTTTTTTGATGAAGAGAGAGACACAGAGTGGCCAGTCCACCCTAGGGCTTGGTGGCTTCTTCAGGTCCATGGCAGAGTCATTCTCAGCTTGCTGGCTCTCCCTCCAATTCTTTCCCACCGACCCTAGAGATGCTGTCAGAATGCAAGGAGGTGAATGGGCATGCTACTAGCACCGTCTCAGATTTGGTCTTATTTTTAACAAGGTAAACCTTTTGCAAATAGAAATATTTTGCAAATAGAAATATTTTATTGTGGTTGACAGCAAGTCATAACCAGGCTGGAAAGAGGTGTCCTGGAGGGGCCGTGTATGTAGCCATCCACTGCATAATTGCAGGCAGTCAGGAGTCAGAGGTGGACTGTTGATGTCATGTTGTTCACTTGTCCCCAAGCAGACGATAGCAAGAAAGGCTGGGAGAAAGCAGTAAACAGTGAACAAAGCCCAAGCCAAGAATGAAGGAATATTTGAGTCTTTCCCATGAAGTTGGCCCTTCAGACACTTTAGGATAACTTCTCTCATTCCATCCATTAGCATATTATAAAACTAAAGCTCAGTATCTCACAGTGCCTTGTGTAGGGTCACCAGCTGCTTGCCTATGACAGGATTTAAACCCATTTCTTTTGACTGAAATTCTCAGAATTCTTTCTGTCACATCAGACCTGCCTACTTTCTTGGTGTAGGGAATCCAGGTGAAATCAGCGGAGCTGAGGAAGAAGGGTGGCTGCCAGGAGTTGTACAGAAGGAGGATGGAGCGGGGTCTGCTGCAGAAGCAGCATGGGGAAGAGTCAGTGTTCTGGGGGACTAGGGAGGGATAGAGTGTACAACTGAGGACAGTTGCTAGCACTGCCTTGAGGCCTCTCCAAGGCCGAGTGGAGTGGACGGGCATCGGGTCCCAGCTGCCGTGTTTGTCATGTTAGTGACTTGGGTGAAGTGAAGAGGTCTTGGACTTGGCCTGGGATCCTCCAGGATGGGGCTGACTCAGGACCAGGTGGGGCTTCCTGCTCTGCACCTGTCCACGTGTTTGTCCTGTGGATGGACGGCTCTCTAAGGTGTGGTCAGTAGATGCAGCGTAGACGGTAGACTGGCCTCTTCAGCCTTGTCCCACCCTCTGGCGTGCCTCACTGGGGAAGAAAGCTAACAATGCAATACCCAGCTCACTAGGGCAGGGAAGGAGGTTAAGGTGCATTCTTTTAGGAGTGTTGGTGGTAGGCCTCTGCTGTTACATCCTGGTGGAATTTGGGGGCTATACAACAGGTACAGATGATAGAATCCCTAAAACCTCATAGGCGTGCTCCTGGGGTGGAGATGTAAAGATAAGTTTGTATTCTTTACTCAAGGAATTCAAGACTTTTGGGGGAGATTATGCATACACAAGACACCTACATAAATAACTATTAGGTAGCCTAACTGTATATATGTATATGTGTATCCATGTATGCTTTAATCTTCAAACTGCTAGGCTGGGTTTTTATGGTCCTGGGATGGAGCCCAGGACCTTGTATGTGCTTGGCAAGTGCCCTACAAATAAGCCACACCCCCAGCCCGCCAGGTTGGGTTCTGATAGCGGTCCCCGAGCTCTGGCTGATAAAGTTGGGTCATTACCTTTTGCCACCCAAGTGCTCTCCTTCTTTGGAAGCAAGCAGAAAAGTGGTGTTCCTGTGACTGCCAGGGCTATTTCTACCTGCTCTTCTCTCCTCTCTGCCTGTTTTCTGTGACCTTGTATTTTTTTTAATCTTGCATATTATATATACACACACACACAAACAATTGAACTTCTGAAGTAAGTTTAGACTATAAAAGTTGTGAAGTGGTTTGCATGCATTGAATAAATGAATTTATAGCCATGTACATGCTTTGCAACCGCAAAGCCAGAAGCCCACATCTCCACTCCCATCACAACAAAGCACTGCCCATGCACTGGGAGGAGAACTGGACTCTCCGTGCAGGACAAGGTTTGGAGCAACGCTGAGTGTGTGGTGTGCTGTGTGGTGTGTGCACAGAATTGGTAAGGGCGTGCTCCTTGCACTGAGCTCCAGCTGCTTTGCCTCCTTAGAGCCCCATGAGTGGGGCTGTAACGGGCAGTGGTCGAGATGGTTTTCTATCGAGACAGGGATGAAGTAGGTGCTGATGTCAGCATGCAGCGTCAGGGTGCTGGTGTCCTGATAGGGATGAGTAAGTGCAATAGGATGTGAGAATTAGTGGCTGCATTGTGGTCGGGTGAGTGGCACCAAGCTCTGCCAGATGCACTAACAACCTGAAAGAACGCCAGCTCATGCTTCCAAGAATGTCTCAAAATGTTTTCACAACATTTATGGGAAAATGTTAGCGGCAGGTTGCAGCCTCAAGCAGAGAGCCCAAGCAGGGTAGTGTGTTGGAAAACACCCTGGCCTGGGACTGAAGAGGAGCTTGTTTGAGTCCTAGCTCTGCAACCCTAAACCTTCAGTGAGTTGTTTAACAACACTTGGCCTTGGTTGTCTCATTAGGACAATGATGTGGGTTGGGTGGATCATTCTGGCCTTAAATGTGTCATTCTGTATTTATTGATTCTCATGCCTGCCACCCTAAAAGCATGCATTGCCTGGTTTATTCTTGGGCAGGCTGATGGGCAGGTCTGTTGCACATAGTCGGTGGGGTGTCCCTCTGTGCTTGTCAAATTCAGATTTTTCTGATGTCACCGGCCCACCACACACTGCTGACAGAAGAGTCCCCATCGAGCTTGAGTTCAGGCTGTACCTTAGACTGTGTTTAAATTGGCCTAAATCCACTGTGTTATCCCGAAAGAATAATGTGCAGTGTGCCTTTTGTTCGTTTTCCTGATCCTGGGAGGATATTTATTCCTTGTTATTGTCATGAAACAAGAGTGTAAGATCCGTGGGGAGAAGTGCCTCTAGAGTGGACTGTTACTACAATTGCTAGAAGACTGAGTCAGAATTATGTTTATAGTATGGAAAGGTCCATGTCTCAAGGACTGCTTTGCCTTTCATCTGTTTGTGCCTTCATGTATTTTACAGAACTTGAGTTGTTTTGTGGTGGGCACCGTGCTGGGGGTTGCTGAGCTCCTGGTCCCTAGCCGGGGGTAAGACAGAGCAGTGCCAACTGGTGTGTGTCTTCAGGCACATCCTGACTGGATGTGGGTGGAGGACACAGCATCCTATTTCCTACAGCTGATTGAGTTTCAACTGAAAGTTGAGGGGCTGAAGTGAGGGAGAATAATTCTGCCCCTCTTGTTACCTGGATTCCAGGTGCCTCCGCACAAGGTGCCAGGGTCATCTGAGACCAGAAGCTCACCTTCCTTCTCTCAGTGGGAGTTGAGCCAGCTCCTCTCCCTCTGCAAGGCCACCTGGGGCATCTCTGCATAGTTGCCTGGTGACAGCAGTTCTGTGTCACCAGTGGAGAGGGAGGTCAACACACAGGACTCAGACAGTTTCTCCAACTTGTCGTTTTCCAAAATATGTGCTGAAAAACTATGCTGGTGGTGTTCATAGGGATCTTTTTTTTCTTCTTCTTTTCAAAAAAAGATTCTGAACAGTTGAGAAGATTTATTGACTGTGAGAGTGAATGTCTTTTCACATTAACTGGCATGTGAAATGATAAGGAACCCTGCTGTAGTTTTTCAAAAAGTCATGGTATTTTCCCCACCCCCTTCTCTTTACAACACTAGCTCACTAGCTTGGAATGAAATAATGTGGACCCAGTAAGTCAGTGTCGATTGTTCTAGAATTCCAGTGGGGAAGAAGGGCAGTAAGAAGCAGCTAGTATGTCACTCTAAACAATGCTTTGGAGGTGGTGGAGACCGAGAGATCACCTGGGCCAATGAAGTAGTGACTTCCTGTGGTCCACAGACAGCTGGCGGTAGGAGCTGAAAAGGTGTCTTCTACCTGCCTCCACAGGAGAACACAGCCTCTATTTTCTGTTGCTGTAACTGAATACCTTTGACTGCCTTATAAAGAAGAAAGTTTTACTTAGCTCATGGTTCTCAAGGCTGGGAAGTCAAAATTGGGCACCTGCATCTGGTGGGGTCCTTTTTGCTGGTGGGGATTCTTAGAGTCCTGAGGCAGTCAGGGCACTACATGGTGAGACAGTCCCCAAAGGTCTCCCCTTCCTCCTCTTAGAAAGCCACAGTCCCATTGGATTAGCCCCCCCCCCATCATCTGTTTCACTTATCTTCCAGAGGTCTCGACCCAGATGCGATGGTTGGATTAAGTTTCTATTCTTTTCATATTTTATAGTGGGGATTAATTCAGCATGAGCCCTGGTGGGGAAATTCAAACCATAACAGTTCCTAAGGCATGATGATCCACAGGACACCTGTACCCCCAGTTGTTCTGAGTGAGGAAGCCCACGAGGCAATGTTTGCCTACTCGATACAGATGGGTGTATTGTGGAACAAACTGGAAATGCAGGTGAATGTCAGAGGCAGGCATGACATAAAGAAACTGTGGGTTTTGGCTAAGTTAGAGCTCTCTGAGTCATAACACCCATGTCTCTGTGTGGCAAGGATTACCTTGGTGGGAAACTGAGGTTCATGCAGCTTCTGAAGCTGCTCCTATGGCCATGGAACAGAATTTAAATTCTGGGAAGATCCAGCGGGAAGATGTGTAAACCATGAGGAAAATGGACTCTCCAGGAAGAAGATGGACTTGGTAGCCTATCACGCTGCCTATCTGTTGGCAGGTACCCAGTGGACAAATGTCATGCCCCAGGTGGGGGTGGGGCGGGGTCAGCTCCACTTTCTTGCTTCCCAAATCAAGAATGATTTTCTTTGCTTGGCAGCCCAGGTCACACTAGCTTTTCTTGGCTTTTGGGGGTAAATGTGCCAATATTCATCACTGAGTTCAATGACTCTGTTCAGTATTTATAATCTAACTTCCATGAATCTACAACTAAACACTTGGGGAAGCCAAGAAGTCATCTCTCCATCATCTTTTACGGGAAATGATGTTTATTTCTGGGGAGCTTGTTTAACTTATTATGTTACATTACAATAAAATAGTACTTCAAATACAAAGCTTCCTATATGTTTAAATTAAAACACTGGACAATGTTACTAATTTGTTATGTGGCCCATAGGGGAATAAAAGGTAAATTTTTATAATACTTGGAAATGTTTTTACTTTTTAGGGATGATGGCTCAAGTTGATTAAGAAATTTCAGGGTCAAATCTGAAGAATTGAGGCATTGCGATGGTGGCCTAAGGTATATGCGAAGGCACTGAGTTTAGACCGTACAGGACTATCTCCTTCGCTGAGTCTTCTCACTTTGCCTTCAGAGCTTAAACTGGTTGGGCCTGGACTGGAGCACAAGGAGATTTCACAGAGACTTTAACATGCAGATTGAGCATCTGTAATGTGAAAATCTGGCATCCACAGCTTTTGTGTGCTGACATGTTCAAACTGCTCTGGATTTGGGAGTATTTCAAGTTTCTGGGCTTTCAGATTAGGGACACAACACTAGTAAAACCTATCCAACTACTCCAAAATGTAAAGTGATCTGAAACACTTCTGGCCCCCAATTTTTCAAGTATGGGATACTCAGCCTATAGAATAAGAGGTAAATTAACAGAGGCTAACATAAGCCA
Source organism: Cavia porcellus (assembly GCF_034190915.1). Lineage (NCBI taxonomy): Eukaryota > Metazoa > Chordata > Mammalia > Rodentia > Caviidae > Cavia > Cavia porcellus. The sequence continues at coordinate 13,189,583 of NW_026947496.1, forward strand.
GGTAGTCTGGTTGATAGATAGAGCTTCTGTCTTGGTTCCCTGGGAAACACAGTGGTACTTGGGGAACCGACCATGGCTGGGCAGTGGGTCGTCTGCTCATTTCTGGTCTTGCCTCCCCAGTTCCTAGGGCTGTTTCCTCAGGAGCTTGCTCCCAAAAACTTGTTCTCTTGCCCCATTTACCAACTTTACTATATTATGGGTGGTTTTTAAATTAGGGTGCTAAGTGTGAATATTGTTAGATAATATATTTTATATTGGCATTTTAAATTGGCCTGGGAAGCTGGATATTCTTGTATCCCACTTATAATAAAAAGAGTGAGGACAAGGGAGAGTGTAGGAGGCACAGAGTAGAGTGGGGCTGGCGTATTCCAGAATACAACCTGGGCTGAAACTGGCTCCCTGAAGATCAAGTGCCTACCTTACACAATATGGGGAGGGCATTATGAGGAACTGTTCATGGTGCAGAGCTGGGAATGTGTCCTAAGCTTTCTAGAAGGAGTCCTCCCTGAGCATCCAGCATGGAAGTGCAGCTCTTTCTGTGCCATGATGAAAGAAGGAACTCTTCCAGTGCTGAAGTGTACCCGTGGTTCTGACAGGTGTCCCCTGGGTCCACAAGCATGGTGATGGGTGCTAGCAGGTGGCCTGGCACCTCAGCACACTGTATGTGTGTGTGTACTGTTCACACATGTGCACCCATGCACACGCATATACATGCATGCACCCACGCACACACACACATGTACATGCTTCAAACAGGCCACCATCTAGGGAAGCAAGACTGAGGTAGAGACAGTTTTGTCCCCATGGCTTTGAAAACTAAACGTGTGGCCCATGAATTCATCCCTCACTAAGATTGTCATTTTCTGCATCCTAGAACTTGCTTCTTAGAAGACTGCTGGGATTTGCTGCTTTGGGATGGGGAACGGTAAACATCAAAACTGAGACACACAAACCAAAAGCAGGTGTCTATCTTTCTGGCATCATTAAAAAAATAATAAATGGGAGAAAAAAACCTACAAGTAAAATAGAAAAGCCTGGTAAACACACCAGAACTACCAAATTAGTCCTTTGTGCAAACACACCTTTCTATTTGGAGCTGGGGCTGTTTTGGGAGTGACTGTCCCCAGGGATGCTTGCTTGAGAGGCAGTGGGCACCAGAGACTGTCGCTCACAGGAGCCAGCTCATCTTTTCTTTGACCTTCATGCCACTCGGTAGTGATGGCATTGATCCCGCTTTCTTTCTTAGGATGAGTAGCAGTAACTTACATAAGGGATACTCTCTGTTCGTTCAGAAGTCTAGGGGCATCCTCCTCAGAGATGTGTCCCCCTGAGGGAGGCATAGACGGCATTGGAGATTATTTTACATAACTTTTTTGATGGGGTGAGGTTGTGGAGAGAGGTGTGGAATAGACCCGGTGTATTTTATAGTCCCTGTGTCTCAAGGGACCAGAAGCACACAGGATAAAGTCCACCTCACTGGAGGCTTCTTTATCTGAAATGCTTAGGACCAGGAGTTTTTCCAGATTTCAGTGTTTTAGACTTGTGAATATTTATGTAGACTTGACAGGTGGCTCCCAAAGGCAAAACTTTATTTTATTTAGTAACCTTTGAGCCTCACATCAGCCCTTAAACAGTTCTAGACTTTGGAGCATGTCTGATTTTGAATTTTCAGATTATGCGTGCTCAAACTGTATAGAGAATGACTTGTAACATTACAACACAAACCTTGAAGCTAACAGGTAGTATGTGCTCATTATGCAAAAAACATTGTGCTCTGTTCAGTTCCCATATTCCCCCTGGATTGACCACCGCTGGTACATACATGACTGGCCCATGGGGAGGCATGGGATGGTCCCATCACATGGTACAAACTGCCTGACAAAATAGCTTTGCAGGTATGGCCCGTCATGAATGTGTTAATGTGCAGACTTAATTTCCTAAATTTTTAAAGTGTTTGCGGTTATTCCCATTTTAGAGATCAGGGGGGCTAAAGCTTTAAAGAACTTCATGGCCTTGCTGATGGTCACACAGCCAGCAGGGCAGGGCACAGGAACAAGGCTTGGTATTTTGGACTCCAAATCCCATCCTTGGACCATGAGCAGAGAGTCTGTTTCTCTCCTTTCTCTAAATAAATCTAGGCAGGAGACTCAGGGCTCCTGCCTAGACTTCAGAACTGTGACTGTAAATTTGTCAGTTTCTTCAAGAGTGTGTCAGACCCTACCTAAAGGGAGAAATTGGAACCCATTATTGTAATCTTGTGAGTTTCAGACCTAGGGAGCAGCTTGACATAAAGGTGTCAACTGTTGAATGAAGTGACCGTCCTAGATTCTCCGACTTAGTGGCACAACTTGAATTAGATCTGTGACCCCAATCCTCCCTCCGCATGCTGCCTGGCCTTCCTCCTGTCCTTTTAAGGCAGACCCCACCTACTTATCTTCCGATCACCTCTATTACTTATTTGGAACTTAGTTGTTTTTCTGGCCTTGTGGATTGTTTCCTCTTCTATCTGAGTCTTATTTCTCCACAAAGGTTGTGTTCTCTCTCTCAGGACAGGTACTGGCTTTCTAATGTCTTTTCTTCTCCAAGCTCATAGTCCAGTTCCTCAAACATGTAGTTGTCCCTGGTATCTAAAGGACATTGGTTCCAGGACCCCAGTGGACAGCAAAGTTCACCAGTGTCCAAGTCCCTTATGTAAAGTGGTGTAGTATTTTTATATAGCTCTTATATATTTGTGTATCCTCTTGTATACTTCCCATCATCTTAGTTTACTTCTAATGCCAGGTAGGAGGTAAATGCTATGTAAGTAGAGTTCTGTATTGTTTAGGGAGTGACAAGAAAAAAAGTATGTCCACTTTCAGTGCAGATGCAGTGTTTCCCCTGCCCCTGGTTGAATCTGGGGAGGCAGGTACTGAGGGCAGCCTGTGCTTGCAAATTTAGCCTCACACAGATGTGCCATAACACGGTTCAGCTCAGGGAATTAGTGTTTTTAGACTTGAGAGCTGGTGGGTGGGTGGATTATCTCAGCACCCTACCCGCCCAGTGCTGGGGGTCAACCCAGGCTCTTGTCCATGCCCGGCCTTGCACTGAGCTACGCACCCAGCCCTTTTTGGAAAGCTTCTAGATCCTTCTGTGTCTCCATAAGGAACGAAGTGAATGGACCCACACTTGCCCTGTGGCCCAGGTGACAGCTCAGCAGATGTTAGAGTGGCTGCCCAAGAAACCCAAACTTCACTGAAATGTTGGTGTGGGAGGCGTCCCAAGTGCCAGGTGACTGTGTCGGGGAAGCTCACATTATTAATGTCACTCCTGACCAGGGCAGATTTCATTTCTAATGAGATTTTAATGTGGGAACAGCACTCTTTGCTGTTCCACTCTTGCATTAGAGCTTTCTGGGTTTTAGGGTTCTCAGGTACATGATTTTAGTCCGCCAGCCCCAGGCTTTGGTGAGGCTATTCACCTCATTTTCTTCTATTTATTTATTTTGGGTTTTTTTGAGACAGAGTCGCACTGTGTCTTTCAGGCTGACCTTAAACTCCCTCTGTAGGCCAGCTTGGCCTCACACTCCTGACGATCCTCCTGCCTCAGCCTCCTGAGTGCATGCACCCCCACATCCAGCTAGACTCATTTTAGAGATGAGAAAACTTGAGTAGGAGAGGCAGCAGTCCTTAAATAGCAAAGATGCCATCTGAGGTCAAGAGGGGCAGGGAGGGGCAGGGAGGGACAGCTGCTGTGTCTCTCTGTGGTGTCCACCGCAGAGCACTTGGGTACCTGGGTCTTTTCTTCCTGGAACCACAGGAAACGGTACCTTTGGGAACCACTTTGTAGCATTGGTTCACCTCATTCTACCTCTCTCCGTGGGCCCGTGTGGCTGAGTGTGTGTTTGTGTTCCAAGCCCCAGCTGTGCTGCGCTGATCCCACCGCAGGGCTGATCTGTGCAGCTTCTTCCAGGGAGCCACGATGTCCTCACGCTCGTGTTCCTGAGACCAACTGAAGCCCACATGTGCTGCTGTGTGTGGCTGGTGGCAGACAGGTCACTTGCCACGATGGCACTTCTGATTCTTTCTAAAACATAAGGGGGACCCTGGCAGTAATGTGAATTCTTCTCTTATGCTCCAGTCAGCTTCTAACTCCATAAAGGATCAATACAAATTTGTTTACTGCGAGCAAGGGCATTCTATTTTTAACCCGTCCTCTTGGGCACTGTCTGATCCCCAAACAGTGTGACTGTGTGTTTGCATCTTTTCTTTGGCCTCACACTATCATTATAGCTATTTTCTGTGGCTGTGTCTGACCCCAAGCATTGAAGCCTGAGTATTAATAGTCAGGAGACTGTTTGCATTCTATTTAATCCTCACCAAATTTCTGTAAGTACAGAGCCAGCCTCCCTAACCTAAAATGCTCTGAAATCTGAAACTTTGAAAACAGACATGAAGCTCAAATTTTTCAAATTTTGGAGCATTTCAGATTTTTTGTCTTTTTGAGACAAGGTCTCGCTATGCAATTCAGGTAGGCCTTGAGCTCACTTTGTAGCCCAGCGTGGGCTTGAACTTGGAACGATCCTCCCGCCTCAGCCTCCCAAGTACTGGGATTACAGGCGTGTGCCACCATGCCAGGCTCATTTCAGCTCTTGAGATTAGGGATGCTCCACTAGTAAAATCTGTGCAAAGAGTCCGAAACTCAGAAGCAATCAGAAATACCTCTAGTGTCAACCTTGTTTGGATAGAGGATGATGTGCTTACACTGTTACTTTGATTGCCACTTTCAGTTGAGGAAACTGAGGCACAGAAATACTAATGTGCCAGAGTTCACACGGCTGGTGAGCGACAAAGCCCATGCTCTTCTGGTTTCCATGTTGCTGTCCCAGGTGGCTTTCCCGCACAACTTTCCCGCACACTCCCTGGAGATGTGGCCCGAGATGGAGTGAGCTCGGCCCTTTCCAGTGTCTCACAGCACTTGCATTCAGGGAAGGATGGAGGCCAGCTGCACTCGGCAGGCCTGGCTCTGCCTCCACTTCCAACAGCCCCCAAATTAGTAAGATATTCAACGAAGCCTCTCAGTTATTCATTCAACCAACAACTGTGTACTCGGTGCCTGGCAAGTATCAGGAACTGCACGCAGGGATGCAGTTACACATAACACAGACCTGAGGGTCAGCCAAATTGTTATAGTACCAAATACAGGGACAGACCTAGTTAAGTGCTCTGAAGGAGCAAAAGCTAAGCCTGGCAGGCCTGGGAAGGATTTCTGGAATTCGTGGTGCTTGGTCAAGTGTCAGTGTCAGAGCGGGGGGTGCAGCAGTTTTGTATGTGCAAGGCCCAGGCTGTGACCCCCACCACTGAATGAATGCATGCATGAATGAATGGATGGATGGATGGATGAGCTATGAAAAAAGGGTGTAGGGCCAGAAGCCCAGCTCTCTGGCTTGCATACCTGGAGAGAAGGCTCTTTTCCACTGAGTGGGAACCTGGGAGTCCACGCACGGGGTTGGTGTGGGTGGTTCTCATCTTGGTCACACTCGGGTTGAACTGCATCGAATCTGAGGGGGAGTGAGGATGGTCTTGGTTCTCTCAGTGGACACAGGGTCTGGAGCAGTGGCTGTGGGTGAAATGCTGGATGTCGTGGAGAGGAGACCGAGGGACTGAGCCTGGCATGAGGTGGAAAAGCAGGAGCAAGGAAGGATGAGTGTGGAAAAGTGCGTGATGAGCAGTTTCCAGCGTGTGCAGTGCTCAGTCCTTGGGACTGTGGGCCCCTTATCTGAGATGCTGGGGACAGGAAATGTCATAACAGGACATCTCAGGGATGGGACACACAGGGCCAAACATGCAGTTCATTTCACATAGCTCATAGCCTGCAGGTAGCCTTACATAATGTTTTAAATAATTTTGCATGTGAAACAAAGTTTGTGTGCATCAAAACGAGCTTTGATTGGGAGGCATCATATGAGATCAGGTATGGAGTTTTCCCCTGTGTTTAAAAAATAGCTCATTTATTTTTTCTTGTACCGGGGATTGAACCCAAAACCTTCACACTAAGATATATCCCCAGCCCCTTTTTATTTTTTATTTTGAGACAGGGTCTCTGTAAGTCATTGAGTTGCCTAGGTTGGACTTGAACCTGTGATCCTCTTGCCTCAGCCTCCCAGAGTGCTGGGATTCCAGGTGTGTGCCATCGGCACCGGCATGGACTTTTGCATTATGGATGGTCAACCTGCACTGGAACCTAAACCATGAGCGTGTGAAAGTGGCGCCTGGATCGTGCCACATGGAGATCACTGATAACTGAGACCCGCTGGTGGACAGATCTAGGCAGAGTCACAGGGAATGGGCTGGCAGAAGAAAGCAAGGGAGGAAATGCAGAGCGCAGACAGCTTTCAAGGGTCTGGCTGGGCAGCGGGCGAGGAGAGCAAGCCAGCGCTGCGGAGGGTGGGGCTGGGTTGGAGGAGGTTTAAATCACGCCTGGGAGGGATCCAGCCAAGGGGGGTGGCAGACGCACTGAGGGGAGAGTGGGAACCTGAGAGCGGGAGGTAGAAGCACCTCCCTCATAAGCTTCTCGTGCAAACCGGGGCAGCAGAGCGTGCCTGGGACGGCTGGTGTTCTTGTCCTCTTTTACCATGGATATTTTTACTGGGTCCTTTCCTGGATTCTGTCTTTCTGGTCTGAAAAATCCTAAGTAATTATATTACTTACGTTCTTTCATAGAAAAATGAATTTTTATTCATATTCTCTAATTTTTAAAAAAGATCAGTATTTTTTATTGCCCAAGTGGATATAAATATTCTTCAGAAATTTGGTTAAATCATCCCATACATTATGTAGAAATGTAAGAGGCTATTTTCTTCTAAAATTTTGCCTGCGTATACTATGTTTCCCTTCGAATCGTAAAAAGTTCTTTGCCTTTTCCATGTTTTTATTGTGATTGTTGACTTTTTTTTTGGATTTCATCACTGAATTTATTTTCTTGTGCTTCTCATACTTATTATCTAAACCCATCTTGTTTATTTCTAATGACGATGGAGGTAATTTTAGTGCCAGTTTCCTTTAAAACAAAGAGGCTGTCTTTATTTTAGTGGGACTCAGGGACTCTGCATGTGTCTGCGTGTGCCTCTAATCATGTGTCAGTAAAGTGTTTATGTTATCACAACATTATTGCAAAATAAAGCTTTTCTGTACTGGGCTAGAATTTAAAAATTCATGTCTCAAGTCAGATATTTTTCCAGAATTCCTTTTCTTAAAAAACAAATTAGCACATTAGGCAAAATTCACTTTTTCTGAAAAAAAATCCTTTGGACTTTAAATGATTATATTTTATGTGAGCTTGAGAGACCAAACACAAAAGAGAAGCATAGCAAGTTGATCTTGGACCAACATGGAAGTCATCTCGCTTCTCAGCTGGATCCTAACCCAGAAGAGCCAGAAGAGCAGCTGAAGGAAGGAGGGACCAGATGTCCCCACAGATCTTGGTGACCCCCTGCCTGTGGACTGCACGATCGCTTTCCTCTTCCCAGGCTCTGGAGTGTGTTGGGGATGGGAAGGAGGTTTTGTATTTATTACATCCTGAGGTGCATGTTTCCCTCCAGGAGGAGGAAGCCGCTAGGACCTTCCCTAGTGCATTGCAGATGGAGTATCTCTCCTTGGAAGAGCTGGGACCAGGCGCGTTTTCAATTTTGAAATTTCCTTTGGATTTTGGAGTATTTGCCTTGGTGTGTCGTGAGATATGAGGATGGGACTCGAGTCACAGCACAAAATTCATTTGTTTTGTATGCACCTTCTATACATAAGCTACAGGTCATTTTATGCAATGTTTTAATAATTTTGTAACTGAAACGCTGTTTAAGGGTGTGGAGTTTTCTAGGAGTGGCGTTATCCATCCAAACATTATGGATTTCAAAGTATTTTGGGTTGCATATTTTTAGATTAGGGACGTGGGATCTGTACTTGTAAACCGATAGTAGTGCTTGGATGAGAAGGTGTAGCTGAATCTTGACATAACCCTCCCCTTTCCCACCCTAAGCACCTGTCCCAGGTTGCCAGACACTTTAGGTTTTAGGTTTCAGTGGCACACTAGATACCTTTTGTGATGATTCTCTTTTAATATTTATAAAAACAGACCAGGACTCTAAAGGAAAAACAATAGCAAGCCTGTAGAGGTAGGTACTCTTCAGAAAACGTTAAAGCATGTGGGATTAGTACTAAAGTGAACAAATACATATAGCCAAGTGAGTAATAGCTAATTTGCAGTTTTCTCTTTATTTCTTTTCCTGTGTCACAACTTGGAATTTTTATCATCATCTCCCTTTGTTAAGTCAGAAACCTCTGATGCGTGAAATTCGGAATTGTCAGTAAAATCAGTTGGTGATATGACACGATTTTGTGTGACAGTTGTCTTTTTGAGCTATGCTAGGGCATCCTTTGCTGATGTCACAGGAGCAGGGCCTTCCTTCGGGTCCAACTCCAGCTTCCTCCATGAAAGGAGGTCATACCACATCACGATCTTAAAGTCACAGCCTATCCGAGGCTAACTGGAGCATGAGGAACAGCCTAGGATTTTGTGGTGTCTTGCAGATTTCTTTTCCCTTAGAGAAGTCTGTTTATGGAAGGGGAGGACGTGGCTGAAAAAACACTTGTACATAAAACAGCTGTTAAGCGAATCTCCACACACTGAGATCAAGAGAACGTGGAGAAATACGTCCTTCCGAGGACCCTTTTGCCAATTTGGAGCCTCCTTCAAAAAATAAATAGAGCCACACTACAAGTTTCTGGTATCTTAGTTACTGAAAAATAAATTGAGCTACTTAGATCCTTGAACCCTGATTTAAAAAAAAAATCTCCGAATTCTATTGTAGTGATGCAAGGGAAGCCTGCGAAACCATGCAGAATGTTTCTTTGGCCTTTTATTACCCAGTGCACCCCTGGAGTGCATGAAAAGGCAGCAGGCAGAAGCCCAAGCTTCCTGGCAGAGGGAGAGCAGGTCTCCGGTCCTCCAAGTCCCATCCACAATCAGAGAGGAGCGCCTGGTGACACAGGTCGGCTCCAACTTGTGTTCTTCTGTCTTGCTGTAGTGAGGACAGAATACTGCAGGGCTTCCTGGCAAGCTGAACGGCCCCCCATGGTGGCACTGCTGGACACGCCTTCCTGTGCCCTCAGGGAGCTCCCGAGAAGATTCACCCCTGCAGTATTCACATGCGCTTGCAGTGTAATTTCTGCCGAATGAGGTCCCCCTGTAAGACTTCATGGTCACACTTAGAGAGCCCGAGTCAGGTGCTACAGATGGTTTACAGTTTATTTCCAAACAGCTGTTTTTCCCTTCTGTAGTCTGTTTTTCCTTTTTTTTTCTTTCAATAAAATCCCTCCGGAAACCTTGCGACTCACATCCTTGGTAGCAGCCCTGGCGTTCCACTCCATCACATGACTCTGACCAGCACCTGTTACTATAGGCAGGCTGTCAATTGAGCAGGTTGCTGTCCTGTGGGCTGGAAGTCGTTCTGTGTGTGTATGTTAGAACTGTTGACCTGTCATTCTGGAATACCTAGCCCCCAGTGACAAGCAAGCCCTACCCAGAATCCTACAAGACAGCGCAGAAAGTAGAGAAAACAGGTGTCTGTAATCTATGACCTCACTGAGAGCATCAAGCTGGAAAGACCATGCAGGAGACTCAGTGCTGGGACAAAGGGGACCCGAGTGGCTGAGGGTACCTGGTGTGGTAGTCAGATCCCCTTCAGAGTCCGCCAACAGCCAGCTTTCAACATCTCTGAGCTTCAGAGCCAGGAAGAACAGGAAGAGTGAAAACCCACAGATAACGCTCCAGTCTTGGTCGAGGTTTTCCTGTCCTTTTCCCATGAAACTTTCTCCCAGTCATGTAAGTTCAGCCTCCTTTGGAGTCCTTGCCACCAGTCCTCTACTGAACACACTGAAGAGAAGAAGTAAACACTCACTGCAAGAGAGCAGCCCTGGGGAGGAAGGAGGGGTAAAGACTGGGAAACCATGCCTTGTGTAGCTAAGTGTTGACTGACGCTTAGTGAAAGGAGAACATGTTTGTCCGTTTCCCAGTTGCACATGTGCAGATTCGCCATCCGTGCTGAACCGTGTGTATGATTTCTTGGGCAGTGCTTGAGTCAGTGTCTGAAATGGAATTGCACCTCTGAACTACCAAGTGTTGAGGGTTGAGGTGCTGCAAAGCCAGAGAGTGAGAACAATCCATAAAGGCGTTGCTTGGCCAGCTCTCAAAAATCTTAGACAGTTGCAACACAGTCTTTGGCTCTGATGCTGGATTTTTCCCATTCATACACTTTTTTTCTTGACAGATGAATTGTTGCAGGCTGTGAAAGAGTTCTACAAGAGGTCTGCTCTCCTTCCGCACCATAAGCTGGCCTGTTAGCAAGCCCAGGTGCAGTTCATGGTGCATGGGGTACAACCTGGTCACCTCTTATTGGCCACAGATGTTCCTTCTGAAAAGGTCAAGGTCACACTCAGTGCTAGCATATGTTTGTGTTAGGTTGGAATGGATTTGTAAGTACTAGACGCTGGTATAAGTTTTCTGGAATTCAGATGCCTTAACGCCTATGGAATGTTTATTACTGTCATTATACTAATAGCAAGAATCCTACAAAATCACTGACTTTTGGCATATCGCTTCTAGACCTGTCTCTTCTTTCTAATCAGTGAGTTCACATTTATGTTTGGCATGATTTATCTACCTTGTATACCTCTAGATTCCTATTTTTTTAAGTACTGGGGATTGAACACATGACCTTTGTACCTCCCTAGTCATTTACATTTTTTCTTTAAATTTTGAGATAGAGTGGTACCACATTTCTAAGTTGTCAGGCTGGGCTTGAATTTGTGATCCTTCTGCCTCAGCCTCCTAGAGTGCTTAGTAGATTTTTTTTTTTTTTTGGTCTTTTTTGTTTTTATCGGTACCAGGGATCAAACTCACAGCTGCCTGCTTGCAAGGCAGGTGCTTATGCCGCTGAGCTAAATCCCCAGCCCCTAGATTTTTTTTTTAAAACCAAAAGTCATCTTGATGTAAGTCATTCCAGTCTTACAGTTTTAAGTATAGTTTTGTACCACTTGTGACAAATATGGCCTGTTAAGGATACTGTAAACTGATAACTAAGGTTTAGTTACAAGAATGGTTCCATTTGCTAGATATGGACAGTCTTTAGATAACTTTGGAATTTCTTGAATCACTGTATTAAGATGGAGACCTATAAATACTGTAAATATCTTACTGGGGGCTCAATTGAATTTAGACTCTTAAAGATTCTTGGGTAGAGGCTTGGTAGCAATTAGTTGAGGGCATGAGTGATATTTCTCAAATTATTCTCAAATTATCACTCAAATGAATTGTCCAGTGTGAGGGATCTGCATAAGTCATCTTTCCCTCACTGCAACTAATGTCAGAGACAAATCTACTTATAAAAAGGAAAGGTTTGGGGGCTGGGGATTTAGCTCAGTGGCACAAGCACTTGCCTGGCAAGCATGAGGTCATGAGTTTGATCCTCGGTACAATAAAAAAAAAAAAAAGGAAAGGTTTGGGCTTATAGTTCTAGACGTTTTAGTCCTTGGTTGATTGGCCTCAGTGCTGTAGGTTGTGGTGAGGCAGCATTTCCAAAGATACTTTCAAAACTAAAGTGGTATTTTATTTGATTCATCCTAAAAGATATAAATGGGAAGTTGGATAAAACAAGGAGGCGTGAGAGCTTACTTCACATGGATCCTTGACTGAAAATGTGTGGGTGACACTGAGAGACAGATGGGAAATACTTGGGGCCCCTCCACAAATGGGCCCCAGCAGCCTCCTCCTGCCAGTTCTCTGGATTGTCACCGATGGCCCAGAATGACTCATTCTTAGGACACTGTCCCTGGCCAGCCTAAGCAAGTCTGTTCAAGATTTGTTCAAGATGAAGAAGATCCCTGAAGGTCTCTGATGCCACAGGGCACCCTGTTCTCCTACCCTCCCACTGCCCCAGAGGGGCACTGCTAGGCTGGCTAGCATGTGGCGGTCCTGGCTGCCCCTCAGCTTTTCCCAAGGGTGCCAGTTCTGTTTGGTGTCATGCGGCACCTGTGAAGTCTTGCAATGCCTCTCTTCTGTTTTTCTGAGCCATATCCTACCACATGCCTGGTTCTTCTTTCCAGAAGCTGCTTATATCATAACCAGTTGCAACAGTCAATTCTGAAGCTAGGCCACTTGCCCTGGTGTTGGCTGGGAGACACACACATACACACAGGCACACACACACACACACACACACACACACACACACACACACAGCTGTGTTGGTGGTGCATGTGTGCACGTGTGTATTCCAGTTTATATTCAGAGATTTTCTTCACATGTCCCTCTCTCCTGCTTCAGCCACTTTGTAGGGGTTTTGCAGCCAGGGAGGACAGGCCAGTAATGTTGGTGGCCCTCGTGGTCCTTGAGGCCTTGCTAATAATAGTAAGAGCAGAACAGATGTGACACAAACCCATTTGACATTCTTGCATTGCCCAGACTGTGTCCCGCTACACTCCAGGACTTTCTGGAAGAAGCATCTCTTGCTCCTCAAGCCAGAGAACTCTAAGTCCTAGGGGGTCAGTGCCTACTCCCAGGTCTTCCTGCCTCCCGAATCCTCTCCTCATTTCCTGTATGTGTTCAAGCACACCTGTATGTGTTCAAGCACTCCAGGCTTCGTCCCTCAGGCATTGATTGGAACAGGTCGAGTTTGTCATCTTGACCCTTCTCCCCTTCTTTAAGGGCATACTGTCTCTTTCCTCCCCTTGGACACTTCTGTAAGTGACAGCTGCACCCCAGTCTGTCCCTCTCCTGGGCTCCCACCACCATCTGCCTTTCCCCACCGTGAGAGGGTGACAAAGCCTTCTCTTCTGTTTTTATTTATTAAAGTGCTGTGACTTTTACATTAGCCCAGGACAAACAAAGTATGTCTTTTTCCCACTGTGCCACTATGGACACACACACCTTCTCTTTTTCTAACTGTCCTCTGAACATCACTACTGGCAGCCCTGGGGGCTGCCTCAAATTCAGCATATAGCAGATTTATTCATCCTATCATCAAACCTGTCCCTCCTCTGGGTTTTTGTCCAGTGAAAGGCAAAGCACTCAGCTGCCTAGGCCCACTAGAGGGCATCATCTTCAACTGCCCCCTTTCCTTGTCCCTGTCCTCCCCACTTTTATCGACAAATCACATCAACTCTGCTTCCTTCATCTACCTCATATCTATCTAAAGTTTCTCTTCCCCATCTTTTATCTCTGACTTAAACGTCAACACCCTGGAGTACTTCTCTGGCCTCTCAGGAGCAGATTAGATTCTGGTATGTCAAAGCAGCAGAACCAAATAGATGGATAGATGCACGCACAGTCATTGATTTTAAGGATTTACCTTATGTAAGTCTGGGGGTCGCACACCCAGATCTGTAGGGTGGGCTTCAGAGGCAGGCAGAAGTAGATGATATATTCTTGAGGGAAAATTTCTTCTTACCTGGAAACCTGATTTTACTGTTGAGATCCTGAACTGGCTGTATAGACACACATGAGCCAGGGCAATCTCCTTCACTTAAAGCTCACTGATGTAGGTATTAATTTCATTGGCAAAATGCCATCTCAGAAATGTCTGGCTGAGCTTTTGATTCTGTCAGCCTACTTGTGGTCACATCAAACTGATGGTTGTCTCAGTTGGATGTTCCTATAGCACACATTTCCTAAAACTTATTCCAAAATATTGAATTGAGCTAAAAACTCATCAGACTGTATCTGGTCCTCCTAATATCCAAATAAAATAGGAATACAGGTGACACCTATGTGTCTGTAAGGGTTCATTGATTACAATAAATACATCACCATGGTGATACTGGTAATGGGGAAGCTGGTCATGTTGAGGGCTAGGTTTGTAAGAAATCTCTGTGCCCTCTCTTCATATAAATATGAACCTGAAAAAAATCTGTGATACAATTTTAAGAATAAAACCTTGTTAGTCCTGCTTTATTGGGTTGCAGCTCACTTAGGGGCATCCAGGTGGTTTCACAGAGGTTGGGTGTGGAAGATGTACCTGTCATGGTCACCATCTCCAGGAAGATGCCCTGGATACAGGTTTTATTATCTTCTTTGTGGGCACTGTCTTCTATGTTTACTAATCCAATCCCTGTTTCTATAATGAAATACCCAGGCTGGGTGCATTATAAAGAAAATATATTTAGCTCAATCCTGGATACTAAAAGTCCAAGATCATGTGGCTCTATTGATTTGGAACCCTGGACGGGGTCATGACCTATGGCATCATAATGGGTGAGTTCATGTAACAGATATCACTGCCAAGTAAGTAAGCTGTAGAAGAAGGGAAGACAAGACCACTCCTTTTTAGCAATGTGTTATTACCAGAACCTTGTAATAACGTATTATCGCGAGAATATTGTAACGCTGTTATCGCGAGACTTTTGTAACAACATGTTACCACGAGAACTCTGTGACCCTGTTAACAGGAGAACTGAAAGTACCTCAAGATCTACCTGGATTCCTCACGATGGGACAACAACATCACCACCATGGTGTCCAACCTGGCGCTCTTGAATACTAAACTTCAGGTATCTGAACCTTTGGAGCGGTTGAACCACCGTCACACCACGGCGCTGTCCTCTGCCTGCACACTGGCCGCCTAATCCAGAACCGCGTCTGCTGCCATTACCCTGTGAGGCTGCCGCCAGCTCCAGGATGGCTGATTTCCTTTGGATAACCACGACCCCCGGCCCTGTGCTCTGGGCCCTTCGCGACTCTCCAGTTCCTCAGCCGCGGGGGGTGCAGTGCACCCTGTTTATACAGTACTGTAATTTTTGCTCCATACAGTACTGGAGTTTTGTGTCCTGTTATCCATTACAGTACTGCATTTAAGGCTTATATAAATCAAAGCAAAGTCATCAAGTTGGAGTTTCCTTTGACTATTTTTCCTGAATATTAGAATGTATATACTATATGTAATTCCTCATTTATTGACCAATTTACTTAAGGACCTAGTCACAGGACCCAAACTTGGTCAAAGGAGGCACATCTGCATTTGGATAACCTGTCAGTTCATCCCTAAGCTCCGCCCAAGGGTGGGACTTGTCCTCTGTGCCCTGTGTGGGTGGTGCTCTGTTTTTTTGCTCTATGGCTCTCATAAATGACTTGTCACTAACGGAAGGATACAGACTTTTGAAATGGAAAAGCCCAGTTGGGTTGTAAGCTCTGGTTCTGCTGTAATGAATTCTTTTTGGAATAATGAGTGGCTTCACATCTTATAACCTCACCCCCCAGGAGGAAAATGAGGAAGTGAAATGAGAACATTTTAATAAATAATCACCCTTGCCTGTGGCCAAAGATTTGAACACAGGTCAACCTGACTCCACTATGCAATAAAAAGAGACCACTTTCCAAAGGACACCTAATGCAGCATGAAGAGAACCATTTGTAGAATTTCCTAATCCTGGAAAAGCCCTCCATACACTATTGAGAAATTTTTCTAGGCCTCAAGATTCCAATACTTTGCAGAGAAACAGAAGTCCTTTTTTCGGAAACATTTTTATTTTTTCAGTGTTTATTAAACTAAAACTAACAGCTACTGACACCTGAAACAAAACCACATTGAACATCTCCTTGCCAGGTACCAGTAATGCAGTACCTACTGTGTGTGAGGTTTTGTGTACACAATGAAATGAAATTGAATCTCTGTGTCTGTAACCTTTCATGGGGACCACAAAAGCACGGAATTTTCATTTGTACTATATCTGGAATTTTTGCTCGAGATGAGCACAGGGAAAGCACCCTGGCCTATCTGAGATGGATGATCTGAGTCCCAAATTTGGAGTGAAGTCCTAAGAAAGAAAGAGGAGCTGGTCTCAGCAGATGAAAGTCTAGAAGATGAGATCAGGGGTGCTTCCATCTCCAAGAGATGAAAGAATGAAGCCATGGAGTGGTCCAGAAAGCCTACTGTGCAGACGACTCCAGTGCAAGGAAATGAGGCTGGACAAGCAAGCAAGTGCCTGGTGTCAGAGAGCTAGTTATGAAGCTTCCTACACTCAATCCTATAGCTGAAGACAAGGTACGGAAGGAATATATCTAATCAAGAGTTAGTGTGATCAAACTGTGTTCTTAGTACACTGCTGGGTGGTGGTGAGGCCAGTGGATGGGATTGGGAGGTGGAAAGCCCTCCTACCATCCAGCAGAGAGATGAAGGCCTCAACTAAGAGAGTGATGGTGCAGATGGAGGACTGGAGACAGCCAGAAAGTACCAGGGAAGCTCAATTAGTAGGACTTGGCACTGACTGGAAAGGGGATGGTGCTAAGGAGTGAGGTGTTAAAGATGACTCCTTGACACTTGTCTTGAGTATATAGGGGGATGGGCTGGAGCTGTTAAACAAATAATGAGGGGGAACAGGAGATTTGGGAGGAAGATAATGAGCTCAGTTCAGTGTATGTTAAGTTTGAGGCACCTGGGGAGTTACCAAGTACTGTAGGCAATTGGCATGAGCTCTATAATGGGTAATAAAATCAAGAGGAGAGGTGTAAGATTTGGAGTCTAACCTGGTGTGACAGCCAACACCATAGGAGTGGGTGAGACTGCAGAGGTACCTAGAGTAAAAAGGAAGTAGATCCTGAGATAGATTCTTAAGGGAGTAAAGAGAAGCCAGAGAAGGAGGCAAGTTGGAATCAGAAAGACATGGAATCCCAGAAGCAGAGAGGCCTGTGGGATGGGTACAGTGGCATTCTGTAGAGCTCTTGAAAGAAACCCAATGCCATCTGGATCACCAGATGGAGCTCTGTGGTGGCCTGAGGGAGGAAACGGCTTGGCAGACTGCGTGAGGACAAAGCCAGAATACGTCCATTGTGGCTGAGAAGGCTTGGTCCTGTTGTAGGAAAGTCCCTTTTGGGCTGAGTGGAAATGTAATTCTTTTTCCACCCTGTCCCCTACACTGTTCTATTAAGGCACAGTAATTGATATATTGCTTCCTCATACGTGGGAATATTAGTTCTGGACTTTACCCTGATGCTGGTTTATCTTAGCTAAATTTGCCTAAAGCCAGGTATATAATGGACATTCTTTTCAGAGAAAAACACTTTTTCTTATGTGTTAAGTGTTTTAAGTGGCCTAGAATTCATCTTAAAGAATCTTATTTTGCCTACAAAAAGCAATACTTCCCAAATAATATTGTTTTGTCTCCCTACTGTAGTATACTGAATTTCTATACTGAATATACTCAATACATAATATAGTTTTAATTTCATTTCAGTTTTACTCTAAGCAAGTAAAAGCAGGTATTTTTTTCATAACAAAAAGATTGTTGGATTCACAATTGAAAGAAATCTGCCTACTTGTAAATTAGTGAAATAGTTGAAATAATCATCTCATTCATAGCTGGCCAGGTTTTCTGGATAATTGGTTCTATTTTACAGGGATTATCAGTCTTAGGCTCATAAGCAGTACTCCAAGTAAGTTTTGTTTTTGTCAGGTGGTTTAAATGTTTTTTAATTCAATTTAAACTATGAAATTCTGAATCTAAGGAGTGCCTACTTGTAATATGTTTCATGTAGACTAACCAATAACAAGGAGTATTTGTAAAGCAATAGGAAAGTGCAGTAACTACAACAAATATATATCATCATACTCTTTGTGGAGATGACTCGCTGGAAATTTCAGGTGGTGCTTATTTTTAAATGTATGCTCTATTTAACATGTCCCTAAGTTCTCAGTCTCCAAAATAAATCTACCATGGGTAGCACACCCCTTTAATCTACCATACAAAACATGGGCTGTTACAAAATCCAAGCAATGAAGTGTATAATCACTTCAACTTTCTCTTGGCATAGAAACCTAAGGAGCTAATATTCTAATAGGTGATGTATTTTAATCTTATTAAGCACCTAAGAATTCATTGAGTGAAAAGTTAAGATTAGCAATTGACCTTGGCAAGCCAATGCTTATAAATTATATCAATGTAAAATTGTGATTTAGGTGAGAAATAAGAGTGGGTGTTGAGAGGGAATAATAAACCATCGAACTGCAAATGGTAATATGTCATCACACCACTGTTCTCATTGGACATTATTCACAAGCATACCTTGATTTATTTTTCTCCCTGGGTCTGTAAATCTCTTTCTAGGAGTGCAAATTGCGTGAGTAGTAAGTTCCATGTGCCAGGAGATGGCTTGGTTCATCTCTTAGTCTTTGACTTTATTAAATACAGCAATAAAAAAATAAAAAAGGAGATCCATACAAATCTTAGGGAACCTCCACTTGAAAGAAAATGTATTTTAGATTCTTCAGTTTTATGTGAATTTTCTTTTACTAAATGATCTCTATGATTATTTGTTCTACCATGATGCACTAAGAACTGTGGAAACTAGCAATGAAGAGATAACTATATGCATTGGTCTATTCTTCTCCTGGGATACAGTGACCCCTGCCAGTTATTAAATTGTGGATTTTCTACTGCTTTCTCTTAAACTTTTATGCTTCTGGAATCCTCTGGCAGTCTAATTTTGATCTGCTGACTAGTTGAGTAGTTTGGTTGAAGTACCAAGGCTTCCAGTTCTTGGGTTTCATAATGACATAAATCACCCTATGTTTGACCGTGTATGTATCACTAGAGATACATACTTCCTATATTTGAAGGCCGTATGCTATAGATGTCCTTGGGCCAAGTCACCCATTGGCTCAGTGCCTTGTGTCATGGTGTGAAACTAGATACAAGACCAATAGGTGAGGACTCTGGGCCTCGTGGGACCTCAGGGATGATCTGGATCACTTGGCCCAAGGAGGTCAAATCCTGGTGCAATCACTTAGCTTCCTAGAGTTGCTGTTGGATAATCACCATCCAGCCCAGTACTCTTGCCAGTACAGTGTGCTTGGATGACTCGGCAAACATCCCATATCCCTGTCATCAACAAGCAAAACACACCTTAGAGTTTTTCCCTACCACAACTTAGAATTTGTTCTCAACAGTCTGTATTTTCCTACTCCCAAAGCCAGTGAGTTTTTCTGTTCCACTCATCTCCAGAGTGATGTTCAAATATTCCACACTGAGTATTGACGTGTGCCACACACTGCACTGGTGGGGTGGGGGGGCACACGTACATATTGTCTACCTGTTAATAGAAAATATTTCAAAATAGTCCTTGGACTCCTTACCACTTGTTGTTTAAAGATGATCTAAAAATGAACCCTCTCAGATCCAGAATGTATAATAACCAGCTTAGGAACCAGAGAAACTCCTGCCAGGGTTGGAGGTGACTTTATTTTATAGATTCCATGGCTAGATGCCATAATGATACAGAGAAACTCAGAACATGGTCACCAGTGGGCCTTCTGGCAGGCCTAAGGAGATTGGATCATTTCATTACATCATTTTTAATTATTACCTCTTGACCTCATCCACTCGCTTTTGCTTACCACATCATGTACTGATCTTAATTGGTCAGTAGCCGAAGAGTAACAAGCTTACTCGAACTTTCCTTTCCAATGTCGCACATGAAAATTTGGGCTACTGCGAATTCCAAGGGTTTTGAATGGCAAAATCTGGCAAGGACTCCAAAGTAGGCACAGAGGAGAGCACTGCTTGTTCAACAGAATAACCTCATTTTGAGGCCTGAGTGCCAAGCTAATTTGTTAAAATTACTACACTCAGTTTTCAATTATCCATTTCAAGGATTATTTATGTTGTGGATTTTCGATGGTCCCCAAGTTTCAGCCAATCAAAGCAGGGGATGGGATCAGATGCAAAATCAGCAATTGTGTATAAAGCAGCTTTCAGAGAATTGCTGGTAACTTGGTTTAACTTAGGGAAGCCCTGTTGAAATTATTGAAGTGACTCAAGTTACTTTTTTTTTTAAAGACAGGTTATTTGATTCTAGCTGTTGTGATTGTGCAAGTTATCTGCCTCTTCTGGGCCTCATATTTTCCCTTGTAAAATAAGGAAGAGAGACCATTATGAAATGTAAAGCCTCTTTCAATGCCAATATCCTGTAAATATAGGATTCTTAGTCCTAAAATACCCACAGTAACTGTTAATGAAATGGCCTGTAATCATGACTGCTCAATTTAGTTTAATCATTATTTACAAACTGGGCATGGTGGCTTATGCTTGTAACCCCAGCACCCAGGAGGCTGAGGTAGGAGGATCGTTGCGAGTTCAAGACCAGCCTGGACTACAGAGTGAGCTCAAGGCCAGCTTGAACGGCATAGAGAGACCCTGTCTCAAAAAAAAAAAAAAAATCATTATTTACAGTTGAACAGCCCAAACCTACGCTTTTATTTATACTTATGCTACATTTTGTTTCATTTTTAAGTCTATAGTACTTAACAGAGCTTATAAATGTATACTCTGTGAAAGATGTTTTTGCGGACCAGGGGATGGAACCTGTGGCCTCACCTATGCTAAGCTAGTGTTCTACCAGTGAACTTGCAGCCCAAGAGAGGTCTTTGACTTTAAGACCTCTACCTTTGCTAACAGTTGAGCTTATTCTTCTTCATTAGTGTCATCTCCATTTGCCTGAGGAACTAGTTGTTTATTGATTGAAGCAAATGCTGAAAAGTCAGATGTCACTAAGGGAGAACTCATTCCAAGTTCATGAAATACTGAGCTGATGAGCTTCCTAGTGTGCTATCATGTAGACCTGGAATGTTCCCAAAGGGCTCTGTGTTAAAGGTTTGCTCCCCAGAGTGGTGTTATGGAGATATGCCAAAAGCTTTAGTGGGTGGGACCTAGTGGGAGGTTTTTAGCTCCTTGGGAGTCTGACCCGGAAGAGGATCATGGGATCCTGCCCCTCCTCCTCTTCCTTTGCTTTCTAGTTGAGAAGTGAGCAGTTTGTTCTGTCATGCTCCTTTCCATTGCCACCCAGCAAGCCCAAAGCAATGGAATCACCAAAATCGGATTGAAACCTCCAAAACTTGGAGCTAAAATAAACCTTTTTAAAGTTAACTATCTTAAGTATGTCATCATAGTGATCAAAAGCTAATACATTGTGAATAATAAATTTTGAGTTTTTTGTGATTTATGAATCAGTATGTGTTCTCCTATGCAAGAGGTGAATGTTTACAAGAAAAAAGTATGAGAGTATGTATGTGAGAAAGCATGGCTGTGTTTTATCTAAAAGCCCCTACCCTTATCCAGATAATGGTGACACAAACCTATAATCTCAGCACTCTTGAGATGCTGAAGCAGGAGGATCACTAATTAGAAGCCAGCTTGAGTAACTTACTGAAATCCGACTCAAAATAAAAACGACAGGCCAGGATTGTAGTTGAGTATGAAAGCCCTGGGCCCAGCATACATCATTTCTTGCTCTTTATCCTCACATGCCCACCTACCCACCACTTCCAAACATGACAACTTTATTATGATCTTTTTTCCTCAGGTGCCTAGACTACAAAATGGGATAATCTTATCTTTTCCACTGTTATAGTTTGTGTTTGGATGTCCCCTCAGAGCTTCATGTTGTCACGGGGAATGGGCCTTTTGAAGGCAGCTGAGTGTAACATTTGTGATTGGCTCATTGTCTAGCACTGGGATTGGTGATGTGAGTGTTGCAACTTCCCAGGGATAAGTAGCTGAGATAACAGTGTAAAGGAGGGAAAAGGGCTTGCTCCTTGCTTTTGCCCCCTTTGCCCTTTTGCTCTTATGGATTGTGGCTGCCATGAATGGATTCCTCTCAGCCATGCCACCCTGCCTAGAAGCCAGCTGAGTATAGACACAGACCTCCAAAATCTAAGCTAAATAAACTTTTCCTTCCTTCATTTTGGGTGTCAGGTATTTTGTCTCAGCAATGAGAGAAAAATACCCAACATATACCTACTTAACATTAAGTAATAGAGACTTTAGAGATAATTAAGTATGAACATTCTTTGAACTGTTAAGGAGAGAAATTTTAAATACAGACCTAAAAAAGTTTTCTTGTGAAGTTAAAAATTTAGGTGGAACACTAGATAACAAGGTCCATAAAATATTGCATTTAATCTAATTTCCCTGCATATTGACTTCTGTCTCCCTGTCCTAGATGTCCCACAAAACCTGTAACATTGATGTCCTCAGAAGGCTCCTTCTCTGGCCCCTCCCTTTCTTGTACAGTCTGGGAATGCAGGTCTAGACCCATTCTGGGTAGCAGTAACTCTTTAGTTTGTCCTTTTAAGCTCCAGGGCCTTGACAGCAAACCAATGGCACACGTACTGCAGCTAACACACAGAGCCCTCTCTGTGACGGTGTCACAAGTTGTGTGTGCTGTTTTTTTCTAACCTAAAACCTCAGTATTCAGGTTTAATTGCAGTGTTGACACTTTGCGATTCAGTGTGTTTTGGGTTGCAGTTTGGGCACTTAATTTCTGAAAGGTTTGCCATCAGGAGTTCAATGATAGCAATCCCTCTCCTGTGTAAGAAGTGTTCTTTTTCTGTAGGGTTTAGGTTTATATATTTACTTTTAGTTATTTGAGGGGTTCTTTTTTTATTCCATTTTATTTTCACATTCAGGCAGAGAGTGGAATTATTTATACAAGTGATTGTTTTACAAATCCACGGATCAAACAAATTCAGACAAACTTCATTGATTTAAACAAATTATATTCAACTCTTATTGTCTAGTGCCAGCAAACTTTTTTTTAGCTAAATGGGTCTGGGTTGGGTATTGTGGAGTGGTGGTGACATGTCCTTGACCTCAGCTGGTGGGTGAGCTGCTCAGTCCTACCCTTATTCACCCAGTTGCATGGAAAAGGGGAAGCACTTGTCTTAGATTGGAGGGAGTTGTCTGTAAACTTTTCAGAATTGAAACTGTTCTCATCTGGCCACTTAATTTAGAATAAAAATATAATGCAGTTCTGGAATGTAGTAATGAAGGCAAAGATGATGAAGCAGAAGTATTTCTAAATGATCTCTCCTGTGTACACAAATAGTATTCCTTCATCTTGGTTGCATAGCATCAACTTTTTAATAAATCATTTATTAACTCAAACCATATCCTCTTAAAAATTTTTGTGCAAAATTTTCAAATTGTTTGGTTGATTGTTTTCTTGAAGACCAGTCCTCTTATTTTTGGCATTGCCTGACACCATTGGACTTCGACCTAGCTCCCCACCGCTGATGCACTGAGAAACTGGATAGAGAGGTAACTGCATACGTGAGCTCTGACCTGAATGTGTCCTTAAGAGCAAACCAAGTGAATAGGAAGCCTTTTCCTTTGGGTCAGCACAGAGCTCTTGAGGTCCCAAGTAATCAAATGCCAAGGTCCAGGACTATTGCACGGTGCTAAATCATGCCTCACCCACAGCCACGGCATCCCCTGTGACCTCAGGAGGCTTCATGCCATAGCTCAGGGATGGAAAAGGTCCGTCCAGATAACAAGAATGGTGTCAGAGGATATTGTCCCCTCCCCAGTTTGAGAGATGTGTGCCAAACTGGGGTTAGTTAGTAGCTCAAGTGGCTTGCAGAATGCAGTGTAGACAGTCAGCCTGCTGGATCTTGGTGGAGGCTGTGGAGGACCTGGACATGAAGCACCTCTCGTGATTTAGTGGTTTCCTGAGCCACAATAGACATAGCAGATGTTCTTGTTGGCAGATGCCACAGCCTGCCTGACAGACATCAAACAACACGGGGTGCAACTCAAGTTGATGAAGGTTGGTATGATCTGGGTTGGAGAGAGACATCCTGTCCACAAAGCCTGTAGAAGGCCCTTTCTGTCACAGAGATGTGGAGCACCCTCAGTCAGGCAGAGATCCAAAGGATGAATTCCAAATCAACTTCCCAAATACAGAGGGCCTGCCAGCAGGCAGTTGTGAAGGCATTTGGTGGAATCCTCGAGAGATCTATCTGCAGCTTGGATGCGAACCTTCTGTGAGCCAGTTAATTGGCTATTCTAATACAGTTCATCTTTTGCATCATTTATTAAAGAAAAAGCTCTACTGTTTACTAGTACTTGTGATTTAAAAGGAAAGTGTGATTGATCCTATTATTGAGCCAAATGAGAAAAATATCTTATTTTTTTGCTTAGCCAGTCAATGCTGACTAAGCATCCCTGGTCACAGCACTACTGTGCAATGGTGACTTAGGTGGGTCGTCCCTGTTCTGCAGCCTGTTGTGCCATATGATGAAGCATCACACAGAGACTATGGAGACCCCTGATTGTCGTTTTTTTCTTGGACTCTGTTGTTCAGAGGTTGTGATAGTCTCAGATAAGGAGTTTTGCATAAGACAGTCAGAGTTAATGACTCAGCAGTGCTCAGCACAACACTGGAGGTGTGGCTGAGTAAGAACGTTATTTGACCAGCTTGTGTTTACCCCATCAGAGAGAGGGAAGGGAAGGGCAATCACTTGGCCAGCAGGGAAGGATACTGCCACCACTACCACCGGGATGTACTCCTTTGAGCCAGTTTCCAAAAGGACAGGGAGACTGCAGTGTCCCTGAATGAATTGAGACTGTGCCTTTGATTATCATCTGATGATGAAGAATTGATGTGTTTTCCTCATTGCAGAGAGAGATTTCCAGGCAACGTCTTTGTTCCAAATGGTGAGACCAAGTAAGTCTGGGGACCATCCGGCATGCTGGCTTAGAGTGCCAGGGGAAAAGGGTGAAGGATTTACTCATTCAAAAAATAGTCATTGAGCTCCTGTTTACACATTGCTGAAGTGCCTGGTAAAAAGTTGAGAGTTGAGAGAGATCAAGAGTAGTGAGAGACATTGTTGTTACATTCTGATGCACCTTTTATTCAAAGGAGGGAGACACAAAAAACAAACTGAATAGACATCATATCACTTCAAGGTATGATGGACACTAGCAAAGAAGATGTAAAGGGCTGGATAGGACAGTAGCAGACTTTGACGGGGTTGGTCATTGGCTGAGCACTGCCGAGTCATTAACTCTGACTGTCTTATTCAGGTCCTTCCTCCTGGAGAATGGAAGGATTTGCAGTATTGGGAGCCAAGGAGGAGCAGTCTATGAGACAGGAACAGCATTTACAACTACCCCAAGGTAGAGAAAGTTTGACTGTGTCAGTCAATGGTAAATGAGGAAAAGAGATGAGACAGACTAGGGAGAGAGGTGATGAGCAGACTGTCAAAGGCTTTATCTTTCATGGATGAGAGTTTGGATTTGATCCAACAAGGATCCATTGAAAGGTTTGATCACAGTTGCAACATAATTTTAGGTATCTTTCCATTTGTCTCTATGGGCTGCAGTACAGCATGAATATCTTGAGACTCCCCTTTACCTTTTAGCCAAAACTCAGTGTCCCTCCTGTTGTCTTTTCTTTTATTTTTTCCCATCATGCAAATTAAGCTCCAGTCCAATGCCAACCTCCATAGCCCTTTATACATTCTACTTCTCAAGACTTAGTTCATGCCATTATGTCTACCTATCTTTTAAGAATCACCACACTTCAAGCTTTGGTATATATGATAAGTCCGTCACCTTTGCTTTCTCTCCCATAGTTTTCTCAGCCCAGGTCTCTCTCTTTTGTACCAGCTCTTTGTGACCTAGGAGTGCTCTTGATAGGTGTTTTTTTTTTTTTAATGTTACCATTTCCATTAAAAACAGATACAGATATATGCATATTAGTA
Organism: Cavia porcellus; assembly: GCF_034190915.1. Classification (NCBI taxonomy): domain Eukaryota; kingdom Metazoa; phylum Chordata; class Mammalia; order Rodentia; family Caviidae; genus Cavia; species Cavia porcellus. The sequence goes on from NW_026947496.1 coordinate 13,215,144, forward strand.
AGCTTTTTAAGTGCTTAGAATTGCTGTTGGAAGGATATACAAAATATGAATAAGGTGATTAACTCTGAAGAGGCAACTGGAAGCTGACCTTTATTGAGAAATTTACTTTTAATTACGTATTATCTTGTGTTGTTCAGTATCTTGCCATGTACATGTGTTAATTTTTCAAAACGAATAATAAAAAACTGCCTGGTTATGGAATTTCTGCAGTCAAGAAAAAGGCAAATTGTTGAATTTGCTGGGCCACAACTCTTTAGTTTTCAAAAACCAGACTGAAGTAAAGTTGAATATAATAATTGGGAGGATAACAAAGTTTGATTCGCCAGCCTTTTTTTTTTTTAGCACCTGTTCATAGTATGTACATTTACAATCCTCTTAGGGAGTGAGTGTGTGTACATAATGCAGTTTGCTTCCCTTTTAAAATCCTTTTTCCTATTCCTCCTACCTTGCTTCATTCCTTCCCCTCATTATCATTCTTACTGATGTTAATCTTAGCTCATGTTGATGGAATATAATGTTTTCATTTATTGACGTGAAGTTCTTACACTGGGAGCAGGTCTTAACTTTCTTAGCAGTTACACAAATGAGTGCTTAAACATGGCTTCTTAAATTGAGTAAAATGTAACCAGTTTCCACCAAGTACAACAGTGATCCGTATAGTTGTATTTTCCCCTCCTAAAATGAGAACTCAGATTTGATAAACTCCCCATGCTCTCTTCTACTATATCCTAAACTAAGTACCCTTTCTAACATGATGAACTTAAAAAGAGATAAACAGGAGGAAAAAGTATGGGGGAACCCTTGGGGAACTTCTTCCAGCCGTATCTGTGCATTGTAAGAGATGGACATCTCAATAAAAAAAAAAAAAAAAGAGATGGACATCTCTTAAATGGAGTGGTAACCCATTTAATGGAGAACCCAAATGCCAAGCTAAGGAACTCTGATCTCTTTAGGATTATTCTAGACTTTAAATTAGAAGAAAAGTCACTAAGGCAGGAAATTACAGCAGAATTTAGGGTAACTTTATTTTTATTTCACTTTGTATAATTTTTTTCTTGATTCTCTCTACTTAAAATAGGTTAAAATCTGTATCTTCTTGACATGGTTTCAATGATCCTTCCTTTTTGCCCCTTTTTTTTCTTTATTAGTTTGTAGAAGTCTTGGTTTTATACATAGTGACTACTATATCAGAGTTTTCAGGTGACTTTATGAATATTGTTATCAAAGTTATTTATTAAATGGCTAATTTGAAATTAAGTCTTACCTTTAATGGGATGAATATTTTTAGAACCCAGAGACACATGGGTGATGCCAGGGGTCTCCTATCTTTCCCTATAATTCTTGATCACATAAGAAATGTCTAGTAGTTTCTGTGCACAGGCACTGTGCTGAGCTCAGAAAACGCACAGACATGCGCCTCTCTTCAAATGATTTCTACTGTAAGCATTAAGAGTTGGGTAGTAGGTTATTTACACAGGGCCAGGTAGAGGAAGGCATGCTTGGGGCTGATACTAAACAAATATAAGGGCTGGGACTGTAGCTGTATAGGTGGTAGTACTTGCCTGCCGTAGGGCATTCTCAGTTTGATCCCCAGAACCACAAAATCAATCAATCAATAGATACATAGACAGAAAGAAAATGCATACTACTTTTTTTTTATCAGATTGATTTAAATGATGTGATTTCCAGGACTAGGTCATCTAAAAGTATTTCACATCTCATTCTATAACATATACATATATTTATACATACATATAAAGTCATTAATCGTAAATTCTTTACCCCTTCCCTAGTAACTGGTGTTTGTAAACTCATCCCTGGGTCATGCCAGAGTGATAAAATCTCTCATTAGAAGTTATTAAATTCTTTTTTTTTTTTTTTTTGTCTTTTTCGTTTTTATCGGTACCGGGGATCAAACTCACGACTGCCTGCTTGCATGGCAGGCGCTTATGCCGCTGAGCTAAATCCCCAGCCCCTGAAGTTATTAAATTCTAAGCACTGGTATTCAAAGCAGAATCCTATATATACAATACTGTTGTTGATCCAATGCAGATTTTCTTTGCTTGTTTAGATTTTTTGCCCCCTGTCTAGAGAGTCTATGAAATCTAGTAGACAAAGAGCAGCAAGAACCCTTGTAGGTTCTCTTCTGGTAAAAGAGCTTTGTCTGTCTCTCATCTGTCATCATTTCTGTAGAGCCAAAAATAATCTGCCAAGCTCACTGTCAATCTTGCACAGTGTGGAGTTCGTAAATGCTATCTTTTGGATTCCAAGGCTGCACACTGACATACAGGTATGTGAGGTGATCCCTATCTGTCTAGCACACACAGGATTGTGATCTTGGTTGCAGTCATTTGGAAAAATGGAATGAAACTTGAAATCTTTTTAATTTAAAACTTTGAGATGCTACTGTTCCTTGTGGTTTTCTGTTTGGGTTCATTTAAAGAATCACATCTGTTCCACAATCTTATTTTAACAGCTTAGGATGGGTGGAATTTTAATTGTACAGCTCCATCAGGTACTCATGAAGGGAACAGGATCTAGCCCCATTAGGGTTTTACTGAGGTCTCAAGTTGCAGGAATGAATGGGAATCCAGAAGAGCACACACTTCACCAAGAGTAGGAAAACAAACAGTGTCAATATCTGGCTCAAGAGCTTTGCAGTTTTTGAAGAGCCCTTGTAGGACCACATAAGGCAAAATAAAACCCCATGAAGAGCATGTTGAGAGTCAGTAAAGATCATAAATATTCTAGCACAGAAGTCAGAAGGCCATTAAAGCCCTAAAGACGCCCCAATAAGGAAAGTGTCTGTGGGAGGCATCCCATACCAAGTGAGATAAGCGTGGAAGGCACAGTTGAGTGTATTTATCTGCTGTCGGAGTGACATATAACTCCAGCCACAGTCACTTCTGTAGAAGTGCCAAGTGTCCACTTGGAGAGAATGCTTTATTTCACACACCAGCATTGCCACCTTCTGAGATGTGAGGTCCCCAGTGTGGCTGGATGCACTGCAGAAGGTTAACACCCCACAGATTTCCACAACACATCAAGTTAACCGCTTGGTGCCAGCCTCCTCAGGAACATGTGGGAAGCACAGCTGTTGGGATCTCTGGCCCTCTGAAGACTTTCTCTGACCCTCACTTATGGGGATCCAGGTCTTCAAATGGTGGTGACACAGACAAGTAACTCAACCCAACTCGTTGAAACTGGCTTCTTTTGGTGATCATGGCTTAGAACGAATGGATGGCCAACCTGTAAATTGAATTTCCCATGTCCCATTTCTAGGATTGCTAACCAGTTTATCACCTGTATAGAGACATCTTTTAACCATTTATATTGTTATCCTAAAGATTTATATAACTTCTCATGTGTAAATTATGATTTCTCTTTGTGCAGGAATTTTTGATTTGCAAATGGGATGGTGTTTTGGTTATAAGAATACATCCTCCTAGTTCATGTTATTTTCACTAATTTTAAAGGACACTTAAATATTTTGGTCCACACAACTAGAAAACAAAGTGGTTTAAACAAATCAAGCACACGAAAAGGGATTTTTAGCGTGGTCTTCCTGTACTTTTTCTTTTCTTATGTTGCTTGACTTTATTTTATATTCTAATAGAATCATTGGTAAATGTAAAGTACTTTATCTGAGCTGTGATTAAACTGATAAACAGGTTTTTTTAGAAGACAATGTAAGGTAAGGATTAAAGTTCCCTACTATATCATGAGGCTAATTAATTCAATGCAGCCAGGCAGATAGAAAATGAAAAACTTTACCTATTGCAGGATAGGATTTTCTAACTCTGCCTGTCCTGTTTAAAGCACTACATTAATAGTTGTCCTTAGTCTTAACCTCTTGCCAAGAGGATTCTACTGTCTCTCTGCCACTCATTTTTGATTCTTAACCCTTAAAACATTAATCATTTCTCAGTTCAGTTGGTTAGTTCTCCCTTTGCTGTCAGAAACAGTGGACTATTATCCTATGCAGTAGTTCTCCTTATGATTCATTGTGTTTAGAGGAGAGAAAGACACTTCGTAGGAATCTTAAGCTCAGGTCTTATCCTTGTCCTTTCATATACATAAAGCATTGCTTGGGATCTTGTTAAATCAGAAACTGGAGATATGGAGCCCAGCAGTTTGTTTTCACTGGTCCTTTGGAAGGTTCCAGTGTAATCAGAGTTTGAGAATGCTATATTAGAAGTTAGGGAGAATTAGTCACAAAGAAAACAACTCACACCACACCAATAAGAACAGACTGACTTCACCCTCAATTATAGCCTTCAGATACATCTAGAAGACTGCGGTGCAAGTGTACTACACCTCTGCACAAGAATACCAGTTCTTTTTGTGTTACTGAAAGTCTTTAGAAGCTAAAACAAGAACGTATGAAAAGGTTGCACTTAAAGTCAGCTCATATTTCAGACAGACAGGAGTATCCGAATATTTCCTGACAGATGGAGGGGAGGGGAGAGACTTCTGAAACACACCTGTAAACCACACACATTTCATTTACCAGAAATTGTTTAAAATCTCATGGGGAAAACACTGCAAACTTGTTAAAACCAACTGCCTGGAATATCTGTGCTGCACTTAACTCCCCAGAGCCTGCAACTTGGGAACGGTCAGTTTTAAACTTTGCATTTGTTGTTAAGACATGGGAGGTCTAAAGAAAGATTTGGATGGTCTCTGCGACCGCTTTCCTTTTCCTTTCCACAAGACGCCAAACTTGTCAGATTTTATTTTCCTGGAAAGTACAAGCCAAGCAACTGTTTAGCTTGTCTGATCCAGAAGCATCCAGTTCCCATTGGGACTTCTGTGCCTTGAGATTCGTGAGAACTTGTAACCATTAGGAAAATTGAGAGCTAGTTTTTAAAATATTGGGCATTGACATGTCTTCCATTGGGTGCCCAATACAGAAATATACATATTTTGATGTCTACACTAGTGAAAATTTAGAAGCAGTGGCTTGAACATTCATCCTTTTAAAAACTTTTGGCTCAAGTTTGTTTAAGTGGAACTTTCTGGTAGCTCTTGTAACCTGTGATAAAGTCACTGCAATGAGTGGGAACTAGATACATGTTTTCTGAGCCTTCCGTGGCTTCACAACCAGGAAAAAGCTGGGGTTCAAGGGTTAATGGTGTTGAAATCTTATTTATGTTTGGGTGATTAGAGATGTGCAAAATGTGCCTCTTGTGCTCAGTCCAGGTTTGCTAAAGATTAGCTGTTCTAAACAGAAATGGAAGAACAGCCCAGAAGAATTGGACAAAGAATGCGTAGCATGAGCAACAGGGTTTTTCCCTGTGTGTGGCTATGTAGAGATGGAAAAGGATGAAATGTGGTTTAAAAATTAAATGCAGACTAAATGCTGCCCTCCTCTTCCTCCTGAGGAATGCCAGAAACCATGAGATCCAGGGAATGCTCCTGACCATTGATCACATCCCCTCACCACCATTCAGAGAAATCTTCAGATTCTGTAAAACAGGCTGGTATGGTTCTTACTGCAAGTGCTACTTTGTGTGTGTGTGTGTGTGTGTGTGTGTGTGTGTGTGTGTGTGTGTGTGTGTGTAGGTTGGTTCGTAGCCCAGTGGATGATCAGGATGTGATAGTATTTGAATTCATTCTTCATTTACCATGAGAAAAAGTCTATGTGCAAACCAGTTCCATTGGTTTAAATGCTTGGAAGTCTCCCAGGGAATAAAATATTTACAAAGGTAGTAGCATTAAGGCAAACTAGCCTTCATAACTAAAATATATTGTTTCTGCACAATCCCTTGTACCAAGAGATCACTTACTCTGCTGAACACATATTTGACTATCTGCTATATGCAAAATTAGAGATTAGAATAAAGGTTTGAAACCATTATTAAAAATAAACATATCCTCTATACATCCCTCTTACTTTCATGATTAATTGTATGTATTGATGAGGGAAATTTTGAAAATGCTATATTTACATATATGTATTTGGTTTGCTGAAGAGTAAGAATTGAATATTTTTCCAGATTGTTGCCCTAGAATTTAAGAAAACAGCTACAGAGAACCATGTGATTCTTAAAGCTCCCAGGGCTAATAGAGAACATTAATTCAATATCTCATATTTACAAAAAATACCCTGAGGCACAGTAAACCTAGCCCAAGTGTCCATGCCAAAGGCAGCTGAGGCAGCTGGTGGTTTGGCCAACGTCTGGGTAGGAGCTTGGACACGCACAAAACTCTTTTGAGAGACTGAGTTAGTTCCAGGCCCTGTGCACCAGATTCAAGGTCTGACACGGGAAATGAGAAGGTAGAAAGTCCTTGTCCTTGACTGGCTCATGGTATTTACATATCTTTGATCATCCTTCTCTTACGTTGCAAACTAGAAGCTCATGAAGTGTGAAAGCTAGACATTGAGAATCTTCCTAGTGGTCAGAGGGATTGATTAGACCTCCTTCATCCCACTTTGGTGTTTATAAAGCATTTAAATGTACTTGTCCTGAGAGAAGGGAATCTCAGAGTGCACAAGAGGCCCAACACACTCTCACCTTGCTTCTCTACCACCTTGGCAAAACGTGGCTCTTGTCGAGAGAGTGTCTGAAAAGAAACAGCCTGAAAGTGGAGGTCCCCGGTGGGGGGGGGGGCAAGTGACAGCATGGAGTCACACTATGAGGGCTCCTTTTTAATCCGGCCAGGCCACGCCACTCTTGGGGACCTTGGCTCTGAAACCCCCTTTGAGCTATTTTTTCCACCCTATTCTTATTTAATATAAGAAAATGACTTCACTTGGGAACTGGAAAATGCTAGAAGACCTCGTAAGTGTTACCTCAGGACAGCTCACACTTTAGGCCTAGAAGATTCCATTTGGTAAATTGCAGTCTTGCTAAATTGTGTCAAAGGTCGCTTGCTAAACCGACTGCCAGACTAGCATCTTCAGCCATGGTAGCCATGGTACCTGAGAGAACAGATCTGCCCTTCACACCAACTCTCTTTCTTCTGGTTCCGGAAAACCCCATCTAGATGCATGGCTTCCACAGCTTCTTTCAGGACCATGAAGTTAGGATCCCAAGGGTCAGGTCCAAAAATAGGCAGAGCTATATAGTTGCCCACCAGGGCCAAGATTCGTCGCATCAGGTCATAAAGCAGGAAATGCTTCCTTACAGGATAAAGTGTCTTAAAAATGAAAAGAAAAATCCATGTCAGAAGTGAAAATGAGAAGGCATATTTGAGAAGGGGCCTGATTTGTCGAGATAAACTTTGGGCAGGATGACTAGTTACTAGGTCGACCTTTTCATCGGTTGCCGTGGGAACAGGATCCCTGTTAGAGCAAATGTGTGTTCCCCAGAGAGAAGCATTCTCAGTTGGGAATTTGAGACCCACCCTCTCACTGAAGTGACTTGACTGAGGACATAGTGTTTACAAAGCACCCTGCGTTCTGAAATGAGGTCTAAGTTCAGGCTGTATTCTCTTCCGCTCCTTCCCTTAACTGTAACAGGAGGAGTTTTACACATGTAACACAGAGTATAATTTGACCTAATTGATTCCAGCCCTCCTCACTGTCTCTTAAACAGCTTTCTTTCCTCTTTATTAAATTCACATGGTCCTTCCTTTTTCCCTTAACGTTTCCAGGTTAAACTCTTAGGGTGCTGAGAATGCTTTCTCCAGATCACTTTTGTAATGGAACTTCTTTCTGTCGGTTGGACTGGTGTGATGAATATGTTTGTAGTTTTTTTTTTAATTGAAATTCTTAAGGCAATGGAAAATGTGGATTGAAAATAACTGCAGTACAAATGGTAACCAAAGAGCAGGGCTGGGCCTCTGTTCTGGGCTTAGTGTTAGCACAGGCAGGTGTTGAAACTGTGATAAACTGGGCAGAGGGAGTGAGCCTAGTACTGAGCTTCCAAGTTCAACACTCTTTGGGTGCTTTGGGCTCGGGTTGGGTTGGGTCAAGGCTTGTGCATTTCATATACTGTGAGAGAGTTGTTATGATTGGATTGAGAAAAGGGAAGGACTTCGCAGAGAGGAATAATAAGTGAATCTGTTCTCAGGACTGATAGAGAATTGATTTTACATAATATCTAAATAACTTTCCACCTTAGAAAAGGTTTCATTTTCCAGTTTGGTTCCTATGAACGTCGGCTTGAACCTGAGATGTGTTTTGAAATTCAGTAGTTAGGCACGAAAGAAATTTACAAAATTAAAACTATCATAAAATGACAGAAAATAAAAGTGGTTATTTAGCGGGTCTTTAATGAAGAACTGAATTCTAGCTATAAAGTAACAGGAGATTAATATAGCATAAGGAATAGATATATATATATATACTTATATATTCAACTAGGTGAAAAATTAAAAGGAAAATTGAGCTGAGGGGGTAGCATGCATGAGGCCTTGTGTTTGTCTTCTCTATATATACATACATATATGTATATATACATATATAATATGTACATATATGTACACACTTCAGTGAAATACATTAGTAAATATAGACTAAATATGATAAAAAGCTATTGTGTAAAGAGCTTGTACAAATCAAGAGAAATATTACAACTGAATTTAGAATATGCAAAACATGAAAATGTCCATGGTGTATTTTCAAAGGCTGAATTTTATTACTGTGTTTATGAAGGACTGCGAGCCCCTCGTTTACAGTAACACAGCTGCTGGTTGCTAAGAACCTTCTCCCAGTTTCTTTTGCAGCTTCTCAGTGAATTCACTAGCAGTTTCTTCTGCTTTATTTTTATCCTGCATGACTTGGTTTGTAAAACACCTCCAATACTTTCTGAAATGGCATAGGTTCGAAGTAAATCACTATGTAAGATGTGCAGCTGCTCCTGGGCTTGCCATGGAACTATAACCTAATAAACCTATTATATACTGAAAGTTTCACCAGTTAAAAATGCACAGAAAACACCTAACCTAATGAACATCACAACATGGGAACATGGCACTTGGTAGCATCTCTGCAATTCCCCTTGAGAAGGCATGGTTGTCTGCAAGCTGCGCCTGGAGAGGGAGGATGGTAAGGGAGTATTACGGGCAAGGGAAAGATCAAGATTCAGATTTCAAAGTACATACAGTTGCTGTTAACTCAGCAATTTTGCTCAATCATAAAAGTGAAAACATTGCAAGTCAGAATGTCTGTTTTAGAATGTCTGCATATATCCTAGTCTCTCTCATCAGTAGATTTCGGGAATCCCCAACATTCTGAACCTCTGAATGAGAAACAATCCCTTGTACAAAGAGCCAGCTTACAGGGTGATCCCCCACTCCTGCTACCCCTTCCTGGACACCCTTTCCCAGAGATCCACAGTGAAGCTCAGCTGTTCTTGGGTGTGCCTCCCCCTGGTGGCTGGCTGAGAGGAAGTGGCTAGTCCAGTTTTTCCTTCAAGGTTCTTGGAATAACTCTGTGGTTGTTGGACTGAGGTCCCCGTTTTCATTTGGGTTGATTTGTTTACTTTTTATTTTATTTTGTTTTGCACTGGCTGTCAGCCAGGCTGCTCACACATTCCAGAAGGTCCCATATTCCTCACCAAGTGCCCCTCATTCTGGAATTGCCCTGCTTTTTTCTTTAGAAGTTTGAATTACCTTTTAGTCATTGTCACAAAATATACCTAAGATAAACAACTTATCAAGAGGAAAGGTTAAAAATTTTTTTAAAAAACAGAGGAAAGGTTTATTTAATTTTTTTTTGGAAAGGTTTATTTTGGCTCACAGTTTTGGTGTTTTCAGCCCATGGCTGGTGGGTTCTGTTGCTTTGGGGCCAAAAGGAAGGTGGTATATCATGGTAAGATTGTGGAAGGGGAACTTTAGTGCATTCAGCCAGGGTAGATCTGTACGGCAAGTGAGATTAAAGCAAAATTTCAGAGAGACCGTTCCAACAGAAAGCCTCTCACTTAAATACCCATCGGTAACTGTTTTCTTCCTGTGCTAACCTTTAGTTAGACTAGGGACTTCTTTACTGATTAAACTGTGAGAACTAGTTCAACTTGGCTAAATGTACTTGAATATCAGAAAATAATTTGTTTATTTTTTTTCTCTTAATGTGAAGCTTACTTGGAAGAATTCTTTAATGGATTATACAGTGATGGTGAACCTTTTAGAGCTTTCAATCATAACAAACATCCCTCTGTGGCACATGTGCCATGGGTTTGCCACAACTGGCCTATGTTATAGTTTGGATTTTGAATGCCCTTCAGAGGCCCAGATGTTGGATAACTGGTCCCCAGGGTGATACTATTAGGAGGTTGTGGAACATTTATGGATGTGGCACAGTGGGAGGAAGTGAGGTCATGGAGAGGGGCATAGCCCTGAAGGGGATATTGGGATCCTGGCCTCTTCCTCTTCTCCATTTTGCTTCCTGGCTACAAGATGAGAAGTTTTGCTCAATTGCCTGCGCCTACCAAGGTGTGCTGCACGTCCAAAAGCAGCAAAGTCAATTGATAATGGACTGAAACCGACAGAACTGTACACCAAAATAACCTGTTTCTTTTTGCAAGTTGATTATCTCAGGTATTTTGTTAGATTGATGGAAAGCTAACAAACACGGGTTAAAAAATCATTATGATGTTAGAGGAAAAGATAGAATCATATAGAAGCCAACAATTATTTCCCCTCTATTTGTAATATAGGTTAAAACTGATTGCTCTTTTTATTGGGATGACACTTCAGTTATTAAGATCCAGTCCTTCAGTTAAATCCTTTAGTCCTTCAGAATTAGCTGTTGTTCTGAACTCTGAGGAGGAGGTGGTAAAACTCAGATGTAAAGATGAACAAAGATTCTGGTCCCACATCCCCACAACCATTTTCACTCCGGAGAAGCCAACTTATAAGTAGACTCTTGGCCAAGCAAGCATTTAGCCTAGTCCACGAACAATGCCTTGCTTTTGAGCTTTATGATTTGCGAAATGCTCTTACACATGTCATGCTCCTATTTGGTCCTGACATTTTTCTGCAAGGGAGATTGCATATGCCAAAACTCTGGGTCTTAAGTATTCAATATTGTTTACTTTTCACCTCCTTGTTTGTTGGATGCTAATGTTGAGGTTCCCTAAGCTGCCACTCATTAAACAATGATGTCAATATATTCTTTTGAAAAGGAAACTGCATTGTCTTTTAAAGCTGAATTGAAAGTGCATTATATAACTTAAACCTCAGCCTGCCAGAACGTAAGATTATCCATAACTCTTGCTGGAATTAGAGATGTGGTGTGGAAAAGGCTTTGGGATTTATCTGGTACAACCACCTTGCATTAAGTGAAGCAATGAAGTCTGGAAATGAACGGGAAGCTGCTCTCCTGGCGTTACCCAAGCAACCAGTTCCATCTGTGCTGGGTGGTTAGCAGTGCCCTGGGTTCAACAGGTGAATAAATTTAGATCTTGTCTCCATGCCCACATGTCCTTGTTGTTTTTAACACATTTATAATTGGACTATTTCCTTGAAAATACTTAAAAAGCATAAAATATACCAAATCCGTGGCTGAGACTGTTTTGTTCTGGTGATTTTTCTCAGAATTCATAAAATACAAAGAATTGCAGTAGATCAAAAACAAGCAAATATGTACTGACTAGAGCCAGGGACGCTTTCCAGATTTCTTAGTCTCACTGCCCTGGAAGTCTAAAAAGTGTTCCTGAACATTTCTTTTTTTAAATGTAAGATAATAGCAGTGGCAATGTATTTGTTTTATACTTGGGACATTTTATACCTCACTCTGCTGAAGAGGGTTTGGGGAAAAAATTGAAAGGATTTTTGGATGCTTTCATTTTTCCCTGTAGAATGGTATTATTTAACTCACTGCCACAATTTGTGGGATATTTTAGCACTTCTCATTCTGATTTGGACGTTGTTTACCCCCAGTTTCCTCACAGCTGTAGGCAATAACTGGCATCTTTATGCAAGTCCCACATTGGCAACACACACAACTGGAGAAAGTTCTTTGTTGTGGCCTTGAACTTCAAGAGGTTTTCTTTATGGTAGACAATGTTTAATCATGAACCAGGCCCCAAAGGGAAGTACTTCTAATTGTCTTGGTCACTATCAGAGCCAGAACATTGGCTCAACCCAAGGGGCCCCATGCAGGACGTGTGGACCTTGAGCCTCTCTGCATGGCCCTTTTTGGCAAAACAAATAGAACATAGCTGCTCATGATCATCAGGACCACATCCCATACAACTGTCAAGGTCCTGCTGGGTCAGAGGCTCACATGTTTAGATTCGTTGATCCCTGTGACAAAATACCTGAGAAAACTAACTTGGAAGGAGGAAAACGTTATTTTGGCTTAGTTTCAGAGGTTCTGTTCATGATCCATTGGCTCAGTGTTAGTCCTGGGGCCATGAGTACATCATGGTGGGAGCGTGAGGACGAGGAGGGCCAATGATCTCTTGGAGGCTGGGAAGCAAAAAGAGAAGAGAGGAAGGGGCCAGGGTCCTCCTATCCATTCGTGGTCCACCTCCCAGGGACCTCATTTCTTCCTGCCAGGACCTACATCTACAGATTCTAACTCCTGGTAGCCTTACTGGCCACACAGTAAGGATCAAGCCTTTTAGCACACAGACCTTTGGAGGATATTTATCCAAACCACAGCAATATCAAAATAAGGAAAAGGTCATCGGGATGTGGAAAAAGGAAACCTTTTATATGATCTGATGATTGTATTTCAGAAACAAAAGAAATTGGCAAGATGATTGTTCCAGATATTAGAGAGGGATGTCCCATGTCCAAGTAGGGCAAGACACAAGCATATGAGTAATTGGAAGTGTAGACATCATTCATAATGCCAAGGTGGGCTGTCAAATAGCCTGGAGAAGATGGTAAAGGGAAGAGACCAGCTGTGATGTGAGACACAGGCACATAATCGTGTGTGTGTGTGTGTGTGTGTGTGTGTACAAGCATATCTGTGAGTCTGACTGTACACATGTGCATGTGGATGACTTAATCCTGAGTACCTCCCAGGGTCTGAGGTTTTATTATAGAGACATTCAATGGCTCTTGTTTTGCCCTAGGACTAGACTAGTTTTAGGCTGAGAAACCTGTGTCCTGGAAAACCCCTCAGTCCTGGGCAAATCAGGATGTCTGGTCACTTTGCATCTTATTTAGTGTCATCCTCAAGATGCAGCTGGAGAAAAAACGTACAGGTGAAATTCAAACCTGACTGTCCAGGCTCTAATTGCATAGGGATGTCATTGTCTCCTTACAGTGAGCCCCCTGGAGTTCCTCCAGGTCAATTTATGTGCTGATGTTGGAGGGATTGCATGCCTGGCCATGATACTTTGGACTTTCAGATCCAGAAAACAGTTGTTTAAATTTGAATTTGGCAAACTCAAGTAAACAAACAGATAGGGAGAGAGAAAAAGAAGTAAAACAAAACAAAACAAAAAAGAGCTGGGAAAGGGAGAGAGAGAAGGCTCTGTCAAGAAAGTTCCAGCCCTGGGGACTGAGAATCTGGAAATCCATTGCAATTGTACTTAATTATTCTTTCCCCACTTACAATATTCTTCCAGGACTCAGCATGTAAATGAAGATGATCTTTCAGTTGCAAATGTTGTTTTTCAATCTCCCAGCTGGGGTTGAGGTAATACTGTGATTTTCAACCAGAAACAGAAGCCTTGTTTTTTGTTTCTTAGTTTTTTGTAGCAGAATTACCATAAATTGGACTACAGTGAGTAATCTTTTAATCACACAAAAAAAAGGCATTCCAGCTATGCTCCTAGTTATCTGAGAGTGCTTACCAACTTGGGGCCATCAGTAGTCCTTTTAAAGAATATACTTTAAATTGTTATTTGAAATAATGTAAATGCATTTTTATTGTAAACAGAATGTAGTTGTTATAATTTATAAAATAGGGATGATCACACAGGAGGCAATAGATGTTACCTATAATCTTGTCAACTCAATTTACTAAACTACTCTTTCTGGCTTTAAGAAAGTATATATATGTAAGCAAATAGTATTATCCTATGCACAGTTCTATAAAGACAGCAAATCCCCTATACCTGTGGGGTTTACCCAAGGCTACAACCTTCTGTGAATCAAGAATACTGGAAACCAGTGGGCTGGGGATTTAGCTCAGTAGCATAAGTGCCTGCCTTGCAAGCAGGCAGTTATGAGTTCGATCCCTGGTACAGATTAAAAAAAAAAAAAAAACAAAACTGGAAACCAGAACGGGCTCTGTACTGTCCCTGTGGGCACACAGTGTGAGGAGGACTGCACAGGTTGGGGGTCCACTTCTAGGTCTGCTGTCATCAATCCTGTGGCCTCAAGCAAGTTGCCTCCCTTTCTGACAGTTCCCCAGCTGAGAAACCAGTCCGGAACCAGTATGTGCTTACTCTGAAGATTAAGTAAGGCAGTGCCTGCAGGTTGCTTTGCAAACTCTGGCACACGTTTTGCATTCCATGTGTTCTCACTGACGTAAGCCAAGCTCCCTCTAAGAATATTCCACACAGGCCACATTGGAAAGGTGTCTAGAGTTTGGAATTGGAGGAGGAGAGTTGCTCGGAGCACGTGCTCACTTAAATTAAAGCTCTGGTTATGAATTTCCCCCTTTGCTCACTACTTCCACCCAGGACACCAATGACTCAGTGCACATTGTTCCAGATTGGAAACGGTGGCACTTTTTTTCCCCTATCTCCTCTTTGTGCTGTTCACTTTGCTTGCGGGGCAAGGTCCCTAAAGGTCTCCTCCTTGTTCCTGTCCCCACCTCCTCTCACATCGGATCACACAGCACAGCCTATGGCACTGTGGGTTTTATTTCATCCTGGGAGCCTGTGTGAAAAACTTCCCTTCCTTCCCTGCTGCCCACCCTGATGCTGACGTCCCTCCCCTTGCTGTTCTCAGTGTGAGCTCCAGTTCCCTAGACCTGGCCCACTGCTTTTCACCGATGTCACTAGGTCCTCTCCTAATTGTTCCCATCCCCTGGCAGCAGTTGTACAAAGTGAAGCAAAATAGTACAAATTACCCAGAGACCAGCGTGACTTTGAAAACTCTGGGTTACAGAAGTCACTTGTGCCAGCTTTCAGAGTGCTATTGATTAATGGAATCTTAAGCCCTAGTGGTTTGTACCGGAGGGCCCTGTCATTCTGGAAAGTGCAGTGCACCTCCATCCTGTGGTGGCCACGTATTTGTTCCAGTGAATTCACCACCTCCTTGAGGGTGGCATTGGCCCATCTGAAAGTTCTGGAATATGGAATTATATATTACCTTGTTCCCTTTTCTCCACAACATTCTGTACCCAAAGCATTTCATCTTACATTCTCCCAGGTCCCTGGGTTTTTTTCCCACAGAAAATATTCTAAATTGAGGGGTTATGGTAGCTACCACACTGTCTCAAACTGTCTCCCTGAACGTCTGTACAGTGCGCTTGGACCAGGTGATGGTTCAGTTGTTGACAACACTTTGTTCCAAGGCAGGTGGGAGAAAAGGGATGAAGCCAGCTTTTCACTTCCAGAGTATGGTACTGTGTGTTTCTGGATGCTTCTTCACATATGATCTCATTTAATTAAGCCCTAGTGGTATCGTCAGGGACCAATATGGTTACCTCCCTTTGGCCAATGTGAAAAATATAGTTGAGGCGATTGCTCATTCTCTCAAACAACTATTGCCCTCATCCATGTGCCATGCACGATTTAAGGTACATGGAGTAAAAATGATCACATACTTCTGATTCTCATGAAGACCACATTCTAGTGGATAAAGCAGACAGTTTAATAAGCTCAATATGATGCCAGACATACATCTGTTGCATTCAACAAAATGTCACTTCTGTCCTCTAACTCCACATTGGGCAACATGGCCATCTTTTCCAGAATAGTGGAACAAATCAAGTTTGTGAATGAACCGAGGCACCACTATAATGGCATTTAAGGGGACAGCGTGTGATCAGGGATAGTCTGTCCAAAGAGGTAAAGTTTGAGCAGGGAATTGGGAGACATAAGTAAGCCAGTAAGCTACAGGCTACCTGGGGTTAGAACATCTGCTGAGAAAGCTGTTTTAATTGGAAATGAGGTCAGAGAGCAAACCATGACCTAAATCCCCACTGGTCTTTGTGTGCCACCCTAAGGATGTTGAATTATATTCTGAAAGAGTTTTTGCTCTGAGGAGCTCCTCAAAGAGGAGACCATTTGAAGGTTGTACATGAAGAATGATACTACCTTATTTATATTTTGAAAGACCCATCCTACCTGCTGTGTAGATAGCAGACTGTAGGAGCAAAGTCGAGCCAGGAGGACATGTTAGACTGCTATTGTGGCCATTCAGATAATGGATGGAGATAGTGTGGTGTACCATAGTGGGAAGGAGGGTGGTGAGCAGGTTGGATTCCATGGACTTCAATGAGGGCAGCCAGGATTTGCTGGCATCATGAGAGAACCTGCGAGTGTGTCAGGGAGGGCACTGAGCTCAGAGGACTTGGACAGGTGACAGAATTATGATGTGATTGTGGTGGTGAAAGGCAGGCCCATACCTCCTGATGGTCCAGTGGTCCTTCAGGAACACTGCAAGGTGTCTCCATCTTGTGTGGCTTCACCCCTCCTGTCTGTGTCACTGTGAACCTTCCTTCTATCAAGGGTTTCGCTCTCCCTCGCGTCAAACCCGCTTTTGACCATAGGCACTGACTGATCCTTTCTGGCTGGCAGACAGTAGCAGGAGGAAGCTAGTGAGTTGTTGTTGTTAATGTTTATTCCTAGGACCTTGGGAGAGGGGCTGTAGGAAGCCATGACTGACTGTCTTCTTCAGTAGCTAGGCAGTGTTCTGTCTCTCCGAGATGTCTCTGAAAGCCCATAGGTGGCCTTTAAAGTTACTTCAGGGGATGGTGTGCCCTCCAGGGTGGATGACCAGGTCATCCTGAAAGCTTAGGAACATGCCTTTCTGTGATAAATGTGCAGTAAAGATCTGTTGAATTTGGTGATTATTTTTTGGTTGACTGTTGGTCTTTTCTGGAACGAATGTGTTCCCATTCTCTTTCCTGTGTCAGTGATCAGCATCACTTGTCAATTTCAGGTGGGATTAATGTCAGAGACAGTGGAAAATGAGATGGGAGAAGGTGAAGACAGGAGAGATTTAACCAATAGATTGCTACGTAGGCCACCATCTATGGGCTCAGGGATACACGGAAGGGTCCCAGGTGTTCACTACAGAGTCACAGCCTATTTACTGACAAAGGGCAGACTTTGAACCACATTGATCTTTTGGGCTTTTCTTTGCCTGGCCTGTGTTGGCATTGTTAGGTGGCATAAAATTGTGGCATCTCTGGTAACTTGCAAAACTAGTGCTTTTAAGAGACAAGTTTCCCAAGTTGTCATTTGAAGAATATTCTGCATTGTTTTTTCTAGGCAAGCATCAGAGGCTCTACTCTGAGCAACCAGCACACTGTCCAAGAGAACATTCACCTGCCCGCTTCTTCCCTAGCAGCATTTTGTTTGAAGCCATAAAATAAAAGCAGAGTCATTCCAAATTCTTGAATACAACTGCATTGCACAAATGTGGTCCACATGTCCCTTTTTGTCCCTGCCTGGTCAGTTGGGGTCTCCACCCAAAGCAGGACAGAGGATGACCAAGACCCTACATATCCTGGGTGTTGAACCTGCTACCTTCCTATAAAGCACAGTGACACCTGTGGACACATCCCTGTGTCCCCCTTGGAAATGCTTCTGTCATCCTGGGTTTGAATTATTTGTGGGCTAGCTGTGTCATTCATAGTTTATTTTGCTCTTGGCTCTTGCTGGGTATCTGAGGCTGTGAAAAGAAAAATTCAGACCATTCATTGCACTTACTACTACTTGCTTTAGTAGAAGATTTTTGTGGGACAGACACTGATCATCAGAGATAGTTGAAATAATTAGCTGTGCCCTATTCTCATTCCTACTCGCTGTAGTCAGTACCAGTAAGGAAGAGAAAAGAGTGTCCTGCCAATAAATCACAACCTGAAACCCAGGGGAGAATGTCCCGGACGCCTTCCTGCCCATCTCCCTGCTAGCTCTCTTCTCTTCATTCCCAAACCTGCAGAGCCGCCTGTTTGCTGATCTCATGGACAGTGATTTGAGATCTTGTGACTTGGCAGGGAAGATGGGGAGCCGAGCACCCCGTGGACACCCGCCCTGCCCCCCACCGCGCAGACCTGCTGTGCTTCGGGGAAAACAGAATGTTAAGCAAGCAGTTTAGCTTGGACTCCATCCGGAGGCAGATCAGCCACTTCACACGGGGATCCTCTCTCTGCTGCATTCCCAGGAAAACGAAGTGAATCACCAGAGCGAGGAATGTGCTATCTGGGGCTCTACCAATAAGTGTAATGTTTTGAATTAACAGAGTGGGAAGAGTGTGCAACTGAGAAAGCTTTGGCCACTTTATGGCTCCCTTTCCCTCCCTGCTTCTCTTCCCTCCCCTCAGATACAGGCTTGGATAAGAACTGTTGACTCCAGCCGGATTTTTCCTAAACTCAGTCCCATAGTGACAGGACAAGGCCATGTTAGACATGGGAATTATTGCAAAGCAGCAAATCCAGGCCTCTCCTGTCACCAACGCCCCTGGAAACGGAGGCAAGGCACATCGGAAATATGTGCCTGCGGGTCAACCCAAATATAGCTTTTTTCATTGCTCCAGTTGCTAATTAGTAAATCAAAACCAAACAAAATATAAATAAATGCATACCACCAATCTGTCACACTTATAAGTTTCCCAGATTTTTCTGTCTATCTGGCTTTGTTATCCATCTTTATCGCCCTCTATGAGTAAAAGCACCCACATAATCTGGCAGATTGCACTCACCTGCGGCCTTAAAGTACAAAACCACCTACAGAGTAACATTGTTCCTGTAAAGGTTATTTGGTTAACCCAGAAGTTGAGTGTTTTGTGTTGCTTTGTCTTAGGACAGGAAGGTAAAAGAATAAGCCATGGTTTTCCCCACTCTTCTTCAAATCCTTTAGGTGTTTTCTGCTTTGTTTCAGATCATCATTCAAACACTTTGTCCAGGTGAGCTTGTCTGATGGGTTGGCTTTTGGTAACTGCCCTTAGAGGTGCACTTAGAATCCTGTAGGGCTAAATATCTCAACCCGACAGTTACTCAGAAGGGCCTGAGAGGCCTTGGCGCCCCAGAAAAGGCAAGACTTTCTCTGAGAACAGTCTTGGAGAAGTGTTCTGTTGTGTTTTTGCAAGGATCTGAGGTTCCAAGTTTTGCCTATTAAAGGAAAGGAATGGGCCTGCTCTGCTTGCCTGTCCGGTCAGACGGTTGGACTAGGGCGACACTCATGCCCCATGGCAGTGTTTTTTTTTCCATCCTCTTGTTCAGCACCCTGAGGCATAGATACCCATCCCCATGGATCACGTCGGGTTTAGAGCTGTGGGTCTTAGTTTGACTAGAAGTGGGGAGCAAGTCCTTGTGTGAGTGTCTGGAGCTAGGGATGCATGTGGCCCTGCTCCGGGAGCTTAGGCCACCTGTTCCAGTCACACGGAAAGGGGAGGGGAGACACCTGAGAAAGGCCTTGCTTCACCTCCCTGTGTTTCGTATGCTGTGCTGTACCTCAAACAATAACAGCTCATCTGATGCGATGTAATCTGATCGGAATATGAACCCCCGGTTACCCTGGGAACTGAAGGAAGGAATTGGCTTGTTGGTAGCTTTTTTTGTTTTGGTTTGTTTTGCTTTTGAAATTCGAATGTTTTATTAAACCTGATAGCTCCATTGTCATGGTCAGAAGCCCCACTGTGGAGAAAGGCAAGATTTAGTGTTTATAAAAGCTGCCACCCAGTGAGAGAAACTGCTGCCCAACAGACTTCAACTCTCACTTAGTCAGGGGCTGGTTTTGTTCATTTTGTAGATTTTTCAGCCTCCTTCCTTCTACCTAGAGGCTTTCATAGAAGTGGTAGGACTTATTGGCCAGGTAAAGTTGTATTAAAACACACACACACACTCTTCAATACTAGAAAACCTCATGAAGCAGCCTTTTAATAATAGGAAGTCACCATCTAGTGTCTCAAGGCTTTGATGGGTAGCTATGGGGCTTTTTGGTACACAGGATCTCGGTGCTTTTCTGACCTCATGGATAGATGTCACACGTGGAGAGGGTGGTCACTCAATGGTGAACACAGGGAATGCTATGATGAATGGGATTTTGAAACTTATGGATGATAAAATGATAGCCAGGTGTGGTGCACCTACCTGTAATCCAGCACTCAGGAGGCTGAGGCAGGAGGATCATTGTGAGTTCGAGACCAGCCTGGGTTACAAAGTGAACTCAAGGTCTGCTTGAACTGCATAGCAAGACCCTGTCTCAAAAAGACCAAAAAAGAAATCTTTTAATTTTCACATTTTACACACACACACACACACACACACACACACACACACACACACACCATGGAGGCAACAGAAATGAGAATAGCTGTCGCTTGATGCAGTGAAAGAGGCAGAGTGGCCTCTCGACTCCCATCCTCAGCTCTCAGGCCCAAATTCATTCTTGTGCACCAGGCTCTTGACTTTCAGATAAGGAGACAATAGCCATTTGATGAGGACTCCTTGCTTTTCAACTTTGCCAAGGTTTTTTCTGGCAAATTTTCACCTTCCCTTGTTACCCTTCCCACGATATGATCTGGGGTATCCTTTTCTTCTTTTGGCTGTCAGTCTGTGACACAAAGTCCTCTTAATCTTTTCTGCGATTCCTCTAGATTAACCTCACCTCAATCCAAGCTCGGCAAGTGCTCATTTTGAACCCACTCTATGTCAGGCACTGTGCTCAGCCCCTTCACATGGTGCCATTGATTCCCCCTCAGCCTCTTTCCGCTCAGGTGTCCCATAGAGTGGGCCCTGGGGAGAGGGCGGTGAGCTCACAGCCCCTGTATTTGGGGCAGGCTTTGAATAAATCCTGATGCCCAGTTGCCACCCCGTCCAGAGTTACCTCATGGGAGTCACAGCAGAGGAGGAGGGATGAAGATGGATAGCAAAAGGGAAGGAACGAGACAGAGGTCCTGAAGGACTGGAAATGAGCACTGCGATGCCTGTACCGCGTGTTCTTTGTAGCAGTGTTCACAACAGAAGGAAGAGGCCAGTGACCCTTGGTGGAAGAATGGGTAAACAAAATGTGATATGTCCATAAAAGGGGATATTATCCTATTGTAAAAGAATGACATGGGGATGTGTGCTCACAACATAGATGACTTTTGAAAGCATGATGCGGGGCTGGGGATTTAGCTCAGCGGCATAAGCACCTGCCTTGCAAGCAGGGGGTCAGGAGTTCGATCCCTGGTACCGATAAAAAGTTAAAAAAAAAAAAAAAAAAAAAAAGAAAGCATGATGCTTCTTGTAGTCAGGGTTTGAAGGAAAACAATTTAGTACAGGACATAATTTATAGGATTGTTATATTATTTTATTCACCCAAGGAGTCAAATGCAGAAGAGTGCAGGAGATCTGTGAATACTCTAGATACCCAAAGAATCCAGCTGAGAGGCTAGATCCCATGGTAATGTCCTGCATGGGTCCAGCTGGAGGCCTAGAGCCCATGACACTGTCTCATGCAAGTCTGTGTCAAGGATCTGTGCTGGGAAGGCCCAGAGGTCAGCTGTGGAAGCTAGAAAGTCTTATGCCAGAAGGACAGAGGGTCGTGCCAGTAGGCTAAGCGTTCTGCACTGGGGCCAGGAAGTGATGCTCAACGTAAAGACTGAGAGCTTCCCCGAAAAATATCATAGCCATCCTCAGTGACAATGAGGTCCCGAGCTCCTTCGACAGTGAGAGTTAGTCCAGTTCATACCAGGAAGCCAGCGTGACAAGCTTCTCCAGGAGCTTGAACTCTATCTTCCCCTCTGGAGCCAGGAAGTGATGCTCAAAGTAAAGACCAGAGCTCCCCTACAATGAGCTGCAGCCACTCTAGCAATAATGAGGTCCCCAAGGTCCCCCGATGATAAGAATAGCAAGTTCATATCAGGAAAACCAGCATGACAGCTTCTCTAGGAAAACCAACAGCACTGCCTTGTCCTCTCATTCTGCTTTTTATGCAATTAGCCACAATCCTCAGGTGGGCCCTCCACACCCAGAAGCATGCTGACTCGTTCAACTGAATATTCCAAGATGATCATCAGTTGTCTACCACAGTGGACAAAGAAAGCTGGCACAGCAGACCACCTAGCATAGGGTCCCATTCATACAAAATGTTCAGAAAAGGTAGTTCCAGTGAGGCAGCACAGAGCCTGCCTCTGGGAGAAGGGGAGGGGGGGAGCTACTGCCTAAAGAATTTTCTTTTGGGGTAAGGGAGATGTTTTGGAAGCAGCTAAGGGTAGTGGTTTTCCGCTGTGAATGTGCTAAATGCTATTCAATTTTTCACTTTAAAATGGTTAATTTTGTCATGTGGATAGAAATGAGTGAGTCAGGAGTCTTTTTCTCAGAATTAAGGATGTGATTTAGAAATCTATTTCACCTTTTTAAATTTGTGAGTCAGCTTGAATATAATATAGTGGAAATAATTTTTTGGGTTGATTTCCTTCCTCTGCTATTTGAATTTAACATGGTTGGAGTTTGAATTCTGAAGTAGAATACAAAGCAGTATGTGGAGTGGTATTTGGGGCCAGTAAGGCTGCTATTAAAAAGACGTGGGCAAAGGTGCTGAGTACGGTGTCCCGCTTAGCTTTCTGGAGAACTGCTTGTGAGTCTTAGGAGAGGATCGCTTGGCCTGGAGTCAACCCTGAGTTCTGCTATGGCTCCTTGTGTTGCCTGGAGAGTACAGAGCACCAGTGCTGGCTCACCCAACACACATCTTTGAGCACCAGGGCTGCATGAGACTAGACTCTGTATGGGAAATGAAGGGGAATGGCGACATAGACCCTGCCTTTGAGGGGATTTTGGTGCAGCAGGTGATCTTTTTAGTATGAATAGAGACACAATGCTCAAGATTTCCATGAGACATTGTGGGAACCAAAACCAGCAAGAGGTGGGTAAGGTGGAGAAAGGGAGTGAAGGAAGCTATGTTGCCACTGTCCATCACTTCAATCTATACCTGAGATCATCAGCTTACAAAGAAGAAAGGTTTATTTTGGCTCGTGGTTTTAGAGGTTCCAGTTTGTCCCTTGCTTCTGGGCCTGTAGTGATGAAAGGTGCCATGGTGGGGCCACCTGGCTGAGCAGCGTTGTTTACCTCATGGCTTCAAAGTAGAGGAGAGAAAGAAGAAATGGGTGAGTCCCATTGCATCAGGTTCGCACCCCAGTGCCCTGCAGATCTCTCTTTAGAGTCCACCTCCCAGCGTGCTGTGCTGAAGACAATCCTTTGCCAGATAAGTTTGGAGGGATTCTCAAGATCCAAAGTATAGCTGCGAGCTTCCTGGGATTCAGTGCTGAAGGAAGATGTAAATTACTGCATCACTGCAGTAGACTGGATGCACACGCGTGTGTTGAGAATGTGATGGTATCAAGAGGTGGGACTGTGGGGATGATGAGTTCATCGGGGCAGGGCCCTCATCAACAGGATTAGTGCTCTTAGAAAAGAACCCCCGCTGAGGGTGCAGTTCAGGGGTAGAGCATGTGTTTAGCCTGGTACCTCCCTGAATTTAGTTCCTTGCAACACATACACACAAAAAAAATAAGCTCCAGAGGGTCACCTTGTGCCTACTACTGTATGAGAGCACAACTCCATGTGTGCTCTCTCCAGACCCTGAATCTGCTGTCACCTGAGTCCTGGATATCCAGCCTCTAGAATGGTGAGAAATAGTCTGTTCTAAGCGTCTCCGTTTACGAGTATTTTGTTAGAGCAGCCTGAATAGACTTTCGATGATTACTTGTCAGTTGCTGCAGGTATGTGGTTAGAGTACTTTGAAAAGAGAAACAACAAAAACATGTTTTTAAAAAAGTTTCAGTTTGACATTTTTTACCAAACCATTATTAAAGATGGAGGAAATAAGAACTTCGATATACCTACCCTTGTTTTATGGCTTTAATGTCTTTTTATTTAAAATGGCACAGGGACACAAAGGCAGTTTCAGAATGCAGGGTGTGGGGGCTGGGGATTTAGCTCAGCGGCATACGCGCCTGCCTTGCAAGCAGGCAGTCATGAGTTCGATCCCTGGTACCGATAAAAGCGAAAAAGACAAAAAAAAAAAAAAAAAGAGAGAGAGAGAGAATGCAGGGTGTGAAGTCTTCTTCCTCTTGTGGGAGAGTGAGGGGAAGATCATTTAAAGGGCAAAGAGGGACAGGAAGGTAGCTCAGCATGTGCCAAGCCCTGGGCTCCGGCCTTCGCATCACCAAAAGGAAGGTAAGAACCAAAGGGCCAAGAGATTGCCTTAGAAAGGCAGAGGCAAGAGGAAGATGGGCAGAAAAAGCAGTCTCCTGTCTTTCTAGATTGGAGTTTGAGGCTGAGGGAGCTGAACTGGAGGCCCCTCAACAGCCCCAGGCTAAGGTGGCACTGCCTGTGGTATGGGGGTGGATGCACAAAGGGCCCAACAGCAGCAGTGAGACCAAGCCTGTGAACTTGGCAAGGAGCAGGACAGTGAGCCCGAGATGCGGGTGCAGCGCCAGCCAGGACCTGCAGGGATGCAGTGTTCACCAGTGTGCTTCCTCAGCAGTATCCGAGCAGTCTCCACCAGCCCACAGAGCTGTGGAGCATCTCCACTGTGGCTGTGCACCCCACAGAATGCTGTACTTATGGTCACATGTCCTGCATCTGTCCCAACCCATGAGATACACAACAAGTGTGAACCCGTCAGTTAATAATAGCACCTCTGCATAGGCTCGTGAGGCATCAATCATGAGGCATGTACTACATGAATAAGGGAAGCAGGAGGGGACAGATGGGAATTCTGCGCTTTCTGGCCAGTTTTTATATTGTCCTAAAACTGCTGCGTGTTAACTTACTGTTGCTGTGACAAGACACCTGAGAAAAACGTCTTACAGGAGGAAAGCTCCATTTTGGCTTTCACTAGCCATCCCTGGCCAGCTCCCTCGGTTTTAGGTCTGAAGAACCTGGCGGAAGGGTGTGGAGGGGCAGCCGAGAAGCAGGGAAAGAGGGCAAGAGGGAAAAGCGGAAGTGTCTGGGGACCAAGGTCACATTCCGTGATCCCTGCCCTTCCGCGGAGCCTCATTTCCTGTGTCTATCACCAGCCACCAATGCTGTCACATTACCATCTCAGCAGGGATTGAGCCACCCCACCCAGGAAGCTGTGATGCAGTCACTTCTCCTAAACCCCTTAGCTGGGAAGGCCACCACACAAGGAGCCTCCGGGGTACATTTGGGATCCCAACCATAAGATGCTACAAAATAAATTTTTAAATGCTAAGAAAGAAACATAATTGTATAATAAGGAGTCAACTTTTCACACCAATTTCTTACAATAATTATGACACTACCGCATT
Source organism: Cavia porcellus (assembly GCF_034190915.1). Taxonomy (NCBI): domain Eukaryota; kingdom Metazoa; phylum Chordata; class Mammalia; order Rodentia; family Caviidae; genus Cavia; species Cavia porcellus. Next base: position 13,240,431 of record NW_026947496.1, read on the forward strand.
TAAATTGTTAGAATTTGTAAAGATGAAATAACATTGTTAAACACATAGCTCCCATGGCAATTTAAATGTAAAATCTTTCCTGTGGCTGAAACTACAGTATTGCACAGTACTTTCTAGAAGGTAAAATTGACTGGGGTGGCTGATGAATTGGACAGTTTGGAGTGTCCGAGTAGACAGAGGGAAAGTTTCAGGGACAGATCAGTGCAGAATGACATTTCATTTTGTGAATTTCATGTCATCCTCAAGTGGACAGGGGCATCTGGAGGAACAAATGTTCCTGGCAGGAAAATAAACCCATCCCTTATGCAAGAGCACTGGGGTCAAGATGGAAAAGATAGGAGCAGTATCAGCATCAAGAGAATAGTTGGAATGATAGAAGTATGTGACATCAGAAAGCCACATAATGGCCTTTGGCCTCAAATTCCTATGGGTTGGTGGTGTAATGATACTTGCTCTGCCTACCTTCTGGGACTGTTCTGAGAAAAGGACAAGTTAATAATGCGTCCATGAAATCGCTTTGTTGACTCTTCAGGCATTAGGCTGGTTTTTTTAAATGTCTTCAAGAGTTGAGAGGAATGTGTCCCAAATGTTTTTTTCCAAGCATAAGAGATAAAGTCTTCAGATTCTGAAAGTATTGCACAGTGGATAATCCTTGGGGCTTCCTGTTAAAATACAGCTAGGTCCAGGATAAACAGAAGCAAATATGCCCAAGGCAGGAGGATCAGGGACTCGGGGACATCTTTGAGACTCCCAGGAGTGGGTTCCTGTGAGCAAATAAACATAAAAGCTGGGTCTCTGTCAGTGCAAAGAGCAGTACACTGAGACCAGTTTGGGGACTGGGACAGGGCAGGGAGATGTCTCTGGAGATCACACATTGACCTGGGGACCTCCAAGGGAGGTAAAGTGATTCCAGGTTACTAATGTTACTCACAAAGTAGAAATGCATTTTTTTTGGACAAAAGCAACATCAATTTAAACCTTTATGGTGAATTTCAATCAGAAAATACTTAAAAATGAAAAGTTCCCAAACATACAAGAAAATGTAACACCAAAATAAACATTGGGAGATCTACGTAGATTAAATCTTATAAAGATCTTACATGTTGGACAATAGCCACCGAATTAAATGAAAACATAAGACAATAACTTAGAAATGTAGAATAAATAAATAGCATACTAAGTAAAACTATTGACAACTGAAAATTACTGAGCATACCAAACAATGACAACAGAGTTACAAGTATTAGAAATTATTTTTAAAAATCATTAAAATGAAAACTAAACATTAAACACAGTGGAAGAAAGAATTGTTGAGTTTGTAAGCAGACTTAACGAAATGGTCCAGCCCAGAAACAGAGATAAATGATACAAAAGAGATGTAAACATTAGAAAGTGTAAAATAGGGCTAGGTGTTATTTTTGAAAGAGACACTAAAGATAATGCTCATTATTGACAAGTATACAAGTCTTAACAAGAGACCATCATTACTGAACTGATAGAATTTTCCAGAACTGATGGGAGCTAGGCATCCGCAGACACCGGAACTGTGGCATAATCAAAGAGGGATAAGTGAAAAGCACACGTGAAGTACCTCATGCATACCAGAGGCAGTGATATTACAGAAGCACCCAGAAAACGGATCGTGTAGAAGACATAGCACGCTGATGTAGTCACAGGTCTAATTTCCTCTCTCCCTCACAGTGCCCATGGGGGTGTAGGAGAGGTTCCACTTGTCTTTTTAGGTGCCTGCTGTGTTTTGACTGAAGATACTAAACTTTTTCTTAGTTGTGGGGGACAAAATGCATGTCGTGTATATTGAGGGTGTTTGTCTACTTTTGGTTTTAACTCTTTTTACTAAATAGAATGATTGCTTCTGTATGGAAGTCCTCATAAGTGGACATAAATATGCTTATGAGACATGCATGGCCCTCTGCGAGGACTGTGATTATTAAGGCTTTTCTCCTGACACATGTGTGGAGCAAGTGCAGTGTGTGTTCCCCAAGGATAGCTGAGCTTTACTTACTTCTTTTGTAAGATGTGCATACTTGTAGCTAGTGAGCATTTTTCCAAATAAATTGACATTTATACTTATATTTTGGTCAAAAGATAGTTCTAAATTTTTTTAAATAGCAAATGACTTGGCTTACCCTTCCTAATGGTGACATCAAAGTGCTTAATATTGGTCATAAGCCTGTTTATAATATACGGACTTGGTCTCATCTTAAAAACTCCTTGGAATAAAGTGATAGCCCACGAGTGTTCCTTTGTGATAACAGAAAACTTCTGGATCTGGATTTCAGTGGTAGTTACATAAATGAGTAAATGTGATTCAATATCATAGAATTCAAAAACTCTAAAACAATGACACATAAAAAGTGGTGAAATTAGAGTAGGCATAGCCTACTTAATCTCTTGTGCCAATGTTGTTGTTCTGTTCATGATGTCCCACTTTGGTTTTGTAAGATGCCACCACTGTGGAGAAGTAGCGGCTGAAAACTACATGGGCCTTCTCTTATTTTTTGCCACTATTTTTAGTAGTAAAAAGTCTATCATTTAGTCTATCATTATTTAAATAGCAGCTAGGAAAATAGATTTTTCTTTATCTGTGATTGACATACAGAACATTAATATTTCTAAATATTAGTGAACCCCAGAAGGTAAAGTCTTTCATCTTGCTGTGGAAAAAGAAAGTGAGTTGGAGAGTTTAATTGGTACCTGTATTACATTCCAAGTTGTATTGGGCAGCTTTCCCATCCACTGGGACAAAATATCCAGTACTACCAATTCAATGGAGGAGAGACTTATTTAGCTCACAGTTTCAAGGGTTCAGTCCATGGTTGACCATCTTCAAGACAGAAACTGCATTGTAGAAGGGCCTGTGGGGTAAACCTGCTCACATCATGGCCTCGAGGGAATAGAGAGAAAAGAGGGGCTCAGGCCAAGAGTACATACTTCAGGTCACCTGCCTCTTTTGACTAGACCTCAATTCTAAATAGTACAGTCAGCTATAAACTCATCAGTGGACTTAAGTATATAGTACTCTTATAACCACTCATTTTCCAAAAGCCTCTGAATATTAGGCTTTTAAGAATCATGTTGGATCTGAACTATAAAAAAGGACTATATACTTGTAGAATATAAAAGTCAAAAGGGTGTTGTTGTTACAGCTTTTCAAAGACTAACCCAAACTGTCTTTGTTGCCTAATATTGCTTCTCAGCATGAAAAATTGTTTATATTAGTTCAAGGAATGGACATTTAAAAAAAAATGTCCATTTCAAGTATGAAGTATTGGAAAGCGTAAGATTAACTGGCAATTAATGTAATTGCCTTAACTAATCTAGACTGAATTACTCAGAATGTGAGTCCAGTAAATGAGGGAAAATAATAATGTATGTGCTTCTTCATAAAATAAATATTTAAAGTAGAATTTTGTAAGTCTTTTACTCTCATTTAATCTTTTGAGTAATTTGGTAATATTGGCAGTTGAAATAGGCAACATCACTTTTCTCTACACAACTTCTGATAATTCAGATCCAAAGGGATGCTATCCAGAAAATACCTATATCAAAATATCTTTATTGGGGCTGGAGATTTAGCTTAGCGGCATAAGTGCCTGCTTTGCAAGTGCATGGTCATGAGTTCGATCCCTGGTACCAGTAAAAAAAAAAACTATATATATATACATATATATATATATATATATATATATGTTTTTATTACAATAAAATTAAATAATAGTGAAGAGAAAAAACTGACCTCCAATGAGACAAATCAAGAAAAAAAGGAATACAAATAAGCAGTATTTTGTGAAAAAGAAAAATGATAAATAATTATTTAATACTATGAAAAATTTGTGACAAACTTGAAAAATTAACCCTAAATCAACAAACCTCATTGGGGATTTAGCTCAGTGGCATAAGCACCTGACTTGCAAGCGCAAAGTTGTGAGTTTGATCCTTGGTACCAAAACAAACAAACAAATACTCTCTAGAAAAGGTAACTTCTGATTTAAAAAGACATAGGTAACTTGAGTATATATGTCTGTGGGTTAAAAGGAAAATGAGTGGATCATTAAGAATCTGCGGTAAAAGAACACACTAGAATCAGGTGCTTCAGTAGAAAAGTTAGCCAAACTTTCAGGAAATTTGACTGAGAGTGTAGCTCAGTGGTAGAGCATTTATGTGCCAGACCTTAGGTTTGAAGAGAGAATCTGTTTTTGTTTTTTTTTTTTTGGTACTAGGAATTAATATTTTGAGATACAGTCTAAGCCACTGAGTTGCCCAGGCTGGCTCAAACTTGTACTCCTTCTGCATCAGCTTCCCAGAGTACTGAGATTATAAGCATTGTGCCACCACGCCCAGCTTGACATCACTTCTTGAAAAGAATGAAAGAAATTTGTTGTGCAGTGCATTCCAGGAGCAAATATAACAGTGCTGTGAGTCAAGAGTATCTCCAAGTCTTGCTTAGCACAAATGCAGAAACTCCAAGTGGAACATAAGACGGGTTGCAGAGCAGGTTCCCTGCCACGTTCAAGGTCAAAGGAGCAGCCTAAGCTTGCTCATTGGGTCCAACCCTGAGTAATGTGTCTCCTCTCTTTCCTGTCATCGCTCCTGAACTGGCATCTGACTTACAACCAGGAGTGGGGTCTTGCCTTCTCCTGGTCTCACAGGCAGTGGTTTGGATAGGTCACCCCTTTTATATAGATTTATTTTCAAGTTAATGGAATTGTTTTCTTAATTTACTAGTTTGGAAGATACTTAAGAGACAGAACAACCAAAAACCAAAAGTAATGGAGGAACCCCACTAGAATCCTTATTCCAATAACCCAAATGTACAAAGGAAACTTTTTGAGATACTTAAAGAAATTTAGTGATATTAGGTATTAGGGGTAGTGAAGAATTTTTTTAAATGCAATTACATATGATCATGTAAGAAAATGGTTAATTTAAATAGTTTAACTATAGTAAAAATACAAACAACAAAATTTGTCACTTAATTTTTAACTGTATGGTTCTGTAGCATTAAGTATTTTATTACATTCACAGTATTTTATTACCAACACCAACATTGCAGAACTTTATCTTCTCAAATTGAAACCAAACACCCATTAAACATTAGCTTACCATTTCTCCTCCCTCAGCTCCTAGAAACACCATTCTACTAGGAGTTTGGTGAGCATGGCAGCCTCATATAAGTAGAATCATACAGTACTTTGCCATTTTATCTGATTTATTGAGTATAAGGCCTTCAAGGTTTCTCTATGCTGGGGCATGTAACAGCCCTTCATTTCTAGGGCTAATATTGTATTACATATAGCCCATGTTATAGCTTATGCCTAGATGTCTCCCAAAGCCCATGTTCTCATAGATGGGCCTTTGGGGAGGTGATTGGATTATAAGGGTGTGACATGCATCAGTGGATTAGTACAGCAATGGGAAAAGACAAACAGACCACTTTGTGTATCCATTCTTTATATAGGGACCCTGTGTTGCTTTTGGGTTTAACAGCTTTAGACTATGACAAATAATGCTGCTGTGAACTCGGTGTACAAGTACCTGTTCAAGGCCTAGGGTTCACTCTCTTGCAAATGTACCCAGAAAGACTATGCTGGGTCACATGGTAAGTCCATGTTTAGCATTTGAGGACTGCCACTCTGTTTTCCACAGTGGCTGCACTGCCTTACATTGCCCCTAGGCAGGCACAAAATTCCAGTTTCTCCCCACCCCATCCATGCTTGTTAGGAAATCCCTTATTTCCCATCCACCCCCTGTGGGTAAGGAGTGCTCACCCACTCCCTGCAGAGCGGCTGTACATGCTCATGAGACCCCACCTGTCCACCATCCACTGGGGCCTCTTTGTCCTTCCTGTGAGCAGGCTATTTCCACATGCTCTTGGAGTTTTCTTCATGTCTCTAACAGAGAAAACTATAAGGAAAAAGCAAAGACCGAGCATTGATAATTTAGTGATTCACACATATGCTGGGGAACTATTGACTTCTCAAGGCAAAGGAATGAAAGACACCCTAGCCCTGGGGTAGGAGAGGGAGGAACATGACTGCGTTGTTTAAATCCACTCTGGTCTCTTGATGCTTCCTTAGTGTGCCTCATTACCCCTAAGCCCCGCATGTATCCCTCTGTTTATGCGGTGTCACCGAACTCACCCTTTAAATCTTAAGCAAGTAACGTCATAGAGCAACCTAATTCCTAGGTCTTGGCCAAAATCTGGAACTTGTCTAAAATTGCAGCAGACTAAAAACAGAATAAAATGAATTTTATGGACTCAAACTTACTCAGTTTAAAGATTGGTAATATACTCTTCAATTATGCCAATTCTCTTTTATTTGGTATTAAAAGGATTTTTAAAAATGAAATCATCTTGAAAGGAATGCAGCTTGTTTTGTGGTTATTGTCTTTACAAAGGGCAACCAAAAATCAGTTTACCATTTAAAACATATTTTAACTGGTCCTTGAAATTAAAAAATTCTAGGAACTATTGCCTCAGAGGACAGAGCACTGTATTGACTAGTGGAACATCAAGGATGATAATACCATTTCATTACCTGCCTTTTTTTTTTTTTTTTTGCAGAAGGCATCTTTCTAAAGGAAAATAGTTATTTAGGTGTTAGAGTTCAGATAAAGAATGGTCTTGAAAACATTCATGTGCTCAGAGGCTGGACTTTTGGAAGGTGATTGGGTTGGGGGATGTGACACTACTCACCAGCAGATCAACCCTCTGATGCATCAGGAACCAAATGTGCTTCGGGGTGGGGTCCAGTTGGCGGAGGTGGCCCCTGGGGTGTGGCCTGGAAGCAACAGTCTCTCCGCCACTCCTCTCCTCTCTCTCTGCTTTCTGGCTGCTGTGATGGGAGCTGCTGCCCTCCTCCTGCAGGCCCTTCCCACTGTGATGTTTTTGGGGAGCCAGCTGACTGTGGACTGAAACCTCTAAAACCTACGAGCCCAAATAAGTCTGTCTTCCTTAAGCTGTGAGTGTTGGATATTGCATCTCGCAACAAGAAGAATGTCTAATGCATAGGAGAAACATTAATTGGCCCTGGCTGGGGAATAAATCTGAATCACTCAGCAAAGATGTCCTCCAAGCTCAGAGTAGCTACATTCTCAATAGCCACAGATTGTCACATGTAACATTCGCTGAACGCTGACACCAATGCCACTGGCCATCTATAGAAGGCCTAGGTGCAGATATATATGTCCTCACACAGCTTGTCTCACTTACTATCCAGAAATGTTATTTTTCCATTTAGCTGATACTACAACTTTGACCCCTGTCTTGTTCAGCCTCATCTATGTAAGGAAAAAGCGGAGCTGGAATACCATGCCAGTGCAGCAGTTTGACATTTCATCAGCATTACGAGTGTACCACATACAACGTTACCATGGGAAATAACATACAGACTGAAGGCTGGATTCAAAGTTTGTCCTCCTTCTCTTTCCCCTTTATTGGTCTGGCATTGCACAGTCCAGAATCATGCAGCTTGAGCTGCTACATTAATGGGGAATGTTGTTATTCTCCCACTCTGGTCTTCAAATGCACAAACTGTCCTGATTCTTTTTTCCCTATAAGTCATCAGCAAGTGCATTGTGAGAATCCAGCTGTAGAGGAAGAAATAGGACCAAAGGGAGAAGGTCCAGGCAAACTTCAGTGATGGCACTGAGGTTCCTGGGGAGAGCAAGGGAGGTGGGAGAGCTTAGAGCCTCAAGTTTGGAGGCCTAAGGGGAGGTTGAGAGGACCCTTGTGTAAGGGGTTGAACGAAGGATGTAGGTAGCCATTAGAGACTCATGGGCCAGTGGAGACAGCGAATCTCCCTTATGACGAATGGAAGATGAGAATGTTCAGGGTGCTTCAAAACAATGTTGTCTTGGGAAAAGTCCCTACACTGCAGTGGGCTCCAATTCACATTGCATACTTGGCATTACACTTCCGCTTTCTCGTTGTTGGGCCCTTTATCTCTCTACTCCTGTTTGTGAGCGCTGACCAGGATTCTTCCTTCCTCGCACATAACAGCCTCCCTGCATTGCGCAGTCTTTCTCCAGGAGAAGGATCACATGGAACTTCTCACTTTAGCACGGTCCAGTTACCCCTCTCCTTTCCCTCCCTCAGCCTCTCCTGTCCTGTCTCCAGCCTTGTGTTAGCTGCCTGTTACTGCGAAACAGATTCCCTAGAACTCGGCTGAAAGCAGCACTGCTGCCTCACCTCTCAGGGTCCTGTGCAGCAGCGTGGCTGTGGGCGGGGTCTGTCATGCAGCTGCAGAGGACAGTGGCTGTGGCTGAGTCCTTGAGAGCTGCACTAGGCTCAGGATCCTCAGTGGCTCCTCTGTGACGGGCTGGCGCCTCCACTGAGCTGTGGGAGCTTGCTGGTTAGTTCTCATTCATTCTCATTTCTCCCTCCCTCCCGCATTCTCACTCTTTTTCTCTTCCTTTCCTTTTTCTCTTCTCTCCTCCCTTCTTTGCTCCCTTCTTTCTCTTTTCTCTCTTCTCTTTTCTCTCTCTGCTCTCTCCCCTTCTTTCCCCTCTCTCCTCTCTTCTCTCTCCTCTGTCTTCTCTCTCTCTCCTTTTTCTCTGTCCCCGCCCTCTCCCCTCTCTCATTTCCCCTTCCCCCTGCCTCCTGGCTCCCTGTCTCACCAAGCCCACTCTGCACATTTCTCTCCATGGCCAGCTTGGGCCTCTTCACAGCGTAGAGGTTTCTGGGTAGCCAGGCTTTGTGGCAGCGCGCACTCTCCCCCCAAACAAGCATGGAAGGAAGTTGAAGCTGGTGACCAGGCCTGGGAAGCCACTCATCCCCACCTCACTGCATTTCACTGAGCCAGCCTAGGGGAGGGAACCACTCAAAGGCCTGAGCCTAGACAAGCAGGGTTTAGTGGGGTGACGCACCTCCCTACAGAAGAGCCCCCACATTTCTCACTGAGTGCAATTTCTGCCCCTTTCTGTGTCTCTGCAATGGAAGTGTTTTAAAGTTACTGCCCTGGAACTCACTCCTTATCTATATGCTTTCCTAACTTGTTTGAGTAAGACCAAAAGTCTTCTTTGAAGAAGTCTATGCACATTCTCCGGTGAATTTTAAAAATTACAGTCTTATTTACCACTATTAAAATGAAGCATCCCAAAGGCCCTGTAAAAAGCTATTTTTTAAAAAAGAAAGTCTCTTTGGGAAATCAGACTTGATTTGGTTTTTAACAAACAGTGATAACATATCAAACTTAAAAGACAGATTAGTTTTAGGGAAAGGTGATACACCAGCAGTGTGGGCGTCCTGGAGTGAACTCTTCAACAGTATTGCTTTTCATGCTCAGCCACTAATTAGAAAACCTGCCGTCTTGTGGGGCTGAACTGGGGCTTACTTTTGGTTGGATTGTTTTAAAAAAAACTTACAGAGACCAAGACTTGTTCAACATCCCCTTAACACACACTCACACTTGAAGAAGAAAACTCTAATCTCAATGAAGTATTGTTTAATTACAGGGCCATTTTAGGAATTCTTTATTTAAAAACTTATACCCTTAGCTTCTGCAAATGCTACTGAGGTTTTAAATTCTTCCAGAAAGTTGCTGGATTTTTTAGGGGGCGGAGGTTGGTTGTTTTTGTGACAGAGTCTTGCCATTTAGTTCAGGCTGGCCTGCATTCACTGTGTAACCCAGGGTGGCCTTGAACTTGTGATGGCCCTCCTGCCTCAGCCTCCCATGTGCTGGGATTACAGGCATGCACCACCGTGTCTGGCTGAGTTACTGGGCTTGGTTCTGCAGTGCTGGGGATCAAACCCAGGACCTCGAGCATGTGAGGCAAGTGTGTGTGTGTGTGTGTGTGTGTGTGTGTGTATGTGTGTGTGTGTACATGTGTGCGCGCTTGCGTGCTTGTGTGTGTTTTCTAATGCCAGATCTCTAAAGCTTTTCTTTCCTTTTTTTAAAAGACACTAAATCTCCAAAGCTTGTCTGTTTTCCCCCCTCCCCTCCCCTCCCTTTCCCTCCCTTCCCTCCCCTCCATCCCCTCCCCTCCCTCCCTTCCTTTTTTCCTTCCCTCTGCTTTTGTGACCCTGAAGAGTGATTTGATTTGAAGGGCTTCACATTGAGCTACGCCACCAGACTGCTTCCCTTTTTTCTCATCTTTTTTTTCCTTTTTTTTTTTTTTTTTTTTTTATTGGTACGGGGGATCGAACTCATGACTGCCTGCTTGCAAGGCAGGTGCTTATGCCGCTGAGCTAAATCCCCAGCCCCCACTTTTTTCTCATCTTGAGACCGGGTCTCACTGAGTTGCCCATGCTCAGCTTACACTTGTGATCCTCCCGCTTCAGCCTCCCAGAGTGCTGGGGACCTGTGCCATAGCACTTGGCTTCCAGAGCTTTTCTTGGTAATTCAGAGAGCAGTACCTGTGAGAGGAAGTAGGAGGTTCAAGGTGGCAAATAATTTGACTTTTATGTCTGTGTTTGGCGCCCCAGCACTGAGGAGCCCTAGCACCCTGCCCTAAGGGGTCGTTTACTCACAGAGATTTGCTGGGGTGGCGGATAAGGAAAACTGGACAGGAGCATCAGGGCACGGGCTGTTCCCAGCTCTGGGAGAAAGAAAAGAGCCCAGGGCTGTGGCCCAGGCGGAGCCCTTATTTCCTCCTTTACTACGGGATCGCGAGGTAAATACCTGAGGGTCGGATCCACAGGACTTCAGATCAGCATCTGACACCTGACTCCTGGAAGTCATAGCTGGTCATTGTAATCTTCTGTACTTTTTCATACAGGAAAAAGATTTTATTTAGAAATAAAAGCTTCTATTCTTCCTAGCTTTATCGCAGTGTAATTAACCAAAAAAATTGTTTCTATTTAAGGGATTCAGAAGTGTCTCCATGTACATATATGTCATGAGATGGTTACCATTATCAAGCTATGTCAGTGGTTCTGTCATCTTACATGTAATCACTTCTTTATTCTTCTGTGATGAGAAAGATTTAAGATTTTTCTCGGCAAATTTTAATTATGTGATACCATGTTATTAGTTCACCACCATGCTGTACATTAAATCCTTAAAATGTCATCATGTGAAGCTGAGCCTTTATACCGTTTGACCAACTCCCCGAGAGCCCAGGCAGCCCCATTCCACACTTCCTGCCTAGGAGCTAGGCTTTCCCAGCACCCAGGGAAGTGTGTGACACAGTGGCTGTTTGCCTTTCTGTGCCTGGCATGTTTCACTTAGCATAATGTCCCCCAGGTTTGGCCTCATTGTCACAAATAGCAGAATTCTTTCTTCTTAAAAACCAAATAGTATTCCTTTGTACATAGATGACACGTTTTCTTTATACATTCATCCATGGTTGAAAAACTACATTGAGTTCATGTTTCCAAAGGTTTTTTATTTTTTACTGTAAACCATGAGAAAATAGCAAGAGACATTCTTGGTAGTTTTCTCATGTGTCTTTATTCTCTGGTTTGGTTACCTGCAGATTAGGAGAGATTCCAACAACTCCCCCGTACCAAGAGTCCCTTCTTTCTGTCATCAGTTTCCTCCAGTAGGGGGAGGCTAAGGTGCTATTTTCTTTTTAATGTTTAAGTTGTACATGTTTCTAGTACATAATGAGTATATTCCTTCTGGGGAGTCAGAGCGTGTGTAATACATCATACATCATTTTCCATCCAGTCCCCTCACTTCCATGTCTCACTCAGGGGTGCATTTGCTATGATGCTTCACCCCAAATCCTTCAACAAAAGGTGTCTGTTGAACAGGAAGCAAAGTCTAAAGACCCTTCAAACTGCAGGGCCAGACAGAATATTCCATATACTCCCCTTCCTCTCCACAGCCGTGTCACCCTCCTCAAATTCAGCTCAGGGCCACTCATGGTCACATCAGCTACAGATGGGGACCCATGGATAAACAGAAGGGAGAAGCTGGGAGAGTGTCATGGGGCCAGGATGGGCAGCGGGGCTTCAGTCCTCATTTTGTTAACGCTCACACCTTTTCTCCACAAAATCATAGTTTTCCCATTGTTGCAGGTGGAGAAATCCAAAGGCATGAGTCTAAATAACTAGCTCTTGTGCAAATTAGCAGAACCAAGCATTTAAAAGGAAAGTGTCTAGCTAGCCTGAGGCTTGTGGGTCTTTTCTGGGTAACAGGAAGGATTTTAGTCTTGGCCTTGTCTGGCAGTTGAGCTGTGTTCTTCTCTCTGCCCTGGTGGCTCCATTCTGCCCCTGGTAACTGGTAACCCGCTCATCAAGTAAAAAGGGGGAGCTGAGGTGAGCCCGTGGCACTTAGGCAAGTAACAATAGTTGTCACTCTCTCTTGTTTAATCCTATAGTGGAGTACGACAAGGAGTTCTCCCCTCGCCAGCGACACCACAAAGAGTTCAAGTTCAACTTATCCCAGATTCCTGAGGGTGAGGCGGTGACGGCTGCTGAATTCCGCATCTACAAGGACTGTGTTGTGGGGAGTTTTAAAAACCAAACTTTTCTTATCAGCATTTATCAAGTCTTACAGGAGCACCGGCACAGGTATGAAGGCTCGAGGAAGCCCCCCATGCGGGGCCGGCCCCATTTTCCATCCCCCTCTGTCCTCACGTGACCCCGAGTGTGTCTGGAAGGTGTCACAAAACTTGGGGCAGCTGGGAATGTGGCCAGAGGGGTGCTCAAAGGGCCTTGGTTGGCTGGCAAGATCCTTGGGCTGTTAAGTGGACTTTGCAAATAGTCTTCCTCCCCTGAGCAAGCTGGCGAGTGGGCTGTACTGAGCACCCTTTGGGGTCACACACGCTCTAAATTTATTGGGGATGGAGAATGTGCCCTGCTACTGTTGGGTCCCTACTTTGAACAATGGGTGAGGGTGGCTAGAATCAATTCCCAAGTTAAAATTACATAGCGATACTCATAAGCGATATTGATTCTGAGGAATGTAAGACTGCACTCATGCATATCATATGTGTGTGTGTGTGTGTGTGTGTGTGTGTGTGTAAGGTATTTTTACCATTTGGATACAAGAGAATGCTAGATCCCCACCCCCATATATCTCTGTTATTATTATTTTCTAAAATGAGTGCAAGCCATTTTAAAAGGCTTAATAAATTATGTTCTCAGGGCAGCTGCCTAGCAATAAGGGTAAAGAGGTGAAGATTATAGCAGTTAATTCAAATCTACAGTATCCATAAAAGAAGGGATAACTGAATTTTGGTGGCCTTTAGGGGTCAGTTTAGTTTTCAGTGAGAACTGAACACACAATAGGTACAAAGGCCCCATAGCCACTGGAGCCCCATTTCATCTGCAGGTTGACCAGCATCACCGTGTAGTTCTCATTGTGCAGAGGCAGAACTGAGTGAGCTATAGGATAGTCTGGGAACTGCATGTAGACACAGGGATAAGAATTAAAGAATGGATGGAGGCTGGAACCCCTCTGTGTAGACTCTGAGGAATTTGTCACATTTGGTTCTATAAACCAAGTCCCAGATTCTTGGCTTTGGTTTTGGAAGTCTTTTGACTTTGTAAGAATTTGCAAAAGTTTAGAAACAACTTCAGATTCTTCTGAATCTATTGATCTGTGTATGGTTCTGCCACAAATACACACCCTGAAATCTTGAGGAACATGAATTTGACCCATGAAAGGCTGATTGTACTTTGGAAAACATCACCAGCACACATCCCTTCTGCAAGTTGGTCTGTAATGGTGGGGAAGTGGGGTGCTTAGAAGCAAGAAGGGTGGATGCCAGGCCCTGCGGCTGCACCATAAGTAAAACATAGCTATCGTGATACCTTTATATTGCGTGAGATCTTCACACCAAAAAAGAAATTGATGTCTGATTTTCACTCTTAAATGAAAGTATATTCAATGGTTTTCCAGTAGAGAAGGCCTCTTTTGGAAAGCACATAATTTATTGCTAGATACTTATCTTTTGATACTTTGGAGAGAATTGGTATTCAGTGATTCTTTGGCAGTGCTTTAGCATTGAGTTTTCAATCTGCCAAATTATTTATACCATTATTGTTCTCTGGTGGAAATAACCTCCTGGTATGTTTTTGGCTGAGAAGTTTGTTTAGAATATATGATTTTCTCTGTCCTGCGGGAAAAGCACTAGAATAAAAACATTAGGCTGGAATTTTAGGGAGAATATGGAATTATTTTTTTAAATTATTATTATTTTTTAAAAGAGAGCCAGCAGAATCTTTGAGGTTTGTGCTGGACTCCAGCCAAAACAGAACAGCTGCCTTCGGCTCATGATGGTGGCGACATACTTCCTAGAGACCCACGGTGAGCTTGGAAAACAAAATCCCGCATGGCTCCAGTCCCCAGCAGCTCCCTGTCAAAGCAGAGAGCTGTCTTTTTTGCATCCAGGATGAGAGCATTTGGTGACTGGATGTGTTTAATTTTTGTGCACAGGAGAGAGAAAATACTGGGAGAACTGGGGGAAATTTCATGCTTTTGAAGGGCTGCAGGGTGGCCATGAGATTTCTTACCAGTGAACCGGGAGCCCAGGACTCTTGCTATCCTGGGGCTCTGGATGCCACTGTAAGCTCCCCCTGGGGGAGACTTTGTTCTCCCCATATGTACTGTCTTGGGGTGTCTTGGCTGAGAATCTTTTTCCAAGCTGGTAAAGAAAGTTTTGTGTCCAATCCATGTTTAAGTAGAATTTGTAGCATTTGATGGATTTCTTTAATTTAGCAAAGGATTATTTTGCAAAATAACTGGCCTCATTGAAATAGGGGGTCAGGATTTTACATGCTGAGTAATGCACTCAGCAGACAGCCAGAGAAGCCATCCATCAGACCCCTGATATAAAATCACTCACGGGTCCCAGGGAGGACTTGTGGAAATTGGCCTTTGCTCTGGACCCCACAGAAACATGCTTGCTTATCAACTTATTCCAGATTCTTGCTGAGCAGTAACTGGGCCAGGTAAGTTTTTAAAAGGTGGCTACCTGAATAGATGGCACTTTCAGTAAGATAGGGAAATACTTGCTACTTACTCAGAACTTGAAAATAAGCCCTTAGAATTTAAATCACAGAGAGATGTGATGCAATCCATACAGTGGGTAGTGAGATGAACAACTCAAGTGTACACTTAAGTCCACAGGGTATCCTTTACATTTTTAAAAAACATATGTTCCATGGTATTATATGGTGTCTATATTTTAAGATGAGTTTGTTGGTCTGGGAGTGTAGCTCTGTGGTACAGCACTTGCCTCACATGATTGAAGCCCTGAGTTTAGTCCTCAAAACAAAAATGAGCCAGGTGTCAGTCAGTAATTGGTGTTATAATTCATCATATTATGAGGATGTTGATAAAAATTTGCATTTATAAAGAGCTAACAGTTTGGAGGAGACCTTCTCTTATATGCTCTTGTTAGGATTTTGCCGTGACCCATGGGGCAGGCATTTTACCTTTGAATCACATGTGACACACATGAAAATGCCTGAACCAGTGCTGACTGTGCCTCCTGAAAGTCACCCTAATAATGTGGGGACAGTCCCAGGATGAAGGTGAGGTGCCAGAACTTGTAAGCAGCCTCCTTTTGTGTATTCCCCTCCCCTCGATTTCCAGATGTGGGGATCCCCAGGGTGCTTCCCTGTGGAGGACAAAGGCGATTGCCTCCCTGGTGGTGAAAATGTGCCTGATAGCATTCAGGCCCCAGGACTTTGACTTTCAAGACCCTGGGCTAGATAACCTTTGCAAACCTTTATTCTCTTGATCAAGTATCCATCTATTAGTAGTTTTTTTAGAGGAAGAGAATGGAGAGAGAAAGACTACAATTGATTTACACGGAAGTATTTGTTTTTTTATACAGTATTATGCTTCCCTCCATTTGCTTCTCTACTACCCGCTTCCATGAAATTTAAGCACTAAGCTGTCTTCACACTCGGAGCCTAGGCTGCTCTGGACACCTGTAGCCTTTCACATGCGTGTATGAATGCAGCGTGATGGTGCCACCTTGCTTTTCAAATGTGTTCACACGCTGAGTCCTATAGTTCTTGACCGAATTTCACATAGGTAGAAATCAAAGAGACTCTCTTACAAGCCAGCTAGAGATTTTAAGAGAGACCTGTTTAGTGTCTGAACCATGGTCCTGTTTGTTATATGAATAAACCACACCTACTTCTGCTAGTTTTGACCTTTCATGTTCTACTCTATGTTTTGGCAATTTCATTGGTTGGCAGCAATGGACTGTCTTCTATGCCTCTGCTAACTTTATATTCCATCATGGTCTTTTGGAAGATACTTAAAATGAGAATCACCAAATTGCAAATGAATATCCTCCTGGTATAAGTAATATCAAAACATATTCATATGTAGAAAAAAAGCAAGAATATATATATACATATGTATGTGCATGTTGTGTATATAAATAGTGTATATATACACACATGCTTTCATGTAAATTTATATAAATTGTTCATTTGTTTTTTAAAATGTTGGTTCATGTGTTTCATTCTATTTTCAGAATCCTTAGGATATGAATGAATGTAGTCAAGGAAACAAGCTAATACTGCTTTAGACGCAGGAAAAAAATTCCTTAGGTCAACCTAGAAGCTAAGCTAATGAAGTCCCTAGGAGCTATTGCGGACTGAATTACTGCCTTAGTATTTGAGAAAATTCACAAACTGATCTATTTTACAAGTAGACCATCATTTTTCCAGAAGAAAAATGACTATTGAAAGACAAAAACATGTATATATTTTAGAATTTTTGACTTGGTATTCCGAACCATTAGCAGAAATAGGGAGCTTGGGAATAAGCTAAGGAAAGGTAATGAAGCTGAGTGATGGGCTTACACTTGTCTGAGTCAGGCAGGGAGGTCTCACGAGAGCTTTCATCTCAGCACAACGAGCTAATGAGGGCACATGCAAGAGGCTGTAAGGGGCCACTGAAGTAGATTAGGTACCCAGCTATTGAAAGAAGTAAACTTGATTTACTCAGTACTGTTGATTGAAAATACTATTCTTTTTCTAAGTACTTCAGTGACACCATCATCATAAATTAGGTGAAAAAAATATATATATGTATGTATGTTTGTTTGTTTGTTTCTGGGATCTTTATGTTGTTTTGTTGATTTTTTCCTTTCTTACACCAATACTGCACTGCCTCAGTTCTTTTAGATTTATAATGAGGATTGATATCTGGTATATAAGCTTCTTAAATTTGTTCTTGTGACATTTATGGCTAGTAATGCCACTTTATAACTTCATAGAAACTTTAAAATTTGTTAGTTTCCACAAAAAACAGAAAAACTTGCTGGGCTTCTGATGAGGGTTTCAATAAATCTAGACATCAATTTGGAAAGAATTTACATTTTAATAGTGCTAAGTGTACCACTATAAGAGTATGGTTTTGTTAGACTTTCTTTAATAGCTCTTGAAAATATTTATTTTGGGAGTTTGAGCATTTTCATTGGATTACTTTTACGTTTGATGCTTTTGTTAAGTCACACTAGCTTTTAAAAATTTCAATGTCTGTTTTTCACTCATATGCAGATCTCCTGATATTTGTATATTAATTGGATATCTGGCAACCTTGAAGATGCCAATTTAATTCTAATAGATTTTCTGTACAATCTTTTGGAATTTCTATAATTATTCCATCTAAAAATGTCAGCCATATTTCTTTCAAACTCCTATTTTTGGTTCTCCCTTTATTGTGTTGGCTGGTATATCCAATCCAGTACAGTGAATGTGGAAATCCATTCAGATTTCTAATCTCAGAGGAGCCAGATAAACTATTTCACCATTAAGAATGATGGTTGTTATAAATGTATTGTGGATAATTTATTAGATTAAGGAAATTATGTTCTATTACAAGTTTTCTAAAAGATTTTTTTTTTAAATTAAGAATTGATGTGAAAAGCTGGGCGTGGTGATGCACGCCTGTAATCCCAGCACTCGGGAGGCTGAGGCAGGAAGAGACCAGTCTAGGCTACAAAGTGAGCTCAAGGCCAGCTGAACTGCATAGAGACCCTGTCTTAAAAAAGACCAAAAAAAAAAAAAGAATTGATGTGGAATTTTATCAATTTTTTTCTGAATCTTTTGAGATATGGTTTTCTTCTGTGTTATAATGTTAGTACCAGTACCACATTAAATAATTTTCAAAATACTGATTTCCCTGAAAGAAGTTCAACTTGTGATGTATTATCCTTTTTATATTAAGCAGGACCCAAAGACCATTGGTAATTTTGTTATCTGAGTCACCTGTGAGTCTGTTTCCATTGCCTTTTGCTTCCCTTGATCCTCATTTGATTTTATTTCCTGGTACGCCTGATAAGATTATCAAATTTTTGATGTAAGTAAATAAATCAGTTATAGATATTGTCACCGCCTTCCAGACCTGACTTAACGTTCCTCTGGGAATCAGATAAGATGCAGGCAAATCATCTTGTTTTCTTTGTTCTGGTTGAGGCTGGTTTCAGGATTTGTTGAGGCTCGTCTGGTACTGCTTTTCTCTTTCTCCTATAGTCTAGCCCTTCAAGGGTGTCAACTGCAAGTCTAGAATTCTTACTGAGGGCCTTTTCCTTGGTGGGCTGTGAACTGTAATTTTTAACTCCCCAGCATTGTGACACTGCCAAAAATTCAGCTTTGCTGTTAAGCCTCTAAACAATTTCTGCTTGTTTTCTCAGCTTCTCGTTCCGTGTGTGCGCAGCTTCATATTTGGCAAATATCTCTAATGAAAATACCGGTGTTCAGGGCAGCCGGAAGATTGGGGGGAGGGGCAGGACAAAGGACTGGACAGAAGTGAGCCTGTGCTCTGTGAGGTCACTTCTACACTTTCACGTGGGTGCAGCTCTTTCCTCCTGGACCAGCTCGTTGTGTTCTAGCTCTCCTGAGCTGTAGTTTTAGGGATACCGGCCTAACCTAGGCTGCTTCTGCCTTCTGTTTGGGCTACGCCTCATGCCAGGAACTAACATGCTCCGGACTGAAAAAGTGGTGCCACATACAAGGCTTGCTTGGTGCTTTCTGTTGTCTTTGAGGTCTTAGTCTTGACCTGTCTTTGAAGTGTTGCCTGGCTAAGTTGCTCTAAGATGACTCAAACAGGTTTTTAAAAAATTGTTGTTGTTAATCCATTATTTTTAGGTACTCTTTGTGGCAGTGTTACTCTGATACCTAATAGCCAGGAGCTAAAGTCTCCGGATAATAAGTTTTATTATGTTCATTTGAAAGTCTTTTCAATGCTTCCCCACAAATATTGGTGTTTGTATCATTAACCAAATGTTGTAGTTCCATAAACAAGACCCAGACCCACTGTTCGATCCAGTTCCAGGATCTAGGGGAGTAATTTCTTTAGAAAAGCATTACTCACGGACTTCTTGTGACTTCTGTTGGGATTTCAGTGCTACCTACTAGGCTGAAGATAAAAATTCAATCTCTGTAGATACCTGAGCCAAGTTTCTTTTTGGAAGATAAGGGCAAATTCGAGAAAGCCAGATGGGAGAAGAAAACCAGAGCCTTTTATCGCTGAACAGCCACACCTGTTTCTCTTTGTTTTCTGGCTTTCACAGCAGATCCTCAGGGACTCCTGAGATCCTACTGCTGACTTGATAATCTTTGGCTCTCTCAGCGTGGGCCTTGGGCAAGCAATGAACCTTTACCTCTGAAAGGGAGAAACACAACTGATCCCAGCTCAGGTTATGTAACTAGTTAGTTTCATCTTCTCAGGTGCGTATTTCTTATAACACCACCATCAGCACAGCAGCAAAAGGCTTAAAATTCTACCAAACCTCTTCCTCAGGCTGTGTTCTGTGCTTTGTAAGGCAGACTGTCGAATTCAAGTCATAGAAAATTGCCCACACTCAAGAATGGTTGGACAGGAGAAAGGGACACCATGCTTGGGAAATGCTGATCCACTAGGTAAACTTTAAAGACAAAATAGATTTTGACTTCTGGAAGTGATGCATTTCATATTGGTCATTCCTAGCAACAGACTGCTTTGAGTGGCCCACATCTCTGTGCAAAGGATTCCAGCTTTGTGGGAGACAGGCCTGATATTAGTGGTTAAGAGTATTTTGTATGACAGTCTTTTTTAAAATAATAAGCATATTTTAATTGTTTCATTCCCTCACATTTGGGCAAGGATATAGAAATACAGGGTTGGGGAATTAAAAGGGGTGAGATTTGGGGGAAAAAAACCACATTTAAAAGATGGTGGAACCCTTTACCCCATCTGAGCCTGTCATTAAGGTAGGCTGGGATAGTTCCAGTATTTTGAAGTGTTATTTTGTTGATGTGGAAAAAGAGGATAGGTTAAACAGCCGTGACCGTGTGTGATGTCTCCTCACCCTCTCTTCCACATTGCACTCAGAGAAGCAGGTCTCGGAAAACACCACTGCCTTGAACTTCTCTCCCATGATTTTGCTTGTTAGCATAACTTGCCAGTTCCCTGAGCTTGAGATGATCATCCTTTGCAAGCACCCTCTGTCTGCTTTGCACTCCCGTAGGAAGAGCAGCAAGACATCCTGTGAGCAGGTAGCTTCAACCTTGGTTCTGCAAAGGGGGCAGAGGCCGCACTGTCACATTCGATGAAGAGGGAGAGGATGTGAGCCCTGGCTCACACACAGTGCTCTCGGATCAGCAGTAACAGTCATGTCTTAGAACCCGCCAGAAATGCAGTTCTCGGTGGCCCCCACCCCACCCCAGGCTATAAGAGTATACACAGTACTTGGGCCGGTTGCCCTGGGTTCAGATCCCAGCTCGGAACTCACTGGCCCTGACTGAACAAGCTACTTGGCCTCCTGGTGCCTCAGTTTCCTACCCTGGAAGGTTGACACCAGTCAGGAGTATTTATCTCTTGCAGACTTGGGAGACATTGACATCTGTGAGAGCCCTGGGAACAGTCACGGGGCCAGCACTGTGTTAACACAGGCTGTGTCCGTGTTGTGGTAGCCGGCAGGTTTGTGCCGGTGTGTAAGATGAGAGGCCAGAGTCTAGGCATTTGGTATTTGAAGCCCTCTTTATATCATGCGAGCTGTTGAGGAGAAAACTAAGTGGCCTGACATTAATTAAAACAGCCAATCAAATAGTAATATTCATTCACTCTTGCTTCTCAAGTCTGGGTGTGTGTGTACATACGTACACACCCCACTTGAAGCTACACTTTTACAGTCAGTAGACTGAGGAGGCCAAGCATCACAGAGGAAAAGAAAATAGATGTGAATCAGCCCAGAACCACTTTAGTGATTTCTTGTCATGCTGCCTGTTAAATGCTTCTAGGGTGACCCGTCAAGCTGTGCCTTGAAGCTTGATTCATTTTAAAGTTTCTCATCTTGGCTGTGTCCTAATTGTTTCATTCTGCTGTAACAGGGTCTAAGACTTGATAATCTAAAAGAACAGGATTATTTTCTTCAGGCTTTTTGAGACAGGAGCTCACTGTTCAATTTAGATGGGCCTTGAATCACTATAAAGCCCCAGGTTGGCTGGCTTCGCACTCATGGTAGTGCTCCTGCCTCAGCCTACTGAGTTCCAGGGTTACAGGTGTGCATCATTGTGCCTGTCTGTGGAGTAGGTATTTATTGGCTTGCACTTGTAGAGGCTTGAAGTCCAAGGTGGAGGGATTGTGTCTGTGAGGATCTCCTGCTGTGTTCCATAGTAACAGAAGGTCAGAGGGCAAGAGAGCAGGTGCAGAGGAGCAGGGGGAGGGGATGAGTCATCCTGTGACCCCCAGCCCACTCTGGTGATGATGTCATTAACACACTCCAGCCAGCATGAACCAGCGTGCGTGACGGCCCCGTTGAGCATCTTGTAGCACTACTGGAACAAACAGATCTAATCACTTGTATTGGTCTTTTTACCAACAAATAGAAAGGAACCCAGTGGGACAGTCATGCTTATAGCACAGAGGTTCTAGCCTCCAGGCTGGGAGACATAAATTACAATCCCGAATGCATAAATCATCCACATGGCAGAGCCTTGGTGGCCTAATTGTCCTCGCCACCTCTCAACACGGTTGCACTGGAGACTGAGTTTCCAACCTGTGGACTCCGGGAATGCATTCGAACTGGAGCAGCGGATGCTGATGTTCTCCTCAGAACACAGTGTCCGCCTGTGGGGAGGGGCAAGGCACTACCAGCAGCACTGTCCACGGTGGACATTAGCCGTTGAGAGGGCAGCTTTCTCCTCACCCCAACTCACATCGACCCACTGTGATTCCCAACCCCGTGGCTGCCCGTGTGCCCTAATGCTTCTGCAGTATCTGGCTGGCACTGGCATTTGTTTGCAGCGTAGTTTGATGTTCCTCTGCGCTCTCGCTCGGCCTGGGCTCTGCATTTGTTGGTGCTACTTGTTGCATATGGGACAGGCCATGAGACACGTAATGGCTGAGAGGCCAGCCTCTGCTTAAATTTGGCTTCCCTGCACAATTACCAAAGGTGTCAGCATCAAACTGCACTTGCTTAGGTCAGACCCTAACAGCGGAGGCAGGAGGCCGTCAAGAAGGAACCCTCACATCCATATTCCTGGGACAGGCCTCTGCAAGGAATTCCTCCTCCTGCAGTAGCCCAGCTCCGCCTTTTCTCTCGGGGGTGCTTGTCTGCTGATGGTGGTCTCTGCCCAAGAACTAAGGTCAGCCCCTGCAATAAGCACTTCTAACCAGTGGTCTTTGTTTCCAAACAGCCTACGTGGATATCTCTTTTTTTCCTTCTAACAAGCTGCTTCTTGGGGCTGTTGGGTAGCTCAGTGCTTTCTTAGCAGGTAAAAGGCCCTGGTTTCTGTCCCTAAAACCCAAGGTAGAGTTTCCCCTTTCCTCATCCTCTTCTGGGGCCCACTGCTCCACCGCCATGTGCATGTCACAGACTCTTCCAGTTCCCAAATAAACTCTTTGTTTAGAGAGTTGGTCTCACTGTTGCTCAGTTCAAGTTGACTGGCTGAGTGGCCCTGAGCCACTCTACGGCTCAGTCCCTCAGCTGCAGGAAGCGCCTCCACCCCAAATGCAGACTGCCCCCTCTGCTCCTCCTGAGGGTCAGGGAAGCCCTCATCACGTACTTCATGCATGGAAAGCACACTGTAAATACCGTCATTCCTTTATCCTGCTCCATGCCACTACATTCTTGCATTACTTTGCTTGCAGAGGACCTCAGCATTTTACATCTCAACATCTAAATTCAAGACCACCTTACTACACTGGCCCATAGGGTTTTGAATCTTCCAAGGCTTGGGGTTGGACCACACACATTTAATAGGACTCATGAGCACTGAGGCCTGGCGTGGCTGGCATTGTTTGGTTAGATAAGTGTCCCAGAGACAACATGAATTCGTGGGGGCCCCCCATAACTCAGTAGCATAGTCAGGAGAGAAATTCGGCCCTCCCTGCCCACAGCTCACCACAAACCTTGTGGGTCCTGCTCCTTCCACCTAATGATGACTAATCCTTCGCGTCCACTTGCTTTTGCCTTGGTCCCAAGTTCCACTTTAGATTCTTACTCTGTCCCATTTCTGCCCTCACCTCTCTTTGGGGTCATCTTTCTTCCTTTTTGGGTGGTGGTTTTCTGTTTCATCCCTTACCTTCTCCTGTATTCACTTCCTAGTTCTCTCATTGTAAAACCTACTCTTAATAAAAGCTTATTCCATGTCTTCCTCCTAGCTGTGCCACTCAGACTTGGACTGTTTCCCTCTTCTCTTTGGACAAGTGCTGAAGTTGGGCGCACGCTGTGTCTTTGAAGCCCTGGCCTTTCCCGGGAGCTCTGCACCTCGCTGTCCTGG
Organism: Cavia porcellus; assembly: GCF_034190915.1. NCBI lineage: Eukaryota > Metazoa > Chordata > Mammalia > Rodentia > Caviidae > Cavia > Cavia porcellus. The sequence continues at coordinate 13,264,078 of NW_026947496.1, forward strand.
CTGCGCTGGTCTCTGCACAGTGCCAGCCTCCTTCCGCCCCTCTGACACAAACGTGTCCTGCACATCCCCTGGGGCTGGGACTCCTTTCCCATCGCACCCTTCATACTGCTTGTGTTATTTTTGGACTGCAGTCCAAACAGAACGGAATGGAATTTATGTCTGTCTGCCTCTGAACTTCAAAGCCTTGGACCGCAGTCTCCCCTCGCTGTTTTCCATGGAAGCCTTGCTCTCCCATTAGGTTGCTGCTCCAAGCATGGGGTGGGGGGCGTGGATTTTGTCCACAGGGAGTGCGACACATTCGTGTCAGGAGAGCTTTAAAGTGGATGGGCTCCAGTGTGGCCCCTGAGGGCTCGGCCAAGCAGCTGAGTAAACTCCTCTTAGCTGTGCCCACTGTTTATTTTCGTGAAAGATGACAATAGAGTTCCCTTCTATCGCAAAATAGCTGTGCAAGCGGGAGAAATGGTCTGTTCCCATCTAAAAATTTTCACTTGAAGATGTTTCACTGGCCTCGTGAAAATAATTTGCAGGCTAGAAATGGATTTCATTCATTCGTCACGGGTTCTCTCTGATAATCTCAAAAAGGAGTGTGTCGGTGTGCGGAACTTGTTTGAATCAGAACTAAGTCGCTTCACCTGTTCTTTCCCCAAGTCCTCTACTTTGTGAGTCTGTGACCCTGGCCACAGGTCTGTCTCAGTTCCCTCAGCTGCAGAATGGAGATAGTGTGTTATTACCACGTTTCCCGCCAGAAAATAATCAGCCTTGAAAACTAGAGATTGGAAACACCAGCCATAGGGCAGTGGTGGACTCTTAAGCTGTTTGGACTGAGTCCCTTCCCACAAGGCTGGGCGTGGCGTTGTCCAGGGTAGCATGTGACACTTTTAGATTCTGAAGCCTCCTGGGTTTTGAATTTTCAAATAAGGGCTGCTTGTTTTTAATGCTACTGATATTTTTAGCCCTGTAAGATATCATAAGAAAATACTCCAAGCATCAGAGGATTTTAATTTCTTTGTGGCCAAAGTACAGCCCTCCCTGTGGGGAGAATCCCCAGCCACTTCATTCTAGGGTGGAGGCCCAGGGGTGCGAATCAGGTTCAGACTGGTTCTGAAACATGCGAAGGTGACCCTGATGACAAGTGAGGGAACAGAAAGAAACCCCCACACACCGTCTTCCCATAGCCCCAGGACTAATGTTGGTCAAAAGTGAAAATATAAAAATATTCTGTGTGAAGGGACATGTCTGTAGCCCCAGCTCTTTGGAGGCTGAGGCAGCAATACTGTTTGTGCCCGGGAGTTGAGAGCCTGCCTGGGAACAAACAAGACTGAATGTATACCCATTGGATACGTCTGCATGGAAAAGGTCTACCACTCGCCCTGGAGCCTTCAGGGGGCTCCATGATTAGGGGAAAAGGGCTAGTTACTGAGCAGTGCGGTGTGGTTCTTGTTTCTCCTTACTTCACAGGCACTAACAGATGATCTTCAGGTTCTAGTTTCAAAAAGGATTTAAGCAGCACACAGCTTTGTAAATGCCCCGTGGGTCCTGACTGTACTCTCACTCTACTCCCGCTGCTGCCTACTTTCCTTTTTAGAATTCACCAGCCACAGAGTAAGCTATTAGCAACTGCCTTAAAAATAACGTAATGCAGTAGTAAAATAAATGAAAACAAATGCAATGATACTGATTTGTAATTTGTGCTGATTTCAGAAAGGATTTGATAGGAACAGTCACAGCGAGGGCTTGGCAGACATCGCAGGAGCCCTGTGCAGAGGGGACCACTGGTGTCCCCAGAGGGCCTTGTGACAGGTCGTGTCTCCTCCTCCCTGTGGCATCTGTCTGTCCCTGTAGGGCTGCAGGGGTGGCCAGATTGGGACTGCAGTGGGGCAGCGGGTGGGTCACCGTGCCACGTTTTCTCTCTTTCAGAGACTCTGACCTGTTTCTGTTGGACACCCGAGTCGTGTGGGCTTCAGAAGAAGGCTGGCTGGAATTTGACATCACAGCCACCAGCAACCTGTGGCTGGTGACACCCCAGCACAACATGGGGCTCCAGCTGAGCGTGGTGACACAGGACGGTGAGTGGAACCTTGTGTACTCCTGAACTGTGGCTGGTAGCTTTCTTTTCCTTCCCCTCCTGTGGTCATGTTGGGGTACTCATCTCCAGGGTGACCTCACTTACTATTCCCTTGTGGCTGCCCCTGGAAGCAAAAACCCTTCTAGCTGAGATATGGATCCAAGAGTCACGACAGGGGACAGATTTCAGTGGCAGGAGTGTCGGGAGAAGGGAGACAGAGCTGGGTCTATGCGGGGATCCCTCCAGCCCGTTCCTTCCGCAGCTGCAAAGCTCGGGGTCCTGACTTGCGGTCTGCTCACTGATCAGGGAGAAATGAGGTCAGAAGGAATGAGGGAGCATGGGTGAATAAGACCCCCCAGAAAGAGGGGTGCGCCCGGAGGTCATCTCACTCCTCCTCTGACCCATGCTCTGAAGGGTCTGCCGTTGCAGGCTGGAGAGCTCAGGAGGCTTCCCCAGACACCTACCCTCACTGTCAGCATGTGAGGTCTCGGAAAGGGTTGCTGCATGGCGTCTGTCGCTATGGGACTGAGATTCCAGCAAGTGAAGGGGGTTGTGCTCTGGTTTGCATTCCAGGCCTCCATGTTAACCCTCGCGCTGCGGGCCTTGTGGGCAGGGATGGCCCTTATGACAAGCAGCCCTTCATGGTGGCCTTCTTCAAGGTGAGCGAGGTACACGTGCGCACCGCCAGGTCTGCGCCAGGTCGGCGTCGTCAGCAGAGTCGTAACCGCTCCACCCAGTCCCAGGATGTGGCCCGGGTCTCCAGCGCTTCCGGTAGGTGCGCATAGCCCCGCTGGGCTTGGTGAGAACAGAGCTCTGGTCAGTGGTGTCGGAGGTTTACAGATTCTGCTTAGCAGATGCGGTGGCCAGCGGTGTCCTTGCGTGATGACAAATCATCACAGGCACAGAATGTCTAAGTGGGTTCCTAGGGCCCTCACTGCAGAACGGTTGTTATCCAAGGACCCTGGCTGCAGGCATCCAGACTATCTCTTTACCCAGAGGAGCATCTGCTGCGTTACATCCACCTAGCTCCTCTGCTGTGCCCTCAAAATCAGGGAAACCTTCCTGTTATTTTTGGTTGCCTTCCTTAACCCCGGGGCTGCAGTGTATGTATGGTTGAGAAGTCCTGTCTGAAGCACTTGGAGCCAGAAGTATTTCAGATGTTTTATTTTTTCAGATTTTAGAATATTTGTATATACATAACAAGATATTGCCAGGCATGATGGTGCACCCCTGTAACCCCAGCTGAGGCTGAGGAGGCTGAGGCAGGAGGATCCTTGGGAACTTGAAGCCAGACTGGGCTACAAAGTGAGCTCAAGGCCAGCCTGCACTGCATAGCCAGCCCCTGTCTCAAAAAAGACAAATAAATAAAATAAAGCTGTCTTGGGGGCAGGAGCCAACCCTAGATGCAGAGGACCATTATGTTTCACAGATGCCTGGTACCCAGCCTGAAGGTCATTTCCACAGTACTTGTAGAGTACTTTCACGGTGACCCATCACATGCAGTCAGGGATGGGATTTTCCCACTTGTGACATCGTGTTAGCACTCCAAAAGTTTCAAATTTTGGAGCTTTTCAGGTTTCAGATATCCAGATTGGGCCACTCAACAGGTGCACACAAACCTTGTGTATTTGTGGAGCATGGACCTGTGTTTATCAGCGGCCTTGGCTGGAAGTGACGGAAAGTCAACACTGATGGCCCTGGAGAGTGGGCTGGACTGAACCGGGAAGTTCAAGGCTCTGGCTTTTGGCTTGGCTGGGTGGGCGGACTCAGGCGATGTTAGAATCGTGTTCTCCTTTTCTGTTTCCCTTTGTTGGTGGTATTCTCAGAAAGAGTCTCTGTGTGGAGGCAGGAAGGCAGCCACAGTCCCAGGGTTTTGTCACGCTTGGCGATCTCGACCACAGATGGGGAGAGAGCCCCGCTTTCCTGGCAGTGCTGGCAGACAGCAGGGCCTGGCCCGCATCCTGCACCCTACCCTGTGGCTCCCTGATGCCCGGGAAGTGCTCCAGTGGGTCAGGCCACATCACGTGTGTGCACCTGGGGCCGGGGAGGTCCGCCTCCTTCTACCTGGAGCAGCTGAGGCTCCAGGGCAAGAGAGGAAAGACCCTGCTGCTGCGTCTCTGACCAGTCTCTCATGTGTCCCACCCATGCCAGGCCCTGTAGCGGTCAGGGCTGAGGTGCAGTGGAGAGGAGTGGACCTTCCCTCCTGACAGCCCTCCACGTAGCTGTTCACTGGAATTGAACTCAAGCCCCCACATTTCTGTCCTTCCAGCAGTGCCTGTGTGTCCTGGTTTCCTTTGAGTAGCCTGGGGATCAAGAAGAAAGCAGAGGGTTTGGTAGGATTTGCAGTCAGAGCACCTGCGTGCCTTGTTGCTACCTTTCGACTCTGGACAGACCCAATATTTTCAGATTCACTTTCCACATCTGTAAAGTGGGAATGATGAGTGCCTTGCAGATGGCTTGAGATGAAATGAAGTCCACTCCATCTGGCTGAAAATGGCACTCAAAGACGTATTCTAGCCAACCGTAAGATGCAGGTGCTCAGGGTGGGTGGATGCCAGAAGTAAACTACGGCTGGAAGTCACTTTTATTTTTCCAGGTGGCTGTCTATAAATGGCACTTTCATTGCCCAGAAAGAGTTAATGCAACTCCCCAAAGTGCTGGGTTTTCTTTGGGAAGAAGAATCTCTTCAACTTCAGGTTCTGACTTTCTGCGCTGTGTCTTTCACATGGAACTTGAAACCCACCACCCAGGGTGATGTAACAGTGTGTTTCTGGCCTTCTTGGTGTTTCTTGGAAACCTTGCCCAGCATGGGCATTCCTGTGTTTACCACTACAAACGGCCAGGGCTGGGGCTTTACAAAGAGAAGAGGGGAGAGAAGTGCCTGGTTTCTCTTATTCACTTCAGAGGCAGCTCCCTGAACAGAGCTGATGATCTGTGGTTCCCTCTGGGGCATGATGGTGGCGTCTGCCAGCGGTGGGCTTGAAGTCATTCATGACCTGTGGTCAATCGGTTCTGGGACCTCAGACATGGAGGCATCTCTTGAGATGCTGATTGCTTTTGAAACTTAAAAACTCACAGTTGATTAATTCAACACTCACCCCACCAGCCCAGTGTATACGCACACCAATTTTTTTTTTTTAATTGAGAAAACATGTTGTCGCTGATTTGGATTTTAGCAGTGTCACCCAGTTATTATTTTCCAAGTCTCTTTCAGTTGTTTTTTTCAATTTGATGAGTCAAAATTAAATGTAGACATTAAAGTTGATCTAATTTACAGTAAGATGCAAATGTCCCCGTTTCATTTTGGTCTCCCTACTCCTTACCACCCAAGCCAGTGCTTCTTAATTTCCTTTGCTTCTTTTAGTGGTGCTGGAGCAAAGAGCTTATACCAAATCCCTGTGACCACACACATTTGCAAGTCCCCAGGGACATAGTACAGTAAAGGACCCTCCCTTCCTGCTGTCCTGTAAGACCTCACCACTGAGGAGAAGCTGCTTACAGCTGGCCCAGAATCCTAATTTCTTTATTTGGTGCTTTATTCTTCTATAAAGGGGAGTGGATGTGCAGAAGATTTCTCCCCAAGAAGGGATTTCCAGGAAGCTGGAGAACCAGGCATAGGGTCCTAGCCTCTCCTCCAGGGCTGGAGACCCACAGGCTGCTGGGCCTTAGAGAGCCAGGCCAAGGCTGCTGAGCTGAAAAAGTCCGGTCCCTGGCGTGACTCAGGCCAGCTTTCCCCTTCTGAATGGCTCAGAGGCCGAAGGAAGAGATTGCTTTGCCTCTGCTGCCCCCGCTCTTCTGCAGTGTGCTCTCTGGGAGCTGAGATTTCTCCACCAAAGCAGCCACCTTGAGAAGAAGCCCATCAGGGACTGTCTTACATCTGGGTAAAGAACTTAATCTCCTGTATCAAATTGGCTGTCATCGGGGTGAAATGTGGTAAGAAAATCAGGGGTGGTTTTGGTAACTGAGCTGTGGATGCTGAGACCCAACTGGTCCACTATGAGCGAGGAGGCGCCAGGAGCCCAGCAGCCCTCTCCCTGCCTCCCAAGGTGGGCACTAACATTCATAGTTGGCTTTCAAGTTGGAGTTTTGCAAATCTGTGCACTAGGGGTGGGTTCAGCGGTGTCCCTGGGCCCTTGATTCTGTGCAGCTGTGTGCAGCCCTCCAGTGCCAGCATTGCCGGCCTGCTCTTCTCCAGGGGGCTTGCACGGCCTCTGGAAGCATCGCACTCTTTACACCTCTGCCTGGCTCTGCAGCAAACCGTACTGTGCAGACCCCAGGAGTTCTGACTCATCTGGCCGTTCTCTTTCAGCCTCGAGTTCTAACCGTCTCCTGCAGCTGTGACACTTGCCCTTGCATTCTTTAGCTCTATTTTAAATGTCTCTTTCTAACCGCTGCCTTTTCCCTCTTTGAAGGTCTCTCTCTTAGAGTTCGTTATAGTAAGTCCCTGCCTCCCAAAGGAGCTCGGTTCCCGGAGGTCAGTGAGACAGATTGGTTCGTGAGTCTGACAAAGTGAGCTTCTCTATACCCTTGACACAAATAGACAGTGAAAAGTATAAAAAAAAAATCTCAACCAAACGCACAGAAAAACTGTAGATACACTATTTTTACTGTACACCTGGCATCTAGAGGACTGCGTGGAGTGAGTGGATGAAAAGAGTCACAGTATGAACTGGAGGGGGAGGGGCGATGACATGGGATTTTCAGTGGACTCAGTTCTGTCCATTCTATGTAACCTGAGGTCCAGTTATGTCTGTGAGCGACCGCAATTTGAATGTTCGTTAAGTTGGGCACTTACTGTACTTTGTCCTGGGGAGGGCTGCAGTTCCCATTGGTCAGTCCATTTCAAGCTCTACAGATAATGGCCTTGAAGGATGACTCCCTTTGGTGACTTTTTTCCAAGACATTTCTAAGAATGAAGAGGGAGTTAACGCTATTTCAAATCAATTAGTGAGTCAGGTTTTCTGTTGCTGACATAGTCACTGAAAATTAGTCTTCATTTTGTCAGATGGAGAGTTGGGCTATTGTCTGTGATTTCCAGAAGTTCATATAAAGTCAGAACTGAGTCTCTTATTCTTGTTAATTCTGTCACCACCCAGCTCTGCCAGCTTTCTACAAAGCAGCCACCCTGTAAGTCCCCATGTGCCCTGGGGCACAAGTCTGGCATCGCTCTCATGCTACCTGTCTCTTTCCCACCCATCCAAGCGTGTATCTTTAAAAATGTCAGGAAAATGCGGCTTTAGGACTGCAAGGTGCACTGGGATCTACTTGCTGGTCACGCTGATCTCCTGGCCCTGATCTTGACAGTTGGGGCAATGGTGCGTGCACCCAGTGTGACAGACGTAACCAGGGTCCATCACTGGTAGAATTCATCTCTTTGAGTACACAACTCTTTGCTATAGATTTCAGGAACTGCAGTGCACAGACTGGGAGTCTCATTGTGTTGGTGTGCCCAGGACTTATCTTTAGCTCTCTGGGTTGCGGTGTCAAAGCTGAGTGGACATCCAGGGAAGAATCGACATGTTTTAGGGCTACAAAATTATAGTCACTGGTTCTTCACAGGAGTTGGGAATTTTACTTTGTCATTTTGATCTTAAATTAAAATTTTAGGACCTGTAGCTTGGTTTCCAGATGTTTTGGTTAAGAAGCAGAGGCTTGTTCAGAACAGCCTAAGTGAAGTCGAATCTTCGTTCTCCAGAGAGATGAAGACCAGGTATGGAGTTAGTAACTGAAAAATTAGAATCATTTAAACCCTATTTTTATCAGCCTTGACCCTCTTTCACCACTAAATCTCTTGAGAATGGTGATCATCAAGGAGTGAGATGGACTAGAAGGTTCCTTTCCTTTCTATGTGCTCCCCAGTACTCCACGTGTGAATATGCAGATGGCCGGTGATGGGAGCAGGCAGTACAGGGTGGGCATTTCTAATCCGAAAACCCCAAATCCAGAATGCTCTGCAATCTGAAGTTTTTGAGCCTTATGTCAGCACTCAGTTTTAGCTCTTGACTGTTTTATCAGTGACACTCACTTTGGTAAAGGCCAGGCATATAATCCAAACTGAAACACTTCTGGTCCCAAGCATCTTTGATAAGGAACACTCAGCCTGTAATAAAAAGATATAAGCCAGTGCTGGAGGGTGCCTAAGCAACCCCCCAGCAGTGATCAGCTGAGGTATAGGAGCCCCAGACACTGCTCCGGCTGAGAGGTGAGAAAGCAAACCGAAGGTGCTTAGAGCACAGTGCGTCTCAGAGCTCAGTTTTATTTTGTTTTTTTTTTTAATAGAATAAAGCCAAGCAAAACAGAATAAAGCCAAGCAAAACAGAACAGTGTAAGTGATACAGGACTTCAAAACAAGGTAATAGGGAATTAACAGCGGCCACCACCTTCAAAAGGAGCTCCCCTTAGAGGCTGCATTGGGTACTGCTATCCTCTTGGTCAGACCGCTGGCCCTAGGCCTGCAAAGTCAGTGAAACAGCAAACACCGGTAGTGGTGGTCGCAGCCTGTGTTTCTCCGGATGAGCCCGTTGTTTGGGGGTGGGGTGTTAGCTCTTCTTGTTTCCCAGTCTGTGTGTGCACTGGGATGGGGTCTGGCTGTCCCTCCAGCCGCAGCAGCAGCCCGCGCATGGCACTGGTTCACAGGGAGGCTTGCTTCTTGTTGACTTCTTGTTCTCTTCCCCCACGGTCTACAAATGGCCTTAGAGCCCAGTCTTTAATGGGAGGCTTTGTCTGTTTTTCAAGGTGGTTGGTTCTGTATTATAATTCAGACAAAAGTTGAGAGGAGACCAAAGTCCTGCCCCGATTAAATGGAGTCATGTGAAACTTTGAAATCTCAACAATAATAAAATTGCGGCCATGAGCAATGATGCTCCAAGTTATAAACAAAACCTAGACTCTAGAAAGCAAGCTGTCCCCCAGCCGTTGATGGCAGAAATTCAAAATCTCAGTGTGGTCCCCTGGCCTCCCCCGGTGTTTGTGACACAAGGAGCCCCCTGTGTGTCCCTCAATGGTGGCATTGATCGCGCGAGGTGAGCGGGAGCCAGAGACTTGTTTTGGATAAGATGGGCTGATAAGGCCTTGGAAAGAGCAGCCAGGCTGATGAAGACAGAGGTGCCATTTTAACAGCCAGTGTTCTGTCCTTATTGTCATTCTAGGAGAGAAGGGACATGAAAGTAGTCAATTGTTCCCTCTTAAAAAACAAGCTGCCTCTGGGAAGAGTGCCTCACCCGGGCTCAGGAAAGCCGAGGACAGTGCGGAGCTGGACGCTCTGTCCTGAGCTTCAGTGTGGTTATCTTCCCATGTGTCGCTCCCGAGCAGAGTCAGCACACAGTAGCCCACGGTGACCCCTTCTGGGAAGGACAGTGGGTGGGCTGCCTGGGACTTGGGCTGGGGGTGCTTCCATGTCCCTGGAGCTCCCTGTGGTGCTGATACCTGCGGCGAGGTGGTGGCCTGAGCCTCAAGGTAGTGGCTGTGCCTTCTCTGCAGGTCCAGGCCACTCACTCTGAGAGTCTCCTGCCCTTGGGTGACGGAAGCCTACACCTCCCTGGGCTTTGGCTGTGTGGGGGGACCCAAGCTCTCCGACCACTGTGTCCTGTGCCCTTAAGGGGCCATGTGTGAGGATGCGTGAGCAGATGACTTAGCCACATATCCTTAGGGCTTGGGGTGTGAACCCCACAGTTCAAGGTAGAGCTGTTGTGTATGTGGCCTGAGTGCTGGCTGGGGTGACATGGTCCAGCCAGCTGCTCCTGAAGGGGTCAGCACCCTGTCCCCACTTTGCTGGATGACAGTGTTTTCCCTGCAGTCAGTAGCAGGCTATAACATGTTACTTCCCCTCCCTTCCCACCTCCCTCCATCTCTTGGTTCCCTGCCCTTTTGCAAAAGATCTCTCTCACTGTTGCTCTGTTTTGTATTTTTATTTTGCTCTTTATCCATATTTTGGGTTTCTCATATAAGACAAGGCAGGCAATGTTTTAATGTGTCTGGTTTATGGCCTCAAGGTACAGCCATTTTCCTACAGGTGACTCACGTGTCCTCCTTTATGGCACAGTAGTTCTATTGTGTGCAAATATGACACCATCATCCATTCAGCTGTTGATGGCCGCAATTTAGCGGTTACAGTTGTGCTGCCTACTACAAGTGGGGAGGTCTTGCCGAATGATCTACCTTGTGGGCATGTTAGTAGAAAGAAACTATTTAGAAGGAGGAAAGGATAGTTTTGACTCATGGTTTCCGAGGTTTCAGTCCATGGTTGCTGGCTCCATAGTGCTGGGCCCAAGGCAAGGCAACACATCACAGTAGCAAGAGCTCGTGGCAGAGGCGGCTGCTGGCCTGTGATGGCCAGGAAGCAAGAAGAGAGAAAGGAGGGGCTTGGGTCCCTGTGTCCCGCTCAGTAGCATGACCACAGGGACCTGGCTCCCTCCCCCAGGCCTCACCTTCCAGCGTTCCCATCACCCCCAACAGCACCATGAGCCGGCAAGCTGGCCTTTAATCCATGGCCTTGGGGACATTTAAATCCAAACCATAAAGGGGAAAACAGGCAGGTCGGCCTGGGTCTTATGGTTGTTAATTTTTAATTAATACACATATGTACATATTTTTGAGGTAAAATATGTCACAGTAGCATACATAGGTTAGTGATCCATTCAGAGTAATAGCATATCCCTCACCAACTTTTATCATTGCTTTATGGTGAGAGCATTTAAATTCCTCTCTTGTAACTATTTTGAGATCTATATAAACATATATGTTATATAGATTATGTGTAAACATAATATACCATATATGTATATATAATTTATATGTTATCCACAAATATATGGAATATATTACTATACAGTATATATAATGTTATATATATTATATTACAGACATTCCTCATTTAATAAATTCCATTCCTGGAATCATTTAACAAATTGTTCACTAAAGGAGGAATTCTATATGGCATGTATGTTACACCAAAGAACAAAGAACGAAGAAATAAAGGAACCTCCAACATGATGACTTGACTTGATTTGCACCGCTCTGACACGCAGCACTGTCACATGTAACAGCCCTGCACGGTACAGTCAGCAAAAATTACAGTGCCGCATGGATGAGGTGTACGCCACAGAAAAGACACCGAGGCTCCATGGACAAGACATGTGGGACTGTGCAGAAAAGAAAGATCCCAGCAGCCAGTCCCAAGTCCAACTGGTCCCTCAGCAGGTGCAGAAGACGGCTGAGTCCTTCTGCAAGACCGGAAGCTGAAATGCCCATGGCGAGGGAAAGTTTCCACCCTCGTTAAATAGACCAAGGATTTACCTTCTTCTGCTTGCAGAAGAAATTGGTTTGGGGGTTTTTATGGTTGTTTGATTTTATTACCTGATGTCTTGGCGGGGCTCTGTGTTTTGGTTTGGTTTGCATTGGCTTTGTTCTTAGTTTTGTTTGCCAGACTCGCCTGTGGCTGAGCCCTGCCTCTGCGGGTGACTCTGAATGAGAACATGGGCCTTGCCTGGCAGGTCAGAGTCCTGCCCTCCCTGTCCTGCCCGCTCTGCATGGGAGAACCACGTGAGTGAGAGAGGCCAGGCCGCATGTTAGAGCCACTCTGAGGATTCCCACACGCTGGACACTGTGGCCAGTGCCCTCCGGAGTCCCGATGGCAGCCCCGGACTGCTGTGGCTTTTCACCCCCATCTGTCTGGCTCTCCTACTCCCTGTCTCCCCGTCCTTTTCCCACTGAGACAGATACTTCGCTGTTAAATTGTAGCTGTGTTGTATTTTACTGACCACCTAAAAAGCCTTCTCATCTAACAAATGTCAAAGGTGGTGGGGATGAGCAGAAGGGTTTTTGGCAGTCTGTCAACCCACCAAAACAGAAAACGACAAAAACAGTAGTGTGGGGCAGTGCAGTTCCAAGGAAAACCCAGGGCACCAACCCCTGTGGCTCAGAGACAGGCGCCCGGGGCACTTCGGCCTTGGCGAATATGGAGGTATCGGCAGCAGCTCGCCATGGGCTCCTGAGGAAGGAGCCTGGCCTGAGAGCATCTGCAGGGAGCCAGAATGGAGGGCTGCATTTCTCCCTTTCCTCCCGCTGGCCCCAGTTCTTACTTACGAGCAGGAATGCCGGTGTCCAGCGCTGAATGAAGCAGCTGTTCATTCTGAGGAAGTTCTTTCTGGTGCGCATCAAGGGAGCTCGGTCAATGGCAGGTAGCAGAACTCTTCCGAAGTTGGAAGTGAAGTCTTTAAAAGGTGTCACCTCGGTGCCATTGAGCAGGAAAAGACTCAGCTTGTGAAGAGGTGGACCTTGTCCGTGTTCTGAGAACAGCTCCCCCAGACAACACGCAGGCCACCTACAACTTAGTTCAATTCTGTCCTGAGCCATCTGGCGTTAGTGCAGACTCTCAGGTTAGAGGACAAAGTCTCCAAGAAGACCCTACTTCAGACACCAGTCACCGGAGAGGTCCCTGGGCCACCCGCATTTCTGGCTTTCCTACAAATATGGAGTTCCCATGTTCCTTCCTCTGTGCTGGATGATTTGTTAGAGCAACTTACAGAGCCTAAGAAAGCTCCATGCTTTGACTAAAGTGTTATTACGAAGGCCACACCTTTCCAGGGACAGCTGAAGGAAGCAGCCGATGGAAGACACTAATGACTGGGACTCGGAGTGTGCACCCCCCTCTGGGGTCACCAGGCTCTCAGCAGCAAAATGGTCACCAACCAATTTGTGTTGCTATGACAACAAATCCAAACACAGCCAGCACTGCCTACACGAGATCAAACACAAGGAAAGCTTGCTTCATATGACAGTGCACTGTCTGGCATCCAAACCAGTCTAGAGAGACCTATCCCACCCCAGGAGAGGAGCTCGGATCCCTTCTGAGGGTGGTGCCCTTGGGACTGAGTATCTCCCACTAGGCTCCGCCTCTAAGGTTCCGTCACCCTCACTGCTGTTACACTGAGCATCAAGCTTCTAGCTTCTGAGCCTTCCCATGTGAGGTTTCATCACCGTGCACAGTTGATGAATCACTGGCCACATGACTGAGCTCTGTCCCCCTACCCTTCACACCCAGGTAAGGCTGGCCAGTTTCTTACCCTCTGGTCATGGCCTAGTTCCATCCTGAAGCTGTCTAAGGACAGAGACACACTCCTGTCACTCCCGAAATCCAGTAGGTAGGATTCCAAGCTCTCTGCCAAGATCCGAGGACCAACACCAAATGTATTCTTGATTATTTCACACTGCTCTGTCTGCCTGACTTCTGAAGGAAAGTTTGTAGATGTCCTTTTTCTGTTGCCAGCGATTCCAAAATTGAGTGCAGTGAAAGTTTGGTCCCCAGCACAGACAGAGGGCGATCTGAAGGAAGCTGAGCTTGGAACACATGCAGATGGAGCTTGTGCTAGTGTGCTCCAGATGGGGAAAGGTTCCCCTTCAGGGGGCGCTGTCTCAAGAGTGCAAGGGCACCAGGACCATGAAGTCTTCAGGAGATTGGCCTCCAGCACACAGCTGGCAGGAAAGGGCAGAGTGGAGGGCTGGAGGGGAGCAGCCCAGCTCCCTTCTCCCCTACGGTTGGGGCAGTCTTCAGGCCTGTGGCCGCCCCTCACTGCCGTGGGAAGTCTCATCTAGCTGTGCATCTTGGCCTCCACGAGATTGCGCCTGTAGCTAGAGGGGCTACGTGCTGTCATTACCTGGGTGCGGAATATTCTCCCCCAGACAGCCTCTCACCTCCCAAGGTTCCGTCTAGTATCTGCTGAGAAGGTCTCTTAGCTAGCAGGCCTACAAGAGAGCCAGCCAGCTCCTTCTGGGCCTGCTTATCCTTCTAGTTACTGAGTAGACGTTCAGCTACTCAGGATTCATATTAGTCAAAGGTCCACAGAAAAACAGAACAGAGGTGGGAGCGATGAGGGGAGACGCGTCGTGGGAACTGGCTGGCCTGTGTAGGTTGTGGAGGCTAAGGAGTCCCATCATGTGCCCGAGAACCAGGAGAGAGTGGTGTCTGGCAGCTGATGTGCCTGTCAGGTGAGCTGACCTGTAAGTCCTGGAATCCAAAGGCTGTAGGGCCGGGAGTCTCAGTGTCTTGGGGCGGAGCAAAACACGATGACCCAGCTCAGAGGAGAGAGAAACTGCACTTCCTCCGGTGTGGTCTTCTGATCGGGCCCTTGCTGGATTGGCCATACTGGTATCAGTGATCTTTACCTGGTTCATTGATTCAAGTGCTAATATTTTTTTTTTTAAGCAACAGCCTCACAGACACACCCAGAAGTAAAACCTTTTACCCTATATCGGCGCCCCTCCATCAGGGCACAATATCCAACATCACAGGGCTCTTGGTGGCATGCAGCAGTCACTGACTCTCACTAAAAAGCAATTCAAGGCCTCATCCAATCAACAGAAGGACCAAGAAACAAACGCAGAACCAAAGCCCAGCCCAGAGAGATGTGCAGACACTGTTCTTCGGATGCCATCACAGGCTGTCATTCCAGCCAGTGACTGCCAGCGCAGACTTCACCTGGGAGTCACTGCCTCGAGGTCCATCCTCCGGGGGACATCTGACCGGCTTCTATGCAGGCATGAGCCCATTGAGCACAGGGACAGAAACCATCATGAGAAATGGGGCCCTGATCCCCACTTACATAGGGACACCCCCAGAATGAGTGTTCCAGGACACAAGGGAGCCAAAGCAATATGGGTGCTGTCTACCTACATCTCATATTGGGTATAAAATTCTACGCTGATGGCATCATTTATGCTATCAGTGAATTTTCAGATACGCATTTTTGTTCATTTTGCCCTCAGTCTGCTTTGTGTTCCTTTGCCAGTAGCTTGCTTTTGCACTCAGTAATTTTGGATAATTGCTCTGTGTGGTGACATCTGTAGGAATTTACTTAGGAGTTCTGCTTAGGATGTCTTGTGCCTTTTCATTTAAAGAGGTTTGCCCTCACTGTCGGAAACTCCTTGGCCATTGTGTCTCCAAATACTGCTTCTCTCCTATTACTGTCCCTTAAAATCCCTACTGAAAATGCTGGTGTTTTCATTCTTCCTTGTCCCCTTAAAGACCGTGCCTTTTGCCATTTGATGCAATCCTGTGTCTGAGGGGTTTCTTTAAAAATGTTACCCAGTTCTTTCTTCCTTTGGTTGGTCTAATCTGAAATTTAACTCATCCGTTTCACTTTTGTTTGCAATGATTATTGTTTTTATTAAGTTCACTTTGGTACTTTTTCAGACCTACGTGTTTTTGTTTCATTCTCACCTTGCTTGCTCCCATGCTATTTTTGCTTTAGCCTTTCTTTTGTCTTTTCCCTATTCCAGATACTTTTCCTTCTTAGCCTTGGCCCGACACTACACTAACCTGCTGGGGTCCTGGGTCTCCTCGCTCCTGCGCTCCAGCTCTCCTCTTGAGAAAACTTTGTGTGGCTGATTCCTCTTTGTTACCCTTGTCTTGTCCCGTGAGGGTGACTGAGCCTGAAAGAGCCCCTGGTCTCCTGCTTGGTGACCACTGCCCTCCGGATGGCTCTGCCTTGCTCTCCTGGGCACATCTTCAGGCAGATCTCTGAGGTGAGGAGAATGAATGCATGTAGAATGTGCCAGCCACCTCAGAGTGTTGGGGTGTATCTTCCCAGTGTAGGGTACTGGCCTAAGTGCGTCCTGTTTGTCTCTTTTCCTTACAAAAGCAGAGAATCTACAACCTTGCTCCTCTGATTCAGGGCCAGAAGCCCAGGAGAACAGGCATGAAAATCCAGTTCCAACAGGCACTGGACAAGTAGGAAACTCATTGGCTTCTGCCTCTGACCAGAGAGGGGTGGCATATCCATGACCGCTGGCGTCTGTGTCAGAGGGAGAGCTTGTCCCCAGGCTTCTCTTTCCCCTGACTCCTGTCTGCCCTCTTTAAACATAATTTAGACACAACTGCAAGACCAGTGAGTCCTTCAGGATCACAGCTCCACCGGTCACTCATGGCTCAGAAACCCTCAGGTCACTGTGGTGGACGGTGGTCATTCACATCTTCACCTTTGTCTCTTTCTTCCATGTCCTCCAGTTCTTTCCAACAGAGCTGCTGTTTCCTCTCCTGCCTGCCCTGAACTGTCCTTTCTCTGAACCCCAGGGGTATGACCCGTGGCCCTCGCCCACTGTGTTTCTATGGAGTTGTAGCAGAGGTTACTTATCTACATGTCTCATACCGGCCCGTTGGATCCTCTAAGTTCTTGGAAGACAGCAGCTGTATCTCATTTATCTCCCCACCTTCTGGGGTGCCAGGCCTGTCACAGAAGGTCTGCTTGGATGGCCTTTGATGAGTGGCACCCCAGCTTATTCTTGGGTGGAAGAGGCTTTGGCATCCTTGCTTCAGTGCAGTCAAAGCACTCATTCCTGGCAGTGAGGCTGGAGCACAAAGCAAGAGATCCTAGTCTTCCCAGCGTCCCTCTCACCCCATTTCTGGGGCACCTGCTTGAGTCCCACTTTCTTCAGGAAGCTCCCCTGGCTCAGCAGAATGGCGAAACATCTGCTGATGACAACGTGTCACCTTCCAGATCCGACCGACACTCCAGCACATTCCTCCGCAGACTGCGGGGTGTGTAACACAGATCTACTTGCTTAAAGATGTTCATGCGAGTCTATAGTGTGCTGGAGACTGACCTGGAATGGACAGAGTGGAGAGTGGAAGGGGTTCATGCAAGCATGGGGAACCGCCCACCCCAGGGGAGCTGCTGTGTGGGCAGGGGTCTTTTTCACAGCTCTGCTGAGCCTGTTCCAGCACCTGGCATGTGGCAGATGCTCCCTGGCCAGTTTTGCCACGAAGGAATGAAGTTAATGTGTGCATCTTTTGATCTTGTCTGGCAGATTATAACAGCAGCGAGTTAAAAACGGCCTGCAGGAAGCATGAGCTCTATGTGAGCTTCCAAGACCTGGGGTGGCAGGTGAGTTCTCAGGACGGTGAGGATGGAGCTGCTCATTCCTACCTGGATGGCGGGTGACAGCTGTCCTACAGGGCAGGAGCTGCAGGGCTGACATGATGGCTCAAGAGGCTCTCATGGGTCCCCTACCCTGCCCTGTTATAGCTGCTAAGTTACTTCTGGGCCCTCACAATCGCTCAAGATCGAGGCGCCTTTCTGGAGTGCCCAGGATCCCTCAAGTATGGCACCCACATTCTTTCAGAGCCCACACAGTTATATTTACCAATATATATTTGCCAGACCTGTAACAGTGCAGACGGCTGCTCCACGGACAGATGCTCCAGGATTTACGGCTGAGCCGTGTCCCAGGAAACCTGTGGCATTTATACAATTTTTGTTTTAAAACAAGATTGGAAAAAATAATGCAATAGCTTCAAATTGGCTCACTTGAACCCTACAAAAGAGAGGTTTTGCCCTGTAACTCAGAGCCACCACTAGTTTATAAGAAATCTGACCACAGGAGATGAGCGCCCATTTCTGCGTGCAGGTGATACCACTGACATCACCAGCGGCTCGAGGGTCTTGAGTCCCTTACAGGCGATCCCTGGCTTACCATGGCTTGACTGAGAATTTTTCAGCTTTCTTGATAGTGCAAAGGTACACTATCTTGATAGTGCAAAGAAACTGTACTCTGAATTTTGAACATTCATCTTCCTGGGCTGGCCATCATGGTGCAGTCCTCTCCCACAATGCTGGGGCCATTAGGGCAAAGGACACCAGAGTGCTGTGCTGCTGGGGCTGGGCTGTCCTGAAGGTGAGGTCGCCTGAGTGCATTTCCGATATACTGTATTTTCCACAGCTTCCCTGGGACACGGCCCTGCCACAAGTCCCTGAGCATCTGTCCGTGGAGCAGCCGTCTGCACTGTTACGGGTCTGGCTGCAGGGGAGCAGGGGTGGCTAGCTTGTGCCACTTCCACATGGGCTCAGACAGCTCCAATCCGGCACCCTCCCATCTCCTGACCTCTCCGGCACGTGCTGTCCCTGGGTTCTGGGCACGACTGGTGGGAGCGGGCGTGTGTTCATCTCGTGTTGCTTCCCTTTGCTTTCAAATCAAGGACTGGATCATTGCACCCAAGGGCTATGCTGCCAATTACTGTGACGGCGAGTGCTCCTTCCCGCTCAACGCGCACATGAACGCCACCAACCACGCCATCGTGCAGACCCTGGTGAGCCCTCCATGTGCTGTGGGGGAAGGCGACCCATGGCAGGTGTCGCCATTTCTAACAGGCCTATTTGTGTCCTGCACAGGTTCACCTTATGAATCCCGAGTATGTCCCCAAACCATGCTGCGCACCAACTAAACTAAACGCCATCTCCGTCCTTTACTTTGATGACAACTCCAACGTCATCTTGAAAAAATACAGAAATATGGTTGTGAGAGCTTGCGGATGCCACTAACTCAAACTGACTGGCTGCCAGACACACGTTGGCCTTGGAGTCCTCACTGACACCTGCCTTAAAAAACCCGCATGAAACGCGCAGCACAGCGGAGAGGGAGGAGACTCGCACGCAGGCTGGTGCCTCAGGCGCTGCCGCCAGGAAGGTTCCCAAGGACCTGGCTCGCAGCTGCTGGCCCTGTGAATGTGTGAGTAGCTGCTTGTTTGGAGCATGAGATCTGTGAACTGCAGAAATACAACTCTGAGGCCCCCGCTGACCCCCAAAGTTAGTCTTTGCTGTAGGTCAAGCTGTTTGTGTAAGTGCAGGAATGGAAAAACTGCTCTTGGAGCATAAGTATTCCTGGATAAAGCACCAGCTGCTTCAGTCGTATCAAAGTAGGTTTCAGAGGTGGGGGGCTCTGTTCCCAGTGGGGCTGAGTGCTTACTGGACCAGTGGCCTGGACCCTAACAGGGCTCCACGAAGGTGCCTTTTGTCTCATGTTTGCTATGTGTTCGCGCTAGTGTCCTTGGTGTGAGAAATGTGCTCATTGCCGTCAAAACAAAACATCCCATTCCCATGCCTCCAACCTCCTGCCCCTCTGTGCTACAACTGAAAGCCGAGCAATGGATGGGGGCGTGCGGGGTGGCAGTGGCCCTCATTCCCACCGCGCCACCTCTGAAAGCAGCCCTGCGCCCGCCAGCACAGGACGGCTCCTGGCAACGCTCACTAACCTCCGCAGCGCTGGCTCTGACAGCTCATCCACTCACCGCCGGGCCCCTGCTGTCTGCACGGCACCAGGCGGTGCAGCAGGGCGAGTCCCGTGGGGGAGACCGCCCTGGGGGGAAAGGGGTGCCCGCCCCAAGAGCGGGTTCCTGAGGCCACTGTGCTGCTTATGAATCGAAATCACAATGTCCTCTTGTAGAAAAGGAAGATTCAGATTAAATCTTAGAATATTTTTAAAATGTCTTTTTCACAATCATGTACTGGGAAAGCAATTCATACTAAACTGATTAAATAATACATTTATAATCTAGAAGTGTTTGTACTTTACAGCTTTTTTTGTAAATAGAAACTAATTTATTGTCTATTTCCCATCCATTTTGCTGTAACATTTAAGGAAAAGAGCAGAATGTTTTTTAGGTTTATTTAGAAAGGATAGTGTAAACAAATCGTACCACCTTGATCTGAATTCAAGACTCATGATGCAAAGCTGAAGCCACTGGGCCCTGGCCTTCGAGAAAGCTGGGCTCTTTCACTGCATGCCTGTGACCTTCCGAGGTTAATAAAGATGTCCTGTAAGGCAGAGGCTGGCCGAGACGCTGCTCTGTTACCGCCGGCCTCAGACAGTAGCTGTGGTCCTGTCTCTGAGCTTCCTGCCCCCAGCTGCGTGTGGCCAGTGTCCGGGGCTGGGGCGGGGTGCGGGCCACAGAATGGTGATCACAAAAAGGAACTCGATGGTAAAGGTGACAGGTCTGTGTCTCAGTCCCACAGCTGCGTATGTCCGAGGGTCAACAGAAATCTTCAATAACCAGGATGGCGTGAGTTAGGAGGACGCCAGCGTCGGCCTGCGCAGCCCTGCTGACCTCAGTCTTTGGTCTTGAGTCCACCACGTCCCACTGTTCACACGTAAGGCCGACAGCACACAGCAAGCGCAGAATCTGTTCTGAGGGGGCCCTGGAGCTGGGCTGCAGGGCCCTGGGTCCCCAGGCTAGAAGGCCGGTCTGGGCCCCCTATCCAGGCAGCAAAGGGAGCCAGAATCTCTCGGGAGCGCAGGGGACAGTCAGGACCCGCCACTTTCTTAGGGAAGACACAGGAGCTCAGGGTGCTCACGGCCCGGGCTGCAGGCTCACGCTAGGCACTGAGGGTATCTCTCCCTGGTGAGTGGCAGATCGGGACCTGCGTTACAGGCAGCCTGGCACCAAGCAGAGCCGAAACTCCAGTGGTGGCCATGGGGGCTCTTCCGGAGCGTGGGTTTCCCAAGCTACAGTCCGAGTCATTAAGAGTCCACCATGACCTTCGGATCAGACAGAATCAGTCCCGCTGCAAGGCCACGTTCACACCGCTCCAGGGCAGTTAAAAAAACCTAGGCTTTTGAATAATGCTTTTGCCACAATTACTTCAAAGTTAGAAAGAGTCCAGCGACTTGCTTTCCCTCAACTCTATTTTAGTCTCAAAGGAAACCATTTAATTTTATTGAGGGACTAAGGGGGCTGGACCACCCCTGAAAATACTCAGTTTGCACAGTGACCAAGAATTACACATTGACTTAGAGAAACTCAGTAAAGAGGCTGCAGCGTGTGTCGGCTTAAATGCACACAAAGACGATGCCACCGTCTGGTGCGATCTGCTCCGCTCCGGGTCACCACTGCATCAGCCTTCACCAGTGCTAGGACGGGCGAGTCCGGCAGCGCCCCTACAGCTCATCCTTCGCCTGGCGCAGAACAAAGTGGTGCAGAGCCTCAAGGTCTCTACCACCGCTGTGCTCACCCACCTTCTGACCCCCACGGAAGAGCAGCAATGTGGGGTAGCCCCGGACCTGTAACCAAAGCAGGAAAGGCTGAGGACAGGGTCCGAGCCACACCCTACCCATATGGCAGGCAAACCCATGCAGTGGAGGTGGGGACCCCAGGGCTGATTTTTAAAGGTGGATTTAGATGATAAAAGGACCAGTTTAGCAAGCAAAGCCTTTGGGCACGGTGTTCGCTTCCTGAGCCACAGCTGCACTGAGAGCAGGGTGACCGCAGTGACCCTCCCGAGCCTGGAAGTGCACACTCGCCCACTCTGACCATGCCTACTCCCCTGCAGCCATGCTGCTCTTTTTTTTGCACCTTGAAATTCTCACAAGGGTTTCTATTAATGAGCAACATCTCTTCTCAATCAAAAGGGACTTCCCACGTAAGCCTAAGCCTCTGGGCTTGGAGCCCCAGGACCAAGGCAGTGAACAGAAGAATGCAAACCATGGCTCCCCTAGGCCGCAAGGTTGTGCCAAAGGCTGAAGACCAGGTGAAACAAAACTCAAAAGAACACAAACAGCGCTCTGCTGTGTCCACCACACCCAGCCTCAGCCCCTGGAGGCCTCCCCATGCCTGGGTCCGGCTCCCCAGCCTGCTGCCAGCAGGGCCACCTACTGAGTGCTTGCTGCACACATCACGCTCCGCCGTGCAGTCCACCTCAGCAATCTTGACCTCTGCCAAGCCGGGGAATTCCTTTTTGGAGAGTTCCTCCCAGGTGGGCGCCAGATTCTTACAGTGACCGCACCTGGGGACAGAACAGTGACAGCTGTGCTCAGGACACTTGGTGTAAGACAGTCAACAACCTCATAGGCATCATAAAACACACAATTTCCCCACTGGGTGCACACTAATTCCCCCACTGTCCCAGACAGGGAATCAGTAACCTGATTGGTGGCCACACAGTTGTAACAGAATCATTTGAATGCTGAGCACAGTTTAGGGCTGCTGAGCATCTTCTAATTTCAGAATGTTTTCCTTGGTGCATCAGTGATTTATTCAGAGAGGCCAGGACAGAGTCTGGGGCAAGCCTTCTCTCCCCTCCTGCCCTCTCCTCCGTGGACCTCCGGAGAGCTGTGCTCCCTGGCTTTCTGTCCCTACCCGTGGTTTCCCTTGACCTGGGGTCAAACAAGGAAAGTGACATGCATGGGCCCTGCTGGTGCCTGTTTAAATGAAGAGCCTCTCCCTCTCCTCGACACCCTGCCTGTCCTTGTGACGACAAAAGGACAGCTGAGGACACAGAGCTGAGGCTCTTAAAGGACACACAAGCTTATAGAAGGCGTGATGGAAAACCATGGTGTTTAAAAGCCGACCACAGTACAAGTCACACTGCTGTGACTCCCCCGGCTTCTGATACACTCATCCCGCTGTTCCCGCCGCTTTCTAAAGCAGTTTTGAAGTCCCCTCTTATGACTGTCTTCAGCTGCACTGAATCAATTCAAAATGTTGACCTCTCATGGTCGCTGTGACCTTGGGGAAGAGCCAGAAGCCCACAGCGCCGGTCCAGTGGAAGAGGACATGACAGTGTGCCTTTCCTCTGGATGGACCCTGGCAGCCATGTTCACTGTATTTTTGATCATATTTCATAAAGACAGTCACAAAGGACAACTTCTCAAACTGCTTCAGAAAGTGGCAAGAATGACAGGATGATCAGTGTTTGAAGTCAGGAGGGAGTTAATGATATCTTCTTTTACTCTAACAATTTTTTAAGCAGTCACCATATTTTCTGATTACTGCTTGTAGCTGACAGCAGGCCTTAGAACCTGTCACTTCCCATCTCATCAGACTGTCTTGGTCTCAAGTGATCTTACTTATTCATGTTCTGGTGCCCAAGGACCAAGTGGCAGGAAGGGTCACACATTCAGGGTTTCTACAGAAAGCTGAGCTCTACTGGGCTTCTCTAACATTATTCTACAGAAACTCAGGAGCTGAGCTACACCATGTTCATTATTCAATGAAAACCTAAAGGGAAAAGAACCCAGATGCCATAAAAGTTTGCTTCCTCCAAAGCAGCCCGAGCGTTAAGTTAACCTCCTCTGTGAATGGTCCCCGTGCCATGTAGCGGGAGCCTAGTGAGTGCAGGGCTGTGAGGACAGCGCTCCCTCATCCTGGGGTGAAGGCAGTGTCTGCAGCTAGCTCTGCAAAGCTGGCTACTCAGCTGGAAATGTGCTGGGACTCAGGGACCCTGGAACAACGCAGCTTTCGTCGAGGCAACCACTCACCACGGGGCATAGAACTTGACAAAGGTTATTCCTTCCGCAATGGTGTCATCAAAGTTCTTTTCAGTGAGTGCCAACACGGTGCTCTGCAGGAGAGGAACAGGGAATCAGCTTCTTCTCGCCAACATGTTATATGCATCCCTGCACCACACAAGCAGGGGGTGTGCCCAGGGCCCAGGGTGGCAGGACAAGCAGTGCACAGGCACGGGCTCAGAGAGGCTGAGCCCGTCAGCCCTGGAGGCTCCGGGGCAGCTTGGACTGCACCCCAGCATGGAGCCTGAGCCGCCAGGAACTTCCTCATCCATGCCTTCCCCAGGGCCGCCTCCCTCTCCCCTCACTGGTGGCTGCAGGCAGCTGCAGACAGTCACCTTCTCTGCGTGGCAAAAGACACCTAGTGACAGCCATGACCCATGGTGTGTGTACAAAGTAAATGTGCAGAACACACATCCAAGGTCTGGCTGGAGGTCACAGGGAAGGCCGCCATGTGGTCAGCCTGACAGCTCTGCCATCCTCGTGTCCGAGGACCCTGCCCCACGCTCACAGAGGCCCACTCAGTGGTGGAAAGCTTCATATAAACAGCGCTGAGGTAATTATGCCAGTCTGGGATGGGCTTTAGAGTGCCACGGCACACGCACTCCCGACAGACGCCATCCTGATGCACACACAGCAGCCGCCCGTCACCCAGAAGAGGCCTCCTGGGGCAGGTGGCTCTGCTGTTTTTCTAACTGCAAACCACCAAGGGTTCCTGAGGGGACGGCTCCAGTGAGTCCTGTCTCCTGCTCCACCCTGAGGTCCCCCACTGTCCCGGGTCCAAGCATGGCATGACATGTGGGAGTGGAAGCAGCAGTGCCCATGCAGTTGTCCACCGTGGTCCACTTAGATGGGTCCGCCCCCAGCAAGGACATCAAACCCCGTGGATCCTCAGGTCCCCACACAGAAGGTGGACAGTCTTTGTACCAAACACATGCATCCGCCTGGACTCACGGAATCATCTCTAGCTGATTCCTAACACCTGATACGATGTGAACGCTGCGTCCCTAACTGTGGCATTGTTTGGGGAATGCCTAGAAAACTCTGTACACATTCAGAAAACACATTTTTAAAACGAGTTTTCAGCTGCGGTTGGTTGAATCTGTGGGTAAAGAGGGCAGAGCTCTGCTCAGGACAGCAGGAAACACGCACACCGCCTCCCCTCGGAGACCCATGCACTTCTTCCTCCGACCCCTCTGCACTTGGCCCCCCAGGCTCCGGGCATCACCCGACTCCACTTTCCCTGTCTGTATACCGCAGCTGGACTTCACTCTCTCCTCTGTCCCTGCCGTCAGCTCAAGCTTGGGGACTCGCTGTCTCTCAGGGTCCATCTCGCAGCTCATCACTCCCACACCTGCAGCTTTGGGTCATCTTTCCACACATCTGCTCGAAACCCCCAGGGGCTCCTGACACATTCGGGGTGGAGCCTGCAGCCCTCAGCTGGCTGACCGAGTCACAGCTCCCCAGCTGTGGCTCCCTATACCACAGCCCTTGCCAGCGCCCACCCGTTCCCTCCGGGCCTTCCTGAAACACACAGCTGGTCCACACACTCGCCTCTGGGCTCCGTGCTTCCACCTAGTGGCTCCCAAGTCTGTGTCCCAGGGTGACCAGCCTTCATGCACGCCTGTCACAGCTCCCGTAACACGGGCTCCCTTTGCCCCTATAGACCCAGCCCCTTCTCAGGTAGGAAAATCTTGGCAGCCCAGGATGGAGCCTGAAGCCTAACAGAGGCTTGAGGAACACAGAACAAAGGCATCCAGGACACATCAGGGAGCCTGAAGCAAATCCACCCAGCTCAGCCTAGCGTCAGACCCACACACCGCCTTCCTGCTGGTCTCTCGGGAGCCTTGGCCTCAGGATCAAAGCAAGTTCTAGAAATGACTAGAAACAGTCCGTGGGGCTGCAGCCATGACCTCTCAGCACACAGCCTGCATGCACAGGAGCCCACAAAGGACAAGATGGGACAGGCAGGGATCTCAGACTTCTCAACGTCAGCTACCCTCAAGATCTGTCTCACCTGTGTCGAATCTAAGAGCTTCCACAGAGCACACCAAAGCTGAACCACAGGGCTGGGGATTTAGCTCACTGGTACAGCGCCTGCCTGGCAAGCGCAAGGTCCAGTTTGATTACTGGTACCAAAAAACCCCAGCAGAATAAAAGCTTTCATGCTGGGAGAAGAAGGCCGTCTGGCTGCTCAACTCTCAGCAGTGGGCACTCACCTCGTCCCCTGTGGGCTCCTCAGCCAACACTGGGGCCTCTGAGGGCTCCACGGTCTCAGGGGCGCCCGTCTCCGGCCCCTGCAGCTGCAACACCACATAGTCTCTCAGCGAATCCAAGTCCCGCTTTCCCTTGTACTGATCCACCTGTCCAAGACAAAGAGGGGCCCTGAACGGCTTCTGTCATGGTGCACTGACCAGCGCCCCGCACTATTGCTCAGCCATGGCTCTGCACTCCTCGCCCCTGAAGGAGGAGCACGTAGGCCCCAAGGCACGGCCATGGGGGCAGAAGGTGCCTTCCTGTGGTTGGAGTCCAGTCTAGGGTGGTGGTGCACACCCAGGTGGCCTAGGGACTCGGACCCTGTGCACTGACCCTGGTATGGGGAGGGCTGAGCCCAGCCAAGCGCAGGTGGGATCCCTGCTCTGGCTCTGCAAGGCCTGCTAGTGACCAGGCTGGGACCCCGTGCCTGGGCGGCGAGATTGGTCTTATGGTGGCCCAAGCCACTGAAATGTTTCAAATAGTGGTCCTTTTACTCAACAGTTCAAATACTATCAGAGAAACCTATCTGTTCCAAGGTAGGCACTTCTCCAAGCCACTGCCCCAGAGCCATGGACAGTGTTCACCAGGATGCACACTCGTTACACACTCAGCAGCTCCACCTCTGAGGCCAAGAACCCCAGACATACCTTCTTCCCGTCACGGAACCAGAGCAGGGTGGGGTAGCCTCGGACTTGGTTTTCTGAGCAAAGTCCGTAGTGCTGTGTGCAATCGACCTGAAAACAAAGCAAGATCGGTCTCCTCACAGCCCTTTCAAAGCCCCACGGCAATGTAGGAAAAATGGGACTCTTAAAAGTGGCAACCCATGCAGGGTATCTGGGGTGTGGCAGAGGGTGGCTGAGATAAGCCACTGGGAGGCCACTGGATAGTTCCAGAAAACTGGGTTCCACTGAAGTCACTGGATGTCACTTCTGGCTCCTCCATGTCACATGGGAAAGGTCCCTGGGTTGCAGCACAAACCGGGGCTCACTGTGAGAGGGGGCTCTCTGCAAGCCACTGCACGAAGCTGAGGGTCCCTAGGGCAGGCCCTGGGAGCACACAAATGCCCAAGGAATGGTCTCTGGGCCCCAGCTCGTATCTGGCAGAAGGGCTCTAACTACCAATTCAGAGCTGGCCGTCTCTTCCAAATAAACAACGTGGCCAAGGCCATAATTTGTCCAGGCTGTGGAAGAGCCAGCAAGCTCAAAACCAGACTGCCATCTGTGAAGGTGAAATGAATTATCAAGTGGCAAACTAAACGGAATTAATAAATCAGGCTTGTGACTACACATGGAATGAATAAGGGGCTACACTGCTAATTAACCTGGCCCAACACCGTCTATTTCCAGCTTAATAGTGACTTTCACTTACCTTGCCAATCTTGACAGTTTCTGAATGTTCGAGGCCCAGAGCCAGCTGCTCCCAGGTTGGGGCCAGAGCTTTGCAGTGACCACACCATGGCGCGAAGAACTTGATAAAGTGGTTGCCTGCAGGGGACACCAAGGTGGAAGAGGAAGGGGAAAGAGGCGCTGTCACTTGGGCCAGACCCACGGAGGGAGCGGTTTAACTGGAGGATCACATAGGAAGTCCGGGAATCCTCGGCAATGCTCAAAACAAAGCCAGATTTGCCACCTCTGCAGGAGAGCAGGGAACCACCTCAGGGGTGGAAGACTGGCAGGACAGGCAGAAAATCAGGTATTTCCCATCTTCTCTATGACTGTGATGCTGACTACGCAAGCGGGAAGCCAGGGTGACTTTCTCTGCTATAGTAAGGGGAGAAGTGATGCTGGCCTCAGGAGTCACCATGTGACAAGATGCTGAGCGGATGCTCTGGAAACATGAAGGCCAAGCCCGACGTGAACACACAACTGGACATTCTGCCACCGGCGGCCACGCAGTCTTCCTGTGCCCCCAAAACACATCACGCTGTGACCATATCCCTAGATAGGGTCATATCCCTAGAGCAGACTACCAGCAGACCAGAAATAGAGAAATCTGGGAAATATGGAAACCCGCCGTGGGAATTCAGGCAGCAAAGTTCTGACTGCAGGGAGCACACTGTGCCCTGCAAACAGAATGCAGGAGACAAAGGGGTGCCAGGGCCCGGGAGCTCAGAGGCCCTTGGAGAGGTAGAACAGAGCCCAGCCTGGCCACAGTTGTGCCGCTAAACCTGCTGTGAGCTGAAAATGCACTGAGCAGCCACATGTCCCCAAAGCTGAAGGCTCCTAAGTGGGACACGGTGAGTCAGAGCCACTTAGTATGAAAATGACTGGACTGCACTCCATGCCAGGGGGCATGCGGGGGAGCCCCAAGGCACTCACTCGGTTTCCAGGCAAGTAGGGAAAGTGCCACCTCAGGCACTGAGGGCAGGAAGATGGACAGCGGCATGGACGAGCAGGAGAGGCTGGAAGGTAGGCACAGGATGATGCTTTATACTTTATGAAGCCCTGCGGTCTGGACACTGAGCGGCTCCACCTTGGTGTCGGAACTTACTGCTCCGCTTAAACTGGCAGAAGCGGTCAATGAGCACGACCAACAGGAATACGGATTCGCTTTCCTGCCCAGGCCCGTGCACAGCCCCTGCGATCCGTGGCTGAGCACACCAACCTGCCACGCCGTGGGCCTTAGTTTGGCACTGGGCCTGCTCTGCTCACAAGGGCAGAAAGAAAGGAAGGGGGACGTCGGCGCAGACGCGTGACACGGCAGATGGAAGAGCTGCTGCTATCTGAGCCCCGGCAGCGAGAAAGAAAAGCCCGGAGAGTCAAGGGCCGTGAAACAGGCAGCACTGCCGATGCCCGCCAGGCCCGCCACCTTACCCTGTGCCACGTGTGTCTCAAAGTTGCTGGCTGAGAGCTCGTACAGCCCCTGCTTGAGCTCGGGGGCCCTGGGTGCTTCTACTTCCGGCTCTGGTGTCTAAAAGGAAGAGACAAAATGACAGTCAGTCTGCACATGAGTCCTGTGGATGTCGACGTGGCCCGCCCGTGTCTAGTACCCCTGCAGACGCCCACCTGCGCCTGTATGACGCCAGCGTGCACACCGAGGCCAGAGCGGGGCTCGCGTCTGTCAGCCTTGGCGTGAAGCCCCAGGGCAGCCAGTGATAGCTGTACCCACCCCAAAACCCTAACAAAGAGAAGCTAAAGGACGGAGCTGCTCCCAAACCGGCCCTCTGCTGGGAAGCAAAAGCTGATATTTCAAGAGATTAAACAGTCAGCTCCCTGATGGGCCAATGCGGAGGGTTAGCACCGAAAGACACAAGGGAGGTGAGATGGGGATGGCAGAGCCCACCGGGAGCAGCAGGGCCTAGCTACCCTCGGGTCACACACGCGGAGCAATCGGTGAAGACAGGTCAGGCACAGGGAAAAGGAGAGGGAAAAGGAGGTGACAGGGGAAACTAGCCACCAACGGGGAACTCAGTAAATGACGGGCAGGCTTCACAGGCTGCACCTTTAAGAAAGAACACGGTCACACCACTAAGTCTGGGACAGAAGCGTTAGGACATGCTTCTGCGGGTGCAGTAGGGCCCCTGGCCTACAGCTGATGTGTCTCACAATCTGTGGGGATCCTGCTAACTGTGCACCCACATCTGTGAGAAGGGTTAATTTACAAATTAGACATAAGAAATTAACAGTAACAATAAGACAGAACCATTATAACAAACTGTAATAAAGTTATTTAAAAGCTCATAAATTGTTCATTTCTAGAATTTTCCATATTTTCGGATGTTAAGTAAATGAAACCACGGGAAGCAGAAACCCACATGGAGGGATGACCATGGTGGGGGGCACCAGGACACACCGACAGTTCCTATGCTGCCATGCGATGTTAGATTTCCGTTTTTGAGGCCAGGTACATCTCTGGCTTCCAACCAGTGTAACCTGAAGAAGTAGTCATGGGATCCCTGTTTTCCTGCAGATACTCAGTACATATTACTCCTCCTCACCTCACAGTTCACGATCCCAGTTCAACTGTTAAAGTGCTGATGGCCCAAGGCCAGAGCCCTGCAGAGCATAACTGGAACGCAGGCCCCGCTTCTGCCCCTGGCTTGTCCAGGCTTCCCAAGTGCTGGATGCCGAAGGACAGGATCAGGTGAAGGACCGGGAGGTGGGCAGGTGGTGGCAAAAAGCGTCTGCATGGCACCACACATGCCCCCTGACACCCACCAGGGACCCTACCTGTATGGAGGACCAGGGCACCCCACAGACAGGCTGCTCACACTCTGTGGGGGACAGTAGGGCCACCCCACCTTTCAGGGAAGCAACCTGGAAATACTCGTCAGGAGCCTCGAAAATGAGTTTCTTTTGGATTTGCAATTTTATATTTGGGAATATCTGCTACAAAACCTCACTTAAAAGACAAGGAAGTCATTCTTCAAAAGATAAATATGTTCCATGTAATACTTCTGATGACTGACTACAAATGAACATCTATAAACAGAAGAAACACCATGGCAAACCCATGATACGATAACATAAAATGTAATCAACACTGCAACTGCACACTACACAGAATCACTAAGGAAAACGTGTACAGGATTGCTTAACTTTACAAAAGCATATACAAAAGTAAAAATTGGGGTGGGATGTAAAAAAACATACTTTCTTGTGATCAAGTTTCTTTTTCGGTTACCATAACCCTAAGGGGAAAATTCTGAATTTATTCTGCATGAACATAAAAATGTACATGTTGTTATTTAGGGAAAAATACAGGTGAAACTTTTTAAAAAGCCTTCCCTTCAAAAGGTAGACTCAAACTGAAAAGAATTTCTGGCTTGCCATGCAAATTGAGCAACCCTAACCCAGGATCCAGAATGCTCCAAAGCCTGAAATCCCTGACCCAGCACAAAGCCACAAACCTCCACACCTGTGATGGCAACAAGTCCAGAAGCAGGTGCACTAGGAACACTGCAGAAACTACCCTCAGGCTTTGCACGGATGGTGGCAAACAATATAAATGAATGGCATATTCGGCAGGCCTCATCCTCAAGACAGCACAATATGTGTCTGCAAATATTCCAAGACCCAAAGAGTTCGAAGCCTCCGACCTGAACACCTTGGATAAAGGCAACTTCATCTATGTGAAATCTGTGCATTTGAGCTTTGTCATTGTAAAGCATATTTCACCATCACTGTTTCCAGAGATCATCTGCGACCCTGTCAGAGACTAAAACACGGAGCTCAGGCAGCTGCAGCTCTGGGGTAGACGCCGTGGGGCCCACCCTCCCGTCCCTGCAGAGTCTCAGCACACCTTTGCCACGACACCCCCACAGCAAAGTGGCTGCTTCCCCTCACGGGAACCAGCTCACAGGATGACATCGGCCCCAGCCTTTCTGCTGTCCACACACTGGCTGCCGGATATACCCATCATGGAAGCCAGGCTTTCTGCTGCAAAGTTCATTTTAAAAGTTCTCTTTTTTTGAAGTGGCTGACTCTGCTCTCCTTGTGCCTAATACCCGCCCTATTCCAAAGAGAGCATTTTCATAAAGGAAGCAATGGGAGGCTACATCTCTGTGAAGAGTTACACCTGCTCATCCAGCTTTCCCACAACGGAAATGGAATTCACTCTCCAAGAGGCTTGTGCTCTCGCCTGCGACCTACAATTAGATCAGTCTCTGGCCAGTGACCGCCCAGCACCACTTGACAGCACTCTCCACCACACGCTCTGGTTTGAAATGTGAGATATGCTGGTGGGGTTCCGATCAGCTCTGCTGTCTGCAGAGAACACAGGACAGAGCGAGGAACCACATACACCCACTACAACCCCAGCAGCGCCGCTCCTGATCCGCTCAGGCCCGCCCAGCACAACACAGCAGCCTCCACCAGCGACACTGAATTGCACACAGAGACTCCTGCACCCTGGCCATGTCACCAGGGAGACGGGGCAGGAGAGTGGGGACCGAGTTCAGGCTGGGAGTTCACTGACGCTTCTCTCTACTGTGTGGCTGGATGTTTCCTTTGCTTACAACATCAGTGAGTTCTGATGGGGTCACTTTGGAATAATAACCGTGATTTATGTACTACTACTGGCCTCTGCTCAGTGAGACTCCCCTAAAATGTAGAAAGGGAAGGAGGGGAGGAGGGGGGCACTCACAGCTGGCTTCTCGTTCAGCGTCTGCAGCATCCAGTTCTCCAGCGCCTGGAAGTCTCGAGGACCTTGGTACTTTACTGCTTCTTGGCCAGGCTTAAAGAACTTCAGGCTGCAAGAACAACAGGATTAGGCAGAGCACAAGTTAAAGCTTCCCCTAACTACTCTGAGTGGATGGCCGCAGTCTCATCAGGGAGCAGACTCATTCAGGGAACCATGCAGAAAGTGAGCTGGCCAGGGGCTGCAGCCGGGGCCCACTCTGCCTCCCTCTGCTGATGCCAGGAGGGACGCAGAGGTCATGCTCTAGGAGGCAGCGTGTGCACATTATGCTAAGCAGTCAGAAGTTTCTGAGGATTCAAGGGAAGTAAAATCCAGGTGAAAACCTGCAGCCACAGTGCAGCCTTCCGTGCTCCTATGCAGAACCTCAGGCTTCTCCCCGTGAGGCATCTGTTATCCTTCCCAAGAAACAGTCAAAGGAAACCCCAGCTGGATGGCTCTGCTTTTGTTTGCTACCTTGTCCACGCAAACTGCGATGTACAACAGCATACAAAACTACAGCCCGGGGCCGGCGATTTAGCTCAGTGGGTTAAGTGCCTGCCTGGCAAGTTTGAGGTCACAAGTTCGATCCCTGGTACCAAAAAAAAAAAAAAAAAAAAACAAAAAACTACAGCCCGGTATTGTGCAGTGCAATCAGCAGAAACAACAGCACTGCTCTGTAGAAGCCGCCATCTGCTTCATCAGTCCAAGTGCAGGGCCTAGCGAAGGGTGCTGTCTGAAGGTCGTTAAACGGGCAGGTCATTAAGGAATCTGTCCACATACACTAGAGTTAAATCCTCTCTCTCAAAGCAGATCAGCTGGAATTCTAGCTCACAACCTCAGAATACGACTCGTAAGAAACAAAGTCTTTATATGAAGGGAAAATTTAGAGAGAAAAGACACACACACACCACATATGCACGTAGGACACACCCTGAACTTGTGCATGCGCACACACAGGGAGAAGCCAGGTGATCACGGGGCTGGGCGAAGCCAAGAGGGCTGGCAGGTGACCCATGGGAGCCAGGAGAGGAGGGTCCTGATGGACTTCAGAGCTGGCGTGGCCCTGCTGACCCCTTCCTGTTAGAAGCCCAGCCTCCAGGACCCAGTTTTCCGCCACCCACCTGCATGGTTCTGTTAAAGCAGTGGAAGGAGGAGATGGACACTGATGCGATCCCTTCCTGCCTGACCCCTGCTCAGGACTCCCCAGACAGTGATTCTTTCCTGGCTTAACAGGAAGCCCCTCAAACATTTTCCTGGGTATAGTCAGCTATTTCCAGGGGCTGGGGGACCCCAGCCTCCTCCCTCTGACGGAAAGGGTCAGACACTGACAAACGCCCAGCTCAGGCTTTCCTGGTCACCATCGCCTCCCTGAGGGCCTGGGTTATAGGCTCCATCCCAACTGTCTTGCTGTCACTACTGTACACAGCTCTGCCTCCTGCCTCTGGGTAAAACAGACAATTTAGAAATTCTGTTCTCACCTCCTCTTCTGCAGGCCTGAGGGCTCCCTCCCAGACCGCTTTTATTAAAAGTATGAGCTCACTTTCATTCCTAACAACACAACGTTAGTGCCTGGCTTAGCTGGGTGGGGCCAGATCTATATAAAAATGGAGCTGGGTGTGGTGGCACAGGCCTATCATCCCAGCTCTGGGGAGGCTGAGGCAGGAAGATTATTGTACGAGTTTGAGGCCAGCCTGTGCTCCACAGTGAGTTCAAGGCAACCCTGGATTACATAGCAAGACCCTGTCTCAGAAAACAGCCAAGCTAATAAAAATAATAATAGCAAAATAAAAATGAAGACACATGGCCTGGCTGAGAACCTGGTGTAGCAGCCTACAGCATCTCTGGCCTGAAGCTGTGCGGAACCCTTTAAACATCCCCGCACACCCAGGACCTGTGCCCTCTCGGCCCCATGATGGCTCTGGTCTCAACCACCACATGCCATGCTTTAGGGGCCACACGAAGTCAGCAACATCAGCCTGAACGGAGGCCACAGCCGACACATCTCTGCTGTTGCCGCCTCCTAAAAGCAACAGGCCACAGGAGTGCTCACTTCTTCCTCTTCCTCCTCCTGCTACCCCCAGCTGATTCTCTGCGATGCTCTTGATCCGAACTGAGGCTACTTCAAAAGTGGAGCTGTGAAACGCCAGGCAGGGGGTATCTTCAGCAAGGTATAGAGAGGGGACATTTCCTCCCTTCTGGTCTGACACAATGTACACTAGCATGTGGCCACTTAGCAAGCGGCCACTGGAGACCAAGAGTTCCAGGGGCCTTTGTGACAGTCACACTTCCAAATGGAGGAGCAGCCCTAACCTTGACCAAGTGAGTTCACATCAGGACCCACACACATGCTACTTCCATGGGTGGCATTGTCACACCCTCCCTAGGGGTTGAAATCGGGGCCAGAGGCACAGGGGCCGTGAACAGCAGTGCTGGGGTCCCGGCCCGTGTCTGCACTCACAGGGCTTGCTCAGGTGTTCACACAGCCTCTCCTGCTGTCTGAGGTTTGGTTCTGATTCTACACTGAGACCACACTCCCCTCTTCCTCAATTAAGTACCAAATCCACACAACTGACTTCACTCTTCGTTGTATGGGGATTTAGGGAATGGGCCCTCCTCCCTCGGGATCTGTCCCCAGCATCCGGCTTCCCTGTCACAGTGACCATCCAGACACAACTCTCACCAAGGGCACCCACCAGTCACGGCGGACACTCTTCACGGGAAGAGAGGGGTGGCAGGGGTAGGGGGCATGGCAGAACCAAGCCCAGAGGCCCAGCACTCTCAGAGCTGCCCACAGAATTTCAATTCATCCTCTCTACCCTGGTTTGATCGTCTCCACCCAGGCACCTGATGTAACCGGCTTGGGAAAGGGAAAGCTTACTCTGTCTCAGTTTTGGAGGTTCCAGTCCATGGGGGCAGGAACCTCAACCTTGGGCCTGCAGTGAAGCCACACGTCATGGTGGGGGGATCAGGATGCCAGAACAGCAAGGAAGCAAAGGAGGGGTCCCCGGAGTCTCCAGCCCCTCCTACAGGGCCATGTGCTGGGATTCCCCAGGCCTGTAACTTGAGGGCACTGCAAGACTCTTATCCAAACCACGCTAGAGCCGCTTGGATATACACTCCCGGAGGTCAGGGTGGGCAGCACCACCCGTCCCAACTTCTGTGCGCTGGTATCCTCCTTCCCAGCAGAAGGAGCCCTACGCTGCCAAGGGTGTAAAATGTCACAGGGAATGTCACCACGTGCAGGATCCCAAAGACCCCCCATGGCCCCAACATGCTCCAGTCAACAGAAAAGCCGAATGCCGATGAGTCAAAGGCTTCTTCCAAACAAAACGCCCAGATGTACCTATCACTGCCCTCTCCCCTGCAACCTGCACAGTACAGCATGGACTTCCCAGGCCGCAGGCGACCAGCACACAGACCTGAGGACCCTTCCCGACTCACGTGGGGTAGCCCCGCACACCCTGGGCGGAGCACACATCCGAGTCGGCCGTGCAGTCCACTTTAGCCACGTAGACCTTGGCGTCCTCCATGCTGTTGTACTTGTCTCCCAGGTCGTTCCATGTTGGCTGCAGCCGCTGGCAGTGTCCACACCTGTAAGGAGCACACTGAGTACCACACCTCGGGGGTGTCAAGCCCTTCCCCTCAGGCACCGGCTGTCTTCATGTTGCAGCAGCCGGATGCACACAGGTCCCTCCATGCCGCTCAGGCCTCCCCGACCATCCCACCCCAAACGCCACAAACGCAAGGGGGCCTCGAGTTAAATCAACTCTACAATTTTCCAATGAGCAATTATAAAAGCACATTTTTAACAAAGGAGTTTGCAGTCAGGTAATTTTCTCAGGTTGATATAACCAAGCACCACACAGCGCACTGCAGGGGTTCAGTGACGTGCACAGGTTTTTAAATTGACCACCGTTTAAGTTAATGTGCTCCAAGGACGATGGCCTCTGCTCGACTGTTCCTTGTCGGGACAGCACAGGCATCACTCCTCGTCACTAGCTTGCTACCAGGGCAGCGCCAGTGGACACCTCGCATTTTGGGTCTGCGATGCCAAACTTGATTTCAGAGTCAGACAATGATGGAAACTTTACCCCAGGCTTCAAGTACAACCCCAGGCCCCTGCAGTGCCTGAGGGTTTGTGGGGGTTCTCCCCAGGTGTCTGGTACATGTGACACATGGCTAAGGGTAACCCTTGATGGGCTGCTGTAGAAGTTGGACTCTAGGAAAACAAACCAAGACAAAACCAAGTGCCCACTTACAAGGATACCCAGTGCAGATACCTGTGACTCCT
Organism: Cavia porcellus; assembly: GCF_034190915.1. Lineage (NCBI taxonomy): Eukaryota > Metazoa > Chordata > Mammalia > Rodentia > Caviidae > Cavia > Cavia porcellus. Next base: position 13,299,858 of record NW_026947496.1, read on the forward strand.
CAGTAAAACCAAGTGAAAACACTTGGCCTCTTTTCTGACACATGACCTCAAGAATAACCACCCGAGGGTGGCACTGAAAAGCTCACATGAGGTGAAGCGTCTTCTCTAGCAGCACTTTCTAGGCTGAGGAAGATGCATCACTCCTTCCTGGGAGATCACTGGAGGACACCTCAGCGTTACATTTAAATCCACATAGTCCAGTGCCAGCAAGTCAAACACGAACACTGTCTCTTTAGCTACTGCATTCCCAGCACACACTCAATGTAGACTAAGTGCTTGGCAATTTCATCACTGAGTTAAAAAAAAAAAAGAGCAGCAGTGAAATTGCATTTGTGGACTCAATGTCTGTGAATTCAGACTGAGCTTGGGAGGGGTGGAGGGGAGGAGGAGCCCTGCAGTCAGGGACAGACTTCCTGTTCCTTGGTTCTGTTCTTCCTCATGATGCGAGCATCTTACCACATCCACTGTAACTGTACCATCCAAAGAACATATGTGACACCCGGTCCGGTAGGTGCTTAGCCAAAGCAGCCACCATCTGTTCTGACACTGGAGGGGAACCTGACTGGGAGGACGGAGCGGGTGTGGGGTGGTGGCCTCCACCTGGGCACAGTCCCAAAGGGCTTCCTGGGGCGGTGCTCCAGAGTTCAGTCAGACAAGCTCGTTTCAGAATTTCACAACTCCTTTGTAACCTTTCAAGTTGTGACAACACAAGACCAGATTAAATGCAAGGATAAAGAATATGTTCTTTATCCTCGCTGGGCACTGAATCAGAGCTGTTCATCCTGGGCCCTCACTAGTTGGTGCCCTCCCCCCAAACCCCAGCAGCAGTGACTGAGCCACAGGTGCCATCTAGCTGCAACTCCTGGTTTGGGGCCCTTGTAGCTACAGCATCCAGCCCTGGGACAGCCAGCTGCATTCCATTAGCCCGTTCCAAACACAGCAAGAAATAGCACAAAACCACCTGGTCCCAATCTTGACCTTATGGCCACCAGGGTCAGCATGACCCATGAGCACCACAGAGAAGCTGTGACTTGATGTTGGCACAAAACCAACTTGGCAAGACAGCTGCCAAGTTCAGAGCAAAAATACACACATCTCTGTTTTCATGACATCATGTCCTTGCCCTCAAGTCACTAGTGGGCTTCCAACATTCCCGACCTCTGAACTAGAAGAGGCGGGGGAGGGCAGTCTGCTACCTTCCATCTGAGCGCCACACTGCACTTAAAGCCTAACTTTCAAACAGCAATCGAAAATCTACAGATCCCAGTCAGAAGCAAATAAAAATTTAAATTTTCTTATTGGGAGCATCCCCCTAAATGTCCAAAAACCCACAATGAATGAAAAGAACATTACTGAACACCCAGTACCCACACTGGGCTGTCTTCTCTCAGTGCAGGCCCAACCAGCGGATATTTGCTGAGTTAGTCCAAAATTCAAACTCCATTAGCGCTACAGGGGACTTGTTATGCCCGCATGTCGATTTTTCTTAAAAAAAAAAAGGAGCAAAACTCTCAGATTTATTCCATGAAATTGGCTCCAATTAAGTGCTGCAGTATTTATTTGGCATGGTTAGTCCAAGACTACACGAGCACAAAGTAACTACTAACATCAGCTGAACTTTTCATGCTACAAAGTTATTTCCCTCTTCTATTGGTAGTTCTAAAAATCCAAGTCAGTTGGTTCTTAGGAACGAAACAATAGCCTGAAGATGTGGTTAAGAGACAGAAAGTTTCTCCTACTTCAGAAGGCTTAGTTCTCAAGAATCTACGTTCTAAGCCATTTTCTCTGTCCTTTCTACACCCCTTGCTCTGGCAGAGCTCTCCAGAGCCTTGGGGAGGGGGTACACTAATCTCGCAGTACACACTGTCTGCTCAGCTCGACGCGTCCACATCCAGGAGGACCCGGCAGGGCAGCACCGCCTGCGCTTAGGTAACTACACGGTGAAAGGCTCTCAGGTTCCAGTCAAGGCCAACCCGAGAACAGCAGAAGGCCTGATTTTCATCCAGGGGCTATCCAGGCTCACTCCTTCCGAATGGCCAGGCCCCAAGAGAGCTGAGAGGAGGTGACCTAGGGCACCTTGGGCTGTGGGCCGCCAGGAGCTCGGTGGGCGCCCCAGAAATCGCACTCTTCCCGGCTTCCGGTGAGAGCACGGGATCCCCGTCCCGGGCAGCCCTTCCCACGCACGAAGTGGGAACCACACCTCGGAGCGGTCGCCCTTTTCAGTTCAGCCCACGCCTGCGGGGCGAGCGGGTAGAAAGCACTCCGGGGTCGCGGCGGCCCCCGGTGCCGGCCTCGACAGCGCTGCGGTCGGCGCGCACGGGAAGTTGGGGCGCCCGGCGGGGGCGGCGGAGGGCATCTGGGACCCCTCGCTGCACCCGGCCCGGAGGGGCGGGCTCCGGGGCGGGCTCTCTCCGCGCGCTCGGGCCCGCCCTCCTCCCGCTGCGCCCGCCGCCAGCGCCACGTCAGCCGCGAGCGCCCGGCTCGGAGCCGACGCCCCCTGCCTGGGCCTCGGCCCCCGCGCCCCCCGGACTCCCGGACCCCCGGGCCCCCGGGCCCCGCGCCAGCTACCAGGGCGCGAAGAACATGACGAAGTGCGCGGCGCTCCGGATCCCGTGCGTGAACATGTCCGCCGTGTACAGGTGCTTGGCGTGCGGGTCCTCCGCAGCCCCGGGCCCGACTCCCTCCCCGCCGCCGGCCGCGGGGCTCCCGTCCGTCGCGGGCTCCTGGGCCCGGGCGCCCCAGCGCGCGCCGCCGCCATGGCCAAGCAGCAGCAGCAGCAGCAACGGCGGCGCGGCGAGCGGCAGGAGGAGGAGGCGTCCTGGGCGCGGGGGCATCGCGGCGGGGCTGGCGCGCTCTCGCCGCGGCCACCGGTCCCCTCTCGGGCCCCGCCTCCGGGCCGGGCCCCGCCCCCTCCACGCCCAATCCCCGCCTCGGAGCCGCGCCCGCCCTTTCTGGCCTCCGGGCCCAAAGCCCCGCCCCTCCAAAGCCCCGCCCCTTTCCCCTCCCCGGCGCGGCTCCCTCGCGTCTCTCCGTGCCCCGCCCACCACCGCCCCTCCCGCCAAAGCCCCGCCCCCCCGTAATCCCCATCCCGCTCCCTTGCGTCTTCTCCAGGCTCCGCCCCGCGCACCCCTGTCCCAGATTGCTTGGCTGCGCACCCGAGCGCCGGGCTGGGAGCGAAAGAAGCCCTGGTGCATGACGCCGGGCTCCTTTCTGCGCGTGACCTTCGACCTTTCCCAGGACTGTTGCGGTTCGTCCCGCGCCACCCCAGACGCAGGCCTCTCCCCACCTCCTCCACGGTGTCCGTTCTGCTCCCCTAGGCGGTGAACGCAGGCAAGGGGCGCAGAGGCCACCGTGAGCCAGGCCACCTAGGGCCCTGTGAGGGAGTCCTGGCCGCAGAACGTGGGGCACAGGGCAGAAGTGGATGAGCTTTGCACTTGAATGCGGCAGATCGTTGGCCCTGCCCTCCAAGTGTCTGGGGAGAGCCATCAGAGGAGGCCCTCCGCTAAGCTGCGCTGCTGGGTGCCTGCTGAGCCCTCACACACCCTGCTGTGGGGGACACCCCTGACCGGAGGCCAGCACTGACACCTGCGCACACGGGCAACCGAAGCTTTGCCCTGCCCTCTTCGCCCTGCCCTTGTTACCCTCCTGCCTCATATGCAGCCACTGGGTAGTGTTGAACTGTGGCCTGGGGACACCCAGCCACTTAAGCTTGAGACAGAGGCAGCTCCCCATGTGTTCCCCTACCTCTTCTTCACCTCAAAGTTCAAACCAACCACCTTTGTGAGCCTGGCCTATCGCATCGCTTTCTCAGTCTCCTTCGTTCTCCTGGCTCAAAAACTGTTTCCTAAAGCCTGACTTTGACAGTGATAGTGCACGCAAACCTGGGCCAACGCAACGGCCTTGGTATATGGGTTAAAATGCAAACTCCTTGGTCTTGCGTTCAAGGCCTGCTGTCCTGTGGTCCCATCATATCTAGTATGTCTGTGAAACTTGCTGCTAGAAATCCAGGGGTTATTGCTAATAATCTGTTACTGCAAGATTTGAATCCTTAGCTTGCTGGCCTCCCATCCCCACCCCACTCCCGGGCTAGTGGAAGGTTCCAGCAGAGGATCAGTGTAGACCCTTCTGGAAATATCAGCCTCTTGCCCCACCTGAATAGAATGCAGCTGTGGAAGTCCTCACACAGCTGGCTACTTGTTCTCCCACACCTGAGTCCCTCATAGCCGGAGTTCTGCTAAAAACCCCTCAGGTCCATTAGATTGACCCACTTGCTATGATGCCCTCTACTGTTCTGGTGCTGGTTATTTCTCCAGGCTGCCATTGATGGATCCCTGAAGACTCAGTAGGAGTGTAGGGCTGATGTCTTGGCTCCTGGCTCCCTCCTCCATCCTGGTCTTCATGCCTGGTCCCCAGCATCTAGGTGGAAGGTCTCTGTCTTTGTCCCACGGTGATTCCCTCCTACAGGAGGCCCTGACGCTGTGCTCGTCATAATAGGCACCGTCTCCAAAGTCTGAAGCAGAGATGCTTTTGTTTGGCTCTTGAATGTCCTCTAAAGAGCCAGCTGTTGGGTGCGTGGTCCCCTGCGGGGCCCTCCTGGGGGTGGAGCCTTTAAGCAATGGGGTCACAAGTTCACACCCTTGAAGGGGATTCTGAGCCCAGCCCACCTCTCTCCTTGGCTCCTGGCAAGGGTGAGTGATTTCACTCCGCCACCACTCAAACCATGATACACTGCTTCACCATGGGCCTCATAGCCATAGGTACACAGCCATTGTGTACCAAACCTGCAGAACGGTGAGCCAAAATGAGTCCTTTCTCTTCATCAATTGACTATGGCAGGAATTTCATTACAGTGACAGGCTGTCCACTGCTCTGCCCAGCCCTCAAAGTAGCACCAGAGCTGCCAGTGCACCACCATCTCCTACCGTCTGACAGGCTGCCATGCCTGCCTTCTCCAGCCTCTTAACCAAGCCAGACCCCAGAGGTTGTCACACTTCCCTTCCCCTCCTGCCACACTCTCCCAAGAATCACTGGCGCCCTCCATTTCTGCCTTCCTTGTGCTTTCAACCATGCAGCCTAGCTCCGCCAGAGAAAAACCACACAACCAAGCAGGGCTTTTCTTCCGCTCCAGAAAGATGAGCCCGGAAGCAGAACTTGCGCTGCTCTGAACCCCGCTGCATACTCCTGAGAGCTCTATGTCCTGTTTTCTAGGTGCTTCTTGCTCCGGGTTCCCTCCCCTGCTCTCCCTCCCTCCTCCATCACCGTCCTTCTCAATGATCAGTTTCACGTCACGCTCCACTGAGAAGTCACGCCCAAAGCTCAGACCCTCTCATCTTTCCACTGCCAAACCTTCACGCCCCTCCATGAGCGCTTGCTCCTGTTCCCTCTGCTTACAAAGGAGGAAAGACGCATCCACTTCCCTAAAGGGCCAGTCTGCAGAATAACTGTCCTGATTTCTAGAACTTGTTGTCACTTTACATGGCAGGAGCCTGTGCAGCCGTGACTTAATTAAGGACCTCACGAAGTGGAGACTGCCCTGGATCATCTGAGAGGGCCCTAAGTGTGGTCACAAGCATCCCTGGAAAAGACAGAGGGACATCTGACTTCAGAGGAGGAGGAGTACGGAAACAAAAGCAGAGAAGGTGTGAAAGTGCTTCCCTGCGGGCTGGGAAGGCAGAGGGGTGTGCGGGAGCAGGCTTGCCTTGTGGGGGTTGGAAAAGATGGGGAAAGGGACTGTGTCCTAGAACGCCCAGAGGGACCTCTGCGCCCGTGGACAGCTTGGCTTTAGTCTAATGAAACTGGTTTTGGACCGCGCCTTCCAGGACTGTAATAGAACGAAAGCTTGTTGTCTGATGACACCCAGGTTACAGTCAGTACACAGGGACGGGGCCTGAATCCCCAGCCCTGCTCACGGCCCAGACACGTGGCTCTTCTGCCACCCCTTTTCTCTCCCGTGTGAGTCATCTCTCTCCTACTGGGTCATTTCCTCAGACGGCCAGACACCCTGCTTCCTTGCTATCTCCCCAGTTACTGCTCCAACTCATTACTTTTTTTCCCCCTGCAGCAAAACTGCTTTTGGGAATTGCCTGCGTTTCATTTTCCATTCATTCTTCAGCTCTTGCTGCCCTGGCTCCCAGACGCCCGTACCCCAAGCCTGCTCTTCCCAAAGCCCACAGACATGTCCAAGTTTGCAAGAGAGAAGAGCGTTTCCTGGCTTTCAGTGCCTGAGGCCTCCCCCAGGCCTCTCTGAGCTCCTGCCGGCTGCCTGATTACCCCCTGGAGTTTGTCTTACAGCCAGAGCCAGAACCAAACTTTGGGATTCCCTAGAGCAACTGGCAACCTGCTCATCCTTCAGTTTCCCTGCTTGGTTTCTTGCTGTTGTTCAAACCCGAAATCTGGGTTGCAAACTGGGTTTCCTTTCTCCCACAGGGCGGCCCCTTCCCGGCCACGCCCCTGCCGGCTGCAGCCCAGTGCCTTCCATTCCTAGCTGCTTCTTAGATGCACACGGAGATGAAGGAACCTAAAGACAGCTCCCTAAAGAGCTGCCCTTCCCTGTCCCATGACTCCCGTCCCCTTTCCACAGGCTGCTCGGCATCACACCTCAGTGCCCTCTTCCTGCAGACGCTCAGCTCTCATGAGAGATGGACGTGCCTCTGCAGTTCCGAGTGACCCGCAGACACCCACCTTTGAGCAGCCTGACCTTCAGCCCAAAAAAGCCCGCTATGGAGAAACTACTGCCTTTCTATAGCAATGAAGTACATACGAATTGTTCTATGACTTCTGGTACACAATAGGCAGTTTGTGGGTGCTTGTTGAATGGAGAATGAAGTCTCACTTGACTACCCTCAGGGAATGGCTTCCTTGAGAAAGACACTTCAAAGTCCCAGCCTTGTCACAAGCAAATAAATAGGTGCTGGGTCATTACTGCCACCCCAGACAAAAAGGGGGTGTTGCTCAACTGCTTTCTAACTGCCCTGGCTTCCAGCAGCCTCTGGTTTGTCCATGGTCCTCATCCCAGCAGCAGAGGGCTGCCTGGGGAAGCATCACGGAGGAGGTACCATGTGGGGCTGGAGGTGAAAGGCCCAAAGACCAGAGAGGGAACCCGTGCAGGGCCCGGCAGCCCAGCACGATGAAAGGGAAGCCGGAGGAATTGCTCCTGTCTGGGAAACGCCACCGCTCTCATTTCTACATCCCGAGAGTAACTGAACCCCTCAAGGTGTTGTCACTTTGGGAAGAGGACCCCACACGAAATCCAGAAACTGAAATGCCACTGTTCGAACCCCTGTAACAGGTGTGTCCTGAGTTATTTTTAGGACAAGAAGGCCACTTTTAGCAGGTGCCGAAAGAGAACACATCCTGTTGTTCTGATTTCATCAGAACTTTCTGGAAGCTGCATCGAAAGAAGAAACTTTTCTTGGTGAGCCTTTGTAGATGAGACAGTCAAGAAGGGCCTCAAGGTAATGAATTACTACAGCCAGAAAAAACATCTAAGCAATGAGACCACAACAAATTTCCCAGCTTGGGAAGTAGAACTATTTTCAGTGTTTAAAAAACCTTAATGGAAGTGTGCTGTTTACTCAGTATCCACAGAAGCTCTTGAACAACACAGCCTACTAAATAATTAATAAACAGGGCACAGTAATAGATTCAGGCAGTTGGGAAATAAAAGCTTTCATAATCCACGCAGGTTGTATGCGGGGCTGGGGTGGGGGATTGCTGGGGAGTTTGCGATCAGGAAACCGAAAGTTCACATCCTTTTAAGAGTCTGCAGGACCCTGGCTGTAATGCCCCACGAACCCCCGATTCCATGCAGCAGTTTCTCCTCTTACCCCATCATCTCCCAGCTCTTGTTTGTCGATGCTACGATCCAGGCTCTGCTAGAAGCTATAACTGGACCCAAGAGCATGACCCTGGAGCAGATCACCAAAGAATGCTGGTGCTCAGTAGCACTTACTAGATAAATGCCTTGAAAGGACATCTGAGAACCGTCTCCAAATGATACCACAGTATAACACTGCTAGGATGGAGCTACCAGTGTTGCTACTTCTGGGTGCAAAATGTGTCCCACTTCTGGTACAGGACACCAGGCACAGCCAGCAGGCTCTCCACCCTGCCATCAGCACAGCAGGGATGCAGTGTGCGTGGCTCTGCTGCTGCGCAAAACTCGTGGCTGAATGGCCCGTGCTTGCCTTGGGAGCTTAGGTGGGAAACACCAAAAACAGGGCAGGTGTGCAAGGAAGCTGCTCAGCCCACAGATGCTTGTACCCTGAGCCCTGAGGAATACAGTGCTCAGGGGCTGACTCAATGGGGTAGACATGAGGGAAGAAAGAACAAGCCACAAGCTTACTTAGTAAGGAATGTCTCAGCATTTTATTTGTAAATGCATCCTCCAAATCCTCAAAAGTAGCCCATGCAGTGTTTTCCAAATTTACTGGGTCACTGATTCTTTTTGGTTTCTGGTGCCTCTTGCATTGTTAATGCTCTGAAGGACACTTTGACTGGGCCATGTTTCCCATAAAAGGACAGATGTCTGGTCTTTTTTGCTTGTTTCAAATGCAACATCTCCATTCTGTGTATTCAATCGCACGGGCATTCATTCAACAAATACTTCTTGGGTTTAGTTTTCATCAGACATTGATCTAGTGCTAGGGATTCAGCAATAACCAACACAGACAACAATCCTGGCTGCAGTAGGGAAAAGCTCATGCACAAGATAAAGAAGTAAATGCTAAGAATACATGAAGCTGCACAGGGCGGCACGTGCCTGTAATCCCAGCCTCCTTGAGGCTGAGGAGCCCAGCTGGGGTGAACACGTTTCAACCCTGTTTCAAAATAAGAAGTAAAAATGGGTTGGGGAATGTAGCTCAGTGTGAGGGCACTGGGTTCAGTCCTCAGTACCACAAAGAATAACAGTCCAGCCACCAGCAGCAGGCAGGGCAGGGGTGTGAAGCCTCGGGGTTCCACAGATGTCAGAGTTTGGAAGGGCTCAACAGACTCTGGAGTAAAGGTGAGAGAGGGAAGGGGAGGAACAGCCCATTTGGGTATTGCATTGCGCCTGAGAACAACAAAGGCTCAGAGCGGAAGGGACAGCGGGCGACTGTAGGAGGCGGGTGGGTGCCGTGGGCACACGATGAGGTAGTGTGCAGTCTGCAGCTTGGCTTCGGATTTGGCCTTCGGGTCAGCAGCACCGCTGAGGGCTGCAGTGAGGCAGGTGCCAGGCGGCCTGCTAGGAAGCTTAAAGGCATCTCAGCGCCAGATGCAGTTGACTCACCATGGGGGGGGGGGGTGAGAGGCAGTATATCCCCGTCTGTTTTGATGCAGATGTCAATGGGATTTGCTGACTGAGCAGACAGGTGTGGGCTGAGAGTTGTGAGACAATGCGGAGTCATGGATGACTTGAGGGTTGTTAGCTAGAGCAGTGGGGGCTTCTGGGTTGCCGTTAGCAGAGGAGGAAAGGGCTTTGAGGCCACACTTGCTCGGTGTTGAGCCCAGGATGCGTGCAGACACACGCAGTGGGCACTGGACGCTGGAGCCCAGGGGAGGGATGTCAGCCACCATGAACCTGCGACTCTCCAGCAAGTAGAAGGCATTTAACATTTCACCGCTGAGGGGATGGACTCACTGAGCAGCCCAGAGAAGAGATTCAGGGGCGGAGACCTAAGGTATCTGCTTTGAAAACCAGCGGTGAGGAGAAGGATGAGAAAATAGGCCGGCAAGGAAGAGCCAGCGAGGTGGAGGGAGAATCAGGTAACTTGTTCTGAGGGCCAGGAGCAGAAATGTTTCAAAGGCAAAGCAATGAACAGCTGTTTCCTGGCTGCTGATAGACTGCTTTTCCCTGGACTTCCTGTCTGCCCCGCCCACTTGGTTCTGTGGGAAAATTTGCAACAGGTGGTGGGTTTGACTGGACACTTGAAGGACCAGGATGACCAAATCAACAGATTTAACCATAGTGACTACTTGGTCGATTGCTGGAGGCCTTGAAGCCAATTAAGTAATAAAGCTATAAACAGTAAACTAGTTAAATTGTAACCAGTTGACTGGTTGACTACATTGTAACCAATTAAGTTGTTTTCCATGTGGATGAAGTCACTTCTGTTACTTCTCTGAGTGCTGTGAAAGCACATTGTTAGCTGTTCTCAGAGCCTGCTCTAGTTCTAAAAGCTGACTGGTTCACAAATCATTTTTGCTTTGCATTGCTCACATAAACTAGTAGATTCATGTGATCTGAGGAAGTTCTTTTAACAAGTTTAATCAGCACTAGCGCCGCATCCATTCCTGAGTGTGTCTGGGATTGGACAATAGATGAACAGATCAGCCCACTGATAGGCCAGGGGTGACCAGTACTAAACATCCTGGATTTGGTGATATGAGGGTCACCAGTGACCTGGATACTGGAAGCAATACTCTTTTCTGTGGTGACTTCAAGGGTGGATGGAGGAATGAGAGGCCACGAGTATTTGCAATACTTCAAAGAACTTCTTTTACAAAGAGACAAACTGTAATGGTATAGGCGGGTAGGGCCAGGAGACTTGTTTGTTTGTTTGTTTTTTGATAACATGAAAGCAAAATCAGCATATTTGTTTTTTTTTTTTTAATTCTGGATCACGAGAATGATCCAGAAAAGAAAGGGAACATTGATGCTACAGGAGGCAGATGTCCCTGATGTTCTAGGATGATGTCCCTGATGTTCTAGGATGATGTCCCTGGGTGGAAGAGGGGGTGACATCAGGTGAGTGGGAAGTGAGGGTGGCTTTCCAAGGGGCAGGGGAAGTTGTCTGTCTAGAGCAGGCACAGGGTCTAGCACAGCTCCGAAGAGGTGGGGGATGGCCCAGACCACCAGGGTCATTTTGAGACAATAGGTTTATTGTATCACTCCGCTGTCTCCAAAAGAAGGGCTGGTCTATAGTTTCAACTGTGTCACATCGAAACTCTGCTGGCTCTCAGAACTTCCTCTGATACATGCAACTTGTCTCTTATATTGTGTGACTCTACTCTGTATATGCTGGGTCCTATACTGTCCCTGTTGGATGCTGTGTTCATTTTTCTCTCTCTGCCTGTGCCTGTGCTACACTTTGTACTTGAAATGCTCTCCTCTCTGCTTTAGAAAATGGGACCCACTGTACATACTAAGTGGTAACAGCACTTGATGGATGGAGAGGGGTTAGGCTGGAGTGGACCATGGTTAAAGACCCACACAAATATCTGCACACACACAACAAATGTTTGCATTTGAATCTTGGGATAAGCGTGTTTTCACATCACCTTTCTAATTTTATAATTAAAAAATATTTAATTTTAATGAACAGTCCCTGGCTGCTATTTAATGATAGGTATTTAAAATTTATATAAGTATACTATGAGACCTAGCAATAGGTTTAGGACAGTAGTGGTGAACCTTTTTTCTTTTTAATTTTTATTTTGAAAGTATACAATAGGACAAGTCAGAATAAAGCCAACTAAGATCATACAGTGAAATTGGTACAGAACTTCACAGCAGGTTACCGGGATAACAGTAATAGGTATCACAGTATATTTTGTTATCTTTATAATAGTTGTTCTTTCAATCAGGTATAGCAAAATGAGATGAAATATGGAACACTATAGAACTTATCAAAACAGAATATTGAATAGAGCAGTACCATTAATCAGAAAAGAGCAAAAGAGTAATAAAAATATTTGCCTTCAAAGAGATGGTAGAAGGAAGTCCCTCTTATTTGCTATGCTCAACCTCCCAGGAGATGCTCAGATTTCTGGTTCCCATTTGCTAATGGGTGGGTTGGGGGGAGAAGGAGGATAGGGGAAGTGGGATATTTGACTCTAGGCCATGTAGCAGTAGGTTCACTATTGCTAAGCAGGGAGGCAGGATGGTCATTTGTTTTCACAGCGTCCTCAGTTCCAGCATGGCGTGGATTTCAGGAGACACTGCTGTTCTCCCCCTGGAAGGGCTGCAGTCTGCCACCCTGCCTCCGCTTACCAGGGAGGGGAGGTGCTGGCTTGGCTTCCCAGAGTCCTAAGTTCCAACATGGCGCGGATCTCAGGAGACACTGCTGGTCCCCCCCCCCCCGGTGGTGAACCTTTTAGAGATTTTAATGATACCAGCAACTGTATGCCACAGGTTTGCCGTCACTGGTCTAGGATCTTATCTTTGGAAGAGAACTTTTCAATTTCATTGCAGTATCATTTATCATAACAAATCACTGGAAGAAAACTAAAAACTCCTGGGAGCAGGTCAAGTAAATAAAAACGACACCCTCACATGGCCTGGAGAATGGGAGAAGCTACTACGGTAGGAAGGACACAAAACCTGACTGGACACTATTTCCCTAGGCTGTTGGGCTTTGGTGAAGCTTCAACAGTGTGGGAAGGTTGAAGGGGGACAGGAATGGGCACAGGAAAGAGTTGTGAGTCCAGGGCTTTTTGCAGTGTAACAAGGACCTGCTGCATCCGAGGGAGGGTCAAGGGATGGCTCCCTCTGAAACTAGCTACAGGCAGGCAGTTTGGTGTCACCAGAAAGAGGAGCAGGGTCACTGAGAAGACCCTGTCCCTAAAGAGCTCCTGAGACCCAAGCTGGACCAGGACAGAAGGGAAATACTCTTCTCCCTCCCCAGCACCTGGTTAGCGAGCACCGAGCAGCCAAGACGAGCAGGTCCACTTCAAGGAGGGGAACAGGAGCCTGGGAAGCCACACAGGGAAGGCTAGAAACAGGATCACTGATGAAACACCCTGGGGTCCCAGACCCCTCCCTAAGCACAAGGCAGTGATGCAGGATTGGAAATGAGTAAGTTCCTGAAGGCCACCTCAGCTCCTAAGTTTACTTAATAAAAGTGCAGTATCTCAGCGTATTGCATTCCCAGCTCAGTGGCCCAGCACAGGAGACAAGCCCACATACAGGTATTAGCACAGTAATACCTTGATTCATGAGCACCTCTGGTCACAAAAACACTGGTTCTCAAAAGCTTTGACAACATTTTGCTTTTGTTCACAAACTCCACATCGGATGACAAACACAACCACAGCCATCTTCCCCATGCAAATATAAATGTGGCCACCTCCCCAAAATCATAAAGCAAGCTAAGTCCGAGAACCAGGTTACCATGGTACCATTTGTCTCAGTGTCAGTCATTCTGTACACGGCATCCAGCATTCAATTAAAAATTACAGCAAACACACCCACAACTAAAGTCAAGGATGAAGCAATCTGCATAACTAGACTCAGAAACAACCTAGGTACTGGAACTATCAGATAAAGAATTTAAATGACTGTAATTTACACATTAGGTGCTCAGGAAAAAAGTATAGGGTGTGCATATGAAAAATTTCAACACAGATGACAACTATCATATAAGTCAATAGAAACATTAAGGAAAGGAAAAGAAAGTCGTTTTGATTTAGATGAAGAATCTCTTAAAAAGCTGTTTAGTAGACTTGAGAGTTGAGAAAAGACTAAACAAACAAAGATATTTGCAGAAATTATCCAAACCAAAACATAGAGGGAAAAGGAGTAAAAATAAAATATCAGCACATGAAAGGGTTGTTGGATAATATCAAGTGACCCCAAAATAGATGATTAGAATTATTCCAGAAGGAGGAGAGATAATTGTGAAGAAATATTTTTAAATATGAATCTTTCAAAATCAACAGAATACACCAAGCCATGGATCCCAGCTCAGAGAATCCCACCATGAAAATAATACATAAAGAAACAGTAACAACAAATGTATTTAGACATGTCATATTCCGTGGGCAGGCTTAACAGCTGTGTGCTAACCTAATCCTAGCCCTAATATTATCTAACTGTGAAACCTAAATTAATTTTTTGTTTTCTGGAAAGATGATCACCAGAACTTGTAATGATTGCATATAATAGGAAAATGTTTGCATCTTCTTTGTACTATTTTTTAAGTTGAAAATGAGCAATAAAGCTATTTATTGGCAAATAGTTGCCTTTTTTGAATAGGGGATTACATCCCATTTATAAGAATGTGTTTTTATTCATTTTTAAAATTTTTTTTCCATTTTATTTTTCTATTATGTAAATGTTTTCTCTCAAATATTTTCTATGAAGAAATTATAATTTGGTTATTATTTACCTTAAAAGTTTAAAAAATGTATATCCCAGGAACAAAACATGCCAAATAGAGAACTCTATTCAATGATATAATACACCTGTACTTTATTTCCTATCACCTACTCCTCCTTCTCCATTTTAGATTTTGGCAACATTTAATTTTGATTTACTGCACTGGTTTCAGTGGTGGCAAATCTACAGCACGCGAGCCACAGCAGGCTGTCTGCTCTCACTGAAAGCTCTAAAAAGTTGGCTGTTGCTGGCTTGTAGTGTTACAAAGCAGGTTTGCTGTGTACCGGCCACTAACCTGCTTGGTCAAACCAAACGTACTTACAGGAGTTACACAAGCAGACTTACTATTTACAGACAGGCAGCGAGATGCAAGGGGGGCCCCAGATCACTGTGAGCCAGTGCCCAGGTCTCCCGGGCTGCTCAGACCCAGTCTGACTGTGCATGCTTCCCTTGCAGCACAGCTGAGCAAGGGCCCCACAACCAGACCTCACTGGCTTGCACAATGAGGGGAATGTGTGACTCAAGTCCTTCTGCCAGGAGACAGAAGACAAGGCTTGGCCTGGCTCTCCCAGAAAGTCCCTCCCTCACTCAAGAAGCTCCATTCCCTGAGCGGGACGGGAACAGGCCTAAAGCCATCCATGCATTGCTGCCCTGTCTCAGGGGTACTCCTAGCACATTCTACAGTCACTTTTTCAGTTTGTTTCGGTTTGCTGAGCCTGGGTGCAGGCTGGCCTTGAATTCACTCGACTGTGTAGCCCAGGTTGGCCTTGAAATTGGCTGATTCTCTTGGCTCAGTCTCTCCAGTGCTGGGATTACAGGTGTGCACCATCATATTTCAAGGCTATTTTTTTGTATACCTGTAACAACTGATGGCAATGTTGATTCTGCTTTTTATGGTTCCTTATTCATTGTGAAAATCTGGTGTTTTGTGCTTAGTTCTAAAACATTTCTTCAGTAACCTCATTTATTTCCCTTTATGGTTATACTTACTTTTCAACTTAATGCTCTGTTATTTTACAGTGGCTCTACATGTTGAGATTAAAAAGCAGATGATGCCTGAAATTGTTTTTATTTTTAACAAAAAAACTATGCTTTTTGGTAAAAATCAAATGATGCCTTAAATTGTGTTTTGTTTTGTTTTTTTAGCAAAAACAACTTTTCAAAACTGTATTCCTTCTCTGACTCTTACTTGGAGTTATGATCATTTACACCTTGGGGAACTTCCTGCCCTGCACTGCAGTATAGCATGCCTCTGCCCTGAGCACAGTCCTCTGGACCTCTGCCTGCTGCGGTGACCACGTAAGAGAGGCCTGGCAATCTGCACCTTGAGACGCACTGCACATGGCACCCAGCTCTCTGAGTCCACGCAGACTGCTGTAACAAAATACCATGCACTAGGTGGCTTACAAACAGTGAAAATGCATTGCCCACAGTTCTGGAGGCTAAAAAATCCAAGATCAAGTCACCCAGGGGATTTTACGTCTGGTGAGGACTCACTTCCTGGTTCATAGACGACGCCTTCTCCCTGTGAGCTCATTTGATAGCAGGGGTGAGGCAGCTCTCCAGAGTCTCTTTCAGAAGGGCACTAATCCCATTCAGTAGGGCCCCACCCTGGTGACCTAATAACCTCCCTAAGCCCCTGCTTCCTAATACAGCACACTGGGGATTGGGCTTCACTGTACACATTTTGTGGAGTACGTACATTCAGTCCCCTGATGGGTGTCACACTGTTCATGCCACATCCCACCCTTTTCTCCGGAACTTACTCCTCCAGGCCCATGTTCCATGAGTCCAGAGCTTTACTGCTCTACTTCCCAGGAGGCAGCACCCTAGCTTCAAGAAGGGAATTAATTCTGTCATTTGGATGATTTATTTCCTGAGCTTGCTGTGTAAGTGAATGCTTTTCTGAATTTTATGTTTCTAGGTTATTTACTTAGGATTAGTGGAGAACCAATATTTTGTCATGAACTACATCACAGAACATCCTTTTTATGAGCACGTAATCATCCCAGGTATACAGTATTACAGAAGTTTTTTAAAAACCTTTTTCCTGTATTGCTTTTAAACAATATGGCTCTTCCACAAAGCACATTCTGAGCTTGAGAGATTGGCACTTTCAATCTCTTATTCTACTGTAGATTAAATGGGTTGTAAATGAGACATGGTCTGCATAATGAAAGAGAATCCAATTGTGGATTTGTTTGTTTTGAATCTGGAAGTTTAAGCAAAAGTTAATACCCTCCCTTGCCAGTAGAAAGACTCCTCAGCCTCTATAGAGTTTTATTTTGTGAATGGCTTGTTTAGAGATGTAATACTAGTTACACCAACTCAGAGTAAACAACATCCACCTCTGAAAAATAAAAGTCGGTGCTCTATACTCAAATGTCTAGGGGAGCATATTTATTTCTCTTAACTTACATTCAATATATGTATCTCATTTACTGAGAATATTCAAATTCCTTTGAGTCAAATGGAATTAATTTATGTAGTTTGGAAGTAGTTTATGGCTGGTGCTCTTTTTGGAAAATTTTTGAGAACTTTTACATTTTTAAATATATGCAACCACATTCTCTTTAAAATTTTGTGTTCAACTATATCTCCATGAAAATAAAATCTCCTAAAGAATTTTAGATCATATTTAGTCTGCTCTGGGTATATCATTATCTCCTCCTTTGCCTTCTGTTTTTATCCATATGCATAAAGATCAAAGGTTAAGACACTTTAAGAACTGATTGTATTAAGATAATGAAATGAATTTAAGATCTTATTTTATGATTTATATATAATGGAGACCTAATCATGGACCTTTCTGGAACATCTGATATTGAGTGTGGAACATCTGATACTGAGTCAGCTGTGCTTTCTTCTTTGGTGTTTAAAGATGGAAGAATCTACAACCACACACAGGTAGGTCACACGTAGTATAAAACACACCAAATGCATCTAGTGATGGACAAACCTTATTGATGTCACTGAAACTTTTCTGTTTGATTAAAAAAGCCCCTGAGCCTTTAACAAAGAAGATGGTGATTCCTGTTGGTCTAACTGAACACCAGCATCCACCTTGGTGTCCTCCCTTTCCTATCCAAGTAGGAGCTTTGTGGCATTCTAAGGTGTGCTGGGTTGCCAGGTACAGCCAGACAGCTGCTGGGGACCCAGTAGGGTGAGCTGTCTGTCACTGAGACTTTAAGAGGCTGGAATTTCTGAGTTATCGGGCTGTCTCTGCCAAAGCTATGCTGGCAGTTTTTAGACCCAACAATGAGGACATCGTGGAGTTTAAAGAAATGCCCTACACCTTGGAAACTTTCGTTGGCAGAAGAGAAGAAATAAATTCATCATACAACTGGAAAAAAAAGTGTCCTTACAGCGCTTTAAGTTTTGTTTTTGATGTAGGACAGTAAGTCCAACTTTTCAAGTGCAAAGAAGGCCGGACCTTTACTGTGGAGTTCTGAACCCAAATCCCCGTGGATATGTGCCTGAGATTCTTGGGTGACCCTTCCTGGCCACCCCACTGCAATTCTGTCCTGCTAGGCCCAGGGAAGGCCTGTGTTTAGCAGGGAGACCTAGACTCTGGAGGATGCTGTGACAGGCTGAACTGTTCTGGTGTTCCAGCCACACATCTGTGGTGCTTGGTTATGACAACCTGGCAGAGGAAAACCCACCCACACAGTCTTCCCTCCTTCAATGACACTGCGTCTCAGGAAAGCCTGCCACTCTGGAAGGAGGCACAGGCCCCAGGGACAGGTGTGTGGGGACAGTACCGCCCCTGCCCACTGATACGTGTCCTGTGAAGGAGAAACCCCTTGTCTGCTCTCAGGGTGAATTTCATTTTCTACTCACCTCTCTGTGCTTTTTTTAAATACAAGAGTGAGACAGATGAGCAGGAGAGAAAGCAGAGGTGCCAGGAGAGCTCCGGCCAGTGTCACACCGTCAATGAAGGTGAAACAGTCAGAGAGGGGACAAACCAAGTCTCGGGCCTTACCCTCTTACTCATACAAAGCACCATGAGTGTTTCTTCTGAGACAATCAGGGACTTAAAAACACTTTTCCCTAAAAACTTAGAAGCACTGTTCACTTCAGCCTACACAAGCCCAACAAATAACTAAACATGGAGCAAAACTTGACCTTCATCTTGTCAAATTCTGGGCCAAATTCTGATCGCCATGTGGACAGGTTAGTCCTTGAAGGGATGTCTGTCTGAAAGTTGACAGGATAATTTATTAGCCCTAAATTTACCCAGCCTAGCTCATCCCACTTCGAGATAGAGGATACCAAGAAAAGATTTCTGGGTTCACAGGGACGTCAGATTATCAGTCTTTATGAAGTCCAGCTCCAGACCCCATCCCTGGAGCAGTTCCTGAAAGTCCCCAGACACCGTCCCTAGACACTGTCCCTAGACACCGTCCTGATCTGGCAGTCACCTGGGTCCCAGGAAAAGCAGAGCTATGTGACCGAATTCTAATAAATCTGATCTTTTCCGGGGAACACTAGCACCCCTCAGGCCATTAAGATTCCTCTAGAATTACAAAGCTAGGCCTGACATTACTATTAACTGGACGGGGCCACCTCAGATAACCCTTAACAGCTCGCTGCCTGCTTTTGTGAGTGTCCATTCTGCACCCTGAATCTCTGTAGGTCCCCTCCGCTGGCTTGAGCTGGCAGCATTTTCCTGTTTGCCCTTGGTTTCCTTGTTGGAGGACTGGCTTAATTTTTTCAGGTTGATGCTCCCTTTTCAATTTTAATTAAAGTTTTTCCTACAAATTTGTGCTTTAACTTTCATTATCACTAAGGCAAGGACCCATGCTAGCTGGTGACAAAGAGGGACACCCTAAAGGTACTATGTGCCGAACCCCCAGCCCGAGACTCTATGAGTGCACGTCCCAGGTCTCCCAGGAGATGCGCTTTGCATAGACATGATGAATGAAATCATTGCTGGCAATCGCCAGACATGCACTTCCCATGAGTTATTACAGACCGTTTTGGACACTCAGAGAAAATAAAGGAGGTGATCTTGCTTCGGGTTCATGTTTCAACTCCCTTTTAGCCATGTCTCATCCTTTCTTATCCATCCACTTAACATCTTATCAGCTGAGGCTCATTTCCAAAATCAAGAACCTTTTATGTTTTGCCCTGCTAAGTGACCATGTCTGAATATTATGTATTCAGTATATTTATTTGTTGGCAATCTTCATTAGATTTGGGACCCCTAGTGGTAAAGAGGACTCATCCTTCCGGATCTGGGTAGCAGGTGTGGTTAAGTTTTGCTGCCCTTCCTGGTCACTGGCTGGTGATACTCTTTTTCCAGGCCAATGCAAGCTTGTGAGCTGAAGGTGGATTGGCTTGGTCCACAGGAGACTTCACCGTGGGCTCCCCAGACAGACAGTGGGATCCCAGTAGGAGCAAGAATCATGACCAAAAGCCTAGACCCAGCTTCTTCATGGCTCCCCAACTTTCTCCTGGCTGCCCTGAAGCAGTGACACTGCTTACATTACATTTTTTTAATATTACTCTTAAAAAGGCAAACCAATTAGTGTGTGCCTGGAGGATTTACCAAGCTCACAGCAAAATATGTTTTGTTTTCACAGCTGTGCTCACATGCTTAGATGATGCCATTTCAAAGGAGATAGCATGATGTAATGCTGGTGACAGCACAATTGTCATCCTGCTAACGAGAACATTATTGTGATCTCAATGGAAAAGTGCGACTTTCACCCTGAGCTTGGATCCCATTTACAGCAATCATCTCCACCTCCGAGCAGGGCTGGGACTGGAAATTACTACAAGCTGCTCGATGCAGACGACGTCACCCCGCCACCCACAGCTGTTACAGGGTTGACGGCCCAGAAGATGGCATTCACTGGAAGAGACACAGCTCCAACTGAGTTGACAAGTTCTGGATGTTTGAAAGGAAATGTTTTCATAAAAGCCTGTACTCTTCTTCATTTTCTCTTTTGCTTTCACAACCACCACCATAATAAAATCATAGCATGACAAGGAGCCGTCAGCTTCCTGAGGAGCCACAGTAAACAGCCCTGTCTGCCTGCAATTATGTGAGTTTTAGGCGTCTATCTTAGTAGAGCTTACAATCCGGGGCTCCAGAGGCTGAGATATAAAATGTCTGTGCCTTTGCAGTGTTGGTGTTATGCAATTTTCCCTGCTCCAGTGCTAACAGTCAGGGACCCTTGACTTGGTCGCTGGAGCTCGCACACACCACATACTTATTTACATTGTCCTGTGTCATAAAGAGAGCGTTTCCCGCCCACTCGCTCTGCAGCTGTTCTTGTGTATTCAGGGAATGTTGGATGTATTTTTCTAAGCTCAGATTGTCTTTTATTAAAGAACATACACCGCCTTTATACGACCAGGAGTTGCTATTACCTGCAGCTCTGCAATCACCATCTGTGGGATTTGAATATGTCTCTCGGTGTCCTTGTGCTGGAAACTCCATGCTCAGTGTGACCAGTGTTGGGAAATGAAGCTGATTAGGTCATAAGCATTCAGCCCTGGTGAATGGATTAAAGTTGTCATTCTATGTACTATGTTTCCATCAGCATGACAAAAAACTTGAGATAAATAAAATTAAAATGGGAGAGTTTATTTTGGCTCACAGTTTTAGAGGTTTCATCCATGGTGGCCCAGCCCCATTGCCACGGCCCTGTGGTGAGGCAGAACATCATGGCAGGCAGCATTCAGTGGAACAGGGCAGCTCACCTCATGGCAAGCCACGGCACAAAGAGACTGCTTTTAAAGCCCATTCCTCAGAACATTAAGCTCTGAATCCATGAATGGATTAATCCATTCGTGAGGTTGGAGTCTGCACAATCCAGCCACCTCCCAGAAACCCTAGCTCTGAATACCACTATGCCAGAAACAACACATAAGCTTTTGGGGGACATTGAGGCCCAAACCACAGTGCTGCGGGACCTCCTCTGCACATGCTCTCCCACCCTCCTGCTCTCCGCCATGGGATGATGCAGTGGCAGGCCCTCACCAGATGCTAGCTCCATAGCATGGGCTTCCCAGTCTCCAGATCCATGAGCCACGTCAACATCTGTTTGATGTGAATCACCCACCTCAGGGATTCTGTTACAGTAGCAGAAAATGTTTTAAGACACTGCCATTCCAGACACGCTATGAAACTAGATTTCCCAATACTCCTAAAACCAAGCATAAAAGAAAAAAAGAACACGAAAGCAATAAATGGTGCTGAAACCACAGAGTAACCTGGACACAAATAAGCCTGACAGTAACTTAAACATCCCTGTGGGGTCTCAATTACATCTCTCAGGGCTTGGGTCTGGCCTATGGGGTTTGGTTTGAATATTGGTTTTAATTTCTCTCTTTGTGTCTCTCTCTCTCTGCACTGGGACTGAATTTAGGGCCTTCACACTGAGCCCTTCATTCAGTCATTCATTTTTTCATTTGTCTGTTTGAGACAGGGTCTCACGAGGTCCCTGAGTTGCCCAGGCTGGTCTTGAATTTTTGATCTTCCACCTGCCAGAGGTGTGCACCACCACACCGGGCTTGCTCAGCACTCTTCTTTGGATGGCTTTACACCTGGTGTGTTTCAAACAGCAGCCACCAACAAAGTGGGGCTTTCCAATTACCTTTGGAGAGACCGTTGTCACTTCTGAATCCCCTCGCCACAGTGCCCCGATGAGGAAGATGCTCAGCAGAGCGTTGCTGTTCTTAACCCTTTAGAGCCTCTCTTCCCACCCCAGGGAATGGATGGGAATGCTGATTCCATGGCACCCCTTAGCTCCTTCTTACTAGTAAACATTTTTACAAATAATCTGTTAATTCGTGTTTAAAGCTCCAATTGTAAGCTTAAGCAAAAGTCCTCGATGATCCCCTTCCCACCTCGGTTTTCCTCTTGCTCCCTGGCTTTCCAGAAGCTCTGTGCATGCACCAAGCCCCACAGCAACACCTTATGTTTCTAAAGTCTCTTGGCACGAGACACCCCGCCTCCATCTCTTAGTTTTTCCTTAATATGTCTGTGAAGGTAGAGAAGGAAAAAGTATAGTTTTTACAGAAAAAATAGAGTTCACGATATCACAATTCTCGCTGCTTTTGAGAGTGGAAGAGACTGAAACCCTCATGTTCTGACCCATGGCATTCTTCACGTTTCTGCCACCACAACCCAAATTCCACAAGGGGCCAGCTCCTAATACTACATCCAGGGCCAGGGGACGGGAGGTGTAGACGAGCTCTCATGTAAAAAGCAGCCTCCTCCAGATCACGGTCAGTCAGGAAGTTTCTAGGTGTTCTGAACACCCCTGCAGTGTCCCCTGCAGTCATTCTGTTTTTCCACAGGAGGTTTAGTCATGCATCCCAACGAACCCCAGGTGACTTTCAGAAGAAAACGCCTTTTCTTTATGGAAATACTTTAGTTTTCCTTGGAGGGAGACAGGGACAGGAAGGGACTGGGTCAGAAGATATAAACTGTCAGTTATAAGATGATGAATGAATTCTGAGGTGCTAATGTTTAGCACTATACTGCAATTAATAATGATAATGTATCATGGATTTAAAATCTGCTGAAGGACTGGACCTTAATCTGGACTTGATCACCACTGGACCTGATCACCACATCGTGTGGGTTGCTAATTAGCCTGTCTGTGGGACTCATTAGACAAGGCACACCGATGCGTGTGATGCGGAAAGGTGAAGGCTGGTGGGAAGAGGTGGGTCCCTCTGGCGGTGGCCTGGCTGTACAGACCCCCGCCTCCTCCTCCCCCCTTGAGCACTGCTGCTTCCTGTCCATCCTGCCATGGACTCTCTCTCCTCTCCCCTGCTGCCTGGCCTTGGAGACAGCCAGCAGCTGACAGACTGAAATTCCTGCAAATCAACTTCCTTCCTGTAAGTCGGGCAGGGATAGCATCTCAGAGATGAGAATGTAACTAAGACAATGATGCGAACAATTGAACCAGCCAAGGAAGCTGCCTGGGACTCTGGCCTGGCACGGCTTAGGGCCGGTAAGTGCACCGCACGTTCAGTGGGAGGAACTGGCCACCTCTCTCTCTCTTTTTTAAATGACACAGGCTGCAGGGGACACATGCTTCCACATGCAAAGGCAACTCTTGCCCTCCGGAGAACCCACCTCACTGTAATCCATCTGGGTAGAATCCTGCAAAGCTTCAAAAGCTTTTCTCAGAGAAGGAGATTATTAGCTAATTAATTATTAATTTCCTAGGTTAATTTTATAGATGAACCCGATGTTGATAGCATTCATTTGTTTTCTTATGGAAAACCCTAAATATCTGGGAAGTACCCTTAATTATAAACTAAAGGAGAAAACTGGCATTTGATAATATATCCAGATGATTCAAAAGTTCGACTTTGTTTCTAGGAGTTAATCATTCGGTGACATAGTTCCTCCCTGAATAAACACTGCCTCTTTGACGTCTGGTGTTGGATCAGTGTGTGCAAGGATCCGGTTCAGTTCCTGGAGAGAGTGGGTTACTCTCAGCGTGAGTCACAAGGCCACACTCAGCGTGCTCAGTGCACGGTGACACTAACAAAGGTTGAAAGAGAAATTCAAAGATTTCACCTCTGTGACAGCAGCACCACAAGAGAAAAAATGGTTCTTAAGTGGGAACCTTGCGGGGAAATCAGAAAGGTTTCTCATGTGGAATTCAGATTTGGTTAGGTTATTGCGGTAACTTTGCTCTGAGTGTATTAAATGATAGCATAAAGAACAGATTCATACACTGAATAGCCTCGTTTACAACCAAAGCCTCCGCAGGCTCCTAACCCCCCAGAGCTGATTATAGCTCATCTTCCTTGCAGACAGGCACGGTTTCCCCACGCTAAGGACTGAATTCTCCAGAATTTCCTGGGATTACTTTTCTAGTATTAATGGAAGAAACTGATCTTATGAAATCAACAGAGGTTTTAAGATACGAGGCCAGGAATGAGAGAGGTTAAGAACATACATTTGGTATAATTCATGTAGACTATACCTAGCTTATAAAGTAATTGAAAAATGTATCTTTTAAAGAGAAATTCTGTTAATTTCATTTAGCAGTCCAAATACAGGTTGAGAGATTTTAAGTAAATCCAAAGATGTCTTTCTCTTTGAGAACAGGAACCAGTCTCTTGTAGCTGTTTATAGGGTATTGTTACTGTGAACTGTGGTCTGTCGACTTGATTAGGTTAAGAACACCTAGCAGAACAGTAAGGCACATCGGGGGTGTCCCGGTGAGCTAAGGGGTCCTGACCGTGGATACTGTCTGTGGTCCTTGGTCCCTTCCTCCCTGGCCCTGTTCTGCGTTGCCTCTCAGCTGCCCATGAACTAAGCAGCTTCGCTCTGCCAGATCCTCCCACCGAGATTTTCCTCCCTTGGAGCCTGCTGGCCACCGACTGTCCTGAAACTCCCAGCTAAAAAAAAAACCTCTCCTTTAAATTGTGGGTGTCAGGAGTCAGGTCCCAGCAATGGGACAGCTATACGTTACAGACATGATTTATTCCACGGTGAGCACATGCTCTGTGGCTCCAAGATGTTCTAAGCAGCGGGATGTGGTAAAGAAATAGACAAGGCCCTCGCTGCATGGAGTCTGCAGTCTACAAGACCTCTTCAAAAGTGCTAAATGGGACAAATAAAATAATTAGAGTGTCACGGATTGGTTCAGTATATCGCTACCTTGCAACCCATTTGGGAGTGTGACTTAAGTTATCTGAAACTTAGGTGTACCCCATCACTGCGGGCCTAGTTAAAGTTTTCTTTCTCCATGTAGTTGTTTATGATAATACCCAGCTGTTCCCCATCCTATAGAGCCAAATCCAACTGCTGGCCATGATAAAATCTAAGTTAATACAAGAATCATGTAAATAAGTTTCTCCCTCGTATGAGTTTTCTTTAAACTAACTAGTCACTGTACAAAGCCTGGGGAAACTGCTTCTGGACCTTATAAACGCTGGTCCCCCAGGGCCACGCCCTCTTCTCCTCAAACTCTGCTCTCTGCCTGCTGCTCAAGCTCCGTGGCACCTTTGAGCTGCCCACTGCCCTCCGGTTAGCGCTCCCAAGCTCTCTGGGACAGCCAGCCTCACACTTCCATGCAGCATCCTTGTGTAACGCCTGACTGACCCCAAACCTAACTCCCCGCCCCACCCTGCTCAGTTTATGGCCACTCTGAAAAGGGAGGCCTGGAGACCAAATCAGAAAGAAGAGTGACAACTGAAACCACAAGACAGGCTGTTGTGACAGTCAGGGAAAGGTGACAGTGAGCTGGGAATGACCAGGAGAGACCTGGAGTGGCTGTTCTGTTTTCAGACAAAGTAGACTTTAAGACAAAAAGTGTTATGATAGTCAAAGAAAGGCATTTACTAAAGACAAAAAGATCAATACATCAGAAAAGATACAATTACAAATATCTGTGACCTAACAACAGAGACCCAAAACACATGAAGCAAAACTGAAAGAATTAGAGGAAGAAATAGAAATTCCAACAATAGTTACAGACTACAGTAGCCTATTTTATTTGGTTTATTTTTTTGCAGTGCTGGGAATTGAACTCGGGGCCCTGCAGATGCCAAGTGTGTGTTCCACCACTGAGGCACACCCACGGCCCAGCCCACTTTAAATAATAAATGACACAAGTGGACAGAAGGTCAGTGAGGAAACAAAAGACTTGACCAGCACCACCCTAGGGCTAGCAGATATCCATGGGACACTCCACCCAATAACAACAAAATACATCCTCGTATCAAATGTACACGAACATGTCCAGATCAGTAACACACTATGCTATAAAGCAAATCTCAACAAATTAAAAATATGGAGATAAAGTATGTCATCTGACTAAAATGCAGTAAAATAAGAATATAACCAGAGGAAATTGGGAAATTCATAAATACATGAAAATTAAACAACATACTTCCAAGTGGCCCAAGGATTAAAGGGGGAAATAGGAAATTCTTTGAGATAATAAAAATGAAAGTAATAAAATGTAAATAATGCAGAGAAATCTTGGGGAAAATGCATGCTTAGAGAGAAATTTATAGTTGTAAATCTGAATAAAAAAAGAAATGTCTAAAATAGAGATTTTAAAAAACCATAGGGAAGGGGCTGGGGATTTAGCTCAGCGGCATAAGCACCTGCCTTGCAAGCAGGCGGTCGTGAGTTCGATCCTTGGTACCGATAAAAATGAAAAAGACAAAAAAAAAAAAAAAAAAAACCATAGGGAAAATAAATTAAACCAAAAGTTCTTTGAAAGGATTACAAAAGTGAGAAACCTTTACTAGATTGATCAAGATAAAAAGAAAACATTCAGCTTATTAATTCAGAAATGAGAGAGGGTGCATTACTACTAATCTTACAGAAATACAAGGTGTTACAAGGAAATACTATCAACAATTTAATGCCTAGATGGAACGGATAAATTCCTACAAAGATGCAAACTACTAAAACTGACTTGGGAGACGATAGAAAATTTGAACAGTTCTGTGTAACAGGTGACTGTGTTTGGTCAGCTTTGACACTGTGACAAAGTACCTGAGAAAAAAGAAGAGGAAAACATGTCTTCCGTTCAGATTTTCCGAGGTTTCTGTTTGTGGTATACCGGCTCCAGCAACCTGGGCCCGAGGTGAGGGAGAACATGGCGGTGGAAGGAAGGGCCACTCACCTCAGAGAGACAGGGGCAGAGACTGACACAGAGAGAGAGAGAGAGAGAGAGAGAGAGAGAGAGAGAGTGTCAGAGAGACAGAGATGTTGTACACTAGCAAAAAGAGCTTCGTTATATTTGTATATACGAAAATACCTATAATGTGGCCTACTGTTCTGTATGCATGTTTCTTTCCCTCTGGGTGACCTAATTGATATGTTAATCAATGTTCTCCTCTGTAAAGAATTATAAATTCCTGCGAGACTTCTCTGTCCTCTGCAAAGGGAAACAAAGGTCTTCCTCATTCCTTAGCAGGTCAAGGATTTTCTCATTTCCTGGTCCACGCCCATGACCTTTACTTTGTGAGCTGTGATAGGTACTGAAGGGCGGCAAGTGTGGAGGAAGGACACACACAGCTTTTGCAATCTCCAGCTGCACTGTGTCGCTGGGCCCAGGATAAAATAAATCAGCGCTGCTTTTTAAACATATGTTTTTGCCTCATTTTTTGAACTCTAGTTTGGGGGCTCGTTTGTGTATTACAAGATTTGGGGGCTCACTCGGGGTTAATGGGGGCCCCAAATTATTTTTTCACCGATCGCCTAAACATCTGTATTTGGGTTTTTTTGCCTGTTTATAATCTGAGTGCGCACATTTATAACTGCAGAAAAAATGAGACAACTTCTGGGGGCCTTTTTTCCCCTTTTGTATTTTAGGGCTTTTGGGGCCCATTTGTAACTTTGTTTGGGCTTTGGCCCATGTGGGGGTTTTTGCCCATTTGTAATTGGATGCGCGCAACGACTATATATGAGCTAGGGCTCCTTCTGCACCAGAATCCGGGGGCTGTCGCCTGTTTATTATGTGGGGCTTCGGCCCATGTGTGTGGGTCTTCGGCCCATTTGGGACTTCAGCCCATGTGTGTGGCTTTGGCCCATTTGGGGCTTCGGTCCATCCGTAACTTTGGGGTCTTTTGCCCGTGTGTATTTATGTTTACTGTTTTTGTACTTTGAAATTGTCTGCCTGTTTGAATCTGTTACTAACTTTGGGGGTTTTTTTGCCCATTTGAACTTGTTGAATTTGTTACTAACTTAGGGGCTCATTGCCCATTTCAGTTGCAGGATCCACGTGGCTCATTGGACTCAAGGTTCATAATGAAAATTATTTCCTTTAGCTCACCAAACTGTGCACAAAACAACCTTAATTTGTGTCTTTAAGGTTGGTCTTGTTTGGTGGCGCCTTGTTTAATGTTTTAGTCCTCAATTGATTGCTTGCAAACTCAGCATGCCTTTTTTAAAAAAGTATTTTTCTTTCTTGTTAAAATGTAAATATATATGTGCATATATGTATGTATATTTATGGTTTTTAAAAATCATATCAACTTTACCAAGTAATCACTAGGTCATATTGTAATTGAGCCAGTTAAAAAGGTTACAGTTTTTTAAAATGTAGCATTTTAATGTGGTAAAAAGACATAAAATGGTTAAATATGCTTTAGACTACTAAAAAGGTCATTTCAAGGATTTTTAATACAGGTTTTAATGTTGTCTAAAAAGCAAGAGAAAAAGTAATTGACTGGTAATAAGAAAAACAAAGGTGTTTTTGTCTTAAAGTAACAATGTAAAAGAAAAACATGCTTTCTTTCTGTGGCATGGCTATCAAGAGCAAAGAGCCCAACAGGATAATTTGCAATACTGTGAGTTTGGGGGAGGGGAATTTCCAGAAATGCTATAGATTGTAAAAACAGAGTTGAGATTTTGACTGCTGGAAAAAAAAAAAAAACAGAGAAAAAGGAATGATATGTCTCATACTGGAAAAAGCCGATCTAAATTTAAAAGAAATAACTATTGTGCCTAATATGATTGGTGATTATAGAGAGAAAATACAAGTTCTTGCATGTGCTGTGGACATCTGAGAGATTATGTGGCACAATTAATTTTGTTACCTACGAAAAAGCCCTTTTTGTTAAGTATGTAATTTCAGTAAAACAATGGCCTGCCATGCGGCACCCTGGGACAAAAAGCGGTGTGCCATCCAGATGAAGCCTGCCCTCTGATCCGGAATGCCAGAACCATGTTTTCCTTTTTTTCACCCGATTGGACAACCAGAGGTAAGGATGTTCTCGATCAGTATTGCCAGTTGGTCTTGGTAGCAGCCATTAGAGCACCTCAGAAAACCTACCAATTTGCCCAAGATAGCAGAGATGAGATGGCTAATAAGTCTCCCTCGGGGTTTTCTAAAAAGATTGCAAAAGGCCTATCACATTTATACACCAGTAGCACCTAAAAATGCAAGGGCCGTTAATATTGCCTTTGTAACTCAGTCGGCCCCAGACATTAGACAAAAATTGCAAACGTTTGAGAGATTTTTAAAAAATGCCCTTCAGCCAGTTATTAGAGGTTGCTTAAAAGAGATGTGACCACTGGGAGGACCCTAAAGACCAGGTTTAAGAGGTTCCTGCTGGGCAGAAAAAATATATTGGTTGTTGGACTCTCCATAAAAAAAAAAAAAAAAAAAAATAAGACTCTTTCCTCCCTGTGTATGCAAGCCATCCAACAGATTCCAGTCCCTATGACTAAAGGCAAGTGCAAAAATTTCTAGGAGCCACAGGACTGACCCAGAGTTTGAGACCCTGGCAGAGGCCTGTTGCCTATCTTTCCAAGCAACTTGATTATGTGGCAGCTGGATGGCTACCTTGTCTGCAGATGATTTCCTTGGTGGCCTTCCTGATAAAGGAGGCTTAAAAATAGACTTTTGGACAAAAACTCTTAATTGTCCCGTCCTATTCACTGGAGACTCTCATCAAGACTCCGCCGGGCCGATGGCTGCCCAACTCCCAAGTCATGCATTATCAGGCATTACTTCTAGATCTGACTACCATCAGTTTCAAGGGGACAGCGGCTTCAAACTCTGCTACTCTGCTGACTGATGATGCCCCTCCAGGACTGTATTGGGGACCAGACTTGACAGATGAGCCACTACTCAGAGTTCCTTTATATTTCTCCGATGGAAGCAGTTACATCTATCAAGGTAAGCTGCCTATCAAGGTCACGGGAGCTGCCAATACCACAGACTCACAGATTCTATAAAAATCAACACTGGAGCCAAAAACATTGGCCCAGCAGGCTAAACTCATTGCCCTCACTGAGGCCTCAAGTTGTCAAAGTATGCATTTGTTACTGCCCATGTTCATGGAGCCATTTATCAAGAATGGTGCTTATTGACTGCTGGGGCCAAAAGATTAAAAATGCTCCCCAAATTTTAAACTTGTTGGCTGCCATCTAAATGCCAAGGAGAGTGGCTATTATCTACTGGATAGCCCATTGGGCAGGAGATGACCTTGTTATACAAAAATAATTTGACAGACGCCCAAAAGGCTGCCACAAAATCAGTGGGGATTGAGATAGCCCTGACATTACTGCTGATCCCACCTACTTTGTCAGAGCCTATTTGCACTTAAAAAGACTTACATCTGGCAGCTCAACTTCCGAGCAATCCCTGGGGGCTAATATCAAAGCTAGCCCAGTCTGTGAGCCTCAGATGCCCTCAGTGCCAATTGGTGTACCCAAAACAACTGCAACAAATAGAAACCACTCGCAGAAACCGCTCGCTACATGGGACTATGCCTAAAAAAAATTGAGAAATAGACTTTACAAAAATAAAAAAACCCAGACTTCAAAAAATAAGTACTTATTAATAATGATAGATGGTTTAAAACTTTGCCTACTAAGTCTGAGTCAGCCCTGATAAGTTCCCCCAATTTGGCCTCCCTGTTAACCATGGGGCAATGGCCTGGCTTTTATAGCCCAGATAACTCAAAAACTAACCTAAGCTTTGCAGATCAATTGGAAACTCCACTGTGCTTACCGGCTTCAAAGTTCAGGATAAGTAAAAAAGATAAGTCAGATTTTAAAGACAATAATTACTAATGGCCTTAAAATCTGGTGAGAACTGGGTGAATCTCTTTCCTTTTGCTCTTTTGCATGTGCGATGTACCCCCTATGTTACAGGTATTTCCCCTTTCAAGGCTTTGTATGAGAGACCTCTTCCTCTTATCCTTAAGGTTTCTTTAAAAAATTAGCTGATTTAACCAATCAAGATCTTATTAAGTCCCCCCCCCCAGACTTTTCAGCCAACATTCCTCCACCTGCTGCCTATTGCAAGGACAAACACCCTGCTGTGGAGCCTAGATACTGGTCTTTATCAAGAGCCATCACTGAGAATCTCACCACAATGGACTATCAAAGTCGCCTAAAAGCCTGCCTAGATTCATCATTCCCACTTCAAGCAGGTCCTGGCTTCCAAAGGCGATCAGCCTACAGTTGAGTGGACTGTCGTTCCCTCCAAAGACTCTTTATAGCTTAAGATTTCCAAATGTAACTGATAATCTTGTGCTCTCCCTTATAGAGACCCCAAGGAGGCCTCTGTCTAACTTTTTAAAAAAAATGTTATTTGTATGATGAAACAGAGTAAATTTAAATATTGGTTTCCTTTCTCCTTTTGGTTAACAGCTTTAATAATGACAGCTGTAAGGCCTTTGTTAATCCTCCTATTGGGCCTTATATTGTAAACAAGTTGATAAACTATGTCAAAGATCTTAAAAGCTTATGATTTTAAAGAGGCATGCAAGGTTATAAACAGATACCTATGAGTCAATGATTTGACTCACTCACTAAAATCAGTGGGGAATGTTGTACACTAGCAAAAAGAGCTTCGTTATATTTGTATTATACCAGAGTGCCTGTAATGTGGCCTACTGTTCTATATGCATGTTTCTTTCCCTTTGGGTGACCTAATTGGTATGTTAATCAATGCTCTCCTCTGTAAAGAATTATAAATTCCTGTGAGACTTCTCTGTCCTCTCCTAAGGGAAACAAAGGTCTTCCTCATTCCTGAGCGGATCAAAGATTTTCTCATTTCCTGGTCCACACCCATGACCTTTAGTTTTGTGAGCTGTGATAGGTACTGGAGGGGTGGCAGTGTGGAGGAAGGACACACACAGCTTTTGCAATCTCCTACTGCACTGTGTCACTGGGCCTAGGATAAAATAAATCAGTGCTGCTTTTTAACATATGTTTTTGCCTCATTTTTTGAACTCGAGTTTGAGGGCTCGTTTGTGGATTACAAGAAGAGACACAGAGACAGAGACACAGAGATAGACACACAGAGACAGACACACACACAGAGACAGACACACAGAGAGACACACACAAAGACACAGAGAGAGACAGAGACAGAGAGAGAGAAAGAGAGACAGAGGGACAGAGATACATAGAGAGAAAGAGAGACAGACACAGATAAAAATACAGAAAGACAGAGACAGACAGAAAGAGAGACAAACACACAGAGACACAGAGAGGGACACAGAGACAGAGACAAAGACACACAGAGAAAGACAGAGGAACAGAAACACAGAGACAGACAGACAGTGACACAGAGAGACACAGAGACAGAGACAGAGAGAGAGAGACACAGACAGACAGGAAGAAGGAGGAGGAGGAAGAGATGGTGAGAGAGGCCAGGGGCAGGCAGTACCCTCTGAAGCCGCACCCCCAGTGCCTGCTTCCTCCATCCAGCCCCGCTTCTGGCAGGCCAGGTGGCTGAGGAGCCCTTGCTAGAGTCTCCCATCCACTAGCTCAGGGCCCTCCGATTCCTCTGTCTAACTGCACCCTGTGAACGCTGCTGCACTGGCGATCAGGCCCACACTACAGGGTCTCTGAGAGATGCTTCCGATTTCAACCATAGCACAGACAAAACTAGTAATCAAAAAAGCTACCACAAAGAAAAGACCAAATGGAGATGCCTTCACAGGTGAATTCCACCAAATATTAAAGAAGAATCAACAGCAATATTTCAAACACACTTCCAAAAAACAAGAATACTTCCCACATCACTCTATCAAGTCAGTATTACATTGATACCAAACCAGATAAATATTTCACAAGAATCTGTGCATAAATATCCCTTAGGAACACAGATGCAAAGAAATGCGCAACAAAATATTAGATTACAAAATCCACCAACATATAAATCAGATTATACATGATGAAGTAGGATTTGTATCTATGACAAAATCATATGAAAAATTAATAGAATATGTGGTATAAACAAAAGAAGAAAAAGCCACATAATTATCTCCATAGACCCAGCAAAATCATTTGGCAGCAGCCTTTCATGATAGTGATGCTCAGCACGCTAGGAAGAGCTAGGAACTTGTGAAATGTACTAATGAGCATCTGTGAAAAGAAAAAGGAAAACAAAAACCACAGCAAATAGTGTCCTTAATAGTGCTGTAAGCATGTGCAGCAAGGTACAGCATGCAAGCCCAGCCTATAAAAATCAACTTCTATATTAAACCAGTGAACAATTTAAAGATGAAGAGAGCATTCTATTTATAGCAGCATCAAAAGAATAAAACATAAATAAATTTAACTTTGAAATACATGGCTTGTACCATGGCAATACACAATGTTGCTGGAAGAAATTTGGAAAGACCAAATCCACGGGAGGACACTCATATCCATGGATAAGCAGACTCAGTATGGTTAAGATGATACTTTCCATGCGACCTATAGATTAAATGCAAATCCTATCAAAATTGCCAGTGGCTTTTCTCAGAAACAGACAAGATTATTCTAAGATTCATACAGAACTGCAAGGGACTTGGAATAGCTACAACAACCTTGAAAAAGAAAGACAAAATTATAGGACAACATGTTCTGATTTAAAAAATTATTTCAACCACAGACATGAATTCTACGTGGCCAGAAATAGACCTTTATTTTTATGGTCAATTAACTTTTGACAGTTTAATGTGAAAAAGAATAGTTTTTTCAAAAAACGGTACTGGGAAAATTGGGTTTCCATCTGTAAGACAATAAAGCAGGACTTTATTCACACCGTTTGTGTTAATTCAGAGTGGCTGAACGGTCTAAGAGTAAGACTCTTAGAGAAAGAACAGGCCCAGGTCTTCAGGACTTTGGGTCAGTCACTTCTTAGATATGATACCAAGAAGCCAAATCAACAAGACAAAAATAGATAAATTAGACTTTATCAAAATAAAAGACAGTTCAAAGAAAGTGAAAATATAACACAGAATGAACAAAAATAGTTGCAAATCAAGTATCTGATGGGAGATTATATCCAAAGTATCTAAAGAACACTCACAACTTAACAAAAAGATGAAGGACTGAATTATAACTCTGGTGATGTATCTGATTTGAGAGATATTTTGAGAGATATGTGAATGACTACAAACACACACACACACACACACACACACACACACACACACATGAAAAGATGCTCACCATCATCATCTGTTAGGGAGATGTAAATCAAAGCCACAATGAAACACCACTTTACACTCACTAGGGTAGCTAGAATCAAAAAGGCAAATAATACAAGTGTCAGAAAAGATGTGGAGGAACCTAAATCCTCATACACTGCCAGTGGGAACATAAACAACAAAGCCGTGTTAGAAACCCGCTGGCAGCTCCTCCTGAGGCCAGAGTTACTGTGTGACCCCACAACTCCTACCCTATTCCTGTGTCTGCCCAAACGACGGGAAGACACGTTTCCACACAAAGCTGGTACACGTGCACTTACAGAAACGTTGTTCATAACAGCTAAATAGTGAAAATAGCTCAAATGTCCACCAGTTGATGGGTAAACCAAACACCGTGTCCTCATGGTGAAATGCTATTCAGTCACAGGAAGAAATGAAATACTGACATACGTAATGATACGGATGAACTCTGGAAAATATCACATTAAGGACAAGAAGCCATAATTGATGGCTCTCTTCACATAAAATGCCCGAAGTTGCAAATGTGTGGAGATAGAACCCAAGTGGGTAGCTGCTCAGCAAGCAGATGAAAGGACAAGGGGTCCCCTTGAGGATGAAGAAAGGTTCCAGATTTTAAAGGCGGCGATGGCTCTGCAATACTGTGAATGTACCTAACGCCCGTGTCTTCCCTTACGATGGCTAACGTGGTAAGTTGCATGTTGTTATCCTAATAAAAAAATGACTTTTCAAGTTGGCTGAAACCAAAATAGAGCAAGAGGCAACAATATTAATTTTTTAAACGATATTAACTTGTTATCAAGCAGAATTCAAAACATACCAAATAGAATTAAAGAATACCACTGATCAAACGTGAGACACACAAAAAAGATGAAATAACTACTACTAAACATGTATCTTCTATTCTGCCCAAATAACTTCACTTATTCTTTCCAATAAACTAATACACAAAAATAAATAGAATAAACCAATAAATTAAAGAGGGAAGTAAGGGTGGAAAATTTAAACCATGTTCACAAACAGCTTCCCACACTAACACAGGTAGAAAACAGTGGAATAAATCCATGAACATCACTAATGTAGCATCAAAAACATACACAGGAGAATTTGCTTAAAAATACAAAGAAAAATTGATGTAAATCATTCTAACTTTAACATCTTATATTACCTTTGTCAGCTCAAGTCATAAAAATACAGATGAAGTATGTAAAGAATTATATAAAAATCAACCATATAACTGAAA
This sequence comes from Cavia porcellus, assembly GCF_034190915.1. Lineage (NCBI taxonomy): Eukaryota > Metazoa > Chordata > Mammalia > Rodentia > Caviidae > Cavia > Cavia porcellus. Next base: position 13,335,080 of record NW_026947496.1, read on the forward strand.
GTACACATTATTTGATTGCAACATAAAAACTAAATATGAGTAACAAATTGTTAGTTAAAAAAGAACTGTTTAAAAATTCCAAAAATATTTTCCCAGATAACCAGTGGTTAATGGTTAACGGTTAATGGGAAAATAAGTAGTATATTTACAATTATTTAGAAAAAATTAAGACAAAATGTAAGTAAATATTAGGATTACCACATTTTGACAGCAGCTTTTAAACTGGGCAAAAATCTGCTAATTGGCTACAGTTTTGTTTCGGGTTTTTTTAGAAGTTCAAATTGTTGACTTCTATGCCATTTTTGGTCTTTCTTTACTTAGTGATCAATGACCACATAACCCAATTTTCTGATTAGAATAAATTAGTTTACAATAAGGTCTTATTAATGTCTAATTTATTAATGTCTGGATGCTCATTTAATGAAACCATTTTAATAGATTCAGCTTAAGTATTTGTTACAAATAGTAAAGGTTGGGGCTGGAGGCTTAGCTCAGCGGCATAAGCGCCTGCCTTGCAAGTGTGCGGTTGTGAGTTTAATCCCTGGTACTGATAAAAAAGAAAAAGACAAAAAAAAACCACCCAAACAAATAGTAAAGGTTCTAATGAATGAATGATGTTTATGAAAATTATATTTATGTACAAGACAATAGAAATTTCAGTTCCATAAAGAGTGAACAAGACTGACAATTGTGCAGCTAAGGAAATCCATTAGATAGATCACCTTAGGAAAAAATAAACCTTTTTCAATCAATTCATTTTATAAAAAATTCACTACTAAAATGAAGCAGAGAAATGGAGATTAAATAATAATCCTATTCTTTGAAGAATAAATACTGTGCCAGTATTTATAATATTAAAATATGTTTTTAAAAAAAATTCCATTTGGGCCATAAACCAAGAGAGGATCTTAGTTGGACAATTCTTCATATCTTGTGAAAATGAATTAAAAGCAGAATGATCAGTTTTCCACCTCAAAATTTCATCAGAAAAAGATGGTAGTGGGTGGATAGCATGATGGTTGCACCTCAGGTCACAAACAGAAGGCTGTTGCAAAATTTTGCTTCCATTCAAGAAACTCCACGTCTGGCAGTGAAGCTGGCCATAATCATCTCCCGCACGAGCACACGTGAGGCCATTGCCCCAGAAGCGGGGGATGAATTAGGTTTGTGAACTGAGTCACCACGGCACCGTCCAGAATAAATTGTAACGGAACCAGACATACTAACTGACACAAGGAATGAAGAAATCCTGTGCACCACATGCTGTGCCCACATCTTTGCCCCTTCTGCAGCCTCGTCTGAAGGGCATCTATGTTGACATCTCAGCTCTGTACCCCGGTGACCAGGGAGTGGCACCGTGGATGAAGACACTAAGAAGCAAACTGTGGCTGCCACTGTGATGCCAGCAGCACACTATGTCAACGCTAAATGTATAACAATAAAGGCGATAGGAAATATTAAAATAAGAAACATCATTCCAGGGCAGAGGATTCTTACTGCTCCCCTTTATCGTCACTCATATACCCTTCAACGACCCAATGTGCAAATCCTTCCTTTCTGGGGCTGTGTCAGGGGGCCCTGGCATCCCCTATTTTCCTTCCCAGTTTGGCATGTAGGCAGGAAACTACTGGTCTACCACAAACAGCCTGGGACAAACAGCCCAGGCTGGGTAGATGCTGGTCCCTGGACTTTCTCTCTGGCTTCTGGCTGCTGTTCCAGCTGTGGGCATTTGGATCATGAAAGTGGACAGAGGAGAATCTGGCTGGCTCTGGTCATAACCACTGTGGCGAGCCTGGAGAAGACCACGCATGCCAGGTCCAGTTCGGCCAGCTGCTGTCAGCCCTGAGATGCAGGCGTAAAGTCCGTGCTAACCCTGAATCGTGCTCTCCTTCGTCACTTTGCTTGGTCGCTTTACTTTTCCCCTGGGATCCCTTCAAAAAAAGGGTTGCCTGAGGCCGGGCCAGATTTGGGGCTTTGTTAGTTTCCTGGGTAAAGAGTACAGTGTATGAAAACCATCTCAAAGACCACCTCTGATATTTTCTTAATTCCTGAAGAGTCGGAAATTTCACCTAAGTTGTATGAGTCTGTACTAGCTAAATGTCAATCCACCAAAAAACTGTAATGAAACAGAAAACGCTTCTGGAGGAAAAAAGTATTCCAAGTTGATGAAATCATGAATAGACTATCAAAAGTAAATTTAGGGGTCTGATTTTTTAAAAATTCCTTCTACATCCTAGATAGAATCCCTTTGTCTGAGGGACAGTTGGCTAAAGTTTGTCCACTCTGTAGGCTGTCTTTTCACCCTGTTGGTGATTTCTTTTGATGTACAAAAACTTTTCAATATGATGAGAACCCAGCTGTTGATTCTTTGAAATATTTCCTGTGCAATCTGGGTTTTCTTTGTTCATGAACTCTCTGCCTATCCCTACATCTTCATTTCTACCTACCTTGTCTTCCAGTGGATTTAGTGTTTCTGTTTTAATGTTTAGATCTTTGATCCATTTTGACTTTAGTACATGGTGACAGACCTGGGTCTAGTTTTAGTGTTTGGCGTGTGGAAAGCCCATTTTCCCAGCACCATTTATTAAAGAGGCCATCCTTCTTCCAGTGAACGTTTGGCCCCTTTGTCAAAGGTAAGGTGGCCGAGTGTCTTTGTAGCTTGTCTGCATCTTCTAATCTGTTCCACCAATCCTCAGGTCTGTTTTTGTCCAGTCCCATGCTGTCTTTATCACAATAGCTTTCTAGTATAATTTCAAGTTAGGGATTGAGATGCCTCCTGCCTTGCCTTTGTTACCCAGAATTGCCTTTGCTATTCTAGGTCTCCTGTGTTTCCAAATGAATTTTGGGAAAGCTTTCTCCAGATCTGTGAGGTATTAAAAGTGGAAAGGGATGAAACTATTCAAAAGGAAAGAACAACTGGGATGAGGGAAAGAGAAAAGAAAGAAGGGAAAGATTATATACCTACAACTATATATCTATGATAGATAATCATGCTGCTAATCTCTGTTAGCTCATCAAAAAGAATGATTTGTGCTTTCATTGTTTGATCATTTTTCATGTCTATATCTTGTAATCTGAGCAACTACTTTGAAGATAACGATACACATTATATTAACCATTGTGAATCTCCTATTATGTTGTTTTGAAATTCTGTATCATGGCTTTCATTTTTTCACTTAAAAAAAGAAATTTAGTTAGTAAGCAACCCTCCCAATAGATTCTGATTTTCTGACTGAATTTTATCCAACATATAAGGAAAGCAATCTATAGTATGTCAACTCTTCCAGAAAATAGAAAAACATAGGAAGCTTAACTCTAATAACTAAAATTATCGGTTTTTAAAAAATACATATTAAGAAACATACTGATCTTCTTCTTGCAAATGAAGTGAAACTTTAATTGGAACTCCAAACTGAAACTTCAATTTCCGTTGAAACTTCAATTTCCATTGTGTTTAGTTCTAAGTGTATTTGCTAGGTTTCTTTCCCAGATCTCTGTGTTGCCCCAAATCACTGGGGGGATTCAGGTGCAACAGAAGGCATCGTGGTCTCTGGAAGAAGGATATCAGCAGGTTAAAGGAGGTTTAGGGCTCATTTTCATCAGGGTGGCTATTTCAAAAGCCCCCAAAGGGAAAAAAGCAAACTCCAAAAAATCAACCAATCAACCAACAAAAGTCCAGGCACCAGGGATCCTGTGGAGAAACTGGAACCTTAAGACACTGTCGGTGAGAATGTGAAATAGTGCAGCACTCTGCAAGACAAAGATTACTCAAAAAATTAAAAGTAGAATTAGCATACGAGTGGGCAATCTGACTCTGGGCACACATCCCAAAGGATTCAAGGCAGAGGCTCCAGTAGGCATCTGTGTGCCCACACCCAGAGCAGCATTATTCACAGGAGCATTATTCACAGCATTATTCACAAGAGAGGGGGCAGCACAAGCGTCTGCTGATGAATGATAGATAAATGTGTTCATACAGACTATGGGAGCCGGTTGACCTTGAAAAGGAAGGCTATTTGATCCAGTCACAAACACTGATTCCACCTACATGAGGTACTTGGGCCGTCAAATTCAGAGCTGGGAGCAGACAGGTGCGGGGCGGCAGGGGAAGGGAGTTACGGAGGAGCAGGTGAGCAGTCTCAGGTTCAGGGCGGAAAGTCCCATGGACGGATGGCAGGGATGGTTGCACAGTGCGAATGAATGCACTTGATGCCCCTGAACTGTGCCATTAAAATAGCCACAGAGATTAATTTTAGGTTGCATATTTTTGTTTCCTGATTTTTAAAAAAATTATTTATAAGGAGCAAGGACCCAACTTTGGGAACTCTGACAGTGAAGCTCTGGACACCAGAGGCACAGTACTGTGGAAGTCTGAGTGTTAGTGCAGATCATCTCCAGAAGGAAACACCTAACGCAGGAGTGAGACATGAGATAATCTAAGCCTGTGTGGAACGAAAGGACAAAGTAGTTCACCCAAGAAAGAAGTCACACGGTCACAGATGCAATAGCAAGGAAAAAAATAAGGCGCACTAAAATAGAAGAAGACAGATGAGGTCCTGCAAAAATGAAAGCCTAATGTTGGGAGGGCTGATGCCCTCCCCCGCCAGGGAGTCCAGCCTTCCTGGAAGGCTCAGCTGGGGGAGGATGCGGCAGATCACTGTGGGCAGATTCTGGGGTGACCTGTCACAGCAAAGAGAAACCAGCCCCCATCACACATACAGGGATCCAGTTAGTCCAGAATATCGAAGTGGGAAGTGAACTGTCTCAGGCCAGTGTGTGGCCCAGGGAACAGCACCGTCGCTCCTGCACCCTACTTCTTAAAGATGCCGGCTCCCTGTGCTTGCAGAGCACAGTAAGAGAGCTGACAATGCTAATTATTTAAAAAGGGAAAATATTTAAAAATATACCATAGGTTAAAATTGCCATTAATCATATGAATGCATCTGTCATTCTGCAAATACTCATTGAGGACTCTAGGAGGCATGTGCCTTCTAGAAAAATTTATTCATTTAGTGACGAATAAGGAACAGCTGCTTTCTGCAAGTAAAACAAGAAAAGGATGCATGATAATTGTAAAGTGGCGTGCTTTTTCTGTGACAGGAATAAACCTATGACGCAAAACAAAAAGGCCGACCACATGATCAGATGTAGGAATCCAGATAGATTGCCTTGGAAGGGTCACGTTCTGAAGGAAAAGTGTGAGTTACCTGGAAGGGGAAGGGGGCGTTTAAAACAAAATGTACAGCATACGACAGGCCTAAGCATCTCGAGGAGCAAGCACACCAACCTCTGTTGGTACAGAGACACAAAGAAGAAAGCTGAGCGGGGTCGTTTGCCCAAGCATGAAGTGTTTGGTAGCACAGGGACCGAGAACATTGTACAGGTAAACAAAGTGAATAAACCTCCATACCAGGCCAATAGTCTACACATGATCACTACTAACTATTCATTTTTAAAACATAACAGGTGACTTCTGCTTATGGCCATAATCGAGTACCCCGTGTCAGAAAACTTTTCCCACTGTACACAGTTACAAAGGTGGACAGAACACACAAAGCAATATTTTCCACGACTGGACACAAGGAAGTAATGAGACAGATTCTGAAAGAAGAAAGCTCAATCAGAGCCCCTTCGGTGCCCCTGGCTACTTCCCAGGGACAATTTCCTGCCTTCAGGACAAGGAATTGAGTACAAACAGCATGGCAGTCCCCTGAGCTGCAGACGCAGAGATCAAGAGTTTAGAAGGATTAGAGCTGCTGGGGTCTGTGGAACCAGGGCAGGAGAAGAGAGGGAGCTGCTGAGGGCCTCGTAGGGGGCAAATATCTGCGTGAGTTCACTGCAGGTCCTTGGCCAAGAGCAGCGCTATGCATGTGGGGTCGAACTATAAATAAAACTTATCAGAGAATAGCTGCTATAGAGTTTAGAAACACAGCAGCCCAAAACTGACTCAAGAAGAAATAGAAAAATTATACAACCCCTCTTATTGTTTTGTTATGAAATGTTTAGGTCTTTTTTCATAAAATAAAAAATAAATAATAATAGTAAATTTAAACAATTTTTCTTCTTAAGAAAATTCCAGACCTAGATATTCCATTGGTAGATTCTATCAAACAGGTAAAGGAGAAATAACATCTTAAACTCAAAAAACAGAAGGAAAGGAAAGTTTCCTCACTTACTTAAGGAAGCTAGCATAATTCTGATACCAAGATCTGAAAAAAGGTTACAAAAGCATTACAGAACACCATAAAAGATAGATCCTTAACAAAACATTCATAAATCAAATCCAGTAATAAATAAAAAGAATAATACATTCCAAGTAATTGGATGCATTACCAGGATGTAATATTTGTTTTACATTTTAAAAATCAATCAATGCAATTCAGTATATTATGAAGCAAAAAGAGAAAAGTCATGTGACAAAACATTCACTAATGATTTTAAAACAGATTCTAAGCCACTTAGAATTAAAGGACCTTCTTCATATTAATAAAGGGCACCAGTAAAAATCCTGCAGGGAGCAATACGATGGTAAACCTTTGAACAATTTCCCCCAAATAGTAATGAAGCAAGAATGTCCACTTTTACAACTTCTTTTCCAGACGGATAAAAGTCCTAGCTGGCAGAAAAAGCAAAAAGCAGAAATAGAGAGAATATAGATTGGAAAAGAAATAAACTAATCTGTATGTGCACATGACACATGATCACCCGCATTGAAAAAGTCCTCACAAGTCTGAAAAAGCTTAGCAGGATCACAGGGTACGAGGTTAATGACAAAAGTCAACTATTTTTATGTATACTAGCAACAAATAATGAGTGAACAGTAGTAGATGGTTTTAAAACAGTACCACTTTAAACAACATCGAAACCATACAATAAGAATAAACTTAATGACAGTTACCTAAGACCTCATCACTAAAACCTATGAGCCATTATAAAGAAAAAAAGCATTTAAATAAAATAAAGTATAAATAAAAGATATACTATGTATATACAATATTATTAAGATAGCAATCATCCCTGAAGTGATCCACAGAGTCCACATAAGTTCAAACAAAATTTCAGCAGGCCATTTGTTTCTTTTAGAAATTCATCAAGCTAACTATGTTTTACTTTTTCTGCAGAACTAGAGATCGAACCCAGGGACCGTGCACATGCAAGGCAAGTGCTCTATCACTGAGATGTCCCCTTAGTCCCAACCCTTTAGTTTACAGGGAACTGAAAGAACCTACAAGACCTAAAATAATTTTGAAACAAACAAAAAAGCTGGAGGAATGAAAGGGAAGGAAAGTGCTCTAAAGGATGTAACTGTATGTATAAGTGTGTAAGATAGATGACCGTATTACTAAGTTTTCATTGGATCACTGAACAGAATGGTTTGCACTGTCAGTGTTTGAGTGTCTATCTACATTTTATGGTTTGAGTTTTTAAATGAACAGCTGTTTCTAAGATGGCAATATGTAATATATCAACTAGCGATTTCTTAGTGTTACGTTTTTAAAATTTTGTATTATTCTACCTTTTTTCTATTTTCTTTTCTTTCTTTAAATAACGAAAAAGCTGGAGGTCTTATATCATTTGATTTAAAGACTTACTATGAAGCTATTGTAATTAATGCAGGGTGTTACTGATGTACGCGAGGCTAAATACGTAATGGAGTAAAACCAAGAATCCAGAAATAGATCCACACATATACAATCAATTTTTGATAAATTTACAAGTGGAATTACGTAGGTAGGCGGGTAGCATTTTCAACAAAAAGTGTTTAGAAAACTGGACATTCATAGAGGAAAAAAATAAATCTTGAATTCTACCTCTTTAAGCATAGAAATTAATTTAAGATGGTTCTTTGGCCTAAATGTACAGACCCCAAATACAAAATTTCTAGAAGAAAACATAGACAAATATTTTCAGAGTTTTCTAAAAAGAACATTAAAGTCAGCAAAAAAGAAAAATACAATAAATTGAACTGCATCAAAATTTAAAACTTTTGAGCCTCAGAATAAACTGTCCTCTTGGGGGCCAATGGAAATGTCGCTTATCCTGATTGTGAGGGCAGTGTACTATGTCAAACTCCTCATGCCCTACCCTTCAGATATATTCGGTTGTTGTTGTCAAGTATATTCAACAAAGTCGTAATGAAGAAGAATTGGGAGTAAAGGCACCATGGCAACGAGGTAGGACTTTAAAAAACACAAGCTAAAGGATGCATTGTCACAGCTACAGGGCGGGAACTCGCTCAGCGGGAGAGCACTGGCCTCCCATGTGCAAGGTTTGATCTGCAGTTCTACAAAAATGTTTTTAAAAACTTAATCCACAAACCAGAAGGCAAAATTTGTAATAAATGCCTCTGACAAAGCACTTACATGAGGAATAATAAAAAAATACAACGAATGTTCACATTTAAAAATTTATTACAGTAAAAGAAGCATGGTCATCAGTCCTCTTCAAACATTTGTTCTTTCCAGTTTCTGAAGGGCCCCGGACGTCCCCTTTCATGAGTGTCTTCAATTGTCCTGTTGTTGTGGCTGCCTCAGTGGCAGCCACACACGTTTGCATCAGTCCAAAACGTCTACCTTGCACGGTCCTGCTGACTTTGAAGAAGACTCAGGAGCAGCGTGGTGGCGTGTCCAGTGACAGGGGGACGAGGACACCTGCAGCGCGCTTGCCATCCTGCCTTTCCGGGAGTGGCGATGGCAGCAGCTTTCTCTGTGTTACTTATTACACTCATAAAGACACTCACAAAAGAGGACTCCCGGGGCTGGGGATTTAGCTCAGTGGCATAAGCGCCTGCCTTGAAAGCAGGCAGTCGTGAGTTCAATCCCTGGTACCGATAAAAAGGAAAAAGGAAAAAAAAAAAAAAAAAAAAAAGAGGACTCCAGAACTGCGTCAGAAAGTGGCCATCCCGATGGGATGTGTTCAAAGCGAGGGGGAGGATTCCCAGGGGCGTTATGGCGATGTGTCTTTCACTGTAATGATTTTAAAACTTTAAACCTATACTGTATTTTTGATCAGCCCACATCTCTAAGACATGTAAAGAACTCTTAGTATTCAATGAGACCACACAGGGTATCATGTCCTAAAAATAGAAAGAACAGAAACTTCTCAAAAAAAGTACAGACCAAAAATAACATAAAAAATGCTCAGTATTTTTAAACATCAGAGAAATACAACTTAAAACCATAAAGAGATACAACTACCCACTCCTTAGAAAAGCTAAAAAAAGAAAAAAATAACACTGATAATCTCCTTTACTTGCAAAATCTAAAAAAAAGTCAGCTCATAGAAACAGAGAGTGGGAAGGTGGTTACCAAAGGCTGCAGGTGGAAATGACATGCAGGTGGCACCGATTCGCAGTTATGTAAGTTCTGGGGATCGAATGCACATTGTGGACCGCAGTTACTAATAATAACTGAATATGTGAAATCTGCTGAAACAGTGGACCTTACACATTCTCTCCACATACACACGATGACTACATGAAGAGATGAACCTATTCATTAGCTTGATCTTGATAGTCATCTCACAATGTGTACACATATAGCACTCATGCTGTACAACTTGAATACATACAATTTTTGTCAATTTCGCTGAATAAGACTGAAAAGTTAGGGGAATAGAACACAGATCTGTATACATGATGAAAAGAATATAGGGAGAACACATATACACACAAGTATATGCACATGTGTACCTCCTGTTGAATGTAGGACACCACTTTGTGTTAGCATAGCAGTGCTTGGTTAAACACACACCACATTCATCCCAAAAAGGCAGTCCGACAAAAAGGAACACTTTACGTAGGTGAGATTATTTTCATAGTCAAAATTATTTGTTATCTACTTTCTCATATTACAGCTATTCCTCTAACACTAAGACAGTGTTGGAATTAATTTTATGCAAACCCTACCCTACCTCTGAAATCTACTGTGTTTCCTAAACATCTAAACTGTCTAAATAACTGATGAAGGAATGGAGGAGCCATTTTGAGTGACCCAGGAGAGGAAGACGTCACAGTAAATGAGCTGAATCAGAACCCACGATAGGAGGAAGAAGAATGGGGAGGCCTCGAAACAGTCATTTGCACTTCTATTACACTACATATATTTAAGATAATCTGTTCTTGAAACTGAGGCTCCTTCCAGGCAAAGCATACATTGGTAAATGTTAAAATGGAGTTTCTAAAAGGGCCTTTGCAGCTACAGAAAATGGTTCCATTTCCTGGAAGCCATTGCCAGAGCTTAAAATTTCCAATTATGTAGAATTATTATATTACTATGATTAAAGTGATTTTATCCATTTCTTCTGCATCAACGTTGCACACCTTATACTTAAAAGAAAGAACTACCATTATTAAATGTTGGTCATGATGTGAGACAGCTGAAACTCACACTCTGCTGGTGAGAATATAAACTGGCACAGCCACTTTGCATGACTTTACTTAGTTTTGTGATGCCGGGAATCGAACCGACGGCAAACACCTAAACCTGAGCTACATCCGCAGCGCAGGGGTGATATTTCAGGGATTTACACACTTGGAAAAACTCAGTGAGCCACTAAGTGTTTATATTTTATTGTATAGAAATTTTACATCAATGAAGATTACTTAAAAACAAAAGACAGCCATTCTTTTGTAGTTCAAGAGTAGGAAAGATATCTACACAATGTAAATGTCTTTATATAATCAGAATACAAAGCTTGTTAAGAGTATACACATAAAAAAAATAAGGTGGACACATCCTCAGATTTTTATCTAGTGAATTGAATTCCCAAACATCTTGAGAGCATGCATAAAAATGATTCAGATGAACACTCAAAATGGGCAAAATTGGAAGATAGTCTAGGTGTGATTATTGTGATTATTAGAAAATACATTCAGACATGTATGTTAGAGACCACTCTGGTCTTGCTATGTAATCCAGGTTGGCCTCAAACTCACAGCAATCCTCCTGCCTCAGCCTCCCAAGTGCTGAGATTACAAATGTGTGCCACTATGCCTGGCCTTGGTTTGGCTTTAAAATGGTATAAAAATGGGTGGGCTGACTTGGGGAGAGCCAGATGCCAGCCTCCCACGCCCACCATAAGTGACCAGCTGATTTGGGGAAACACAAGCCATAATGATGAGCTAATGAGGTAAAATACAACTTAATGTTGATGGTGTTTGGTGTTTCACTGCCTTTGCAGGCCTGCCTAAAGCCAGTGGTCTGATCATAACAATATGCAATGTAGCATCTGGGGGGATTCCCTATTGTCTTGTTTTGAAGTCCTATATCATTGTCATGGGTCATACTGGGCAACAGCAGGGAGCTGCAGCTGTCGGCCACATAACCACAGAACCAGGATGGGGGACAGTTGAGAATCCAGTGTGCTGTGTTGCTAGGCCGGGACTCTCAGTAGATCAAGTATATTAAATGTGTTTTAAACTTCTAATATTTTCAATTTATGATGGGTTTACCAGGAAGTAACTCAATTGCAAACCATGGAACATCTGTGTAACCCAGCCCAGAACTTTCCTGTTTGTTTTGCTTTGTTGTGTTGAGAGAGGGTCTCACTAGGTGGTGTGGGCTGGATTTGAACTTGCTATGTAGCTCAGGCTGGTCTCAAACTCCCAATGATGCTCCTGACTCAGCCTCCTGAGGGCTGGGATTACAGGCGAGTGCCTCCACTTCCAGTGCCCAGAAACTTTTTGTCAGAGAGCCCACAATGCAACCTCTGGGAGAAAGAGCAGATGAAGAAGGGGGGTGGTATCTGAGACGGTTCAGGCTTCATTTGCTTTTGGATTTTTAATACTTATTATTGGGGGCCTAGGTTCAAAGAAGGTTGAAAAGTGATAAAAATAATTTAACCCAGACAATATTTACAAGAAATCTCAGCCATGGGAGACAAGGGTGAATTTGAAACATTGCCCCTGAGAACAGGGGCTGTGAACCCCAATAGGGAACTGAGAATTAGCTAATTTGGGGAAAATGCTAAGCATGATTTTGACCCTGCAGAGCAAACTATCCTGTAGAGACTGCTACTTCTGTAAGTTGATGGAGAGGTAAAAGCAACATGGTGAGAATCTCATATAAAATCTGGATTATATACTAAGACATAAAGAAGACTTTATCTAGTCTGTGCCCAGTCCCAGGCAAGGACTTCAAAAACCTTCAGGACTTCCTTCCTAAGTGATAGGAGTGTTTTTGTTATGCTAATGAGATGTCTCCAGTAGATTCTCTCAGGGTGGGCTGGGCGCTGCAAAGCATTAGAGGATTGGAATTTGGGGCCAGTCCAGTCTCCTGTGCAGGCAGGATGGAGATTGAGTTCAAGCATGTGGCCCATGATTTCATCAATTGTATCTACTCTAGTGAGAAAACCAGACAGCAGGAGCTTCCTGGCTACTGCACACATTGATAGACTCAGCAGGGAACGCAACCAGATTCTGGGAAAAGAAGATTAGGAAGCCGCCCATTGAGACCTCACCCTCTAAGTCTTTTCTGGGTGGCTGGTTCCGAGTTGCATCCTTCCCCATGATACTCTGATCACAAGTATAGTGGTCCCTCAGCATTTGTTATGGATTAAAAACTGGTGGTCAGTTTAACACCAGCTGGATTACATCAGCATGGTGCTGAGCGTAAATGTTCCACCTGAGGAAAGCTGCCAGCATAAATAGAGACGTGGAAAAGGAGGAGCTATTGCATTGTGTGTTGAGGCATTGAAGCATTGTGGGTTCCCCCATGTGTTACTGTTTGAGCCATTGGTTCTCCTGGAGAAGCTCATCATGACTAGCTTTCCCAGTGTGAGTTTGACCATTGTCATCAGAGGAGCTTGGGACCTTATTGATGAGAGTGGCTGTGGTTCACTTTGGGGGAGCTCTGGTCATCCTATCGAGCATTGCTTCCTGGCTCCGGAGGGGAAGACATGTGCCTCTTGGTCTCCAGGATGAACTCGTCACACTGGCTTCCTGGCATGTACTAGACTGTGCTTGTTGGAGGAGGAGTGCGGGGCCTCCATGTCGCTGAGGATGGCTGTGGTACTTTTCAGGACAGCCCTGGTCTTTGTTGTGAGTGTGACTTCTCGGCTCCAGCATAGAACCCTCAACCTACCAGCACAGCTCCTTCACCCTGCTGGCATGGACTTCCTAGCTTCCACCGCTGACCTTTGGGCCTTTCCAGCACAGATCCATAAGAGACTGGCGTGAGTTCTTCCTGTGGGCTCTGGACCTCCAGTTGGACTCTTGGGAGGCATTGTCATGAGTTCTGGGTCTTCATCTGGACTCATGTGGGACATTGCTGTGAGATTCAGGCCCTTGGCTAAATATTCTGTCTTTAGTGTTGTAGATAAATTTCCTGCAGTTTCTTGTGTTAACTCTGGGTGACCATCATAAAAATAATATAAACTCCATGTCCTGATTCGAATTGTTCTCTGCACAACCCCTGACTACAACAGCATGCAAGGGGATTTGCTTCAAAAGCCCTACAGACACCAAAGTCCATGGTGTCCCTTCCATTAAATGGCACAATATCTTCATGTAACCAGCTCACAGCCTCCCAGGGCTTTAATAAGGACTAGAGGCCTCACAACAGCTAACACAATGCAAATGAAATGTAAAGAGCTGTTTCACTGGATCGCTTAGGGCACAGGGACAGGGAAAGAACACACAGTCCTTTCTCTCTGAGGTTGGTTTTATCTGTGGAACTGGAAAACAGAAGGCTAAGTATACAGATAGCCACTATAAAGTACTGGCTTATTTCAGAAAAGACCATATAAAAAATAAATAGAAAATAGAATGATATAGTAGTCATTTAAGACTGTTCTTTCTGGGACTGGGGATATAGCTCCATGGCACAAGCTGGTAAGTGTGAGGTCATGAGTTTGATCCGCAGTAATTAAAAAAAATAAGAGATATTTCTTTCTTTCTTTATCTCTCTCTCTCTGTCCCTCTCCCTCCCTCTGTTTGTTTTTTTTTTTTTTTAGGACAAAATTCTCTATGCAGTCCAGGAAGGCCTTTAACTCACTTTGTAGCCTAGGTTGGCCTCAAATTTACGGCAATCCTTCTGCCTCAGCCTCCCGAGTGCTGGGATTACAGGTCTATGCCATCACGCCTGGTTTAAGATTGTCTTTTCTTCTTTTTAACTTTCAGATGATTTACCTTAAGTGTGTTGACTATGATCATTTCTTTCCTAAATTTTTGTTTCAAAAGTTACATTCAGTCTTGGACAGGAACTCATTGGCCGCACCTCAGCGGGGAGTCTACCGAGGAGAGCAGCTGTGTTTCAGCTTAGCTGTGAGCCTCAGGCCTGTGCAGTGCTCCGGCTTTACCCTCCCATGGGCTGCTTTTTGCTCTGTAGAGAAAATGTGAGCAACACTATCACTGAGCCTGTGTGGTATTAGCTTACTGGACTTGGACACAAGGGGATGTGACCACAGGTTCCAACAGCCGGAGAGCTCTGCGGGCAGAAGCTGGTGGGTAGCGTGGGGCCGCAGGCTCATGGGAGGGGAGCTGCCACTGGCCTCGGCACAGCAGGGCACAGACGGGGTTCCCCTTGCCTGCAGCCACCTGCAACCCCAGGGCCTTTGGATGACTACGTGGTGTCCCACCTGCCTGCAGGGGGCCAGCCTGAAGGAGCTGGTGGCACACATTTCATGATGACATTTTTAGGGCTCTGTGAATGGAAATCCCCACACAGAAAGTCAGTTTTATGTCTTTCCAATTAAGTTTCTTTGGGCCATACAAAGTTAGGAAACTGCTTACTGCTCAATAGTTCAAATGGCCAGTCACAACGCTGATGAGACCAAGAGCCAGGGGCAAAGATGCCACAGCCCAAGCATACAACCCTTCCCGGCTCAGAGCGCTCAAGCTAAGCTTTGCCATAATTTGGCAAAACACTGAAAACCTATCATACGAAAGCCAGTGCACCAGGCTTTAATAGTGACAAGATGCATGCATGCAGTCCTTCTCTGCAGGGGATTTAAGTGAGCAACATCTGAAAATGAACCTAACTGACCCATATTTAAGAAAAAAGAGTGCTGCAAAAGGGAAGGATGTTCTGCCTTCTATAGACGAGCTGGTACAATAATACCAGGTGGGTGCCTACCGGGGCAGGAGGTGCTGCTCGCTATTTTATAGCAGGTGCTGCGAGTGACTCCATAGGCGTCTGGTGAGGGCAAAGGACTCGCTGTGTCACACGCAGCGTCACTGAGTCGCGGAGCACTGATGCGAGCACTTTCATGTTGAACTGTCATTATGGAAATAGCAGTTAGGTATCGCAACTCAGATAATGCGGCAGGCTGCGTCCCCTGCTCTGAGTCATTGCTGAAGAACAAGCTTTGCCACTGGGAAAACTGGTGAAACCGAACCCTGTTCCTTATTCTCCCGTGCTGTTAAGTAACACACGCAGCACGTTTTGGCGATTCAGAGTACAGTCTGGAGCTCGGTACTGAAACCCCCTTCCTTTGATCACCATTTTAGTTATGATTCTAGAAAGTCCTCTGAGACCATGAAAGGCGTGTTTGTCACGTTTACAACAGAATCGTCAAAGATGACGTCTGCTCGTGTGCCCAACAACTCGCACCAGAGAAGGCTGCAAAGCAGCGGGTATCCTCCGTCAGCATCCAGCTCCTGGAGGGACACCCGAGGGGACCCTCTTCCAGAGGGAAGGGGTCACACTGGCTCACGGCTCGGAGGCTTTGTTCCATCATCAGGCGGACCCGCTGCCTCTCGGCCTCCGGTGGCAATGGTGGAGCACAGGGCCGAGCAGTTTACCTATTAGAAACTGAAGCAACAGCCTCCAAAAGCAATTCAGTTGCTACCTTAATTGAATTATGCGGACTGATCCTTCTGCATGTCATTCTCCCCGTGTTTTGCAAAGATGCTTTTCTCCCCACCTGGTCAGCCAGCTCAGGTTACTCACCATCCTCACTGTCACTCATCCTCGAGCTGCCCTCTTCTTCACAGGAGAATAAATTCTGGGAGAGGCCTTGGATCAGGGCCTCTGCCGCACATCCTCGCTGGGATGGGGCTTAGGACCCCTGGGCTGCCCTAACTTGGAATATGTCTTGGTGTCTTTACTCTTGCGGTGGGTTGCATTGGTGGTGGCAGATTGGAATTAACATGCCAGGATTCTAATAAGGTCTCAATGGGATTACAAATATAACTTTTTGGATTGTGAGAAATACTGAAAAAGGGATTACAACCCTCAGTATTGGAGATTACAATAGAGCAGAACTGTCACTTCACGGCCAGGAAGCAGAAATGGGAGAGGAGGGGCCACAGAGTTCTTCAAGGACAATGCTGATGTCTCCTGTGAGGTCCCACCTCCTTGAATCTCCACCACCTCCCTCCCGGTGGCACTGCGCTGGACAGCAGGCCTTGGCAGGTGCTGGTCTGGGGACATCCCAGAGCCATGCTGTGGTGCAGTGTCCCCTCTCCACTGGCAGGTGAGATCAGCGGCTTGAACAGGTAATCCTAGTTTGGGATGCTACCCAAGTCCAATCGCGAGGCTCTTCTCAGCTCTTTAACCATCGAGAGGAAGCATCCCATGGCCACCAAAGTGTCATCTTGTCACACAATCATGTACTTTTTCCAAGAGAAACGGAGCATATTTTTTCCTCAGGATGAGTTGCTTCCATAAAAAAAAAAAAAATTAAAAATACAAGCGAAAAAAAAAGTGAAGTATTCTCTGCATAATCCAGAAATAAATGACTCCTTTCAGCTGGCTGAAGGGTGCTGGATTGCATCCCCGGCGTAGCCTGGATGACCAGGAAACCAGGCGCTAATTGGCCGGCCGTCCACTTTGCTCTGCCGTGGCTGCCAGGTGGGGCCCTGACTTCCGCAGCGCGTCTGGCTCTCGGTGGCACCCGGCCTGTTATCTCCGCCTGGCAAGCCACCGCTCTGATCCCAGAACCACACACAGCCTTCCAGGGCCCTGACGATAAGTCATTCCCGGCCCATCGTGCCAAGAGTTTTCTTGGCCCAGGGACTGAGGAAGACCATTGTTGTCGCTGACCGTTATCTCCCGCCCGGCTGGGCTTGGCAGGGGTGCAAGTCCCTCTCTGTGGTATGGAAACGGGGGGCACCAGAGCCCGGAGGGGCCGACGCGTTAACAAACAAGAGGCACAGAGGAAATAGCAACCAGTCCTGAAAACAAAAAAAGAAACGTTTTGAAGTTTGTTGGATGCCGAGATGTTTGTGCTCTGCAGCTCAGCAGCTTTATCTCACTGCACAGCCTTCCTATCAGAGAAATGGGGAAGTTAGCCATTTATCAAATGGGAATTGCCACCGTGTTTGTCCTTGACTGACATAGCATGGAAAGTATTTTTGGGGGCTGGAGGTACTGTTTTCCTTCACTGTGAATTTCTATCTTTGTCATTCATCTCCCCTTTTGTCAGACTCTGTATGTATTCTAGGAAACCCCCAGTTGACCAGGACTTTTCTTGTCTCCCTACGCCACCAGGGAAGCCCCCCGACTGTGACCTCAGGAGAGCCTCTGGTGACTGACAGTGTGAGCTTGCTCCTACCAAGGACAGAGAGTAGGACACAACCTGGGCTGGCGGCAGGCTGGTGTGAGGCTGCACGGCACAGGCCTCAGACACTGCTGGGGACACCACCGGGGACACTGCCGGGGACAGTCCCATTGTCAGGGTCACTCGGTCAAATGTTTAGCCACCATGACAGGCAGTGGCCCGGAGGACCTGGTGAGATGTTAACTCAGCTCTTGCAACCATGGCGAGCTGCCGCTGGGATTCTGGGGAGGAGCAGGATGGGGGAGAAGCGGGTTATAGTTCTGGGGCGACTTTCCTCCCAGAGACCCACAGCCAGTGAGCGCATGAGAGCTTGTGCCTGACGCCGGAAGCCTGGGATGCCAGGAGCGATGGCACTTCCTGGGGTGATTCAGGGACGTCTTGGTGACAGAGTCATGGGGGTGGAGACTGCATCTCTCAGCTCCCTGCAGAAGATTCTGGTTTTGTTCTAGTGTCTGGATTTGCCACACCCGCTTCCTGCTCAGAGGTGTCTCCAAGTGGATGATGAAGGACCCCTTTTTGGGCCCCCAACTTAGCGGAACTAAAGATGAGTTCAGCAATACCCCAGCCCCACAGCTGGGCTCTCATTCAGTTTGGCTCTGCAAAAATTTTTAGTGCTGTGGGGCACCAGCCATCATGCTCAGCAAAGGGACAGTATGCACACGATGACCCTCCTCCCACAGACCTCGGTTCAGTGAGAGAGACGGATATCATGGGCTAACCGCATGGCCCCGTGTCACAGTGACAGTGGGGCACACACAGACAGGACCTCGGCATCTCCACACGTCAGTGTAGGGACCTGGAGATTACCTCGGGGACCCCCTGGTTCGCAAGTGGGGGTGGCAGGGCTACACTGGCATGTGAGAAGGCAGAAGCCCATCAGTCCATGCGGGAGAACTGCTTCCTGCCATGCTCCAGGGAGTGGGCTCCGCTGGACAGACCAGTGCAAAGGGGAAGCAGGAACACCACTTTCCCCAAGAAAGGTACGTGTAACTTTTAAATGTATTTGCTTCCATTAGTGGTTGGAAGCCACCAATACATAAAGATACCCAATCTGAAGAAGCTAAGTTCTAGGCTGCTTGGTCTGTTCTGGTTGCTATAAGAAAACACAAAAACTTGATGGCTTCTAAATTATGAAAATTACTTCTCACAGTTCTGGGAGGTGGAGTCCCAAGGTGAAGGCGCAGATTGCGTGTCCTGTGCGGGGCGCCTTCTCACAGCGCGGGAGGAAAGGGGTTGCTCAGGGGTGTCTTTCATAACCACTGATTCCATTCACGAAGGCTCTATACCATCTCCTGTTTATCCTGCGCCCCTCCCCCACTTAACCCATTTTAGGGGTTTGGAGTTACCATAGGAAGCTGGGGGCAGGGGTATTCAGTGCAAAGCCTCGGGCGTGGAGTACTGAGTTAAGCAGCAAAGCCCTCAGCTCTGTCTTCACCCAGGTCACCTGGAGGCACAGCCTTCTCCCAGCAGGCCTTTGCACAATCCACGGTGCTAGTGCAAAGGGAATCGGGTATAGAATTTTCTCATATCTCTTTAGTGGCTGAGTACACACGCCTGCGTTTTTAAAGTTAGTTCGGATTTGTTCACTTTCTACTTAGGATTTCCTTCTCCCTCTGTATTTGTCAAAAGGCCACTTACACTTTAAGACCCAACTCCCATGTCATAAGAGAAACCAGCCCCATTCCCGTGAGCGGTGTCCTGTTCTTTCTCGGCGAGTTGACCCTGGAAGGCACCTACTATCATGCCGCAGCTCTGTGTCCACCCGATCTGTCTCTGAACTCCCCAAAGCCAGACACTCTCTCTGACTCACCTTCACAATTATAGTATTTATGGGGTTCAGGAAATATTAAATGCTACTTTGAATAAACAATCATAGTTTTTGGTATCTTGAAAAAAATCTACTACTCAAAAAGAATGCGCATAACTATTAAGATGAAGAATCCAAAAAGACCAGCGAAGGGACAGGCAGAGAGGCCCACCCGGAGCCCCTCCCCATCACGGTGGCCCTCCACCTCCCCAAAGGTGGCTATTTTCTCTTCTGTCACCACCAGGTAGCGGGTGTACCGTTTAGAACATTATATAAGTGGAACCATGTAGTATATTTAATTTTATATTTAACTTATTTCAGGCAACATTCAGTGTGTGAGACGCATGCATGTGATTGTTTGAGTTATCGTAGTTGTTTTTTCCTTTTGGGAAGCTGTATGTTACTGCATTGAATGAATATGCATAATTTATTTATCCATTCCACTGCTGACAGATATTTCCAATTTAAAGCTCATAGAAATCATGCTTATGTCCAGTCTCCAGGGTTTCTTATGGAATGCATGGACACGCATTTCTGTTCATAGACTTGCTAGGTCTTTGGGCCTTAATAGAAAAGGCCCAACTTTCCCAGAATGTGCTCAGGCACTGCCCAAGTTTTTCTTGCTTCACATCTTGATCGACACTTACCTTTTACATTATACTCATCCCGTCCTGTGTGTGTGCGCACGTGTGACAGCACTGCGTGATGGCTTCA
Source organism: Cavia porcellus (assembly GCF_034190915.1). Lineage (NCBI taxonomy): Eukaryota > Metazoa > Chordata > Mammalia > Rodentia > Caviidae > Cavia > Cavia porcellus. Next base: position 13,355,103 of record NW_026947496.1, read on the forward strand.
CCCTGATTTCCCAGAGACGAATGGGTGGGTCTGAGTACCTCTTCCCACTTCTGGTCCACTTGGACGCCCTCTGTCCCAAGTTTCCTGTTCAAATCTATTGCCCACATCTTTTAGGGGGCTTTCTCTTTCTTCTTAATTTGCTTGACTACAAATCCTCTGCCAGCTGTAGATGTATGGTCTCCTATTTTGTGTTCTCCTCGCCCTTTTAGTCTGTTAATACTTTGTTTAATAGCAAACTGCTCTAGATTTTAAGGAGGACCAAGACTGACTCTTATCATTTATGGTTAAGGTTCTTAATGTCCCCTGCTATAAATTCCTGCCTTTTCTAAGCTCAAATTTTCCAAATTTTCTCTTCTAGAAGCCTTAAGGTTTTACCTTTCATATTTAAAATTTAAGTCTACCTGGCATTTATTTTTTGTGTGAGATGGCGGCGGAGGTCAAATTTTATTTTTCTACATGGACACCCAGTTCACCCAGCTGTATTTTCCCCACTGCACTGGTCTCCTCGAAATCTTTCAGTTCATACTATTCTTCAATCTCATTAAAATTTCTCTTCTGGCCCAAGATTTAGTTAGATATGTATCTGAATTGTTTCTGGTAATATCTTTGTTATTAATTTATAGCTTAATCCTACTGAGTTAGGACAGAGTGTTTGATCTGAATTTTGGACGTTGTTGAGCTTTGCTTTTATGATCCAGCGTGTGGTTACATTTTACAACCTTTCCTGTGTATTTTAAAAAATACACAGCTATGTGTTTGCATATTGGGTAAGAACAGATACACTGTTCTATGCAGTGCAACTGGTGGCCTTCTCCAAATCTTCTACAGTTTCAGTGATTTTTTAAGTGTCCTTTCTGTCACTAGATTGAGAAGCTACATTGTCTGCTGCAAACTTAGAATTCTTACACTTTACTGGTGAAGAGAGTGTTGTGTATTTATGAAATATTCTCTTTATTGCTAGGAATATCTTCCCTGGTACCTCTTTCCTGATATGAATAGTGGCTATTGATAGATCTGTTTTCTTTTGGTTGGTGTTTATACAGTGGGCTTTCTACATCCATCTTTGTGTTGCTCTCAGGTTTAAAAGTATCTCTTACAAAGTGTGAATTTAATACCATAAACGCAGCCATCGGTATTTATAGTTAAATGAAAGCAGTGGCACTACCTTTGCTGAATCTCTTGATAAGCCTGGTTTACACTCACCTTCCTATGAGCCTCCAGCTTGTCCTCCCCATTTTAAGTCCTTCTTCCCTCCTATTATTTGCAAGTGACTATTTTAAAATAATTTCCCCCATAATCTTATAGTTGCTGCTATTTTATTATTTTTTAGCATCAGTGATTACATGGTGCATTGCTAAATTAGCCACAGAGAGCATGGTTCACAGTTCTGCTTCTAAACGCAAGGGACTCTAGGACACTCTGACGCCATCTCTGCCCCTTCTTGTCAGAGCTGAGCTTTTACAAATCTCCAGAGTGTGACATTAATACCATTTTAAAATGAACAGTATTCGCTCGGATGTAATCATTTATGTACCCGTTTCTCTGCTGTGCATTTCCCCGCCCATCTCTAAGTATGCAACTGAGACCGTTTTCTGGTACCTAAAGAATATTCTCCGGTGTTTCTCCTTATTAGGGTTCTGCTTGTTAGAATCCCCTCGCTTGTTCAATTTCTTGTTTTTGAAGGTTGTTTTCCTGGCCTAGAATTCTAAATTCTGAAGCTCTTACTTTTTGTCCTTTGTTATTTCTATGAGAAGTTGCCTGTCAAACTTACTATTCTCCTCCCCCGTCGTTGCTTTGAAGAGTTTTTGTGTTTGTCTTTAAGCAGAATTTTACTGTAATTGATTCATTATATTTATCCTGTTTGAAGTTGATAAAGACTCTTAAATCTATGACGGTCTTTCATCAATTTTGACAAACTCTGTTTTTATCTCTTTAAACATCTCATTTTCTCTTTCTTTTCAGAACTGCAAATACAAAGATATTTTTCACCCTATCCCTGGCTTTTCTCTTTTAGTATTTTCTAAACTCTTGTTTTTCTGACCTTCAATCTGGATATTTTCCTGATTTTTTTCTTTCACCTCACTACCTCTTTTCAGCTGTATCTCATCTGCTAAATCTTATCCACTCTTAATTTTTATTGCATTTGTTTAACTGTAGAATTTCCATTTTGTGTTTTTGTAGGTTTTCCAGTTCTCTGCTTAAGTTTCCAATCTTTTTTTTACTTCCTTAAATATATGGGTCATTGTTAAAGCCTGTATAAGAATGTCATTACCAGACTCCCCGCCATGAGTCCATTTCTATTTTGGTCACCTTGTCTTGACTCCTCGTGTGCGTGATTACATTTGCCGAGTCCTGGACACTGTACATGAAGACTTGTGGAGAGAACTGAAGGCCCAGAATGATGACATACCCTTTAATGGGCACCCAGGAGCACTAGCAATCTCCGTTATCTACATCTTTCCAGTTGAACTGCGGTGCCTTTGAAGATTGGCTTATTACTGTTCAAATTCCTACTATGTAGGTTTTCAGGGTTCTGAGCCAAAGTTTTAGAGGCTTACCAGCTTGCTAGTGACCCTAAACTTGATTTTTATTCCCTAACCGCTGACATTTGTCAAAAACTCTGCTCGGCTTATCATCCTTTTTAGCTACTTCTCTGAATCAAGCAGAGGTTGCTAAGGCAAAGTGGGCCTTTCTGGTGACTGCTCTGTAACTTTATGTCCCCAGGTCTTGGCACTATAATTACTGTACTCACTAACCTGTTGGAACACACATGTATTCAATTAAAACATTTAAAAAATATGTTCTCTGAGGAGGGTTGGTCTGAATTGACCAGCCTGACACTAAAAGAAGCAAATCCCCACTATAAATGTTTTCTTACAATCACATATGAAGTACTTATCCATTCATGTTAGGGTGCTGGAGGATAGCCATGCGTAGAATATGATACGATATAAAGTATATCATTATTTGCTTCATGCTAGAATATATTTGCAGCACTATTTGATAATCAGAGAACATACTATTATCATGGATTTTGCCAGGTAAGGAATTGATACTGTTTCTTAATTCTATAGATTTTTAGAAAACAGGGATCATTTGAGCTTTGCTTGCTCCCCATTTTACTGGGGCAGTCACTGAGCTCCGGGGAGGTTGCATAACTTGCTCAGGATCACACAATCATCAGATTTTAAAATCAGATATCACATTTCCAAGGTTTGAGTTCTTTCTTCCATGTGATGTACATAGTTTTGGTTGCTGGTGAGATCTTTTATATACGAATGGGGCTTCCGATGTGTTTTTGGTTCTCATAAGGAAGCAGGTTTAGAGCACTTGAGATGCCAAGGCGGGCAAAATAATTAGGTAGAACCTTAACAGGGGCTCAGGCAGGAACGGGTTCATATAATGGTGAAGCAGGCAGGGACAGTGGAAAGGAGCTGCTGGCCATGCCATGGGTGCCAGTGTAGTACTAAGAAGCAGGACAAGGTGAAAAGGGAGGGCCTGGAAATGATGCCCACTGTAATAAACAAATGCAAGAGAAAAAAGTTGTGGAAAAAATGGAGGCTTTCTTTTTTCTGGACCCGTATGCTTTATAAACATAGGGCACTGTTTATTTTGTAAAGTAACCCACCTAGCTATGGATGAGTGTACACCATTTTATATTAGTTGTTCTATAAATTAAGGCATCAAGGCTGGGTGTGGTGGTGCACGCCTGTAATCCCAGCACTAGGGAGGCTGAGGCAGGAGTTTCACTGTGGAATTGGAAACTAGCTTGGGTTACAAAGGAAGTTCAAGGCCAGCCTGAACTTCAGAGTGAAACGCTGTCTCAAAAAGCAAACAACAAAACCCAAGACATTAGGACTTGTGTCATGTGTTCCCAAACCTATCTGCTTATGAAGTTACCCGCTAGGGTGCAGGGCCTGGAAGAGACTGCTCTGACTTTATTAATTACCGTTACTTCAGGTCACATTCATCCTACAATTCTCATACGAACTCGCTCATCCGAGAAGTGCTTATTGAAATTTATGCTAAGAACTAAGGAAACAGATAAAAGACACAGTCGCCGCGGCCAAGAAGCTACTTGGCTTCCTGATGGAATTTCCTAGCACCCCGTGTTGCTCTTGGCAGTGTGAAAATCAGAGTGAAAAATCTTTATGATGGTTAGAGGTGAAACACCATTCGAAGGAAGAAACAGACCTACTAGTGTTGGTGGCCTCGGGATATCAGAGACAAATGTAGGTCCCACAAAGGATCTGGGCAGTGCCTGGAGCCTTGCATAGCAACAAGCCCATATCATATCTCCTGACACTGCCTGAAGACAGCAAAATGAGATCTTAGGGTTGTTTTTATTTTTTCTTTTGTGGCACTGGGGACATAGGGACTCTGTCCTGAGACACAACCCCAGCCATTCTTATTATTCTTACTATTTTTATTCTGAGACAGGGTCCTGTGAATTCACCAGGTTCCCAGTTTGTGCGCAAACTTAGGATCCTCCTGCCTCAGCCTCCTAGAGTTCTTTAAGAATGTTATGTCACTACGAAGGGCCAGCGCTCTGTCCAGGAAGGATGGACATGGTTGTCATGTGAATGTCCGCTAAATGCTAAAGTCAAAACAGGGCCCCAGGGAACACTAAAGTTGAGATATATGGCCATTGGCAAGTTAATTAAAAATTAATCAGACATTTGGTTCTTCAGTCACACTAGCCACATTCCGAGTGCTTGGTTGTCACATGGGACTGGTACTGTCATACTGGACAGCATGGGGACAGCACATTCCATCGCTGCAGAAAGTTCTACAGGACAGCACTGGAAGCGAGGGGAACACACCTCCTGAGAGGAATGAAAGTTTGATTTGACCACAGTGCCCACGGGTTTGGTCAGCAAAAAAAGAGAATTATGGAAAATTATAATTAAATGTAATGAGTCGTGTTTAAAGGGTACAGTTGGAACCCTCTAACCTGTAATTATGGTGGGCACAAAATCTCCCCTGGCAGTTTGGGTGACTGACTTCTTGAGGCTTGTCTGTGGGGGGCCCGGGTGTGGCCACGGGATGGGACAGGGATCGCTGGCTGTTGCTGAGCGGCAAAACACTGGACATACGGACGCTATCCCAGTACACACCTGGTACAAGGGTAGAACCAGGCAGGTCAGAGAGACTCTTGTACAAAAGCCACCCCCCACAGACGCTGGACACTGCGAGGCCTTCCCCGGCCTGGTCACTTAGCTGTGCTGTCCTGCAGAGGGCCTTCCCTGTCCAGCTCACCTTGCTCATGGTGACACGATCTGCTGCCAGCACCCTACCGACTCATCCCAGCCTACATCAGAGCCATCGTCCTATGTTTGATCACCAAATATAAGACACAGGTCCAGGGGTACAGCATTTCTGGGCATAACGAGACCTAAAACGACATCAGACTGTCACTGGGCTGAACGGGACTGGCGGCACAGCCAGCTTTTCTGCCTTCTGTCTACCTGGGTAGCTGCTCAGCCTTTCAGTGATCTAACACCCCCCCCCTCCTGTCGCCAGGACACTGCCCATTCTGCAGAAGGACTGACAGCCATGACCTCACCCTGAACACGCTCCTCTCTTCCCGTGGGGCCGCCCTGCACGGTGCTGAGTTCGGAACCAGCGGGCTTCTGTGCTTTGCTGCCGGCTGGGTCTGGGACCCTTGCCTTGGCTGTGGGGGAGCTAGTGGTTCAGAGGAAGTGCGGCCGCCGCCGACCCCTCCAAGCAGGCCTGGCTGCGCGGGTCATGTTATTCTGAGGCAGTGGGAGGGGAGGCTGGGGGAAATTCCTTCCTCTCTAACGATCAGCTTACATCCTGCACCATCAGATTTGACTCTCCTTATCTATTCTTGGATAACTACAAATGTTATGACTGGTCCTAGTGATCAGACTCCCCACCCCACCCCACCCCCCAAAATCCAGCCACAGTATTTGACTCTTTGGCAGCCTTCAGCGGTGAATTCCTTAGAGTAGCCGCATGCTGGGTGAAAAGCCATTTCCTCTGGTTCATTCTTTCTGAATTCTGTCAGGTGTCCCTTTGTTCTCACAGGAGAGAAACTAGGAGAAATAAAGAGAAGGTCTGTCCATTTTGTCTCATCCCCTTTCAGTTAGGGAATTTAAATATCCTCTAACCTTTCTTTCTCAGATTGCATAGTAATTTAATAAGTAACTCTTTTCTAAAAACTAGATGTTGAAAAATCTGAGTAAGCAATGTAAGAACTTGATTGCAAACATTTTAGGTACCTCGATAAGTGGCAACAGGATTATCTCTTAGGGCCGGCTCTCTCCCAGGGGCAGCATTAGGGTACCACCTGCTGGCCTGCCCTCCAGAAATACCCAAACCTGCGTGTGTGCACTTCTTCCTTTTAAAATGTACCTTGCCTCTTGGAATGATCCCTAAGATACAGTATTCTGATCTAAATACACCATACTTGATTTAATAGGTTCCATATTGATGGGTATGTATGTTGCTTCCAGTGCAGAGGTACCTTGGTTCATGAATTTAATTTGTTGTATGATTCTGAAAAAGATGACCACATTTGTGTTTGTGGAGGAAAGATGGCTATAATCATGTCTGTCACCTGATGTAGTTTGCAAACAAAAATGAAGTTTCACCAAACACTTCTGTTTGTGAATCAAATTGTGTGCAAATAAAAGCTTTGGTGAACCAGGTACTGCTGTAATTTGCTCAGCTATGAAAAGATCCAACAAAGACCTTGGTACTTGTATCTTAATATACAAATATATTTATTTTAAATGCTGACAGATTGCTCCAGATTGTCCTTCAAACAGATTACTTAAATTCATATTCTAACAGTAAGCAAGAGTCCTTATTCCCCCGTTTCCTTGCTAACACAGTATATTCTGATAATATTTTATAACTTCCCATCATATGCCAGCATTCTGTATGAGAAAAGATATAAAATCTGAGGATCTCCAGATAAGCACAGGCTCCTGGCGACTGGGTAGCTCAGTGATAGAGCACATCCTCAGCAAGCATGAGGCCCAGGGTTCAATCCCCAGCACCCCCAAAATTTAAAAAAATCTAAAAATTGGATCATGACACTCAGCCTTTCACCAGTCTCTTGTGATACCGATCTCACCTGTAGAAATCCTAAAATCTAACTGAGCATAACAAAATGGAAACAGTCAGAGTAGGGAACATGGACAAACCACCCAGCACCACCCGCAAGTTTCTGGGAAGCTTCAGTGCCACCAGATCCATCAAACAGCCAGTTTGTACTCAGACATTTCTGTGTGTATTTTGGGGTGTGGAAGTGCAGCAAACAATCTATAGTTTTCATCAGACTCCCCAACAGGTCTGTGACTTCCGTCAAAAAAGCTCAGAACCAGTGATCTAGACAAGAAAAAGAGGTGCGTGTGTGGCGGGACGGTGGTGCTGAAGACTACGATTGAATAAAAATATAAATCCTCAATACTACATCTTTGAGTTATTAATATGTAAAACCATGAAATCACCCTAGATCAATGATTCTTACATTTTGGATTCAAAAATTGCTTACAACACAATTTGTGACCCAATGTGGTTTTGCCAAAGTTCTGGTATATTGGGTAACAGATGCTAAGCAAAAATAGCTGCCACGTTCTTTTGTCATTTCTTGACACTATTTTAACATCACCAAGTAGGAAGGAAGCTATAACTTGAGTGTAAAAGGCAGTTCTTTGAGTTGGATACGGTTAACCACCTGCAGCTCACTATTTTGAAGCCCACTGCCTCAGTTTACCCCCCAGGCTGGGAGTCTGAATGGCAGACAGGACAGCTTTGCCCTGCAGGGTCACTGCCTGTGAGCAGCAGTGGGGCTGACTGTCACCAGGGCCTTCTGAGCTCGTTAGGGCCCTGCCAGTCTGGCCTTTGCTCGATGTGAAACCCAGAGGAAAGAGCAGCAGGTCTTTGAGGACTGGACTCGCCACTGACTAAAGTTACTGCACCCTTCTCTGGACTTCAGTTGTCAATGTCAGGTGAGAACAACACCTATTTCCCACCTACTTCCTGGGCTGATAGGTTTGAAGAAAATCAGCTTGGATTTTTTTTGCTAAACTATGATGTAAGGTAATGATTACACACTAACGTGGACTGATCATCCTCAAAGTTGCCAAATACTGTTTTACATGCTTCACAAGCAGCACACCATCTAGCCCTGTTGGCAACCAAGGAGGAAATGGAGGGCTAGGACGCCCTGCTGCACAGACCCGGGAGCAGCCTGCTTAGGCCGTGCACCCCGTGACCATCTGCTTCCAGGTCCATATGCTCGGTCATTATCTACGCTTTCTAACTAATGGCAGGGTTATTACTATGATGATCAGCTATTTGCCAAAGATATAATAATAATTGACAATAATTAACTCAGGCTTTTTTTGATATGTTAGCAAGATATATGGACAGTGATGTTTAGTTTTATAAATAAAGGACTTGCTCGGGAATCATTGAGTTGACAGATGCCATCTGCTTTTATGTTCCAAGGTTACGCTTTCCAGATAGCTTAATCATCCGGCAGGTGTAAGTGCTAATCTACATCAATAAGAAACAGGATTGGGTGTTACTGCACACAGACTGGAAATATGTCATTAAGTAAAGACATGGAGGCGTGGACACTCCAGAACAAGGTGTCAGGTCCTCTTAGAAGTGTAGTCCAGTTAGTAGATCTTTAGGAAATTATCCATGTGCATGAAAACTGCCCATGAGCCTTACACCAAGAGGCACTCCATGCCACGGTGGATTTTTCTCAGTTTCTTTTGCAGCTTATGCAGAATAAAACATTACTGATATTGTCTTTCGATTAAGGCAGTCACTTTTAGCTAGTTTCAGGTAGAAATGGGCTTCAGCGTGCTCAAGGCTTGCAGCAGAGAATCAATGGTGACAGAACAGGGTCCCTGGCAGCGAGGGCAGCAGGGGAAGCGTGCTGTGTGCGGGCAGCACCAGCCCCTCGCACAGGAGTCTCTGCCCTGGCCTTTCTGTTCTTCCCCCTCGCTCCGGTGCAGAACCACAGTGCCTCACACTGGACTTGGCAGCTTCCCAGGGTGAGCCCAGTACCCCACGTTCACCCCTAGACTGCTAGAGCAACACTTTCATCATGCAGGGCTGACCATGAACTCACTGGCAGCTCGGTCCCCGGGACACCTGCTCCAAAGGCCTCTTCCAAGCTGGATGCAATTAGCAGCCATCTGGTTTACCCAAGCAGTTCTTCATGACTTCACCAACCAACCCCACTGAAGGCATGAAGGGGACTTCATTTCTCTTGTGCTGACCACATGTTGGTTCTTATTCTCCTGCCTGGAATTTGCTACCTGTTCTCTTTACAAGGTAATATAATACCCAGGGCAGAGCCCTGGAGTCAGACAAGACGTAGCTGTAAGTTCAGTCAAACTTGAGTGGTAACCATGCTAAGGTCTTTTCTCATAAAGTAGTTTATAGAACTGTAAGGTAGCTATTATTAATTCCCCTGTGTAGAGATGCAACTAACCGAAGCACAAAGAAATGAAAAACAGCTTCTCTGTGAAGGGGCTGGGTTTCAAATCCAAACTGGTCCGAATTTCAGAGCCAATCACCATAACCGGGACTTATAAACAACTCACTACTTAAATAAACTTGAGCGAGCTACTTGGCCTCTCTGGTTCTTAATATTCTCATGTAAAAACAGAGACATAAAAGTCTACTTTGCAGGATTAATGGGATTATGTATTTAAAGCTACTATCCAGCAGTCTGGCATGGAAAAGAGGCTCCATGAATGTTTCTCTCTTTGCTTCTGCCCAATTACCTTCCCTTGTCTTTTAAATCCTGTCTCTTCTGTGCGGCTTCTTTGGAAGACTGATCTATTTTAACTTGAAGTGATTTCTTCCTCATTTAAAATCAAAAAGTTCCGAAGCTTAGTTTTAAATTGGTTCCCAATTATTGTATTCAAGTTTTAGCCCTTGGCTCCTCCACTGAAGTATTTTACAGGGCAGTAGCTATGATTATATTTCATTTTTATCTTCTGTATTTAGAAAGGTTCACAGTAAGAACTAGATAAATTGTGATTTATCAGTGATATACAGCCCCTCTCCTTTGCAATTTAAAAATAATTTCTGCTTTGAAATATTTTGTTTTACATTTTAAAATGTTTACAAATAGGAATATGGTAAATATTTAGTTCTATGTTGAAAGTCTTTATAAATTGGTATATGGAAAATAAATAAGTATTCAGTACTATTTATCCAGAAAGTATAAACATGAATTAAAATAAGAAAAAAACTCTTTAACTTCCTTAGCTATGTATAGCCTATTTACCCCTACTTGTTGAAAGTTAAGAGATTCTTGATATTTGCTTACAAAGCTGTCATATGTCTTATTGAACTGTTGTATTACCACGAAAACGTCTCACTAAAAACCACGCATAGCATCCGTCCTTAAATATATATGGCAGCCTATTAAGACATAAGTGCTCCAAAGATGTGTGATTATTCAGGGCTGAGCTCCCCTGGAGTATGTTATAAAGGCCAGTAAGGTAACTGCAGTTTTTAGAACTGGCTGTTATATTAAGCCAATCCTGGGAGAAGGCCAAGATAAGAAAGCCAAAAATGATTCCACTGATAGAAATGAGAGCCAAACGATGAAGACATGATTTAAGACTCCAGACAGTTCATTCTCAAGATCTTAACTAGGCCTAGACCATTGAATCCGGCCTCCGCATATTCCACAGAGTGAGGGAAATGCCAAGACCTTGTGTCTGGCTCTCTTCCACCCACCAAGGGTAAGAATGCTGCTTTAACCACAAGCCCCGGACCATGCCTGGTCACTCTGTCAGTACGCCATTGCACACATGCTACCATTCAGCTTTTCGCTTTTGTCCCTGATGCCTTAGGCACTCCTAATTTTACCTTATACTCTTTAAATGAAACAAATGACCCATGTGCACATACAGTTTCTCAATTTCCGTTCCTGGGGTTGAAAAGATTCAATGAGGGTCCAAAGAATACAGGGTTGAGTGATCTCCACCATAGTCAGACACATGGCAGCCACTGCCCACCAAGCAAGGAGACAGAGCTTAAAAGAAGACCTCAGTGGGATGCTGGGGACACAGCTCAGTGGTGCAGTGCCTGCCTGGCAAGCGTGAGGTCCTGAGTTTGATTCCCAGTATCTCCCTAAAACATAAATAAAACAAAATAAAACAAAAGATCTCAGTTGACTGCTGTGTCTATTTTTTAGTACTATAACAAAAATCCTGAGAAGCTAACCTATAAAAGGTGAAGCTTTATGTTGGCTGACAGTTTTGGAGGGTTCATCCAGGACCCATTGACCCTGTTGCCTTCCCGTGGGGAGGCAGCACAGTACAGCAGGAGCCCACGGTTGAGCTAAACCACTCACCTCATCGGTGAATGGGAAGCAAAAGAGGAAAGGAAGCAACTATGCTCCCCCAGTCCCTTTGAGGACACCCTCCAGTGACAGCAGGACGCCCTCTGGGCCCTGTCTTCTCAAGGCCCTACCACGTCGCGGGAGCACCATTCTGGGAACCACGTCTTAACATATGGGTATCTGGGGGAGACGCAACCCAAGCACAGCAACTCTTTACAGAGCATTTGAGAAAGGAGTCAATTTCTATTACAATCAGAAAAAAAAAAAAACAAATTGCCAATTTCATTACCTTACCTCTAATAATTGATATTTCATCAAAAAAAAAAATGTCAGAGAAGTTGATTTGGGAGAATCAGGATAAAAGACAGGAAGCTAAGCTTTCAAACAGGGAGAGGATTTATGAATATTCAGACCAATCAGACAGAACACTTTCTGGAAAAGCTTCTAGCGCAATGGTGGCAAACCTATGCACGCGTGCTATTTATTTTCAAGACAGAAGATTTTAATGTGTGAGTTTTCTAAATAAAACCTCAGCATTCAGGTTTAATTGCAGCACTGGCACTTTGTGATAAGTAAGTGGGCTCTGGATTGCAGTTTGGGCACTCAAGTTTCTAAAAGGTTCACCATCACTGTTTAGAATCGACCTGTGTCATCTCCCTAAGTAATGCTGGAGAGTCTCAAGTTTCTCTTTATTGTTTTATGTCCTCTCTGATAGTCTTCAACACAGCATATTATATCTTTTATTTGGGGATGGGGAAGGACACATCAACACAAAGTCAAACATTCAGACGAAATGTGTAACAAGCAATCGTCTGGAAGCTTCTAAAGAGTTTTATAGTTGGCATTATACAGACTCAAAATCCAGATGACTCTAATTTTTTATCCAGGTATCAAGAAGAAAACTGGATGACATATTTACTGAACCAGTTTCCCCTCAGAGGAGAATTTCTGCAGGCAATGTCTAAATATTACCAGTCTTCTCTTATTTTGTGCCATGACTGCCAGAAGGCTACCGTGGTGATGTAGGGATCACTAAGCATCATGCAGGAGACAGCTCTTAGGAAAAGCTGCTGGCCACATCTGGGATAAAGGAGCCAAGGAGTTCAAAGCCCTCACACTGCTACAATATATGTTTGGCTGAAATGGATGTTCATTCTTTCTAGACAGTATACATTTCTTTTTTTTTTTTTTAATTTTAAAGGGGGTAAAATTAAACACAACAAAACAGAACAAAACAGGACATAAGAAACCAATGTAAGAGATATAAATTTCAAAGCTAGATGACCTGAGATCTTCACTGTCTATCATACTGTCTCGTTTTCTTCCAAATAGTTGTCCATGTCTCTGCATACAGAGAATTCATACAAAACAACACAGTATAAAACTGATCCTAATAGAACGAGGAAGGTGATTTAGGTCTTCAAAACCAGACAATAGGGAAGTCACTAATGGCTGTTGTAGAGTCTCTGGCTCTCTTCAAAATAGCTGTCCATACTTTCATGTATATTGAAGTTCAACAAAACAAAACAGGCAGTGGGGCAGAGGTTGCTTGGTTTCCCGGTACTCCAGGTCCCAGCATGGCACGGGTCCCAGTAAATGCCAGTGGCTCCCACTGTAGCCTGCCACGCTCACAGCCGCTCACCAGAGGGTTAGGGGGAAGTATTCATTTCTTATCTGAACAGTCTGAGACAGAAATCCTGAATTCTCTTTAGGAGGAATAGAAAAACATCATAAAATCAATATAATTTAATAATCTGCAAGTCGTCACTGGGGTGTTCCAAATAGTCAACAACAACATCGTACAGGAGCCACAGGCAAAACACTGTTGACAAACTGAACACCCAGCCGCAGCCCTTCTCGGTAACACTGAGTGGTTCATAATTTATTCTAGTCGCTGGATCCCGATGAAGGAAGCTGGAATGTCACAGCTTCATTCATAACACCGTCGCATGGAATTATTTTTTCCGGATTCCTTAGGAAGCTGAAGTATGTGAGAAGAATATCAGGAACTGTTGTTTCAGCCTGCTTGTGAGCGGATAATTGCCCTCCAGCCCCACTGTCTCAGGAAATGACGTGTGCCCAGCATTGTTCTCCGCTGGGGAGGCAGTGGGTCTGAGCGGGACCCATGCGTGCACATTAAAACAAAGCAAACAGAAACATGCAGTCTACATCAACTTGCTAAAACTCAGACTTTCTGAATCTGGTCTCTAGATAAGAGGCTGGCCCCAGACAACCTAGCCACATACCAATCACATTCTTTACAGAGGGTGTAAGCACAGCTTGTTCTGAGAAATGAGACAGTTCACCCACATTACTAATGTGGTCATGAATAACTTTGGTAAATTAAGTGTTATCAAACTGGGTTCAACAGAGACCTATTTGAAAGGCTAAACTTTTCTCTAGTTTGGGTCTGAATCAAAAACCAGCCTGGGAACTCAAAGGAAAACACATTTCATTCTAAGAAGAACCTTTGATTCCATGGAATATATTAGCAGGTCTTCCTGAAACGTGACATCATTTGTGGTACCAGCTGTGCGGGTGTGCCATTGAAGGATTTACAAAACTAGTATTTCTTGGGCTTTAATGTGTATTTTAAGACCACAGAAAATAGTCTAATCCAGCTAAGTGTTCCAAAGGGGAACTGTTAGGCTTCAGTTTAAGAAGCTGAAACATCTTCTGATCATGACCTAGCACCCTCATTGTGATTATACAGAATAACTCCCAAGAAGCCAATTACAATTGGTGATGATAATAAAAGGTATAAAGTAAAATTAAATATAGAATTTTCATATCAGACTTTTAAACACACATACTGCCTCACATGCGAACAATTTGGGATGTGACAGGGAGTTTAGGTTTGACTTCCAACTAAAGTCTTGACTTAAGTCCTAAACGTCAGCCCCACAGGCTGTAAACAAGAACTCACAAAGCCAGAAAAGCCTGTGTAGTCTGCACTCAGCCTGAGCCCAAATGCATGTGTTTGTGGACGTGATTTCAGTCGGTGCTTTATATAATTGCTATGATTACTGCCATTGAAGTGGCTCCTCAAAAGCTAGAAAAGCAGCTAAGGAAGGGAAGGAAGGTAAAGAAAGCCATCACAATGGAAAAGAAGGAAGTTGTAGGGAAACAGGAGAGTGGTGTTCATGTGACCCACCTTGCTGATACGTACGGAAAGTCAAAATCCATCGACGATCTTACAGAGAAGGTTTGTATTAGGAAGCCAGTGTAGAGCCCTCAGTGGACCCTGGGGTTGACACTGCTCCTATAGCAGAGTCCCTAGGCTTGCAGGTGGACAGTGTGATGTCGAGGACCTGCAGGTGGAGGAACCCTCGGAACAGCCGAGGGAGGAACTCCGCAACTCCTGCCTGGCTGAGCAGCAGAAAATGGTAGCTGCGGAGCTTTCTGAAGCGGGGTGTGTGTCTATAATCAGCGCAGCAAGGCTCTTCTGAAAAACAGGAGACCCTGAAAAAATGGACAGAGCTACAAATGTTTGCAGAGATCACTCAGCAGAGAAAAAGCCAGTCGTTGCACTGACTCGGTTAATGACAATGTCACGTCATGCTACAGAACAGTGTTGAAAGGCAGAAAAACCTTAGGCCGGTTTTCAGTTCTGAAAAGGTGGAGACCTGGTGAGCCAGAAGCAGGTCCTGGTGGGCCACAGCCTCTCCCAAGGAGAGAAAGGACGCCAGAGACCAGATTCCTGATGTCCTTATGGAAGGGGACTCTCCTTCCAAACAGTGACCACCTCCTATTCATTCTCCCTTCCTGCAAGCCAAAGGTGTCAGCTTGAGTGCTGAGTGCAGTCAGAAATTGTTGTATCTGATAAACTAGGTGTGTGTTGTAACTTTTTGGTGACTACCCCAGGAAAATTATAGGTGTTTCTGTTGAATTTCACGCATTTATAAAACCTTTTTTTATTATGAAAAGGTTAGTTAAGAAGTGCTTTGGAGGTTTGGCATGGGTTATGGGTAGTTCCATTATTTCTTATGGGAAGAAGTCTTGATTTGTTACAGCCAGCCCTCGAGAATGAATGGGTTTGTAGGTCAAGGGTCCACTACATACACACCCAAACATACTCATTTAACACTCCTCAAATGAATCTGAGAGGTAAGTATTGCCCCTTCCACTGTCCTGTTTTGCACACGAGGAAACTGCATCACAGAGATGAAGTATTTGCCCATGGTCACCCAGCTAATACAAATGAAGCTGGAATCTGGACTCCAGGTGCATACTTTTATCCCCTGTGCCAGCGATGACCCTTTCAGAATTTTAACGGCCTGATGTGACATGCGTGCCCCAGGTTCACTCACTGCCTTACGCATCTCCACTGTCTTAGTGCTAACACAATGGTCATGGCTTCTTAAAGGAAGGCATTAGGGAAATGTTTTGTCAATGAAATCGGAAATACTAACATTTTCTAGAGTCTAACTGCATGTAAATGTGTTACTGAGGGTTGTAGCACATTCACAATGAGCTACATCTCTAGCTTTTAAAAAAAAATTTCTTACTTTAAGACAGGCTCTTGCTAAGTTGTTCACATTGATCTTGAAGTTGCAGTTCTCCTGTTTCAGCCTCCCTGAGTGCTGTCATTACAGGTATGTGCCTCCATACCCAGCGAATAGTTCTATTATGATTCAATGTTAGTTTTCAGTAGTTGCAGGGGATTTTATTTTCCCCTTGAATAGTATACTTATTGCGATATAATATACTACTTCAATAAAAACAAAATTGCTTCTATGGAATATCTATGCCTAACACTGTCATTCAACAGTTTAAGGATGTGTTATCTTGAAACAAATTCAAGATCTAATACCAAATGTTGAGTTGAGCTATTGAGAAATGTCTCAGTTCTTTCACGCTGCAATAAAAAAATCAGATATGAAGACATCCAAGTGAAAAGAGTGCTAGACTGTATCATATTCATCCATCCATCCATCCATCCATCCATCCATCCATCCATCCATCCATTTATCCATTCATCTAGGTAGTTACACACGCCAGGCACGGACAATACAAAATTGATAAAGATTAGCAAGTTTCCTGCTCTCACAAAGTTTATATTCTAGTGGGGTGCACATTAAATAAAAATAGGAGGGCAATCTTTCAGGTGCAGTGGCCAGGGAAGGTCTTTCTGAGGAGGTGACCTCCAAAAGCACAACTATCAACGTGACAGAGTGAGTAGTCACAGGACCTGCAGGAAGAACATGGGAGGCCGAGGCTCCCACGTGCAAAGGAGCCTGGCCATTGAAGATGAGCAGGAAAGCAAGTGGTTAGATTAAAGTAAGCAGCTCCACGAGGTTGGGGAGAAGAACTGAGAGACAGGACTACAGAGGCCATGACAAGAAGTTTGGGTTTCTTACATGGGAGCAGAAGTCATGAGAGCCCTAATAACATGACATGGCGGGTGCTTTCTAAAAGATGCATAGCTCTTGTGTAAAAACTCACCAAAGGAGCAAAAGTGACAAGGAGACCAGTTAGGGCCAGAGGCCTAGCATCACTAGGAATCCGTGGCCGGAGCTGGGGAGCATTCTGAAGGCAGGGCCAGTTGGCTAAGTAGTGAATTAGATGTGAAGAATAAGGGAAGAACCAAGCAGGATACCTAGAGGGCGACCAAAACTGAGCACAGGTGATGCCATGAGAAGCCTGAACTGTCTATTAGGCATCTAAGAGCAAATGTTGCTGGGGGGGGGGGGGTTGATAGGGAGGGGCAGCAGCCGGGAGTTGCTAAGTCTGGGGAGGAGCTGTAGGGGAGCACCCACGGGGAAGAGGAGCTGCAGGTCTGCCCTTCAGGGGGTCACTAAAGAAAGAGGAGGAATCCTTAAACGAGGAAGACAAACCAGAAATACCTGGCAATCAGAAAGTCAGGGAAGAAAGTGTTTCCCAACAGCTGCAGTAGAAAAATACGAGAAGCCAGCCAGCAGGAACATGCTACCTGTAACTTTGCTCACCACAAAGGAGAGGGCGAGAAAAACAAGGCAGGAGGAAGTAAGGGAGTGTGAGATGGGGTAGGCTCTCATGCCTATCTGGTCCAAAGGACTCACCATTTCTCAGGTGATTACCATTAGCAGTGTCCCCCTAATACAGGACTTAAATATGGCCTTCCCTGTGGACCTTAACAAAATATTTTTATGAGCTCTTGAGCCAGCATAATACAATGCACACAGACACATGTGAGATGAAGGGGCAGATTTTTTTTTTGGTCATCTTTTTGAGACAGGGTTTCACTGTGTAGCTTAGGATGGCTTTGGGCTCACTTTGCAGCCCAGGTTGGTCTCAAACTTGCAACCGTTCTCCTGCCTCAGCCTCCCGAGTGCTAGGATTACAGGAGTGCGCCACCATGCCCGGCTAAGAGGTAGATGTTAATGTTGTTCTCTTGAGTGTGGATGACTTGGGACTTGGATGAAAACCTAGGTCTGTGATGGTAGGGCTAGCTGGGGCAAAGAAGGGAAGGGAAGAAATGAAAATAAATCCTCTGGGGCAGGGGGCCCTGCAATCTTATTTTCTGTTTCTTCAGCCAGGCATAGGTCATGGTCAACTTGATCACCTCAGTTTCACACTTAGCCAGGGACGAGATGTTACAAAGCTCATTAATCTGCAGATGGAGATACCTTTATCTAGCAGCAGGTTTAATGAACTACTATGGCCACTTAAGTATACTTCAAAGTACGCGTGGGTACTGGGGGCCAAGGGAAGAGTTTGTCTCTTCTCATTTACTTCTTGTTCTGAAGGAATCACAGGAAAAAACCCTCAATCTCTCCAGCACCTGATAAGACATAAACCATGAGAACCTACATTTGGAGGTAGTTTAAGTGCAACAGAAAGGACAGTGCTGCTGGGGCCTTGACCTGAGGCCCAAGAGAAGGACTGGCTCTCCACTGCAGAGCCCCTCTAAGTGAGCAGCACCCCAGAGCCTCACTCCTGGCACCCATCTGCAATGCTGCCCTTGGAGCCACAGCAAAAGGCTCAGCTGGCTGTAAAGAGGTAACCTGAGGGGGCGTGTGTGTGTGTGTGTGTGTGTGTGTGTGCAAAAGGCTCAGCTGGCTGTAAGGAGGTAACCTGAGGGGGCGTGTGTGTGTGTGTGTGCAAAAGGCTCAGCTGGCTGTAAGGAGGTAACCTGAGGGGGCGTGTGTGTG
Organism: Cavia porcellus; assembly: GCF_034190915.1. Classification (NCBI taxonomy): domain Eukaryota; kingdom Metazoa; phylum Chordata; class Mammalia; order Rodentia; family Caviidae; genus Cavia; species Cavia porcellus. Next base: position 13,373,589 of record NW_026947496.1, read on the forward strand.
TGCGTGTGTGTGTGTGAAATGCAGCAGCTCCTGGTGACCCCCGACTGGGGACCAGACTGTGTCTGAGGGCCAGCAAAGAGCCCGGTCACTACACACATCACTGTTCTATCAGGAGGTTCATGCTGAGTTCTAATCCCATGATGTAAGAGAAGTCTTGAAAAGGAAAATGTGAGTCAATTCGGGCAAGCAATATTTCAGGTTTCTACTTTTGCAGTAAACAGTTTACTTTAAAAGCTTATCGGAGAAAAATAGCACATACTGTACACTGGGTGATAAAAGCCTTTAGAAACCCGATAGTACAGATTAAGAATGACATACTACTCATTTTTATGTATTACCTCATATTCAATCATTGTAAAACACAAATGTGTCAGGGATAATTAAATCTTCCTTAACCAAACTCTCAATGAGCCCTGCCATGTGGAGAGAACTTCCCTTCTGTAACATACAGGTCAGCACGGATCTGAAATGTGGGAAAAGAAAGTACCATAAAATATTCTTGTCTTTGAACAATTTAGTCATCTGAGAAAGGAAATGGGAAATCCTTAAATAGGGACAGCTGTTTAATAAAACCTCGTAGGGCTTTCTTATGTAAAAACAAAGTATTTCTCTCAAAAACATAGAGAAGACCCTCTCATAACTTCATTTTCCTGTGCAGTGATTGCATTTTCAAAAACAAACTTGGTCATATGGGCTAGCGATCATAAATATACATAAGAGGGACTAGGACAATTATCTAACACCGAAGCTGTATAAGTGAGTGTGGTAAGTAATATAAACAGCACCTAGAAACATCTAAACATAGATCCTGCTGACCCAGGTCTTATCTTCAATACAGATGCTGCCCTCATCGCGGCCTCCAAAGACAGTTCTCTCTTGGAACTCACTTATTTTAACCATGTACTGCTCGCTCACTGTATTACAATCAGCAATGCAATACTGGGAAATTTTTTGGTTTCATTTTTCTACTTTATACATGTGCACAACTCAATTATAATTTCTTGTCTGATCCAGTGCTATTACTGCCTAGATTTGTTTAGAATACAACACAGGCACAGCACAGCACTCCGGAGAACAAATGTTTATTAAATTCTACTTCGGCTTCCAGGATGGGGGGGGGGATATCTAAAAGCTAAACTTTTAATTTCTATTATTGTTTTTCACCAGTTATGTTAATGTATCTAAGGGATGATTCAGAGATTATAATTCTGTCTTAGTTTGGAGGTGAGGACCTAGGGACTTTTAGATTCCATATAAAACCCCTGGAAATGTTGTGTCTTGATTTTGGTTTTGGTTACACAGACTGGAATCTTGTAAACTGTGTCCTATTCTACAATTCAATACATGGTCCAATAAGCTACCTAGTTTTTAAAAATGGTATACTTATTCTTAATAAAATTCCCACATCAACTACATAATGAAAGACTCTGTACGAGACACAAAGACAGGAAAAAAAATACAATTTTCCAAAGCACCCCTAACCGCGCTGAGCTACCGCACCTGGTTCTGCACAGCTTGGTATTTTACAAGGCTCTGTGACCGAACTCCTTATCTCTGTGTGTCTCTGTCCACAGATGGAGGGCACCTGCTGCACGAAACGTCTTGGGAGACAGGAAACCTGTTATTTCAGCGACACCTGCTGGTGCTCAGCCATAAATTTCAGATGCTAAATTAAGGCTAGATTCCTCAGTGTCCAAACTTTGCACAGTAAAATTAAATATTGTTTTCATTTTAATGAGTTACTTGGTATATAATTAATTTTAAATCTATTTAATGCACAATTTATCATGTAAGGTTTTTCTTTAGACAATGGTCTTACTATCATTTTAATGTTCATTCTTTTGATTTTGTGGATTTTGAGACACAATCTTGCCATATAGTTGGAGCTGTCCTTGGACGCACATGTATGTAGCTCAGGCTTGCCTAGAACTTGGAGCAGTCTGCCTCAGACTCCTGAATGCTGGGGTTACATGTGTACACCACCATGTCCAACTCTCGCTGTACAATAATTTTATGAATGATTTTCTTAAAAAACATAAGGCAGCTTCTAAGAAGCTGCTTAAGTATTTTTGATGATAGTTTTCTTTCTTTTTGTCATTTTTATCGGTACCGGGGATCGAACTCACGACCGCCTGCTTGCAAGGCAGGTGCTTATGCCGCTGAGCTAAATCCCCAGCCCCTTGATGACAGTTTTAAGAAACTGAATTAACTCATGATTTTCCTTTGAAATGCCCTAACGCTTCATTTTAAGAAAAAGAATATTAAACATTAACATTTACTGAGTAAATGTTACAAATACTGAGTATTTCCCCTGAAGAACTATCTCAACAACATAAGCAATTTCATGCAAGTCAAGAATCAGATCCTCTGGCAGTCACGGAAGCACAGCTAGCTAACCTCACACACGCCTTCCATCTGAGCAAACTTCATGCTCATAAATGGTTTCTGTTCGAGATACCTACCTGGTCTCATCAAATTTTTCTTTTTAAAGCTTACTGTGTGCATGGGAGATAACTCCAGGTAATGATGAAAAGCACATTTATTTGTTTTTAAAACAGTACAGCGTTGTGCACAGGGGCTTCAGGGTTGACCCACTGTCCTGGGTGACCAACGTGTGCCCGGGGCTGGGTCTTCCATGGTTCTTTCTCCTCTCTTGGCATCAGTAACCATCAGGAGCTGTCTATTCTAGGTGATCTTGCGTCATGCGTTGGTCTCCCAGGGTGGCACTTGTTGGCCTTTAAAACTTGGCTGTGTTCAAATTTTATGTAGTTTTTTAAGTTACTCAACCATAACTACATGCATTTATGGGATTCAGTGTGAAGTTCTGATACACAGTCACACACTGAATGACCGAATCAGGTAATTATCACTCATCACCTCCTCTGAGTTCCATCCCATGGCACAGTAAATGGTGAAACAACAGTGTGTAACTCTAATAATTCAGAGTACTTTAGGAAGGCAGAATTTTACCTACTGGCTTGTGAATGTTTGCAGTACATGAAGGTTTAAGACAGCTATGTCATTCATTATAAAGAAAAACTGGGGGATTCATCTATACTACAGATTCCCATGATATAACTGTGGAAGTTTTAAAATACCCATCTGATGTGCTGCTGCTGGCTCAAGAGCAGTGGGGCAAACACTTCAGCCCTTCTACTTCCCTTCCATACAGTCCTTTTAAAAATCAGAACAGAGAGAGCACACACTTGGTTACACGGACAAAGTAAAACGACATACAAGGCACCTAAAAGTACACCGTCAGCTCTGCTACACAAACGGTGCTTACTTACCTTGACTCAATTTTGACTATTTCTTTACAGAAAATCTGAATCTTAAGGGTTATTTTTTGAGGATTAAACATTAGTATATTTTTTAACTTATCTGTGAATTCTATCACATTTGAAAATCTAACTTTCCATCTCTTGCTTATGGAACATAAATGCAAACACCAGGAGAAATGTTCCTCTGCTGTTGCTGCTAGAAGTCAAAAGAAAGTGCTGCGTTTGGCAGTGAAAACTTTAAAATGAACAGTAAGCACCAGAGCAGGCAGAAAGTAATGTACTGTCATCCTCCACTTAGTATACGACTGTGAGTTATATCAAATCAATAAAATATCAGCAATCACATTTTATAGTTATTAATATTAACGAATATTAATATTAACCTTTCTAAAGGATTAAGAACAAAGTACTAGAAAATACATTTTCTACAATGGTAGCTTGAAATATTTTGACTGAATTAATGTTTAACACATTCAAGACGGGGTCATAATTAGGTGAACCCCTGGGACATGCATGCCCATCCCTCGGGCAGCCTGCACCATCCGATGGGATACAAATGCATGTACCACAGGTGGACCAAGCTGGTGGGAACATGTTAAACTACTCTTCTGGTATTTTTCATCCTGAGATACAGACTTATCATCACAAAAGGCAAGTAAGAGCCCCTAGACATAATTCAGGAAAAGCAGTCAATCTGCTAAATTTCTAAGCAATAAGACAGTCCACCTGTGAATTTGAATGGCTACCCAATCCATTGCATGCACGTTAGAGGACAGTCCAGACAGCACACGGAAATGGTCACAGAGAAAGCCTGGGGAGCACAGGACTACAGGAGCACATCCACCCCCTATTTTGGTGGCACTTGGGATTCCTCTAGCTTCACATGGCACTTTGGGCTCAATACCACAGCGCTAGCCCCTCTACCTACATATCCATGGCAGGAGCCTAGGTCATTTTCACAGAGTACAACAGTGCCCTAAAAATCAAAGACATCTAAAATTAAGTATTCAGGTAAAAGTTGTGTAAGTTTAGAACTAGACTGCTGTACTCTTTTGGACCTCCATTAGCTCATAAATAGTAGAAAGAAATAATCCAACAGTAGTGGAAATAGTAAATACAGTTTATGGATAGTAAAATATAAACTATTTGGGATAATAATTGACAGAAAAAGGCATTCTTTTGGGAGTAAATTTTAATACAGTTGTTTAATATACCATTCCATAGAAAGAAACTTCTCCAGCTACTGAGTACCAAAAGTGGTAGAAAAAATATTTTAACTATATTCTGTATGCATAGTTGAGTTTGTAGCAAATTCATGTAAACAACTGAAGGCAGATCTGAAGACAGTAAAATTCCACAGGATGTGTAGCTCTCCCCAGACTAGTAACTGCCCTAAAGACTTTCCCTTCGCCTAGGAAGGGAATTAAGAAGCCAGACCTACATGCAGGACAGGCACTGAAGTCTGGGACTGCAGCTGTCTGCTCTGGACGCCATAACAAGACACCACAGGCTGGGTGGCTCAGCCAATGGAAATTTGTTTGCTCCCAGATCTGGTGGCAAAGAGGGCCACGATCACAGTGCTGAAACCTTGATTTCTGGTGAGGGTCCTCCTCCAGCCTTGCGGATCCTGCTGTTTTGCTCTGACCTTTTCCTCTGTGCCTGCAGCGTGCCGGGTAGGCTCTGGGGTCGCTTCCTGTTCTTAGCAGGACACCAGTCCATCACATTAGAGTCCCACCTTGTGACCTTGTTTAATCTCATCGACCTACTTAAGGCCCCTCCTTCTAACACAGGCATGCTGGGAATGGTGCTTCAGTCTATGAATTTCTCAGGGAACAGAATGCAGCTCCCATCAGAGACGAGTGGGATGGGTGGCAGGGCTGGGAAGCCCCAGAGAGAACGGCCTTCCACAGCTGAGCTGGGTAAATACCTACTCCCGCCCTTTTTCAGCACCAAGCAGAGCTGGAAGCGTCCCTGGGAGGAAACTGACTGAAGTGATCCAGCATTTGCACTGTCTCAAGAAACAAACTCGTGGTACTGGAAAAAGAAAATTAATTTCTCTAAAGGAATACACTTTAACCAAACAAATTCTAAAACTCAAGTTCAGAAGAACAAGAATTCACCATCAAGAATCACTGAACACATTAGAAAACAAGACATGATAAACTTGTTTCAGCCAAAACAACAAACTACAGATTCAGATACACATGAAAAGAAACATGTTGAGATCACCATGTCTGGATAAAAAAACTGTGGATTTAATGTTTAAAGAAAATAAAAAGAGGGGCGAAACAGGACTGTCCTGAATGACAATGAAAGTTTAAGAACCAAACATTACTTTGGAAAATTAAAAAACCACAAACACTAATTCATAACATGACAAATAGATGAGAGAGGAGTGTGAGGGGTCAGAATTAGTGAGCTGGACAATAAAATTAAAGAAATGACCCAGAATTCAACACACAGAGACTAAGATATAGAAAATACAAACCTAAGACCTAGGGATCTGGAGAAGAGGGTGATGCTAAAACACGGAGTTAATCCAATTTCTTAAAGGGGAGAACAGGGAGAATGGGGGATGATACGCCACAGTCAGAGTCAGAGCTAAGTGCTTTCTGGGGTTCATGAAAGGCACTAACTATATCAGGATTAATTCAGGACAATAAATAGAAATGGTAGCATACTGTAGCATCAACATATTGAAGCATGAGACTTCACTGTAGAACACCAAAGATAAAACCTTAAACCTGACTGGTTAGAGAATGAACAGATCAGTTACAAAGGCGCTCTGACCGGACTGGCGGCTGTCTTTTCAGAAGTCACAGCAGAAGGCGACATGTCCCTAGTGTGAAATACTGAGAGAACGCAGCTGTCAGCGCTGAATGGCAGACACAGGCAGCTTCAAGGAGTGAGATGGTAAACTCGTGGGTATCCGTAAGCACTGATGGCAGAACATAACTACTGCTGCAGTTAAGCCAGGATAGAACTAAAATTCTGGACAATAATTTATTTGTAAGCCGAGGGGGACAAAATCAGTCTTTGCTTAGTGAAGATATGGAGATTTTGTTAACTATGCAAATCACATTACCTAGTGAGCAGTAACAGATAAAAACTGAGTGTCAATTTCTAACCCAGGAGAAGAAAACTAGGTGAAAAACCTCAACAAAAGTCAATCCATGAGGCTGGGGATTTAGCTCAGCGGCATAAGCGCCTGCCTTGCAAGCAGGCAGTCGTGAGTTTGATCTCTGGTACTGATAAAAAGGAAAAAGACAAAAAACGAAAAGAAAAAAAGTCAATCCAAAAGGAAACAAGACTATAAAAACAAACAAATAAACAAACAGAAGTCACCATAAAAACTCCAAAATGGGACACATAAACTCTAAAATTAGTAATTTCAACAACTGTATGAGTAAATAGACTGAAAATCTATTTAAAATAATCAGAAAAAATCTAGTTATGGTTTTTAGGAGATATATCTAAAACATAATAGAAAGGTCCAATAAAAGAATAAAAACTGTATTACACATGATAACTAGAAAGTGTGGCCTGTATTTTAAAGCCCTCTACATTTAGAGCAACCTAAAATCAAATAAAAGTATAACTACAAATACCGAATATGACTATAAATGTAAGAGTTCTAAAACTTGGAAGACAAATAATTCTAAACATGTATACAGCTAATAATAAAGCTTCAAAACGTATTTTTTAAACACAGATAAAATTACAGAAAGAAACTAGCAAATACACTAGAAAAGGAAATTCTAATACATTTTGGAATCTGAAAGATCAAGTAAAGGAAAAAATAGCAAAATAGAACTTGATCTGCACAATAAGCCAGGTCTAGTAGACACCAACAACTGGAAAATATTCATTCACACTTTTCAAGCACTTATGAAAGGTACAAAAACTGGCTACGGTCTACATTATCGAGCAACAAATTTCAAAACATCAATCTTATAGGTACTTATTCTCTGAATATAAAAACACCTCATACCTACAAAGTGAAAAACAAGCATAATGAGAAACAAAAAATACTTAAAAACATTTTTATAGCTCCTTTAAATTACAAAAATTATTTCACTTGATCATTAGGATAATCCTGAGAGCTATACAGGATCCACAGTATCTTTATTCAATGTAGCAGAAATATAAATTATGTAATTATTTAAATTGATTTTTATATAATATATATAACAAAAGTGATTTGGAAACTGGGACACAAACGTGAACATGTTCAGCAATAAAAATAGCAAAAGGCAGGCAAACTAATGGAGGCTTTTAGAGATTCTGTGACTGCTAACAGTCTAACAGAGTTACAAAGAAAGAATTGAGAGTCTTGATATTTAAGGCTTAGAAACCCCCTCACTCACTCTGGTCTAGGAGCCCCTAGACACTTAGGATGTGTTGGCAATTAACAGCATTCCAAAAGGGCCGTGACACAAAGGGAATTTTCATTTAAGGCTCCCCCGCCTTTTCGTGCGTGGGATATTTTTGGAAGTATTTCTTTTTCCATCTACTGAAAGAGAATTAAGAAAATTCCAACATGCCTTCCTGTCAGCAAGTGCTCTTTTCAGTCCAGGTAGCGCGGGATGATTGATGAGCTTGTCAAGACTACAGGAGCAGACAGCGAAAGCTGGCAGAAGTTCAGTGTTACTGAAAGAAATCTCCAATACTTATTTCATCTCCTCTATTAACTTTAATCACATTTTCAACATGCAACCAAGAATGAAGCTTTGACAGTAAGCCATACATTCACACAGGCGAGCATTGTGAATTTTCTGCATTCGCAACACAGAGATTAACACAAGAGAACTGGATATGTTTTTTATGCCTTTCTTTAATGAACAGCAATAAAAATACTAAATAGATTTATCCATAATGTAAATTAATTTGCCATAAATCTCGTGATTATTGCATTTACTTTTGCTCGGTTTATGGCAAATTAAAAAAACAACTTAGCTCTTCCCTCAGACTGCTAATGCAGATTTCAGAGATCACAGTGATGAGAGGTGGTACAGGTTTCATCACAATACACCTGCTGGTGAGCTCAGAGGCTAACACTGAAAGGGATTTACACTTAACACGCATCATTTGCCACGCGGACGAACACTTCTGGTTCACTGGGAGCCAGAATCTTTCTATGGCTCAGAGAGACTTCTGGGCCGAGTTTGCTGATTGCTCATTGAACACTTGAAACGCATACAGACATTGTGTATGTTACACTCTTACCCCCAGCAAAACAGACATGGAAATGAGGTAAATAGTTGGGAAAGACTATGGTTCTTGCAAAGGCTAAAAGTCAAAATGTATTTTTGGTAAACTTTTCATCCTAAGCACATTTCAAGAGATGAAAATATTAAGGCCTAGAAGGCCACAACCCTTAACACATGTGTCTGATTGCCCGGGGAAAGGCACGGCACCGCGCTGCACGGCAAAACCTGCAGACTCCGCCAAGAGGCGGTTCAGCGTGCCCCTGCCGGCTCTGTGTCAGCGGGGACAAGGCTCTGCCGCTTCCCTCCCTCCAAGGCCGGCCGTTTGTGCGACATCACTCACGGAATGATGCTCCAGGCACACTTCTCCCTCTCAGCCAGGGAAGCTAGGACAGCAGCTGCCCTTCGGGCGTCAGTGATAAACTAATTAACCCTGCATGAGCACGGATCACAGTATCTTTCCAGGAAGACTGTGCTCACAGGTCTCTGAGCTACACACTGCAAAAGAAAACCAATTCTGATTAACAGAGTCAGCAGATCTCGTTTTTCCTCCCAGCTCCCCATTCACACAGATCACCGTAGGCACTTAAACGGGCATGACGGGCGCTCTCTGCTGACACAAGAGGCCGCTGAATCCTCCGTCCAAGTCTGTGAGAGGCGGAAGTCAGCGCGTCCTCACCCGCCACGGCTGTGGCCGGTCCTAGAAGGCCGAGAACCTGGCAAGGTCCTTCTCCATCGCGGCGTACTGCTCCCTGAGCCTCTCCACGGCTCTGCGGTGCTCTTCGTCCACCTCCGCCCGGCGGTGCAGCTGCGCCTCCAGGAGCTCCTCCCACTGGAGCTGCCGCCGCTTCTCACCAGCCACTACGTGGTCACTGTAGGTCTGAGAAAAGGAGACGCGACAGTCACACCACGCCTTCTAGACAACTGTGTCTCTACACAGAAGAGAGAAGCACAGCTTTCTCTCTTGATATTTGGTGACTATAATAAATCGCCAGCTAGTGAGTCACGATCAAATTGTACTGTAGCTTTAGCTACGTCTAAGAAACAGGACGTATTAGCAACATTTAAAACTTTTCTTACTGTAACTGAACATAAATTTTCGAATTTCTGAAATTTCTGTCATATTTTTAAATGACTTAGTTCAAGTAATTTTTTATGCGTCTATTTTTGCTCAGGTTCCATTTACATATTTCTATCAAGTTTAAAGAATACAAGTTTAAAGAATAAAAGCTAAAAGAATCACTATTATGAGAAACTCAAAAGTCTGTTTTACATAAAACATTTTTAAATGTGCTTGGAAAAAACCATAGATTATCACTAGAGGAGAACTCAAGCAATCTCTTTTGGCTCAGTTCAGTTCTTAAAGCACATCAAAGCCTAAAACATTTGTGTCAAGCATCTTAGTTCTTGAGATGGTCCCTAACATTTCTGTGTAAGGATGTGAATGTATTTTTCTGTTGAGCATAAGACATAAACACTATAAAAAACATATGTTATCTTCCCCTAGAGTTGCAATTATTATCCTTGAACACATAAAGTAAAAACCTAGAAAGAAAAAGCATGAAAAGGTGCGTTTGTAACTATTCTGAGTGTTCTACATCCACATCTTTAGAGGACAAAGTCTGATTAATACATGAACAGCGTCTGAGACAGATGCAAACGGTAAGCACTCATAAAGCACCTGAAGCTACTATTAATTCCAGGGTTCTAATGAAACAGGGAAACCTGGTGCCAGAGTAGTAACTCAGAGGTTGCTGGCCGGCAAGAGCTGCGCACTAGGGAAGGCACGGAACAGCGTCCCTGCTGTCCTGTTGCTCTGCACCTTTCTGGTCCGGGTCACCGCGGTGAGCTGCTGAGGAGGGTGAGCTGACCCCACTGCTCTAAGCACACAGATCCCTGCTAGCTGTTTCCACAGCTTACCTGCTACCAACATCTCTTAAAAGATTACACCATTCTCATTTACAAAGAAATCAAGGCTTAAGGGCAATGTTTATTTCTCCACTGTTACACAGCTAAGATCTGGGCTGTCAATTCAAATTTAGATCTTTCTGACTTCCACATTTATCTATTTGCCCGCCTGCCAGCCTGTCTGTGGTGCTAGGGATTAACCGATGGCCTTCACACTGAGGTATTTTCCTAGTCCTTTAATATTTTTTTCCCCTTTTTCACTAAGCTGCTAAGCTGCCCAGGCTGAGGCTGAGCTTGGGACTCTCCCATCCTAAGCTCCCAGAGTACTCAGCCTACAGGTGTGCACCGCCCACACCTCACTTTATTTTTCAATAAACACAGGAAACATTAAATATGCATGTTCGGATCATTGAAGTTTTTCATTTTCTTCTAACAAAAAAGCTGGCATTGGCTATTGTGACCTGATCTGGCTGATAAAGCTCACCTGGTTTCCCTGCTCACCAGGCAGCGATTTTCCTAGTGCAGCCCATGGGGGAATGCAAATTTAGGAGGCACAGGAACTTTATTTTAAATTCCAGCTCATTCATTGCCTGCAGCAAGATGCTAAGCAGGTTTCTTTAACTTAAAAATGAGGAAAATAATACTTTATATTCATAAATGATACTCATACATATCAAGTTCCTAACTAGTACCTGAGGTACTTAATAAAAGGCAAATGCTATTACATAAGTCATTAAGTAAAACATCTAGACGGAGATCATATTTTAGCTCCACCAGTTACATTCTTGTTTGTTATTTTATTTATGTATTTAGGTTTTTTTGAGACAGGGTCTTGCCATGTAGTTCAGGAGGTTGGCCTTGAACCCATTATGCAGCCTAGGCTGGCTTTGAACACGCAGTGATCCTTCTGCTCAGCCTCCTGAGTGCTGGGATTAGAGGCATGTGCCACCACAACAGGCTTAGTTCTTTAATTTTAACAACTTAATTTTAGCACCAGTTTTTATATGAAATCAATACAGATAAATAAATAAAAGTACTGTCCCCTAACTTTCACCCTCAGGTCATTTCTCCTTGATATATACACTACTATCTGGCTATTAGAAAAGGCTTTAAGATGCTGCCAAAAATCAGTACTTCTATTTTGGAACTGCAGGATATTCTGATTCAAGGTATACACATCCCAGTAGAGTCTTACATCACTTCTTGGCCTCCAGTAAGTTCAAAGCTGACAACTCCCAAATCCATATGAAAATCTGGTCTTGATTTCTTATCAAGAGGCTCTTAAAAATCCTTCCTCTTTATTTTTGGTTAGTCCCCATCTTTAATAATAACTGCTATGCCTCTTCATGGCAATTAGGGACACTGATGTTATATGTGTTAATAATGCTAAAGTCTACCTACACAAATAAAACTTAGCTACCTGTAATGTAAGTCTACTTGAAATGGAGTTGACAACTATGTGGTAAGATCTTTAAATCAACAACAACAGACACCACAAAGTCTGTTCCCAAGACTAGCAGTTCTCAGAAGACTCTGGCCTAATTGGTTAGCTGGGTTTTCAATGAGAAAAAGAAAACGCTGCTAAATGAAGTGGGAAGAAGAGAATCACAGTCGTCAGTTTTGCAGCTCATTAGGAGGAGACAGACATAAATCTTAAAACACAGAGGGCTGGACATTTGGGGATTTAGCTCAGCTGCATAAGTGCCTGCCTTGCAATCAGGCAGTCGTGAGTTCGGTCCCTGGTACCGATAAAAATAAAAAAGACAAAAAAAACAAAACAAAACAAAAAAAACCCCAAAACTTAAAACACAGCACTTGGGAGCATTTGGCATAGAAGCACAATTCTCTCTCTCCCTCCCTCCCTCCATCCCTCCCTCTGTTTCTATTTATCTGTGTCTCCAAGAAAGCATTGTTCACCAGGTTTACTTAATATAAAACTTGATATTTTCTTTTTTTTTTTTTTGTCTTTTTCGTTTTTATCGGTACCAGGGATTGAACTCACGACTGCCTGCTTGCAAGGCAGGTGCTTATGCCGCTGAGCTAAATCCCCAGCCCCCAAAACTTGATATTTTCAATAACATTAAATTCATACAATTAACTTGTGACGGTTAATAAAGTTTAAAAAGTCTAAGAATATGCAACATGTCTTAAAGGATTTCCATCCAAAATAAAGTTATAAAAACATTTTGCTTAAAGATAAAAACCGAAGCTCTGTGGTGAGCTTAAGCATGGGTAATACTATGGTTGTTTCTCAAAAATTTAAACTCAGAATTATGTATGACCCTATAATTCTGTTTTGGGGATGTATACCCAAAAGAAGCGAAAGCATTTATGTACCCATGTTCACAGCAGCATTATTCACAACAGCTGGGCCCAGACAGGTGACTCCATACACAAAATGCGGTGTACATGTGAAACAGACAGCTAGTGAGCCTTAAAAAGGAACAGCATTCTGCCACAATGCTACAGCACTGACAAACCTAGGGGACATTATGTTAAAGAAATAAGCCAGTCACAAAGAGACACGTTAATTTGATTATAGTTATACAATGTACCCAGTAGTCAAATTCATAGAGGAGTACAGCCTTATGGATTACTAAGGGGGTAGGGAGATTGGTGTCTAGGGAGCACAGACGTTCACCACTTCTGCAGGGTGAACAGTGCTGTAAAGCTGGGTGACCGCTGCACAGCAACACCAATGCACCTAAAGGCACTGCAATGGATGTCGAAAAACTGCTAAGTAAGGGCTGAGTGGGGTTAGCGGAGACACTGCTCGACAAGGATGTGTGAGGCTGTGTTTGATCCCCAGCAAAAACAAGGCTAAAGTAAACAGTATGTTATATGTAAAATTACATGTTCTTTACCACAATAAGAAGCTTTCAAATCAAATCTCAATTTCTCCTTAAAAGAGATTAAACTGATTTTTAAATAAATGGATACTTGTTTGCTAAGAACTTAGAAAATGCTGACTTTAAAATGAAGACAAAATGTATTCACAAGCTACAACTGTGCAGCCAAAATCATACTGTCTCTTAGTAAAATGTGCAAATTAAGTTATAACAGAGAACTTACATATATAGTAAGAGATAAATTTAAATAGAGTCAATTAAGTGGAACCCAATCTGGAAGCTAAACTCTACCAGAACTGGTTTTTGTAAATGAACTCTGGAACACACAATGAAGTGTATTTTTGCTTGTATGAGTCTAAGTCGAGGATTCTCAACCAAGGGGGCAGGGTTTGCCTTCCTCAAGAGACTTTCGCCTGGGGGGAAGGGGAAGAGAGGAGGGGCTGCTGGTACCTTGTGGGGTAAGGCCAAGCATGCTGCTAAACATCTTACAACACACAGGACATCATCTGCAACAATTATTTATCTGGTCCACAATGTTAGTTAGCAGCACCAAGCTCAAGAAACTCGGGTGTCAGGGAAAATTCTAAATCATCCGACTAAGGCTGAGGTTTCCTGGAACATCTGCCAGTAACATACATCTGTTAATTTTACACATGCCATACACAAGCAAGGGAAAAGCTAGTAAGAAGTATCTATCACAGTAACAACCAGCAAAAACTTTTAAACAGGTTAGTGTGCACTGATATGTTACGCAGCGCTTTCAAACTTTATCAAGAACATGGCTCTGTGTGATCTTACTGCTCTCATGAAAAAAAAAATCACAAAGGAGCATAACTAAATCTAATAAATATATGTGGGTAAGCTGAAACAGAAGCAGTCATATTTGGTTCATTAGTCTCTCCAGTGCAGCTGAATGGGGCTTCCAAAATTGCTGCTTCTGCATAAACCTAATTGAAGTGACTGACAGACACTCATAACCTCCTCATCTCTCCAGATGGCTCATCTTAAGGACCAGTGAATTTTATAAGCCAAGTGCATTTTCAGTTCACTACTCTCATTGCCAGCACCCAAAATGCAACAGTGTTAGTGAAAGCTCTCAAGATACATTAAATAACTTGGAAATGTGCATTTATTGTTCCTTTGAATGGATTTTTAGATATCAATTGTGGGAAATGTGGTTTAGATGAATGACGCTTATCAATTTACTTCCCACAGAATTCCACAAATTGTCTTGACATAAAAGAATTAATGATTAATAGCAATAGTTTATTTTATTTCACTGCTACTCCCATCTTTCTTTGTTCTGAGAGCCTTTCAAATACACACAATGTGGCCAACATAATAACTGAAAGTAACAATTAGCATTCGGTTATAAAATACAAATAGAGGTCATTTTTGCTTTGCACATATTTGTTACATGAAACATTAAACTTTACCTTTATGATACATTTATATCTATGGCAAATATATATGTAGTCTAAAATCTCTGCTATCTGTAAATTTCAGAAAAAGATACAGCAGTAAAGCAAAACCTTAAATGTCCATAATTCAAAAGTTCTACCAGTTATGTAAGCACTAAAAAATATAAACTTAAGACTAAAAACTTATTGTTCCAGTAAGAATATAAAGAATTTTCACTACACTGGGAAAATACATCCTTTTAATAACTTTAAGCTGATTAAATTTATTAAACTACATATATCTTAAAAAAAAGTCAGCATGGCTTCTTACAAATGTAGGTTTTATAAATTCAATAGTAACTTTTGGTGAAATAATCAGTTTATTCTAAAATACTAATCTTTCCATAAAAATTAGTTTAATAACACTGCCAGACATAATGCAAAGAAGAGATACACTTAATCAGATTAAAACATTCTGGAAGCTGTTTATTTTTGAGATGGAGTCCTGCTTTCTGTCCAGGCTGGCCCTGGACTCTTGGGCTCAAGCAATCCTCCCACTTCAGCCTCACAAGTGCTTCAGTTGCACCACGGTACCTAGCAAGGCCACTTTTCTTTTTAAAACCAGTGACTGTGCCTTTTAGTTTGGAAAACTGTGACTGAGGAAATGTCCCAAGTGCTTCACCCACTCTCAGCTCTGGTCTATAGTGATAAGCTGAATCTTAAACACAGAGTGGCAGCAAAAAATTGCAGCTTACACTGTGGATAGCAATACAGTGTTTGCAAAGCTATTTCATGTAAATTGTGTAACACCACTTACCCCATTAATCTATCCCGTAAGCAGCACAGGTATTTACTTTGCAGATGAGGCCCTTGATGCTCAGGAGCTCATCCGAGGGCACACAGCTAGCTAACACAGGGAACTGACCACCAGAAGGAGAAGACACCAGGGGTTTTCCTTTCCTTTTCACCTAATCTGGCAACTTCCCTACTGTTGGTACAGAGCGTACACCAAACGTGAAAATAGTTTGAAGGGGAAAAAAGAGACTATTCCAACTACAACTTCAGGTTCACTCTGCTCAAGAATGACAAGGACTGCTATTTACCAGAATGGCAACTGTTCTGATGCTGTCGTGGACCAATCAATGTGTGTGTGCATGCCCTTCACTCTAGTTCAATCACGCCCAATGTGTGGAGTTCTACTCTGAACTTTACAGCCAAGAGAGTTAAGATGGATAGCCATTATTCTGTCAAGTAGTTCTGTTCCTTAGAAACAGAAATGTTCCTGGTGCCCCCACTAACACTATTTCACACAGCATTCGAGGTCCTCCATGGCCATCTTCAAAACTATCCACACATACAAGATTTCTCACCTCTCTCGCCTTACTTTATACTATGTTCCTTATGCTGTTTTCTTTTAATCATCCAGCAATTACATTTTTACTTACCAATCAAGGTTACGCTTGAGCCCAATCACTTTCCTAATTACTAACTCATTCCTTTTGCCAAGATCACATAAAGTTCTTTGTAACCCGATCACGGCTTGCTTTCCGTCCTACACTCTATTAGTGTTGGTGGTTTGAGACTCCAGACGTTCAGCTCCAGGAGTGGAGGAACTGCCTTAAACTTAACAAATTCAGAGCTTTTATCTCAGGGGCACCTAATAAAGTGCGGGGTGAAATAAACGTCTGTGGTCCAGCTGGCAGAGCCCCTCCGCACTGCCGCCTGTCATGGCAGTTGTTTGCACACTGTGCTGGCGACACATCGTACTGACCACGCTCTGCTGTTTTGTCCATGTGCCTGGCAATGGCCCTGCTTCCTGCCACCCCTGGGCGCCCTCCCACCTGTCTTAAATGTCAAGTCCTTTCACCAAAGTGTAAGTCATCAAATTTTTCAACATCTAGAGTTAAGGAGAGGGTGAGGAAACTGGAATAGAACGCTGGAGAGATCCATTCCATTATATGTTTATACAGTGACAGATTTGAACTTTTACTGTCAACTAATTCAAACACATTCCACAGAGATGGTGAAAATAGCATTTGCTGATACACACATTCCGCATTTCTTAGTAAATGAGTAAGTCACAAAAACACTTTTAAGTGAAAACATCAAGTTATCACAGGAACTTAGAGTCTTATGCTGTTTTTCCACATGTGAGTTTAGTTAAGATATAATTCAAATAAGCAAAGCACTGCCCAACAAGTGATTCACATACTCCTATGATTATTCATTAAATAATCCATCGACAAGCATGAATGCTTCCTTTTCTAGAAGAAATATATGTAATACAGTCTATCCTTCAGGCTCAAAGGACAGATTTATGCTTCCGATCTGGTGGATATTTTTGCTCCACGTAAACATCCTATTTTCTCTCTCCTCCAGGAGACAAATACTACTTTGAGGGAAAAGATGGAAATATTGAAAAGGAAAAAGAAGGCCTACAATTTGAATTATAAAAATATTGATGGTTCAATCATGTGACCATACCTCCTCAGCGTACCTTCAGTGAATTAGATGTTCTTAAATCTTTTAAAATCACAATATGCAAGCAAATAAATTCAGAGAACTTTCTGATCAAAAGCAACTGCTAATAATATGAAAATAAGTGCCCAGCAGTTCTATGCCCCATTACTTCAATTATCCGTTTTTACCTTTCTTTGTTCCTGTTCTCTCTGTTGGAGTCTACGAACGGAGTCATTTGCTGCTTGCACTAAAACAGAAAATGAGTTTTCAGTCAGTATTCTGTTCAGTAAGAGACGTACTTGGATTCTTTTTAACCTCAAGAAACTACCCACACACACACACACACACACACACACACCTCAAAACAAAACAAAACATTACTTTGGTGGCGGGCAGGGTGGCTACAGGGAAAGATTAGTTTTGTCAATATGTTCAGGACACTGTAATTAGAACCGTCATCATTTTGAGCTCTGAAATGCAAGCCAAAGGGCACATACGTACTAACCTCAATGATGAGCCATGGGAAGCAATCTCAGAATACCCTGTAGATAGACACCTCACTGCCGTAACTTACACCACATTCTGATAAATTCTGCATTTACACTGCCTGATTCCTTAGCATCCCCATACAGACTACCACTCTCACAGGCTCCTTCAAGGTGCTTCACCATCTTTCCACACACTGTTCTTGCCTTTCTGCTCTTGAGTTCTAATTCTTCATGACTAGCTCTAAAAGGTCATTTCCACCTCTTAAGAACCCAAACTGCTAGTACAGGCTGGGCACCCCTAATCTGAAAACTCAAAATCCCAAATGCTCCAAAATGCAGTCTGAGTGCTGACATGACATGCAGGAATTCCACACCTCATATGTAATTCTCAGACAAAATCCTGGGGCACTAAAAACACTAATATCACATTAGGTAAATGTCCACGTCTACTGGGTATATGAAACATAAATGAGTTTCAGGTTTAGATGTAGGTACCATCCCTGAAATAACTCGTTTCATTTATGAAAATATTCCCAAATCCAAAACACTCTGAAATCTGAAACACATCTAGATGAGAGGTTTCAGATGAGGGCCATTCGTGTAATAATTACTGTAGTTATCTGTTGTTTGCTCTGTGCCAAGGCCTGTGCTAAGAACTCTGCATGTATTACCCTTCTTGATCTCACTTCCCTCTCAGAAAACATACCCTTGTGTGGCATAAAGAAAATACTGAGACACAATGAAATAAAGTTGTTACTAAGTCACATAACTAACAAATATGAGGAAAAGCATTCCAAAGTCGATCCTTTTAACTCTAAAGACTGGGCTCTTTACCCTCAACACTCTACTTTCTCTTTTATTTTATTTGTTTTTGGGGATAGTGGGAATCAAACTTATAACCTCACGCTTGCCAGGCAGGCTCTGCACTACTGAGCTAAATCCCCGGCCCTTCCTCTTCTATAATTTTGCCAGTCAAACTCATTTTAATTTTTGTTACTCGAGCTTTTCATTTACAACATCTTTTTTATTTTTGTTCACGAAAGTTCTCACTTCATCCAAACACAGCATTTAGTCTTCAGCACACAGGCGACGAGTCCACTTTAGCCAAATTTGGCTTGAGACTTAGTTACGTGACCAATCTTGGGCATGTTTCCCGTGCCCGCACTCATGCATCCACCAGCTCCTCACTGAGCACACGGCGTGGGCCACGCACTGCTCATTGCTCCTAATCTCTCTGCACCTTAGCTTCTCACTTGTAAAATAAGCATTGCCTAATAAGAGGACTGCAGGACTACTGACAATAGATGAGACAACACAGTAGACACTATGTTTAAAAATAAATGATCTAGGGGCTGGGGATTTAGTTCAGTGGTGTAAGCACTTGCCTGGCAAGTGTCAGGTTGTGAGTTCAATCCCCAGTACAAAAAACACACAAACAATAAAACCACTTAGTTCCTCAAAGAGTAATCAGTCAAGAAATACTCAACTTACTATCTCTTTACTTCCTTCCTCTAGTTAAAATGTACTACTCGTTTCAAAAGCCCATTTGAAGCTACACCTTCATAAAGCTCTCCCAGGTTAGTTCTTTCCCTGTGTAGATTCTCCCTTTTCTGACACCCCCTCACCAGGGGACTGGAGCTACTGGTGGTGTGATCTGAGAGGTTTACAATTATGACACCCCCATCCCGGCCCCAATCTGGCTCAACTAGGTCACAAGTTCCACGACTGGGCAGGGACTACAGTTTCTCCGTCAGAAAACTGTTTAGGCCTTTTCCTCTGGGAATATGTAAAAGAGGAGAATTTTGTTCCTGAAAAGCTGTATTTTTATCAGTAATCATTATTTTTAGTTTTACCAAAGATAGTACTTAAGATCTGAAAATCAGGTTCCCAATCATTGTTTTTTTCTAGAAGAAAAGAAGAAAACAAAGTGGGAGTTGATTAGATCTGCCTTTTTTTCTGTGGCCATTTATATTATATCATTTTTCTCAAGTACTGGTTCTATCATATCCTGTTTTTTTTTCCTTTTTCTTTTCTTCCTGCCTCTATGAACATAACTCAAGTCTCTTTTGCTATCTTTAGGTGCTTTGCCATTTTCAGATTGCCCTGAACTTAATCTCAAAAAGCTACAGCATTATGCTACTCACTTGGTCACTTGTTGTGTCCTTTAAATTTAGTCAGATTGCATCTGACAAAAGTGCATTGTGTTCCTCAGTGGGATTGTCCTTACGTTGGGATGGAATGCCCATTTTTAGAAAACTCAGTTCTTCTAAAGTAATTATTTCTTAATCCTTTAGCTACACATTAGAAATCCACCCAACCACACAACTACTCCCTTCCTTCATCACTAGTGATTCCAGGAGGAAACGGCTCACTCCGCAGAAGCTCCCTATCGGACCCCCATCACTTCCTAGTTAAGCTTTACTGAGTAGGAAGTGTCTCAATGCCACAGAAACTAACTGACTTTAGAAGTCATCTGAGAGAGGAGTGCTCTGAGAGCAGTAAGGGCAGCAGCTCTGAGGTAGAACAGTCAGGAGGCCAGTGCAGCTGGACCGAAGCGGGGGACAAAGCAAACGGCAGGCTATGAGGCCACAGTGAGGCAGACATTTCCAAGCCACTGTAAGGATTGTGGACTTTAATCTGTGTACGATAAGGGTACTCTGAATATTATAATGGCGAGAACTGAGTTATATAAAAGGATAATTCAGGTTAATTCAGGATAATTCAGACTGCAGGGAGGAAAGAGAAGGAGCAAAGCCATGAATTATGGGCCCACTAGAATGGAGAGATGGCTGGTTTAAGTCGGGAGGAAGCACTTGGTGCGGCGGGAAGGATGGCATGATTCTCACTATGTTTTCAAAGTTGACCCAAAATGATTTTAAGCATATCTCTGACAGGTAACACGAGATGCTCGAGATGCTCGTTAGACACCCAGGTGGAGAAAAAGGGAAGGGCAGAGAGCAGAGGGGAGTTGGAGGGAAAGCAGCAAGGAGAGGAAGGGGAAGGGGAAGGGGACGCAGAACAGGGAGGTCAAAACAGGAGGGGACTCAGCCGGCTGCTCGGGTCACACAGGGGAGAACAGAAGTCAGAGGGAATGGACACTGGGTTGTGGACCGGTCACACAGAGCAGCCTATTGAGCAGCTGGTGGACCAGGCAGTTGGACACAAAGGTCTGGAACTCAAGTGAGTGACCCCAGGTAAATACACAAGTGGTATTACTGATTGGTAGAGATAATATTTGAAGCTGTGATTTTACATGCGACCACCAAGCAAGTGAGCACAGAACAGTTGTCTGGAAACCGAGCACCATCACCCAGCATTAGAAATCAAGGCAGCAAGTGGGTGGGCCTCACCATGCAGGCCAAGAAGGGAGTGCCAGGCAGTGAGAGGAAATCCCAGCCTGGCGTTCCGGAAGAGGGAGGCCTTTCCCATGTTACAGAAAGTGACATCCTGTGAACTCTGGAGTCAGAAGTAGGTTTGTGTGATAGTACTTCCAATTACTATGAGCGCATCATCAATGTTAAACCACCATGAGTTTCAATTTCTTAAGCTATAAGGTGGGGAGGATAATAAATATATTTTATGAGGTTAAAATAGTCAATAATATACAGGTGAAAATTATAATAAAGTACTAAAAATAAGTATTTTAGAGATATTTTAAAAGACTTCTAGGTAAAGACAACAAAACGAAGCAAAATCTTAGTCCTCTTAAGTACTTTGCAAAATAAATAAAATGTTAAATAAAGGTAAGAACATGCCACTTGGTAAAGAGGAAAAGAATCGTAACTGTATGAGATGAACTTTGAAAAGTGCTGGCCAAGAATAGGAATAGAGATTCTAGTAAAGAACTGAGATTCTGGATACCCCTCTATACCACGGCCTCCCAACAGCTACCATTAGAAAGACAGGCTGACAAAACTCTTAGAATTCTAACACACTTTAGTTCCCAGAAGGGAGGGAAGAAAGGAACATAATAGGTGAGACAGAGAGGACAAAGTAGCTATACTGAAAGAAAACCTAATAAAAATCTCCATAGGTCCTCTGTCATATAAAATAACAACACGAGTTTAAAAACAGACCAAATGTGATGATCAAATACAAAATGAAGTGAAAAATAAGATTTCAGAGCTAAGAAAATAAATGAACAACTATAAACCCATTCCAGACGTAAGGAACTGAACAATGTTAAGACTAAACAATCGGCAGAGTCATAACTGCAGTGCAGAAAGCAAATATTCTGAACCTTCCCAGAGTTAAGCTTAATAGGGAGCAGGAGGGTGAGAGAGGTGGGGGGCACAAAGCCCAGCCCCCACCTGCATGGCGAGGCTGCCTGCAATGGTGCTGACCACAGAGAGACACAGCAGAGACAGGAAAATATGATGGCACCTTCGGAATGATTTAATAATCACCTTCCTCAGAATCTTTCAGTAACTACTGCCCTTGGGTTTAAGGTACTGTCTTCTGTCTTAAGTTTGCATCCTGTCAAATGCAAATGAAATTAACAATTAATATTTTAACATAAATTTTATGATCCTATTCTTCCTCTCATATCTCATATCATACCTCAGATACCTTATCATATCTGGAATGATCTTCACCAAAAGTTTTTAAACACCACAGTTACTGGAACAGTATGATCTCTCTCTCCATGCCAGAGATCAGACCCTGGATGCTCTACACTGCGCTGCATTCCTACCCCTGAACCAGGAAGGGTCCTGCGAGGCTGCCCCAGATCCGGAATCGCAGGTGTGCACCACACCACGCTCGGCTGGGTTTTTTTTTTTTTTTTCACTTTCTTGAAAAATGTCTTGGTTGGGGTATAGTTCAGTGGTAGGACATGTGTGGAGCTCTGGGGTTAGCGCTCAATACCAAAAAAACAGTAAAGACAATACTCTATTGTATTTCTTTTTCTTAGTACTTCAAAGAATATTCTTTCATTTTTAAGTAAAAGGAAACAAAATTGTTGTGTTTAAAAATAGAGGAGGGGGGACAACATATTCTGTCAAGGTGGCCAGTACGGTCATTTGAAGGAGACCCACCCAGAGGCCCTTCATCCCTCTAATGGCAGGGCCCTCCACACCACTGACACTTCCTGACTCCAAACCTGATGACATTTATCAGCCCATTAAACTCATTCAGTGGAACTTAGGCTCTGTAAGTCTTCACAATGACAGCAATGGAAAGGCTGTATCTTGATGACAAGATGCCTGCAGGCTGCTTTCTCAGACCCTCACGTGCTTTTTGAGGTGAGCCTGGGTTCTAAGGCTTCGGCTCCACCAGTCCCTGCACGCAGCACAATGGCTGCAGAGGGCCCACTTCCTGCTCCCCAGTCAGTGATCCTGGGCGCAATGCTAGACAGGTGGGAAGGTTCAGATCCATGGGCTTCTGGGAGGCGCAGTGACGGAGGCCCAGGCTTGCTGGGCGCAGGCTGTGAAAAGCACAGAGCCCACCTGGTCTTGTGGTGACACACACTTAGATTGGAAAATATCCTGTATCGCTTTGCACAATTCCTGATTGGTAAGTGAAAATAAACAGTGAAAATTAACGCGTGATTTAAAATGTCAAATTTTTAAGGATAAAGCTTGTTAGCAAAGGTAGCTGGGCTCAGGCTAATATTTACCAGCTTTGGAGGCAGGTAATTATTTCTGATACACTGTGACCCTCAGAAAATTCTTCTGGTAGAGTGCTTTCCTGTTTCAAGCAGGAAAAATCTCCAAAAACCACTGCCTGGTTTCCAAAGCCAGTGATAAGACTCAAAGTATTTCACATATGTTAATTACAAACTCTAATTATTAACTTCACATCTCAGATGCTTTAATTCTTCCATTCAAGAAGATACATTTTCAGTCTAGATTCCAAATTGCCAGTTACATTTTTCTGTTTTACTGGGAAGGCTTTGCTGTTAAGAAACTATTCTTCACATCAAAAATACCAAGAACAAAGTCAACTGAAACAACTGATGATAGCTTTTTGCTGAGTTTTAGTCTATTTAATTTTATATACTCAAAAGAACAGAAAAAAGGAGGTTATAGGCACATCTCAAATGCATAGCTGAGCATTCTGAGTAATAATAATTGGTTTTCCTCTTAGCCTCGCATCTAGGGTGAGGGATGTGACAGTAGAAACAAATGAGCATATTTGTGGAAAAAAAAAAAATACAAAAGCCTAAAAGTCAACTTTAGATTTTTTGCTGTTCCAACAAAACCAAATGTGAGCTCAGGAGACTCAGCCCTTCCGACCTCCTTTACAACTGGAGTCCACACAGATTAACTTGGACTTGGACGTGAAGGCTCCGGCAGCCCCGCGGGTCACAAAGGCATCTCTTCTGCTCTCCTCCGCAGACCAGCCTCTCACACGTCAATTTCTGTTACTGTCCCCAGGATATTTTCCCAGGTCGTACCTCAGACATCCATCATTATTTACAAGTATAAATCCTTTCTTGGATAAGCTGAATGCTCTCAATACAGATCTCAGGAGCTCCATAACAGTGCTATGCTAATAAGGCTTCTTTTATGTTATGGTTTGATGCTAATGAATGTTCTTTTGATCAACAATCACTCCTTATTAAAATATTTTGCTTAATGAAAAAAGTGGTGGAATGCAAATATTTACAAAAGTATTATTTTTTGAATAAAGTAAAAACCTCTAAGTAGTCTATTTGAAAAAAAAAGGTTCCTTTCATAAATCCCCTACTTCCTGGTCACCAAATGTTTTCTGACAATTTTTTTTTACAGGTGAAACTGTTTTGATTTTCTCACATCCTCAAGGACTGTCTTGTGAACTGCAGATGCACACATCCTGCTTCAGAGATTAATATTTCTGACACCAACAGCAACACACAGTGGCCATGAGACAGCCAATTTCTCTGAGCCTGGGACTTCCTCTCGTACATGCTGGGGAGGAATTCTCTCTTTACATTTCCCATCATCATACTTTTAAAAAGACCCTTTGGCACAGCATTCACTTGCAATCAGGAGCAGTGTAAAACCAGCCACGGCTTACGTCTCTGGAGAACTTCCTTCAAGCTGCCCTCCATTGTGTCTCTGCATTTGGGAAGAGTCTGCTCATTTGTTTCAAGGATCATGTTCTTCAGATTTTCAAGAACTCGCATTTCCCGAAGACCGCGTTTTTCCTATAAAGAGAAAGTAAATGTCTAGTACGTACAGTGTCTTTAAAATCTTAGTAATAATTTTATGACATTTCCACCCAGGTTTTGGTTCTTATGATATTACTTACTACTGAAATTTACAGTCTTTTTCTAATTACTTGGCAGTCGACAAGGTCACAATCTGAAGGCATTTTAATTATGAAATGCCCCAAAAGTTGCAAAATGAGTAATAATTTTCTAACAATGTTTAAAAATGGAAAATGAAATATTAAAGAGACAGATTGCCCCATATTTCACTAGAAAGAAATCAGATACCCTTGATCTAATTTTAAATTTCATTTTGTTGTTGTTCTGCTGCTTCCATTGTTATGTGTCATACTTTTTCCTCTCAAACTAAAAATGAATGGTGAAAGTCATGACACACAACACAGGTGCTTCTCACCAGGTGTGGTGGTGCACGCCCATAATTCCAGCACTCAGGAGGCTGAGGCAGGAGGACTGCTGTGAGTTCAAGGCCAGCCTGGGTTATATAGTGAGTTCAAGACCATTCTGGACTATACAGCAAGACCCTGTCCCAGGGATGTACATATGTTTCCCTAAACAGAACAGTGAAGGCTGGAGAGGGCTGGACTTAGAAGGAAAAGCCTGCTCGCAGGGTTAGTCTTTCTGCGGGTAGGGACTTGACCAGTAAACAGTTCCCTACACTGGCACAAAACTTTCCATAAACTATAAAAGTGCTCCCTGTGCTGAAACTGCTGGTACAAATACCGTGGCTAATGCTGGGCACCTCTTTCCTCTTGGGAGTACAGGATTTAGGGACACTGGGCAGAGGAAGCCCACAGAGAAACCCTGGACTCCCAGGTCCAGGCAAGCTCCCAGGCAGCTCGCACTTTCCATGTGCTGACACAATGGCTGCTCGGGGCATTAGGAGCACCCAGTGTGACTGCAGGGAGAGGACTCCGGGAAGCTTCTGCGTCCAGGCGCCTTTCTCTTTGTTGACTCGCTGGGTCTTTCCATCATAATTAGGTGCAGTGATATAACCTCCTGCTGGGTCTGCAGTTCTAGTGAGTGACTCAGCCTGGAGTGGTCTCCAAAAGGTGGCACTTAACCAGCCTCCCTACCCAAGGTGAGAGCGGGCTAGACTTACCGACTGGCTTCAAAAAACAGATCAGGGAAAGGCAAAAACTCTTCCCTTTAAGTGGGGAAATCTCACAAGTGTTACCTTAGCCAAGGAGTGCAGATCCACAGGCACGGACTCGCATCACTGGCTGGTACCCTGACGTGACACCATGAGAAGGGCACTTTGCCCAAGAAGTTCTCCTCCTCACAACCCACAACCCCAGTGTGAGAAAAACATCAGAGAAATCTGGAGTGGGAGGCATTCTGCAGGGACTTGGCCAGCACTCAGGACTGCTGAGGTCAAGACAAACAAGGAACAACTGAGAAAATCACAGACCAAAGACAGCTCAGGAGACATGATAATTAAGTGGAAGGTGGTACTCTGGATTCAACCCCGAAACAGAAAGAAGACTGTAACGGAAAAACCAGTGAAATTCAAATAAAATCTGGTGTTTCATTAACAGTGACGTGCCAATGCTGGTTTCTTAGTTTTTACAAATGTGGCACAGTAATGTAAGGTATTAATTAGAGGCGATATTGGATGAGGGATATGTAGCACTCTGCACTATCCCTGCAAATTTTCTGTAAATTCAAAATCCATACAAAACAAAAGTTTATTAGGAAAAGGAGGAGGTACAAAAAAGAACCATAACAAAACCAAGTGAGGCGTGGTGGCACACAGAACTGTAACCCCAGCACTCAGGAGGCTGAGGCAGGAAGAACACTGAGAGTTTGAGCACTAAGCTACACAGTAAATTCAAGACCAGCCTGAATTACAGAGTGAGACCTGACTCAAAAACAAAACAAAGCAAAGCAAAACAAAAACCAAAAGAAGAAAGAGGATGAATTTAATTGTAAGAACATAGTAAGTTAGCTATGTCACTGAGGTTTTTGTTTTGGGCCATTTGATGAAGCAGCTGTAGCCAGGTTCTTAATTTTTCCATAACAAAAACTAACAGCAATTTTTCCATAACAAAAACTAACAGCTTATACAAAGAGAAAATAATACAATGAGTCGCATGCACTCACCAAGCTCAACAGTTCTCTCCTCAGGACTGAAACCATCCCACTCATCTCTCCCAAGTTATTTTCAAGCAAACCCTACAGACTAATTTCACTGTAACTGTTTCAACATATCTTTACAAGACAAAGATTACTCTTAGAGGGTCAGAGGTATAGCTCAGCCGCATCATTGCTTGCCTGGCAAGTGCAAGGTTCTGCATTCGAATCTTCCTCACCCTCTCTCTCAAGTACACACGGTCAACAATAATTCTGCAATATCACTAAACATCAGGGTAAAAAAATAACAAGCTAATATTCCTATTACATTCCTTCAAATGTCCTGTTTTTATCCCTCTGGACCAAAACCTAAATAAGATTCATACACTGACTATTGGTTAATAGGTTTAATACTATTATTTCTAAGTTCTTTTTAGTCTCTAGATTTCTCTTGTCAGTATCTTTTCCTTGCAATCTCTTGAAATAAGGTGAGTCATTTGTTCTGCAGTTTCTTCTTTTTTTAATGAATGAATTCTCATGGTATAATTTAACATATTTCTTTCCTTTTTTAAAAATAAGTAGTCAGGGTCGAGGCAAGAACATGGTGGACAGATAGCAGCAGCTATGCAGGCTCTCTGCAAGACCCAGCTTAGAATCAGGAATGGTGCGGAGTGAGGAATCATAAGCAAGAGGAGATATACCCTGCTGACCCAAGAACGAACTGAGAGAAACCAACTGAGAATGCAATCCTGGTGCTATAACAGGAACAGATAAAGCCTCAGTGTGGAAGCTGGAGCCGCGCCATTGGAAGCCGCGATTTGGATTTCCTGCCACCGCTGCTGCATCTGAATTGACTCGGCAGGGAGAGAGATGCACAAAAGCTCTGAGAACGGGAATCAGTGAATGGAGTTGAGAGCTGGATGGGCGGAGAGCCGTGCATCAACCTGTGGTGAGTGAGGGAAACTGGGACTCTTCCACGGTCTAGGAGGCTCCAACACAAGACATTCTGGGACCAGGCAACTTGCCAGAACAGGGCGCTGTAGTGACTTCAGTCACATATACCCCTCTCAAGCGGGATTGGTGAACAGTGCCTAGCCTACATGATGCTGCTGGCTGAGACCCAGTAGGCTAGCATAACCCAGGTCACAGTGCCTGGAGGTGCACCCTAGTGGTGAAGCTCCTTTGATAGGTTGACCTGGAGGGGCGGACCCCGCATAGGCTGCCTGGTCCGTAACTCAATGGTGCATTGCGGTGGGTGGGGACACCTAGCTGGCGCAATTCAATCAGACTGTGGTGGACAGGGAAGGAAGCTGGGCCTCCTATATACGCTTGCATATATAAGGAACAAAGAATATGGGAAGAGGGAGCAACAAGAAAGGCTCCTCGGCCCCCAATCCTGAGAAACAGGCAATAGCAGACACGGCACCAATAGACATAAAACGATTATCTCCAGAGCCTCATAGACGAGTTTAGGAATGAAGTTATTAATGACCTGAAGCAAGACATAAGCAGAATAGTTAAGAGAAATACAAAGCACCACCCAAGAAAAAGCAGATGGTGGAATAGAAGAACAGAAAAAGAGGGGAGAATTGTTTGATGGAGAAAACAGAGAAAACATAGAATACGTGAAGCAGGTTCAAAGAGATTACCAGAAAACTAAAAACTCTATCGAAAACTGGCATAACAGCTTGAAAGAAACTAAGGACAGATTATCTGAACTGGAGGGCAGATTTGTAATATGGGAGCATGAAATGAAAAACTTCTTAAAAATAACAAAGAAACAAACAGCAACAATACAAAGACTAGATGATAAGAGGATCTATAACTTAAGAATTAAGAACATAAAAGAAGAGGTAGGGACACAAACAAATGAACTACAAAAGCTACTCGCAGAAATAATCCAGGAGAATTTTCCTAATAATCCAGGAGAATTTAGCAAAAGGTAAAGATACTCAGATGTATGAAGCATACAGGACCCCAGCCACCTACAACCCAAACAGAGCTACACCCAGGCATACAATAATCAAAATACCAGAAATCCAATATAAGAACAGAATATTAAAAGCAGTCAGAGACAAGAAACAGATCACTTACAAGGGAACACCCATCAGAATTACAGCAGACTTCTCGGCACAAACCATCAAATCACGAAGAGCGTGGGGGGAAATAATTCAAGCTTTGAAAGATAATAACCTCCAGCCAAAATTGAGATATCCTGCACAACTATCCCTGGAAATTGATGGAAAAACAAGGTGCTTTCAGGATAAAGAGGAACTAGGGGAATATGCAACCACCAATTCAATTCTACAGAGAATACTGCAGGATATTCTAAAAAAGAAAAATACGAAGAATCCAGAAATAGTGGCAGAGAGGCCACAATGAATGGAGCAGAAAACAAAATGAAGAAGACAAACTGACAACTAATGACAGAAAAAGAGCTCAAGAGAAATGAGGCAGAGAAGACTGGGTGATAGGAACAGCTACATTGGAGAAAATGACGTCATAATAGCTAGTGCTGATTTGGTATCATCTTGTTTTGAAGTCCCATCAAGCTTTTGTTCTTCTGTCTCCATAGGTCTTAACATGTTGTATCTTATTGGATTTTATTATATGTGATAGTATAAACAAAAACTTTTATAGACAAGGAGATTATACAGAAACCATTGTTCATTTTCTGTTAGTTGATTCTAAATACTCTGTAATACTGTCATTCTCCTGAATGGTTTTACATTGTTTTGAAATATTTGATGCCACAGTATACGAAGTTATACTCAAAGATTTCAAGGAAAGAGACAATATGGTAACTACTTTTATGTCGGGATTATTTTGTAGTGCAACACTATTTTGCTTAAATGGTTTGTTTTGATCTGCGCTGTTTTGTTGTTATGCCCTCTTTTATCTCAATCTCCATTTTATTTACTTTTTATTTCTATCATTTTAATTAAGGGAAAAATAAATAAAAAAAATAGCAGGAATATATTATAGTAACCCACTTTGATTTTCTATTAACTTGATTTGAAGCCCTGTATTGCTCTCACCATCTTTGACTGATGTTCTTCTATTCTGTTTTGCTCGATAGTACCAGGTTTGAAAGTTTAGGCAACAGCTGTGAAGATAGTGGGATTCATTATGACGCCCATTCTGGTTGATTATTATCTACTTTTGAAGACCTGTAATGTCTCCAATGTTTTGGTTTTGTTGGTTTTGTTCTTCACTGTTTTGTTCAATTTTATTATAACTGATGATATAGGCCATTCTATTTGAGATAGCAGGAAGCATTATGGTAACCATTGTTGATCACCTTGTATTACGTTTTTACATTATCTATTATGTCTACCCTTTTGATTTAACTGATCCTGTTCTGTTATGTCACATTTGGTTTTATTCTCTTCCAAAAAAAGTAATAAGAACTGTGGGAGCAATAAAACCCAAAATGTGTAATTGTCATTGTACAAAAGAGAGGAAAAGAAAGTGCTCTAAAGGATATAACTGCATGTATATCTAAGTGTATAAGATAGATAACCATATTACTGAGTTTTGTTGGATCATTGAACAGAACTGTTTGCAGTCTCACTGTTTGAATGTCCACTTTATATGCTTTAATTTTGCAACTTGAACAAATATTTCTAAGATGACAATATGTAATCCATTAACTAGTGATTTCCTACTGTTTATTTTTTTTTCTGAAATTCTGTATAACTTGTACCCTTTTTCTTTTTTTTTTTCGTTTTTCTCCTTAAATAAAATTTAAAAAAAAAATAAGTAATCAGAATTCAAAAGCTGATCAGATTCAGGATTTTGTTTTGTGTTTGCACAAATCTTTCAGAGGTGGGTGATGGACTCTCCATAGGCTGTCCTCATTTTTAAGCAGGAATACTTCAATAGAAGAAAACCTGCCCCATCTAAAGAATGTTCATGTATAAAAGATAAAGAACACACTTGATTTATGTCCTTTATTTACTAATTTTAAAAACGAACTGCTCACTAGTATTCTCCAAAGGTGACCAGAACAGTGGTCATGTATTTATACAAATCCCAAGAGCTCACAGATTGGAAGCTTTCCAATCACCACAGTGTACCTACTCACTGTGTACAGACTGCCTCAGCTGTGTCTGGGGGAGCCTGCGTACCCTCCAGCACCCCCAGCCCTCCCTAGAACCTCTGTCCTGGCTCAGCTTGGGTTGGGTATGGCTTGAGGCCCAAGCCCACCTGGCACTTCTTAGAGTCAGTAGACCCTATGCGACCTTTGCACTAGGAGACAGAACTGAGACTGAGCGTGAGCACTGCTGGCCATCTCTGCATGTCACTGCCCCTCTCCTACACTGTCCACAGTCTTAATTCTGTGTCTCAACACATATTTAGTACTTGTTGACTCTTGGTAGGGTGGAGTCTTTCCAATCATGCTGTCTGTCTGTAACCCATCTGGTTGTATAACAGATCCTCGGGAAATTCTCATTGGAACAACACTGCCAGACCTTCCAGAACCTGGATAAGGGCGTGTCTGGTGGCCTCTGGATCTTACCGTTGGTTTGGCTTGGTAAAAATCCCTCGTGACTTCGCTATCTTCTGGCACAACACAGGTAAATCTGCTGACAGCTGCACTTTCTTCCTCTTACAGTGCTTAGCCGTTCCATCTGGATGCCTGATGGATTTTTTTTAATGATAAAATACAATGTTTTATTGGAAAATGTCTGAGCAGTGGCTATTCTGGGTTAATCTTCACAGAAGGCAGTATGTCCTTCAGTCATTCCAACAGTACTGTTTTCGTAAATTCTAGTTTTGTATTTGCACTTCACACTGCTTGGGCTTTCTTCTTTGGGGGCTCATTATCACAGCTGGGTTGAATTACCTATACTTACTGTCAGTAAGCTTTCCTTTCTCTTAAATCCCTCTCTCTTTAGTACTGGTCTCTTTTTCAACTTAAAAACTTGTCTATTTTCAATTTTACTTAAAGATTGGCCATTTTATTTATTCACTGTTGTGTTCTTTCTTTAGTTTTCACTTTTTAAAAAAATGTTTTATTTGGTACTGGGGATCAAATTCATGATCTTATACTTGCCAGGCAGGCGCTTACGCCACTGTACTAAATCCCCTGACTTAGTTTCACTTCCAAAATAATGTTTAAAATTTTCTCTTGAATTTTTTCAGCTTACCTGTTTTCTATTTATGTTTCATACAATCATCTGGACAGTTTTTCTTATTCTAACTTACGTTATCATTGCTTCTGTAATTTCCGTATGCTCTCTATGCGAATTTAAAAACAGTAGGCCATAAATGCAATCTGACTTCTCAATTTTAAGTGAAGTTAGTGTTCTTCACTTCACCAAATCTGCCTGCTGGGAATTCTGAGGTCTCCACACTCAAGGCCTGCTCCACTCCCTCCACTTTCTCGGGAGGCTGTGATACCACAAAAACCTTTTAGCTCTGGTGACTTGGGCATCTGTTAATGTGGGGGACACCTCATCATTGGGTTTTATTGTAGATGTTGCTTGGCTTTGCTGTCCCAGGTGCTCTATCTGTTCTCACAGACAGACTGAAGAAGGAAAAACAAAACAAAATGTAAATGATGCCACTGTTCTGCTATCTCGAGATGTCACTGGAATTTGGAAAGATCAGGAAGAAGAGAAATATTTCATTCCTCATGGGATACTAACTTCTTTATTCATGTGCAAAAAAACAGTCCATTAATTCAAGAACAAAAGCAAGGACTGAGAGGGAGCTCCGCAGCTCCATTCAAGGAAAAGTTGATTTCGGGGGTCCAAGAATAGCCCTTGGGGTCCCAGGGTCCCCTGGAAATTGAAGTCACTTTGAGGACGTGCATCCTTTAGTGTCTTTCTGGGAAGAAATTCTCAAAGTGAAGAATGACTTCCTGGC
Source organism: Cavia porcellus (assembly GCF_034190915.1). Classification (NCBI taxonomy): domain Eukaryota; kingdom Metazoa; phylum Chordata; class Mammalia; order Rodentia; family Caviidae; genus Cavia; species Cavia porcellus. The sequence continues at coordinate 13,406,279 of NW_026947496.1, forward strand.
AGGTTACTTATGCTAGCAGGCAAATGGCAGCTACGAGTTACAGCCAGCGAGTGGGCAGCCACATGCTGCACCCACTAGAGATGAGAATTAATCTTAGCAGCAGAGATCTGTGCCGGTCAGTGTCACACAACACGGGTGAAAGGCAGCCTCCTCCCTCCGATTTACCAGCTGGCAGGTGCTTGTTTCTGTGCTGATGCACTGGACCGAGGGGTACTGCTCACACCCATCACAAAAGGAAGAAGAGAAACTAAACTTTGCTTATTTACCTTTTGCATATTATTTCTGGGGTGGAAATTCTCGCAAGGCTTTGTAGTACTGAAGCTCAGGTTCTGATGTGTAATACTCCACAAAATTATACATGTGGAGAATTTTTCCTGAGTTAAAATATTAACAAGTGCTCATGTAATTCTTAAAATGAAGTTTGGCACTAAGCACTTAAAATGTTAGCAATTATTAGTAACATTGCTATAGTTACTGTAATATTTATCCTAAGGATGTACTTTGATAGTACAAGGAAATGAGAAGTCAATTATAATTTAAAATTAAAACTGGGCAGTCCCACGAGATTTAAAACTACACTGTATATACATATACTTGTTACATGCTGTGCAGGACAGTTACTCTAACAGTACGATGTTCTATCTTTTTTAGGTCAGGGACTCACTATGCAGTTCACGCTGGCCTTTAACTTAAAGCGATCCTCCCGCCTCAGCCTTCCGAGTGCTGGGATTCAGGCATGCGCAACCACACCTGGCTGATGTTTAATTTTAACATTTAATCTGCCAATTTCTCTACAAGCCAACTAAAAATGAAAGAGCAGGGCATCATATGAAATTCTACGATGCCTTTAAAGAATTTTCTCTGATCAACTTAACCCAGATTTAAACTCGTTAACACAATCGCCCTCAACTCCTCTGTTTACTGTAAAGTACTTATTTAACACTTATTTTGGTCTCTAATTTCTTTTTGTACCAGGAATTGAACTCACAACCTTGCACTTGTCGGGCAGGTGCTGTGCCACTGAGCTATATCTCTGGCTTGGTCTCTTAATTTTAACCAATGTTTCAGTTCAAACATTATCCGTTCTTTGAAAATTTCTGCTAAGCTCTGTAAGACATTATTTTGTGCCATTTTATCACAATAATTAACAGCAGTATGATCACAGCATGTGTTTCTTCTGGTAAACCTTGGAACAGTGTAACTGTAAACTTTCTGGCGATAGGAACTGTTTCTTATTTTTACGTATCTTACTAGAGCAGTACTTCTGCATCCACTCTCTTCTTTCTTGCTATTGAGAGCCAAACTTCATTTGGAGCAGTGAGAAGCCCATGACAGAGACCGCGAGCTCTTTCCCACCACCTTCTTCGCTGCATGAAAAGCAGAGGTAATGACAGGGCGACACGCCAGGGAGGCTGACGGTAAAGCGGAAGAAAAAGCCGACAGGGAAGCGCTGCTGTGCCCGCCGTCGCTGTTTTACGTCTGGCCACTGGGTACTACACAGGAAAATAAGGCCTCGTAACAGTAACTGAACTCAACGCTACGGATTTACCTGGGCACCCACTAACTAGTCAATAAAGCACTCACCGAAGCTCCCTATAAACTACACGTGGACCTGCGCAGGAGCGCTTGTTCCACAAGCATTCTGTGACACTTGCTGACTGTGTCTCTTCTCTGCTCCACATGAGAAAAGCCGGAAAGACAAGGACCCAGAGGGCAAAGCCTCTACCCACTGATACTACACAGCATGGATACCACCGAAGGAGCCGCCCCCGAAAAGTGGGTTCCTTCTGAATCTCTGTTCACAGTGTATTCAATGGAACTGAGGAAAACTAAAGTCAGCAGAAAAATTAGCATGTGCAAGGCCCTGGGTTCAGTTCCATCACAAAAAAACAACAAAACAAGTTAAGAGAAAAGTTGTCAATTGTCCTTAAATCCAAATAAACAAGAAACTTAAAATAGCCTGACAGTGCTTCAATAATTTAAGAAATGCTGCCACCATGTGGCACTTAGGCCTTCTTCGACAAGTAAAATTTTATAAAGAAGATAATTGTTGCTATATACGTTAGAATTTTGAATGTCTGAACCACTGCAGTGTTAAATGTAGCCAGTTTCTCTTAACGTGAACTACATTTACACGGCTAGAGCTGAGGCTCCTAGAAGGTGCTGGTGGCTCTGCTCTGTCGCTGAGCCCTGTCCAGCCAGGCCACTGTGTGCAAAGCTCACCTGTGTTTAAAACAGGTACTATTTGGGCCACCTCAGGTAAGAAGTGTAAACAATGCAGATATATATAGTATGATCAACAACTACCATGAACAGTGAAATAAACATTTTAAAAGACACACTGCCCTTCATGTCCCCTCAAAATAGTCCTCTTGCCTATTTCATCTTTCTCGTCTCTTTCTGAAGCAGTTCTGAAAGTCCTCTTAGACAAGGGAGCTGAGCCCGAGGTGTAGGGAACTTTCTGTGCTGCTCTAAATCTTCAGAAAGACCAATCCAGGAGGTCAGCCTGGGAAAGGATCAAGTGCTTTTCAGGAAACGCATCTCACATGTAACTGACAAGGTATTCAGCCTGAGCCATTCAGAGACCACCCTTCAAGGACAGGGACCCTTCTGAAAGCAGCAGGAGAAGGCTGTGCTTCACGAAGGATGTGTCTGTCTTAGTTCCTGATCCAGCTTCAGTTCCGACACTGCCTTACACAAACATTTATGTCTCATAAGCTCAACATATTTTGTTTGACTCTATATAATGAACTTGTAACTATCATACCAAACCAATGTAAAAATTGTATTATTTAGTAAATAATTCTCTAAGATAATGCTTATGTCACTCACCCCTATTTTTTCTAGATATTAAACATTAAACCCCAATTCATTTAAATTTTTGGAATTCTGAATTAACACATTTTTATTTGTTGCCATTTTTCCCTTAATAGAAACACTGAACACTACATAACAGAGTTTTACAAATATCATTTAATCCTCATATAAACTCAAGAACTGTACATTATATATTATTATTCTCATTTTAATGAGGACAGCTTTGAAAAGCAAGTAATCCTGACTAGCTAGTGTTGAGATTTGAGTAATTTCCTTAAGAGGTTTTTTTTTTTTTTTTTTTTTTTTTGGTGCTGAGGATCAAACCCATAACCTCGCATTTATTAGGTAAGCACTTAGGCCACTGAGCTAAATCTCCGGCCCAGGGTACAGATTCCTAACCTTCCATACTACCTCCTCTTCAAAAAGATCTTAGAGGGCTAAGGAGCACAGATGCAAGGAATTCTTCTCTCAAACCCTCAGATACATGCCTATTTTCTCTTGGTATCTTCTACCCAGTTAAAAGAAGTGTTGGCTTCAATAGGAAGCCATCATCAAAAGCATAAAAGCAGCATTTTTTCATTTCCACTCACAATTCAGTTTTATATGTATAACCCTTTTAAAGATGTATCTGAAAAAAAAAAAAAAAAGATGTATCTGCAGGGGCTGAAGATTTAGCTCAGCGGCATAAGCACCTCCCTCGCAAGTGTGTGGTCGTGAGTTCGATCCCTGGTACTGGTAAAAAAAAGATGTATCTGCAGTTCCATCTACATTATTTAAAGAATACCACTAATTAGCTATTTTACTTTTCCCATCTCTGAGCTCTCTCTGAAGTGGGGGAACTTGATTAAAGAACCCATCTGAATTCCAAAATTCTATGCTTCTTTTAATATAAATTCAATCATTAGAGGTATATTTATAAATGTTGCTTTAATAAAAATTATTTGGTATCTCAAGTTGACCAGGCTAATGAAAAAGTTGGCTTATGAAGAATGGCACTGGATGTCAGAAAATCCAAGTTTTGATCCAAAATCTGTTCTGAATCATATAAATACCTGCAAGGTGCCAGTAACTCTGTTTCAGGCATTTTGAATATAACCGAGACTGTTCAAGACAAGCCCTTGCTCTGGCTTCCCTTTATTCTAGCAGTGGAAGACAGGCCACACACAAGTAAAGGATACAAACATCATCAGGCAGTTCTGAGGACTTGTGGCAGGTGGAATTCTGAATGTCCTCTAAGATCCCCACCACTAGTGCACACGGTCCCTGTCCAGTTAACTCAATCAACCCTAACCTAGGTGTCCCCGTGAAGGAATTCTGTAGATACAATTAAGATCACAAATGAAGTGACTTTAAGTAAGGGAAATTATCTTTGTGGGCCTGACTTGCAGGTGAGTCTTTAACAGACACTGGGCTCTTCTGGATCAGAGATCTGAACCATGAGAGAAATTGCAAGCAACGGAAGCTCTCTCTGTTTCTGTTTCAGAGAGCCTCAATCTCTGTTTCAGAGATTGAACTCACAACCTCACACTTGCCAGGCAAGCACTTATGCTACTTATGCCACTGGCTTTGCAGATGGAAAGGGCCAGACAGAAGCATTGTGCACATCCTCCATAAGCTGAAAGTGGCCCTTACAGAAAGGAACTGAGTCCTGCCACAGTCACAGGAGTTTGGAAGAGGATGCTGTGTCCCAGTGAGAATAGACCGATACCCTGACTTCAGCTTTGTGAGGCCCTGAGCTGAGGTCCTACCCATGGTGTGCCCAGACTTCTGACTACAGAACTAATAAATGGGCTACTAAGCTTGTGGTAATTAGTTATAGGGTACTAGAAAAAAAAATACAGTGCTATACAGAGCATCAGAGACAGTGACATGATAGAATACCACGGTGGCTGCTCTGAACTAAAGGATCAGAGGTGGTATATAACCTGCCTCTAAACAAACACGATTGAGCCATCCAAAAAAGGGGGAGAAGGAAATTATAATGATGGAACGGCTGACACAGGAATAACTACGATGTGATAAAAAGGAAATACAGCCAGAGCTGTGTGCAATAAAGTACAAAAGACATAAGGAGCCAGTGATCCTCCTGGACTTAAGGAGCTGGATCATACTGTATGTGTGAAGAGAAACCATGAAGGGGCAGCGGGCAAGCCGCGGTGTGGTGTGATCAGACAAACAGACCACATTGCGACCACATGCAAATATTTCAGAGATCAGGCTGAAGCAGGACGCCTGCGGGGGTCCAGCAGAGGCTGACAATGAGCGACTAAAGCAGCGGTTGTAGCAAAGGGATTAAGTATGCTACAGACTATACTTGCTGGTATTATGGATGCTGGTGTGAAGGAAAAGCAGAGCCATGTAACTCCCACATTTAAGAACGACGAGGCTCAGAGAGAGAACACATGCCTAGCGTGCTCCAGCCCTAGAGTTACTGCCTTGTAAAGAAAAAATAGCAAACAAAATACAAAAAAAAAAAAAAAAAAACAAAACCCTCTAGGAGCTAAAGGCATATTTATAAAACATAGCATAATGGACCATAACAAGTGTAGATAGAAATTCCTATTTTGTTCCCACTAAAGAATTGGTAATAATCCTTTTATAGCATGTAAAGAATAGTCTCTGCATAATTTCCTATAAGTCTTATATTATCCCTCACTAATGATGCTAATGATGAAAAATACCTGATAACTATCCTTATCACGATACCACGTGATATCACAGGTACCACATGATATTCTAAGATACACGTGCCCTGACATGACACATACAGTCAACATCATTAATCTTGGGCAGACAATTTAGCTCAATGGCATAAGTGCTTGCCTGGCAAGTGTGAGGCTGTGAGTTCAATCTCTGGTACCAACGACAAAACAAAACAAAAATGTTAATCTTCACAATCTTGGAAGTATTAGGCAGTTTTTCAATTATCCAGTCTGCTGAACCCAGACACTGGTCTAATGCTATATCAATCTTTTTTTCTCTACAGGATGAGAGTTCTGTAGTTTTCAGGTTTTAGTAACAGGTTCTCTGCTTTTGGCATGTTTAGACATCCTGCTTGGTCAAAATCTTGTTTGAAAATGGAGCCCACACTTATATGGAATCATAAATTGTGCAAAACCATTTACCATCTACCCAGTGGTAGCTTGAGAAGTTGTGATTTAATGCACAACGAATCCAGTGCACATGAAACAGGATATCACACTGCTAGAACAGCAGGCAAGGTAAAGAGTGGCAGGTGGCAGAGCTAGCCAGGAAGGGACAGCTCTCAGGATAACTGTCCCGTAACTGGCAAGGATCTTAGAAATGAAACAATACTTGATGACAAGCATCAAGGAGAAACTGGATCTGACTCATCCGAGGCACACCAGTCCGAGTAAAATTCCTATGTGAGGTAACATTCAGGAGCCTTAGGCACTTAGACCTGCAAAGGGGCTGAAACTGGAGCGAATCCTCAAGTTTCAACCTGAATGCTTGGTGAGTGCTGATTCCTCAAAAGAGAAACGCACGCAGCAAATGGGTCTGGTGTAGGGAGCCGCGTGACAGCCCCATTGCTGCCTCCCTGCCTCTCTCTCTCTCCTCTATGGGTACAATGCGTCTGCCTACATTAACCATAATCCTCTCCTGCTTACGTCACATATCCGGACCTAACAATGACCCTGTTGTATTCATCCTCGTAGCCTCTTCCTGTCCCAACCTGCCCTTGGCCTATAAAAGATGTGATCACTTCCGGAATAAACAGGGCTTGATCTCGACTTGCCTCAGTCTCTCTCTCTGTCTCCCCCATGTTTTTATTTAATCCCCGTCCCCCTTCCAGGTACACCCCATGGATTGATCCGTGGGCCGGATCAGTCTGGAAATAACCCACTGGATCTTGGATCCACTGATCCCTAAAGTTCTTTCACTATACTTCATTTCATAGATTAAAAATTATGATCAACACGCATTCATCACTCTAGAGGAGGCACCAGAATGTGAACTTGTGTCTGTTGCTCTCTGGTCTCATACTCATCCTATTAAAAATAAGTTTTTTTATCTTTTCATAATTTTTATTTTATATATTTTATAAATGCATGATGTGAAACTTTGATTTTAGAAGTAGGGAATTTCTTTTCTGAATATTACACATTAACAATTAAGGCAGTAATTTTTAAGTTTTAGGTACTCACTTCAAATTCTTTTACAAAGTACCGAGTTTCACCTTGAATAACTGGTCGGTGATCCAAAAGCCTTGACTGAATCTCTCCAAGATCTACAAATATAAAATGAATTCAGAATTAATCCATGTTAGCTGGCATAATCTCTAGCTTGTGTAGCTTCTTCTTCCTCTTCATGAATAAAGATAGATTAAAATTCAGTTTAGACCATGGATTAGGAAACTAGTATATATACAAATTGACACCACTTTTGAGGGTGATAGCTAATAAAAGTTAAGATATACCAGTGTATATCCAACATTTTCATGCCTATATATATAACCCAGTAAAAACTTTGCACAAAAAAATAAGGCATTTGTAAATATTTACTAAACACAGATTCAATATCAAAAGAAAAACAGAAAAATCCCTAAACATATTCATACAGTGGGGTACTATAAACCAGCAAATAAAAATTAACACATCATGGGAGACTGAGGCAGGAAGATTGCAAGTTAGAGACTAGCCTCGTCAAACTGACAACTTAGCAAGACCCTGTCTCAAAATAAAAAATAAAAAGGACTGGGGTTGTAGCTCAATGTGAAGACCCTAGACTCAATTTCTAGTACCTTAAAAATAAAACAAACAAAACACATCAGAGTTACACTTGTCAACATGGATACAACTCATAAATTTAACACTGAATTTTAAAAAAGCAAGTTTCAAAAGTATTAAAGCTATTTACATAAACTTTAAAGATACACAAAATGACACTTCTTGGGAATGGCACAAGGACAATAGGAAAAGATAACCGCAGGAGAGCTGTGTGTGGTGGTGCCCACCTTTACCCAGGACTGGAGAGGCTGAGCTGGGAGGACAGAAGTTCACAGCCAGCCTGGGCTGGACAGTTAAGTTCAATGCTTGCCATCTCTTCTCAACTGGTAACATAGCATGTTTTACGATCAAAAGGACATGGTGCTTCCTCCAAGAAGCCTTCCATTTTCCAGCCCTCTTTTCTGAAACCCAACCAAGTGGCAGACACTTTCAAAGACCCAGGGCATAAGTGCTGAAACTGTATTTTCATGTGTACTGGCCTACAGCTCAGTGGTACAGTGCCTGATTAGCACATGTGAGGCCCTGGGGTCCATCTCTAGTACTATCACAAACAAACAAACAAACAAAAACAAAGACCAATGATGTTTGAGACTTAGTTCTGATTACAACTTGTTTTCAAACGAACATGAAAAAACTTCCCTGGATCCCTCTTTCCTGTTCTCTTGCTCTATCTCTTGTCTTTGTCTTTCCATTTTTTATTTTTGCAGCTGTCCCCTCCTCTGCCAGGGATACTTGGGTATAAGCTATACTTGTGTATAAGGTAACTGACAAATGAAAATTGATACATTTAAGGTTAAAAGATGATTTGATACAAATACATTTTGAAATGATTACCACCATTAAACTAGTTAATACATCACCACTTCACATTCACCATGGGGGAACTGTGATGAGACTACCTAAGAGCTATGGTCTAAAGAAATGTGAAATATAAAATATAGCACTGGATTATACTTTTTAAAAAAGTACTATCTCAAAATTAAAACCTTTGTGCATCAAAGGACACATCAACAGGATAAAAGTGACCCATGGAACAAGAGAGCTGCAAGCTACTTTTCAAAGGGGGTTAAGACCCAGAATACAGAAAGATATACAACTCAACAATGACAACAGAAATACCAATTTAAAAAAAAAAAAAGAACGCAGGAATTAAACACATATTTCTCTAAAGAGACATAAATGGTCAGGAAGTACATAAAAAGCTGAGTAATGTCATTAACATAAGGGAAATGCAAATTAAAACCATAATGAGATGCCACCTCACTCAGCAGGATGGTTACCACCAGAGAGAAAATAATAAATGTAGGAGAGGACATGGAAAAACTGGAAACCCTAGATTGCTGGTGGGAATGTAAAATGGTTTTTTTTTTTCTTTTTGTCTTTGTTTTTTTCCTTTTTATTGGTACCGGGGATCGAACTCACAACTGCCTGCTTGCAAGGCAGGCGCTTATGCCGCTGAGCTAAATCCCCAGCCCTGGGAATGTAAAATGGTATAGCCAGTATGACAATTCCTCTAAAAATTAAAAAGAGAATTATCATATGTTCTAACAATTCTGCTTTTGCGTTTATGTACATTCCAAAGTATTGAAAGCAGGGCCTCAAAAAGTATTCCTACATTCATGTCCACAGCGGTACTATTCATACTCGGCTGAAAGATAGGAGCGACCATAAATAGATGAACTGGAGAGGTGTGCTATACACAATGGACTACTATATCCAGTCTTAAAAACAATGTATTTTCTGATGTGCTACCTCACGAATGCACGCTAAGATTATGTTAAAAATATAAGTCACAAATCAGAGACCAGGATTCCATTCACAGGAGGTAAATTTACAGACAGAAACACAACAGTGGATGCCCAGGATTGGCAGAGGGGGGCATCAGGAAATGGGATGTTATTCTTTAATAGATTCCAAGTTTCAGTTTTGCAAAATGAAAAGCTTCCTGTGCATGGACACAGGTAAGGACAGCACAATGTAAATGGACCTAAAGCCACTGAATCGCATACTTCAAAATAGCTACGATTATAAATTTTGTTGTTTGATCATAATTGCAAAACAATTTAACGTAAGACTTCACTAAGCCTGCATAAGTAATTCTAATTTAGCCCTAATACTCATGTGACAGTCCCCCAATCCTAATTAGGACTTGAGACAACTTGAAATACAACGTCTCAACACACACAGCCTGTGCTGAAGCTGCCTACCAATTTGAGAGATAAGGTTGAAACAGGCAACCAACGTCTACCTCCCTGATTAGTTCTGGAGGGCTCTAAAATCGTATCTGAAGATGGTGGGATTAAAACTGGGTTAAAGGAGGTTGGCAGTGAAAAACTGCAAAATCTGACTGGCAAAGACCTTGCCGCAGGAAGCAGGGTGTTGTGGGCTTTGGGAATCAAATCGGGAGCAGGGCCTTGAGAATCTTCGCATCATGCAACCTTCTTCCTCGCTCAAAGCAGACAGGACAGACAGGACAGACGGCTGTCTGTGCATTTCTACGGCGCTTTACGTATTTCAGGACGCTTTCACAGGCGTTATGTCACTGACTCCTTCCCGGCGCAACCCAGGAGCATACAGGGTCGAAGGAGGAAGGTTTACGACTCGAAGTCGCTGAGTACTAAGGGGCAGCGCGCGGGGGTGGGGAAGGAGGGATTGCAAACTTTCCCAGGCCGAGATTGGCGTCCCCTGCACCAGCCGCTTGTCGCGGGGCTGCCCAAAGTAGCCAGGGCCTTTTTGGATGTCCTGGACTTGCTGACAGGCCAGGAAGCAAGCCCCACGGCGAAGGGTCGCTGCAGGGGACGCCAAAGAAACTACTGCAACTGGCAGCGTCGGGCGCGGGAGGTGGGCGGAACCACCCGCGGCGCCGTACTGCGCCGCCTAAGGCGCGCGCCGGCCAGAAGCGGGGGTCGGCCCGGGTCAGAGGGCACCATCTGAGAAGCGGGGATGCGGTGGGGTCCACCAAGGACAACAGCCCCGTATTCCGTACCCTTGATAATGAGGTGCGCTGAGCTCGCAGTCCCCAGTGAGTCCCTTTTCTTGCCGCCGCTGCCGCCCGGGGCAGCCTCACAGCCCACAGGGGTCTCTGTCCTTCCGCCACTCATCCTGACCGGCTCCGCCCACCCGCTGCCTCGTTGCGCATGCGCAAAGCGGGGCCGACCGAGTTCCAAGCGGTCGTAGGCGTTTGCGTCATCTCAGGGCGTCGAAAAGCTGAGTCAACTCAGTAAACAGTTCCGGAAGGGCGGCTGGTGGATAGCCTAGGATGAGAATAGACTGTAGCCGATACCGCCATGCTGGATGAGGGCAGATGCTCCTGGAGTAGAAGGTGCTTGAAAGTTCAGAGCTCAACTCCCTTATTCATTTCCCCGAAAATAAGAACTAGATGCAAAAGAACCTTGAAAACCAGAGATCAGAAATGCCAGCCCCAGGCATCTTACCCTAGTCTTACCTGCTGCCACTATTCTCTTGCTCAGTAACTACTGTATGAAGGCAGGTAACTGCGAGAATAGGCTGATCGGAGTTGGTATTTTTAATCTCTGGTTTTCAAGGCTCATTGTTTTCCAGCTAGGTCTTGGTGGTTTGGGGGAAACATGATTCTTTGCTAAACCTGTTGTGGTTTAGACAGATTGGGAGAAGGCCAAGTGCAGTTGCAGAATAATACAATACTACAAACATTATATTATCAAGTACAGCCAGCATCTTACAAAGCGTTTGACTTGTCACATTTCCTCATAGCAATTGGGAAGGGGCAGTTTTGTTTTATTTTGTGATGCTGGGGATCGAACCTAGCGTTTTGTGCATCCTAGGCAAGCGATCTACTACCGAGCCACATCCCCAGCCCCTATATATGTTTTTTTTTTCATAATAAATGAAGTAACAATGTTAGAAGGTAAAATAACTCAGAGGAGTTATTTATGAAACTCAGTTGTGTCCAGGTGAAGAAAAAAATCTGCCTTGGCTTTTGTATTTACATAATTTGAGCCATTTGTTCTATATATAAAGTAAAATGCATGTAATTATGAAAGGGACTGCTTTGCGAGCTGCTTTGAATTGATGCAGTAATGAAGAGACAACCGCAGGGTTGCCATGTACCTCACTGCTATCTTTTGATAAGCTCTAAAACATTATAATCACCCTCTGGAAAGGGTAATTCTTTTTAAAGCCACTTAATCTTCCCACATTTAGGAACTTCGCTTATTGCAAGTCTGAATTTCCTGGAGCCTGTCTTTTTAGTGTCTTTGAAATACTAAGCAACCTGAGGAAGTTCACTATAGGACAATGAAGTTAAGTACTTCTACTGTATTAAAATGCAAATTCTAGGTGGGCATTGTGAACTGTGTTTATAATCCTAGCACTCTGGGCAGCTGAGGCAGAAGGGTCACAAATTCAAGCTAACTTAGTGACTCAATAAGACCCTGTCTCAAAATAAATAAAAAGGCTGAGATGTAGCTCAGTGTGAAAGGCCTAGGTTCAATCTTCAGTTCAAAAAGAAAAATAAAAACATAAAAACGATTCTAGGCTCCACCTCAAAATTTGCCAGTTGATTGTGTATTAAATGATAAAAAGAAATTCTGGCTACAGTGGTTCAAACTTTGGAACCACACAGAACTGGATTCAAATTCTAGCTCTGCCACTAACTGCAGTTAATTTTCTGTAAAGTTACAAAACCAAATTTATCTTGTTTATCTTGCGGGGTTATCATGTTGATTAAAGAAGAGGATACTTGTAAAGCAATTTGTACAATGTCTGGCCCATAGTAAATGCCTCCGAAATATTTTTATTGTAATAATCCCCTCTACCTGCTTTAAAGCACTATATCTCCTCCTCTAATTTTACTCATTGTTCAGATATCTTTTACTTAATCCTTAAAAAATGTGTGTAACATGCTATCACACATCACATACCATATATTTATCAGTCCCTATATTTGTCTGAGGAGCTGAGGGGGATCGGTTATAAAACCACATTGGAAACTAAAATCATGATGGTGAAGTCCCTTATACAAAACTGTCATATATGCCTAGAGCTATTTTATATCCTCCTGTAGACTTTAAACCATCTCTAGATCACTCATAATACCAACACAATGTAAATGCGATGAAAATACTTGTTAGAGTCTATTTTCTAAAGGATATTGACAAAGAGCTCTGTACAAGTTCAGTACAGACTCAATCACCATAGATCTATCTAACTGCACTAGTGCATGTCAGGAACCATGTAATGGTTATAAATATTTTATCTGTGGTTGATTGAATCGGAGGATACAGAACCTTTTGCTAAGAAGGCCCACCTGAATTAAAATCCTCTTTTCCAGAGGAGGAAATGGAAGGTGACGGAAGGTAGCAGAGTCTCCAAAGAGAGTGGCAGTGAGTCCTGCCTACCCTGAACGCACTTGGAGCACAGTGCTCCTCCCACAAAGTGATGACATTTGTGGACTCTCCCCTTAGATCTGGGCTGGCCTCCTGACTTGACTTGCAGAAGATGGTGGGGGTGTATATACTGTGCTGGTTCTGGGCACTAAGAGACCCGACAGTTTTCTACTTTTGCTCTTTTGCCTGGAATTCAGGCTGTCTGGCTAAATGAGGCCATCGCAGAAGGCCTTGAGACATCACATGCACAGAGAGGCTGCAGGGGTGAGAACTGAAACTCTGCAGTCAACACACAGGCTGCAGATATTGAAAGAGACTTTTCTGGCAATCAGTCAGCTCAGTGGAGTCACGTGAACTCCACGCGGTGCCAGAATCTGCCAAGTCAACCCACAGTATTTGGAGAGAGAGAAATCATTGCTGTTTTAATTTACTCTGTATGTGTGCATTTAAATCACACCTACCTCTCACAGAAACAATTGCAGATGATTCAGTTTCCGTGTAGCCCAACCAGAGCCCAGGTTATGACCCAAGGTTTGCATTCCAGTCAGCTGTTAGAGGAAAGAGGTCTTTCTTCTATGCAATGACCATGCCAGAAATATATTCCTGCCTTTCTTTTTAGACACTCCTGTCATGCAGTGCTTTCCTTGTTCTTCTGCCTATCTATTTAGTAAGTATTCATTATGTAAAGAATTTGATCCTTAAATTCAGAAGGCCCAGGAAGGATCACCTCTAAGTCTTTGGAATCTCCTAAATAGTGCAAGTGTCTTTGTTATTCATGGTGGGCTCCATAGCCGAGGTTTATGCTGATGTCTCAGTTACTTTCTTGTTGCTGGTATAAAATACCCAACACCCACAAGTTAAAAGCAGAGATGATCATTTCAGCTCACAATTTGTAGAGGTTTCAGTCCACATTGGCTCCAAGGCAGGAAGGATGGCATGGCAGAAGAGAACAAGGTCATGGCATGGGAGTCAGGAAGTAGCAATGGGGGCATCAAGGAAGGATGAAGGATGTACACACACACACACACACACACACACACACACACACACACGAGCGTGCAACCTCCAGGCCATGCCTTTCCCCAGGCTTCACCTCCCTATATCATGCCTAGCTATAAACCCCTTGGGGAACTAATGCACTGGTATCACACACCTATGACCCAGGCACCTCCACCTCCCTAAGTCTCCTCTATGGGGGACAGCTGTCATGGTGGGCTCCTGGGTACCAGCATATGGCCATGTGAAAAAGAGCAATCAAGTGACTGGAAGGCTGGGGGCTTTGGGTTACAAGACCTACCCTGTCTCTGGGGAAAAGAGGCGCACCAGGCTGGGCACAGAGCTCAGTCACATGGCAGTGATTTGATCAACCGGGCCTACATGATGGGATCCCAGTGAATGACTCTGGCCCTGAAGGGCAGGTGGACTTCTTGGCTGGGAGTCATATGTCCATGTGCCAAGAGGATGCTGCTTTCTTGACATAAGTATGTCACATCGGAGGCATTCTCAGACGTCCCCCTGTATGGCTGGGTCCTGAGACGGAGCCTTTATAATAAAACTAGAATTGGAAGTAAAGCACTTAACTGACTTCTGGGAGTTACTTTAGTGAATTATCAGGCCAGGACAGTATAATAGACAGTAGGTCAGCAGTGCAGGTGGGCTGGGAACCCTGGAGTTTGTGGCTCATCTCTTAGGTAAAGGAACTCTGGAGGCAACCAGGCCTTCACCTTCTGAGGTCCTGGACAGTCAGTGAAGGTGTTTATAAGGCATGTGCTAAGTTCCTGACAAACAGGAACTCATTTAATCTGCATGGTGGTTGCTGTTAATCCTCACAGACTGTTTCGTCTGCACTTCACGTGTGGGAGGCTCAGGTTAGATGCTTGCCCAGCTCACAGCAGGGAGAAACCACTGTTCTCTCCCTATCAGTGTATGCTTGTGTTTCATCTTGGGGAACTGGTACCTGTGCTTACTGCATCTGGCTCATTTGCATTTCTCCTTCCCTCCAGTCTCCTCTTTCTTTTCTCCTTCCTCCCCAGGATTCATTCTGATTTCCCCAGTAAGTCTATCTTCCTGTTCCCTACCATCTCTCTCTTGCTCCTTCTCTCTATCTTTCTCTAAATTACTTATATTTTGGATCTCTCAGCTTAGAGAAATGTGATATTTAATCCTGGTTACTTCACTTAGTGCTATGGTCTCAAGATGCCTCCCTTTTCCTACAAATGATTGAAATGCATCCTCCTTTAGGCTAAGGAGTGCCCTGCGGGTGTATATGCCACATTTTCCCTAGCCATTTGCCTGTGATGGACACCTATTTCTCTGTAGGTCTCTGTGTGGTGGGTGAAGAGGCAGTAGGGGGAGACTAGGAGAGAAGGAAGAGAGAAACCATACTCACTTTTAACAGACTTGTGAGATTTTTATTTTTACTTTCAATGACAAACATCTAGTAGGTATGTGCTGGGCACCAGCCATGCGCCCAGCTCGGTGCTAGGGAGGAGCGGCCAACAAGACCTCCTGAAGCCTCTTCCTTCCTTCCTGCAGTACACAACCTAGCATGGGCCGTGAGGCTGGTACACGGTTGCCTGGAGGCACAGGAGCAGGCTGTCCTCTGGTCCCACAGGCCATGGAGTGGCTGTGTTCTCTGGGATGCCCAGGGCTACAAACTCTTGTTTTTTACCCCCTTCTCCAGAAATCTTTAAACTGCAGCGCAGACAGCAAGGAAAGAATCCACTGGGAGCAGTGTTGGCTGTGCTATTCTGTTGACCCCTTCCTCTTTTGCTTTGGACTTAGAGAATCTGAGACCCTGGAAGATAATATGGACTCTCCACCACCTCCCGAAGGGTTTGTTAGCTCCCTGGACGGATGAAGCTTTTCCTGTAGTTTTAAAAACAAAACTTGTATTGAGGTAGCTAGGTGTCCACACAGTGGTGAAAAGTACTGGCCAAAGTGTTCGTGGACACATTCGCTAGTTTTCCTCCCTTGGTAACACTTTGTAATGCTACTCTTACAACCAGGATATCGACCGTGATTCCATCCAACAAACTTACATTTCACCAGTGTTACTTGCACTCAATGTATTTTATACAATTTTACCATACACGGAGGTTCATGCATCTGTTATCAATCAATGAATATATTGAACACTTCTGACTTCTGATGCTATAAAGGAGCCACCTAAAGTAACTTCATGTGTGTCACTAGGGATGAACCTAGGGCCTTGGAATAGATGAGCCCTCAGGGACTGAGCTACACTCCTGCCCCATTTATTGTTTTCTATTTTGTGATCAGTTCTCGCTCAGCTGGCTCGCTCAAACTTGCCATCCTCCGGCCTTCGCCTCGTAGTAACTAGTATTACAGGCAAGCCTCAACATCCCAACCCAGCCCTCATCGTGTCTCTTATGATGCCTACCTTCTGTCCCACTGCAGTCCCTGCCAGCCTATAATCTATCCACTTCTAAAATGTTATCATTTAAAAAGTTATGTAAATGAAGTCACGTACTATTTTGTGTTTTTCAGAATAACTGTTCTTTTATCACATCACTCCACACAAGATCATTTTTCAGAGAATCCATATCAGATACAAACGTAAGCATGGAATTACAGATTTTCCAAATATTGGGCTTTTTTGAAGTCAATACATCTAGATATTGGAATGCTATCAATTTAGCAGAATTCTAACTTCAGGAGAGATCTGATGTCCTCATCCTATATTGAAACTTATAAAAAATGAAATGGGCTGAGCACAAAGCCCAGAGGTAGAGCAGTTACTTAGGGTGCTAAGGCTCTGGCTTCCATCCCCAGCACCAATACAAAGGGTGATTTTTAAAAAAATGGCGATTATTTAAGTTTTAAAAATTATTATAGTAAAAGAAACTAGGCCATGAATATCCCCTCAAACTATTTCCCTCTTTTGAACCCACTTATCCCATCAGTCATGCGATGCTCTGAAACAGCTCTGGAAGTCCTCTCTCATCACTGTCTTTTGGGAAGAGCCAGAAGTTGCATGGTGCCAGGTCCAGTGAATAAGATGGATGAGGACACATTTCCTGGTCTTATTTAACAAAATTTGCTGCAAATCACTTCAGAAAGTGGCAAGAATGATGCGCTAAGTGGGTTCATAGCAAGGGGAAGTATTCTGAGGGGGATTAATGGCAAGGTGTCTGTTGGTATAATAAAAATTTTATATTTGAACTTCCACTGTAGTGTTTGATCACCCCCATACCTAAATGCTTAATTACATACATGCTGGGAACTTAATTAAGTTCATTCCTCATCATAAGCCCATCAAAGGTAAGCATAGTTGACAAAGTATGGGTGACGGGACTTCTAAGTTTATGTTGCTTTTTATCAAACTGACTGCATGAGATTTCTTGGGGAACGTTTTCTGTTGGCATTACTTTTCATCTTTTTTTGTCTAGTCGATTTTCAAACAGGGTGACAAAGGCTAAAAGGCAAAAACTGATAAAGGCAAGGAGCGGGTAGTTTAAGAGTCTTTCGGGATAAGACACTGTACATGACTCCAGTTCCTCGAGTTTAGGAAAGGCATGTGTCACACTTGGCTGGAATGTCAGTGCACTGTGGAGCAGAGTGCTGTGAACTGGCATTGGTGGTCTTTGGGTGGCAGCAGAGTTTAAGTTCAGCACTGAATCTTCCAGCACCTAGTTCTCCCTAGAGACACTTCTGATGAAGGCAGCATTGAAGAACACACAGTGCTTCGCCGTTGGAGCTGTCACGGAGCAACCGCTCAGGTGACAGACCCACCTCACGGGAGTACAGATGCCTCCACTGTCACCCTGCTAATGCCGTGAAACATTTGGCTCAGCTGTGCAAAAAAGATGAAAGTGTGAGCTCTCAGATGTGCGCAGCTGCTCTCAGTCAGTGCCCTAAGCACTGGCAGATGTGAACCGGCTCACCGTGTGGTCATCCCACTGGCAGCATTAGAGTAGCCTAGGAACTTGTCAGAAGTACAACCTCCTGAACCGGAAATTCAAATTGGAGCTGAGAAATTTGCCCTAAGAAGCCTCAGATGATTTCCACACATGCTAGTGTCTGAGAACCCCTGCTTAAGTGCCATCTGTCACCTGCCCCCCCCATATCTGGTGATGCAGTTGACTATTGTAGCTGCCCCATCCTTGCAGTTTTGTTTACTAGTGTTTTGGTTACCTGAGCTCAAATCTAGTATAAAAATATTCATGGACAATTCAAGAAACAAACAGTTCATAAGTTTTAAACAACTTTCATTATACTGTTAAACTGTCCTATTTTATGAGTTACTATTAATCTCTTACTGTGGCTAATTTGTAAATTAAACTTTATCATGGGTAAGGATAAGAAAAAGCATAACCTTTAGTGCTGACCCCAAAGGGCCATATATCTAAAGGCTTGGTTCTTAGCTCAGGGTTACTGGAAGGCAATGGAACTTTTAAGGGTCTGGTGTGGAAGTTTTTAGGTCATTGGTGTACATCTCTGAAGAGCATTGTGGGGTGTCTCTTGTTCTTATTTTCTGTCTCTTTCCTTCCTGTCTGCCATGGGACAAGCGGTTTGCTTTAACCTGTGCTACCTGCCATGATGTGTTGCCTCACCACAAACTCCAGAGCAACTGGTCCCTGATCCCATTTCTGAAACCTCCAAAACCGTGAGCCAAAGTAGCTGCTTCTCTTTAAGTTGATCATCTCAGCTTTTTGTTACGGTAATGAGGTTAACTGGTACTGGGGTTTCAGGCATCCACTGCAAGTCTTGCAATGTATCCATGGTGATCAGGGAAAGGTAGATAATGCATCAGTTGTTTTAGTCAAGTGTCACAGCTCAAGTCACCTGGTAAAAACAGCCAGTACTGGAAACCCAGTGGGGCCAGTCTGAGAGTTTAAAAAATCTCTTTAAGATGTGTATGTGTGGCAGGCCAGGAAAAATGGGGCAGTCATGGAAGGATAATTTACCTTTCATGAACAGACTAATTTATGGATTGCTTCAGAAGAACTTTGGAATCTGTAATCAGGTGATTGAAAGTTTCTCGTCTTGATCCAAGTAAGCCTGTGGCTTGACTGTTTAGAGCTATGCCCTGTCAAATTAGTTGTATGGCAACTGTACCTCAAACTTAACTCAGACAGACAGGCCTGCCAGGCACAAATTTCTCAAGGAAATGATATGAGGGAGGACAAGAATTGTCCACAGCAAGACTATGAGGACAGATGACACTCAGCAGGAATGGCAGGCCAAATCTGCAAGATCCATAATGCAATTGGCAAGCCCTGGGGATCTGGCCTCGTTGAAGTGGAAGAGACAGCGCGTAGGAGCCATCAAATTAACTTACCAGGCCGGAAAAGAAACAAAGATTTCAACCCCCAGCCCCCTGCAAGAAACAAAAGTTTGAAAAATTAAAATATTCTCAAAGGAATAATGATAATGGAAGCAGAGATCCTGGAGACATAATATCAAAAATGGCCAACACCTCAGATTCTTCTGACTTCCCATCTACCTTCTTTGGCCTCTCTCCCCTAAGTGAAAGATGAATTTTTGCTAGATTAGGTAGCCGTTGGAATTAGTTTTATTCACTTGTGGTATTGGGAATAAAGGCAGAGCCTGCAGGAATATGGGCCCTGCAACAAGTAATCATTATTGCAAAATCAAATTCCCCATCTCATCTCTGATATGCCTGTGTGTAACCCTAGAGCTGGCTTCACAGTGTTATAAATCCAGCATACAAGACATGGAACAGAGGGATATGGAGCCCCCTGTGTATCTAAAAGCTCTGCCCAGCAAGAGAGAGATATATGATGCTAACTTTCTCCCCATTGCTTTTGCAATAAAATTCACCCAGAGCTCCAGGAAGAGTTAAGAATGTAATTCCACATCAATAAATCAAGACTAAAATTAAGATGGCCAGATATGTAGCAGCCTGCTCAGGTGTATGGAGAATTTGAAATTTAGTGCCGTGGTAATGGGTAGCAGCAGATTATCTAATTATGGAGAGAAAGAAGAAATACTGCTCTCTGGGGTAAAAAGCTAAATGCTCTAATCCATTAAACCACCATATCTCTGCCAAAGCTAGATTAATATTAAAGTTCATGTAACATGTGCTTTTTTTTAAGGAAGGAAGTCAAATGTTAGGGAAAAATGTAAGTGAAAAAGCTATAGCTCATGGTGTTTCTGATTTGACTTCTTGTCATGTCATGTAGCTGTGCATTTTATCTTTTGGTGTGATGTCCATCCAGCTGATTATAACAGAGTTCTATTCTTTTCTAACCGTCTATGTGCTTAAATTTTTATCCACATATCTTGAAGCTACTCTGAACAGACCTTTAGCTGGGGTGTAATGAATCAGATATCCTTGTAAGAGGAGCTGAGGATATGATGCTCTAGCCGAGTGATCATTCCCTTTCACCCTCCTACTTTCCTGCCCTGGTCTCAGTGGGAAACCTGCTGGGCCTGAAGACGACAGTGGTTAACCATTACTTTGGGTAAAGTCTATGAGGGACCGGAAGTTTTAATCAGAATAAAAATGACAACTCCTCATACAGTAGTCTCTCTTCACCCAAGGTTTTGATTCCCATGATTTCAGTTTCCTACGGTCAACTGTGGTCCAAATATATTAAATAGGAAATTCCAGAAATAAACCTCCCATAAGTTCCCATAAGGAACTGCTCTGGGTAAACTAATGATGAAGTCTTGCCCTGGATGTGAACTATGTTTACCAGCATATTCATATTATATGCTACCCACCCAACCAATAGTCACTTCCTTATCATACCAACCACGTGACATCAATATATCCTAACTGCTCTGTCACCAGTTAGCACTGTTAATCTTACTGTGCATGATTTATAATTAAGCTTCGTCATATGCATGTATGATAAGGAAAAACAAAATATATAGGGCTCTGTAATATCTACACTTTCAGGTATTAGGTGGGAATTTTAAAGTGAGTTCCCTTGTGAAGGGAGACTACTAAAGCTGTTGAAACTCAGTCATTTTTACTGCTGTACTGGCCGGGGATGGAATGTTTCACTGGGGAGGTTAAGATCCTAGATTGACTTTCACTCTCGCAGTGATGTCAACTTTCCTACCGATGGGACATAGCCTCCAGGAGGGGCTTAGGATCACACAACATCATTAAATACTTCATGAGGCCTTGAGTGCTCCGGGTATAACTCTGCCTATGGACAGTCTTCTGACATTGCTTCTATTATTTCCATGTGTTTTAAAATTAGTATGTAGCCAAGGACATAATATAGCTCAGGGGCATAAGTGCCTGCCTGGCAAGTGCAAGGTCCTGAGTTTGATTCCTGGTACAAAAACAAAACAAAACAAAACAAAAAATTAGTATGTACTGTAATTAATGGCTAAACTTTTGACTCCTTGACTGATCTTATCTGGGATTTTTGTGGTTCCTGACATTTGCAGATGGAATGGGGCATATAGGATATTCAAATTAGGCAATCAAATCAACTAGTGATACTATGGGTGACAGGTTATCTTCTGACCTCAAAACCATTTAATTCTTACTCACTGAAGCATGGTCCAAGTGAGACGCTGGTTAACTGTGAGGTTCTGCCTTCTCTGGATCCTAAATTAACATGTGATAAATTTAATGTTGTATAACATCCAGCACAGAACACAAAGCACAATTTTAATTTACTTTTAGAGAAAGCTTCATGCACTCAGCTTTAGGGACATGTTCACACACCACTGTGCTGTAAACTCCCAAAGGGCAAGGCTGTAACTGAGTTATCCCCAAGGGCCTAGCAGTGTCTGGTGCACACAAGGTGCTAAATAAACATTTTGGGAGGGATGATTAATGTTACAGCAAGAAAAAAGGCAAGCGTGCACACACACAGATGGCTACACTTCCTTAGTCTCTGATCATCTACAAACAAAAGGAATATAGTGTGGTTTTTTTTTAAACTTAAAGATGTGAGGATCAGATTTCAAAGACAATATTAGTTTACGCTTTCCCCAAGTCACAGGATGCTTGGCCAGTCTGTCTTGCCTGAAATGAGCTCCCGTGCTGAATAGGGGGCACTTCAGGGATGGCAGGTAGAAATAACTTAACACTTGGCTTCAATGAAAGTGCAGTTTGTTCCTTTACTGATCACTCTCTGTGTGAAGTAGTCTAATAGATTCTCATTGCAAACAAAAAAGCAATGAGATCAGTAACCCTTACCCTGATTTTGAGTAACTTCAGGGATGGAGATTTATTCAAGATCTCATTATTGGTATGTGCTGAAAGTGATGTGGTTTGACTCCACTCTTTTACCAAACTGATTTCCTGAATTCTTAACTCCCCTACCACAGAGTTTACCATTTGAAGTATACAGGACAAGGCTTTTATACATTCACAGAATACACATTTATTTTAACCAATACCTACAGCAGCTTTTTTTTCTGAGGTCGGTAAAAGTGATTTCACAAATTGCAAAGCAGAATTTCACTAGTACACCTGTAAAGTGATTTATAGGTTAAAACAGTTAAATAAGCGAATTCCTTTAAAACACTTAGAACAGTGTCTGATACAGAATAAATATACAATAAATGTTAGCTATAACCACTACTGTTAAAAGGGAATTACCAGACCATTGTAATTATATTTTGTGTATTTCAGGATCCTGAAATTAGCTTCAGAATTATGGAAAGTACCTTGTGGTCACTGAAAAGCCACTTTATTCTATCTCAATTCTTTATAAATCCATGATCCATGTCAATAATTTAAGACTTTATTTTTTTTTTTTAACCACTTTGCATTCTGAGATCTTTTTTTCTTTTCTTTTTTTTTCCGAGACAGGGTCTTATTATGTAGTTTAGGCTGCCCTTGAGTTCAGAATCCTGAATTAGCTTCAGAATTATGAAATGTACATTGTGGACATTGAAAAGTTATTCTGTCTCAATTCTTTGTAAATCTGTGATCCATGTCAACAATTTAAGACTTTCTTTTTTTAACCATTTTGCATTTTGAGATCTTTGTTCTTTTTCTTCTGAGATAGGATCTTATTATGTAGTTTAGGCCGCCTTTGAGTTCAGCAGGTAGCCTAGGCTGGTCTCAAACTCAGTGATCCTCCTGCCTCAGCCTCTCTAGTGCTGGGATAACTGATGTGGTCCACCATGCCTGGCAGCAGAAGGTATTTTCTTTTTTTTATATATATATATTTTTTGGTCTTTTTCAATTTTTTTATCAGTACCAGGGATCGAACTCACGACTGCCTGCTTGCAAGGCAGGCGCTTATGCCGCTGAGCTAAATCCCCAGCCCCAGAAGATATTTTCTAATGTAAGCACCACTCAGCCGTTTCCTGAGACATGCCTCACTAGCACCCTTCTTCCCCAGGGACAAGAACAGCCTTCATTCAGGTGGCACTGTGCTTACTGAAGAATGACACTTCTGGCCTTCCGCCTAGTGGTGGTGGCCCAAGAGCACATTCCAAGAAAGGTGGTCTGACTTAGCAGAGCTCCCGATGGCCCTCTAATCTTTCTCTGGATGTTAATCAGGGTTGGTAGCTGGAGTTCTGGCACTGATCCTAGAATGTAAATTTAACTTAAGAATGGAAAGAAATCGCTTGTTCAGTACAGAGCCAAGACAGGACTTACAAATATGGACTGTCTAATCTGCATGTTTTCTAAATGAGCTAAACACAATTCTCTTTGGCATTATACTTGGGCTTCTTGCTAGGTACAACTGTACGTAATTGCAATTTATACTTATGTTTCTCACAGAAAACTCAGATGGGTCTAGAATGGTGCATTCTTTAACAAACCCATGTTGAGCACCTGAGGAGTGCCAGGCACTGTTTTGAGGGCTGGATATGCAAGGGGATAGATAGCCGCTGCTTTCAGGAAAGAATAGAGAGAATAAAAAGACTGTACAGTGAGTTCCACTCTAGAATCAGGGGCCCAAGGGAACTGGTGCTCAGGACACACTTAACCTCGGAGAGGACGGCACAAACTTAATATGGAAAAAGTTACTAAGTAAGAAAGCACATTTCAGGAAGCTAAGTGCCAGACACAAAGAACCCAAGATGTACAGTCAGGAGTTGTTTCCCTCAGGACACTGAGAACATCATCAAACCAGGGATGGCGAGACTGAGAGCTTTCAAAGGTACTAACAGCCTGCAAGCCATCATTCTCATCTCCGCCATCTCTGCATCCTCTGAGACCTAAGCAGTGGGAAGTCTTGGCACACAGCGCTGGGCTGTAACTGTTAGATCTATGGGTGCACTTGGACAAGGAACAGAGTGGCAGATGTAAGGATTCCAAGGGTGTAAGCGTCACAGAGTTGACGGGGAAGAGGAGGGCATTAGCACAAAGGTGACTGTCACCTGCTTCAGCAGAGTGCAATGGCTGGGATGCGAAGGCTGGGTGTCAGCCCCAGCTGTCCCGCTTCTCTCCTCCTGCTGTGCAGTGGAAGAGGAGCCTGAGGCTGATGCCGCAGGGCTTGCGGGCAGCAGACCAGCTGGGAGGGGTCTGCAATGCCAGACAGGCAGACGGCACTTGCCCTATCATCTGCGTTATAACTCCTAGGACGAACTTATGCCCCAGAGTTTCTGAACATGAAAATATGAACTAAAGGGCCACTTTATAAAATTAAAAATGTTTCTACAGGCAATGAATCATGAAATTCAATCCTGCAAAAACAGTCTTGCCTTATTGGCCTATTAAATCTCTTGCCTCAGTAAGATAAAAGGCAAACATAGGGCAGGGGCAGACTTTATAATCCTCACTTTCTTATAAACAAGCAAAAATTAAATTGCCTGGAGAAGAGAATGGAAACTAATCTTTACTGATAGCTATGGGTTATACTTTAGGCTTTTCCACATATACTGTCTCTTAATCCTGCTCATCTATAAAGCTTGTTGATTTTTACAGATCAACAAAATAAGGTTCACCGCTTCACTTAAAATCAATAATGGCCATTAAGTGACAAAAGCAGGACCCAGCAGAAGTGCTGTGTAATTCCTACGCAGCTGCTCTTTCCTGGGGAACTCTGAGTCGCACACTGCGGAGGGAGACTGAGCATGATCCGCTGGGAAACATTCCACAGCAGTAACCAGTAAGGGGTCCAAAGACTTTCCCTCTCCTTTGAAAAGAGAAGCTCCTTGGTACTTAGTAACTGATTATTCATTCAGCTGAAAGAGTTACAAAGTATGTAGGCCTGTTAATAAAGCATCTTTGTTTTTCACAGTACTGCTTTAGCAGCCTTGCTAAGACAGCTCACTTCCAGTTTAGTAATAGATTCAAAACTGGCGGAATGCCCATCTCCTCTGCCACCTCACACCCTAGCAGCCCAACACCAGAAGAGAATCATTAACTCACGAGGAATGTCCTTTATTGGGTCTCCTCCAGGGCAGGGTGGCAGTTAGTTTTGCCCCAGTGAATACTGAATACAGGAAAGAAACAAACAAGTTTTTTTGTTTACTTTAAAAACCATTCACGTGCTCACATAAATAGCTGAAAACAAATACATCTGTCTTCCTTTCTGTACCACCGGCATAATTTACCACAGTTTTTAATACACTACTATAAATATTGCTAAGAGGAAAATGAATTTTAAAACATGAAAGGAGTTAATAAATACCCAAGTAAGTCAACCATTCAGAGGACGATCTGAATTTGTTTTACGATTAAGCCACTGATTTGCAGCCTTTATTAAAATAAATTCACCTATGAAAACAAGGTAACTTATAGTTGGATCAACTTTTTTTTGACGGCAGTTGAGTTTTTACATAAAAAATGGCAAGACTTCAACAAATGAACGAATAAAACATTCAGACACGAGTTTACACTTTAAAAAAAGTCTATCAGCTCCAACAAATACACATGACTGCACATCAATTTATGTTAGTCCTGTGTAAAGGATACACTTCCCACTTAAAAACACTTTGTATCACGCTTCTGCAGGGCATGGGGAACTTCTAGTGGGAGGTGGCGTACAGTCTGTTCTTGACGAAGACAACAGTGGACAGATGCTGCCTGATGCCTGGATAGTGCTGAATGTGACAAAACCAGCGAGACACATTAAGATATTTTTCCTTTTCTTGGACTGTCAGGTCAACCTGAGTAGAGATTAAAAACACACACATAGTATCAACAATGTACCATAAGTAAACTATATTTGATGACTGAAAAAACCAACAGTTCTCAAAAGCCAACATATTTAAATAAAAATTTCAGCTACTTGGGAAAGCTATGTAGTTGTTTAATACATTTATGTTCAGTTTTTTTGTTTTGTTTTGTTTTTTGTCTTTTTCCTTTTTATTGGTACCGGGGGTCAAACTCACGACTGCCTGCTTGCAAGGCAGTGCTTATTCCGCTGAGCTAAATCCCCAGCCCCATTTATGTTCAGTTTTAAACCATATGTTTTTTTCTAGGGAAATACCAAGTTTTCCATAGACGCAAAATTTATATTAACCCAAGGTTTGGAGGCCCAAAGAGTTTCTCATTTTATTAGAATAGAAGATGGGAGAAAAGGGTAGCTTCCGAAAGTCTAGGATAGAGAAACAGCAAAAAAAGGAAAGATTTATTGACATCTAACATACTAGAGAGAGGGAAAAAACATGCACACATCACACTTCACAAATGCTGGCTACTTCCACCTTTCTAGTGACCTCTGAGGGAAACCTCCAGACAGTGATCACTGCTGCATCAGGAAATTCTCTCCCGAGTCACATACTCAGATGAAGGCGGCTAAGTAAAAAAGAACACACCCCCTAAATTCTGCATGCCATAAAGCTGAACTCTTTTAGTAGACGCAGCAGTTCATAGCATTTACTATCAGGCTACAAGGAGGCCTAGGACCTGGTTAGGTGCCTACCTAGGTGCCAGTGGGCTCAAATTCCCAAGCAGGTGACTCCAGGATTCTTCTCTAAGACAAATTTTTGAATTACTAGGCTTTATCACCAAAGAGAAAGCCAGCAAGGAGTAGTTCTTCCTGTTACTCATTTAACACACACTGCAAATCTGTACAATACAAAGGGAAAAGAAAAACAAACCCTAAAACTTAGGCACCCCATGAGTGACCTCATCAGTAGCTGGCTTGTTGGGGGACGTCTTATGGGTTTTCAGAATTTAATCTATACTTCTGCCTACAGGCAAACACGCTGCTAAGTTACTAGACTGACAAAAGTCACATCGATCTCAATAACTATTACACAATCTAATGTAATACTAACAATAAAAAGGTAGACTGTATTTTCTTACAAAATGTCTAACTGAACATTTGTTAGCTGTTTACTTATATTGTTAGTGAGCTTCACTGCTTTGTTTACATAAAAAGTATATACTTCAGGTTTTAGTAACACACAGAAGCCCTGCACAGAAGCTTGGTAACAAATTATAGAAATACATTCATCTTGGCTGAGAGGGGGATAAGACTGCACAGTTAACAGGAAGACGTTACTGTCCCTGTTTCACCTACAAAGATAACACTGAGTCCACCACATAGAGACAAGCTAACATATTAGTCACACAGACTGGCCAAGAAAGTCTTTTCTCAATGTAAAAGCTGCTTTACTAACAAGAGAACTGTTTCACATATTCCTAATTATCAGGTTACAATAAAAGGAGTATCCAGCATACTTAAATAGGAGGCACTAAGCAACTGTTTATGGAACAGTAATTAGTTTGTATTTCAAAATATTTTGGAAAATATTTTGTAAAAGAGCTAATTTTTTGTTCCTTTTCGTAAATCTTAATCACAGGTAAATTTCACCAAGGACTGCAAGCATTTTTTCAAATGCTGGAGCCTAAAGGCCTTGACAGTTCTAGGGAGGTGCCCAACCTCCTGAGGCACAGCCAGCTCCCTCCCTGGAAATGTAACTGGGGACGGGTGCGGGGCTCACTGGCAGGGCCTGTGCCGGCCGTGCTCAAGGCCCTGCGTTCACTCCCTAGTGCTATAAAATAAATACATGAAAAGTGCAACCAACAGAACAATGAAGCTGCAAATCTAGACAGACTGGGAAACAGAGGTTGGTTTTCTTGTAAAAAAATAATTATTTAAAACAGCACCAAAAAAATTTAGCAAACCTCTTTGCTGATAGTTGAAGCAATTAGATGTAACAAAAACTTTTATTCTAACTTGATTTTGTATTTTTGCTGAAATGCATGATTTTAATTTGACTTCAGATAATTTTTTAGTCCTTTCAGAGTTCTTTTAAAATCTCTGTTTAGCCATTTTGTGGAATATTATTTTTAGAATAAAGTTAAAACACACAGAGGACTAAATATTTCTTGACCTATGCTTAATTTACACATCTGGATTTAGAACCACATGAAAAGGGGAAACACATACACAATATTAATATTTCTATTTCGGAACGGCATTCGTCACTCCAGGACTAGCAGCAGGTTGCCATGAGGTCCATTACTTAAAACACTAACACAACATTCAACACAAGGCAAAAAAAAAGGCAACTGAGAACATTTCACATTTGGGGTCTCTAATGTAAGGACTGTGAGCACAATGAAGGACAAAATATTTTTTATTTCAAAACCTCCTAAAGCTTCTATCATCTAACTTATTCCAGTATTTTTACCAATGTTTCTAGTTGACCTAATTTCAGGAATGTAATCTTTACTAATGTTTCTCAGAAAAATTTGCCAGAAATACAATGGTTTTTTCTCAAAGGTATCACTTTAACCTCCTTTCACAGCTTAACCTTTGGAATTTATCTGAGTCAGAAAATTATGACAGACCTCAATTTGTTATCTCTGTGTAGACATTCTACATATGAAAGTACTGTAAACAAACAAAACAGCACAATGCTCATCAGATTTACTATTTTTAAGACTTTTGGATGCAGTCCCCTGGACTATTTAATACTGGTTTTCCATCACCCCTTTCTCCTTGGCCAACGTATTTTCCCCTTTCTTAGAACAGGAAGTGCTATGGAATTGTGCTGGTCACTCACTACTTCCCGTGTGTCACCGGTCTGTGTGCCAGGGTCTGAGGTGTTGCCTGGCTTCTGGCCTAAACTTTTCTCTCTGTTTACACTGGCACGCCACAATTACTTTGAACCTTAAAGCCAAACAGATCATATTCGGAATCACTAATTTTCCATTGAAGACAAGTGAAAAAGACGTCAGGTGACCCGCCTCAGTGCAGCGCTGGCTTGTGACTCATCCAACTGGTAGCAGGCAGCTTTTGTGCTTCTCCGTGGCTCTGCAGCCATCCTCCTCGTACTTTTCCTTTCCTTCTTAAAGAACCACGTATTCCCCTGGTACTTGGAACTTCAGAACAAACGTATTTCAGCTGATAACAATCATACAGTCAAGCAGCACAGAACATTACAAAGAGTTTTAATAATCTCAAGTAACAGTCTGTGCGTAGGGACTACTATCTGCTAGTGAAATCACTCCAAGCAGGCAGTGAGTCACTGATATTACAATCAGCACCACACTAACGGCAGGGCCAACAAAGGCAGCACAATGTAACATTTCTCAAAGGAATTAAATAAGACAGGCCAGATTTCAGAATGGCTCAGACACTGCCAGAACTGGGCTCACAATGAAACGAAGCACTGGGATTACTGATGGCTTGAAGCTTCCTTGCAATTCTGCTGATTACAAATCAAGCGTGCAACAATATGAACAACTAAGTGAAGGAATGCATGAAGCCACAAATAAATATACCGCTAAACCGAACAAGGACCCTGCTGAATGCAAGCAGATGGCCCATCTGGATTTGGCATCTCCTTACCTGAGTAACACATAGCAATCTGGAAAACTGTCACCGTGTAGGTTTTAGTCTGTGAGGCCTGTTCCATGATAAGATCTTTATATGTGAATATTTTTGACTGTACCCTGGACCAGGGAGGAAAAGACTCGTGGTAGGAACAAAGGAATAATCAGCAGTTATTTGGGTATATTCCACTCAGCGCTGTTTTGGAAAAGGTAAGCATACATTTAACCATATCCTCATCACAATAAAGAGGGTGTATTTTTCAAAATGGAAACTGTAAAGAGGTACAGATGCTTAACTATTGTTAGGTAACTAATTTTAACATGTGGAACTGTGTAACTTGTCTGCCTACAAACCAAATGCCCTCCAGGGCACCTAGACCCATAATTAAACAACTGTACAGCTGGGGCTGGACTGTGTTGTGTTACGGAACTATAACAGTCTTCACTGTGCTGGCAAAGAAATGCCACACAAATGCCTTCCTTTTTTTAAGAGTACTCCCCATCACATGACCTGCACAAGTCCTCCAAGAGGAAATTGTAAATACACACTTGGTTTGTAAGAGTTACACTTTATGATCATCTAATTAGACAGGGGAAATGTTCTCATCATAAGGATGGCCTGATGCTACAGGAAGCCAGACCGTGGGAGGCCTGATGGGCATTTACTGGCTTGCCTATGGTTGCCATGCATTGCTAAGTGTTTTAAAGAGTTAACTAATATCCCTCCTGCCACAGATGAATATGTGCACGTAAAAGGCCAACAAGACTGTTGGTGTTTCAGATCCAAACTGTTGGTGAACCCCTCTGTATGGCAGCCTTAATTACAATAGCATAATCTTGCCAGGTTAATTATGGACTTCTCCAAGCTGAAAGCAGTTGGTTTGCTACCAGGAGATACTTAGATACCTTAGCAGCAAATCCTGTTTACCTTGGAGGCTTTTTGGTTTAGAAATGAGGGAAGCTGTGCCATGTCACCATTCCAAAGTCAAAAAGCCACTAAAAATATATTGAACCTAGAATGGAATAAAGAGGCTGATGTGATCATTGTATTTCAGCTCTAATTCAACTTTCTTCACATTTAAATAAAATTACTTTGATTTAATTATACTGATGAAGATAACTACAATTACATTTCCACTATAGATACAGAACACAAAATAGGAACTGTAATTGGTATGAAGTGCTGTTTCTGTAATTCCAGGAAGCACATAGCTGCCCAAGTTAGTGTGCTCAGAGCTGATGGTGGGGAGGGGGCAGCTAAGAGAATGCGACATGATCCCCTCTGTTTCCTTATTTTGTTTAAAGTCAGTCCTATCCCTTCTTGATGCTCCAGCGGAGTAATGACTAGGCCCCTTTATAGCCAAGGGTACTGTTTGGGATGAGAATTCCTAAGATCACTGTTTTATAAGCAGCATTTATAGTCACACTTCCAAGATTTTTAAAATGAGAATTTCCTGGTGTAGTCAAGGCTGTTGACTGCAGATGTTGCAGATGATTCCTCATCCTACTTTCCCTGCCTCCTTACAAGATCAAATTACTTTTAACCAGAAATTAGCACTATATTCCATTTTCTCTAACTCACTATTTTCAGGTAAAAGTTTTATTTCCTCAATGAAATTAACAGTTCTTTGAAAATAGTGTCTTCTACTTTTTTTATGTCCTTGTCAAGTCTAGCAGAGTGGACAAATCTAGCAGGGTCTCTATAAATGATTTTAAACTTACGGTATGAGGAGTTTTGTACTAAGTCAAGGTAGGCCCTTATACTATGATACAGAACTTAACACCATTACTATGTTTGAGGAATAATTCTTAAAGTCACGTAAATCCATACTAAGAGATTATATTGTGAGTGGCAGAACTAAGAATATAGGAAGATTACCTGTGGGGTATGAGTTCCAGAACCCCCTGAAGATACTGTAAAATCCAGTTACTTAAGTCTCTTACATAAAATGGAACAGTTTTTGGATATAACCTACACACTTCCTCTTGGGTACTTTAATTATTTCTGGATTACTTATAATGCCTAATACATTGTAGATGCCATAAATAGTTGTTATAGTGTAAGAAGAACAAGAAAACAGTCTCTATGTTCTGCACACATGTAATCCTTTTTTAATCATTACTTTGTAGTATTTTCAATCCGTATTTGGTTGAATCTGCGGAGGTGGAAGTCGCAGATGCAGAGGGCTGAATGCAACTATATCATATATTATGGTTTACAGAGGACTCCCTTACAATTAAGACACTTGAGCGAGAAGATCTGGCTTGTCGCGGTCCTTCCAAAAACTAAGCTTGGTGCCTTTGTATAAATTACTTTCCATTTTTGCTTTATTTTTTTGTAAAATAATTTCTAACCATTTTTTTCTCTATAAAAGGAAAATAACACTAATCCTGTCTCCTTCAGTTATGAGATATAATGAAATAAATGTAAAACTGCTTGAAAAGTATACAAAATAAATTTATTATGTTTCTGGAGGGCTGTGTAATGTGTGCCAGGAGCACCAGACAGTAATGCTACACACACTGTCTTTGATTCTAGTGGCTTTGATTCAAAATTGTCAAAGAAGGCAGCAAAAGAAATGGGAAAGAGCTTATCAGTGTGATTCAGAAGCTAAAGGCTTCCACCCTGCAATCAGTGCTGCTGCTGAGACACCCCCAGAGAGACAAGTGAACTGGGGAGGAGGAAGGGCTACGACCAGGCCGCAGAAGACAAGAGCGTTCAAAGGCAGAGCAGGAGGGGCCCAGTGGCCTGCAGATGGACACTCCACCATGGCTGAAGGCCTTGGCAGGAGCAAGGCTGGGCAGGAAGGCAGGAGTCAGACGAAGGAGGCCCTCCATGTACTGACATTTTACCTCTCAGGGAATGAGGAACCACTTAGTCATTCGGAGAGGAAAAACCGTTGGTCACAAGAAAGACTGCTCTGGTGGTCACCAGCATTATCTAGGCTACCAGGGTACACAGAAGATGGGCGCTAGAATTAATAGCTACAGGCAAGTTGGATGAAGATAATGCCAAAGGGTGGCTGGAGAAATAATTTTCAAAGAAAAGCAGAAGCAAAGGTTAAGAACCAAGCAAATCAAGGAACAGGAGGCAACTATGTTAAGTGGAGACATGGAAGGAATTTTTGTACAAAGCATCTTATCTTAAAATGATTTCTTTTGTTTTTATTTGGTAAGTTGAAAATGAAAATCTTAAATTCTAGATAATTAAAAAAATCATACTGAACATGACGGTAGAAAGAAAAGCAAAAACTATTTGAATACTCACTATAAAGCGATGAAGTCCATAGTACAATAGGATATCTGCTAAGGTAAGGTTATATCCTGTAAGGTAGACTTTGTCTTCAAGATAAGAATTAAGATCCTAGAAAAAAATAAAATTTTAATTTAGAAAGCACAAAGGACAGCACTACTACACCATATGACTAAAAACACTTAAAGACTATACAGCAACAAAATGCAGTACTAACATTTAACTTAATAAAGTTAATCTCTGAGGTTGATGGAAAAAGGCTCACTCAGAATCAAAAGCTGTGTGCCAATCATATCCTTAAAAAGAAAGAAACAATAACAACAACAACAAAAAACAAAACCAGAATAGGCTAGGTACAGTGCTCTGCCTGTAATTCCAACAGATTTAGGCAGGAGATCACAAATTCAAGCACAGGCCAGAGAATTTTTTTTTTTTCCATTTTCTTTTTTGTCTTTTTCGTTTTTATTGGTACCGGGGATCGAACTCACGACTGCCTGCTTGCAAGACAGGTGCTTATGCCGCTGAGCTAAATCCCCAGCCCCTAGGCCAGAGAATTTAGCAAGCTTTTATCTCAAAATAAAAAGGGCTAATAAGGATGTAGCTCAGAGAAAAGGCCTCCTCATTCAATCCAGTACCATAAAAAACAAAATAAAAATCAGAGTAAACATCATTGCTCTCATTTTAAAGAAACAAGAAAACATGAGAAAATGATACTCAAAATGCCATCTACTGACTTCAGTTTTTTTTAATACTGTATACACCATGATCTTGTCAGATTTTTTTTTTCCATTAAGCTACTGGCTTTTACAATTTTTGTTGTGTACCTTGAACTTACTGGGGTACAAACTACATGATATAAAATTTCCCATCTTAACCATTTCTAAGTATATATGTTAGTAAGAGTTAAGGATATTCACTTTGTTGTACAAACAAATGATCTTCACAACTTTTTTATCTTGTAAAGCTAAAACTCTATAGCTATTAAGTAACAAGTCCCCATTTCTCCTCACTCCAGTCCCTGGCAATCACCTTTCTACTGTGTCTATGAATTTGATTATTCTAGACACCTAAGTGGAAGCATCTTGTAACGTGGCATAATCCCCTTACTTTTAGGACTCCAGTACATCACCTGATGCGTGTATGCTACGCCTTGTTTATCCATTAATGTGTCAGCAGACGTATGGGCTTCCCCACATTCTGGCTTTTGTGATGAATATTGCTTCTCTGAAAACAGGAGCTCTAAGAAGCTCTTCAAGAACAGGATTTGAATTCTCCTGGGTGTACATCACCAAATGAAGTCTCTGGGTCACATGGAGACTCCACAATGTCTTAGGGAAGTGCCACACTTATTTTCATAGCAGCCTATCAGTTCATACTGCTGGCAACAGCAAACTATTTTTTTTTGTTTTTGTGGTTTTTATAGGGTAGCCATCCTAATGAATTTGATATCTCAATGTGAATTTGACTTGCATTTCACTAATAATAAGAAATTTCAGCATCTTTTCATAAGTTTGTCAGCAATTTGTACATATGGTTTGGAAAAATGTTTACTTAAGTCTTTTGCCCATTTTAAAATCAGATCATAATTGGTTCAGTTGCAGAATTTTAAAATCTCAATATTCATACCTATCAGATATGACTTGCAAATATTTTGTGCCATTTCATGAGTAGTTTTATTAGTATGTTTATTTTACTGACTGAGTGTAGTGCTAGAGTTTGGCCCTAGGGCTTGCATATGCTATGCAAACAATCCACACCCCAGCCCCATGGTGTCTTTTGATATGTAGAAATTTTAAATTTTTACATAGTATAATACATCTTTTTTTATTTTTGTCACCTAAGCTTTTAACGTCAAATACCAGAAAACATTCCTACCTCAAATGATACAAAGGTATTTTAAGAATTTAGATTTTGATCTTATGTCTAGGTTTTGATTCCTTGAGTCAATTTTTACGTATAGTGTAAGGTAAAGGACCAAGTTCATTAATTTACACATGGATATTCAATTTCCACAATACCTCAAAGGCTTTGGTTTTGAATGTCATTTAAGGGCATAAAAAGCTTTTGTTGGTAATGTCCACACAATGGCTACCAATTTTTAAATTATATTACATACAAAAAGAATTCATTTTAAATTACCCAAACACCTCAAAAAACAAACAAAAAACTCCCCAAATAAACTATCCCACTCCAAATAAACAGCCAATTATTTAGCTCCCTACAGAGCTAATAGGAACATTTGAAGGAAAAATGGAGCATGTGTTAAAAAATAGAGTTCTGAAAAGGTCTTAAATTAGAATTATTGTCTGAGAGTCCAGTTTAATTGCGTAATTTCTAAAGGAAAAAATACAGATAAAAATACTGTACTGTAGGAATACATTTAGCATCTCTCAAAACGTAATTCAGCAGAACAGGAATTTATATTAAATTACATTCAATTTCAAAGAGACAACAGCGTCATCTACCTTCAAAGGCAGGTTTCATAAATAATGCATACTATTGTAGGTATTCTTAGAGGCTCCTCAAAAGAGTATTCCGGATATCTAAGGTCAAGGCTCTGGGAGATGTGATGCCAGCGGGCTTGTTTCCTGTTTCTTGTGCCTTCCTGTTTCCTGGTTCACAAGGGCTGTCCTGTCACAGGGCAGCAGGAGTGAGGGGTGCCAGGCCTCCCATAGAAGGGTCCTCATCCTGCTTATGAGTGTTCCACCCTCTGGGCCCAATCCTCTCCCCAAACCATTACTTTGAAGGTTAGGATTTCAACATTCAAGTTTGGGGGGTATCTAAACGTTCATACCCTAAGACATCCAAAGAGCCTGGCACATATGCATCAGTAATCAGTAAATGTTTGCTAAACTAATTTAACCTTTTTGAGTTTATACACATTTTCATTTAGAGATAGTAATTTTTCAAATAATACGTGAATATGGACTTCCGGGGATGGTACAGATGAGGATACCAAGGAATGTGGACACAAGCAGACAGCTATGAAAGAAGTAAATACATCTTCACTTAAATTTAAGAATTATATAAAGCTCTGAAACACTTTCATATAGTATATTTCTTCTAAAAACAGAATTCATATGATTCATTTACGAAGCCTCTTAATAATGTAGTTTTTATAAGCTATGATTAATGTTTTTCTGGTTTATGTACAAAAAAATATTTTCCTTCTCAAAATACAGGACAGAACTTATGTTTTTGATATTTTTTGGTATTGGAATCGAACTCGGGGCCTTGTGCTTGCCGCCAGGTAGACGCTGCACTATTGAGCTACATCCCCGTCTCTGAGATCTTCTGTGTGATGTTCGTTTCCTTTTCTTTTTTTGGAAACAGAACCTGGGCTGTTCTTTTTTTTTTTTTTTTGTCTTTTTCCTTTTTATCGGTACTGGGGATCGAACTCACAACTGCCTGCTCATAAGGCAGGCGCTTAAGAACCTGGGCTGTTCTCAAACTTGGCCATCATCCCACTTTAGTTTCTCTGTAGCTGGGATTATATATAGATTGTGCACTACACCTGATTCCTTTAAGTAAATCTTTCTGAAGCTATTATCAAATCTGCTGAAACACCTCCTATCTTCCCAACTCTTAGTAAACAATTAGTAATATGGAAAAACTGAAAAAGCAGTACAATAAACAATTATATATGCCTTCCACCTAGACTCAATAAATGTTACTGTTTCGTAATGCCTTTTTAAAAGTTAGTACCTTATTTAGGAGGAACCTAACTAATCTTAGAATTGTGGCTTTAAAAGCAAAGTAGTTTTGGAATAGAATTAAGCTTCTTAAATATGCTAAGACGAAGAGATCTAAAAATAATTAATAAAAAGATATACAGCCTAGTATAAACACGAACAAAGAATACATACAAGTAAAACTTTAAAATAAAAATGGTTTGTGATAATGAAAAATGCCATCTCGATAATTTTACCAAAAAAGTAAACAATGAAACGGTGTTTTAGTTTGCTTCTACCGCTGCTGAAATTGACATGATGGAAGAGAAGCAGTGGGAAGAGGCCAGCTCATACACTGCCACACAGTAACAATACACTTTTCTGCAGGACAAATGGCTTTTGGCCTATCAAGTTCCCTTGTAAGTAGTTAGCCTAAGAAATAAAAGGCAGTGTTTACATAACAGATTACTATGCCCCAGATGCCAATCTACTAAATACATGTAAGTATATATGTATGTATAGGAAAAACATACAAAAGAGATTTAGTAATTTGTGACTAAATTTGTGGGAGAAGAGATGTTTAAAACGTTTATTTGCTTATTTGTATTTTAAAACATAAATAAATAAATAAATGCAACCTGTAATTAATATTGACTGCCATTAAAATGAACAGTGCTGTCTTGAAATAGCACCATGCCAAAAGAAACCAACCCTTTTCCCTTTTGTGCACACATAGCCAAACATCACTTTGCAGTCTGTTCTCCACACTGGCCTCCCCTTTAGTCTGAAGTCTATAAAGACAGAAACCGTGTTTAAGGCCTTGCCAGCCCTTGGGACTGTGCCAGGCACATGGCAGGTGCTTATGGCATCAGGACCAATGAGCAAACAGGCAGAGCAAGGAAGACCTCTCAAAACATGCAGCTCCACATAAATTATGGAGAGCAGCAGGAGCCCCACAAAGGGTCCACATGAGACTTAAGAAACAAGGCCTTTGGGCTGGGAATGTGGCTCAGTGGACAGCTCTTGTCTTGCCTGCACAAGGCCCTGAGTTCCATTCCCCTGCACCACAAAAAAAAGATAAAAAGCCTGAAATCTACTTCCTGTCAGTTCTAGTGACAGTTTCTAGTATTAGGCATGTAGTTAAATCATTTCCCCCTGTTATTTATGGTTGATACACTGTATCAATCTGAGCAGTCTAAAGCTTAACTAAGTAACCTGTAGCTTTCTATCCTGGTCTATAAAAGTCATGCCCTTATCTTTCTAGGGTATTGTCCATTGTATCAATTTGAGAAGGTAAGAAGTTTAGGTGATTCAGCAGGGGCCAGCATCCTTACTTTGTGAACATCCTCAGCCTGTGCAGAGGTGGTCATGGAGATGGAACAGAGTGCTATACCCACGGAGGGGGCGTAGCCTGCCTACAATGTAAGGGAGGAAAAGAGGCCTGCTCTCCCCCTTCTGTTTTGCTCTCCTTGTTCTGCTATCTTCTGCTGCCTTGAACCCTTGCCTCTGAGCCATGCCACCCTGCCTTGGAGCCAGCCAATTATGGACTGCCACTTCCACCCACTGTGAGCTAAATAAACCTTTCCTTCCTTAACTTTGGATGTCTGGTATTTTGTCTCAGCAATGGGAAAAAAGTAACTAGGATACCCCGAATATAAGGAAAAACATTCTTGCTCAACTTATATTACTACTATATAAACTGGAAACAAAATCAGGAAATATGTGGTCATATACATGATCTCTAAGATTCCTTACTATTTTGTTTAAAAACAATTTTTTTTTAATCGGTACCGGGGATCGAACTCATGACCATGTACTTGCAAGGCAGGTGCTTATGCCGCTGAGCTAAATCCCCTTGTTTAAATTTTTTTTAAAAAATCTGTTTTTATATAATGAGCCCCAAAAAATTTTATTTGGGAAGCACTGTTTTTGATGGCTCTAAGCGTCAATTATTTGGCTTATATTTTATATCAACAAATTCTTTCACTCTAATTTGATACTTTTGGAAAGGCAATACAAGTCTTAAGATTCTCAAGAGAAGGAAAGATGGGATTTCTCAGATCAACTTGTTTTAAACTACAATCTCCAAAGATTCTTATTCCCTCTTGCCTCTGAGAAAACATTTTATCTATCTATAGAATCATAATTGCTAAGTGGGGAAACACAGTGAGCCATGCTCACATTTTAAAAATCATACAGGACTGTCATTACTGACACATCAAGTATTCTGAAGGAGAAGCAGCAGGCGCTGTGATTGTACATGGAACAAGAAACTGCAGGTAGCCGAGGGGATGCAGTCCAGGAAGCACCTGTGGCAGAGATGTCAGGGGTGAGATCTGAAGGGGGAAGAGGGTGCTCCAGGTGGGGTAATACCAGGTACGAAGCTGGGACCTGCTTACTACCTGATGCAATCCAGAGTAGAGAGAGAAGTCGTGGTACCTTCAAGAGAGTGTGGGCATCTTCCTTAGTGGAGTGTCTGTCCACCTGAGTGACTCTGTATTCCAACCACTGCTGAACCATGGCCTTCTCTTCAGCTGTGCTTCCCAGCAAATGTTCCTTGTTGGCTTGCTTGACCAGGTGAGTTGCTATGGTCGTCAATCCTGTTAGACTTGGGCCATTGTTTATCTGAAGCACTGGAATCTTTAAAGAAATAAAGAAAAAAATTCTTTAGAAAACAAAGACCTACCTGCCCATTACTTTTAAGTAATTACTAAATTTCTCAACCATTTGTTAGGTTATTTATTTTTTGGTACCGGGGATCGAACCGGGCCTTGCACTTGCCAGGCAGGCACCGTGCCACTGAGCTGCATCCCCAGCCCTCAACTGTTCTTTTTAAAAACCAACTATTCTAGAATTTTAGTTGAAGATACCAAATTATAGGCATGTAAGTCAAGAAAATAGCAATTATATAAAACTTTTGATTTGATAATATAGATGCTTGATGTTAAAACTGGTAATAACACTGCAAAAATTGTAATGTTACTTCGTAACTGTTACATATGAGAAAATGGAAATCCTAATACTGTACAAATTTGAATTGAGATAACTTATGCCCATAAATCACACCACACAGCATTACTGAAATCTAGTGTCTCAGCGCAATAAAACTTCATTTCTTACTTATGCAAAGTTTGGGAGGACTGCTGGGGTTGGTAGCCTGCAATCCCAGGTTCATCTCTGTGGCAGCAGCGTCTCTATAATCACCACAGCAGGGGACTTCTGGAGCTACCTGCACCAGCAGCCAAGGGTTTTCACTGGTAGGGATGTCTGTTACTTCACATAGCCCACTGGCTAGAAATAACCAGGTGATCCCACGCGTATCAGGTGCCACACGCGCCGCCCCCGCCATGCAAGAAGTTACAATGCAGAAAAGTGTAACCCTTCTTCATGTTCTCAGGAGAGAAAATGACATACACTTAAAAAGCTCTAGCACATTGTCACTGATTTTTTATTCCAAAGAAAATTATTATGAAACTAAGTTATCCACAACCTTCCATGTTAACGCAAAAAAAGTTAAGTTACTTTCTCATCTAATCATACAGCTTCCAGACAGGCAAAAAGTCTCATCTTCACTTTACATCTTTTTGTAAGGTTAAGTAATCTTATCCTCATTTTAAAGAATCAAGTTCACTGTGTTTGTAATGGCAGAGCAAGTGTCTGAATAAAGCACTATTAGCCTGATGGTCCACTCCCTTTTCTTTACAGAGCCTAAATAACATATTAAGAAGTCACAATCACAAGACAGTATTTTCACATCACTTAGGGTTTCATGGTTTTCAAGGTAATTACTTTTAAAGGCTAAGTAATAGTTGAATGTGTTCATTACTGTAATTCAATGAACCTCTTAGAGCTGGACTGTTCTGAATTTTTACTTATTATTAGCAAAGTGGCAGAGAATGCCTTATTTATTGCTGGCTTATTATTATCAGTTGTTTGCCTGAAAAACGGCTACATCATAGACAATCCTTTTGCCCATACACATAAATAGAAACTTAATGGCTTCCCATCACTAAAATACTTTAATTAAAAAACCAAACAAACCCCACACTCTAAACCCCAAAGCTCTCAACCTGTAACTTTGGGTTTAATTTGCACCGTTCCTAATACTGGTTTACTTATTGCCCCAAATTTTCCAACCTTTCATAATTTATTGGTTTTAAACATCTTGCAAACCCCAACCCCGTAAACACCAGCTCCTTGAACATAAGTCCATTATTTTTTGAAACCCGGCATTAACTTCCTCTTCTTCATTCCTCACTAATGTTTTCCTCCACACATTTTCTTGTCTTTTGAATGAACCGCATTGACTTATTTCTTATACCAGCTAATAAGCTTCCCAAAGGCATGACTCAGGTCCTGGCAATGTTTCCTATAAAACATAAAGCAAACCAGGTAATAGTGGCTGAGAAGGAGGAACGGTATGGGGATTGAGGAAAAAGCAGAGCAGACCGCTTAGAAGCCATTATCCATGTACTCTTTTATCAATCACAGGATCTTAGGTAAGTTGCTAGATGTTCCAGGCTTCAGATTAACTTGGTTGTAAAAACTACAATAGTGCTACTATAGAGATGATTTGCTTTTGTTTTTTGAGACTGAGTAAGTAGTATTTAAAGCTGGCCTTGAACTAAGTAGCCTAGGCTGGTCTCGTACTTGGTTGGCAGAC
Source organism: Cavia porcellus (assembly GCF_034190915.1). Lineage (NCBI taxonomy): Eukaryota > Metazoa > Chordata > Mammalia > Rodentia > Caviidae > Cavia > Cavia porcellus. The sequence continues at coordinate 13,447,454 of NW_026947496.1, forward strand.
CAAGCCTCTCAAGTGCTGCGATTATAGGCGTGTGTCACACCTGGCTACGACAAAAAGATTTTTAAAACTCCATCAAATGAAGGAAAAGTTGAGGCAAAAACCTACATTATCTGGGGGAAAAGAAAACTTAAAAGGAGCAAAAAAACCCCGTGTAAATCCAAAGTAGTTGTTTTTATGCTAATCCGTTCCGTCCACAGTAAGCAATGATCTTCGTAAAACGCACACTTCCTCCAATGCCCTGGGAGATCGGGGTCTCACCAGGCAGTCTCAATACCCTCCTTTCCCGCATTATCAGGCTTCTCAGAATCCTTAGTATTGCGTAAGACTCCACTAGGCGTTGTCGGCCATCCACCTTTCAAAGTAGCACTTTTGACTGCTGTACCCTAGATCACCGCCGAGTCTGGCTACTCAGCCAATAAGCAAGCGCCCTAAAGGTGGCGCGACCCCCTCGGCGCTGTCCCAGCGCCGCCCGGCCCGCTGCGGGTCAGCTCCCGGGACGCGGCTACGCGAGGAATGAATGAAAGCAGCGATCGCGGCCCGCGCACACACGCGAGGCCTCCAGGTTTCTCCGAGGGCCGAGGGCACCGCACGCTGGATTCGTCTGCCCTGCCTGGGATGCTGACAACCGCGCTGCAGGGAAAGTTCAGGCCGAGCCCAACGGGTCCCAGCCTGTACTACGGCCACACGTGGGGAGTCCACAAGCCGCACCCTCACGCCCGCCAGTCTGTCCCGCCAGGCTCGGTCCCAGGAGTCTACTTCTCCAGCTCCACGCCGCCTGTGCTTTTCTCACCTGTCGCTCGCCCTGAGCGCTGTACTTATTCCCCTTACTCAGCCCCAGGGACTTCTCTAGCAGCTTCAGCTCCGCGGCCGCCGCCATCTTTTGGCCCAAGCCCCTACCAGAGGGCGGGACCCGCACGCTACAGAGCGCCGTTTTGGGCGGAGACGGAAGTCCCACCCCCTTCAACGTCACCGGCGATTGGTTGAGCAGAGGGGTACGTGCGAACGCGCCTGCGCGCATGGGGCAAGGCCAATGAAAGGGGCGGATCTCAGGAAAGGTGGTGAGTTGTGGAGAGCGGGTGGCAGGTTTGCAGTCGAGCTGTTGGGCACCTGCTGGCAGGGCGAGCATCGGAACGGGCTTCGGTTGCTGCAGTCTCAGTCATCTGTCTCTACCAGCTTTTAAAAGGCGGGGTGTTGGCCTTGCTGCTCGAGTTAACTGGTTAACTCATTTGGCAGGCTGAGGCTTTGGATTAGGAACTGACATTTGGTTCAGAAGTCTCCTGAGTTTGAACAGGTTGAATAATAGGATTCGCCATCCATCAGGAGTTTCTAATTGCAGCATCATTCATGGATACTGACACAGTACTGTAATGGCGAACTGGAAAACCGGAGCTTTAATTTAATCACATCTGCAGCGACTTCTTCCTCACAAGGTGACGTTTACAGATATGAAAGAATTGGGGGTCGCCATCAGCCCTGTCAGCCCGCCGCACCTTTTCCAGAACATATGGACATTCATGCAAATTATTTGTATTTTAGGGCATGAAGAAAATAAATTAGAAAGAACAAAATGCAATCTTTTGCTAGCAATACAAGGAAAGTAGAAACTAACGATAAGAAATTTGAAGGTTTTTCTTAACATTGGAAAGTAAAAGTATTCTTTTAACTCGGATCAAAAAAGGAAATACGGAGTGGAACTGGATGTTTTATAAGATATAGTTATGAGAAAATTTATACTGTGAAATAGTTGTAATCTAGAAAAAGAATTTAAAAAACAAGCCAAAAGAAAGCAGAAGCAAAGAATAATTATGATAAAAGAATGTATAACGAAAAATAACAAGCAAAATAAAAAGTACAAAAATTAAAAATTAGCAAACTTAATAAATCATTTACTAAAGTAAAAAAGAAATGAGGGTAAAATAATAAATCATTTACAAAAGTAAAAAAGAAATGAGAGTAAAATGGGAAGAAACTGTTCAACAGAAACCAGAAACCAGAGTGGCGGAAAGGGGAAAGGCAGGGAAAAGCAAAAAATAAAAATAAAATGTATGTATCCACATATATATATATATACACACGCACACAAGATAGCTATAATTGTTATACTACTAATTTCTCCTAGTGCATTGAAAAGAAAGGTTTGTGTTAATACTGTTTGAATAATTAAATGCCTATATCTTATAGTCTGAGTAACTAAAGATAACAATGCATAGTATATTAACCTTTGTTACTCTATTTTGAAATTTTGTTTTTTCTCTTTAAAATAAAATTTAAAAATGAGAATGCTTTAATACACAAAATTAAAAGTGACAAATTGCACAAAATTACAAGTACAGAAGAAAAAATTAGACTTTTGTTTTACCCAGAATAAAATATTGAGCCCCAAACTATAAAGATTGTTTTCAGAATGAGCATGGTGGTTGTCTTAGTTACATTTTTTGTTGCTTATGCAAAATACCCAACACCCAAAGTTAAAAGAGGAAAGGTTTATTTTGGTTTGCAGTTTGTAGAGGTTTCAGTCCATAGTTGGCTGGCTCCAAGGCAGCACTCTGCATGGCAGAGGGGCATCGCAGAGCAGGCAGGAGGCCGCAAGCAGCAACAATAGCAACCAAACCTGCCTTTATATTTCATCCCCACTGCCAGCCCTTTGTGTGGTGCCACCCACACCCAGGATGCTGCACAACTTAACCTCACCTTAGATCCAATCATCTCCGGAAAGCCCCACCTAAGACCACATGAGGCTTTGTTGGGGACATCTAGATGCAAGCCGTAACGGTGATGTATACCTGTGATCCCATCCCTCGGAATGTTAAAACAGGAGGAGAATTGCTATAAGTTCAAGCCCAACCTGAGCTACAAGGCAAGACCCTGTCTCAAAGAAATTTTTTTATTCAAATGAGAAAACTGTAATGTGATCTTGGCTAAAAATATAAATGAAAAACACCACGAATAAAACAGAATCCAATAATACATTTAAGGATATAGAACATCATGACTAGACAGAATTTGTTCTCAGAATGCAAAGGAATCTGACACTAAGAATCTGTTGTACAATTGAAACAGCTATCACTGTGCAACTGAGTCTGCTGTCTCACAAAGTTGAAGAATGAAATTACAGACGCAAAAGAAGAAATGAGTGTTTATTGAAAGTAAGAGGAAAAATAGCTCCTGGTAGGGATCTAGCAGGTGTCTTCAAAGCTGTGGTTACAGGATGCTTTGTCATGATACTTTACATGGATAAGCACAGCCTGGAAACTTGTTTATTATCCAGTGATCCCCTATCACAGGTGCCTCTGTGGATTTAGAAGAATTAAATGAAGTTTGGGCTTTGTAGAGTTTAAAGAAAATCAGTTGCTCAGCTGGCTTCAAAAGAAACTGAGTTCAAAGGAATCTGGTTACTCTACATTTTATGTTCCTCCAAATCCAGTAGGGAAGTAGGAAGCATTGTTTCCTAACCACGTATTCCAAGAAGTTTTTCCTTTAGAGTTAGAGTTATTATCTTACTGCTGTTTTTGCCCTATGTTTTTATATGTCTTAAGCTTAACTGATTGTATGCCTGGAGTTACGTCTTAACTAGGTATATGTGCTATTGTCTCTGCAACCAGTTGATGGACTCTAGTTTTGGCTCTGTGCCTTACTGGCTGCCTACTTGTAAACCAAATAGCTAAGCTGGCTTCTGCTTAATTATCATATTAACAGAGCTAAGGAGAAAATCAAACAATCATTTCTACAGGCTCAGTAAAGTCATTTGACATTATTTAGTATTCATGTTAAGACACTCAATGAAAAAGTAAAGGTGCTAGCTTATTTTCTATTTTAGGGGAAATTTTTAGAAATTTTCTTATTAAAGTAAGTTTCCTTTTGTACATATCGTATTGTGTTAGAGGTTTTAGTGAATGCATTTAATCAAAGAAAGTACTTAGAAAGTACTTATGAATAGAAACAAGAGCTCAAAGTATCAGTTTATCAATAACAAGGTTATATCTTGAAAAGTCAACATAATCCATGGAAAAATTACAAACAATAAGAGAATTTAGAAAAGTAACAAAGTAGAATATCAGTATTCAAAAATCAGTAGAAGTTATAAAAAGACTCCATGTATATTAATTTCAAATATTTAAATATTCAAATATTTAAAATCTACACTTAAGTGTTGAGTTGTTATGCACATAATGGTGTAAAAACATAAGGTTGCAAAAGTCAAATTGAAAAACAGACAGACATAGGTGCCAATCTACATATTAAGTAATTTGCACATCAGCAAGTTACAATTTAAAAAACCCAGGAGGTGTTGTTTTTAAATTCTTTGAAGAACAGAAAAACAAGGAAAGTTAGAAATCTGCAGATGAAAATGAGAAGTGGAGGGTGGGGCTGATAGAACCCTTCTGGATCCAAAACATTATTATAAATCTCTGTATTAAAACAGTGGAATAGGCTAATAGAACAGAACAGAAAATTCAGACATGAACAATGTATGAGATGAGCCTTGATTATTTTGTAAGAGAAGGTGAAGGAATTATACAGAAATAATGAGGGGCATTAGGATAATATAAGATCATGTTGTTGAAGCAAGTATTATTATTATCATCTCTATTTTATATATAAGGAAAGTGAGACCACAGCAGGGCATGAAAATTTTCTCTGTGGTACTGGACACTGAATGCAAGGCTTTTACAGTGAGCTACATATCCCAGTCTTAAAAAAATACTTTTTAAAAATTTTGAGATGGAGTTGTCTGAGTGGCTAAGCCTGCACATACTAGGCTTGAACTTGGGATCCTTGTGCCTCAGCCCCGCGGGGTATTGTTAGTATGTGTCTGGCTATGTTGGCTATTGTTAGCTATGTCTGGCTAAGAAAATAAATTTTCATAGTATTTCAAATGGAGAAGTCCCTTAGAAGAAAGATGTACGTGCCAGCTGTTGAGGTCTGACCTGGAGTTCTCTGTAGCCCTGTAATTCTCTGATTTATTGGAGATCCAATCAGAAGCCCTAGGATCTTCTTGGGCGGGGTATGTGGTGCTCAGTTCATCAGAGCTTTGGGTACAGTTTGATCTGAGAGTCATGCAGGGGTGTGGATGCTGTGGATGGGGGCTTTGCTGCCAGAAGCTGCTGCTGAGCAGAGGATGTGTTAGGGATGAGCCCTGGACCAGCCTCAGCTGCACTGTGGTGGGGGGTTGTTGGCAGATACTCAGAGGATCTTTAGCAGAAGGCCTTTGGAGGGTTCTTGGCAATGACTTGGCTGACACATTAGCCTGTGCCCAGCATGAGCTTATAAATCCAGCCCTGGTGACCAACTCATTGTTTCTGCTGAAAGGTATCTCAGGTTGCTGGAGGGATGCAAACTCGGATATCTTACTTTCAGGCTCTGCTCAGGGTCATTTTTTCTCTGGTGACTTTCCTAATCCACTTATGTCATCTCTCTCAACCCAGACACAGCTGGGGACCCTCATTTTGGGTCCCCTTGAACCACCCACACACGCACGTGTGTGCACACACACACACACACACACACATCTCCATCAAACTGTTTGCTGTACTAATTCATTCACATATTGGACAGTTCCAAATGGACTTTAGGCCACTTGAGACTGACATGGGTAGGCATTCAATGATGTTTCTAGAATGAGTGAAGGAAAATTAAATGCGTAAAAGTTATACATGAAATATTAGGGAGACACAATGGATGGAAGAAAGAGGATGGGCTTTACAATTGTTCTAAGCTGTGCTGCACAAGGACCAGCAATCCACATGCTGCTGTTGAAGGGCTGTCCTGTGCCTGTCCTCATTTTGAGGCAGGTTCTTTTTATTTCCTACCATAAAACTATTTTTCTGTTCTCTTTTTCATACAGAAAAGCACAGCTCCCATTAATACTGCCAGGAAGTATAGGGACAAAGATTTGACAGTTTGGGATCCAAGTAGATAATCCATTGATAATAAAATTTCTTTGCTAATATTTTTTTATACTGTTCAGTTGGCCTTGAACTCCTGGACTCAAGGATCCTCTAGTGCCAGCTTCTCTCCTGCTGGAACCTGAGGCGTGCACCACCAAGCCAGGTCCAGCAAATTTTTAAGTGGATTTTAAAAGGTATTATAATCTTTGAAAACTCTAGACTTTTTATTTCTGAATCATATTTATGTGTGTATCAGTTACTGTTTTCTATATAATAAACAATCCCATAATCTCAGATGCTTAGCACATCGAAGTGTATGTCTCAACCATGCCACTGTTCATTGATCGTTCTGATTCACAGTTACATTGTTCATTCACATCAAAAGTCACAGAGGAACCCACATTGTCACAGTCTAAGGCCTTCAAGTCCCCCAGGGGACCCTGCCATTTGAGCAAGGCATGAAAAAATGGGGATAGCATTGAGAGCTATGCCAAAAGTTCTAGGATAGGAGTGAAAAGGTTGGACACATCATTGGCCAGAACTGTCAGAGAACCATACCTGCTAAGAGAGGCTAAGCACTGTGATTTGTCCTCCGGTTATTCTGCATCTGCTCTTGTTCCCTTCTCTACTCTCTTCATCTCTGTTGGTGCCCCAGAAAAAGACCCTATGGATGACATCACTAGAATCTCTCAACTTCTGGCTTCCTGTGTGGGAGACACAGGCAGGAGATTGAAGAGCTACAGTTGTGAGAATTTATACTTTCTTCTCTCCCTACCTTTGGCTGTGTGACAGAACCCTACTCCATTTGAAATATTTGCAACTATTTAGGCCTCCATCTTTGCCCTGCTGTATTAGTCAGCTTTCCCATCTCTTGGACAAAATACCTGACATGCAAAATTAAAAAGAGGAGAATTTTAATTTGGCTCGTGGTTCAGGGAATGCAGTCCATAGTCAGTTAGCTCCAGGGAAGATGGCAGACATATCATGATGAAAGAACACAACAGAGCAAAATACTCCTTTCATGGTAACTGGCGAGCAGAGCAGGGGCACAATGCCAGAGAAGAATGGATGAGGATTTTGTGTAGTTCATTAGTTATTTTTCTGTATTGAGACAAAATACCCAACAAAGGGTTGAGGTTTATACAGTGCATAGTTTGTAGAGGTTTCAGTCTATAACTGACTGGTCCCAAGGCAGGGTGGCATGGCAGACAGGCATCATAGAGGAGAAATGGTTCATGGTGGGCAGAAGAGAGCAAAGCAGCAAAGGTTGACCACACTATTTCTGCCCCTTAGGATGGGTAGAATTCACACCCTGAATCCTAGGACCTTTTATCCTAGTATTGCACTAGGATATTAATCAGTTCCAGAATCACACACTGTAGTTTCAGTCACCTCTGAAATAGCCTACCTATGAATGCATGAGGTTTTTGAGGGGAACATCTAGACATAAGCCCAAGCAGTACCCAAGATCATGCTTATCTACATTACCTGAATATAGTTGGACTATACTAAACCAGGAATGTACGATAGATGAATTTTAATCCAGTGATGTTTATATATCAGAATTAATGATCATAACCCATCCTTCGTAAACTTTACATGCAAATACATTTCCTTAAACTGTATTTAAACTTCAAATAAAGACAAGTTCATAATTTCATCTACATAATACAACTACCCCATGCACAAATGGAAACACAATAATCCTACTCAAAGTCTCAATGGTTCTAGCATTTTTTAACATTCCAAATTTAAATCTCTTCTTAAGACCCAAGGAAAACTATTATCTGTGAATCTCCATGAAAATAAAAAGGATATCACATATCTTAAGGTACAGTGGTATAGGGTAAACTCCATTCCAAAAGTAATGTATAGGAAAATAGAAAATAATTGGACCAAAACAAAACCAAAGCCCAACAAGGCAAACAGTAAGTCTTGTGGATCCATGTCTGACGTGGGGTAAACGTGATGGTAAAATGTGAATCGCAAAGGACTTGGGCAGCCTCACTCCCTACAACTCTGCTGACTTCAGCCCAAATGACCTCTCTCTTATACTGGCTCCACTCATGGCCTGCAGCTTCCCTTGGCAAACATTCCATGTTCCTGGCATCTCCAGCTTCCTGTGGTCTCCTCTGCACCTTTGGCTTCATTCATATAGCTTCATGCAATGCCCTCTCAGTGGCTCCTTACCTTTCTTTTTTTTTATGAAATAAAAGTGGCCTTTATTTTAAGAATGTGGAGAGACTCCATGACCTCCGGGGTCTGGCATTCTCTCTGCCCAACACGTGGTGTGGGGGCATACATATAGGTTAGGTATGGGGTGGAGCCTAAGGGGCATTACTGATGCACAGGTAACCCATTGGAATTCATTTCGCGCCACAGGTAAATTGCTTAGGGGCAGAGAAGATGACTTCAAGATACAGCCTCTTGGTTCCGCCTCCCAGCCTCTCACCAGCTGCAGCTTCCTATCAAGGGCAAAATCCTTTCATTCCCGTCTTTTTATTATTAGGAAAAAGGGCAAAGTTTTTCTTTCTTTTACTGCTTACTGCTGAAAGGGGGCACTGTATTGGGGATTAGGAGTGTCGATGGGATGACGGTTGATGCCCATGTAGAAGCTGGTGCCTAGTGTTTTAACCAGGACAACTTTTATCACTGGTGAATGCCCACATGTTAGACTGGAAAAACAAAGAGACAAGATGTTATGAGGAGGCATGGCATTATCATATTTAAGGACCCAGGTGAGGTAGAAGGAAAGGTGCCTTTGATTTGGATATGTCATTTTATCAGGACCATGTTGAGGTAGAATCATTGCCATGGTAAGGTAGAATTCTGAAAAATAAGTTTGGGGTTATGAGAGGTGATTATTCCCCCATCTGAAAGGGTAAAAGTTAAGAGGGTAGATAGGTAAGACTTGTCTCTGGTATGTATGATGTGGGAGTCTTTAGGAAAGACTGTTGAGAGTCCTGCTGTAAAAAGGATAAGAAATTAGGAACCAAGTTGGATAACAAAACATGACAGCCTGAGAGTTGTGGCTGTGAGGCCTTGGTGAGGTGGAGATGAGTGGGCAAAAGGATGGTTAGATCTAGGGCTGGAAGGGCACCACTTAGCCTGAGTGATTGAAACCAGGATGGCAGTTAGCAACTGTGACCATTGTTGAGGTTGCCAAGAAGACCAGGTATGGATCGCTCCACCTTAGTGATAGTCCTTTGCAATGGTTTTATGTAACAGGACTTTAGTAAGTATATCAGCAGTCTCCCTAGTTGTGGGAAAAGCTTTGATTTATCCTGATAAAGTACAAACAAAGATGAGAAGATAAAATTTATCTGTCAGTCTTGACCAGGGTTGTGTCTGAGAAATTGGTGAATAGGAAAGGAAGGGGGTGTTAAGTATCCCTGAGGAGAGGGTTTATTAGTGATAACAGTGTAAGCTGTTGAGGCCTCAGGGTGTCTGGGTCAGTCTGCATAAACACAAAGGAATAAAGAGGCATTTTTAAGATTTAGGATTGTAAAGTGTGTGGTGGAGGGAAGGATATGAGACCATGGTATAAGGGTCTGGCACCACTGGGTGGACTGGGGTAACAGCACTATTGAATATCTTAAGGTCTTGTACTAGGGGGTAAGACCCATCAGGCTTAAGTACCAGGAGAATAGAAGTATTACAGGGTGAATGGGTAGGTTTAAGAAAACCATTGTCTAAAAGGCACTTAATTATAGTTTTAAGTCCTTGTAAATGTTTGGAAGCCATGGGATATTGGGGAACACAAAGAAGAACTGAAGGATCCCCGAGATGAATTAATAATAGGCATGGCATGGGCAGTGCAGGTGGGATTGGAAGTATCTCAAATTATGGGACCAAACAGAGAAGAAGCAGTCTGAAACCTGCACAAAATAGACCCTGTCTGTAAATGCTACATAGGTTGGCTGTCAGTACCCTCATAGAGACTGAGGACTTAATATACCAGCCTGAAAACTCAGGAAGAACCCTATACATGGCCTCTATGTCCACAAGTATAGAGAATGTCTTACCTGAGACTTCTAGTGGGACTTGGGACTCTGAGAAGGACGCCTTAGTGGGGGCTGTGAGCCCCGAGCTCCGTCAGTCTTCAGCAGCAAGTTTAAGCAGATCTGTCAGGGATGAATCTGGCAGTGTTGGCATTTCCTGTGAGGGCTAGAAGTTAGGATGGCTTACCCACTCTTTGGTGGCTAGGACAGTCCAGTAGCCCTGGGGTAAGGCCCCAAAAGAATGTCAGGATGGGGCACTCTCTTGCCCAATGTCCTTTTGCTGCATTCAAGGCATGGTTCAGGAGGGGCTCAGGCAGCTCCACCCTGTGTCACTTTACCTGTCTCAGAGCTCCAAATGTCACTGCTAAAAGATCATATTTTTTTATTGTCTCTGTTATTTTTTTATCTCTGTTGTTGAAAACACGAAAAGCCATATTAAGAAGGTCTCCCTGTGGGGTTTGAGGGCCAAGTTTAGCCTTTTGTCTTGGGATCTGGTCTACAGTAGAAGGTATCTGCAGAATTAATTAAGTATGCAGGAATCAAATAATATAATCAACAGGGTGTTTATGATTATAACTTTAGTAATTGGCTTCCCATAAGGAGGATAAGGTCCAGGGAATTTTAGGAACTGACATGTCATTTATTTGTCATATGTAAGGATATTCAGAGGATGACCTGTTTTAGTAATTTTTCCTTTTTATTTAGGAGAGGGATCAGCTATGGTGTCATTTAATACCAGTTGAGTATAGTTAATTATGGCTTGGCAGAGGGCAGAGCCAGGGCAGGCAGATAGGCTGGGAAAGGCTCAAGCCTGGCCTCTGTCCCAGTGCTGGTCTTGTTGTTTTGCATGCATCATACAACCTTTCTGGAAAACATCTAGTGGTTCCCAGCAAAAGAAATCCAAAAGGAATTTATAATTACCTCTTAATTTCAGTTGTTAAACATCTAGAAGATTGATAACAGTACAGTACAATATAGGCAGTAAGCTTAACATAGAAAATTAAATGACTATCAACCAGGAGCATTTTAACATTTGAACCCTGAAGAAATTTGTGAAACATCTCTAAGTGTATGTCTGGATCTGAATGAAAACATTTGTCATCATACATTACATAAATTTTTGTTTGAAAATTATTATTTGACTGGTTTACTCATGTTGGTCTGATTTGTATCTCTTGGCTAGAACACAAGAAAAAGGCAGCAGAAACAATTCCAATTTTATATTTGAAAGCATGAATACACCATCAGACAGCAACAGTGAATTGTGTTAGTCATATGAACTTTAGTTGAGGTATCTCACATAAGGCTATTTAATTGATAAACAAGGCTGGTAAAATTACCAGGTGGCCACTTTCCTGTTTATCAGTTAAAGTCTTGTCTGTTGTTTTTTTTTTTTTTTTACCCCAGTTTATTTAGCCAGTTTTAGCAACATTTTGACCAGCTGGCAAACTAGGTGGAAGCATGTTTTTTAATCTATAACCCAAACAAACCTTGATTAAATGGCTTGAGAATGTAAAAAAGGAAAAAAATGTTGAGCTCAAACAAAAAGGAACAGCTGTTTACAGAGCAGGCAAATGGACAAACATGGACAGACAATCTGTAAACGGACTGAACAAACAACAGATATATCTTATAAAATCAGAGTGCACTCAAATATATTTGGCCAATTTGAACTATATTAAATAAGGCTAGTGTGACACCTCCCCCCCCCCCCAAACCTGTTGTCTCTTTCCCGGTGCTGCTACTCAGAGCCATGCTTGCGCTTGGGGTGGGGTGGAGGGGCTGGGACTGCTCGGGAGATGCAGGGAGCATGCAGGGTGGGGGCAGAGCCTGCAGGGTGGGTGGAGCACTGCCAGAGCAGCTCAATGCTGTTTGCCTGCACCTCCCCCAACACTGTCTGGGCACACCTTTCCCATCCTGGCGGGAAACGCAGGTTGGCACGTGGCACGGAGAGGGACGGAAAAATGGGTGAAGTGGGGAGGAAAGGAGGATGCTGAGAAAGCTGCAGAGTTTGGTGTGTGAGATATAGGGGAAAGGCTATAAAGAAAGACACTATGTGGGGAGGGGAGGGATCCTGGAGGAGCAGAGGGAGAGAAGGACACATTCTTAAAACAAAGACCCCAAATGGAGAGTTTTTGCAAACGTCTCAGTGTGATAAGCTATAAATAGGTATAGTTTTTTGGGGGAGACAGGAAGTGGTCCCCAAGATAAGAAATTCCAGTGTGGGGCCCGGCCCATGGAGTCACAATCAGGGGAGCCTACGGACTGTGACCTAAGGCAGGCCAGGTTGTCACCTAACCTCTTAGACTGATGGTAATCGGTAATCGGTTCCAAAACTCAGTTTTTTCAGTGGTCACCAAAAGGCATGAGTGAATTTCCCGTGGATTACAGTAATGGCTCTGCCTCAGGGCTCTAAGGGATGTGAGAGCTTAAAATAAAGGCCCTGCCTCAGAGCTGCCTAAGAATGTGAGAACACCACTGGAGGCCAGGGAACAGGAAGAAAACCCATGTGGGGCCTGGCCCAGCACCAAGTAATCTCTGGCGTTTGCTCATCTGTGGTAAATGAATTAGACCAGTGTTGTTTGCAAACCAGCGGTGAAAAGTTTAGCAGCTCCTGCATGTTGAGAAGTGAGGAATTAATCCAGTATGCAGTCCAGTCCATGAATGGCAGGGGACTCAGACTGGGAGATCTCAGCAGTCTCTCGTGTATTGTTCCTAGTCAGGGAACCATCTGATAGAATTTTCAGCACAGCTAAAAAGATAAGAAATATGAAATAAAAGTGGCCTTTATTTTAAGAAGGTGGAGAGAGACTCTATGATCTCCAGGGTCTGGCATTCTCTCTCGGCTCCTTACCTTTCTTTCCAGGCCTTCGTTTGAAATCTAGGAGGAATCCTCCCTGACCCCAGCAACTCTTGTATTCTCTCTGCAAGAAAAGCCAGAATCATGTAGACAATGCAAAGTAATAAAGTTTATTGAAGAAAGTAATACCCAGGCCCCTTTGGATGATAGCTTAAGTGGATGTGAGAGCTTGGATGACTGAGCATAGTGAAATGAATCCAGGGAAGCAATTTCCCAGAAGGGCTTTCTCAAGGAGGATCCCCAGCGTTCTTTTCTCAAATGAAATGTTGACACTTCTGCATCCTTGAGCCTACATTGGTTGGGTCTTGATGATTCCTGAGATGCTCTCAAGGCATATCTCTTCTTAAAGACCTTTATTTTTTAGTGGTGCTAATATTTTTAATAGAAATACAGCCTTTGGCCTCAGAGTTGCTTGATGATCCCTTCTTGACCAAAATTTAAGTTTTGCAAAATTTCTGTTCTTCCTTTTGCCCCAATTTTCATATAAATCTACTTAAAAGCTACTATCAGTACCTATACTACAGCCTGAATGTTGTACTGGTTTGAAATTTCACCTACCAGATCAATTAGTCCATTAATTTCCCACTGTTTTGTTTTGTTTTATTTGAGACAAGATCTCATATGTGGTGCAGGCTGGCCTTGAACTTGGTTATGTAGCCCAGAATGGCTTCAAACTCATGATGATCCTCCTGCATCAGCCTCCTGATTGCTGGGCTACAGACATGTGCCACCACACCATGTCTGACAGTAGCACACCACTGTTAGTCTCAGTGTTTTATGAAGTCTCAGGACATGGGCAAAATATAGACAATTCTTTTCTACTAGAGTGGATCAGATATGGCCTCTAGTTCAACTATCAATGAACTCCTTGTTCAAACTGAAACCTCCTAAGTCTGGTCTTTATTGTCTGCATTCTTTTTAGCAATCTGGTCTTTGGATATCTTACCAGAATCATCAATTGGGTTCTACTTAGAGCATTTTAGGGCTTTTCCTTCCTACATCTCTAATTTTTTTTCAAGATACTGGCCTCAAACTTGTTCCAAAAGTTTCTAAGCCACATAGTTAGATACATCCATAGCAATGGCCCAATCCTAGTACCAATTTTGTGTATCAGTCTGCTTTCCCATTACTAGGACATAATATCCAGCATGCAAAATTTAAATGAAAATTTGGCTCATAATTGCATGGTTGGTTGGCTTCAAGACATCTTAGACTTACCACTGTAGAAGAAAGTAGTGCAGCAAAACTGCTCAGCTCATGGTGGCCAAGAAGCAGAGCAAGGAGGCAGGGTCAGAAAGAAATGGGATCATATATAGTACCATATATGGTTATGCCTGTATGATTCACCCAGATACACCCAGGAGCTTTATTAATAATCTATTAGATTTTTATTAATCTAATCAAGTTGACAAATCACAATTACTGATCACATTTGCCCACCACCACACAAGTAGTACTTTTTTAAAGGAGCCATCAAACAGTTGTTAGGCTTTTTGTTATTACAGCTCTGGGGATTGGACCTAGGGCTTTGCACATGCTAGGCAAGAAGCACTCTGCCAGTAAAACATTCTCATCCCATTTTATTTTTATTTTGAGATACGGGTCTTGCTAAATTGGCCAGGTTGAGCTTTTGATCCTCTTGCTTCACAAGGGTAGAGGGGTAAGCAGCTTGAATTTCATGGTTCTTTTTTTTTATTTATTTAAAGAAAAGGAAACAAAAGACTACATGGAGATTTTAAAAAAGGGTAGAAATGATATAAACTTACAGAAAAACAAACAGTAAGAAACTGCTGATTGATAAGTTACACATTGTCATCTTAGAAATAGCTGTTCATGTTATAGAATTAAAGCATTTAGAATGACATTCATAAAGTGACACTTCAAACCCTTCTGCTCTATGATTGAACAAGAGCTCAGTAATATGGTTATCAGTCCTACACATTTGTTTTACTTCTCAAAGAGGGTAAGATTAAACATATCAAAACAGAACATAGCAGTTAAAAAAACAATTTAAAGAAATACAGATTTCGTAGCAAGCCCACTGGAGATCTTGATTGTCTATCTAACTGTCTCTAGTTTCTTACAAATAGTTGTCCCCATCTTCACCCACCTTATATACTTATTGTATATTATAGAACTAATCAAATCATTGGAGACTATTTAGGTCCTCAAGTACCAAATTAGGGAAGACAACAGTAACTACCAACACATCTCTCCTTCTCTTTGTGATAGCTGTCCTCATCTCTACATATGCTGAAATTGAACTCAAGAAACCAGTCCAATGTCATTCTAATCAGCAAACATTAGTATTGCTAGAATTTCTATCATAATGCTACTAAATTAGCCTCGGGTTTCTTAGTGTCTCTTCCTCAGAGTATCTGTTCATTACATCTTACATTATATAATCTGTTCCCATAAATAATTAAAAAGAAAAAAGAACCCATGTGTGAATTTCTACATATATATCTATCCTCTCTGTGTTATAAGGAATACCAAGTCATAGCGAGACAGCAAAACAATTTCCTAGAAAAACATGCAATGGATAAAACATATAAGACCACAATATAGATGATCTTCCGTAGTTACTATGTTTCCTCTTGTTATTTTCAATAGATTTGACCACCACACTGGCTTATTATAGTTAAATATAGTATCACCTATTTTTATAAAAACTTAACTTTGGCAGCATTGTAGGATTTGGAAGCTGTTACTAATTAATACCAGTATGGATATTCTTTACATCTTGTCATCCTCAGAGTAGTTGCCTCTACTTTTAGGGTTGATACTGACAAGCATACCAATTTCAAATAAAATCAGCCATGGCCAACTCATAGTCTTATGATTCAGATTCAATTAAGATCAGTCATAGTAAGACAATGTAAGTATTATAGGATTTCAGTTTAAGTTAATAGGAACGTAAGGATAGTTACCATGGTATAACCTGCTATTTTTGGGTCAAGATGTCTATGCCCTCAAATCTGACATGAGTGGATAGACCAGTATATATTAAATTCAAACTAAATATGACCATAAGACTACTATGTCTTTTAAATCCTTATACACCATTAACAATGACCTCTGCCTTTTTCTTTTCTTTTTTTTTATAGAGTTTCAGCGCTGTCTATACTAAAGACTATAGCTTACCGTCTCTGCCTCATGTCTGCTATTCCACTTTTCTACTATATTTTGTCCACCTTATTCCCTCATTCCACTGTCTGCCCTGTTCACTGAGGCCTCTCTGCTACTGTTGCTGGAATCCTGGTATCTCTTCCTCTCTTTCTCTGTAATGTCCTTCAGCACTCTCTGTAGGGTTGGATTGGTGGCCATGAACTCCCACAGTTCCTCCTTGTCTTAAAAATATCTTATTTCTCCATTAATTTTGAGAGAGAGTTTTGATGGGTATATGAGCTTTGGTTGCATATCATTTTCTTTCAGGACTTGGAATATTTCTCCCCACTCCCTTCTTGACTTAAGATTTTGTGTTGATAGGTCTGCTGTTATTTTGATAGTTTTCCCGTTGTAGGTAATCTGCATCTTTTCTTTGGCTGCTTTTAATATTCTGTTCTTTTGGTGGGTTTCTGGAATCTTTATTATTATATGTCTAGGCGTAGATCTGTTTTGGTTGTAGGTAGCTGGTGTTCTGTATGCCTCTTTTATCTGGATATCATTTCTTTTTGCTATATATGGGAAATTTTGCTTTAATATATCTGTGAAGATTCTTTGTATTTCATTTTTGGTTGCTCCTGCTTCCTCACTCACATTCTTTATTCTTAAGTTATGTATCTTTTTGTCATCTTCTAGTTTTTGAATTGCTTCATTCTGGTTCCTTATTATTTTTAAGAGGCTTTTTCTTTCATGATCATATGCCATAAATCTCTCTTCAAGTTTCAGTAGGCTGTCTTTAGTTTCTGTCAAGGCATTTTGCCAGTGTTCAATGGAGTTTTTAGTTTCCTGGTATTCTCTTTGGATTTGTTTCACGCATTCTAAGTTATGTTTAAATTCTTCTTCAGAAGTTTTTCTTTCTTTTCTGATTTCCTCAGTTCTTCCATCTGTGTTCTCTTGGGCAGGGCTTGTCATTTCTTTAATTAATCTCTTTATATCTTGTCTCACTTGAATCAGGAGTACAGCTTTAAATTCTTCTATGAGATCATGTAGGTACTTTTTAATTTCGGCTGATGCTGTGTCGAGCAATGGATGGTTACTGTGCTTGTTCTCTTGGGTGTTTACTTCTCCTGGGCTTATTTTCTCATGTTGGGCAGCTGGAGATTTTTTAAATTTTTATCTCTTGTCATGTTTCTGGTTTCTTTCAGACTGTCCTGGGGTTCTCTGGCCCTCTCCGAATTGCTTAGGGCCTTTCAGAAGCGTGCTGACTTGAGTTTTTGCTGTCCTCCCCAATTTGCTGTTGTCTGGGGTAGGCTGGGATGCAGGGGCAGTACAGGCTAGTCTCCAGCCTCTGTGCCAGTCAGTCCGTAAATTAGGCTGTACTTTCTGGATGTCACTGAGTTGTGACTATTTTGTATCTGCTTGCTGGACCCCAAGCAGAGGCTTGGTTTAGCCCCAGTATCTCCTGCCGGTTCTCTTTGTACCAGAAGCAGCTGACTAATGTCACTATGGCACAGGGTCCTGCCCAAATCTCAGCTGTTCTCTTCCAGACCTCTCTGTGTCAGGAGCACCAGCAGAGCAGAACTGCCCAAACTCAAGATGTCTCCCACCAGTTCTCTGTATGAGGCTGAAGCCAACACGTACTCAGGCTCTGCCCAATTCCAAGATGCCTTCCACTAGCCCTCCCTACAGGGGGCTCAGTGACGCCACTGAGCTGTAGGTTCTGCCCAACTGTAAAATGGCTGCCACCAGACTCTGTGTTATTGATGTCCCCATGGTGGCGGGCACTGTCCCGTTCCAAGATGTTCTCTGGCCAACCCCAGCAGTCGTGGGGTCCCCAGTACTCACCAGGGTCCACGCCACCCACCTTTCCCACGCTCCCGGCACAGCGCGGATTGGTCAGAAATCCGCGCAGCATGCACTCCCAGTACAGCACAGAATGGTCAGTGAATTTCATGGTTCTAATCCAGACACAGAAACCCTTCTCCAGTCAGACCCTTCAGGTACCATGAAGGCCAAATTCACTGTCTACTCTTTGCTCTTGTCATTTAGACAATCTTGTACCAATAGTCTTCCTCCAGAAGGCCTTTGTGTTTGAGCACTAGGCTTTCTTTCAAACTCTTTTCATAGGTGAATGTTGTGGTTGAATGTGTCCCCCAAAAGTTCATGTGTTGGAAACTTGATCATCACTGCAGTGATGTTGAGAAATAGGACCTCTGGGAGGTGATTGGATCATAAAGAAAAGAGCACGCATGTAGAATATATTAAATGATAGAATGTTTAAATTATTCTGCATTAGTGAATTATTAAAGGAGTAAGTTAGTTATCATGAGAATGAGTCTACTATAAAATCTTGTTTGGAAGTCTTTCATGAGCCTTTGCCTTGTGATACACTGAGCTATCTGAAGACTCTGAATAATCCCCACCAGCAAGAAGGCCCTCAGAAAATGAGACAAGTAAACCTCTGTTCTCTATAAATCATCCAACCTGTGGGGTTCAGTTATAGCCACAGAAAACAGACTAAGAATGAAGAAGCATCAGCATTCTTAATACCCAAACTATTAATTGGGACAAAGCCCACCTTTTTTCCCAGAAGGTGACCACAGAACAAGTTGTGTTGGGTTGGAGGATGTAGCTCAGTGGTATATTGCTTACCTGGCATCTGAAAGGCCCTGAATTAAGTCCCTGAATTATAAACCAAAAACAACAGTGCGAGATCAGTTATGTAAGAGCGGTAATAATCTGAGGGTGGCATGTCTCTCTGCTCCTGCTAGCTTGTGGATGCCTCAAAAATTGTTAGTGATTTTCTGAATCTTTTTTTATTCTTGTATGTATATAGTTCTTTCAGGAAAGTTTTTTGAAGAGCCAGATTCTGTTCCTGCAAGGATTCTGGTTGGTACCAGAAGAAACAAGTTTGATGGACTTTTATTCACTTGTTGCCACACCGTGATCAGTGAAAATCTTTAAATGTTACTCTTGGGTTTTAGCAGATTAATATCATTATATATATATATATATATATATGATATTTTATGTACATGGATGAAATTTTATGAACTTTCATAGAGGAGGGTCTTTATCATACAGTTGATAGTGGAGAGTCATTTTGCTTTAAAATAGTTTTGAGATTAGGATGGCATTTGAACATGTACTGAGATAAAGACTGTTCATTTGAGACTGGCCTTTGGCTAATAAGATACAAGCATGTTTCATATAAGATTTTAGTGGAGGACTTGCATTGGTCAACTCCAAGATATTACAATAAAATACTCAGGGTAATTAACTTATAAAGAGAAAAGGTTTATTTAACTTATGGAGGTTTATTTAGCTTGTGGAGGTTCTGTTCAAAACTTGAGCAGATCCAACATTTTGGCCCTTTGGTTAGGGCAACAGATGGCCATAGCATGGAGTCTATGGTAGATCAAACTGTTTCCATCAGAAGCCAGGAAGATAGGGGAGAGACTAGGGAGCCATAGTCCTCAAGAGGTAGGTGCTCAGTGACTTCAGGACACCCCAATAGGCTCCATCTCCTGAAGATACCACTGCTTCCCTGTAGCACTCCCTGGGCACCAAACCTTTAACCTGTGATCCTCTGGGGGACACTGTCCATATTCAAATCATAGCAGAGCCCAACTGATCCTTACCAAGGGAGTATGACTGTAGAAATCAGCATGCAAACTGGGTACGGTGATGCATACCTGTCATCCCAGTTACTGGAGAGGCTGAGCCAGGAGATGTCAAGTTCAGCTGCCTCAAGACTGTGCAGGGTTCCCACCAGCAAGAAAACCCTCAGCAGATGAGGCAAATGTAAAACTTAGCAAGATCCCATCTCACAAAATTAAAGAATAGGGGAGGATGCTGAGGAGATTACTTAGTGTGGAGGCCCTGAGTTCAGCCCCCAGCACTGCCAAAAACAAAACAAAAACAAAACATAGCATTGTCTGCAAACAGCTGCATTCCTCAGCAAAGCATTCTGATGAAATGCACATGGATATTTAAGGTGTCTTAGAATCGGCCGAGCTGGGAGTGGGTCTGTCGTCATGGGGAGCTGGGGGTAGAGAGAAAACAGAAGACAGGCATGTGTTCCCACAGAGCTGCTAGGAGCTGCACAGATCGGCTGTCTCCTCTGTTTTTGCATTGAAGTTGGGTGACTGAAACTTGTGCTTCTGTCCATTATTTGATTTCATACCAAGCATCCTCCAAAGTGAGGGGCATTTTTCAAATTCCCATAAAGTTTCTGAACCAGCATCTCCTAGGAGGTTTCGCCATCTCTGTTCCTGATTTGTGTGCTCTCACTAGCTTGCAGCTCTTTATTGGCTCTCTAGTGTTAAATTAATAACAACTGATGTGGCGCTGACAGGTGGGTGAAGATGGAGAGTATCATGATATTAAAAAAGAAACTCTCAATCTATTTTGTAGCACAGAGTGCAACACTTTGTCAGCTTTTGCCTGCAGGTATCTTAATTTTACTTAAATATTTTGCTCACATCTTTTTAACCCAGAGGATGGAAATATAGCCCTTAGCGCCTCTCCAGCAGACTTTGTAGCATATGTCAGTGTGATACAGAATACCAGACTTTGCTAGTTATTTGGGAATCATTGAAAAGGCACTGGATAGCAAAAATAATAAAAACACTTTTGTGGTGTAAAAAATGTCTTATTCTCACTTGATGTTATAAGGAGACAACATTTTGCATCCGTGTAAACATTCTTTTCTCACAGCTATGGCTGGCTTGAAATTAGTGGACTCGTCTTCATGATAAGTATTTAAGTGATTAAAATCATCCACTAAAAATCCCTTGGGAATGATTCTTAGCAAGTAAGCAAAATATTGGAAGAATGTTTTTGCAGTTTTAAAGCTACATTCACTCAATCTGCTTTGTCTGTTAAATTTCAATGCAACGTGCTCCTAAAAGTGTTTATTACCGAGAATTTAAAACATACACTGAGTTACAGGAATAATGCAATGAATCCCTATTACAAATCACTCAGTTTCAATAGCTATAAAATTTCTTTTGAAGACAGAGGCTACTGCTAAAAACACAGAAACTGCTAGACAGGATAGTGTCTGAAAGTCCTGCGGTTTTATTTTATAGGCAACATAAGGGACAGCTTTCCTGTCTTTTCCTTTTTAGCCAATATGTGTTTGTATTTAAGAAGTACAGTGTGATAAGCTGACCCATAATTGCAGTGTATAATGGTTAAAGCAGGTTGCTAGTATTTTGATCTCTTTACATGCACTGTTTCTCAGTGTTTGGAACCTTCCAGATCCTGTCTCTAGGTAATGAAGAACCATATAATATATAGAAGGTACAGTAAACTATCATCATGTTACTGTGCTGCAGAATGCTAGAACTTATTCCTCCTGTCTAACCATATCTCGGCATCTATTAGTCAATGTTTTTCTGTCTTTGCCCCTGTCCCAGCTGCTAGTAATGACTATTCTACTCTCTACTTCTACCTGTTCAACTTTTGTAGTCTCTCTGTATAAGTGAGGTCAGGCAGTACTTGTATTTCTGTGTCGGGATTATTTCAGCTAACACAATATCCCCCATGGCCATCTACGCTTCCGCAAATGACAGGATTTTATTCTTCTGATGGCCGAATAGTATTCCATTGTGTATATGTCCTGCACTGTCTTTACCCATTCGTCTGCCAATGGACACAAAGGACCGCTTTCTTCATGTAAGCTGAAAGAGGTCTCGCTCACCCCTTCTGGGCTTCTCCTTCACCTTCCTTCCCAGCACTGCTGTGGACAGAGGCTTACTGATCTGCTGTTTGTGTCCGGTAGTTCAGTATACAACTCGTGGCTACATATTGTCCTCTCCCCATGACCCATGTGGAGGAGGAGGACGCCACACACCTTTTCTGCTCTTTATCTTTGTTTTCTTCCTCACTGCAGACTTTACTGATGGGACAAGGCAGCTCTAACATAACAAAAAGAAGAAGGCCAGGAGGGTGCTTCAAATTTGATTCTAAACTCAAATGCTTTTTCAAGACCTGGTCCCCATTTCAGAAGTTATACCTTTTCCAAGCCAGGTTCTTATGGTCACTTGGGGTCCTGGTCTCATTTCTTGTCCACGGATTTGCAGAAGCCCACAGAGGTGCTCCTTTTCTCTAATTTCTGTGATGTGCTAATCTACAGATCTTTCAGAAAACCCCATCTTTTACTCACTCGAATTGGTCTCTCTCATCCAACACTATGTTCCTCTAAGGCTGAATTCTTCAGTCTGGAAACCACTCTGAGGAGAAGGGCAGAAATGTGTTTTGTTTATCCATTATGACAGCCTGCCTACATCCTAACAGCTTAGATTATCTTTCAACCCTTTAAATCAAAGACTTAACATAAAACCTCAGATATATCTAATTTTCTTGAGGAGTACAAAAATAGTTGAGAGCTGTAGTGTATACCTGTAATGCCAGCACTAGGGAGGCTGAGGCAGGAGGATTGCCTAGAGCTCAAGGCCAGTCTGGGCAACATAGAAAGACTATCTCAACCCCTCCCACAGAAAACTGGCAACACTACTTGTGTGTTCTTGCTTAGGGCCGAGTGTAGGCGCTGAGTAGCTGCCTCTCCCTTTGCAAAGAGGGTTTTCACTCTCACTTGTTCAATATAGACCTCATCCTCTCTCTAGAATCATCTAGAACTAAGCAGTGAATCAGTTACTATGTGTCATCTTGCACGAGCCCATTTCTCCTATTTATCTTTCTTACCTGGGCCTTTGTAGGCCCTTGAGTTCGTGACTCCTAATTTAAACCTACAAAAACAGCAACAATTTTCTGACTCTCTTGTTTACACTTTGCCTTAGCTCTCTATTTATTAGGGAGAGAAGTGTCGGTCCTTCTTTTTTTTATAGTACCATCACTTTGCATTCAAATTTCCCCTAGTCCTGTAGGAATTTTTTCCTAAGTGCTAATTGCTGAGCAAAACTCTCTTTAAGACTCAACTCTGTAAATCCCCAAATGCACACCAAGCTTTGAGATGACCTCATGAATTTCTTGGGTAGGTTACATTCTCAGCCTCAAAATCTGGGAAGAAAGGAGGAGAGAGAAAGAGGTGATTTCATTTTCCAGTGATACAGATTCAGCATCTTGGTTATTGTATCACCTCTACCCATGAATAGGTTGTTTCTGGATTTTTTGAACTAGGGAAACTAATGTTTTCATTTAGTTTTGCTCCTGAAATGATAATTCATCTATGTAAACATGGTCTTATCTTTTGGAGAAAGGAAATAAACAAGCAAATAGTAAATAGTTTAAGTGAGTTCAGTGGTGATAAATTCAGTTAAGAAAATGAAACAGGGGTTTGTTAGGAAGGAGGAAAGGCTGATGCAGGGAGGTGGCCTTTGAAGTAAGATCTGAGTGACCCAATAGAGCCAGCTCTTGAGGAGATTTTGGGCAGCTTCATTGAACAGGAATGGAGAGAGTGCAGTAAACAGACAGGAGAGAGGGAGGAGAGGAGCCCAGAGGCTGGGAGAGGACCAGGACTGCATAGGCCATGATAGAGCCTGAGTTCCCGATACCGTGGGGCGCATTCAGAAGTGTTGTGTTAGGCAGGTCCCTGACATGTTTGGTCTTTCTGGCAGCCATATAAAAAGAGGGCGGAGAGGCAGGATGTATAGCAGCAGGGAAATGAACTTGGAAGCTGTCTGTGCCGATCGCGTGTAGGATTATAAAAGCTTGGTCTATCATTTAAGATACATGTAAAAAATGTTTGACATAGCTGGTCATTAGAGAAATGCAAACTGGAACAACATCGAGACTGATCTCACGCCAGAAAGAATCCAAGGATAATGAGGCTACAGGGAAAAAGGAACCCTTCTCCACTGTTGGTGGCAGTGTAAACTAGACACCCTCTCAGGGTCTCCTTTCCTTCCTTGTTACAGAACCTTTTATTCTTACATGGACTCATGATTGAACAGAGCAAAGACTACATTTCCTAGGCTCCCAAGCATTCAGGTGAGGTCATGTGGTTAAATTCTGAGTAGTAGGATTCAGGTTCAAGTGCAAGGTGATGGGACACTCCCTTTGCTGACTTTCTTTCTTCTGCTGACTGGAATGCAGCTATGATGGCTTGAACTACAGCAGCCATAGTGGACCATGAGAAGGAAGCTGCATAGGATCATGGCAGATAAACAAAAGCCTAACTCACTGGTAATTCAGACTTGCTAGATCTGCTCTAGATGCTTCTATGTGACAGACAAAATTTTGTTAAGTTTATGTCATCTTTGGTCTGTTTTATTATTATTATTTGCCACAAATATAGTCAAGTGTAGTCCCAGTTGTTTATTTGATGTCTTGCTTACTTGACAAATTCTTATTTATTCTTAAACTCACCATTTCACACAAATATAACCTTAATGTAATTATTTTGTCTTTCCCACAATAGAATTGGTTATTCCTCTATATCTCATCTAAAGCATTCATATTTTCTAGTATTTTTTAAATTATGTCAGGTAAACAGCTTGCATTCTGTCTCTTCTATCTGCTAGTGAACTGCGCGAGGATAGAGGTGATATATTTTTCACATTTCCTGATAAATGGTAGGTAACCACCTGACCTGGTCCTTTAGTTTCTTTTTTTCCTCTCCTTTGCATTTCCAGTAACGGTCATGGTTTTATGTTCTAAATCCCTTCTTTTCTAGGGGAGACGACTGGAGGAATCTTAAAGCTTTATGCACAAGCAGAGAGTTGCAGCCTTCACACAGATCGATGACATCTGGAAAAATGTGCTTCTAAAATTACCCAAACTTGGAAGTCCCACAGTGACACAGCGATCATATTCTATTTACCAAGGCCGCCCAGACTCAAGCAGAGGGCAAATGGACTCTCCATCTTGACAGCCCGGTGGCAAGGTTTTGGAAGGGCACTCCGAACTGACATTATTGCCATTTTTGGGAAACACAGTGTGCTGCATTCTGTCTTCTTTTCACAATGTACATCCTTCTCATCTCACAGCCTCTTGTCTTCAGCCTCCAACTCAGGGCCTGAAATCAGGTCCAGGGCTGGGCACTCTTCAGTGGTAGAGCGCTTGCCCAGCATATGCAAGATTCCAGTTCAATCTCCAGTACTGTGGATAGAAAAAATCAGATCTGGGTGGGAATGAGGCTCCTTAAATATTGTTTCTCTAGAACAAGTTCCTGGGAACTGTTCCTCATATTGGAAGCCCTGGGACTAGAGCAGCAAAGTATCTGGACTCCACTTTCACAACATGCAGTAGTGGGGGTCCCACAGCAGAGCCCTCTGTTCAATAAGAGCAGGCAGACCTCCTTCAAAAGAAGCATGCAAGTCTTCAGGTTCATGTTCAAAATACAGTGGACCTTGGTTTACCAGCTTAATTTGTTCCATGAGTCTGGGGAAGATGACTACGGTTCTGTTTGTCACCTGAAGTGAAGTTTGTGCACTGAAGCAAAATTTTGCAGAATACTTCTGTTTGCAAATCAAATCGTTTGCGAACAGAAGCATTTGTGAGCCAAGGCACCACTGTAACTTTAGTAAT
Source organism: Cavia porcellus (assembly GCF_034190915.1). NCBI lineage: Eukaryota > Metazoa > Chordata > Mammalia > Rodentia > Caviidae > Cavia > Cavia porcellus. The sequence goes on from NW_026947496.1 coordinate 13,472,803, forward strand.
CTTAGCTTGCTTTTCTCAGGAAAAATCTTTGATGTTTCTTTCTCCCTAGTCCTCCATTGGAACCTGAATCTCTGTTGTCATGGAAACTTCTGTCTAGAGTATGGCAGACAGTAACTAAAACCTAGTGGGATTGTGTCCTGTATTGTACACAGGATAGAACTGGCAGCTAAAAAGCTTGTCTAGTCCAGGAAAGTGAGGCAGAGGTAAGCAACAAAAACCCAGCCTTTGTAACAACTCAGACACTGGAAAATAACAACTTGGGGGTGGGGGGAGAGCGGAACCAGCAAGGATCCAACTGTAAAATTAAAACCTACAGAGAAATCTGAAACACAGAAGGCAAGGCAGAGAATGGAAGGGACAGTCTGCATTATCTTCCTGGCTCCCCAGCTTGTAGTTTGTGAGAAGGGAAGACCACATCCACGGAGACAGAGTGAAAACTGAGACTCCAGAGGGTTTCGGAGGGACATGCAGTGGTGGAACAGACTGTAGATGCTGTGAGCTGCAGTAGCTGGTGAGTGACTCCAGTCCAAGTGCCCCCCATGCACCCCAAAGAGTGTTTGCTTGCAAGCTATTGCAGGAAGTGGTTGACTGATTAAGCCCAGGACTCAGAGCAGCCATGAGCCACATTCGATTCAGGGCTCCCAGTGTTACATCCCCACAGTGACTGGGTAAGGAACAGCCATGGGAGACAAGGTCAGGCTGGCAAAGACCCCCTGGGAGGGTCTAAGCTAAAGACATGTGCTCCAGCCCCCAAGGCAAGGCCAGGCTCAGCCTTTGCTGTGTAGAAACCTTTTAATTTGGTAGGATCTTACCCATTGATTCTGTTCAGGAAATTCTTGCCTATACTTATGTTTTCACGAGTTTTGCCTATTTCATCTTCTAGCAGATTGTGTTTCTATTTCTGTAGATCTTTATTCATTTTAAGTTTAGTTTGTGACAAGAGATGTGTCACGTGGATAACCAGTCTACCCGGTACCATTTGTTAAAGAGGTTATCTTTCCTCCAGTGTAAAGTTTCTGGTCTCTATGTCAAAAACCAGGTAGCTGAATGTGACCAAAGTTGTTTCTGCGTTCTCTGTTCTGTTCTATTGATATATACGTCCAGTCCCGATTTTTTTAATCGCTGCAGCTTTAGAGTATAGCTTGAAATTTGCAACTGTGCTGCTTGGCTCGCTCATTCTCAGGACTGTGTTTGCTTTTCTAGGTCTCTTCTGTTTCCATATGAAATTTAGGATTCTTTTCTCTAGTTTGGAGAGGAATACTATCGGTATTTCAACTAGGTTTGCATTAAATCTGTATATACATTTTGAAAGTATGGTCCTTTTGACTGTGTTGGAACAAGGGCTAGTTTTTCCATTTTCTTATATGTTCTTTGATCTTCATTTTCAGAGTACTGTGATTTTCCTTGTACAGGTCTTTCACTACCATGGTGAGACTAATCTCGGTATTGAATTTTTCTTGATGCTATTTTGAAATGTGTATTTCCTAATTTCTTTCTTGGTGAGATTATTATTGGTATTTAGGAACACCATTGTGTTTACTTTGTATCCTGCTGTGCCATTGAATTAGGTTATTATTTCTAGGATCATTTGGCAGAATTTTCAGGTCTTCTATGTAGAGGATTATGTCATCTGCAGTTAACGATAATTTGGATTTATTTTTCCTATACATATCCCTTTTAGTTTTTTCTTTTGCCTGATTGCTGTTTCAAGAACTACATTGAACAGAAGGTCAGCAGTGGATATCCTCATCATTCCTGATTTGGAGGGAAAGCTTTTAGCTTCTGCCATTCAATACCAGGTAAGCCCTTGGTTTGTCATAAATGGCTCCTAATTAAGTAGACTATCTGTACCTCCATTAATGATGAAAAAGAATTTAACAGTAGAAACATAGAGTTAATTATCTAAAGATTAATAATGTTTAATGGTCATATGATTGAAGATAGAAGGGATTGGGAATGGGAAAATGCAAAAAGACAAATTTGAAAAAATTAAACAATGGGAAATGAGAAGGACCAGAGAAAAGGGAGAGAAAGGATCTTGTTGTGTATAAAGATATCTACAGAATTAAATAAAGGTAGTAGAAAAAAGAAATAGAAAATAACATTTTAAAAAAAGGAGAAAAAGAAATAATATGAAAATAGAAAAAAATGAAACATTAAAAATTAAAAAGAAGCCAGGAATATAGCTCAGTGGCACAGCACCTGCCTGGCAAGTGTAAGGTCCTGAGTTCAATTCCTGGTACAAAACAAACAAACAAACAAACAAAAAAAAAGAGCAAGAAAAAAAAGAAAATAAGAAAGTAAGTCCAGAATAAGAGGCAACATTTTATTTTCCTCTGTGTTTTTGAAAGAGTGGTTTCCTGCTAGGACTCACAGTTTTGGCCTCCAGCAGATCTTGGTTTGCTCCACTTGACCTTATGGCCCGTGGGTCTGTGAGGTTCTCCCTGTCCCAGAGGCCTCCGTGCCTGCCCCAGGCTGTGGCAGTGTCCACACCAGGACGTGTGTTTCCTCACTGGTGCAAAGGAAAGGCAAGCAAACCTCAGATTTGTGCTGGAGGTGGGCAGCCGGTATGGGCTTAAGTACCGAATGCTACAGGCACTTTATTTCTTTTTCCTTTCCTCTCTTTTTTAATTTTAAAGAGAAAAAACAATAAAAACAATGATACAAAAGTTCAAACCAAGATAATAAAAGAGTTACAATTATTAACATATTAGTTGCTCAGATTACAAGATACAGGCATGAAAAATTGATCAAACAATATAAGCACAAATCTTTCTTTTCAATGAACTAGTAGAAATTAGTAGGATAAATATCTTAACTACCATATATATATATATATATATATTTTTTTTTTCTTTTCCCTTCCTTGTTTTCTCCTTTCCCCATCACAGTTTCTCTTTCCTTTTGAACAATTTCCCATTTCACAATATCTACCGTGCATTTTGGATCTTAGTTACTCTTACAGCTTTTTCCACTAGGGAGACAATATGGTGTTTACACATGCAAGTGATTTATTACACTTATGAGTGTGGTCTCTAGTTGCATTCTTTTTTTTCTGAAGACAGCTCGAAGCCAGCTTCTTGCTGCAAGGAGTAGGGCCTGTGCCCTTCATGGCCCACGTTTAAACTTTGCAAGGATCTTTTTCTAGCCAGCTCTTTGTCCACAGTTGTTTCCGGTGACTGTTTCTCACCCAGACACTGTGGGAAGGTAATACTGGGAGCCCTGAAGTGAAGCTGTCTGATAGTTGTTCTGAGACATAGATTTAAATAATCAGCCCCTTCCCAGAATGGCACTTGACCAAGTACCCTGGAGATGGTAGATGCCCATGTTTGAATCCCTCTCTGGCTGTTGCCTGCAGTGTGGAAGTGGTCTCCTTGGAGCAAAACTTCCATCTAATTCTGTACCTCACAAAGGTCACAGACTCCACTGTCATTGCCCAGTGGGTCTCCTATCCTGTGTGCTGACCTTGCTTCTGGGGATCCTGTGTCCCCTCCCTGCGAGCTACGAGAGCTGAGGAGAGGCCCCAAATTATTTCCTTCCTTTCTCTAGGTTGTGGACCTTCCTTCCAACTTCTCAGTAGCTTCCAGTTTTTTCTCTTCCTATTCCTTCCTGATTCCTGGTGATTTGCTTCCCTTTTTTCTCCAACAAGTTATTTTCCAAGATCTGGATTCTGGCTCTTGGAGAGGCTGAATTCTGCCATTGATCATCACTTTGCCATTTTCTCTCCAGAGCTATATTTTTCTATTTCTATGTTTTTTTACACAGTCACATCACTAATTTTCTTTTACTACTACGTAATGTGTATCCTGTTGCTTCTGGAAATAGTTTGTTTCTTGGGACTATCTCTGAAGTTCTGCTGGTAGCTTTTCAGGGCCTGTGGGGCTTCTACCAACCACTGGGTGCTGAAACCATTGTCCTATGTTATAGGATTTTGCAAAATCAGCATCCCACTCCTTGGTGCCTGAATCTGATTTTTGTGTATCTGTGTGATCCATAGAATAGCAGCTGGGAAATAGTGCACACTTATGGAACTCAGCAATCTTTAGCTCTTTATTTTTATGTCCTTTTCTCATTTTAAATCATAGTAAATCATAGCTTCCCATTTTAAATTTTAGTTTTTCTCTTATTAGATGGAGTGTAGTGGGGAATCTTAAAGGTTTTGCATGAGAAGAGAGAGTGTTATTTAAATATATATATATATCTTAAAACTCCAAATATGTCAAAGATGCTTAGAAATACTTTCTTTAAATGTAATCAAGCACACAATCTGAGATACTAGATTTTTTTACTGTCTTGGGCATTCATGAGGACTAGGAGATAGTTTATAAAATAAGCACAAAGATCAAAGTCATTTGAAATTCAGGCTGACTTTCTTTTTTTGGATGGTAGAGAGAAGTTGTTGAAAAAGATAGATTTTCCACTCATTTTTATTTAGCACCATTCTTGCCAGCCAGGGAAATTCAATCTATTCCAGCCACCAAATCATAGACTGTACATTTATTCATTAAAGTAATCAATCAGTGTGAATAGGGTTTTCTTTTTTTTTTTAATATATTAAATGGTAAAAATGATGGGTTCATAAAAGTGTCTAGGAATTTCCATTTCTTATCTTAGGTCAGCTGTCCACAATAGTGTAATCCCAGCCCAGGGAGTTTGATACAGCTGCTTTGTGTCAGTTTGCACGTGCTGTGTGTGTGTGTGTGTGTGTGTGTGTGTGTGTGTGTGTACCATTTGTGCATAGGTGTGACTTCCTCAATACCCATGGAAGAAGAGAGTGCAGTTGATAGTGATTAAAATTAAGGGCACAATGAAAGGACAGAAGTATTTGCACAGACAGATGCTGAAGACAGGTCTTGGCAGCATGGTGAGCAGGTGCGTGGGGTCCTCTCTCAGGCCCTGCAACACTGGCTCCCATGTCTGCACCCTACAAGCCCCATGGTATGTTCTCAGTCATGGACCCTTGTAGAAAACAACCCCTGGAGAGCCTTAAAAATTCAAAAGTAGATGGGAAATGAATGCAACAACAATGATTATTTTTCAGTTACAAATAACTTAGGATTTTTTTAAGGAAGAAAAAAAAAAACCCTTTCTACTGCCGGACAACTTGTGTATGGAAACGTGTGCCAAATGTAAATGAATAGCTCAGTGAAATTTCATAGCTAGAACACACCTCTGTAAATGGCACCTGGATCAAGAAGGGACATCTCCTGCACCCTATTGTAATCTGCCCAGCTGAGTAACCAGCACCTCAACTTCAAACCTCCTCCACTGGTTTTGACTGTTGCTGAAATTTTGTGTAAACATCATATGGTAAACATCCTTTTACTGAGGTTTACTGAAGCATAATGACATGCAATAATTGCATACCTTCAGAGGGTACAATTTGAAGAGTTTTGACACATGAATACATGCACAAAACCACCACAACAATCAAGATAATGAAAACATCCATTACCCCCTGAAGTTCCCTGTCAACCCATTCTTCCCCATCCCTCCACCGTTCCTCCCCAGGCCACCACAGGTGCACTTTCTGACACTGTAAATTAGTTTGCATTTTCTAAAATGAGCGGAATCATACAGAAGGTACTCTTCTGGTCTTTCATTCCCACAATTATTTTGAGATTGACCCATACTATTGCCAGTATAATTAATTTTATTTTTATTGTTAACACTTCATTTTATGAATACATCATCTTTTTTAATCCACTCACCTGCTAGTAAGTACTTTTCAGCATCTGGTTTCTACTTAACATCATTCCTCCTAGTTATTAGAAGTGAAGCCTGCAGCTTCCCAGCTCTGTTTTACCTTTCTCATCTGTAAAATAGGATATTCCTATAATTGTGCTGTCCACCTCACAGGTTAGTAAAGAAATGAATACAAATCACCCCTCAGTATGTGCATTAGTCACTTTCCCATCACTGGAACAAAATACCTGACACCTATGATTAAAGGTGAGGTTTATTTCAGTCTGTGGTCAGCTGGCCCCAAGGAACAAATGATACTAGAAGGCCATGGTGGAGGAGAGCTGCTTAACCCAGGCCAACCTGGAAACAGAGGGGCAGGAGGGAGGAGCTGGGACCAGGATACAGCCTTCCAGGTGGCACTTGGCTTCCAGCCTGGCTCCGCCTCCTAAGAGCGCATTCAGCCCTGAATTCATCAGGGGACTCATCCGCAGCCCTAGCTCTGCACCTATGAGACTTTTGGGGGACATTTTAGATCCGAATCATAACAGTGTCTAAGGGGGATTGGATGTCAAACTGAGGGAGGAGACAGGGTGGGAGATATACTGGCCTGATGCCTTGTGGTTCTAGGAGACCAAAAGAGCCTTCTGCTCCTTAATGTCATAAAGAGTATGCTCCTCCCCTTATCACACTTGCTGGACATCAGGCAGGGGCCTGAGGAGCATGCACCCCAACTGCCTCAGAGTAACCCAGAATAACCGTGAGGTCGTCCTAGGATTTTTGCTATTGGCAGGTTTGACTCCCCTCACTGTGGGCTTTGGCAGCTGGGCTGATGTCAGGTGCATCTAACAGGAAATATACCCTTTTCCAATGTGAGGGTAGAGAGTTTCAGTTAATCAGATAGCACCCTGTTAGGTGCCTCACTGGACTTCCAAGATCTGGGAAAGGGCTCAGTAAATACCGCAAAGACTAAAATGGACAGGGGTACTCTGAGTCAAACTCACGCTTGGGCATCCTCATCCACCCACTGCTGCTCTGAAGAGTGCACACATGTTCCTTTATTATATCTCTGCCTTTTTTACTACCCCTGGGTGCCCCACTCAATTTCTTGTTTGGGACACAACCTGAATATTGCGTGAGATGGAGACTGCTTTCTGGTAGCTCGGTGCTCCAGCACCTTATACAAAACAGCAGAATATTTGCACAGAACCTATCAACAGCCTCCTGTATACTTTGCATCATCTCCAGATGCCTTGTAATAATACCTAGTACCATGCTGTGCTATATATGGGAAAAATCTGTACATGTTCTCTACAGATCTAATTACTTCTTTCTGGCTATTTTCAATCTGTGGTGGGTTGTATCCATGGATGTAGAAGGCCGGTGTGTACACAGAGCCCATGAAGGGAGTAATTGTGCCCAGTTTCAGTAATGATTGGTGGGATGGATCATCGCAGGCCATCCTACTGGCCGGTATGGACCTGCTGTATAGTCGGAGCTGTATGATGGCCCGTGAAGTGGCTTGATGATGTGGTTTCACCCAGTACCTACATTGCCAGTAAGGCTGTGCCAGTCTGAGAAGCTGAGTTGGTCATTAGTAACTCTCCTTCCCCAGGGCTTGTTCTCCATCAGTTATTGATCGTCTTGCTCTTGTCTTTGTTCCAGCTGGTCGATGTCTTTGTGATACTGACCCTGACAACAAAGCCAGTGGAATGAGACCATCCTACTGGACCAACCCATGCAGACTTTCAATTTCTCCTTTTGTCTTAAGTGTATTCTTTCAAAGATCCATCTGTCTATCCAACACATATTTATGGAACACCTCTCATGTGTTAGGCAACTGCTGTGTCCTGGGAAATGACTTGCAGTTTCTGAGTTTAACAAGCTTGAACATGATAACGGAATTAATTCATCCATAGGAAATGGCACTAAATTCCGACTAGTCTGCCTCATTGGTAGGTTACTGAAAGAGGTGTTTATATACATTTTCAGAGACTATTTCAAAACCTTTATATGGCAACATGTAAAGCCTCCTCTAATTATATGGAAGACATAACATTGCAGATAGTGTAGGAGTTTAAAGAGAATAGGAAGCTAGGATATTCAGAGCCAACAGGCTAAAAAGGAATTGAAAGCTCAATGGCATCCTGAATAATAATTAGAATTTGGTTGTGTCAAAATGGCATATTGTAAGATTCGCAGCCAGGAACTGTCTGCTTTGTCTATGGCCAGGCAGGCCTTGGTCAGTGAGGCTCCTCAGCACAGGATGAGGGGCAGTTAGTGGTTTCATCCCCCAGCATAGGTCCTGGGACTCACAGGGATTTGGCTGTGGCTGGTGAGGCTGAGCCCCGCACTGTCCAGAGCCCCCCAAGAAGGAGTCAGCTTCCATCCAGTGGTACTACAATGCTGATTCTATTTTTAGAAAGAAAATTGTAAGGCCCGTGAAAGGCCACCAGAATTAATTAGCCTGGTGTGGCCTTTCTCACCTCAAGAGCTGACTCATACCTAATTCCCCATGACAGAGATGCTTTCTCTGTCTTCCGTATTGGGTCCCCACCCTATTCTGCCCAGAGTCTCCCAGATTTCCCAGTATGCTGCCAGCTTTCCCCAAACTTCTCTGTCACCCATCCTTCTCCTCTTTAGATTTCTGTTCATGCTACCCGCTTGCTTGGAGGCTGGGCACTTCTTTTTACCTCTTGTCCACAATTGGCTGTCTCCATTTAAAATTCACCTCTTCGATGAAGCATTCCAAGATTGCTCCTGTTCTTTAACAATCTCTCCTCCCTCTCTGAGTTTCCAGGCTACTGTGTATATAATCTTGGTTACATGATTTAGTCATTCATTAAGCACTGCTTGCCTGGCTGGTTGTTTCATGTGGCTTTTTTTTTTTAAATAGGCAGTTCCTGGATGATTTCCTGTCCTCTTCTATGTGTGCCACTGCCTGGTACAGTGCTGAGCAATACTGTAGGCATCAAATAATTAATTACACCAGCACATCCAGTGAAGTAGAGATGGAACTCATGTTTTTTTTTTTTTTTTTTTTTTTTTTTGAGATCTGAAACATGCAATTTGAAGGACACACTTTTTAAAGGAAAGACTACAACGTTATGAGTAGAGAACCAGGAGCAAGAGTGGGTATTCACCTAAAGGCTTCCCTACAGCCCTCTTTGGGGAAGAGGCCAGTGCAAGTGAGTGGCTCTGGATATCAGGCAGCGCTGAACCCAACGTGTTTTGGGCCTTTTCCATTCATCTTTATCTCCCACAAATCATCGCTCTGCCTGAGTCTCTCTTTCTGTCTCTGTTTCTCTCCGTCTTCCTCTACATTGTTAAATTGTGAGAACCTCCTCTAAGTTAATTTGGCAGACAGACCTGGGTGTACAATTGTTATGGAGGAAAAGGGGAGTTGAATTTATTTATAGTGCTGAGGATTGAACCTAGGATCTATGTACCCCTCTTTTACTCTTATTTTGAGGCTGCATCTTGCAGCCTAAGTTCCCCATCATGGGCTTGAACTTGTGATTCTCCCACCTCAGCCTCCTGGAGTGCAGGTCTTGCAGGCATGCCCCATGTCTTAGTTATTTTTCTCTCATTGCTGAGACAAAATACCCAACACCCACAAGTTAAAGAGAGGAAACTTATTTAGCCCACAGTTTGTGGAGGTTTCATTCCATAATTGATTGGCTCCAAGGCAGGGTGGCTCTTGGCAGCGGGGCAACATTTCATGGTGGACAGAAGATAATAAAGAAACAAGGGACCTTAACAGTGTCATTCTGCTGCTTAGATCCAGCCACCTCTGAAAAAGCCCCACCTATGATTGCATGAAGCTTTGGGTGGGGACATTTAGACCCAAACCATAACACCCTGTGTTATAGTTTATATCTAGATGTCCCCCTAAACTTGCATGTGCTTGAAGGTTGGGTGCTTTGGAGGAGGTGATTGGATCAGGGGTGTGTGATACTTACCAGTAGACTGGTCTATTGATGAGTTTATAGCTAGCTGTATTGTTGGGTCTCCTCTTTGGAGGGACGTGGACCCTTCTGCCCCCTTGATGTCTCTCTGCTTCCTGCTGCCATGCCATGAGCTGTTTCTCCTCTGTGATGCCCCTATGCCATGCCACTCAACTATGGACTGATAAAATGTGAGCCTAAATAAACCTCTCCTCTTTGTGGGCATCAGGTGTGTGTTTCAGAAAGGAGAAAGTAACTAAGACACACAAGCATGGGAAACCTAACTGTGTAAGATGCTATCATTTCTTTCCCAGACATCAGAATATCTTTCATTTTCTGAGGAAGAAAAGAGGAATGGATATCAGTCAAGGTATTCACACACTCAGATTTTGATTACATTCCTCATATTTATTATGGTGTAGTTATTACAAGCATATGGACATAATTACGCATTACCTGTCAGGTAACATACACCAGAACAGGGGCAAACAAGGGCTGCCTGTGTCCCACTCTGAATGCAGCCATTTCCTCCCAGGCCAGACTGTCGTTTGGGATCTGACCAGCGGAGGTCACTATGGGACCGTGAATGCAGGTAGATCCAGGGTCCTCGGTTCTGAGGAATTTCGGATTGCTGTGAGAGCCCTGGGAAAGAAAACCTCCCTCCCACCCAGAGCCAGCCTCGGCCCGCCCGACCTCGTCTCTCCTCCTGCCTGTGTAGTTTATAAAATTGAGAACTAGCTGACGGATTTAATTTTGATGGAGAATTACCTGTAGGCGAGAGGGCAATCAAACCCATACTGTTAAGGAGAGGGGGCTGAGGTAATGAATCTATTATCTGCGCTTAGCACACGGAGAGTGTCAGGCTAATCATCCATCAGCTTCTTTTTTCTACCCTGTAAACTTTCATTTCCATCTTGTTAGGTACAAGGAACCCCGAAGTAGCTATGAAAGGCATGATTAACCAAGTGGTGTTTTTTTTCTGGCTTCCTATTTTCTGTTGTCTGTCCTTTATCTATCAGGGCCAAAAGATCTCAGCTGGACTTGGGGTTTCGGATCAGTGGCTGGGCACGAGTTTGGGCAGGTGTGGCGGTTTGCAGTGGAGCAGGTGGATAGAAGGCGCTGAGGAGAGCTTGGAGATTAAGTTTCGGTGGAGTCGTCATCATGCCAGTCACGTGCAGGCCGTGGGGTTGCTCGATGAATGTTTCTGAGTTTCAAGTTCTGTCCAAAGAAAGCGAGCCTTGCCAGTTCAGGGTCACTAATTGTGTGCTGCTGTACTAGGGCTGCCACAGACAGTACCACACTGGGTGGCCTACACAGCAGCTGTTTATTTTCTCGCAGTTCTGGAGGCTGAAGACAAAGGTCAGGATGTCAGCAGAGCCGGTTTCTCCCGAGGCCTGTCTCCTTGGCTAGTGCATGGCTGTGTTCTACCTGTGTCCTCTGATGGTCCCCGCTCTGTGTGTGTGTGTGTGTGTGTGTGTGTGTGTGTGTATGTGTGTGTGTGTGTGTCTGTCTGTCTGTCTGTGTGTCTCTTTCTCTCTCTCTCTGAGACAGGGTCCTGCTAAGTCCCTTAGGTTGGCCTCAAATTCTGAATCCTCCTGCCTCAGCCTCTTGAGTGCTGGGATTACAGAAGTATGCTCACCACGTCCAGTTTTGGCCACCTCTTTTATAAGAATACCAGAGTAGGACCCCTCTCATGACCACATTTTAAATTAATTGCCTTCTAAAACATCCTAATATGGTTATATTCTGGAGTACTAAATGTTAGGGCTTCAGTATAGGAATTTAGGGGATACCATTCTGTGCATCACCCTTCCTACCTCCCTGACTGGTCTGGACTGAAGTGAGCCAGCTTGAGAAGTGGATTTTCCGCTTGAAATATGTTCTCTAGTTTTCTTAGTTTCTCTGTGCTGTTTTGAGTAGCATAATATAGAGAGAGCCACCAGCAGCCTGCAGTCTCCCTCTTCAGAACTAAGAGGTCAGAAAGAATTTCTTCTTAATGACCACGGAGGAATCGTCTTAAACACACCACAGCTGGGCCAGGCCAGGGATCTGAGATGAGCTTTTGATTGATTCCAAGGTACCTTAACTTGGTCTCTAACTTCAGACTTTCAATGTAAATGTTAAAGAATCCCTTATATGCTCAAAAATTAATTTATTGAAAAGAGACATTGCAAAAATGATCAACTTGATAATATGCTTTTGCTATGCAATATGGAGAACTTTAACATAAAAATAAGACAGCTTTCATTAAAATGTGTACGTAGTATAATCTCATGAGCTTACAAGTAATAATATTCACATTAGAAATTTTAGAATGTAGAATAAAGAGCAAAATGAAAGACGAGTAACAGGAGGTAGGGTGGTAGATCTTTCTTAAGAGGAAGGGGCCTGGGGATGGAGGATGTGGTGAGGGAGGAGAGGGACAGGGGAGGCAAAGGAATTAAGATGTGTTGTGTACCTGTGCCACCACCACGCATGGAGTACAGACACAGTGTCCTGCAAATACAGGCGACCAAGAGACGGATGGGCAGGGAGGCTGGGCCAGGGGATGGACAAAGGATCTGAGATGTGCTGTGTCCATGGACCAATTCCCCACAAGGAGTGTGAACATTATGCGCTGTAAATGTGTAGTCATAAAAAAATAAAAATTACAAAAGGAAAATTTAGAAAGTGAAGGTGAACTAAAGGAAAAAAATCAGTCATGTGTGGCTTCTAAAATAGGGTTATGCATATTTTCTTTATTTCTATCTATATATAAACATATTTTATATAAGAGAGAGCTCATACTATAAATACTGCCCTCTCCCCATTTTTTTTTTAATTTTTATTTTTGGTGCGTGGGGTTGAACTCAGGGCCTCGGGTATACTAAGCATATGATCTAACTCGGAGCTATATCCCTACCCTCTAAATACTGCTTTTTGACAAAAAGGAAAAATTTTTATTTGATTTTATTTTAAAGAGAAAAAAAAAAGAAAAGAAAAGAAAAACCAAGATACAACTACAAGAACAACAAAACCCCAAAACAATAACAATATAGGTTTGCAAAACAAGCCAAATTTAACAGTGGTTGTACTATTGTGTATTGTTATCTTGAAAAGAGTTGCTTAGATTACCAGGTATAGATACACAAAATTGATCTAAATGTATGTTAACTGTTCTCTTTCAGGAAATAATAGAATTAGTGGTATAATCATCTTAGCTATTTTATGTCTATATAAACAATTTATATCTTTTTCAAAAAGGAAAATTTTTAATTGAAAAGAAAAAGTCCCTCAGATTAGCAATTTAGTTGAATTTATGTATTAATTCAATCATGTATTCAAGAAGCATTAGCTGACTGCCTTCCACACCAATACTGCTCTGGAGCTGGAGACACAGCAGCAAACAAAACAGACAAAGCACCTGCACTCACATTCTACTGGGGAGACAGTAAGTAACAAAGCAATATACAAAGCTGCGTTGAGTTGGTTCCAGAAGCATATACACCTTTGAATATACCTTACAGTCACGGCTGGTCTACAGGGATCACTGTATGGAAAGTACGTGACCCAGACAACTTCAGGATGGGCATCAAGAGCTTGGAAGAGTATTCCAGAGACAAAAAGAAGCACTCTTCATCTCTGTGAATACTTGATCGCAGGGTGGGAAATGGCAGGAGTGACCAATCAGGAGGTGTTCACCCTTCTGTATGCTAGAGTCCCAGAGAACCACACTGAACCACAGAGGTGGGTTTAAGGTCTTCTACAGATTTATTTTAGAAATGTTCATGATCCGTTACCTTAGATATCAAACATGAAATTATGATGGCTCTGAAGTAAGAAGAAATGGTTAAAAAATGCGGGACTCTGAAAAAGTTTTAGGAATATCATAACTGATATACCATGTGTCTTTAAGATGCACACATAAGATAAAGAAGAAGCTTTAAAAAAAACAAAACCAGGGGCTGGGGATTTAGCTCAGTGGCATAAGCACCTGCCTTGCAAGCAGGCGGTGGTGAGTTTGATCCCTGGTACCGATAGAAAAAACCCAGAACCTATACACATAGGTGTGATAGATGACAAAATCTATGCCTGATGTCTCATTTTACTTAGAGAAAAAATTGTGATTCTTAATTCAACCTGAGTGAGCATTTTTAAGTTTAAAAGAATTTCTTTTGCTCCTTTTGCTATGAACACCACCAACAGCATTCCAGCCAACAGACAGTGCCTGCCACCATGGGGGACAAGGACAGGTATTGGTGACAGCCCACCGTTGGGTCATATCATCTGTGCAACTATTTTTTTTTTAATCATCATCAACCTAATTAGATACGAAATTTTTGGAATGAATGTTCTCAGCAGTGAACCATGACCCAACAGAATCACTTTCCTGTTAACTGAGGTTTAATTGATAGAAACACTTGAATTAAATTCACTCTACTGTCCTGTGTTACAAAATGCTTGTCTTCTTTCTCTGGCCCTACATCCTGTGACTTATGGAATAGGAATCTCCGGAGTACAGTGCTTGTTGCTCTTGGAAGGCTCAGTGGCACATGCAGGTTGGCCTCATAATCGGTTCTAGTGCTGGGGACACGTAGCCAGGCTCTGTTGTGGTGCTGTGGGAAGAGAAATTACTCATTTTAACTGAGAGCTGATCTTGCAGCTAAAGAGGAATGGTGGTGGTGGCGATGCTGGGAGAATCAGGGACTGTTCTTCCCCAGGAAACACCCATCATTTCCAAAACCTGAGCCACACATGGCAATCGTGACAGAAGAAGCCTTGGCACTAACAGATAACAATCCACCTGCCTTCTCTTCTATGTGATTTCTTTTCCCTCTAGAATCACATTGGGATTTAAAGGTGAAGGAACTTCAGATTCACTGAGTGTTTACCATTCTCAAACACCTGATGTCAGTCTCATTCCTCTCACTTTACGGCCAAGGAACACTGGGTTCAAGTGGCTAATTCCCATGCTCAGGGTCACATGTATATTGCTTTAGTGTGTGTCTAGAGTGTCCCCAAAATTCTATAAGTTAAAGGTTGGTGTCCATGGTGGTGCTGTTGGGAGGTGCTGGAACTTGAGGAGGTAGAGCCTAGTGAAAGGAACTGAGGTCACCGCAGCGTGTCCTTGAAGGGAATATCCAGATCTCACTGTCTCTCTCCCTTTGCTGCTTCAGTGCCATGAGGGGATTGGGTTTCCTTTGCCTCAGTTTACTACATTACTATTCTGCCTTGCCATAGGCCCACTAGCTACAGGGACAGGTGACCATAGACTTAAACCTCTGAAACCAGAAGCCAAAGAAATCTTTCCTCCCTTTAAGTAGTTTATCTCAGGCATTTTGTCATAGCAACAGAAAGCTGACTAACACAGATATCAGAAGATGAGGTAAACATTTGATTCATAAAATCATGCCATATTTTTTAAGGCACTATGGTGTCTACTTGTATAGATGACATTTCCTATTTATAGAACTTTAGATCTTTGTATTGTAAATTTTTAGAATGACATGCCTTAAAGGTGGAAACTTCTAAGTTTTTGGAATCGTGGAGCACAACACAGGCTTTGTGGTTTACCAAAACCACCACTTTGTGGTGACCGAGCTTAAAGCCCACTGCTAATGGTAACCTTGTATAATGTTCTCCCCCCCCATTATTTGAAAATCTCTTTTTTAAAATTTTATTTTAAAGAGAATAAAACCAAATAAAATAGAATAAAGCCAATCAAAACAAAACAGTGAAAAATGACACAAGACTTCATAACAGAATAACTGGAAATCAACAATGGCTACCATAATACCTCTTGTTGTCTTTAAAATTGCTGCCTATACTGTCAGACATAATAAAATCAAACAAAACAGAAGATCGAATAAAACAAAACAATAAAATGAAAGAAAACAAAACAGTGAGAACAATATTGGATTCTAAAAACAAGACAGAAGGAAACCTCTCATATTTGCTATGTTGTATATTGTTATCCTCTTAATAGATGCTCAGACTACCAACTTTAGGCTTGCAAAGTCAATCAAAAATTACAAGTATCAAGTTGTTTTTGTACCTCAGTTGCTATCAACTCAGCCTGTCCTCTGAACCAGATGGTTACTTATGGGGTGGGATGGGTTGGGGTGGGGTCCTCTTGTCTCCCAGCCCATGTGTCGGTTGGCTCATGGGAAGAGAAAACTGACTCTTTTCTCATCCCAGACCTACCTTGGCTTCTGCCAGCTCATAGAAGGGCGAATTGGCTTAAAATACTGTTCTTATCTTTCCCCATATGAGAATGTTTCTGCTGAAAAACTGTAAACACTCCATAAATATCCTTTTCTCAACAACAAATATATCAAATAAATTGATTGAAACGAAGGGAGGTTTTGTTAAAGGGGTTCATTATCTCTTAAATGTGTTATTTAGTTCATGTCAAACATCTATCATGTTCACACATAATAGTTTAGGCAGAGGTATTCAGACGATAGTTTGCTCCACTGAGAAAGCTGGTTCAAATTTAATATATCACGATGTAGATATGCAAAAAATATTTGAAGCTTTCCTACTGTATTTTTAAACTTGAACACCTATTCTTATTGTTCTTAAAGCTTTATTCTAATTGATTTCAGAAAGGTTTAAATTTGATGACTGATGCTAATGATCTCTTTTTATTTAAAGATACTGTAGTCTCTTTTGGATATTGGGGCAAGACAGCAAAATACACATGCTGAAATCTTACCCTGAAATGTGAAACTATTAGGGAGGGCAGCGCGAGGAGGTGATAGAGGTGTAAAAATCAGCAAGAGGTGTTATGTGTGTGTAGGAATGTTTCAAAATGAAACCCATTAATCTGGATAACCAATATAAGTGCTTTAAAAAAAGAAAACCTCCATGTCCTCTCTCTCTCCTCCCCCTCTTCCTTTCAGAGTCATGATGGAAAGAGATGCTCATGAGTCCCCTGGGAGCTGAGCTCTCTTGGCCTTCCTGGTCACTTTGTGTCTTGCACAGGGAAATGCTGAATTATGGGAGGTCTTGGATGGGCCCTGGACTTCCTGCCACAGCCTGCTAGGGAATTTCATCACCTGAAATTCTAAAGTCTCTTTGAACTGCCCCAGACCTCCTCTGATCAGCAGTTCACTCAGCTTGTTTACTTAACAGGCTCTTTTGAAGGATCCAGACAATCCACTGGGCAGTTAAATATAAAGCACAAGAAATGCTGTGATAGAAGAACTAGCACGTGTGAAGTGCTATTTCTTGGAAAATGGAAACTCCAAAATCAGTAATTTGCTCCTGCTGGCACCTAGGTGACCTCTGGGTAAAAACTGATGCTTTTGAAGCATCAATGTATAAATCAGGGATGCTGTGCTCAGGCTCTGATTCTTGGAAAGATTTCTTGTGAAGTGGTTTCACACTGTGACCTGAAGGACGCGTCAGAAGCCACTTTCCAGGTCAGGCCAGTGAGTTTCTTGAGAGTTGGGAGTGGATGGAGGAATGGGCTGGCCAGGTAGGGAATGCAAATTCTCCCTATCCTCAGGATGCATCCTAAGACTCCAGTGAACGCCTATGCCTGCAGCTAGTTCCAAACACTATATATACTATTCTACTAGACGTGTATTTGTGATAAAGTGTAATGTATGAGGCACTGTAAGTGACTGAAACATATAACTAATAACATGGAACATTTATAACAAATCCCATCAAATGTATGCATATGTGAATGTGATACCTCCCAATCTCTCTTGAACAGTATCTTATTTTACTGTATACCTTAGCAACCTCACCATATGGCTTTTTTTCTTATTAAGAACTCCCACCTTTTCACTCAAAGAAAGTTCTTTATGGCTTCTTTTTGGTGGATGTAAATTGTTAGCATCTTGGGGATTTGGGGTCATTATCAATTGAGTAACAGAAAGTTACTTAATACAAGCACTACGAGTCCACAACAAGCATCTCTGATCACAGAGCTGGCTGCTAAGTGAGGAGGAGTGAGCAGCTCATACAATGTGGATAAACCGGACAAAGGAACATGTCAGGTCTTGGGCAGGACCAAGCAGAGCAGTGCAAGATTTCATCGCGCTGCTCAGAATGGGGTTCAAGTTAACCCTTATGAATTGTTTATTTCTGAGTTTTTTTGTGTAATGTTTTTGGACTGCGGTTGACCGAGGATAACTGAAAGCACAGAATGTAAAAAGTTAGCTAAGTGGGGACTTTGGTATGACACGTGAGAAAAGCCAGTGGCGGGGATTTTTGCAGAAACTGAAAAGTGAGGTTGGTAAGGTGGAGCTCGAAGCATCAAATAGGAGCCTGGAGAGTGAAACTGGAGACTAAGTCAAGAGAGGTTACAGTAACAAGGGCCACCTAGACAACCACCGCAAAGAACAAGGCAGTGTAAGAGTCTCTGTAGGGCCCAGTGCCAAAAGGAGATTTGGATTGGATTATGGGATCAGAGACTGAAAAGCTCCACATGGCTGCCTGTAGACTGGAGAGCCAGGGACCATTAGCTGCTCCATCCAGGAAGCTGGAAGTCAGAACAGAGGAGACCGATCACACAGCCACTGTGTGAGGCTGAAGGCCTCCCATCCTGGATACTGGTATGAATCCACATTCAGAAGATGAAGCAGTCTGAGATCCCAGAGAAGGACACCAGCAAAAACACACCCCTGCTCACAAAGACTTGAGCACGCACACCTGCAAACTTCCTCTGTTACAATTTTGTTCTCTCCTGGTCCCACAGTGGACAGTGCTGCCACATTCAGGGCAATTCTCTGGCTCAGTTCTTGGACCCAGTTGCCAATCTTCTCTGGAAACACTCGCACAGACACATCTGGAACTGTGCTTGACCAATTTTCTAGGCATTTCTCAATCCAGTCAGTTCAGCAGGCAAGATTGACCACCATGGAAGCCCTGGAGGGTTTGGAAGCAGAAATCTGCTTTGTGGGCAGATGACCAGTCTGCACAGAAGAGGATGGACCAGAGGGCCTTTTGCAGGAGTTTATAGATTTGCTGGAAGAAAGATGGAGCCCATTCCTTACTCTGTCATGTGGCTTCCTTTGCTCCATAAAAACAGGTAGAACCTGTGCGGGTTTCCTGAAGAAAAAGTCAGAGGTTCTGTCTGGGTAAGTGAATGTTCTTTAAATGTATTTTTTTCATAGTAGTGTGTGAAATTCTACTCTTCCTCAATGGTAAGTAAGATGTGAAAAGCCCTGGGGTTTTTTTGTTTGTTTTATTTTTATAAGACAAGTCTGAAAATTTTGGCTGGTCTTCTTACTTGAATAATAAAGGGGTCTTTGGGAGCTTTGAGCCTTTTTGGGGACACATTCTACCTTACTGCCTTTCCTATTTTTTCCCCTTGCAGTTTAATTACATGGAAGCTTATGCTGGTGTTAGAGTAGACAGAAGATTCTCTACTCTTTTGAGGCCCAGTTCCTGAATGGAGATGATCTCAGCTGTCTCTCAGTGCTTTTGTGAGGGTTACAGGAGCTGATGTGTGAAAAAAATCAACACTGTATCCACTTTATAATAGTCACCTAGTAAATACCAATTCCCTTTTATTTTCTTCTTTGACATGTTTGTTCCTTTAAGGAAAACCTTGCGCTTGTCTCACCGCCAGTAAGATGAACTAACTGAGAATGAGAAAATGGAAGGAGAAAGTAAGACAGAAAAAAGCCAAGGAAAAAGAATACGGTTATGCTACCAACATGATATTAAAATCAGTTCTGAAGTACAACTTTTTTTTTTTTTTTTTTTTTTTTTAGCCGGTACCGGGGATTGAACTCACGACTGCCTGCTTGCAAGGCAGGTGCTTATGCTGCTGAGCTAAATCCCCAGCCTCAAGTACAACTTTAGTTAAAATGATCTTTTGGAATTATGCTAACCAAAGTATTATTGATTCAGGCTTTAAACATGTGTTACACAATGTGCTTTTGGTATGTACTAAGTGCCAGATATTGGGATAGTCACTAGGGATTAAAGGGTGAGCAGACTGGTTCCCGGTCACTAGGAACTCAACTTCACATGGGAAAATAGACATAAGACCAACCATCTCTACTGAGATCCGCTAAATTCTGTAACAGAGAAGGCTGCATGTGCAATGCTGTTACCACATTAAAAGGCTGATTTAGATGTAGCTCTATGACCTACACTCATCTGTAGCACATTACAGAGATGCTTAGACCGTGTTTTTTTTCCCCCCAGAAAAATTCCTTGCCATGAGGTGGACAGTTAGGATAATTTGTCACTCAGACTCTGAATGACTTTTTGTAAAAATTGTCTGATCAGAGAGGCAAAAATATTTGTGCACGAGGGGAAGCCACAGACCCTCTGTTTCCTCAAGGGTTAAAAAGTTCTGTCATTTGTTTTGTAGCAAGACAAGCAGATGCATATAAGACCCAAATGAAGCCTCTCTCCACACAGCCTTCTAAAGAAGTTGGCAGATCCAATGAGAAGGTATAGGTTGAGAAGAAGTCCCTGTCGCTCATGGAGTTAAGTGGACCTGACAGCTTCTTACTTAGATAGAGTGGGTTCCTTAGTTGACATGAAAGTTTAATGACACACAGCCCTAATTATCCTCCACTCTCTAGAAGAGCTGAATCCACAACACAATTGTGGGTGACATGTTTTTGTCTTTCTTGTGATTATCAGTCTCCGCTAACTGGTCATCCTATCAAGTCAACCTGCAAATCCAAACTCCTGAGCCATTTAATGAGACTCTTATCTATAGCCATCTTGGAGGCCGCCGTTGAACTCGCGCCCATTTTTTCCTCCAATAAACAACAACATCAAAATAATGTTTCCATTAAAATAGATGTGCCTTTGTTAGAGATGTCAGGTTTCAGCGCGCCTGGCCTCTGAAACTGGCGCAGGCATGGCTCCTTGGCTACGACAAGGTAAAGGGCTCACTGGAGCGATGAGAGCAATTATTTAGAGCTACCTGTCAGGTTAATCAGCTCCAGCTCATCTGATGGGAAAAGGTGACCTAAACCTGCCTTTCCAGACCAAGCCATGGTCTGAGTGTTACCTTCGCCTTCAGCCTCTTCTTGGATATACTCAGATTTCAACTATTTACTGGCAAAATTTAACTTTTTTGCATTTATTGTCCTGTTCTATTTTAATAGCCCCCCTGCTGCTCAAAGATGATTGTTGGAAGGTTGCTAGGATTTATTTGTTTTACAATTTTTCTTTTATCCCACCTGACATATTCTATTGCTGAGTTCCCATGTGGTACAGCAAGAGTTCTTCTGAATGATAGAAAGCTTCTAATTTCTTTCGTCCTACAAAGTCATCCTGAAGAGCAGCTAAAAGTCTTTTAGTGAAACCTGGTGTCACTGAACAAAGACAGAAGTTCAAAAGCCATAGAAAAATGGCTTGTGTTTCAAGTAGAAGTTATTAAACAGGTAGGGTTTTCATCAATCATGCCAAATCTTGTCATCAACAGCAGCATCATCCTAATCAACATCATCTTCATCAGAATTACCCCTGTTTTCATTGTCCTTTTGCTCAGTGGCTACTCTGTAAGGTGGGTAAGGCAAGGACAGGCTGACCGGGCTGGCATTTTTGATCTCTAGTTTTCAGGGCTAATTATTTTCTGGTTAGGGCTCATTTTTAGGGAAAGAGGACAGCACTGGAAATGCCATAAAAATGGAATTAAAAATATATAGTCCTGTCTCTTGGACTTATGCAATTTAAGGCAAGAAAGACTGAAACATATATTGAAGATAATATATTAAATGTTGAATAGAGGACAAGCAGGAGTTCTAACTGCAAAAGTAACTGAAATGTTGTTTTAAAAACATAATTTTTTTAAAGGTGAAATTTGAGCAACATTTACTTTATTCAGATCAGGGTGAAGAGAATGTTTTCATTCTATCTTCTGGTTCTCAGAAAATTAGGGAGGAAGCTCGATATTATTTTAAGAATTTCTTTACAAAAAGGAGTCAGATGCCTTGCTTGATGGAATATTTGAACTACTACATTAACAGGTTGGTTAAAATTAAATACCTTAGTAATTTTATGAAAGTGACATTAATTTCATTGGCTGGTCCTGGACAGCAGTAATGATACGATTGTGCTAGCCATTTCCTTGATTTGAAGCAGCCCCTGAAGAATGACAGGGTATTCGACTTGATCTGGGTCAACAAAAATTTTCTCCTTGCCTGATTTCTACTTATTATAGACACCACTGCACTCTAGAACTCAGTGGACAGATCTCTTCTTTGTCATCCGGAATCAGCTTTTGACAGTTAATTCTTATGTTCCCCAATCACCATGTTTCCAAGCAGAATTGGAAGCAAGATACATTGCTGAGTACAGACCCAGGAACATGATAATTACTTGTGAGACCCTTTGATCACAATGTTCTTGCCACAAATGACTTCTCGATTGATTGCCACTTATTAAAACCTCCTGTCCCAGTCTGGTCTAGCTCAAGTGTTCCTCTACTGGCAAGTATTTTTTTCTAGTTAAAACTATCCTAAGTGACATTTGGAGATTGCGAGGGTGAGGTGGCTCCATTGAATTCTCATGGTATCTACTGCCTTACAAAACAGATATTACCATGTATTATTATTATTATAATTATTTTTGCATGAATTCTGTACACCCGGCCACATACTGTCCCTTCAGGGAGATGTGACTGGGTAGAAGTAACATAATCCTACATATACGAGCTTTAATGCTCCTCTTTATAATATGGGGGACCACAGTACTGTCTACTTGATCCACTCTGCAGTGTTTTGAAGCTAAGGCTGAGATAATAAATGTTGAATGAACATCAGTCTAAAATCCTGTGCAAATTTAAGTCTTCAGGACAAAGGATGATAGATCTCCTCCTCTACCTGAACTCCTCCAGTCGTAAATGTTCTAGAGGTGAGAGAACCGAGGTCCTGTGGGGGGAGTCTCACAGCTGGTTAGAGGGCTGAGGCCGTGCTCAGATTCTGCACTCAGCCTGGTGCTCTGTTCACCACATTGCTTTTCACGTGAGGCTGGGACTTCCCTGTGACACCATAATCATTGCGTGGTCATTAGAGGCATTGTAACTGTTTTTCACACTGCAGTGGGAAGAACTGATAGTTTAGCTTTTCTTGAAAGTGGAGGAGGGTGATAGAAATTTGAAGGCTCAGCAGAAAGACAATGGGGTGTTGGTGTTTGCAAGAGGGACAGAAGTAGAACTCCGGAGAATGAAAAGGAGGACAGAAGAGGGTGGCAGTGTCCATGGAGATGACCTTTGGTAACACCACACATTTTCTAGATTGACATGGACTGCTGCTGGGATGGGAAGCACATTTCTTTCTTCCAGTAACCTGCTGTCTTCTCCCGCCCACTCATGTCTACAGCCCAAAGGGTGACTCATCTCTCATGGGAGTTACCTGCAGGCCTCGTAGGAATGGGAAAGTTGGGAAGTTGCTTCTCAACAGTGAGGTCATTATCAGTTACAGATTCAACTTACAGATTTGGCACTCTGTGGGAAAGAAATTTGAATGCCTGGAGATTGCCCACTTTAAGCATCAAGGTAGGGGCAGAGCAATGGGAACTGGAGAGACCACTGACAAATGAGTTGGAATTGTTAGCAGTCAAGATATGGAATGGGATGCATGTGGGTAAAGATGGAAGTTTTGGCCCAAATTCTATAAAATTGGGGAACTTAAGCCATCCTTTTGTATGAGGCTTGGTCTTCATTGAATCCAATGGCTGCACAGTACAAAATGGTATCACTTCTGGTTATATCACATGGTGGATCAACATG
This sequence comes from Cavia porcellus, assembly GCF_034190915.1. Classification (NCBI taxonomy): domain Eukaryota; kingdom Metazoa; phylum Chordata; class Mammalia; order Rodentia; family Caviidae; genus Cavia; species Cavia porcellus. The sequence continues at coordinate 13,496,131 of NW_026947496.1, forward strand.
AAGGTAAGCTGTGTGCAGAAGAGACTGATTAGTGCCTATCCAGGAGTTACCTCACTTTATAATAACACTATCTCGAGGGAACTAAGTCACTCTGCAAGATCAGTGTAACCCTTTCTGAGGGCAGTGCCCTGAAGAACTAATTTCTTTCCACTAGGCCCCTCCTTTCATAGGTTCTAGCATCTCAATGCTGACATACTGGGAACCAGGCTTCCACATGCAAACCTTTGGTGGGAGATGATCCAGATGAAGCTTTGCCTGGCACTCAGAAATCCTAGACAGGGAGGATGGAAATGCAGGCAAGATGGGCTTGCCATCCTCTTTACCTCTCTGTGGGGTGTCACCCCACAGCGATACAGGCTCAGGCTGTATTTCCATCTCAGGTGAGTGTACCACCTGTATTTGTCCCACCTGTCAGAGTACAACTGCTGCTTCTTTACCACCTGTGATCAAATGGGAAAATAGTGTCTGAGCAAGAGGTTTGAGTTTCTTCTGCACCCTGGACTGAAATAGTGCTTAGCACGAAGGAGACAGTTTCTTCAAGGTACAGTGCAAATCTTACCATTATGTTTCTGAATGTTGTCATCAATGGCTTTCAGCCTACTAAAAAAGGTTTTTTTTAAAGTGACTCTTTATGGTAGGAGAATTGTTCACATCTACCCTTGATCCAGCCTTTTGCCAAGTCTTGAAGAGACAGAATTCGACTCACTATTTTGACACACTGCATTTGATTTTGCAGATTATGGCTCAGTTTTTGAAAAATGACAGCTTGGTCCAAGGTAATCTCATTTCAACCTCCTCACTTTAGTGTGGGTGCATCTCCCTCCCCCCATCGCTGGTTACAAAGTTCTCCCAGGCACACAGCATTACTCAGTACATCATTGGAACAGAAATGAAATAACAATACTTGTAAATGGCGATATTGTACAAGCCAGGAGACCTGAACTAAAGCTCTTATTGGCTAGCTAATTGCTTTATCAAGTGGTGGTTGTGGGGGGAGTGATTGGTCCCCAAAGCTCATGTGCTAACTGCTTGGTCCCCAGGGAGATGATGTTGAAGTGGAGGAGCCCTAAGAGACGGGTCCTAAAGGGTGATGATTAGCTGTTTGGTCATGATTGCCTCCATGGAGAGCTTTGTACTGATCTCACAGGAGTGACTTAGTTTCTGTGGATGCAAAACATTACGAAGGGGTGGGCTTGGCAGAGTCTCCAGCCACCACTTCTGTCTGTCTGTCTCTCTCTCAGATAGAAGCTTTCTTTCTCTCAATAAATATATTCTGCTCTTAACCTCTATTGTTCCTAAAATTCATTCTTCAATTTTAGAGAACACCAACTCGTATGAGAACATCTAGTAGGTCGGGAGTTTTGTTCCCTTGTATCAGTAGGATCTTCTGTCCTCAAGCTGGTGACATAGGAGGGGCAGAGAAGTAGCACCAGCCTAAGTCCAAAGGGCTGAGAACAGGGAAACGCTGGCATTTTGACCTGTGTGAAGGGAGGAAAGAGTGCCAGCCAGCGGCAGTTCTGTCTTACTCGGGAAGGTCAGCGTTTCTGTTCCACCATGCCTTTAACTGACTGAATGAGACCCACTCCATTAGGGAGCCCATGTGCTGGATGAACCAGTTCAAATGTTAACCTCATCTGGGAACACCCTCTCAGGAGCACCCAGAATAATGATGTTTGACCAAATAGCTTGGCATTCCACAGCCCCATCAAACTGACACACAAAAGTAACAGACATCTGATCCCAGGTTCACAGACATCTACTCACAAACTATTGAAGTGGGAGTCAGGAGTCTGGGAGGTGAGGTATTGTTTGGAAGGCTGAGGAGGAAAATTCCTGTAATTCTCTGCCTTCTCCTAACCCTTCTCTTTCACGCTCACTGTGCGCTGGACCGGCCACACATCAGCCAGTGGATGCCCCTTTGCTCATTTGGTCCTCGGATCAGCAGTTTAGCATCCTTGGAGACAGAATGATACGTGAGTCTCTGGTCCACATGGCCTAGAGTCCTTTGAGGAACACATACACCACATGCTGGCCAGGATTCAGGCATCCTGGCCTTCTGGTTAGGTTTGATTGCTGATTTGTTTTCTGTCCATGAAAATTATTTGAGTCTCCTCTTCATATTTGTAAAATACTCAGATTAGGTGTGACATGTTTTCCAAGGTTCTGCCTAGATAAAATCTTGATATTAGTAGATAACTTGGAAATAGAGAACTGGCAGAAAGCTTTTCCTTTGAATTCCCAGTTTTAGCCTGGAAAACACACACACATGCACACACCGATAGACCAAGAGGCAATTTTGTTTCTCATTCTTACTACTTTCTAAAAACCTTTATTTCATTGATGGCTCAAGTTTGAACATTATTATTTTTTTTTGACAGAGGGTTTTGCTATGTAGTTCTGGCTGGTCTTGAACTCACTGTCTATCTCATGCTGGCCTTGAACTCACAGCAATCTTGCTGCCTCAGCCTTCCAAGTGCTGGGATTATAGGCATGTGTCACCATGCTTGGCTTCGAGCACTAAGTTTGAGTGCTTTTAGTTTTTTGATATTGGAAATGGAGGGCTTCTTACCTCCTCATTTGGAATAAATATTTTCCTACGTAAATGCTTCAGAAATCGAATGGTTTGCTTTTGTTCACCATCTAAAATATAAAGATTCTTGAAAACAAGTTTCTTTCCATCACAATAAAAGTACTTCCTGTGGACGTACCTTTTCACACTCTGTAAGATAATACTTGTTACTTTATAGTTTGTAATTCCCTGATTGTATAACTCAGTGCTAAAACTCAAGCTTGTTCCTCCACCAGTTAGTTTTGAATCCAATGACAACACATACCAAAAAACAAACAAACAAACAAACACAAACCTCCAAAAAGTCCAAGAATGTTGGTTTATATTTTTTGTGCTTTTCTGTTAAAACTAGCATTATAGTTAGATTTATAGTACACAGGTTAGCAGATATATTTCCTATTATTTTCTTTTCTAGAGAAGGCAATAACCAATTGCCTAGTGAAGAGTCGCCTAACTTCATAACTTCACACTTGAAACTCAATATCCATCTCTTTTAGTACCACAAGGTTGTCAGTGACAGAGGTGAAGGCTATTGATCAAGTTCCTTACGGAACCACCCACACATTCTTCATGGAATCATGGCTGACAGAGTGACATGCTATATGTTTTCGCAATGACATAGAGATTGAAAATGGAAAAGTTAAATATAAATCTTCATGGAAGTTTCAGTAATTTTTAATAATTTGTTCTTTTGTGGCATGCATATGTGAATGATATATTTGTCCTAGAGCAATAGGAATTCATTTCCCCACATCTGTAATATCTGCAGTAAGCTAAATTAAAAATGCATTTGTACTTGTACAGTTAAATGATCATATTTAATGAAATGTCAGAGATGAATCTTAGCAAATAGTCAGGAAATTATTTTAGAGAGTGCAGCATTTCATTACTAGCAGTCAGGGAAAAGCAAAGTGATTAACAAATGGTTTACTGCTCTAAGGTGGTCGCTGCCCAAGAAGAATAGAAAGCCAGTGTGCAGAGTTGACAGGCGAATCCTGCTTTTTCTGTCTTTGTTCCCACCTTGCTCTGGATTTCATTTACCCCTGTGGAATTTCAAGTCTAGTTACTCACATTAGGGCCGCTGGAAACTTTTCCCATAGGATGAGGGAAGTAAGCCATTAGGAAATGAATACAATGCCTGAGCCCATAAGGGCCGGAGGCCCATGAACAGACTTTTAGCAGTCCATTTTATGTTACTATAACAAAATACATGAGGATGGATAACTTATGAAGAAAATAGGTTAGCCAGGCTTAGTGGTGCATGCTTACAATTCCTGCTTCTTGGGAGGCTGAGACAGAAGGATCACAAATTTCAAGGCCAGCCTATGCAGGATGCCTCAACAGGAATTAAAAAGACTGGGGTGGTAGCATGGTTGTAGAGTACTTGCTAAGCATGCTCCTGAATTGTGTCCCCACAAAAAGAAAAAGTTCATGTAGCTCTCAGTTTTGGAGGCTAAAGTTTCAAGATCAGGTAGATCATTTGTTCAGCATTTGGAGAATGCTTTGTGGCAGATAAGAACATCTCAGCCTCATAATGTTCAAACAACTAGCTGCATGAGATCAGCATTGAAGCCTTCCAAAGACAGAGTGCTGATAACCTCACTATCTTGCTTTTAGTTACACCCCAAAGTGTCCACTGCCTCCCAATATCATGACAGTGAGGGCACAGCTTCCAACACCTGAACTTTGGTGGGGCACAGTCACACTCAATCTAAAGCACAGCCTGGCTGTGGCGGGGTTAGGCACACGGGTTGAGAAAAAGATGGCGGATAAGTAGGATAAGAATAGGAAAGACCCAGGGCAATGGAGTGTGGGGGCAAACAAAGTGATGAGATTAGTGACTGAGCTGATGCTAAGAACAGGGTAACAGGGGAGGGAATAGTAAGTAGCAATAAGGAGCTGCGGAAGGGCAGAGGAATTAAGTGAAGAGATGGAAGCCTAGGGGCAGGTACTGATGACTGAAAGGGCAGAGTGTGGCCACCAAGTGACCAGTGAGACCTGCATTTGTCACCAGTACCATCACATCCCCACCTAGATCTCACATATGCATTTTGATGTGCAGGCAGTCCAAGATTTACAGTAAGAATTATCTAGGGTTTTGGTTAATGTTATAAGTTGCATTGGGTCCCCTAAAATATATATGTTGAACTCCTAACCCAGTTGTACCATGGAATGTGTCACCTTGGAATATCTCACCTGGAAATGGCATCATGGTGGACATAATTAGTCCAGAAGAGGCCACACAGGGGTAGGGTAGGATCATCCTGCAGTGTGCTTGGTGTCTCTATGTGATGACTTGAAGATACACAGGCCTTGTGAGGACAGGCAGAAATTGGGAAGATGAATCTGTAAGCTGAATTGTCCCAAAGAGTGATAGCCACCCTAGAAGCCAGGAAAAGATAAGGAAGGCTGATTTCCTGGAGGCTTCAAAAGCCTTCCTGATACTTTGACCTTGGATTCTGAGAGACAATACATTTCTAATGTATAAAATCACCCAGTTCTTGGTGTGGTATTGTAGCAGCCTGAAAGCCTAATATAATTGGTAAAACACAATTTGAAATGGCTGAATTAATCAGTCGTATTTCTCAATTTATTGGAGTTTTTCTTAAGGAAATTTTATTATCTTCTCTTAAAAGTTTTGTACTGTCATCTGGAATTAGGGCAAAAAAATCAACGATGAAGGAAATATCGGCATTCTAATTTTGTGATCATCACTAGCAATTTTTTCCTCTTGTCTCAGTGTAGCCTGGCTTGGCATTGTCAACTCTAAATGACACCAATGAGTTAATGCCATGTGTAATGAAGGACATGGATGTAAATATATTCAATAAAATATATGCCCCATTTCAACTTTATATCAGGAAAACATGCAAAAGAAACGACACGGTAATGGCAGGTGACTGGGGTTGAATGCCATTTTCTCCGTGTGAGATCTCAGACTTTATGTGGCCAGGGAGAGACTGGATCGGTGACACCGAGTTACAGTGGGGGCCCAGCTAAGCAGTGCTCCAATATGAAATCTGCATAAATACGACAAGCTCCTATAATCCCAGTAGTGAAGGGAATTAGATTCTTTGGCCTTTACCACATGACAGTAAATGACAGCATAATAAATAAAGCCAAAATGATTTCTGACTCATACTTTTCACGCCGTGTCCCGGAGGCACTTTGCTATTGTTACAAGTATATTAAATGTAGGTCTGATTATTTCCTAGGAAGAACTGACAAGAGGCATATTCTGCGACAGGGAGCTGCCGGCCTCTGGTGCTTAATATTTACTGGGTGCACGCTTCTAAAGCTAGGGAGAGATCAGTAGTGAAACGGGAGAGGCCAAGAGTGGAACATCATATCACAGATTTAATTCACTTTAACTTTCTTTCAGTTGCTTAAAGATACTGTTGAGAGTCTGTTTAACACTTACAGATGGATTTTAGCTATATTTTCTCATCCTCCAAAAGGACAAGCATTACTCTAGTGGCCAGTGGAGAGGACCGAGCTATGGATTTTAGGACTAAGAGAACATGAATAATAATGGGACTGATTAAATGAAACATGGGGATTTATGTTGCTGGAAAAAAATTTTATCGACTTATTTTTGAGTGTATGGTTCTATTCATGTATGCATTATTTCAATTACAGAAAAAATAGTTTCATAACCTCTTACATTGTCACATGCCACTTTCTAGTCAAATTGTTTTACAATTTGATTCTGTCTTGCCTTTGCAGAATGGCCTTTTAATTTTGTTGTAGGGTTTACCTGAAATCTTGCGTTTTAAGATTTGATTCCATCTAGTATCCTGCAAATTCATTCTGGTTTTGATCATTCAAGGCTATTAAGCTCTTAAATTTTAGAATCTCTGACTTCAGGTTAATGGTTTAATAAAAGATGCTTGAAAAAGAAAGGAACAAGGAGGGATAGGAGGGGGAGAGGGCAAACAAAGGTTACAATGTGTTATGTACATGGACCAACTCATGATGTAAGGTAATCGTATACTGCAAACATGCACTAATAAAAAAATAAGGAGGAAAGTATTGAGATTTGACCATTGTTTCAATGAAATTGTTGGGGCACAGTTATAATGTAGAAACACATTCATGAAAGGGTAAACTTACAGATATTTCATGATCAATTAGAGGCCTCTGCCCAAGTTGCTCTTTTGCTGTTTCTGCTAAATTCACTTGACCCCGACAGTGTCCACAGCTCAGCTGCAGATGGGCACTAACACAGAGTAGCTGTCTGTACCTTAAGGCATCCTGGGCTGATCCCTGCCCATCCCGTAAAGGCCCTCTCTGCGGAACACTGCTATATTATGGTAATGCCCTTGACTGTGCGCCCCTGGTTCCCAGAGTGTTTCTATTGTTTCAAGACCAGCCTGCCTGTCAATCTATGATTCAATGTATGTAACCAATCATGTAACGTTTGGTTATTTGCTTTGTACCTCCCACTTCTAATTCTATGTAGACTAAACTCCTTCCTAATTCAAGGTGGTTGCGTGGGAGGAATTAGCCCTGCAAGCGTTCACTGGCTTGAAATCCAACAGTCCTCTGGTGTGCAGATTTTTAAATGCTGCCTGCTTATCTCCTCAGTGCAAAGAGTATTCCTCTTGGTTTGATTTGGCTTGGCTTGGCTTGGAAAATTTCCTGCAACAGAATCAGACACTGAATCACAAGCAGCCAGGAACAGTGTAGACCAGTGTGTAAGAGATGGTGCACACTTTATTAAGGTACTGGGAATGAACGTAAGGCAGTGATAGTGAACCTTTGAGAGGTTTCAGTGATATACAAACCACGCTGTGGCACATGTGTAGTAGGTTTGCTCTACTGACCTAGGGCCTTTTTCTGAGCTAAATCCCCAGTCGTTTGTACTGGTTTGAGATGGGGGTCTCATACAGTTTCTAGATTGTCCAGGCTGAGATGTCTGGGAAGATGGCTGAGTGGTGAGCAGCAGAGAAAGTTTCTCTCTGAGATTTGGCATCCAGACACTGGAATACAGCCATGTGAGGAGGAGGAGAAGGAGGGAGGTCGGCTCCTGAGATCCAGGATGGGTCTGAAGCGAGAATTGAAGCTCACAGGGAGAGTGATGCTAGAGACTGCACCTAAGAAGAAGGAGGTGGCAGGCTTTCTCTTGAGCCCAGACTCACTGTGTGGGAATGGCCACTCACCTTAAATCCACAGTGACTACTGGCGACCCCAGAGGCCTCCACAGAGAAGCACATCAGTGGAACGGAGCAGTGGACACAGTGGATTATAGTGGCTGGTGCGTTATTTGGATTCAGACATTCTTCAGGAGAGCACAATAATGGGGGCCAGTGGCCATACTGGAGAGGGACAACCGAGCTCAGAACTCAGAACAGCGTGGGTCAGCTCCATCTAGCAGCTCCCAGTATCAGAGTGAGGCTGCAGTGTTCAGACTGGCAGGAGGCACATGGAGTGCTACAGGCTGAAGAAATTGGGTTCCAGCCTCACAGACAGAAACCAGCCTGAACTTCAGTAAAACTGAAGATGCAGGCTTGCTGGGATTATCCACTACCCTACCCTAAAGCTGTGGCTGGCTTGCTGGAATTAATTAACTCAGATCATGACTCTGTCTGCCCAGTGACAGCAGAGACATGCCATGAACTGGACTTTTTTTTTCTTTTTTCTTTACCAGTTTTCCAAAGTGTGCATAATCTTCCTTTGACCTGCCTTTGCTTCTAATCTCTTTCTTCCTTTTTATTTCTCCACCCCCCTCAAACCTTTTAAATTTTCTGCCTGAGCATAAAATCACCATTTGAGGGCTTATTTACTGTGTATAATTTTCTGGTTCATTTTAGATTCTGTTCATAAATCTAGTTCATACAGTTAAAGGTGGCTGTAGTGGATTAACTAATGATCAATTTGTAATGCCCAGCTGAACTGAATCAGCGTGGTTCTGGGTGTGGAAGGCCCAATTTGAGGATTGTTGCCAACAGTATATATGGAGAATCAGAGGGGAAGATGGGGTGCTGTTGATTCTCCTGGAGAAGCTTGTTGCACTGGATTTCCTGATATGAACTCAGCTGTTCTCATTGTCAGAGAAGCTCAGGTCCTCGCTGTCACTGAGGGTGGTTCTCTTTGGGAAAAACTCTAGTTCTTAACTTGAGCATAGCTTCCTGGCTCCGGTGCAGATCCCTCAGCCTGCTGGCACAGATCCTTTATCCCGCTGGTACAGACTTTCTAGCTTCCACGACTGAACTTTGGGCCTTTGCAGTGCAGATGCTTAATACAGAATTGCATGAAACATTACTGTGGGTTCTAGGACTCCAGCCAGATTTGTAGAAGATATTACCATGGGCTTTAAAGTTTCAGTTGGACTCATGTAGGACTTTGCCACGGGACCCCGATCCTCAGTTGGATTCTTTGGGTCTCTGGTATTGGACAGCTCTCCTGCATTTTTTGTCTTTGACTTTTTAGGTGAATGTTATAAAATAAGCCTATGAATTATGTGTCATGTATTAAGTCTATTCCATTGCAAACTCTGACTACAACAGTGGCAAATTAATAGTCACCAGTTAGTTTGTCATTTTCTGTGCTGTTTGATACTATTTTTATTACTGATTGTGCCACTTTAGCCAAGGTGACTATTGTTCTAATCAGCTGTTCTTCCTGGTATACCAAGACTGAGGTTGCCTACAGGTCATAAACAATACATAGGCCAGTGGCAAAGAACCAGGGGCTGGGCCAAGAAGGCAGCAACTTCTCATCTCCAGTAAAATGAACTGGCAACAGACTCAAAACCCAAAACCCAGCTACACCCGGAAGACACCTCGGAGAAGTAGTCATTTCCAAAGGGTTCTAAATACTAGCAATAAAGCTACTTGCCGTAAGCAATTTATAAGCATCAGCCCAGAAATTAAATTAAAAAAATGAAAATGAGAAAGGGAGAGCAGAGGGTGAGTGGGATCACCATTTTATTTCAAAATGCTCCGAGCCCAAACTCCATCAGCAGAGCAGACCCAGGACTGCTTCACTGCCAGCCTCCCAGAGTGGAGTTAGGAAAGGGCCGTCCAGCCACAGGAGAGCGCCAGCAGTTGGACGGTGGGCCAGGGGCAATTTGGCTGAGAAGTAGGAGCAGGGACCACCCAGACTGTGTTCCGGCAGCTGCCAGCAGCCAGTTTAGCCCTAGCTACGAAGGGCCGGAAGCGGCCTCCTGCTCTGTGACCCACAGCTCGAATAGTCAAAGGGCTTTGGGGTGACAGAAGCACTCCCCAGCCCTAGAACCTCTCTGTGCACCAGAGGAGTCAGTGACATTCTCAAGATCAGCCCTCACCAGGCAGAAGTCCTGCTGCAGACTCGGTGGGGTTATTTATACAGATTCCAGCTCTGACTAGGGAAAACACACACACGCTACTGGGGGCACCAGAGGAATGTTTGCTTTTTGCTTTCCTTTCTTCTTTTTCTGGGGCATTACTGTTTAGGTTTTGACTTTTATTGTTTGGTTTAATTCCTCTGTCCTCTCTTTCCTAAATGGTCTTCTCGATTTTTTGACATTTTCACATGAATGGACACTGCCTCTAGTCTTTCTATTCTGTCTCAGTATTCTTTTTATTTCTTCTTCATTTTTCTCTCCTGTGCTCTTCTCCAGCTTCCCAAAGTTTGGGTGACTATTCTTTGTCCTTCAGCCTTGTTTCTACTATATTTCTCCTCCATCCACACTGTATTGTTCTCTATCCCTCTTAAATTCTCCTTCCCTACAGGATAAAATCACTCTGTCAAGGGAAACCCATTCATACAGGTTCCTGATTTACATTGCATGTTGTTATATAACTATAGATCTTGCTTCTATGGTTAGAGAGACCAAAATAGCAGTTACCACAGATGATCAGTTTCCAGGTTGTGCTTGGTGATATTATTATGGCTAACTGTACTACTTTCGTCAGGATGCCAAACTTGTTGTGATAAATTGTACATCTTTATATGTATGTGATAATCTAGGGTCATAATCATCTCCTTAGTCCAGTACCAAAAGACATGGTGCTGCACCAAATATAGAGCAACTCCTTATCCCTAATAAAGTGGGATTATAGGATCTTGGGACAGACTCAAAGATTAACTTAGAAGACATCTTGGAACAGATATTTCCTAGGGAAGCCTGCATAGCAGTGATACAGCTACCTAACATAGGATAAATACAAGCAACAACACAGAAAATAATTAAATTTTTTAAAAAAAGGAAATGATAAGATGCTGAGCAAATTGTGATCCCAGACTTCCACATCACCCAGGACAAAAACGGGAAACAGTGAGAGAGAGAGGCAATGAGAAGCCACCTGCCTGAATATTCTGGTACCTCAGCCTGCCTCTAATCAGGCTAAAAGGAGGCCAGTGTCACTTCTGCTAGGTTCACTGGGGCTGCTTTGGTCCTCTGGCCCAACAGCCTGTATCGCTGTTCAGGGTGTACCTGCCTCCTAGGAGTCAGCAACACATCCAAAGGCTGCCTGTCTAACTTTTCCATGGCTAGGCCGGCAGCCAGCAGGTCCGTCCAGATCTGGCACTGATGGACCTTCAGTGGCCCCCAGCCTGTCCTTGGGGGGATGGCCCTGCCCACCCGGGCCCCGCTTCTTTTTCTTCTTTGCTGCACAATTTTTACAGATCTCACCTCACCGTGGCGCTGCCCCCCAGCACAACCAGTCTGACCAAGGCATCTACAGCATCATGGGTTAGGCAGTCTGTAAAGGGGGCTAGAAGGGCTACACTGACCGGAAGGTGCCAACCAGCCTGCTACCAGGATCGTGTTCGTCATGTGTGCGGCCAGCAGCTCCTCATCTGGGCTATGGCACTGCAGTGCGAGCTTCATCTGCCATATGCCCATTTCACGTAGCAAAGTTATCAGCCTAGACAGTCACTTGCTCCAGCAGGTCACTGGATTCTCCCAAAACAGGTGAGTTACTGCCATCAACCAGCTGGTCACGGTCTGACTAGCTGCTTCTGGGGTCGTCCTCTGCACATCCTGCTGAACCTGTCTCACAGGGGGTGCTGGCTGCGTGCCTCGTTGGGACATCCCCTGTGGGCTTACCCGTGTCTTGTCAGCCCCATGTCCCACAGCCACAGCAGCCACACAGGCACTGTTTCGCCCACCTGCCACTTTAATTGCTTTCTCAGCTCTGGCAGTCTTGTACCTTGTGAGCTGTGTAGAGGTAGGTGGTCTTCCCTCCGCCTCTGTAAGAGTTCTCCTACCTCTACTTTTGATGAATAGCTAGCCTCAGATGCAAAACCAGGGGATTGTCCTGGGGATTTTCTCAGATGTGGGGACTTACACTTCTGGAGGAGGCTGTGTTTCCCGTGCTTTGCAATCTGAACTCCGCAGGACCTAGGCATTGCTCAGGGTCCTGGGCTACCTGCTGCAGCTGGTCTACCTGCCGGACAAGGCCATCTATCTCTTGATTTACCAGCAGAAGAGAGGGAAAAGCAGCCCAGCCACCCACTCTGCCATTTCTTGGTGAGGGGGAGGAATTTGTTTGTCTGTTGCTTCCAAGGCTTGCAAGACATCCCCGGCTCCAAATAGACTTTCCCAGGCTTCTAGAAACTTTTGAGCTGCCAGGAAGGTGGCTATGGGTAGCTGTGGCAAGGCAGGGGTCACTTCCCAGTCATTCCCCTGGGCTGTCCCCTGTCTTTAGGTGCCATTTCCACAGTCTCCATGGGACCACTCCCCTCAGTGTCCCACTGACTGTGCTCACTGTCCGTGTACTCAAGGGGCCTGAGGGGATTTTCATGGGTGAGGTCCCAAGGTTAAAAAATGCACGTGTGCAAGGCGTCAGTAACAGAGGCAGGCAGCATGGAGTAGGGCAGAGAGCTGCCTTTGTCTTTATGGTGTAATTCGTTTTTTAAAGAAAAAAAAATTTCAAAACAAGATAATAGGAGTGTAACAATGGTTAATACATTGCGTATTGTTATTTTGAAATTAGTTCCCCAGAATACAAGATATAGGCATTTAATTGTTCAAACAATATTAGCACAAACCTTCCTTTTCAATGAACTAAAAGAAATGAGTAGTGTAACTCTCTTAACTATCACACACACACACACACACACACACACATATGTCGTTTCTTTTTTAAAAATTTTATTTAAAGAAAGACTAAACAAAACAGAAAACGGGTACTTACTTTCCAAGAAAAAAATAAACAGTAAGAAATCATTAATTGATGATTACAGATTGTCCTCTTACAAATAGTTATTCAGGATACTAAAGTGGAGCATATAAAGTGGGGATTCAAACAGTGAGATTGCAACCAATTCTGTTCAACTATCCAACAAAAACTTAGAAACATGGTCATCAACCCTACACACTTAAACATACATGCAGTTATCCATATCTTCAATTATGCTGAGATTGAACCAACCCAAGCAGTCTAATATCACTCTGAACAAAGAATAGTACTATTATTGGGTTTCACATTATTCCCCTCCAGGATCAGCACTGGGTACTTTAATGTTTCTTTCTTCAAAGTGTGTGTTCATTTCATCATGTGCCATAAGATCAGTTCTCATAAACTGTTTATAGATTCTACACATGCATGAGTCTTAACATGTATTTCTATCCTTTCTATATTAGAGGGAGAAACAAAACAAAGCAAGACAAAACAAAACATAGTACTATAAACACATGAAATGAAAAAGATATATAAGATCATTGTACAAGGAATTCTACCATAGTTCCTGTGTTGTCTCTTGTTATCTTCAATAGAATTGGCTATATCATCAGACATAGTACAATTGAATATATCAGTACATAACAATATTAGTAAAAACAGAACTTTATATATAGTATAAAACTTCTAAAGCAGGCAATTATCAAACCAGAATGTGTATCGTAGAGTCTTGTCATCTTCAGTGTAGTTGCCTATACTCTCAGACTTGATACTATCAATCATATCAGTTTTGAATAACATCTGTCGACACCAAACAGCAATCAAACAAACCAGACTTGACTAAGACCAGTCATGATAAAACAGTATAAGTCATACAGGGCTCTAGATTTAGATAATAGGAAATTAAAGATGATTACTGTGCTATATCATGATGTTTTTGGGATAGCTGTCTGTGCCCTCAAATCTTAATGCAAGCAGACAAACTGGGACAGAATAAAATCTATCAAAAAAAGAATAAAATCTAAGCAGAGTGGTGCGAGTAATGTGGATTTCAAATCCTGATACACTATTAACAATATCTTCTGACATCTTTTTTAAGACTCTCCCTCCCCTTTCACTTCCCCAGGGTACACTGTGCATTTTTGGGTCTCACCAAGACCCTTGGTTTTAAATTGAGCGTGGGGTGGGGGGTAACCTGCTATTTACCTAAGTGGTTCCAAACCTTCTATCTCCTGGACTTGATCTCTAATTGTATTTCTTTACCTATTAAAGCCTGTCTTTCCAACCTATCCACAACTACGGTCTAGTTGCCCCTATTACTCTCTGGCTCTCTGTCACATAGAGCATTGTTTTCTCATATTTGATTTTTAGTCCATGTACTCTTTTTCATGCTAATTATATTTCCTATATATAGCATCTTGGTGGACCCTGCCTCCTGATCTACTCATGTGTGGTTCTTTTTTTTTTAATTTAGTGTATCAAGGCCATGTATATTAGAAATTATAACCAACGTTCTCTGCCTCAATTTCTGTTTTACTTTTTTTTGCCATCAGTTGTCTGCTTATATTCTTTTTTTAAAAAAGTTTATTTAAGGAGAAAAAGAAAAAAAAGCAGAGAAAGGGTACAAGTTATACAGATTTACAGAAAAATATAAACAGTAGGAAATCATTAGATAATGGATTACATTTTGTCATCTTAGAAATAATTGTTCAAGTTACAAAATTAAAGCTTATAAAGTGGACATTCCAACAGTGAGACTGCAAACAGTTCTGTTCAATGATCCATCAAAACTCAGTAATATCATTGTGTATCTTATACACTTAAATATACATGCAGTTATGTTGTTTAGAGCACTTTCTTTTCCTTTCTTTTGTACAATGACAATTACACATTTTGGGTTTTGTTGCTCCCACAGTTCTTATTACTTTTTTGGAAGAGAGTAGAACCAAATGTGACATAACAGAACAGTCAGTCAAATCAAAAGGGTGGATGTAATAGATAATGTAAAAGCATAATACTAGGTGATCAACAATGGTTACCATAATGCCTCCCGCTATCTCTAATAGAATTGCCTATATCATTAGTTATAATAAAATTGAAAAAAAAACAGTAAAGAACAAAACCAACAAAACCAAAACATTGGAGACATTATAGGTCTTCAAAAGTAGATAATAGTTAACCAGAATGGGTGTCATAATGAATCCCACTATCTTCACAGCTGTTGTTGCCTAAACTTTTGAACCTGGTACTATCAAGCAAAACAGAATAGAGGAACATCAGTCAAAACAAGATGGTGAGAGCAATACAGGGCTTTAAATCAAGATAATGGAAAGTCAAAGTGGGTTACTATAATATATCCTGCTATTTTTAAATTTATTTTTCCCTTAATTAAAATGATAAAAAAGTAAATAATAAAATGGAGATTGAGATAAAAGAGGGCATAACAACAAATCAGCGCAGATCAAAACATAACCATTTAAGCAAAATAGTGTTTCACCACAAGATTATCCCGACATAAAAGTAGTTACCATATTGTCTCTTTTCTTGAAGTCTTTGAGTATAACTTCGTATACTGTAGCATCAAATATATCAAAGCAATGTAAAACCATTTAAGAGAATGACAGTATTACAGGGTATTTAGAATCAACTAACAGAAAATGAACAATGGTTTCTGTATAATCTCCTTGTCTATAAAAGGTTTTGCTTATACTATCATATATAATAAAATCCAATAAGATACCACCTGTTTAGACCAGTGGAGACAGAAGAACAAAAGCTTGATGAGACTTCAAAACAAGATGATACTAAATCAGTATTACCTCTTAAGATGTCATTTTCTCCCAAATAGCTGTTACTATCATCCAATCTTCTCTGCCTCATTTCTGTTGAGCTCTTTTTCTGTCATTAGTTGTCAGTTTGTCTTCTTCATTTTGTTTTCTGCTCCATTCATTGTGGCCTCTCTGCCGCTACTTCTGGATTCTTCGTATTTTTCTTTTTTAGAATATCTTGCAGTATTCTCTGTAGAGTTGAATTGGTGGTTGCATATTCCCCTAGTTCCTCTTTATCCTGGAAGCATCTTGTTTTTCCATCAATTTCCAGGGATAGTTGTGCAGGATATCTCAATCTTGGCTGGAGATTATTATCTTTCAAAGCTTGAATTATTTCCCCCCGCGCTCTTTGTGATTTGATGGTTTGTGCTGAGAAGTCTGCTGTAATTCTGATGGGTGCTCCCTTGTAAGTGATCTGTTTCTTGTCTCTGATGGCTTTTAGTATTCTGTTCTTGTATTGGATTTCTGGAATTTTAATTATTATATGCCTGGGTGTTGCTCTGTTTGGGTTGTAGGTGGCTGGGGTCCTGTATGCTTCATACAACTGAGTATCTTTACCTTTTGCTAAATTAGGAAAATTCTCCTGGGTTATTTCTGTGAGTAGCTTTTGTAGTTCATTTGTTTGTGTCCCTACTTCTTCTTTTATGTTCTTAATTCTTAAGTTATAGACCCTCTTATCATCTTCTAGTCTTTTTATTATTGCTGTTTGTTTCTTTGTTATTTTTAAGAAGTTTTTCATTTCATGCTCCCATATTACAAATCTGCCCTCCAGTTGAGATAATCTGTCCGTAGTTTCTTTTAAGCTGTTATGCCAGTTTTCGATAGACTTTTTAGTTTCCTGGTAATCTCTTTGAACCTGCTTCACGTATTCTATGCTTTCTCTATTTTCTCCATTAAACAATTCTCCCCTCTTTTTCTGTTCTTCCATTCCACCATCTGTTTTTTCTTGGGTGGTGCTTAGCATTTCTCTAACTATTCTGCTTATGTCTAGCTTCAGGTCATTAATAACTTCATTCCTGAACTTGTCTATGAGGCTCTCGAGATAGCGCTTTATTGTCCATTGGTGCTGTATCTGCTTTTGCCTCTTTCTCAGGATTGGGGGCTGAGGAGGCTTTCTTGTTGCTGCCTCTTCCCATATTCTTTGCTCCTTATATATGCAAGCGTATATAGGAGGCCCAGCTTCCTTCCCTGTCAGCCACAGTCTGATTGAATTGTGCCGGCTAGGTGTTCCCACCCACTGCAGCGCACCAGGAAGTTGCAGACCAGGCAGCCTATGTGGGCCCGCTCCTCCAGGTTAATCTACCTTCAGGAGCTGGGTCCTGGGCTGTGCTAGCCTACTGGTTCTCAGCCAGCAGCGTCAGGTGGGCTAGGCACAGCTCACCAATCCCGCTTGAGAGGGGGATTGGTGACTGAAGTCACTGCAGCGCCCTGTTACCGCAAGTCTGCCCGGTCCCAGAATGTCCTCTGTTGGAGTCTCCTAGATCGTGGAAGAGTCCCAGTTTTCCCTCACTCACTGGAGGTGGATGCACGGCTCCCTGCCCGTCCCGCTCTCAACTCCATTCACCGATTGCTGTTCTCAGAGCTTCTGCGCATCTCTCTCCCTGCCGAGCCAATGCAGACGCAGTAGTGGCGGTGGGAAACCCAAATCGCGGCTTCCAATGGCGTGGGCTCTAGCTTCCATGCTGAGGCTTTATCTGTTCCTGTTATAGCACCAGGATTGCATTCCCAGTTGGTTTCTCTCAGCCCAGTTTGTTCTTGGGTCACCGGGGAATATCTCCTCTTGCTTATGATTCCTTACTCAGCACCATTCCTGAATTCTAAGCTTGGTGTTTCAGAGAGCCTCCGTAGCTGCTGCTATCTGTCCACCATGGTCTCCTGGAAGTCCCTGCTTATATTTTTCATTCTGTTTTCTGTTTCATTTTTTGAGGCCTCTCTATTGCTGTTTCTGAAATCCTAGTACTTTTCTCTCTCTGGAATGCCCTGCAATATTCTCTGTAGAGTTGGGTTGGTGGTTGTGAATTTCCCAAGTTCCTCTTTGTTTTGTAAGCATCTTGTTTCTCCATTAATGTCTAGAGACAGTTTAGCAGGGCATATCAATCTGGGTTGGAGGTTATTTTCTTTCAGGGCTTGGAATATTTCACTCCAGGCTCTTTTTGACTTGATGGTTTGTGTTGAGAAGTCTGCCGTGATACTGATGGGCCTTCCTTTATAGGTGATCTGTTTCGTGTCTCTAACTGCTTTTAATATTCTGTTCTTATCTTGAATTTCTGGGATCTTGATTATTATATGCCTGGGTATAGCTCTGTTTTGGTTGTAGGTGGCTGGAGTTCTGTATGTCTCATACATCTGAATATCATTTCCTTTTCCTATGTTTGGGAAGTTTTCCTTAATTATTTCTGTGAACAACCTTTGTAGTTCCTTTGTTTGTACCCAAGCTTCTTCATTCACATTCTTTAATCTCAAGTTATAGATCCTCTTGTCATTTTCTAGCCTTTGTATTGTTACTGCTTGTTTCCTTGTTAGTTTTTAAAAGTTTTTCCTTTCATAATTCCACATTGCAAAACTGTCCTCTGGTTTGGATAATCTATCCTTGGTTTCTTTCAAGCAGATTTGCCATCTTTCCACAGAGTTTTTAATTTCCTGGTAATTTCTTTGAATCTGCTTCATGTATTCTATATTTTCTTTATATTCTTCATCAAATGGTTCTCTCCTTTGAGTTCTTCCCTTCTTCTGTCTATGTGCGCTTGAGGGGTGCTTAGCATCTCTTTTATTAATCTTCTTATATCTTGCTTTACTTGGCTAAACAGTTCCCTTTTGAACTTGTCTATGAAGTCCCGAAGATATCTCTTTATGTCCACTGGTGCTGTGTCTGATATTGCATGTTTGCTGTTCTCATTCTCCTTTGTACTTACCTGTCCGGGGTCAGTGTCCTCAGGGTTGGGATCTGGGGACTTTTTCTTGTTGCTTCCTCTTCCCATCTTTTTTGTTTCTTCCAGGAGGCCCCAGTTTCTATCTTTGTTGGTTACAATTCTTCTGAAGCATGCTGGCTAGGTGACCCTTCCCACTGCAGTGTGCTAGTGAGTTGCAGACAGGGACAGTGTATGTTGGCCTCTCCCCTCCAGATCAGTCAAACTTCTGAGCCTTCACTGCATTAGTGTGCACTGTCACTATAGGGAATTGATTTTGGATAACCTATTGGGTCTCAGCCAGGTTGCATGACCCAGGCCTAGCTCACTCCACGAATTCCATTCAGGAAGGGAACAACTGACTGAAGTCACTGCTGCCCCTTGTACTTGCCAGTCCTGCCCAGTCCCAGAATGTTGTCTTCTGGAGCCCCCCTTTTTGTGGAATGGCTCCACTCCTGTCACTCACCACAGGTCGATGCAGGCTCCCCACCAGCTCAGCCCTCCACTTGGCTGGCCAACCCCTGACCTCAGTGTGACTGCGCCGCCAGTGAGTCAAAGCAGGGGGAACTCGGAGGGCTTGGCAAGTCGCCCGCTGCATGGGGGCACTGAACCTTTAGCTGTTCCAATAATAGCACTAGGACTGTATGTTTGATTGGTTCTTCTCATCTTAGTTTCTTCTTGAGACGAGAGAATTCATCTCCCTGTGTTCGGGGCTCCCCACGCTGTATTATGTTGAATTCTAAGTTGACTATCTCAGGGAGCCTCTGTAGCCAGCTGGTATCTATCCACCATCTTTCAGGATGGCATCCCCACACATCATTTCTTTGCTTTTCTCTTCCTTCTTTCCTCCACTCCTCACTCCCGGCTCCTCTTTCCCATTTTACAATATCTATTGTACATTTTAGATCTTATTTACTCTTTCCTCTTCTCACACAAGGGAGACATCATGTTTACCCATGTGCACATGGTTTATTTTACTTATGAGTATGGTCCCAAGTTGCATCCATTTACCTATGAAAGCTTCACATTTATCTTTCTTTATGACTGAGTAATACTCCATTGTATAAAAAGACCAACCTTTTTCATCCATTTCTTGGTTAATGGTCATTTTGGTTTGTTTCCAAGATCTACAAATTGTGCTGCTGTGAACATGGGTACATATATATTGCTGTGGTACGATGTTTTTAATTCTTGTGGGAGATACCCAGAAGGGGAATAGCTGGGTCAAATGGCACCTCCAATTCAAGATTTTTGAGGAACCTCTGCACTGATTTCCACAGTGTTTGCATCAGTCTTTACTCCTACCCGCAGTGGGGAGGAGTATCTTTTTCCCCTGATAGCCTCTCCAGCATCTGTTATTGGTTGATTTCTTGATAATAGCCATTCTTTCAGGGGTGAAGTGGAGTCTCAGTGTTGTTTTAATTTGCATCTCTTTATTGACCAGTGATGTTGAACATTTTTTCATGTATTTATTTGCTGTTTGTATTTTTTCATCTGGGAAGTGAATACTCACTTTAGATGCCCAGTTTTGGTTTGGGTCTTTAGAGAGGTCTGACTTTTTTTTCATACCAGCAATGGAACTCACAACCTCATGCATACCAGGCAGGTGCTGTGCCACTCAGCTATATCCCCAATGCCCATATGTTCCTGATAGTAACCCTTTTCTGAGGCACATCTGGCAAACATTTTTTTCCCCACATTGTGGGTTGTCTCTTCATTCTGTTGGTGGTTTCTCTTACTATTTGAAAGCTTTTGATTAAGATGAGATTCTAGTTGTCATTTTTTTTGTGATAGTTTCTGTGCAATTGGGGTTTTATTCATGAAGTCTTTGCCTACATCACTGTTTTCAAGAGCTTTGTCTATTCTATCTTCCAGCAGATGTAATGTTTCTGTTTTAATAGTTAGATTTTTTTTTCTTTTTTTGGTACTGACGATTGAACTCATGACCTCGTGGTTGTCAGGCAGATGCTTATACCACTGAGTTAAATTCCCAGCCCAATATTTAGATCTTTGGTCCATTTTGCTTTCTGTTTAGTGCATAGTGAAAGATAAGGGTCCAATTTTAATCTTCAGCATGCACAGAGCCAGTTTTTCCAGCATCATTTGTTAAAGAGGCTGTCTTTCTCCCAGTGAATGTGTTCGGCACCTTTTGTCTCCCTTCCAAGTACTAACCAGGCCCGACCCTGCTTGGCTTCCGAGATCAGATGAGATTGGGCACGTTCAGGGTGGTATGCCTGTAGGCATGGCACCTTTTGTCAAAGATAAAGTGGCTGAATATGTGTGGAGTTGTGTCTGTTTCTTCTAAGGTGTTTCATTGACCTTCAGGTCGGTTTTTTTCCAGTACCACACTGTTTTTTTTTTTTTTTTTTAAAATCACAGTAGCTTTATAGTATAATTTCAAATCAGGGGTTGTGATGCCATCTGCCTTGCCTTTGTTGCCCAGGATTGCCCGTGCTATTCTAGGTCTCTTCTGGTTCCAGATGAATTTTGGATTATTTTCTCTACTGTGAGATATGCTGTTGACACTTTGACTGGAATTGCATTAAATCTGTATAATAGTTTTGGGACTATGGCTATTTTCACTATATTGGTCTTTCCACTCAAGAGCAAGATATATCATTCCATTTTTTCATATCCTATTTAACTTACTTTTTTCAGAGTACTGTAGTTTTCAATGTAGAGGTCTTTTACATCCTTTGTTAGATTGATTTCTAGGTAATTCACTTTTATGGCTGCTATTATGAAAGATGTGGTTTCCATAATTTCTCTTTCAGTGAGTTTATTATTTGTGTACAGGAAGGCTATTGATATTTGAGTTTGTATCCTGAGTATTTGGGTTTGTATGAGTTTGCTTATTAATTCTAGTACTCTTTTAATGGAGTTTTCCCCTTTATTTCTTTCTCTTATCTAATTGCTCTAGCTAAAGTTTCCAGAACTATGTTGAATGAGTGGAGACAATGGACATCTTAATCTTGTTTCTGATTTTAGAGAGAAATCTTTTAGTTTTGGTCCATTTAGTATGATGCTGGTGATTGATTTATTACAGATGGTTTTTAACAGATTGAGATTAAAAAAATCACTTCCACTTTTCTGTCAGTTTTTTTTTGTCATGAATGGGTATTGGGCTTTGTCAAATGCTTTTTCTGCATCTATTGAGATGGTCCCATGGTTTTAATCCTTGGCTCTGTTAATATGGTATATTACATTTATTAATTTATGTATGTTGAACCATCCTTGCGTCCCTGGGATGAATCCCACTTGGTCATGGTGTCCAAGCTTCTTAATGATTTGCTGCATTCTGTTTGCCAGTATCTTACTGAGGATTTTTGCATATATGTTCATGAGGGAGATTGGCCTGTAGTTCTGTTTCTTAGTTGGATCCTTGTCCATTTTTGGTATCAAGGTAATATTTTCATCCAGCAAGGGATTTGTGAGTATTGCTTCCCTTTCAATTTCATTAAAGAGTATCTTATTTCTCTATCAGTTTTGAAAGATAGTTTTGCTGGGTACATCAATCTGGGTTGAAGATTGTTTAAAGTTCTTTACTCCAAGTTCTCCTTAACTTGAGGGTTTGTGCTGAGAAGTCAGCTGTGATTCTGATGGGCTTTCCTTTACAGGTGATATGTTTTTTTTTTCCCTAACAGCTTTTAAGATTGTATCCTCATGCTGAATTTCTGGAGGTTTGGCATGTCTGGCTGTAGATTTGTTTTTTGATTGTGACTAAGTGGAGCTATATATGCCTCACTTATCTGTATGTCAAATTTCTTTTCTCTACCAGAGAAGTTTTCTGCCATGATATCTTTGAATAGTTTTTTTTAAATGTCATTCGTGCCATCTCCTGCTTTGTCATTGACTTCAATCAATCTTAAGTTATTTTTCTTTGCCTCATCTAGTAGATGCTGGATTGATTTTTCATGGTTCCTTGCTTTTTTTTTTTTTGGTACTGAGGATTAAACTCACAACCTTGTGCTTGGCAGGCAGGTACTTACACTACTGAGATAAACCCCCAGCCCTCCCTTGCTGTTTTTAAGAAATCTTTATTTTCATGATTGCTAACTGCAAGCCCATCTTCTATACCTAAGCTCCTATTGTCCAACTGGCTTAATCTGCTGCAGATATTTTCAATGGAATTTTTATTTTCCTGGATATCTGCCTTATGGATTCCATTTGTTTCCTATGCTGAAAGGTCATGGATTCCATAATTTCTAAAGCTTCTTTTTTTTTGTCTGTATCTGTTCCAGAGTCAGTAAGCATGGTTTTCATTATGGACACCACATCTCTGCAGTTATCTGAGAGATTATTTCTCATTTCATCTTTTCCATAGCATCATTCAATTGTTTTGTTGTTTCTACTGCAGTGAGACCTGGTGGGGCTTTCAGATTGTCCCACTTCATTACCACCTGGGTTTGCCTTTGGTGAACTGGATATCTGGAGTTGCATCTTGTTTCAGTATCTTTTCAATTTCTTTCTTTCTTTTTTTTTAATTTAATTCCTGTGGCGATGCTTGTAAACTGCCTATGGTGGCTTGCTTTATTGCTAGTCTTTAGAAACCTCTGGAAATGACTACTTCCCTGAGGTATCTTTCAGGTATATTTAGTTTTTGGATTTTGAGTCTGTTGCCAGATCCTACTTCCTCAATTATTTAGGGATGAGAAGTTACTGTTCATTTGGCTCAGTTCCTGGTTCTTTGTCAGTGTGTCATAGTATCTTCTGTGACTCTAAGTCAATCTCAGTTATGGAATACCAGGAAGAATGGCTGTTTAGAACAACTATGTAATTTTTGACTATAGTGGTATCATCAAAAATGACAATAGTATCAAATACAGCTTGGAAAATGACAAACTGAGCTAACCATTAATTGGTCACTTTTAAGCATATGAAGTAGATTTGTGGTTATATAACAGAATCTAAAAGAAACAAGAAAATTATATGCAGTGTACAAGTCCTTACTATGTCAATTTTGCTAACCTTAAAGAAAACAATCTCTGCTATGGTTTGTGTCTGGATGTCCCCCAGAAGCCTCATGCAGTCATGGAGGTGCTTTACAGAGGTAGGCTTCTAGAGTTTGCATTTGATACACAGTCCAATGCTGGGGGTACAGGTGTAAGTGCTACATCTTCCCTGGGGTGGGTAGTCCATATACAGTATAAGGGACAGAGTCTTCATGTGCTCCTCCTCTTTTGCTCTTGTTGCTTTTGCTATCTTCTGCTGCCATGAACTGATGCCCTCTGCCATGTGCAACTCTGTCTGGGAGTCAGCTGATTACAGAGTGAAACCTCCAAAATTGAGCTAAATAAACCTTTCCTTTCTTCATTTTGGGTGTCAGGTATTTTGTCTCAGCAATAAGAAAAAATTAATCAATACAACCTCCAACCCAGATTGATATACCCTGCAAAACTATCAAAATTGATGGAGAAGTAAGCTAATTCTGTGACAAAGAACACCTGAGGAAATTCATGACCACCAAACCAGCACTCCAAAATGTTCTGAAGGATATCCTGGAAAGAGATAACAAGGATTATAACTCCATGAACCCCAACAGAACGAGTCATCAGGCAAAACATAAAACCAAAAGTGTAAATAAGGACCAAAATAGTATAGTAGATATGAAATAAGAATAAAATGCTCAAATTGGAAGAGTAACAAGGGAGGGAGGGGGAAAGGAGAAGGAAAAAATGAAAAGAAATGTTTTATAAATAAGAAGGAAAAAAAGTTTGAAAGGAGAGAAGGGGATTAGGAAAAAAAGTATTAGGTTTTTTGAAGAATCTCCAAGACTCATGTCCACAGTGGTTACAGCAGTCTATATTCCCACTAGCAGTGGAGAAGCATTCATTTTCCCGCACAGTCCCACCAGCATTTGTTATTGGGTACATTTTTGATAACAGCCATTCTTTCTGGGGTGATATGGATTCTCAGTGTTGTTTTTATTTTTATCTCTTGAATGACCAGTGGTGTTGAACATTTTTTCTTATACTTATTTCCAGTTTCTACTTCTTCATCTGAGAAATCTCTATTCTCTTCAGATGCCCATATTTTTAGATTGGGTTTTAAAATTTGGGGTGTCTGATTTTTTTCAGTTGTTTATTTGTTCTAGATATTAGTTCTTTGTCTGAGGCACAACCAGATAAGAATTTTTCCTGCTCTATGGGTTGGCTTTTCACTCTGTTGGTGATTTTTTCTTGCTGTACAAAAGCTTTTTAATAAAATGCAATCCCACGCACTGATTCAACTGTGGTTTTGTTTACCAAGTCTTTTCCTATGCCTGTGTCTTCAAGAGTTCTACTTATTCTATCTTCTAGCAGGTTTAATGTTTCTGTTTTCATATTTAGATACTTAATCCATTTTGATTTTAGTTTAGTGCATGATGAAAGATATGAGTTCTTTTCTATTAGGGATTGAAATCTCCTTGACTTGAGATTTTGTGTTGAGAAGTCTGCTATGATTCTAATGGTCTTTCCTTTATAGGTGATTTATTTCTTTTCTCTAACAGCTTTTAATATTCTGTCTTTGTGTTGAATTTCTGGAATCTTGACTATTGTATGCCTTGGGGTAGACTTTTTTCCTTGATCATAGCTAATGGAAAGTCTATATGCCTCATTTATGTGTATGTCAAATTCTTTTTCCCTGCTTTTAAGTTTTCTGTGAGCAGGTTTTTATGTCCTTTGCAGTATCTCCTGGTTTTTTATTGACTCTAATCAATCTTATGTTTTTCTCTTTGTATCATCTAGCAATTATTCTAGAAAAAATTTATGGTCCTTTGCTATTTTTAAGAAATCTTTCATTTTATGATCACCACTGCAATCCTGCATTCCATATCTGATATTCTGTCCTCACATTGGTTCATTCTGCTCCCTATACTTTTAGTCAAAATTTTAATCTCCAGGATATCTGCTTGTATCTGATTTATGGACTTCATTTTTTTCCTATTATGGTTTCTATAATTTTCTTAAGTTTCTCTTTTAAAAAAAATCTGTATCTTCTCTAAATTAATCATAACTTTCACTGTGGTCACCATGTCTAAAATTATCTGAGGAATTTTGATTTGATTTTTTTCTAGAGCCTCATTTATCTGCTTTGTTATTTTCCCTGTTATCATTTCAGAGAATCTGCGTGAGTAGCTTTTGAATTGTTTCACCTCATTGGCCCCTAGGTTTTCCTCTGATGAGCTGAAAGTCTGGGGTTGCATCTTGATTCTGTATTGTCTCATTCTCTCTCCCTGTATCTGTGTCTGTCTGTCTCTCTTTATCTTGGTCTTATAATTTAATTCCTGCACTGATGCTTATAAATTGCTTAAGGTAGGTAGATATATATTGGTTAGTATTGAGGATCCTTAGGAAATGACTATTAAGATAATTTTTCCAGGTGTAGCTTGCTTTTGGGTTTGAGTTTATTGCCAGATCCTTTCTTTTCAATTTATTAGGGATGGGAAGTTGCTACCTGTTTGGCTCAGCCTCTAGTTAGTTGACACTGGCCTACATTATTGTTCATGACCCTCAGGTGAACTCAGTCTCAGTGTACCAGTAACAACTGATTAGAACAACTATGTCACTTCAGCTAAAGTAGTATAGTTGGTAACAAGAATACAGTCAAAAACACCCTAGAAAATGACAAACTGGTAACCATTAATTTGCCACCTTTAACTATATGAACAAAATTCATAGTTATATGATGAAATATAAAACCAACCAGAAAATTGCATACTGTTAATATCCTTATAGTGATTTTACCCTCAAGGGAGAAAATTTAAAATGTATTGGAGGAAAAATAGAGAAACAGAAGAAGATAAAGAGAAGCAAGACAGGAGGACAAAGGAAGATTATGCAAACTTTGGGAACTGGTGAAGAAGCTAGGAGGGAAAGAAAGAAACAGATATAAGAACAATAAAACAACAGCAGCAAAACTAGAAACAATGCTCACACTTAAAAAGAAGAACAATCATTTAGGAAAAATAATAAAAATATACAAGCAAAGAAAGTATTGAAAGCATAAAAAATAAAAAATATTCTCTTTAGGGCATATCTCTCCTATCACTGGTAGACTTAGGGGGTGTTGTAGTCAGGGATTGCAAGGAGAATGATTACTTTCAGAACACATAATTCATATTATTTTGTAATAGTCACCCAAAAGTTAAATATGAAGAAATGCATGGAATTTATTTACAATCCCAAAGACCAAAGGAAATTCAGCAGAGGGCCTGGATCCCACAGCAATGTCCTGCATGAGACCAGCTAGACCTAGAGCCCATGACAATGGCCTCCATGAGTCCAACTGGAGACCCAGAGACTACAACAGTGACTCATGTGAGTCTGCTCCACGGATCTGCACTGGGAAAGTCCAAAGGCCATAGTGGAAGCTAGAAAGTCTATGCAAGCAGCGTGAAGGATCTGTGCTGGTAGGTTGATGGTTCTACACAATTCCAAGAAGTTATGTTCAAAATAAAGACCAGGATTCCCTTGAAAAGTACTATAGTCATCCTCAGCAATAATGAGGTCTTGAGCTCCTCCTCCTCCGAGAATAGCCAAGTACATATCAGGAAGCCAGTGGGACAAGCTTCTCATGGAGACTGAACAGCACACATCGTCTCCTGCAGAACCAGGAAACAATGCTAAAGGTAAGGCCCAAAGCTCCCCCAGAGTGAACCGCAGCCACTCTCAGCAACAAGGTCCTAAGCAACTCTTATGATAACAGCTGAGTTCATATCAGAGAAGCCAGCATGACCAGCTCCTCCAGGAGAACCAATGGCTCCAACCAACACCACCACTTAGGAGAACCTAATGGTACTGCTTCCTCTCCAGATCTCCTTTTTATGCTGGCAACAGTCCTCACTTGGGCCATTCATGCTCCGCACCACACTGATTTCATTCAGCTGGTGTTTAAGTTGACCACCAGGTACCAATCCACTAGAGAGGGAAAATAGAGCCCAGATCTTTGTTGACTGATACTAGTAAGTCGGCAGTAGAATTATGGAGGTGGGAGACAATCCCAGCAAAGCGTGCCTTTAGTTCCACTGAAGTGTAGGCTGCTTCTGATTTCTGGCTGTGAGGCTTGGACCTGAGTTTGTTAGCCTGCAAAACTCCACATGCCTCTTGCTGGCTTGAACTCAGCTCCCTGCTGGCTTGAGACTTGGATCCTTGACCTCCTGCAGATTTGAACTCAGTTCTGCCACACCTTGACACTTTGAGCCACTAGATGGAGTCAGCCTTGAATTCTGATTTTAATTGACCCCTTTCCAAAATGACTACTGGCTAGTCACCCTCTCCTGGGGGTGTCTGAACCCAGATTACCAGCCACTGCAGTCTGCTGTGGTGCATTTCTCTGTTCACCAGTAGTCCCTGTACATCTGCAGGTCTGAGCTCTCCCTCCCATGCTCGGAAGAAAGCAATGCTTGTTACCTGCATCTTGTGCACGTGGTCCCTCTCTTTGCTCTCCCTTTGGGCTCTAATTTTTATTTCAGATCCTGGGCAGGTCCTGGAGACTTCCTTCTCTTCTGCTTTACTTCCTCACATCACTCTATTCCATCATATGGATTTCAAATATTGGAGAGACTATCTGTCGTCTTCTTGAAGTCTCGTATTTAAATTTTTTACTGTTGCGAATAAAGTTGTTATGAACATGCATATACAAATATTTCTTTGAATATCTATTTTTATTTATTTTAGAGTAAATACCCAGGATGGGGTGGTTGGATTGTATGATAATTTTGTTCTTAATATTTTTGTGGAACAATCTATAATTTTTTCCACAGAGATTTTAATACTTTACATTTCCACCCTCAATGCAGAGTTCTAATTTCTGCATAATCATATCAACATTGTTATGTTTGCTATCATTATTACATTTATAATCACCATTCTAATGGCCATAAGGTGGTATCTCACTGTGGTTTTGGTTTGTCTATCTGTAATGACTAGTGAGCTGAGCATATTTTCATGTGTTTATTGGTCATTTGCATATCTTTTCTGGAGAAACACAAAATCTGAGTAAGAACCCTATAAACCTGTAGTAAGTTTTAAAATCTGGAAGAGTGAGGTGTGTTTTTTAGAATGGATAAATAAAATGTGCACTATTCATATAATATTATTGATTGTGAAAGTCTTATGTCTAAGTTTTAATGGGATTGCTTGTTTGTTTTTGAGCTGTGAGAATTCTTCATATATTCAGGATACCAACTCCTTATGAGACATAGGATTTGAGAATATTTTCATCCATTCTGTGAGTTGCCTTTCACTATGTTAAAGGTGTCCTTTTATGAACTAAAGCTTTACATTGACAAAATCTAATTTAATTTGTTTTTCTTTTATGTGTGCTTTTTATAGCCTATCTAAGAAAGAACTGCCATGTCTAATGGCATGAAGTTTCCCCCTGTTTTCTTTTTGAGAGTTTTATAGGGTTAGCTCTATGTTTAAGGCTTTGATTCATTGAGTACTATATATATATATAGTGAATATCCAAGGTCATCCCTTTGCATTTGGAAATTCATTTTCCCTAGCACAATTTGTTGAAAACATTGTGCTTTCCTTATTGGATAGACTTGGCACCCTTACTAAAAAATCACTTGGACACATATATGAGAGCTTATTTCTGGATTCTCTATTCTATTTACCAGTCTATGTGAGTGCCACACTTTTATGATTACTATAATTTAGAGGCAAGTTTGGGAGTCAGGAAGTGTGAGAGGCTTTACTTTGTTTTTTTCTTTTTATGATTGTTTTAGCTATTCAGGGTCGCTTAAAATTTCATATGAATTTTAGGATGGAAATTTCTGTTTCTGTATAGAACACCATTGGGATTTTAATAGGAATTTCATTAAATCTGTTCATTCCTTTGAGTAGTATCTTTTATTTAAATTTTATTAAAAAGGAAAAAGAGAAAAAACAAAACAAAACAAAGTGGTGTAAGGGTACAAGGAATACAGAACTACAAAAAAAAAAAAAAAAAAAAACCAGTAAGAAATCACCAGTTAATAGATTACATATTATCATCTTAGAGATAGTTGCTCAAATCACAGTATCAAAGCATACAAAGTGGACATTCAAACAGTGAGACTGCAAACAGTTGTATTCAATGATCCAACCAAAAACATTAATATGGTCAGCTATTTAACACCCCTAAACACTCTTGCTTTTGTATCCTTTAGAGCTCTTTTTTTCCCTTTCTTTTGAGTAGTATCTTTTAAAATATTGAGGCTTTCATTTATAGTGTCTTTTTTCATCTTTCTACTTGTCTTTTTTCATTTTCTGCAGTAATATTTTATAGTTTTTCAATCAAGAGGTCTCTTACCTTGTTAAAGAGAAGTACTTTTTCAATGATATGTGTTAGTACCTCGGATGGAATACTTTTTTTTAACTCTATTGCATTAGGTGTAGGGACCACTGCAATGTGTTTTCCATTGGAGAGAGATTGAGCTCAGCTCTGAATACAGAGACTGGACTTTATTCTGAGTAGGCAAACAGGAGGTTGTAATCAAGGAGCAGGAATGGTGATTAGAAGATGAAAAGTAACTACAAGCCAATTTCAGGTGTTATAGGAATTCTGGCTAAATCAGGCTGAACAGGATTCTTCTTGCTGACAGGTCAGGTGATCAGATATTACTTGAGGATGGTGGAAAATGTCAGCTGGGCTGGACATTGACTTCAACCATATATTGAAGAAGGGGAAATCTCATTAAATTCATTAAGTACAACTTTTTTTTATCTTTTTGAGTCAGGGTTTCTCTATGCAGTTCAGGTTGGGCTTGAACTCATGTTGTAATCCAGGCAGGCCTTGAACTACCAGCAATCCTCCTGCCTCAACCTCCTGAGTGCTGAGATTACAGGCGTGTGCTACCATACCCAGCCATTACTAAGTAGAATGCTTGATTCTAGAAGGAAGTATAGAGATGGGCCTGTGCAGAGGTTTGGGAGTCTAACTAAAGTTTGGCCAAGCAAAGAATGATCTATCCCAAAAAATGACTCATGAGCACTTGATAAAAATGTATATTCTACTGTTCTTGAAGTCTTCTGTGTATGTGAAGTCCATTTTGTTTTGCTGAAGTTTTGTATTTCTTTTTCTTCTACTTGGTTTTTTAATTTGTTATTGAAAGTGGACTACTAAAGTCTCCTATTATAATTGTAGAACTTATTTCTTTTGTATTCTATTGAGATTTTTGATGTAAATTAGAACACTAATTTGTGTTGCATAAATGTTTATAATTGATACAACTTATTGAATGATTGATTCTGTCATGATTATATAATATTCCCTTCTGTTTCCTGCAACAGCTTTTCACTAAAAGTCATTTTTTCTGGCATTAGGATAGCTACCCCTGCCTCTTTGGTTAATATTTGTATGGAATATATATTTACCCCTTTATTTCCAGTCTGTGTATATTTTTTGAACTCTAGTGAGTCTCTTAAAGAAATTTTATAGTTGGATCATTTTTTAAAACTCTTTCTGCTAATATAGGTCTTTAGTGGGTAAATTTAATCCATTTACATTTAATGTAATTATTGATATGGAAGGACTTTCTTTTGCCATTTGGTACTCATTTTGGTATGTCTTATTTATAGTTTTTTGTCTTTTGTATCACCAGTAACTGTCTTCCTTAATGCTTTGTTGATATTCTAAAAAGTGATACCCTTTGATATTCTTATTGCCTTTTGTGTATAGTCTATGTACTCCATGATATTTTCTGTGTTGTTTCCACAGAGATTATATATAAAATTATAATAATCTGTTTTAAATTAAAGTTGACTTAACTTCAATTATATAGACTATCATTTTATAGCATTATTTACCCACTTTGTTATTTATATAATCAATTGTATACCCATTAATAGACATAGATTTTTATGCATTTATCTTTTCTATTCTGTAGAAAATGAAAAGTGGAATTACAACCAAAACTAAAATAATATAAAATGTGTTTTATTTTTGGTCATGCATTTACCTTGATATTTTGTGCTTTTATTTTAATTACAAGGATAGCCTTTAGCACTTTTTGTAGGTAAGTTTAGTGGTAACAAATCTTTTCAACTTTTGTTTATCTGAGATCTTAGATTTTCCTTAACTTTTGAAGGACAATTTTGCCAGATACAGTATAAAACTTTTAGTTGACAGGTCCTCTCTCCATTATATTACTGCCTTCTGGCTTGTAGGTTTTTGCTGGGAAATCTGCTAGTAACTTTTTGGAGTTCTCCTATACATGAAGAGTCCCTTTTCTCTTGCATCTTCTGAGATCCTACCTTTGGAGATGTCTATCTCTTTATGATATGCAGAGATAGTTTAATTATACTGTATTATACTGTAATATACTGTATCTTGGTATATCACACTTGGAATTTGTTAAGTTTCTTCATTTTGTCCATCTATTTCTTTCTTCAGATTTGCTAAGTCTTCAGTCATTACCTCTTAAAATACTATCTCTGTAGCTGGGTGCGGTGGTGCATGCCTGTAATCCCAGCACTCACGAGGCTGAAGCAGGAGGAGTGGTGCAAGTTTGAGACCAGTCTCAGCTACAAAGTGAGTTCAAGGCCAGCTCGAATTGCATAGCAAGACCCCGTCTCAAAAAAGAAAAATCTGTTTCATTCTGTTTTTCTTCTTCTGAACTTCTTTACTTGCTCTCTTGATGGTGGCACTATCCACTTTTCTTCACTCTTCTTTTCTTTTATATTTTCTTGTATTTCTCTGCTAATAATTTCATTCTCTAGGTCTGTAGTCCCCTGTAGCTCTTAAACACTGTGACATTCGCCACTGCCTTCTGCCAGCCTGAGATGTGAGCTATGTGCTGTTCCCTCTGAATTCTGATTGGGGTGAGACAGACACCAGTCCTTTGGGCAGCCATGGGGCATTCAGAATGTCTCAGGTCAGTGCTCCTGTGCTTTCTGGTTCCATGCAGAACTAGGAATTGGACCTTCTGCTCTTGGGAGGGGATGGAGCCAGTGGGAATAAAAACATCTCCAACTTCTTACCATTTTGTATGTGGCTTTTTCTTTTCTCATCCATATTTGACAAGAGACCTTTCATTAGTTTTTTAAAAATGCATTTTGGTTTTTAATTGAAACACAGTTGTTGCCATATGTGTGATGTTTCAATATATGCATGCACTTTGTAATGATCAGATCATGGTAATTGGCATTTTTAGTGCCTCAAGCATGTATCATTTCTTTTTGTTGGAAATAGTCAACATTCTATTAGATATTTTGAAATACTAGTTTTTGTCATAGTTATCCTTCTGTGCTATAGAACACCTGAAGTTTCTCTTCCCATTCAGCTGCATTCCTGTACCGATTAACCATCCTCTATTCAGTCTCTCTCTTCCTTGTATTCTTACCCAGACTCCCATAACCACTATTATATTCTCAGCTTTTCTGAGGTCAATTTGGTAACTTTTACATATGAGTAAAAATGTATTATAACTTTCTTTTTGTGCTTGCTTATTTTACTTGACACAATATCTTCCATTTCTCTTATGTTTTTGCAAATGACATGATCTCATTCTGTTTTATGACTAAATAGTATTCCACTGTGTATATACTCTGTATTTTCTTTACCCATCCATCTGTTATAAACCTAAGTTGATTGAATATGGATTTCTTGATTGAATATTTGCTTCATTGCTTAGATCTTTGGCAGTTTTTCAGAGTTATTTTATGTTACTTTAGCCTCTAGCTGCTATTGTTACTTTCTAATTTTTTAAAAAATTATTTCCATGGAGGAACAAGGGCCTGTATCTTCCTACTTTGACATCTTGCTGATGTCATTCTCTTCTTTCGTAATTTAGTAATAGTGACTGATAAGAATCAAGTGACAGGGTTAGACTTAATGGTGTGCAATCTAATAACTGTGGTCTATGATGTCCAGGAATTTACTCCATTATCATTCCATGGGGTTAGCTGAAAATTCTATCACAAAAGAGAAATTGGAGCCAAGCATGGAGGTGCATGCCTGTCATCTAAGGAATTGGGAGGTTGATCCTATCTCAAACACACGCACACACACACACACACAGAGAGAGAGAGAGAGAGAGAGAGAGAGAGAGAGAGAGAGAGAGAGAGAGATTATTTGCACTCTACAGCTCTGAAGAAGGGTATTGATAAACTGATGCTAGCCATTAAATCTCCAGAGGTTTATGAATATAAAAACTTTCTTTCGAAGTGCTACAGTGTTTTTAAAAAGATCAGCTTTCACATGGTTCTTGTAAAATGGAGACAATTCGATGCCCTGAATTTTAAGAAGGTACCATCTCTAGCTGTAAGGATGTTAGCGGTTATAGAACAAGACATGGTTAGATTTCAGGATAGTGGTATGTTTATCACCAGACAGCTACTCTCTCCCCACATGTGGGATGCATGAAACACATCTGTGGAGATCACACAGTTTAGTGCTTCTCCATCGATGATCTGTCTCTCAGCCGTCAACAAAGTTTGGTCAGAATAGCAATATACTAGGTTTAGTCACTGTGTTCCAGCATCTTCACAACATTACAAAGATAAATGTCTATGGGCAGAGTGAATGCATGAAATGAGATTGGCCTATGCTTACTCTTCCCTTTGACTTAAATAGGAGATGTAACTTTCATGCTTGGGACTATAGCATGGGGTGGAAGAATTCACTTGCACAAGGTGGTTGGAAATGCCTTTGTACTGTGAGGGTAGTTGAAATTAGCCAGCAGCTCAGTTTCTTTGTCTTTGGGTATTTTAAAGAAGTATTGTTTTCCTTTCCCAATTAAAACAAATTACACGAATTAGTTTTTTAAAGTGCTAAATCTTTTTTAAAGTTAAACAAAAGTCAAAGCATTCATAGGATGGAAACTGGATAAATTAGTTGTGTTTGATGTGTCATTTATAAGACCTCAAACAAATTAAAAGGAAAAAATTTAGTCATTTCACTGGTGAATACAAAGACAGGTGATGTTTCTGACACATTTCTTACCATCGAATTAATGAAATAACTGATTACTTTGATTTCTCATACACAAAGCCCCAGAGCTGTCAAATGCTGGAAAGGAACACAAATACATTCATTTGCTTCTTACATGAAATAAGGGGCCATAAAACATTTGAAATATTGAAGGCAAGCATTAGAAACCTTTTAAAATTTGCTGGTAAATATGTACAGATTCTTTTATTTAAAGTAACAGAGTAGACAGAGCATCTCTGCATTAGCGTTAATATAAACTCCTTATTTGTTAATTGAGCATGGATAGTTCATAAAATTTTTTAAGATGCACAGGATTTGTTATTAGTTTATTCTTCCACAAATGACTTTTCAGAATCTGAGGTTTTTCCAGCCTGTCAGGCACTAAGTGTGACAGAAGTTAGCACAGAGGCTGTGCCTCTGGGGCATGTACTCTTTGGGGGACTTAGGAGTTAGAGTAAGCACCATACACACAGCAGGAAAGGTTACAAGAAGTCTAGAGATAAATGTCTAAGAAGTGCAAAGAGGGGGTCGATTTCTGCTGGGCAGAAGGGAAGATTCTGTGGCAAAGATGGCACTACATTTGTGTCTTGTAGAAGGGGTAGGGTCTGGATATTCAGGGGCAGGAAATGGCATCGCTGTCAGAACTCATGGGGCAGACAAGTCCAGGACATGTGACGAGGGAATCACATAGAGGCCCTAGGGTTGAGGTAGAATGTGGGATGGAACGGGAAGGGAGGCTGAGACAGGCCGGAAGAGAAAGAAAACAGAGTGAATCGACGCTTCCCTTCCCCTAGCATTTGTATTTGCCTTTGAAGGTGTGATGGTTTGCAATCCTACAATAGCCATCTCTGAATAGGTATTATTTTCCCCTTGCTTGCAATGTTTCTTTTCATAAAATGTCATGGTCCTTTTCCTCTGGATGGGGATCTTGGGATGTAGAGAAATTAAGGGACTTGCTGGTGGTCACCTCTCACTGGGCAGCAGGAGTAAAGCCAGACCCAGGTGCAAGTGACTCTTGAGTGCACACACTTCCCAGTCTGGCCGTGCTGCTTTGGAGGACTTAGGGTTAGGGTTAGGGTGTGGTGGGGAGTGCTGAGGGCGCCTGCAGCCGCACAGGCAACGCCAGAGCTCTGTGCCCGGGAAACTGGTGGCCAAGTGCAGATGTGGTCGGAGGAAACGGGCTTGTCGGTTCTGTTCTCACTGAAGCAGTGTGCTAGTTTGAATTTGAGGAAGCTTTAACCTAATAATACATCTTCCTCTGGAAGCCACTAAGCTTCAGTCAATCCTGGGAAACTGTGTTACATATGGTGTTGGTGACTGCTAAACAGGGAAAAATTGTAATAAACAGAAGCTTGAGTAATCTTATTTGCACAGATTGGGAGACCTGAGGCTTAGAGAAGCCAAGTCACTGGTCAAGGTTGTGGAGTGAATTAGGGGCAGGTAGTCTTCAAATCTAGGTCTGCTCCCCTAACTTTGTGATGTTGTGCTTCCTACTCTTTGCCTAAAAAGCCAAAGGATTTTGATTTATAAAATGGTTTTAGAACACTGCACGTATAGCTCAGTGATTGAGCATAACACAGATGGGCCCCTGGATTTAATCCCTAGAATGGCATATAAAAAACATAAATAATTTTACTGAGCACCTCCGTCAAATTCTGCCGTGTATGCAGGTAGCCTGGTCCTGGATGACAGATGCCCCGTCTTTGTGAGTTCTGCCCCTATTTTTGACCAGTTCTCCATCTCACCTTCTCTCTCCTGTCACCTTCGGAAGCCGCCCTAATGTTCTCAAACCACTTTGACAGGCAGTGACCAGAGGATGCAGCGAGTGTGTCATGGGTGCTGACTTCACACTGAAGAATGGGCCTGATCGCCTAAGGCTCGGGAAACTAGTGGATTTCGGTTTGTTGTTGGGCCCCAGTAGAGATCAGGGTTGTGGACAAGCTTTGGACTTCGATCAGCTTCTTGGTGGGGCCCCCACATGCAGTCTGAAAATCTTGTTTGTTTCTATCTGTCTTTCCCTACTTCTCTCACTTCCTTTATAAGGGGAAACAAGGCAGTTGTTGGTTTTTGTCAAAATTATTCTCATGTCCACTTCTTACCCTCCCCTGCTTGATTATTTTTCCTAACGTCTAGTTTTAAATTCTTTCTTAATCCAGTCAGGTGTGGTGAATTTCCCGAGCGATGACTGTGCACGAAGCATTACACGAGCTGGTCTAATGCTAATGCTGCACCTTTTACATCAAGATGGACAGACGACACCTAGGAGAATGAATGACCCTGGGGATGCCTTGCCAGCTGTGTTTTTCACATAGGTGTTGGGTGCTTGGGATGAGAGGCACAACGGTCCTCACAAAAGCTGGAGAGAAGCCAAAGGAAGCCGGCTGCTTTAAGCTACGGCAGGTCTTTGGTGATTCACCGCACTAATTATTGCTATACAAATAGTGCAATGATGGATTTGTCATAAGCACCCGTAATTCTATTCTGTTATGGTCCAATTAAAGCATAGTCTGTGCGGCCTGGATAGCTCACAGTTGCTGACGGTCCGTGGGTGAGACCAGCAATGTGTAGCATGTCCAGTGGCAGTAGATGTACAGACGTCTCTAGACAGTGCTTCTGGGAGAGAGTACAGGTAGAACAGATAATTATGTTGTTATCAAATCAGCCATCTTTACCCATTGTTTTCAAGTTCCTTTAATTTAATTTAAAATTTTTTATAATGACAGAAATTGAACCCAGGGCCATCCAAGCGCTAGGCAATCACTCTGTGGCTGAGCTTACCCCCGTACCTTCCACGCTCCTTTTCCTTTTGGGCTGGCCCTTGTAACTAGGGAGAAGTCTGAAGCAGTGGTTTTTTGACCCATTTTTCAAGTTTGAAAAAGTGTAGCTACTATTATAAATTTAAATGAACAAAATTAAACAAAATAGAAAATTAAGTTTCTGAAATTGCCTTGTCAGAAGGAAATAGACAGGACTGTCTTTATTTGATTGTGGTGACTGTGAGTGAAGGTTAATAGATTTCTTTTTCTTTCTTACTGCTGATCAGATTGCAAATCCTGGATTATTCAGGTCTCTTGTAGAAGACTGTGGATTTTCAAAAACGTCAAAGCGCTCTGGACTTCATTCTTTGAAGTTTTCGTGTATACTGGTCAGAGAGGTCAGAGCTGGTTCTCGGGTGGTTGAAAACATCAGGTCTTTAAATCTTTTAGATCAGTATCTGTATTAGTTTCCTGTTGTGGCTATAACAAATTACCAGCAGCTGGGGGGCTTAAAACAGCAGCAAATTCATCTATCACAGTTCTGGAATTCAGGACACAGAAATTAATGTGTGTAAAGAGCTATTATCCCTCCAGAGGCTCCACGGGGTAAATCCTGCCTGTGTCTTGTGGATCCAGCTTTCCTTGACTTGTGGTGGCCTCATTTCTCTCTAGGTCTGTAGTCTTAGTGCCTCCTCTTCAGCCGGTCTCAGATGTTCCTTTGTCTTTCTCTTGTAAATGCTTCCGTCACTGGATTTAGGGCCAACTCATGTAATCTAGGGTGATCCCATCGTTTTGAGATCCTTACCTTAATTACATTGTCAAATATCCTTTTCCCAAATAAGGTCATAGTCATAGGATCCACGGATTAGAACATGGACGAATGATTTTGGGATTTCATTCAACCTGCTATCCTGACTTTTGAACTTCTTCTAAATCACAGGGAGAAATACATTTCCTACCAGATTCAGTCCCACTGTAGACAAGATACAAAGAGTTTCTCGAGACCATGGCATCCTCTCTTGCACAGTGGTCCATTCTCATGCTCGAGGGTGTGCTTTATTTCATACTTTTACATGATCCAAATTCACTCCACAGAACCTGTTTTTTTCCTGCCTTTAATAACTATAAAACCTTGCTAGAAATTCCTCACAAAATAGTTCTTCCCCTTATAAAGAAGTGCTCTGTTTCTTTCTGTTCTGTAGGATCATATTTGTGTTTCCACAAACTTTGTTGTTTGACTCACTAGACTGATCTCATGATGTTGTCGCCAACCCCAGTTTTCCATCTTAGATAAATCTGAGCTGTAGCAGCCTGTCTGGACACTCTCTGGGGACATACACTGGAGCTGGATTCCTTAGGGCCATCTGTATTCGGTGGGTGAGTAGGGAAGATAAGGGTGTGATTAGACTGCTGTTACGTGATGACTTCTCAATTTTATATATGCAAATATCAGTATTTCATATATCAGGCATTATTATGTTAGATATGATAACAGCAAAAACAACAAAAGGATGAATCAATCCTCAAGCATTTCCTAAATTCTCTTTGATGCCACATATAGATTATTTTAAGTATTATTAATCAGCAATTTCTCTACCAAGGCAAATTGCTATACAGGTCCATCTACTAACTTTTCATATTTTGTTAAGCACTCCAAAATATTTTCCATGGAAGCACATATGTTTATGCTTTATAAATTGTTTTAAGTGGCTTTGTAGGCAGTTAGAAGAAAACCATTTCCGACAAGATGCTCATCTGAATTTCTCATAATTATGTGGACATTTAACCACTTTGCAAGATGGACTATAAATGTACAGGCAGTGACAAAAAAAAAAAAAACCTGCTTCCATTTCAAACAGGTGACGTAAGAGAACTAAAATCCATGATTAAGAAAAATGAAATTGTATAAATTATAGCAGAAACGCCTGTCATCACCCGTATTAGCTGCTAAAATGCCTCCAGGGGGTTAGATTAGAAAAAGAAAATTACTTATCTGTAATTCTTATTCTCTTTAGGTAGCAATTATAATAGATATACACTCTTGGGTGCAAGTCATTGGTGTGAGAACCAGGAGTAGACTCGAAGTCAGCTAAAGAATTATAACCCTCAAGGAAGGCGCACCCTGGGACATCAAGGGCAAATGGATATGGAATGTCATTGCCCCTGCATATCATTCCTATCTGACCATCAAAGCGAGTAGGTAAATCTGGTCCCTTGGAAGAAAAGAATGACTGAGTGGATCTATTATTATTATCATCGTATATTAAATGTATAAAAGTCTGGCCTCGGGCAAAATTTGTGAATTGGGTCTGCTCATTTTCTCTCTGTGCCTCTCTGCCTACTTCAGGAATCCAATACCCACTTACATGCCGTCTCCTTCACTCTGCTCTTAGGAAATACCTCATTACATTTATTTACACCAAAGCCAGGACATTCACAGCAGAGAGAGCCTTGGAGAGGAAGCGAGGAGCCACAGGACAGCCAGTGGCCTGACCACCAGTTGGTTCTGAGATGCCACACAAGCCATGACCCTTCTTTGGGCTGCAACATCCTCTACACAATGACAAGGTTGAACTAGGGAGTAACTCAAGAGTGCGAATCCCAGGTACATTTTCATCTCCACGATTCTGGATGAAAAAGAGAGTTCAAAATCAGTCTAATTTCACACTGAACTAATAGGCAGAAGCTGTTACCCTGGCAGATGCCCTTTAAACTTAGCATTGACAAAAGCTTTCACCCCCAGAAATGAAGACTAGCTCAGACATCCATTGGTACAGAGGGAAGTATCTTGTTTGAACAGAATATCTGAGACCCTACGTGTGAGTGGTTGCTCCATCAGAAGTCTAAGAGTGGCCCTAAATGCATCTTACTGTAATCTGAGCTGGGACCCAGCTTGCACAGGAGCCCCTGGGTTAGGAAGCACTTTCTGAAGCTGCCACAGGGAAACTTGAGTGTGAAGAAGAAATCACTCATCAAGGACGACTCTGGCGTCTGAAAGAGCCAGGCCCATTTCCAGGAATGGCTGGCCTTTCCTCTAGATGTGCACCTGGAGGTTGGCATGGTGCTGTGGTTGGGCTCTGGTTTCTCCCATGCTTCTGGTACTAGAAGTGTGACCTTCAAAATAACAGTGTTGAGAGGTGGTGCAATCCTTTGTCTTGAGACTAGGTTGTTATAAAGCGGGTTCTCTGTCTCTCTGTCTCCCTTAGTTATATGATAGCAGAAAGTTACATGAATCATAAACGACAGAGGTCAGAACCTAGAGCTCCTGACTCCTAACTCTATGAGTTTTCCAGTACTTTCCAGTAATCTTTCTAGAGCACTACCCTGTGCAATCCTATCAGTCACTCAAAGATCTTGTAAAGAATGGGTTAGCTCTTGTCAGTTCTAATATAACTGCTGTTGTGTTGGGACTCAAGGAGTTTGTAAAACAAAGACCAATTATTAGATGGGAAATCTATCTTTAGAATTCTTGGCTACAGTTGCTGGAATCCCAGTCACCTTGGGAAGCAGTCAAAATAAATTTAAATAGAAATCCTTGTAATGTCTTTTTGAAAATGTGGTCACTGCTTAAGAGTTTACTTTAAAAAAGCATGTTTGCCTTCCTACAAGTCCGAAAGAGTTGCCAGGTGGGACTATGGCAGAGACTTACTAATCATTAACTCTGCTGGTCTCTACCTGTCTTTGATGTTGGTGAGGAGTGACTGGGGAGGAGCTCTTTTTTTTATTACATTTAGTTCAGTTTACTCTATTTGTATAGTGAATGTTCACCAGATAGCTATAATTTGGCAGGCATTGTGTTAAGCCCAGAGTTAAAAGATTGAATGACACACAAGCTCTGCCTTTTGGAGCCTCACAGCCTGCTGGGCAGACAGACAAGCAGACCCGGGGTCATAATAAATGTCATGGATGCTACTGGGGTGTGGGTTACACGTGTGGAAGCACAGACGGGGAAATTCTGCTCTGCTAGGGTCAGGACTCCACTAGATGAGGCACAGCCTGGCCTAGGCTTTTGGGATTTGCCTTTGGGTCAGAGACATTAACTTCATTCAGGGTAGACTCAGAAGACGTTAGTAAAGGAGACTCTGTGCCTGTCTCCAGAAAACTTAGTGTCTGGTGGGGTGAGGAGAATTCTAAGCCAGAGGTCTTCAAGATTCTGAGTTGAGCCAGTTGCGGGGTTTCAGAGGGCACTTCCCAGCAATCACTCAGAATGGGCATGGCTTGCTCCTGGTTTGTGGCATTTCCCACATACTACATCTTCCCTGGGGGGAAATTCTGAGAGAGCTCAACATAATGTGAATGAGATGGGCTCTGAGGTGGAGTCACCTTCCCCCATCCTCTATGAAGGAGAAAAAGCACTAACAGGATGGAAGCCACCGAGTCCACACAGTGCTCGCTGCCTTCGAGGTTAAAGAGACCTGGACACACTTGCAGCTCTGGCTTCGAGATCAGATGTTAGAGGTGCTGATGCTTTCTTGGGGATCTTCCTTTCTCTGCCTTGTCCTGCAAATCACATGGACTAAAACTCAAAGGGAGAGCTTGATACAAATCACCAAATGTCACACATTGCATGTCATACATTGCGTGTTTAGTGTTTAAATTTCAAGGGACGGTATGGTGAGTGTTCTTTATGTATTACAGTGAGATACACTGGCATTAACTGCCTTCTGGATTCTTTGAACACACTGATCCCATCATTCTGGCCACTTTCTGAAGCAGTTCTGGAAGTCTCCTTTCATGAATGTCTTCACAATGTGTGATAAAAGATACAGTGAATGCTGCTTCTGAGTGTCATCTAATAAGGGAGCTCATAAAAACATGAAAGTGTTTTCAGCCACTTTATTCACTGGATCTGGCACCTTGTGACTTCTGGCTCTTCTCCAACGTCAAAATGACCATGAGAGGAATTATGGTTTGTGCCTGGATGTCCGCCTAAAGCCTCATGCAGTCTAGAGTTTGAGGTTGATTCATGGTCCAGTGCTAGGATTATGGGTGTGAGTGCCATATCCACCCTCGGGCAGGGGGCCTGCATACAATACAAGGAACAGGAAGAGTCTTCTCTTGCGCATCCCCCTTTTTGCTCTTGCTGCTTTTGCTGTTATCTGCTGCTAAGAACCATTGCCCTCTGCCATGAGTCACTCTGCTTTGGAGCCAGCTGAGTATGGCCTGAAACCTCCACAAACTATGACACAAACCTTTCCCTTCTTAATTTTGGGTGTCAAATATTTTGTCTCAGCAATGAGAGAAGAGTAATCAAAGTAAGAGTTCAACATTTTGAATCCATTCAAGACATCCAGGTAGCTCTGACAGCAAAACTAAAGACACCCAGCAGGCAGCTTCTAGAACTGCCTCAGAGAGGGGCAAGAGGGATGAGACAACTGTGTTGTCAGTAACAGGGGAGTCTCTGAGCTCCTCTGAGTGACATTAATGGCAATGTGTCTCTTGCTGTAATAATTTAAAAAATTTTACTCTACTTTTTGATCACACTTTGTACTTTTTGGATCTCCCTGGCTTAAGTTGTTACCTCAGTTTCCCTCTCTTATTTACTACAACATTAATCCCTTTTATCTCTGCTCTCTCCCTCCCTTGTCAGTACCACCATCTCCCCCACCCAACACCTAAACCAGTTTTACCTTTTGCTTTGGGGTCAACCACTATAAATAAAACCGGAGTGGCAGGAGATATGTGGGAGAGGCTGAGGTCACTGAGACTGCCCGAGGAGGGTGCCTCAAATCCCTTTGCTGTTGTTCTGACCACAGGCTATACATATTATTTTTCACTGTGGTTCAGCTCCCTGGAATGCAGGGTTCTTTCAGAGGCCAACTGAGTGCAGAGGTTGTATCTGTTGCCTCATTAAGGCCCGGAGAGGGTCCAGGACGGGGAGGAAGATGAATAGAACTCAGAAGGAAGAAATGGGTTTCTAAGAAAATAACACTGGATATGCTTTAATCTCTTGACATTGGCAATGTGATTCCATTCATAGAGATAGACATGCTTGAACATGCAACTTCCTAGTTTAGAACTGTTACTCAAAAATGTTCAAACTTTAAAAATCTGGGCTCGACATCAGCGAGCAAACCCAGTCTGGGAACCAGTACCATGCGTGAATGCCCACTGGACTGGAACAGCCAGACCCCGGTCCCTCTGGCAAATGGACTAGCAAACAAGAAGTACCATCTCACAGTCCCCCACCCTGCCCCATGAGCGACTGGCTTATCCAAAGAAGCACAGGCTATCGCG
The DNA here is from genome assembly GCF_034190915.1 of Cavia porcellus. Classification (NCBI taxonomy): domain Eukaryota; kingdom Metazoa; phylum Chordata; class Mammalia; order Rodentia; family Caviidae; genus Cavia; species Cavia porcellus. The sequence goes on from NW_026947496.1 coordinate 13,539,436, forward strand.
AGCTACGGAGATGGAATGCAATTGGAGGCCTGTGGTGGTTTGATGTTTCCCTGACATCACAGGTCTAGGGCCAGCGGTCTGATCAGAGGTTCAGAGGATAGTGATACGCAGTGTGGCATCTGGGTGTGGATTTTCTTCTGAGGATTGCACCATTGTTGATTCACTATGGTCTTGTTTTGGCAGTCCTATATCGTTCCCATTGTTTTGTTGGGTTGAGTTTTAGTCTCTTTTGCTTAATTATGTCAAATCTGATAGCAGGAGCAGCTATCTCAAACATAGCAAGATTTATTATGGTAGTAACTTTGAATTTACTATAGGCTTGTTTTGAAGTCCTTTATTGCGTTCATTGTCTTGTTTTTATTGTTTCTATTCTATTCAGTTCTGCTTGATTTTTACTATGTCTAAAGTTATCTGCAGCTAGTTTGAAGACATCAAAAGGCATTATGGTAACTGTTGTTGATTTTGTAATGTTTTGAGGCCTGTATCTCTTACACTGGCTAGTTTTGATTGGTTTTATTCTGTTTTATCCACTTTTATCCACTAGGCTCCACTGGAGAAAAAAAATGACCATTAATAGTCGGATGGGTGCTTGAAGGAATCCAGGACTCCTGAATTCTGTTCTTGTATGCCTGAAGATGAAGAACTTAAGAATAGAGAAAGAAGCCATGTGTATTGACTGTCCTTTATGTCCTCGGAACTGTACTTACTTGTCTCATTTAATTATGCAGTGATGAGCTTCTGAGTTGGAGGGACTGTCTTCATGTTGAAGATGTCAAAGCCAGAGTTCCTGGGGCTTAGGAAACAGAACACAAGGTTAGTGAAGGTTGGAGTCTAGGTTTAAATGAAGTCTATCTGACCATCTACTGGGTAGTGAGAAAGGCTGGGGAGGTAACTGGGATACCTGGAGGTACATCCTGTAGGGTGGTATATGAATTCGGTTCTATTCTGGACAAACGCTATATACCGGAACATTATTAGGTGCGCTTGGATAGAAATGGCACCTTGTATCACAGACAACTGTGTGCTGGAAAATGAAAGACCCGATAACATTTGTATGTGCCAAGCAATTCTTAAAGCTTTCTTCCTGCTTCCCTCTTGTTTTTCCTTCTTTCTTTTACTCCTCCTTGCCTCTATCTCTCCACTTCTGTCTTTCCTTTGTGTATTTCTCTAGACTTACAGACGTGACGTATATAATAACACACTTCCCATATATAATAACACAGATGGAAATTCAAGAACTTCCATCCACCTGGGAAGATGGCCATGTAAGCAACTTTCTGTGCTGTTCTACAGGAAGTCTGGCTGCAGAAACTGACACTCAACTCAGTTTTGCAGATAGAGATGAGGAAGTGGGTCACTTGGCTCAGGGAGGGTAGGAGAGAATGAACGGAGCAGGCAGTGTTTCATCTGGGCGTTCCTTGTACATCGGGAAACATTCACTGAGGGCTCACAAAAAGCTTTCTATAGAAAGAAAGAAGCTCTTTTTTTGGTATTTGTGGCAGAGATAGATCCAGGGTGGCTGGATTTCAAGGCCAGTGTGAAGGCAGAGGCTAGGAGGGGAGCTCTGGCTTCAGTCTTCTCTCTGGAAAGGCTCCCCCACTTTTTTTTTTTTTTTTTTTTTTTTTTAGAAATAGAGCCTGGTGTGAGTCCTGGAGTCTGGGGAGAGTTTTGAATTGTTACAGTCAGCCATGTGCCGGTGCCAATAGTATTGTAAAATCTACCCTTTCATTGTCTTCTTTAGAGTCATCCCCGCTTTCCATAAGGGAGTACAACAAGCCCCCACCTCACAGATTTCTTTATGAAAATCTCAAAGAAACTACAGTGATCTGTCTCTCCTTGCAGGAGATACTAGGGTATCCCTCAAAAGGCTGAATTTATTCACTAAGTAGAGTTATTCTTCAAGAAATGCCTTCACTATTGGGAAAGTAATATGTGTATGCTTGTGTGTGTGTGTGGGGGGGGGGGGGCAAATGAGCAAAGACCAACCAAAGGAAAAAGGTTATGCATTCAGAGCTTGACTTAGCCAGGGGCTCAGCGGCCTTTACTTGTGGTTTGGCAGGGACTCAAGGTGGGTAGAGAGGTGAGAAGGCCCTGAGTGTGTTGAATGGAGGTTGTTGGAACAAACAAACAAAAAATAAACAAACAGAGCTGGAGGCCATGAAATGGAGACGAGGCATCATAGGGAATTGTTCAGAAGCCACACTTTTTGTCTTCTAGAATAGAAGCAGAAAAATTCAAGAAAGTATCAGTTATTAAATCCTGGCCATTTTGCCCTGATTGCAACCTTGGATCATTTCTAGAGAGAGTTTCTGACTCACTCCAAGTCTTCATGGTTGGTAGCACACTGGTTGCCTGGCTGATTCCTCCTGGGTAATGGGTTGCTTTCCTGGCTGCTCATGTGCACTGCAAATCAGAACTCTACATCTGTGTATCCTCTCTCCCAGTCTGTACATATGAGATAACAACCAGCTGCAGGCTTTCAGGGTGGAACCAAGAGTCTGTGAAACGTGTGAGCTTGGATTCATTCTTGACAGAATGCTGGGATCTCAGAGATGCAAGCCAGGAACAGAAGTGACGCCTACAAGAAGAACAGACCTTCCTTTTGTTGAGCTCTATGGCAGCTGTGCCGTGTTGGCTTCTGGCTTCGTGTCTGCACACTACTTTAATAGAAAAGTGACCTACCTCTTCCTGCTCTAGTCTCCTCTCAACCCTGAAATCTTCAAAAGAGGATTTTGTTTTTGTTTTACCTTATCACGTGTGTTACTCAGATGGTTGGGTAAAATAGTCAAAATATTTTTACAACAGCTATAAGTGGTTTTGTAATACACTTACTGTTTTGGGGGATGGTTGATAAGTTGGAGAATTTTCATGGTGATTATGAGTTTATAACAGAGCCATAGGGATTTGTTATCAAGTTTTGCTAAAATGTGTTAATCCTGGTCACTAAGCCAAGCATAAAGTTTTAGGGCTGCCATGACTGTCATCTTTTTTTTATGTTCCCTGACCAAAGTGATCTGGGAGCTGATGGAATCTTAACAGCACTGAAAAAGATTTGACTATGTGAGCTCTGTTTATCAGGTCACGTGCTTACAGGCAGCAGGAAGATGACAAGGATGAAAATGCAAATATCACCTTTAAAATAATTAGTAGAGTGAAAAAAACAATATTAGCTGGTTTTAGGTAACTTTCTTGTTCAAGTTGAAGGCTTATGTTTTTGTTTTTGCTTTCCTTCCCAAGTCAAGTGGTATATATTTCTCGATAGTAGAACAAAAATTGGAAAAAAAAATTAGCTGAAGATAAGGATGTCCATTTTTGTAAAGGCAAGGGTAAAGATATAATGAAATGGATCACAAGACCAACTTCCTTTGCAGGATCGGGAAGTAAGTTTAAATGATTACATCCTCTTTAATAGCCCATAGCAAATAACATCGTTTAATGACTTTAATGATATAAATTCTTGTGAATTAACAATGTGCTAGAAAATTATAAAGAGGTTCTCATTAAATAGATACCCACAATTGGTATGGGGAGATGATTACAATCCCGACGTTCTTTAAAAAGCCACTGTGAAGCATGACGATGACAATTATTTTTCTTATCTATATTAAAGGCAGTGCAGAAGTCCTGCATGAAGAAGGTACAAATGGTGCTCTGAAATGGGAAATTTGATTTTTTACTCTCTGTTCAGAGGAAAGACATTCCTGAGAGTGTACCTCTGAGCTTTTATATGACATAGAATGCAGACTGTGAGGGAGAGAAAGAAGGATGAGAAAGTTGAACTACACCAAGAGGCAAGTGACACAGATTTTCTGCTCATGTTGCATTGTTGTTACTTTGTTTTGTGCAAGATGACAGTGGTATCATCTCCATCAGATTTGAAATTATAAAAACGAAAACTAGTTAAAAAAAATCCCTCTGGCTGGTATACTATGCTACCAATCTACTACACAGTCCTAGAATGTGTGTCCTGTTTTTGTCCGGCCAGGGGGATAGTCTGGAGAGTCTCACCCCTCACCCCTCCATCCGAAGTTCCCATGTGCCAGGAAGCACGCTTGTCAGAGGGGGACAACAGATCACAGCACCTGGAGGCAGTCTCCAGACACAACCCTGCAGGGGTCACCGCTGACTTGGAAAAAACCCAAAACCCAAAGTCTTCAACTTGAGTGAGAAAGTTACTCTGAACACTAGTCATGTTATTGTATTTTAGTCCACTAATTATTTACTGCAAAAGGAAGTTGACCCAAATGTAGAAGGAAGAACTGTAATCTCTTTTCTTAAAGGGTTCCTTGGAGGCTGAAGGTGCGGCAAGATCTTGAGTCAGTTCCCCAGCACGATACAGAAAAGAAAATCAATTTGCTTTACATGATTAATTTTATATCTGTATGAACTTCTGAGCACAGTGTTTTTGTGGGAGTGAAACCAGTCCCTGGCTACTGCTGCAGGCTTTGTGGCCAGGGTGGCTTCCACCTGTCACAAGCATGTGGAATATCATCTTCGTCAACCTCTTCAAGGGTCTTTTCGGCAAAAACAAGTAATGCACATCATTAGGAGCCCGGATGATGTGGGGAAAGCAATGGTTTCCTGTAGACTGAAGCTGACCATTGCCACCCTAGCTTCAGCCCTGTGAATGCTTCAGCCAGGGCAAGATCTGGTGGCCATGGTGATGTCACTTCTGACAGCAAGGACAGAGTCAGGATGAGGCCCTTGAGGGGTTGCTGAGGATGCGAGCTGAGGACAGGCTTTGGACTGCTATCCCCAAGGTATCTGTCAGTAAGTGGGACCTTCCGGTGCTGAGGACATGGCTGAGCTCAGACAAGCTAAGGTTTGGTCTCCACCACACGAGCTGGTACATTAACATCTGTGCCACCTCTGGGCCCTCTCTATGAAAGACCTGACTGGCCCCAACCAGCCCCAGAAACACAAGTGAGCACAAGCTGTTCCCACTCACCTCCTCCTGTTGCATGCCCAAGGTGCAGCCCTTTGGTCTCCGTGGATTGCTCTTTGTGATCAGGCCATGCTATGCATGTGCAGATGCAGCCTGTAGTTGGGTTTTTACTCAGTGTAAATAGCTTCTGTTTCCACCAAGACAATTTCTGCTTCTCCTGTGAGTACCATTCAGCTTTGTGTATGAGACCATTGGATCTACTAGGGCTTGGGTACTAGACCATTGGTTATGATTTGCCAGTTCCCATCTGGGAACTGGAGAGGTGGCAGCAACCTGCCATCTATGCTGCTTGGTCATAGCTGAGATCCTTGTCACCTGCTTGTCTTTGGTCACTTGCATTCTATAGCATTGTGCTCATACTTGTGTTCACAAGGTCACCTAGGGATGGCTGGGGAGGATGCAGGGCCCGGCCTTGCTTTTGAGCTCCTGTGGCTGGAGTGGTGGTATCTGGGCTCCTCACCCCTACTCTGGCTGAGATTCTTGGCTGGAGATCTGGATCTCCTGAGAACTGGGAGGTGTGTGCCCCAGTCCCCTATCTCTGGGTATGACATAGCTTCCCTTCCCACAGCCTGCAAGGGTGCAATTTACCATCCAGAAAGACAACTTTGTTTTTTTCCGTTATATTTTGACAAATATCAAAGAAGCTGGAGCTGTTAGATGCATTTCTGGGAAACCTCAGACCTGGTTTATCTGGCACTTGTTACTGCTTTCAGTGCAAGATTATTAATCAAATGTCTTCTGCATTTGTTTACAGTTTTCATTGCCACAAACAGAGACTGTAGTTATACCCATTAGAATGAAGTCTTCACTATAAAAATAATATAAATTTTATAACGTTCAAGTTAAAAACCAAAATCATACAAATGGGATGGTAACCATCTAGGTGAATGTCTTGAACCCTCATTTTTTATTTTGTGTTTTTGCTCAACTCCAGGATACTTCTCTGTAATCTTTTCTCCCATAGTACATGCCAACCTAGAATGTATCTTTTGTTTTTCTACATGCTCAAACAATTGTACATAAATATATCTTTAACAGGTCTAAATACAAACATATATCAATGTGGAAGTTTTGATCGTTGAGTTTACAGAAGTAAAATTACAGGGATATAAAGCATCCTGTTATCTGACCTGATTTGAGGATTTGAAAGAGGAAATTTATTCTCAGGCCATGCAGCATAAGAAATTCTCTAGTACCTTATTTATTCAATCAGAGTAAATAAAATAATGCTTAAGCTATCCTCAATCCTTGGCAAAACTAGTAATAAAAAAGAGAAGAGTTTGTTTCTGTCCCTGCCCTATAGCTACCTAAACTAATATATTGTTGTTCAGAATTGCTTACATTTATTGATTATGTTTAAGTGTTTGGAAATTAAGATGCAAATTATTTAGAGTGGCTCTCATACCCCTGAAGACAGGTAGGGAAGGAATCGCGGTGTACCTGGGCTGATTCTGCTGCTCAGACAGATGGCGGACTGTCTGTTTTGCTTAGGATTAGTGGTGTTGGGATGCAGTTGCATCTTATCCATGGTTTATTGTTGGGAGCCACAGCCCCGAGCCCGGTCGCCTCACTTGGCGGACGTGAGGCCTGTAGTAAAGAGTAAAGCCTGAGGTAGATTACCCCTCCCATCGAGCACGTTAGTTTCCTGCTTACCGCGTAAGCAACCCGCTCAACAATATAGTCTGCCTGGCAACTGATGATGTTAGCCAATCAGCTTGCCTTGCTTACTTTAACATGATTGGACACTGTATCCGTATATATACTGGTGCCACCCCTGGGGGGGAAGAAGAAGCCCGGAAGTAGAAGCCCAGAAGGAGCCGCGGGGAGCGGACCAAAGGAGGCTTCGGCTGGGAGCGATCCCAGGGCAGGCTGTACGGAGAAGAAAAATAAAAGAAAAGGTTGTCCACTGCCAGACTTTGTCGTGTGTCCTTCCTGCCGGCCAGGAGCGACATCGACAGTTTATTGCTCCTCATGAGGAGTTGCTCAATAGCAACTCCTGAGCTCCATTAGAGGGTAGAGAATTTATTTGTCCATTCCTTTAAGACCACCTCTGTACACCTTAAAATAGCCAAACTGATCCACACATACGCCAGCCTAATGGAATCCTAACCCTGTCTTCCTTCTGCTTTCCTGTGATGAGGAGTTGGAGGAAAGGCTTGAGCCCATCCTTGTCATTTCAGGAGAGCCTGGGTCACTCTGTAGAGGTTTATTACAACCCAGACTTTCAAACTGGCCTCCATATCTTGGTGCCTGATGATCTGCGGTACTGCTGACCCACCCAGGATCTTCAGAAGCTCTGCAGAAGATTTGTATTCTTCCCAGGCTGATGGTACCCTTGGCAGTGGCAGGAATTTTTGGTGGAATGCTAGTTATCTATCTTAGAATGACTGCCAACTTTATCCATTAAAGTTTTGCAAATGACTTTTGGAGAACTACACTAGTGTAGGGTTTTGGGTATATTGGGGCAGTGGATTGGGAAGACAAATGAGGCAGAAAGGGGGAAAGAGGTAGAGGAAGTGGAGAGAGACAGAGGAGGACGAAGGGATGAAGCTTGCTAGAATATCAGCTTCGTTAGGGTAAAGACAATCTTCTGACTGGTCCTTGTGATCGCTTCCGTTAGGGTAAAGACAATCTTCTGATTGGTCCTTGTGATCACAGGGATAATAACGCTTTTTCAGTTAATTTTAAAAATGAATAATTAAAGAGTGAAGACAGAAAGCACAAGCAAGAGGAAGGTCCAGAGGAAGGTCTGATAGATGAGCGTGTAGCATGCTTATTAGATCCTCTTGGGAGAAAAGAATCCTGAGAAGACTGAGTCTGATCCCCTTTGTGTAGGGATCACTCATGCCCTCAAAACCACACAAACCCTCCCCACTGCAGCCATCAAGTGGGGCAGTGAACGTATTACAACATGACCATCATTGCAGATCCTCGGAGTGCTGTAACAAAATACCCTAGGCTGGGTAGCTTATAGACAACAGGAATTCAGTTTTCACAGTTCTGGAGGCTGGAAGCCCAAGATCAAGTATCCATGAATGAATGGTGTCAGCATGTATGAACTAGAGCTGCTTTCTGGTTCGTAAATAGTGCCTTACTGCTGAAATTTAACATGGTAGAAGGGGGCAAGGCAGTGCTCTGGGGGCCTCTTTCCTATACTAATCCTATTCCTAATGGCTTCAAATTCATGACCTAATCACCGTCCAAAGCCCTCACTTCCAATGGCATCACTTAGGGAGTCAGGTGCATAGTGTTCCGCACACACAAATTCAGGGGGGCACTTAACCCTCTGGTAACAACAAATGAAGAGTCTGAAGTTCAGAGAAGAAAATTCTGATTCACATGGAGAATGAACCAAACAGGCACGACATGAACGGTACTGTAATATCAAGGTCTCTTTTGCAGTATTTAGACTTCACTTTATCTAGACTGGTGAGAATTAGCTGATTAAAAAGGCCATTGCTTTTTTTTTTCTTCTGGCAACTATATCTTTATATGTTTAGTAACATTACCATTTTTACTCAAAGAAATCATGCTTACTTAAAAAAAACAGCAGCTTTGTGGAATTATGATTGATACAGTTCTGCTGAGAAAGGTTCATAATTTAATGGCTCTTGGTGGAGAGTCACACATCCAGCGCTCCAATCAGTTTTGAGGTAGTTTGTTAGCCTGAGATAGAGTTACATATCCACAAACCGCGTCTCCTGAATCTCCCGCCCTAGGTAACTGTTACTCTACTGTGTTCCTGTAGATGGTCTTATAGTCTGGCTTATGTCCCTTTTCACAATTTCCTTAACATTCTTCCATGGAATAGTATGGGCCAGAATTTCCTTTTTTTTCAGGCAGAATTGTATTCCATTGTTTATCCATGCATCCGCTGACGTACCCTCGGGTGCTTTCTGGTGTGAATAGTGCATTCATTCAGTTGTGATTAATCCTGCTAGCAGCACGGATTTATGAGTTTTTGTTTAAATCCCTGCCTTCAATTCTCGTGAATGTCTACTTAGACGTGGGCTCGCTCGACCTGCTGTAGCTCTAATCATCTGAGGAACTGCCCTACCCACTTTTAATACCACATTTTCTTTATGATTTTAATTGGAAAAAATGGAGAATCTTTCCCATCTCTAATGATCTCTGTTTTCAAATTGAGTAATTTTCTTATGATGCCATGAAAACTCTCTTAATATTCAGAAATTATCTTTAGGGGTAGTAAGCAAAAGGAGGGGGAGACTTCCCTAGAAAATTACATTTAAAACTGATAGTTTATTTTCTAGGAATATTGAAAATCCTCAAGTCCAGGAAGTTTTGTAAATTTCCAAAGCTTTGCTTGCTCCTTATATGCAAACACAGCAAGTTTTTGTTGTTATTTAGGAATGAAATCCCCAAGAATCTGTCATGTAAATCTCTATATTAAGCCAGTCTTTCCTTGTCTTGCCCCTTGAATCATTTATTTAAGCGGCAATAATAAAAGGTGTCAGCAATTCAGTCGTGAGCTCTGGAAGCTTTCTGTGCGCATTGACCTTTAAGCGTTAGCATCCTGACAGGTGAGTGTTCCTGCCGCTTCCTGTGAGATATGGGGCGGCCACGGGGTCAGGAATGCTAATGATAAAATTACCATTTACCTTTTACCTGGCAGGCCGGGTGCCTGACATTATAAATGTAGGTAACCTTTCACCTGCAGCTCTCTCCTGCTCCACCAGAGGTAGTGTTGGAGGACCGCGCTCACAGCAGCAGGAGACTGATGAGGCAGGAAGGGCTGAGCCAGTCCATTTCTGCCCCCCTCTGGGTTTTTTTCTGGGGAACGCTTTTCTCTCTCTCTCTCTCTTTCAATCTGGATAAAATATTATCTATTCCTGGTGGAGCAAGGGGTGGGAGTGGGGCCAGGGGAGGAGAGGTAGCCTTTGTCATTTTGGATTCTTGATATTTTTGAAGCTGGCCAAGGCTCTCCTTTTTTCTCTAAAGCTGCAGGTGTCAATGAGCCCTTACTGGTGGCCTGCTTTCAGCTGTAAAGCAGTCCTCTTCCTGCTGATTCCAACATAAGGGTGCTTCAGCGCCACTGGGTACAGTTAAGTTGGGGCAGGAGAGAAATAAAATAGAGGGGCACTGGTCATAGTTGGGGTCTGGAGAGGCAGACAGCAGTTTGGCCAAGTCGTACAAAGTTCACAAGCATGATGTTAACGCCAACCTCCTGGGCTAACAAGGAGATGCTGTACTGACTATATTTTGACATTTTCATGGATTCATTTTTGAGGCATCAAGGGATACTACGGTTGTAAATAGCACTTGGCTAAAGATCCAGAGTCGTGATTGGGCTAAAATTAAAGTCAGAATGCTTTTGTTACCAGGTGGTGGGATTCCTTCCTGACTGTTTATCGGTGGTGTTGAAAGTGGAAGAAATGAAGAGGAATAGGGAGGAAAAGAAAGAGAGAAAGAGAGAGAGAAGGAAGAAGAGGAAATGAGGAGGAGGAGGGAGAGGGGGAGGAAAAGAGGGAGCAGAGAGAGAGGAGTAAGGGAATGGAAAGAGGGCAGAAGAAGAGAGGGGGGAGAGCATGAAGGGAGAGAGAACGGGTGGAAGGAGGGAAGGAAGGAAGGAAGGAAGGGAGAACGGACGGCTGTGTTTTGCCCTTGTCACACTTTATCCAAAGTCCATCCAGAGCAGGGCACTGAAGCCTCTGCTCCTAGTGACAGCGTGGTGGTCTCCTCCGTGGGGGAGTGGGATGTTTAATGAGGCCCCAGGGATCCTCTGTCACCTGGCCCCTGCGGGGTGGCCTGTTTCTTACATGGTCCCTGTTCAGGTGCACATAGGTCTTTCCTGACACTCACCTACTGCTGGCAAGAATATTTTGTAAATACTCAGTGACATCATGTGTCCTGGGGCTCGTGGTTCTCCAAAGTCAAGGAATGAAATCGTGAAACAAAGGAAGAGGAGAAGAGAGTTTTTATTGGCACGGAGGAGAACAGCTCCTGGTTTTCCAGGAGAGGTCCTGAATGGCGTGGCTTCGTGACATCCTGATTTGGGCTCATTATAGATGAACAGAGCTGGGGAATTGTTCAGTTAGTCTGTGGTAACCAAGCACAGGTGGCTCTGTGGATTTAAAATGACCAACTGGGGCTCAGGCATTTGTCTCATTCTTTGGCATGTAACTGTTTATGGTAAGAAGCAGTTAATTTGCATTATAATTCCTTTGAAATTCAAGAACTTAATCAGGAGTGGCCGCATCTCCGTTCAGTTCCATGCTGCTTGAGGAAATTCATTCTTTGTCCATGGTCCTTGTTCACTGTCTATTCTTATTTTTATCAGTATAGCTAGTCACCTGTCTCTGTCTCAGGCCCTTCCACTAGCGAGTTGCCTTATGCATAAGCTAACTAAATGTTTCTCTGCAATAGTTCAAAATTCAAGAAGCGCTGTCCATTTGCTCCATATGCTCAAGGAGCTCACAATTTGATACCTTGTGATTGTCCCTTAGAGTGAATCTCCAGCCATGAGCTCTCTCTCACTCTGGACGTGTTCCAGGAAGGAGACATAAATTTCTTTTGACCATTTGCAGCATATTCAAATGAAAGCTGGTGCTAATGAAATTATTCTCATGTAATTAGATGTATTAAATAATGTCCCTGGTTGGTTCCATGACATGGTTGGACTGCTAATTTTTTATCCTTTCCAGGCATGGAGAGAATTCTCTCTGAAGATTTGTACCACAAATAGCCCCAGAAACGGGCTGATTTTGGAATCTCTGCTGCATGAAAGCCAGAGCTCACCTGGCATCCTCTTTATAAAAATCAAGTCTTCCTGTCCTTCCTCTGGAAACTGGGGACCAAGGACAGATACCCTTGTCTCGGAACTCTTAAGCTTAGATCTGATGTGTTGACAGTGTCCCTGTGGGGACCTCACTCAGGCCTGAATGAGCTGCAGTCATTTCCAGGTTTATCAGATTATGTTCCCCTTGACTGGCTTTATTTTGTGAATCAGCCCCAACTCAAGAGAACAGAATCACAACAAGAATCCTATTTCTACAGACAAAGGGCTCAGCCACGCGTAGAGCCCCCTGTCCCACAACCTCCCTGGTCTGGAGCTACGCAGAGAGTGACAGTGGTTTTTTTGTGTCAGCTATTACTCAGGGTGGACCACTTTGTCTCCATGGCATAGAGAAGTTTGGTTGAACATGCAGAGAAATAAGGAAAAACGGTCAGCCTAAAATTCTTAACCTGGCATCCCAATTATTGTATTTGTTTTATTTGGATAAAATAATTTATAAGCAGACCTAAAATTGACAAACGCTGAAGCCATGTCTTTACTCTTGACAGCTCTGTGTGATGATGAGCAGGAAGTGAGAATTCTGTAAAACTTCCCTGGTGTCTCTTCCATATCTACTGCTTGGAGATTTCCATTCTCATTTCTGGATTTTGTATATTGGACGCAGCTGTGTTCATATACTGCAAGTGTTTTCCCACAGGGAGGCAGAAGAACAAACCTGCATGGCCTGAGAAGATAAAGTCTTTCTCAGTCTCAGACAGTAAATGCTGTCTCTTGGAATAGGGTGGATTTCTAAGCACTGGGTGAAGAATTCTGTGCAATATGTGTATATGTGTGATTGTATGTGTGTGTGTGTGTGCATGCATGTGTGTGAGACAGAGGGAGGGAGAGAGACAGAGGGAGAGATGGAGAGAGAGAGAAAGAGACAGGGAGAGGGAGAGGGAGAGAGAGAGAGAGAGAGAGAGAGAGAGAGAGAGAGAGAGAGAGAGAGGGAGAGGGAGAGAGAGAGGATTTTCTTGTACTTTCATTCTCTTGAGAAGACAATATTGGGTTGGGTGCTGTAGCTCAGTGGTAGAGCATTTCTTCTCTAGGAGCTACAAAGTCCTAGGTTCAATTCCTAGCACTGGAAAAAGGAGGTGGAATAAGATGAGGAAAAGGAGGAGAAGAAAGAAAAAGAAGAAGCATGTCAGTATCCTATCAGTAGCATTCAAAAAAGAGTTTTCTTTTTCTTTCTATGTTTAACTTGGTGTATTCCAGGGATAAGTGTAGTTACTCCTCCTGGCCACCAGATGGTATAGTCCTAGTGTTAGGCTTTGCACATTGAAAAGACCAAGGAAGCAGAACAAACTTCCTGATTCTCATCAAGCTGTGAAACCTGACCCTTCCACTGCAAAGGGTAATGTATTTTGTAGACGGAGCGTGAAACTAAATAGGCAGTCCTCTTTAGGGATGTAGATATCTCTGTCTCAGAAAATGTTTATTGATTCCTTAGCTTCAGACCAACATTAATCATGCAAAAAGGCAAAGACAGGAGACTCAGAATCCCAGTGGCAGGAGACAGGGGAGTAGGTTTTCTTTTTACAGTAAGACTTATGTCAACACATTGCTGGAGATTAATCAATAGTCAAATAATTTAAGTGACAGATTGATCATTCTGGTGGAGACTAAAGTCTGTAAGATGCCACACAATTAAAACAACAGTAACACATAGATATTTTATTTGGCATTACTCAAGCTTCTGCAGATTCCATCACATTTAATCCATCTTTTTCCACTACTCTCTGGAGATAGGAAGATAAAAGTAATGATAAAATGAAATTGAGCTGTTCCACTGGAAATATAAACTTGAAGTGTGTGTACTATTTCTTCATCTACAATTTTATAATAATAGAAAATTAGATTATGCATTCTATGTCAGTTGAAAATAGACTGATGTATTTGCAAGGCCTTTTATAGAGAGAATATTTTCTTTAACATTGTTTGAATTATAACTTGATTTTCTTTTAGCTGTTTTTTTATTTGAAAATTTTTTCTTACCAAGTTTGAGTCTTGAGATTTTTCTTTTGTAAATGGGCTATTTTTTTCTAATTGCGTGTTAGTACAGTATTTCTTTTCGCTTTTCTTAGTTCTTTGCATGTTGAATACTGCCATGAAAAGTCACGAACTTCACAAAGTTTTACTGAAAGAGCCCGGGGATCCATCGGTTAGGGTGCAAATTCCTAAGTCCACTTTTCACTAGCAACATGACTGGAGCAGCTTTCCTAGTCTCTGAAAATCCCAGCAAGTGTGAAAAAGATTCAAAGCAGAGTGTGAGGCTGAGTGTGAGGAGAAAATGGGTTGTGTGGTTAGCATGTAGTTGGTGCTCATACAGTTACTTAATGTCATGTTCATTATTGTTTTTACTATTGTTTCTATGCAAAATTTGAAAATTTCCATCTGGAAACCTTCATCACAGAAAAGGGAAAAAAATCCCTATCATAAGTGATATTTAAAATGATGAAAATAAGGCATTGGAAAATTCTCAATTACCTTTCATTATCCAAGGAAAATTATATTTTGGATAGTGTGGCTTGAACAATATCTATATTATAGTGTATTCTGATTCTTCCAAATTGTTCATTTATATACACCACATATATTGACCTTTGGTCTACTGGAATAGTCAAATAATCAAATACCTAACTGTGCTGGATAATTTTAAATTTCCTATATTCTTTATGTCATGGAGCAAACCAACAGATATATAGTGAGGAGAAATTATGATTAAAGTAAATTCTGAGTAGTGAATACAACTATCAATTAACAGTAAATGATGTTTAAGGTAACTGTAATACATGATGGGGAAAATGGGCTGATACTTAAATTTTCTTTGTAATACTTTGGCTTTTGAAACAGAGCTGGCATTTACAAAATGCTACTTTCCCCCTTCCCTCTCTTCTTTCCTCCCCTCTCTTCTTTTTGTGGTATTGGGGATGGAACCCAAAACTTCTACAGTGAGCTACATCCCTAGCTCCCTTTTGTTATTTTTTAAATTTTGAGACAGGATCTCAAAGTCCCCAAGTTGTCAGAACTGGGCTGGAACTTGCTGTCCTTCTGCCTCAGGCTCTCAGAGTGCTGGGGATACAGGTGCCTCATTAGCCTGCTAAAGTTATTTGATTGGTAGTTTGTTGGGGATCAGGGTCACATCTCTTCAGGTTAGGTTGAGTCATGTGCCTAAGTCATGAGGATGGACCTTCATGGACGGGATTAGTGTCCTTAGGTCGAAGGGAGTGACCCTGACCTTCTGCCTCTGCAGGATGTCATCTTTGAAGCAACAGCAAGCCCTCACCAGATGCCAGATTTGCTGGTGCCTTCCTCGTGGGCCTCCCCAGCCACTAAAACTGTGAGAAACAAATGTTGGTTGTTTGTGAATTGCCCCGTCCTTAGTATTTGCCTGTAGTACTTTGGATCGGCTAAGTCAGGTGCATTCTGTATGAAGTGCATTCTTGGCTTTCTTTGGTTGGTTCAAAGCTGGAAGTGAGCAATATGTTAGCTATTAATCAAGCTTTAGACTTTTTGGGATGAGTTTTATACAAGTCATTGTATAGAAGTCATTGCTTGATTTCCTGGCCCTGTTGCTACAAGTAACAATCTAATTTCCTATGAGCCTGACTTGTAGCTAGGTGGTAGGCTGGCTTGCTAGGTTGGCTACTATAGATCAGGGACCTGGTTTCTTAGGCTGGGTGCTGTGGCCTGTGGATTGCAGTTTTATTTTATAAGTGGTCTGGCCATTGTCCATTTGTATTTTTAATTTCCCTTGCATTGTCCTCCATAGTAAAGACACCTGGAATAGAGGATCGAAGCTGGAAAATGGGGACCTGGGCATTTCTGAATGTTTGCCAGTCAAACAGTTTTCAGGTTGAAAGCCTTTCTTGTTTGTTTCTGAACCCATAACCAGAAATGTCCAAATGAGTAAGTCCTCTGCAAAGCTCCCACTGGCACAGGAAAAAAAAATAACCAAAAGTAGAAACCTTTAAGTACTGAGCTGCTTAAAATATCATTCTGCTTATTGTAATTTGATGTGTGAAATTCTGGCAGCCATTAAAAATTCAGATCCCATTCCTAAGGGGTTCCCATCTCGGGCCTGTTCCTATGATTTACTCTGAGCCTTTCTCCACTTACGGATGCTTGAGACCATTAGGTAAAATGCACATATCTGCACAGAGATGAAGTGTTTATCGTCATTAACTCCATGCCTCCTTCGCCAGCCCTGACGTGTCCTAATGTTCTCAGTGCTTCGGGAGCACCCACCCCTCCTGTCTCCTTCCTTGTCCCTCTGGTTCTCTTTTCCTCTCCTCTCTGGCAGCCC
The DNA here is from genome assembly GCF_034190915.1 of Cavia porcellus. Taxonomy (NCBI): domain Eukaryota; kingdom Metazoa; phylum Chordata; class Mammalia; order Rodentia; family Caviidae; genus Cavia; species Cavia porcellus. The sequence goes on from NW_026947496.1 coordinate 13,555,480, forward strand.
CATCCTATCTCAGAATTTCAAAGTGTCTCTCGCATCGCATCAATCACTGAGGTATCTCTGGTAGCGAGGAAGGTGGAGGTGGTTGGAGAGACAGCAGAATCATTACCCCAACACCTTGAGGCTCCCTGAAACCCTCTCCTCGGGCTCCTCTGGAAACAGTCCTGTGTGGGGTGGCAGTGCGGGCACTGGGCGTGGTCCCTTTTCCCAGGGAAGAAGGAAAAGCTCTGCTTTTGGCCTCAGAAAGCTCCCACATTTCTGCTCTCCACATTGGGGGCTGCTATCCAAGGTGAAGAGTTGGGAAACCAGCTTCTGGCCTGGTGAGGCTGCATTTTTCTCATGGTTGGATCAAGGGAGCATGGGATTCTCCTCTCTAATTATACGCTCTACATTGAGCTCTTTGAACTGATTGACAGGATGACCATGGGCAAGACCTTTCCCCTTTCGAGGTTTTTCTCCTCCTTCTCAGTTTCTGGTTCTTTGACCAGGGCACGTTTAACAACAGATACGAACATGCTCTAAAAAGGTATAAAATAATGAAAGGAAAATGCATTATCGTGAATCCAACAGAACACTGCTAATGCCTCCTCCCAATTCTCACTGTTGTGCTTTAAAATTACAGTTGCAATCAGAGTGAATATTAACTTCCATAGATTGCCTTTTTCGATAAGCATTTTCCTGTGTTGCTAAATAATCTCTATAACCATGATTTTAATGGCTTTATAATATCAAGACATATTTCTTGGTCTCTTCCATTTATTCCGCCAAGAAAAAGATACTCGAATTGAGACACAATGAAATCTATTGAAAAATTCTTCCAGAATTTCCTCTTGCTCTTTGAACTCTTTTTTTTAGACTAGCATTAGCTCTGTGCCTTACAGGAAAACAAAAACAAGCTACCAAACAAAAGACTGGTAGACTGATGCATAAGTGCCTTTCTGGCAAGTACAAGGTCAAGTTTGATCTCCGGTACCAAAAAAAAAAAAGTGACAAAAAATTAGCTTGTTTATATACTTTAAGTAAAAACACTTGGTTCTTGAAGCTCTTAGATTAAGATAGTCTAGGAGCAGCCTAAGGTTTTATTCCAAAGGTTTGGTAGTAAATTCTCCCTCTGGAAGTCAACTCTCCCGAAATCCATGGGAGATTTTGCTGGGACATGGAAACTGACATCAGATCTACTTAGAATTTTCTAATGAAAGGACTGTAGATATCCCAGCGTGACAAGAAGGAGAACTTGTGGGAAGAGGTACATTGCATTTTCTGGCCCCCGCTTCCCTGGGGAAATAGAGTCATGGGTTTGTTTGATGACCTCTCTTCTGGTCATAGAGGAAGCAGGTGATAGGGTGATGGGAAACGTCTCCCCCAAGATCCTTTCTCTGTTGGGGACCTCAGGATAGGCCGACATCTCAGGGTCTTAGTCTCTGGTGCTACTGCACTGCATTATATAGAAATACTCAGAAGAAAAGAAGCAACACTTTATTTTCATTAAAAGTAAACCCAAATGATCATTTCAGAAATGTTTTTTAATGAGTGACCTTATTTTTGGGTCACTCTTTCTTAGCAAGTGAGTTCATCGTGGCTGCCCCCATTATCAACGCACATGCTTCTTTAATCACCCAAGTATAGCTATTGCTTCTCTGTATTTTTATCCAAATCACAAAGCTCTGATTTTTAGCTCTCACAGCCGACACGCACGGTCCTTCATTAATTCCGTCACACATGGTTTTCACAGTGATCTGTTTCGTCGTTTCCCTACTATGCTTTCTCACTTCACGCAGTTGTAACTTGCTGGCGAGATATTCAGGGTCACTGCAGTAGGTGATGGATCCATGTTCCTCCCTCTCCTCACTGCCCACTGTGCTGTCTCATGATCACTCAGTTCGTTCTGATCACTGCACCGAAGTCATCTTGCTCCTGTGTCCATCTGGCCGTGTCATTCATCTGCTCAAAGACCACATTGCTTCTCAATAAGGTCTAGGATTCTTGGCAGGGAAGACCCAGTCCTGCATAATCTGCTGTTCCATTCCTATCCCATGTTGATCCTTACTCCGGATCTACCAGAATGAAACACTGATGGTGTCTAGGAAGATCTAGTCTCATCCCCCCCCAAAATCCCTGGGCAGTTCTGATGTGTGGGATCCACTGTAATCATCCAGAAATGACTACTTCAGAAACTCAGTGGGGTGCTGTTTGTGTCAGATCTCCACAAAGGGTGCACCATACTATTTCAGGTCCTGGGCTGGGTCTAAGACAGAGTTCTGATATGGTTACTTCTGTATGAAAGACTTTGTTTATAAACTGTAAGGTATTAATGCTATATACCGAAAAGAACCACTTTAAAATATTAATGTAACGTTGGCGCTCTCAAAGGCTGAGATGATTGATTTTTAAAATTCTTCATTCCTCCTCCCTTTCATCCAAATTTCTGAATTAACAGATATTACTTTCAGCGTCAGGAAAATATATAAACTTACTTTTATGATTGATGTTGTTAGGATTAGAACAGAAAGAGCCGTGAGATTTATAGAGAAGTAGGCACAGGATGGGGGAGAGAGGTGGGGAGAGAAAAAGGGAAAAGGAAGAATAAAGAGAAACAAGAAAACAGGAGGATGCCAGGGCAGTAAGGAAAGGACACATGTTGTTTAAAGTCCGAGGACCCCTTTTTTTGGTGACACTAAGATTCCTTGTTCAAATGGAGACTTCTGATTGTCTGAGCAGCCTAGTATTCGGTCAAGAAGACTCTAAGAAAAAAATTGCAGTTACAATTTAGTATTCTTTACCATAATCCGTGGGAACAATGGCTTCTCCTCACCATGAGTCCTAGGCCAGCTTTGAGTCATTTACATATTGATAAATGAGACACTAGATGTCGAAACTCCAGTGTCTTAGGGAAATTGTCTCCTCATGGCCCCCGTGCCGTGCTGTGCTGTCTGGAGTCCTTTCCAGTCAGTCAGGGGGATGTGCAGCCCCACCCTAGGGCCCCGGGATGTCCCTTGGTCCCCAAGGTGAGTCCAGCGCTGTCCTGGAGAGGGACTCCCACCTTCACTGTTGCATTGGCCGCCCGAGGAGGCGGTGAGCAGGATGGAGGCAAGGACTCCCCGATCTATAATGACTGAATTTAAAATGGAATGAGTTAGATAGTTATTATCAGTGTAATTATTCATAAATGTGCCTAATTATTCATAATTATTCAGAAACATATTACTTCCCCTGATTGCCGTGAGTGATCTCGGAGGCCAATTACCATTGGATCCTGGTCACAGGATTCAGGGGCGGTTTCCCTTTTCTGTGTCAGTGAATCCAGAGCTTGGTCCGCGGCCGACAGCACTGGGAGCCCTTTGCATCGCGGGGCCCTTTAAATACACACAAGAAACGCAGAGCAGGAAACCCAGCTGATTTCAAAGCCCTTTCCGGTCCCAGGCTCCTCTAAGTTGGGTTCAGGCTGCTCCTTCGAGGGCGCATGCTGCTCCTGTTTAATTAGGACTCGCTTGTTGTCACTTTTGCATTTGATATCTTAATAGCAAAGGCGAGTACTTGTAGGAAAACAGGCGAGCGGGGAAGGACCCGCGTGCAAGCTGAGACCTGGCGTCCTCGGGTGCCCTGCTGAGCGCAGCCGGCGTCGCCAGAGCCTGGCCCTGCAGGCCGCTGGAGCTCCATTCTCCAGGAGGAAGCTGCAGTTCGCTGCCTCTTGCCTCTGAGCATCGCTGCACAGTAGTGCGGCCTCAGAGAGCCCTCCCTGCCTCTCCAGATCGGTTTCCTTCTGGGCTCGAGGTTGGCAAAGCCAGGTTTCTCCCTGGCTCTTTCTGCGGAGGGTCTGGGCAATGCGCGGGCTTCCTTGATGGAGCCCACGCTCAATTTCTCTTTTTCTTTCTCCCTCTCCCTGGAAAACATTATAGGAATTACCATATTGTGGGGCGGCATTATCAAGTGCAAATTAGCATATAGATTAGTTCTGGGGGGCAGGGCGGTGAGGTGAGTTAAGATCTTTAAAATCATGTATAGTTATGCTACACGGAAAGGCAGGTGGAAATATCCCGGGTCCTGGTAGACTTAACCCTGCGTGTTCGCCAGCGGACTCAGGGAATAAGGGCACCAGGGTTCCCACTGCAGCCAAGGGGGCAGAGCTCTAGGAATTAAACATCGCTAAGGAAGGTGCAGGTTTCTTCTGTGTGTTTTCGATGTTTTTTTCTTATTCCTGGATAAAGAACCCTTAATTTGGTTATTAAGAATTCCTACAGTTAACTGGAATCTCCAAGTTCAGGTTTTACGTTTGGTCCAAGAAATAAAAACAGTTAAAGTTTTACTGACAGGGTAAAAAGGAAGAACAGTGTAACTTAAAATTGATAATTTTTTTTTTTTTTTGTCTGAAAGATGTCAAAAAACAGGATGCAAAAAGGAGACGAGTTCATTCACTATCTTCCAACAAAATAGTATAAAACAAGATTTATTGAAGAATAAGCATATGAAACACTTATGTTTGCTTTCTGGGATCTTTCATAATACAGGAGATTAGTCTAGAAACAGTCTCTCAGTCAAGTACTTATTAAGTGCATAGTATGTGACCAATACTGTGAACGAAACAAAATATAAGATATGGCCTTTCATCAAAGTCCCTGAATACAGCCTTTTGAAGAAATGGGACAGGTTCTGCCCACAATTACTTTAGGAAAAAGTTCAAGGAGAGGGAAAACACTGAGTCCTAGAATGGCCAAAATAATTTTAACTGGATTTGGATTTGGCCCTACCAGGCAGAGTATGAATGTTTATGAGAACATTGCACACCAGGATGGTGACCCCCAGGATTCAGGGGTCAAAGTCATTGTGGAACGAGTGGCTTCATGAAGAGACCAGGTTGGCAGAACAGAGGGATCACGCGGGGTTGTGGAAGGCCAGCATGAAATGGGGGCAATAATATCTAAGACAGATACCTTCACCTATTTCAATTGGAAACAACCCGAGTGATTACAGTTAGCCTTTACCTTACATGGTCCTGGTATGAGAAGGCATTTTCCTTGTATGGACGTGATCTGACAATTGGCAGGCTGTGATTGGCTGGAGCTTGACGGCTGTGATTGGCTGAGAGTGTATTCTTGTAAGAATACACTCTTTAATTTGCGGTTTGTTTACATGTTCATTTAGGTTACAGTTCACTGCCTAAGGAGGTGGCTTTAGGCCACATTTTATTAACCAACTATAGAAACATCTGCCAGTTTAATGCAGGACAAGGACCTTTGGTTCTTGACTCCTCTATGGTGATCAGTTTCATGCTTTATTCATGTGCTGTATCTGACACCAAAAGACAACTGTGATCAGACAGGTGTGCACTTGATTGGGAGTCAGAACATGTCCTTCTGTGTGTGACCATGAAACGGAGCAAGCCATAATCCCTCTGAGCCTGATTCTCATCATAAGCAAAATATGCATCATAAATCACATCTTACACATATAATAGGATCATACAAACTTCTTTTAAGCATCAAATAAATTACTTCATGCTAAAATATTCTGGAAAGAAAGCTTTTCAACTTAGCTGTGCTATTATTGAACATACATCATCATGTCTGTACTTGAGGCTTATCGTTCTATGGAACAGTAAATCCTCAAAGGCATTCCTGAGATAGATGCAAGCAGATATTTTAAAAATCCTTTTACTTGCTTGCAACTGGAATCAGGGTAGTCCAAAGCCAGGAGGGCTTGTCTTCCCTTCTGATACTATGTGATAATTGAGGTTGTTGGTTCACAAACAGACAACCTTCAACACAAGAAGCAAGAAATAGAGACCTACGAACTTCTTCCCAGCATTCTTTCACTGGAATAATATTTAATGCTGGGGACAGAGATAGGAAAGATTCTGAGGTTAGACAAGCAGAGCAAACAAGATAAACAAGTCGTATCACACCCAGGTTTGTGGGCTGTTGAGATTCTTTGGAAGAGAGTTAGGAGACGCTCTAGGTGAGGAGTTTTGGGTGTTACTGCCGACATGAATGTGTCGCTGTGCTGGGGATGGTGTGGCTGGAAATACAGCTGGAGCTTATTTTACAATCTTATTTGGGGACTCTGGTCTGGACCTTTTTACTTTATTTCCCTCGTTCCTCATTGGCCTAATTCATCACTGGCCATAATCAACCAACTTAATGACTGTTTGGGACTTTTTCTTTTGGTGCTTATTTTATTTTGGGGGGTATAGCATTATTAAAATGTTACTAGGTGTAATATCTTATATAGGGGGAAATAAACTATCCTTTTGAAAGGGACTCAATAAGACATTCTCATTACAATTTTAAAAGTAGTTTAATAATATGAAAGATTTGAGGATTCTGTTTCATACATCCTAGTTGAGTCACTTGTCTTCCATCTGTAATCAGATGGGAAGGACAATCTTCTGGTCACATTTCTGTGCATTGCCATGTCTCTAATCTGGAAAGTAATGGCTCATATTAGTGAGATTATACTGGGGGTGTTGATTTCATTTTTTTCCTCTTTTGGGTTAGGGTTTCACTCTGTTGCCCAGGCTGGTCTCAGAATCCTGGGCTCAAGCAGTCTTCCTGTCTCAGCCTTCTGCATGACTAAGACTGTAGCCTGTGTCTTAGTGCCTGGGTCCATCTCACTTGATTCTCTCATTAGTTTGTTTCTGGAGGCAGCAGGTCTTTCTCATCACTTTACAGAGACAGGTGACCTGGCCAACATGTTAGAGTGAGGAAGTGGAGAGAGCAGGATTTTAAGCCCATCCTGTTTCCAAACCTAGAGGTATAAATTTGCAGGATTCTGATACTTTCCCCCCAGCAACTGACTCGAGGATCATGATAGCTCACCACAGAACAATGTTTTTTTTTCAAACAGGAAAATTGGGTGATATGAGACAGGATCCATAAAATTCTCTCTGGCTTTGATTAACAAGGAATTAGTCTCAAAGTGTCTAACTCCTATGGTGGATGGGGTTCAATATTGGGCTGGGAAGGGAGCAGAGAATTTTGCATGGTGATCACTGAAATAAAGGATGAGCTTTGTTTTTATGAACAACTAACTGGCCACCAAGCACTGAGAGTGAGCATTTAAAGGAGGAGCTTTAGGAGGAAGTAAATACGTTTTAAAAAGCGAAAGCAGAAATAAGGACACAGAAGATAAATGAGAGAGGCAAAGGAATTAGCATTGAGAAGCTTGCAATGGCAGCCCTGGGCGCTCTGGGGAGAAGAGAGCACAGGCGGCACCTTTCCTGTGGGGTGAAAGCCGCCCCTCCGCTGAAGGGTGTGAGGTTTCTCCTCTCGGCCTCACTAACTCAGATTTTAAGGGCCCTCAAATCAAGAGCAAATTAGGGGGACTCATGCCAGGTGACAATGGCTATCAGCTTCTTCGCATAATTTTTAGCAAATACACTCTATTTTGTTAAAATAATGGTTTAATTATTTACTGAAATAAATTTTCTTTTAAGTTCAGAAGATCTAGCCTAGAGTCTATCAGTTAGTTTTGTGGCAGGGATCAGGTGTCATTTTTTGCCTCCTCCTCCATACAGGTGATTGTGTTTAACATTCGTCACTGCGGGTTTTTGTTATAATTTCATTTCTCCACAGCAGACGCCTCCCTACTTAGCATGGCTGCTGTGGGTGAGGAGTTCTCCTGATGTGCTCCGGAGGATTCTCACTGTAAGCTTTTGCCATGTTCCTGTTCCTTTTGCCCAGGGTCCCTGAACCCCGGGATCAGTTTGAAAATCAGATGCACAAAGAGACAGTGGGGGAGGGGCACGTGAAGAGGGTGAAGGTGTGTTATGTGGGTGCGCTGCCTCCCCGTGAGGAGTGTAGTCACCAAGTACTGCAGACATGGCAAATAAAAATAAAAATAAAGAGACAAATCTGCAGAGCGTGTTTTGCTGGTCTGGAGTAGCACCTGGGAATATGTATTTTTCCAGTGCTCTTTTGATAATGGTACACAGACTGTTAGATAGCCATTCTTGATGATATTATTGATATGCAGTGATGTACACAGGAATAGAGCAGTGGCCCTTTTGTGATGCAAATAAACAGTGCTTGCAATTTTCTAGTACCCTAATTTCTACCTGATGGTCCAAATGTATGTATATATGTATAGCATGAATAATATATGAATGACACAAATCTACAGACTTCCTTAGGAAAACTTCTTACCCTAGTAAGGCAGTGTGAAAGCGTCTTACCCTCATATTGACAGTAAACTTCCCTTTATCCTGATGAATTCACTTATAATTTTACAGAAGTTATCACATGATAGTTATTCATGTTGGCATATAATAAATACAGTGAGAAACAGCTACAAATTCTATGTGGTTTAAGAATCTTTATTTCCCCATCATAGTACTTTGGGTGACATCTTCTTTTTCTTTTAAGATATTTTGTTATGTTTAATGTCACACAGACACCAAAGTAGAGAGAATTTGTGTCCTTAAGCCCTTGTTTACATACTAATCATTCGCTTCCCATAATAGTCAACATTTTGTTCGTCTCATGTCTGGTATTTTTCCTCATCCTGTATCTTCCTGTGGAGATGAACTGAACTCTGTAATTCTTTTACTTTCTTTTAAAAAGCCTAATAATTGCTTGATATTACATTGCCAACAAACCTCACTCATCCCTCCACGGAAGAGGCAGGCTGTAATTCTGTCTCCAGTTTGCAAGGTTTCCTGCTAAACCTAAACCCTTAAGCTATGTTCCTGCAGACTGGGACATTAGCGAGATCTCTCAATTGAATTACAGAATTGCATTCCACCAAGGATTCAGTTTTGTAGAGTACTTAACATTGAACTACATGAGGAGGCACAAGAGTAATGGGTCTTTTTAGTAATATCATCTTTTTTTCCTTCTTTAAATCAAAAGCAGTATTACAAGACATTTAGTTATGTGGCATGAATGGAGCTGTAAGTATACAGGGGCTGGCAACAGCTCCCAAATTAAAGCATTTCTGTCATCTCCTGAAGGTTTATTCTTTTCCTTATAGTTGTTAATATGAATAATTTAAAAATCTGACTCCTTTTCCATGATTTGAAACTTTTTTGAGGGTATAGATTCAACAATTTCCTCTGTCCTGAAACGTGAAACACAAGAAATTACCTGTTTCTTCCCTCTGCCAGTGACCTATTTGGGGAACTTTTGGACACAGTTCCTGTGCAGCTGGGTGCTTTGTCCTCCATCTCTGCAGCTAGGAGATGGCCTGTACTCTCTCCTGGATGTGACTCTGGCAGCATGATAAAAAGATGGTCCAAGAGAATCTCTCATCCTCAGTGTTGTAACTTGGCTCTGGAATGTCAAAGACTCGTGTATTAGACTTGTCGCCAGCCTATGGCACTATTGGGAGGTGGCAGAACCTTTAGAGGTGAAACTTAGGGAGCAGAAGTGAGGTCACTGGGCGCATGGCCTTGACAGGGATTGAGGCCCCCAGTCCCAACATCTCTCTGTGCTTGATTATATTGGTGGTTATGCAAATATCTTGTGTTAGCAAGTTTCTGGGATTCTGGGGTGCTGTTTCTAGAGACGGTTTTTAGGTTTTGATTATCTTAAGGAAAGAATTGGTCAAAGAAGCACAAAAGATAGTGAGGTTTTACATTTAGTAAAGGGAAGAAAAGAAATACACTCTGGAGAGTGAGTGTGGGACTATTAAAGTTTGGAAAAGAATTATGCTCTACAGAGTGAAAGTGGGTGGTGCATAGGTACACAGTGGCCAGGAGTTTAATGGTGGATGTCTTTCATGTCTCCCATTTTCTGGCTGACGACAGGGCTAGGCTGGCCTATCAAAAACCTGCCTGATCTTTCCTGAGAACAACTGAAGGTAGGACTCTCTGATTGGTCCCAGGCACAGGGCTTGTAACTTTTTTGAGCATGTCCTGGATCTCCATGACCACAGGTCATGCCCACTTGCCCAGCTGGTTTGTCATATCCTAATCTCCCACCTCATTTCTGTGGGATAGTTTAAGGAAAAAAAAGGAAATTGTTAATCAGGAAAGAAATAAAACCTGCAATTCTGTTCAAGTTTAAAAGTAAGATCTGGAAAGAGAAACATTCTCAATCATGTCCAAGCTTTTTTCAAAAATATTTAAATTTTTAAAATTTGTTTCTAAGCAATTTTAGAAGTGACAGAAAATTTAACAAGTCACCACATATCTCCTCACTATACTAGATTTTTTTAATTTGAGATTTTAAAAGATCCTACAGGCTCTGTCAAGCTTCTATACCTACTTTGCCTTCCTGGACCAATGCCAGCCTGGTTCAGGACATCAGAAGGAAGGAAAGAACTTGGCTGTTCCCAGTGAAGACTAAGGAACTCTCAGCACTAGGGGTACTGCAGAACCACACAGTCAGAAAGTGTACTTCAGCGAGATTGACCAAGGGACTCAAATGCACAGAAAATGTGGGAGCTACTGACTGAAGGATCTTGGTTGCCTGCAGATTGTTGGTGAGGTCTCAAGTAAGCCCTTTGACCTCAGAGGGCGGCTAGAACCACATACCTCCGCTGTTCCCTGCAGTAGAGAGTGAGAGTATCTTCTTGTCTCTGTCTCTAAGGGTCTCTTCCAGCAAAATGAGACCACGATCAGAGTTTCCACTGAAAGTTTTTAATTCCATTTTAGTAGCATAGGTAGTATTCCAGGATTCCTTTCCTCATCATGATAAAGCATCTGCTTTTCTTCTTTAATCTGAGTTTTAAGTCATCTCCCACCCTGTTGCAGGGAGCAGGCTGAAGTGCATGGATACAAGTAGAATCTCAGAAAAGTGCAATAATTGGAAGTCCTTCCTGGAAGGCTCCAGTTAGCCAAGATTGGAGCCTGCAGGAGGGTGTCTTCTCTTTCTGCCCTACAAGGCTCAGTGCTGAGACACTGTGCTCATGCTGACTGCTATGAGTGTGCCGGGTCCCCGAACACCTATCCTGAGCAGTCTTTCAGTCCGTGCTTTTTTTTTTTTTTTTAATAGGTCCACATGTCAGAGCAGAAGAGACTCCATAGGTTGCTGTCACTGGATAAACCACTAGAATAAGAAATATTGATTGCCTTGATTACTTTTCTCATTGCTGAGACAAACTACCTGACACCCAAAGTTAAGGAAGGAAAAGTTTATTTAGCTCCTAGTTTGTGGAGGTTTCAGTCCATAATCAGTTGGTTCCAAGGCAGATTGGCACATGGTACAGGGCAACAGTTCATGGCAGCAGAAAACAGCACAAGCAACAAGAGCAAAAGGAGAGCGGCACAGAGAGAAGACTGTATCTGTTCCTTATATTGTATGTAGGGCACACCCACTTGGGTGTGGGACCCACACTCATAATCCCAGCATCGGACCATGAGCCAGTCACAAACTCTAGAAGCCCACCCCATGATTGCATGAGGCTATGGGGGGACAAACTACTCAAACCATAACACTGGTACTCTAGTGTTTCCCCATGAGTGATATGAGAAGACATCTTTAACTTCATGCAGGAAAAGGAATCCTGGAGAAAATGAGTTTGTATCAACCATGAGATTATTTCCATCATATATTTTTCTTTTTAATTAATATTTCATGACTGGTTAACTAGCAGTCTGTTGTCTTTCTAATAAAGAAAAAAGTATTATAACCAATAAAATTTATTCATTGCTCTCATTTTAAAGTCTTAATTAAGGACCCATCCCTTGTGAAATTCTTTTTAAAAATGTCATCTGAAGTATGTAACAAAGAAGGAAAGAAGCCTACCTGTCTGTTAAAAAAAGAAACATACCTTCTCATGGTTAGTCCTTTGAATATCTTGGATGCATTTCTAACTCTATGCTATAATTAGTTTATTATGAGAGAGATAAAAATACAAGTCAATAAGAAAAAATGTGGAGGTTGTTCACTCAGTTCACTCAGTAGATTTTGAATATAGTATGTGTATGGATAAAATCATTCTTAAATGAAAGGAATTCAGAAATGCTTGCTTATGTAACTCAGTTGAGAGATACAAGGTTTCTCAGACATCAAGTAACACTCAAGTTTTCCCTTAGATATAGAACACATTGGCAAAAAAGGGTTGTGCTAGGGATCAATTTAAGGAGTAAATTACACATAGTCATGCAGCATTTCATGATACGCTCTATGAAATGCATTTGGAGGTGACTTTATTCTTGTACAGATATCAGAGTGTACTCCCAGAAAGAGAGATTAGAAACATCACCAGGCCTTACCACTGGGATCCACTGACGGGAATGTTGTGATGTGACACACAACTGTGTTTCTAAGGCTGTTACTCTCGTTTTTTACTGGAAGCTTAAGCTGTGGGTTTAGGAATTAGAATCTGTTAAGGAGATCTGTGTTGTTAAAGAGTCTCTGCATGACTGCTAGAGAAACTGCTCAAGGAGGACGTTAATAACACTTAGCCAGAGTAAGTCAACGCACTGTAAAGCAAAGGGTATGTTTAGACTACTTTGTCTGCTTAGAGCACTTGGTTCTACACATCTGGAACGATAGCCATTGTGTTAAGAGTTTAAACAATTTGCTCAAGGTGGCCCAGCTAGGGAGTGACAGGCCAGAGTGGAATTTACCTCATCTAGCTTGTGATTTTCAAAGTAAAGGAAGCGAAGTTCCCATTTGTACAGCTCATTTCATCAATAGACATTAAAAGTTCTGTGTAAAGTGCCAGTTAACTTACTGATTGCCAGTATTTAGTGAACTGGGGTGAATCCAAAATGCGTTGGATATACCCCAATAAACAAAAAGGGCACCTTTTCCAGTTAATTGAAGTTGGACATATTTACTTTTAGGGAGAAGGACTACTTTGAGGGCATTATGACAATCTCTGAATCTAAAGTGTACATGGAGAATCTTGTTAAACTATTTAAAATACTGATTTTCATTCTTTTGACAGTAAGATAATTTAATAACTTTTAGAAAACCTACCAAGATATTTACAATGTTCAAATTTCTGACCACATTGGATGTAAGTTTCCTTTGATCCTATCATATGCACTATTGTAGGTATTTATAAACTTACAGTAGTATAATTTGCAAATATGGAAAGCAAGTGTAGAAGAATAAGCACCAGTAATACTTGCTTGAGTTTTCTGAAAGGTAAAATTATTTCCTCAGTTTCTGTTTCCATGCAATGAGTAATCAGTGGGCTTGTTTTGGTATTTCTGTTCATTTGTATGCCTTGTTGACTAAAGGCTTAATCAAAAGGTAAAGTGAAATAGTAATACTAAATTAATGGTAAGGAAATACTAAAGTAGAGGAAGACCTATGTGTAGTTTCATATTTTTATGTTGCTAAATTAGTTTTGACAAATTTGGGGCATAAACAAAAACAAATAATAAGCCAAGCCCAGCAATTTCCAAAGATATTTTCTTTTTTTCTGGCATTGTGGGGTGGTGGTGGCCATGGTGCAATGGTCCATAACCTGATGGTCCAGCATGGACTGACATGCAGAATACTCATGAGGTGCCATTAGTCTGTCTGAAGATCAAAAATAATTTTTAAAGTTAAAATACTTAATCTCTTCTCATGGGTTTCTTGGATCATCTATACCCATGAACATTTACCATTAAATTATACCAGTAATATTTAATTATGTTCAGATACTACTGAGAACTATATCTAAGGATATGTAACATTCAGCTGGAGAACTGTGAGAAGCTGTTTAATAAGGTACATGAAAAGATTTAATCTCTAAAGACTCCTGGCTCATTTTTCCAATAAACACTGATAATCTGATGTTCAATCAAATGTTCTATTTATTCAGGTACATTTTAGCTATTTGGTAGCTTACAGTCAACAGTGACCATAAAATACTACTTCCAAGAGTTAATCTTGCATTTCTTAAACCTAGGTAAGATCTTACATTCTAGATGATGGTAACCATGTATGGATAATAAATCCATCAGACAATTCTAACTTGAAAATACAGTTTTGTATCATCACTGAGCTGGGTATAGGATTTTAAGACTTTCGTGCTGCTTTGTACTGTCTCATTAGGTGAGTGATATTATTATTGGTATTACTGAAAAGAAAATCCTCCATAAATGGTAATTTAGGTTTAGGTTTAGGGCATATCTTTTTTTCATTTTGGATAAAGGTTGCCTTTAAAGTCAGAGTCAAAATAATTTTAAATAGCTCAGCTCAGTTAACCTGATGAAGCAGTGTTCTGAAGCTGGCTTTATGAAACTGGATTTGAAATCACGTATTTTCCCAATCCCAGACAAATCCTAATTTTGTTCTGTATGAAACTTTTAGACATAAATTGCCATAACTTTGCACAAACCTTTGGCTCCAAACTATATTTCTATTCAACCTGCCTTATTCCCTAGGGTCTTGAGATTATGGAGACTTTTAAATAGGTTATAGTTTTAGAAGTAAAATTATACATTGAAATTCTATCCAAGTAGAAAATGAAACAGAGATTCTTTTAGATAAAAATAAGGTGCATTACTTTGATTGCTTAAAAGTATTAATTGTGAGTAATGATTCTTTTTTTGGGTGTAGGGATGTAAAATAAGAAATATGATTTATTTCTGGTGTTGAAACCTCAGTCTTCTTTATTCTGAGACAATTTCATCATCTTAAGTCAAAGACACAGGGTGTTGTTAATTTATTTCTAACAGAATAGTGCCGGTGAAATGCCCTATCAAGGGCATAATGCCCTATTTGTTGTAGGAAGTCCTTCCTTCCTTACCTGATTTTTGCATGAGACCAGATGATTTAACACTCTCATGAGTGACACCTACAGTCTTTGATGCGCATTCAGAAAGGGCTCATTTGGAGAAAACATCAAGTGGCTGAAAAGGAGCCAGGTTCCTTTTGAAATATAGATGCTTACCGGTGAAATATAGAATGATGCAGTTTCTTCCTCAGGGATGCAAGGTAAATCCAAAATATTCGGAGTCTAATTTGACTACACCCAGCCTCCTTAACACTGTCCTGGCATTACAGCCAGTGCAGAAGGTGCGTTACATCCCCGAAGACCACGTGGCTGCCTGAGAGCTGTGGAAGCTGCTCCTACTCAGCACCATGAGAGAAGATTATCATACATACAGCCAGCCCTGGAGGAGACCCGAATTCAAGATTCCAAGCATGGTTCTGCTGAATAGGTACCACTTTCATGCTGTTATAAATAAAGTAAAAAAATTATAAGTTGGACCACTATAAATTAGAAACTTTGTATGTTTCTCATCAAAACAGATCAAGAGGTCTCACTGGTGCCTGGATGAGAAGCAAACAGTGCTGGCTATCAGAACGCTCTGGTGTAATCTTTTATGAGCTATTGTATTGAACAGTGTGCCACAGTTTGCATTGATTTGTTTTTAGTTGAATAATGCCCTCCCGCTCCATATTTTGAAATCTTGTTCCCTCAACCTGCAGGATGTGACTTTGGTTGGAGATGAGGTCATTGCAGAAGTAATTAAACATGAGGTTATTAGGTTTAGGCCCTCATCTGATGTAACTGACGTTTTTATTAAGTGGGGAATTTTGGACCCAGAGACATGCACTTGGACAAATGCCCTACAATGTCTGCGATGGAAGAAAGAAGCTCAGGAGATGCGTGGAACAGATTCTGTCTCAGAAGAAACTAACCTTGCTGGCACCTTGATCTCAAACTCACAGCCTTCACAGCTTGTTGAGACAATACATTTCTATGTTTAAGTCACACAGTTTGTGATATTGTGTTCCCACAGCCCTAGGAAACCAATACATCCTTTAGGGTTAGCAATTCTCAAACCTTTCTATCATCTTCATAGGACTTGAGTTAGGATTGGTGGATAATGTACAGGATGTGCATTTGAACTTGAATTTTGGATAAAACATACATATTCTTCTTAGAACCAGTATGTCCTGGACATTGTGTGGGACACAGGAGGACTAAAAAAATTGTTCATTGCTCATTTGAAATTCAAATGTAACTGGATGGCTTGTGTTTTTATTTTTTAAATCTGACAAACCTATGTGGAGTCAACAAAGTATTATGAAACTGGGTGGCTTTAACGGCAGGAATCTCTTGTCTCCCAATTGTGGAGGTTAGATGTCTAGAGCAAGATGTCAGCAAATTGAGTCCTTTGTCATAGTTCTGCTCCTTCATCTGGTCTCAGGGTCCTTCCCAGTATCTGACATGGGTAAAACCCGGTGGAAATCTGTTAGATGGTGTTTAGTGAGGTTTATTCTGACTATATTTGCTTTATGTTAAGCTAATTTTGCAAGTAACTCACTACAAGACATTGTGCACATGATCTGACATATCTAGGGTTCACTTTTTATGTTTGTTAAATGAGAAAGCAGAAATAGATTCTTTCAAAGGCTTCATCCAGCCCCTTACGTCTATCATCTAAGGAAATGCTTCTTAAAGGAGCATTTAAGCAAGCCTAGTTTATCAAAGCAGTAGAAAGTACTTAGCTCTTTTTGATGGTTCAGTTAAAAAATATAAGCTGTCACTTCTGGGAAAGCTTTATTATCTCCACTTCTTTGCAGAGGCTGAAGTTTAATGTCATTAAGGCACCTCTTACTGAGCATTCCGTAATTTAGGAGGGTGTTGGTGATGTGATCACTGATTTGAGAAATGGTTCAAGTCTTACTGGGTCCTGGGATGAAGGCTGAGTGATTACTTCCTTACTGGGCTGTTCGTGTTGATGTTTGCTCTGCTAATTGTACTTAATTTACTGTGAAGTTTTCCCTTCTGCAACTCCTGTTGCTCTGAGTTGACTGTGCTACTAGGCAAAGCCCAGAATTTGGAGACTCTAAGTTGAGATCACATGTGATTTCCTAAAGGAGGAACCTTGAAATTACTTACAGGTAATTTTATCAGAGGAAATGGGCTGGAGTTCACCTTGGAGTTTTGCATTTTTCCCTCCATGTTGCTTCTTACTATGTAAATAATTTTACTCATCTCTGTGTGGAAACCCAAGAGTTGGCAGTGTTGCCAATGATTCTTAAGAACCAGGCCAGATTGCTACTCCTTTGGATGGTTCTAAAGGCTGCTTTTTGAGAGCATTTCATAAAAGCTATGCAAAGGCTGCACAAAAGCTCCGAGAGGTCCCTGCTCTTGGCAGAGGATTGTGTGCCCTTCAGGGTCTCTGACAGGGCCTGAGGAAGAGAAGCAGCCTGGGGCGGGCTCTTTCTCACTCTCTGTCTCTCTGTGTATCTGTCTGTCTCTGTCTCTCTGTCTCTCTCTGTCTCTCTGGCTCTCTCTCTCTAGTACTGTGGACTGAACCAAAAGCCATGTGTTTGAGTATTCTGTGAGTGTGGGGGTTATTTCAAGCCTGCTCTGACTAAAAGATATTTCCCTCAAAACCATATGCACACCTTTAATCCCTCATAACCCTAATACATCTTAATTTTTGATGTAAGATACCGAGATATCTAGAAGGTTCTGCTCACCTCCATGAGTCTTATCTATGATTTATGAGAAAGTTTTAATTTCCCCCTAATGGAGAGCATGGCCAACCTCTGTTAGTTATCTACCCGATATCAGTTCCATCTTTCTTTCTTTTTTTTTTTTTGTCTTTTTCCTTTTTATCGGTACTGGGGATTGAACTCACGACTGCCTGCTTGCAAGGCAGGCACTTATGCTGCTGAGCTAAATCCCCAGCCCCCAGTTCCATCTTTCTTTTTTTCTTTCAATTTTGTTTGTGCTGAAGTGTGAGCTCTTCTTGGGGATGACTCGAGGTGGGGCTAAGCAATTACAATCATCCTGCTTTCTGATTTCCAAGTTTCCTTTGCAGCCATCAGTGTCCATGTTTCCTAATTCTGGCCAATAAACAAAAGCAAATCTTTAGGAGGAACTCTTGGTAAAAGAAGATAACATTAAACATTATTTCTGGATGTGCCTATCAGGGTGTTTGCAGATGAGATTAACATTTGAATTGGTGAAGTCCATTAAGTAGATCACGCTCCCTAATGTGTGTGGGCATCACATGCTGTAATCTATTCAGGGCCTGACTACACCCTCAGGGGAACAAGGAGGAAGTTATTCTCCTTTTTATCTTGATTCCCTGCTTGAACTGTGACATTTCATCTCATCTTTTGTCTTTGGACTAAAGTTTATGCCATTAGCTTCCTTGGTTATCAGATCTTTGGATGCACCTTCCTGGGACTCCATCTTGCAGATGGCAAAAAATCATGGGACACTGTAGCATCTATGGTCAAGTGAGCCATTTCTTCATAATATTTTTCAATATATGTACATTTATGTGTGCATGTATGTTTTAACACATGTATATCTCTCTACACATATCTGTATCTTATCTAGATGTTATCTATCTACTTATCTATTTACTCTATCTATTCATGCATCCATCCATGCAACCATCCATCCTACGGTTATGTTTTTCTTGACTGGAACACCACACTTCCTATTCTGTCTCTTCCTACGTCTTCCTATCTCTGGCTGCGTGTGATGTCAGAAGCTGCAGAAGGTTCCAGGTCAACAGAACCCCCAGCCTCTGAACATTTTATTATATCTAGTCTCACTAAGTTTGTTTGTTTTCTTTACTTTGGGCTAAATCATAAAAGGGGCAATGCAGTTTCCCCTTATTAATGAACCCCATTATTGAAATAGAGGATGACTTACCTAGGGAGAGAAAGTGACATTACTTGGGAAAAATATCACCCTTGAAAATAAACCAACAATTTCTGGCATTTTATTTATGTTGGTTTGCAGTGATTCTGAATCACAATCAAGCAGATCTGCCCCCTGAAGTTTTGTTTTTTGTTTATTTTGCACCCATCGCTTAGGGATCTATCAAGAATCAGAACAGTAAGCTCTATCAGACATCATGAACATAAGGAGTAATCTGAATCATCGTATTCACATTAACAATCACATGTTCACCGTAGAAAGGCAAGCCACACAGCTTTGCTTGATCTTATAATTTAAGTTGTTTTTTTTTTTCTCCAGAGATGGTGCAGGGACTGAGAAACAAGACAATTAACTGGACCTAGGAAAGTCATGAAGCTCTGAAAACCAGGTGTCTTTGGCTCTTCTGAGATTGATTGCCCTGGGTGTCAGCCAGCCCAGGCTAAGCATTCCTGAGTAATTAGGATTCACTTCATTGGCAGGTGAGCCTGACCTCACCTTGCAAAGCTGTCTGGAGCATCTGAGCAGAGAATCCCTTTCCGCAGCATACCTCCGCAGCAATATCCTGGCAGATACTTTATGACATGCTGCCACAACATAAAGCTTGCATGAGCTGCGTTACACTGCCCCGGGGCCCCAGGCTACTTGGGAAAAATGGTAAGCGTTCGAAGTTTAAGCTAAATAATATGCTTTTAATGAGATCATGTGCGTTGCGGATCAAAAGCATCACCAAAAGGTAAAAAGTTCAAAAAGCCTTTTACATGCACAGTGATTTTGACCAAAGCAGCTTTCATGATCTTTCCAATAGAATTTTAAAAAGCACTTTCAGGTTTCTGATCCTAAATGTTACCCTTCAGCAGGTTCTCCTGCCTTTTATCAAGCACAGACAGGACCCATTTGGCGGCAGGGGAAGTAACAATGCCTGGAAATCTGTGATGCTGGGCATTATTGGGGGGTCTCTGCTTGGGAATGTGGTCTGGATAGGGGGCAACCTGACAGATTGTTGCTCCTTGAAAACATTGGGGAAGTTCACAAAAGCAATACCTGGTTTAGCAGGACTTATTTATTTGTAGTACTGGGGACTGAACGCGGGGCCTTTGCGCTGAGCTACATCCCCAGCCCCTTTTTTTTAGTTTTAATTTTGAGACAGTATCTTGCCATACTGGTAAGTTGCCTGGCCTGGGCTTGAATTTATGATCTTCTTGCCTCAACCTCCCCGAGTGCTGGGATTAGGAGAGGTGAGTGCCATCATGCCGAGCCAGAATTTAAACTCTGCTCTGCTCTGCCTAGCTGCTTCATGAGACTTTCCCAGAAATCTCCTTGATTAGAGTTAAGAGGAGGATGGAGGAGAAAAATCAACAACAACGCTGAGTGTCTATTAATAAACAAATGTTGAAGAATTGGGTTGTATTATTTCATTTCACCTTCAAAAAAATCCCTTTGAGGTAGCCAGTGTGAGTAATCTGTTCTTCCACTGAGCTGGATTTTTATCACGAGTATAGCATTTATTTTAATCACCCTATTTGAAGTTTACTTTTTAAATGTCAATCTTCATGTTTCCGCTCTGGGAGATGTGGGCGCCTACTATGTGTTGTTACCAATACTGGGGCTTTGTCTTACCTACATTACCTCCTGACTCTCACAGAAACTCTGGCAGTTGGGAACTGTTCTACAAGTGGTATAAAGAAGTTGTCAGAGAGGTTGGGTGACTTGCTTGAAATCACCTGATCAAGCTGCAGAGCTGAAATCTGAACTCAGGTCCAAGTCTGAAGCCTCCGTCTCTCTCTTTGTTCTGCTGGTCCCTCAGTCATCATGTCACCTCTTCTAGCTCCTCTGCATTTGTTCTGCTGAATGTCTGCCTGCTGAGTGACACTGCCGGTCTCTGGGGAACACATTTCATCACCACTGGCTTGCAGCTCAGAACTCCTGGTCATCCATAGTGTGGTCAAGGAAAATTTCATCATTCATTGAGTGAATGTGGTGGAAATGGATATTCTTGGACGCTTTTCCAGATTTTCTGAACTGAGGGGAGACCAAAGAAGAAGATGATGGTGATGACGATGGTGGCGGCGGTCGTGTGTGTGTTTAATCAAGCTTTCAGAGTGATTTTTCTGCATGCTTGAGATTCAGAAAGCAGTTTTTAAAAGTATTCTCTTTGTGTCCAGGCACAAATCACTCACTCTTCATGGAACTGGCAGTGATTCCTTTTGTTAAAGCACTTGACAATAGAGGTATATTTCTATAATTCCAGCTGTCCGGAATGCTGAAACAGGCAGGTGGCAAGTTGGAGCCCAGCTGGGGCAACTTAGTAACCTAAAAACATCCTGTCTCAAAATAAAACATAAAAACAAAGGGCTGGGGGTGTAACTCAGTGTGAAGGCCCTGGGTTCAGTCATCCATCCCTAGTACTGAAACACACACACAAACACACACAACACACACAACACACACACGTGCACCCACGGAATCATTTCCTCTCCGATATAATACATAGACTCCTCTGTAAGACACTGAACTCTACATGCTTTTCTGATTAGGGACCTGCAACATTTTATTTGAGAAATTTGCTTAAATAGCCCTTACTGTCTCTGTCCATGAACACTTTGAGGACTTGGTTGTATTCATCTTTATCACCCTAGTGTCTAACATGCTGAAATTGTTTATTGAACAAATTAAGCGAACTGCTATGTCACACATCATTTTCTTGTGGCAAGAGGGGACTATAAAATCTATTAATCAATCTGACAGGTTTAGAAGGATGAATCTAATTTCTTTTTCTCAGGTTTTTTTTTTTTGTTGTTGTTGGTTAGTAGGATTTTCTCCAATTAAAAAATGTGGAAATTAGGGTGTTAGATGCCACAGTAAAGTCCAGGACTCAAAATAATCAGCAAACTTAAACTTTCCTGTAGTTAGAGAGTCTACAAAACGGGTTCTGTTGATCACTCGAGCAGTAACTGCTTTGCAAGAATGAGATCAGTGAACAGAGTGTTTATTTTTGCAAGGCAAAAAAGATTAAGGTTGTTGCCTCAGCCTTGAAAGTGTACCTCAGGTCTCACAATTAAGACTTCATCACAGAAGGTACAATGTCTCTCCTTCTCATATGCAGAGATCGGAGTTGGGGTGGCCCTCCAAGTAGGCAGGATGCTGCCAACAAGAGGTAGTTTTAGGGGAGGATGTTGACAATGAATACACAGAGGCTTACAGGATGCCTGTCCTTTCTCTGGGGTCCACAGGCAGTGGCATGGGGTTCCTTCCAGGTTGGAGCTGAGCTTGGCCCCATGTAGGATGACACACATTTTGCTGTACTTTGTCTCCTGACAGAGGCCTCCTGAAGGCCCCAGTCTCAGGGCCCCTGTGAGGAGCTTTAACAAATTTTTAGGTGTTTCCATATGACTGATAAATGAGACTTTGCAGGGAGGGGTAAGTGCACAGGATTTTATATCTTTCAAATAATGTTTGGTAATCTATTGGATTATTTTTTAACATTCTGAGGCTCTGACCTGTTTGGGGGTAAAAGCAGTCACAGGCCAGACTCACATGAGGAAGGGCGGAAGCTGCCTCAGGCATCCAGATGGGTCCACTCATGGGGGAGGGGGGTGTCCTGGAAGGGTGATTTCCACATAGCAGCTGCAGGGGCACTTGGGAATTTGGTAAGAAATGGAAAGAAGAGGATCCCACCGCGCACCATGAGAGAGAATTCTGCGTGGTGACTCCTGCTATCTGGGTTTTAGTAGTCTTCCAGGTGATTCTAAGAAGCACCTCATCAAGCTGGTTACAATAAAAATGTCCATATTCCAGAATGGAATAAATTTCTAAGCTATTATCAGCCACTTGTAGTAAATGAAGCATAGGTCTCACACTGGAAGGTGGGGCACGCGGTGGCAGGGTTCTGGAGGTGGGGACACAGATCTCCCACCCCAGCCCAGTTTGCCTCAGGCCACCCCTGCCTACTTTAGCACCTGCCTTTCTTCTGAGAAGTAAATGTCAAAAGTAGTTTTCTTTAAAGGTGACACAGGTATTTAACACCTCGAACAGCTAGAATCCTACTAGACAGTTTTATGATGTGATAATTTACCTCTTACAAGTAAGTACACTTTGCCCAGGTAAGAAATTGACTACTTAAATTTAGGTTTCAGCAAGGAATTCTATTGAAATTATTTCTTCCTTTTTGAAGGCAAATCTGATTTACTTTTTTGGGGTCTAATTTCAAAATTATGGTCCTTTGGGTTTGCTGTGTTGTTGAAATAATCGGGCAGTGATTGGCAAAAAAAAAAAAATCAAAATGACTAGGGATTTTTGTGGTTTAAAAACACTAAATGAAGGTTTTAAGCTTTATTTTTCACAGTATAGAGTGAATGCATTAATTTTGTCTTTAAAATATTCATGTAAAATATTTCTTTTCTTTTTTTGACAGTGAATGTATACAATTAATCTTGCAGAATGCACGAGTGCTGTATTAGGTACTGGGGTTTCAATGGGGATGAGACTGATGCTTGGAGAGCTTCCAGCCCAGGAAGAAGTTTGTAGTCAACGTGTTTGTGTTCCCGACCGGAAATCATTTTACCCAACAGAGGCCTGGATTTTGGTTACACAGCTGCCTGCAAGGCTGGGTCTCTTATCCAGAAGAAAACCCAGCCCTTATATCAAGTCAAGAGAAAAGTGATCACACTAGTTCATCAGAGAATTCGAGGATTTAACTTAGGGAATGGCGGGGGGTGGAGGTGAAGGACGGACTGCAGGTCCACAGGCCAGTGATGCTATCAGGCCCCAGAAGCTGGCTCCCTCCGTGGCTGTGGATTCTTGAACCACTGTGGGGACTGTTTGGTGGAAGCCGGAATCCTGGGCATGTGTCTTTGTTCCTAGCAATGCCTGAGTAGAGGAGGAGGTAGAGCAGTGGGTTGGTGGATTTCCCTTCCTTTTGTGCCTAATCTAGAGTTCTGCCGGCACCACCACAGAGCAAACCTAAGAGGAAGCTGAGAATGGTGGTTGGAAGCCACCGTTCCTGCAGCGCAGGGTAGAGCAGGGAGAGGTGGAGAATGGGTCTGAGGATAAAGTCCTGTGAGGGACAAACCCCAGCTGTGCTCTGGATGAATTTCTGCTCAGCTGGATCAGAGCATGAGCTGCGCATGAGAAGGTCAGGACCTGTCCCTGAGTGATGGAGGGGAGAGGATGGTTCATGGAGGGCAGGTGAGGAATACAGACCAAAGCCATGTGGCATCCATGAGGCTCCTTCCTGGACCAAGATTCACAGATTTTCGCTCAAACCCTACACTCGATTCATTTCAGTTCAATTCCTTTTTTTTTCCCTTCACTTTTTCTGCTTCCCATGCTGAGTATCTATCTCTCTTTTGCATGCAGAGAAAATCAGTGAGTCCACGTGGGTACCAATGTGTCTGTACTGGCTGGCCTCTCAGAGACTCAGAGAAAGAACATCTAACGCAAAGGAAAAAAAATGCTAATATGTGGCATTTAAAGGAAACACATTTGGGGCATAAAGGATCTTACTGAGACCCTCTGTGGCCTCCTGCTTGCCTCCTACAAGAGCCTTGTAATAGAGGCTTGATTTATTACATTTTTATGAGTACTCTGGCAAGTTGGGAATAATGACCGCAGCTTAGGGTAGTTCTCAAGGGCCTGTTTAAAAAAAGAAAAAGAAAAAGAGGAAGAAAAAGAAAAAGAAGAAAAAACCCCCAACACATTGTGGACCCATGCTTTTGTAAAAAAAAAAATCTATTAAGAAAAAGAAATTCTAGGAAATAAATTTAATGGAGAAGGATACAGTGAGCACAGATTCAAATTTTTTTTATTGTTTTTACCAGGCACAAAGTGATTCCATTCAACTGCAGTGAAGTTCCTAAATCCTTCCTCTCTGTTTGTGTTTATGTTCTTGCGGAAGAGCCAGCAGTTTCTGCCCACCGGGCACACTCTCAGAGCATCCCGCCCCTGGGATTGGCTCTAGGACTGGGAGCTGCTCTGGAGGGAGCTGTCCTGCCATCCTCCATTTCTGTCCTCTGTGACCTGTGAATGTCAGGAAGTTGTGCCCAGAGCGTAACAGAAAGCAGGATGTGGTAGTCACCCAAGAGCCAGGTGCAGATGGCTTCGAGGAGGATGCTTGCAGGAGCGAGGTCCTTCTGGGTCATACTCTTTCTCAGACCTGCGTGTGCCATCTGAACCTCAGTGCTTTGCCAGGTCTGCATCTTCATCCCACGGCCTCGATTTTATGATTTTTTGAGGCTGACAACTTGGAAAAGGCAGCAGACATATCTAAAAATGACAGTTATCTTCAGGGAAAGGAAAATGGCAAATATTAGACAAAAAAAAGTATGAAGTAAATTTTTCACCCTGCAGGGCCAAAGAAATCATTAGAGTTATCTGACAGCCAGTCTCCAGGCGCAGGCCTTGGCCCCTGGCTATCTCATTGCTATTTATATGAGCTGGGATGTCTATCTAGTGGCCTGGGCTGAAGTCATGTGGGATCCGTAAGCACTTAGACATGGCCCACGGTGAGAGAAACCACGAAACCCTTCGATCTGTCTCTTTAAAGCCTGGATTCCAAATTATTCCTTTGTAGTTTATAATTATTCCTCCCCCAAAATGTACACACACACACACACACACACACACACACACACACACACACATTTTCCATCTTTCCTTCAAAACCTCCTGTCAAGAAAATTAGAACTTTTAGAGTTAACAACTGTGTCTGTTTTCCCAAATAGTATGATAGCTACAGAGTAAATCCTGAAATGAAGTGAAATAAAAGTAGCTATCGTCTACAGCAAAGATATCCAAATACATTAGGAAGTGGGAAGCTGAGAAGCCCTCCCTTCCTTATTTTTGACACTTGTATAAATCTACCAAATTCT
Source organism: Cavia porcellus (assembly GCF_034190915.1). Lineage (NCBI taxonomy): Eukaryota > Metazoa > Chordata > Mammalia > Rodentia > Caviidae > Cavia > Cavia porcellus. Next base: position 13,580,868 of record NW_026947496.1, read on the forward strand.
TTCTTAAAAACAAAATTGCACAATCCACATGCAATGGGAAGTTATACGCACATCTCCCTGAAGTTAAATATGTGTCTACACACTATATTGTCAGTTAGATAGGGAAGCAGGGTTTCCTTCTGGTTGAGAAATAGATCCTCGCTAATGCCCTTTATTAAAGTTTAAAGGAAGGTTGGATTTAGAGGTGGAGACACCGGCAGGGAACGAAGGAGCTCTCTCGCCAATGACCTTTAGGTGCTGGTGTGCTGCCCGCAGCCCTGTCATTAAACACAGCAGAATGCAGGAATGTTTGTGAAAGAATGCATCTTTTTAACTCCCTCACCTGCAAATAAGCCCCTGAATTCATCTTCTGAGATCACTCCGTGTGTTTGACATGCCTGTGTGCGCGTGTGTTCAGCGTGTGAGTTTGATCATCATTCTACCTGCAGCCACAATCCTAAGCCGTATGTCAAGGCGTGTATCAAAGAAAAGCTTCACTGGATTTTCTTCATATTGTTTCAGCAATAGATTCTAATCACCAGAACTTAAAAATCTGCTCTCATAATCTTTTGACAAATGTCAAAGTTTCTCCATTTCAGTGTTTAGTGTGATAAAGGAAAGAAAAAAATCAAAACCCTCCGTGCCTATTGCAATTCTTGCTGCTTCGAGTATCTGCTCTCTCTCTGAAGATCACATCTTCTTTTTTTTTTGACTAGGTTGTGCATTTAAGACCTGAAAACTGTGACCCCCGTTGCCTAGCAACCGGGAAACTCAGGCCTCAGCGCTGGTGGATGAGATAGGAAAAGGTCAATTAACATAGCAGCCCTGTCCTTCTCAATATGCTACTGTGGCAGCTATTTTTATTTCTCTATAGCAATATATCATAATAAGTTTTGTAGGTCTTTATACTGTGGTTTTCCCTTTTGAATAAAAGCATAACTAAGACTTGAGGGGATGTCTGATATAACAGAAAATGTAGCCATAAAAAAAAACCCCAGAATAGAAATCATCCGACTGCTGAGTACCCTGCCAGGCTGCCGGAGGCAGTTACACATTTCCATTGAGTTATTTTATGATCAGGCCAGTATGTTATTGAAATATTATCTCTTTAGCCTTTCTCATTCTGATAAGAAATGACAGGATCTCAGAACAGTAATACATACAGAGTACAAAATATGGAGCTGCGGACAAAATTCAACCCAGGCAAAAAACCTTGGCTTTAGAGGATTTTGATTAAAACTGATCGTCCCTGGGTTGTATTTTTCATATAAGGCACCGTACACCTCCTAATGTTGGGTTTAATTGTGATGAGAATTTGGAGCCTCTGTTGATGATTGCACTGAGACTGATTATTGAACAACATTCAAGACAAAGTCTACATTGCTTTTACAACCTCATTTAAGATGCAGTTTCTTTAGGAAATAATGAAATTGCTGTCATGTTTCAGATGCATAGGTAGGAGCTACCCTTGGGATTTGAAGGGTCATTCACGAGTAGAAAAGGAAAGAGAGCTGAGAAGATAGAATTTTAAGTTAATATTTGGAAGGCGGTCTGACTGAGAACTCACTTTGGGAACTGTGTACAATACACATAGCTTTGTTATTTTATTCCCAAATCTTTCTTAGAAGAATCCTGACCATAACACTGTGTGCTTATTGATTCTTTATTGTTGCTTGATATGAAAGCCATTTCATATGAGTAAAATCAATATGTTTGTATTTACAGTTAGGTGAGGTAGGCATGCACTTTCTTGTTGGGGGTGTCAGGAAACCCAGGTTTTTCCTTTGATCTGTTTCTGGTTAGCTGTGTGACTGTAGGCAAGCTGGACTCTCTTAAGCTCTCTGCATTGCCCCCTGTAGAACAGAGAAATTGTACTGCATCATTCTGAGCATTTTTTCTCTGCAAATCCTCTGTCCGGGGCTTCCTTTCCTATCTCCTGCATACATCTAATCACATTTTGTCATGCAAAGTCTGCTATCTGTGGAATTTTGCAAGCTCTCTGCTTTGTACATTTTAAGACTCTTCGGCCTTCTGACAGATGACATTGGAAGTGTCATAAATTCAAGTGTTTCCAATCAGCAGCATTTTGGGGGGGGTGTAGAAACTGACCTTCCAGAAATCTGAAGTTAGCGTTTTCTTCTGTGACCTTACGGGATTCATGATTATTTTGCTTTTCTCTTCTTCCTTCCTTCCTTCCTTCCTTCCTTCCTTCCTTCCTTCCTTTCTCTCTCTCTCTCTCTCTCTTTCTTTCTTTCTTTTTCTTTCTTTCTTTCTTTCTTTCTTTCTTTCTTTCTTTCTTTCTTTCTAGCATTAATGTAGAAGCAGCTGTTGTCTCCCTCCTCACAAATGCTGCACACTGAATCATCTTAGCCTCTCTGTAAAATTTTAACTTAATGGAGTCCTGGCATTTCTGATGAGACGAGGAACTTAATTTTATAGAACAACCTATTGAACAAGCTGTTCTTGGACATTCCCATCTCAACTAAATGTTAAAAGTATTAAAATTCACATTAGCACCAGAGGAAATTTTGCATGGGTAATCCTTTAATACAGTGTTTTATGGCTCTATTAGCGGCACAGCAGCTGGTGACATGATGAATTTAATCCATTAAAAAATTCAGTAAGAGGTTTAAAAGTCAGCTTTTTAAAACATTATCTTGCTGGAAGGAAAGAGAACTTCTCCTCAGGGCCAGAAGCGGGGTGGCTGCACACGGCAGCAGGTGTAGGAAATGAACCTGCATGACCAGTTCCCTCACACGCACCTGGGGACGGACAAAAGGATGCGTGGGCACCCGGGATGCAGGGTGGGAAGACGCTGAGCTGCTGGACATCTCGGCCTCACATCTCCTTATTCTTCCTTGCTTTTCCGAAAAGCTTTTCTGCTGCTGTTTTTCAACATGGTAACATTTTCATTTGTGCTGACCGATGTACTTGTGTCATATCGGAATTATGCCCAGCTTTTATAGTACCGTCCTTCCTTATAAGGATGTGAGAAATAAAATTTTCTCACCTCTAATACAAAGTTCTGCAAAGTAGCTGCAGTATGAAAGCTTTGTGGGGTACTGGGGTGGATGAGGGCAGGGAGGTTGAGTCCCGTCTCAGATGGCTCCCTTAAGAGAGGACCTACCTAGGAATGGGCTGATGGTTTTACCACTGGGCTTTAAATTCTTTATTAACCTTTCCAAGTTGGGACTTCTTTTTTCAAAAACAAAATAAACAAAGACAATGACAAAAACAAAAACAAAATAAAACAAAACCGCATCAACAACAATAGCAACAAAATAAAGCCTTGTTTTCTATCCCCGGAAGATTTTACAGGTTACTAGGTAACATTACTGGCTTCCAAGTCAGGAGTTTGCTGAAAGAATCCACTCGTAATATGTCTGTATTTCTGAACAAAAGCAGTAACAAGGCACCTTTTATCCAATTGCTCAACATCTGCAGATGAGTTTGGTATTATCTCAGCCCTTGGGAGTTAGGAGATAGGTACCTTGACTTAACAATGGTTTTTGCCTGAGCAGCTCATTTATATAATTTCCACGCTTATGTAATGTCACTCATGTTCTGTTCTCACTTAGCATAACTTGAAGTACAAGGAATGCTGTGTCTTGTGGTGCAGCTATTATAGCTCATAAAAGCACAAACAAAATCCACTTCCTCTGCCTCGCAGGAGATCGCTAATGGTTCTGAACGTGCAAACAAGCCACCAGGTTGGACACAGAAACAGCCATTGGATTGTTGAGTATTAAAAATTGGTTTATTTTTCTTTCAACATGAAAGAGTTTATCTTTTTCAAAGGGCACATGCTACCTGGAGAGAAAGCCTTGTCCTTTCTGTTTCATGGAAGAGGATGTAAACATTTAAAAATTATTATTTTCCTCAATTCTCCCTGAAAAAAATTTCTACCAAGAGTTTGCTTTTTAATGGAAAGTCATGTCCTTAGGAAACAGCTGAGGTTGAGAGCAGATGGCTCATAGCTCGAGCGAGACCTGTTTTGATAATATCAAATCCTGTGTTGGAGGCTGATTGATCCGGACGCACCCCTCCCTCTCCTGTGCTTTTACAAAAGCGCCTTTCCGGGTGTGCAGTAAAGTGTTTCTTTTTCCAATCTACATGGTTCCTCATGACTGAGCCTGCTCTAAGAAGGGTTACACAATCTGTGCGCTCAACTAATGACACCTTAAAAAAAAAACCCACCCAAAACAAACCCCACTAAAATTATTTCCTAGTTGAAAAAAATGCATAACTGAAATCCAGTCAGTAGTGTCATCCTGACCAAATACTGTACACCATTTCAACGTAGATGTGTTTTTCACGAGCAGGAGGGCTTTTGGATGACTTTTAAAACTTTTACTGTGAAGGAGAAAGCAAATGTAAAATAATCAGATTTCTTCGATAAGCATAAAGATTTTTATAAGAATGTAGTATGTTACATCTGTTCCTAAAGTCTTTTCAAATGAGAGTGATTTGGATTTCTTAATCATTCGATCAATTCCAGTGTTTTCCTAAATTCAGTCACCACAGGACAGCACAGGTTGGACCAGTCTGGGTCATGTGATATGTAATTAGCCAATCCTGGTGTCTGACAAAACCTCTCATCCTCTCCAAATTCTCAGTTCCTCCCCCTCCCAGTGAACATGCACCACCCTCCCCTCCTGTTGTATAAGTGAGTCATGGTGGCTTCTGTGTGTTGGCCCCTACTTTGTGGAATTTTTGACTATAAATTGAAACCTTCTATCTCTGAAGCCCATAAGTGTCAAATTCATATTTTCATTCAATTATTTAAAACCATAAAACTTATAAGTTTTATGGTTTTAAATAAGCAAAGCTTAAAACATGAAAACTACCTGGTTTATGTATCTTGCAAACCAGCAAAATTTAAACCAGCAAAATTTAAAACCATAAAAATGACCTGATTTGCATGTCCTGTGGAACATTTCCCAACAGCTGCTCACCATTGACAGACAGCACCTCAGCTACAAGGTCCCAAACTGTTATTCCCAAAAGGGGTCCTTCTGAGCTCTCTCACTGAGCTGTCGAGCAGCAGCACTGAGACTCCAGGGCCTTCCCTTCTCTGCAGTTTCTGAACCGACATCTGCTGAGGGGAGCCTTCCCTTCCACCCAGCCCTGTCTAGGTGCCACCTAGTGACACTCATGTGTTGCTGTCTCAGATTCTTCAGACCTCTGACATTGTCCTCTTTCCAAGTCCTATTTCTTTCCTTCCTCATGTTCCTCCTCCTCCATCTCTCTCTTTCCTTTCTCCTTCCCCGTCTTCTCCTCCTCCTCTGTTATGGCTTAAATGTGATATGTTCTCCAAAGACTCATGAGTTGAAGGCCTGGTGCCCAGTGTAGCGGTGTTCAGAGTGGGGTTTAGAGGGGGACTGGATTGTGAAGCCATGGACCTCATCAGGATTAATCCACTGAAGAGTTCATAGCCTGAGTGGGCTGTTGGCAGCTCAGTTGGAGGAAATAGGTCATAGAGCGTAAACTGAAAGGTGTATCTTGTCTTCTTTTCTCTCTGTCTCTGCTTCCTAGATGTCACAAGGTGAGCATCTGTTCTCTGCCATACCCTTCTGACACAATGGGTCACCTCACCATAGATCCCAAAGCAACCAGGTCAAGCGCCCATGAAACCTCCAAAACCATGAGCCAAATAAATATTTCCTACTTGAAGTTGTTTATGTTAGGTATTTTGTCATAGCAATGCCAAGTTGACTAATATATCTTCTTTCTTGTACTCCTCTTCCTCCTCCTGCTCCTTCCCACTCACTGCTGTGGTCTGAGAGAAGGTGGGAGATAGGTTTGGAGATGTGCAAAAGCTGTCAGAGCATATACAGCCCTGATGATGTGGAAGACCACTGTCTCCCTGCTGAGCAGCTAAAGCAAGGAAGAAATTGCAGCTCCCTGGGTGGGCAGTGGAAGGCCACCTGACCAGAAAGCAGATGTGGTGGCTGTTCCCTCTGACCTACGTGCTCACAACCCATGCATGTGAGCACGTTCTCTGCTCCCTTGCGGCTCATGTGCACCCATGTCTATAGCTATTGATCACCTCCCTCCTGTGTGCCAGGCCCTCCTATGAATGTTAGGATGCAGTGAAGAATGAAGCAACGTATGAAGTGGGTTATGATGCACGGGGATTCTACCCAAAGAGGAGCAGGAGCTTAGACAAACGCTTCCTTCCCCAAGGCCTGGGAAATTGTGGAGGAGGGGAGAAGAGGAAGTCAGAAGGGCTGGGGCCAGCAGCCTTTATTTTTCAGTGTCAGGCCTGAATCTTGGGGAGGGGAGGTAGCAGAACCATCAGGGTCTCCTGAGAGGCCTGTAGGAGGGTTGAGGGAGCGATTGCAGTTCAGCCCCCTAAAAACACTGGGGTCACAGAGGTACCTCAGTGAATCCCCACAGTCCCAGGAATGCACTGGGTGAAAACAGGATTCGATCAACGCTCAGTGCTGTATTCTATGCAGTCTGCTAAAAGGGGACCTCACAACGTCTACACACACAGGGTCATCTGGGGATGGTGACAGTGACTCAGTAGGTTCACCTGCAGCCTGAGAGTCTGAATTTATGGCCAGCAAATGGGAGAGGCTGGGTTATGACTCATATTTTTGAATAACAAGTCTTCAGAGTTTCTTCTGTCTTGTAGTCTATCCAAGTCCTTCTTTCACCTAACCCCATTTTGTCTGACAGGCATCTATTGACTCACAATACCACTACAAGAGCTTCTGGAAATGTGGTGGTGTTGGCCTCATGCTGTTTTACTGCATTACCAATGAAGAGATCCACTTGCTGTGGGTGGAGGAGGGGGCATGGGGCATGTAAGCATGCCCTGGAAATCTAGGGTACAGGTTGCATTTTGGAGGAATCTCTCCCACACGTGGCCCACATGGCATAGGAAACTTGTTGAGTTTTCATTAAAAGATGGAGCCTGTTTGAACTTGTGTCTGTGAGGCAGTCTTGACTGTACAGCAGAGAGCATGGTGGGAGTTTGATCTGTGATATGAGGCCATGGAAAGGACTCAGCTTCCACCTGCTCCTGAGGCAGGCCTCAGGAGAATTGCTCTGAGCCTTTAGTCACCGTGTGAGAAATATGGTTATGTGAAGTCAACCTAAGGAGGGCCGGGAGAGAGAGAGGAAGAGGGAGAGAGAAATAACTGTTCCCATACATAGCTGTGTGCACCTTCCCAGCCCAACCCTAAACATGAGTAGAAAGTCTCTTAAGACAAGCTCAGCTCTCTGGCCCAGTCTCACTCACTGTAACTGTGATAAAAACCTCACACGAGAAGCATCTAGCTGAGCCCACTTAACTCCCAGATTTATTTACAAAATAAGTGGCTTATTCTGACACCATTTCAAGTTGGTTTTTAGCACAGTGCCTGATGTTATTATGGTTTGGCACTAAAATGCTCCCTTCAAATCTCATGTATTTGGAAGCGGATTGCATCATGAATTGGTGGATATATCTGCTGATAAGTTTAGTAGCTGTGGATTTTGTTGGGAGGGAGGTCTTACTGGAGGTCTTTTCCCAGTAGATGGAGTCCTCACTGTTTGTAGTCAGGGGTATGAGCTGAAAGGGTGCATTTTTGTCTCTGTCTTCTCCTCTGTTTCTCTGCTTCTAGACTGTCATGGGAAGAGCAGATGGTGTCTGCCTGGCCCTTCCACCATGATGCTTCCACCTTGGAACCAGTCAACCATGGACAGAACCCACTGAAACCGTGAGCCAGAATAAACATCTCCTTTAGTTTTCAGCCAACAGGTATTTTATCCTAAGAGTGGAAGAGTGATTAAGACAGATAACCCTAAAAGTCCAAATAAAAATTAATCAGATTGAGAACTTGCTTGTAAAAATTTTCATACTTGGTCAAGATTTAAGTTAAGATGAAAATAGTTGGATTTCTTGATGATGGCCATTCCTTGTGGAAGAAAATGAATTATCAGTGTTGCTTTAAAATGTGTTTTTCTTTTTCTTTTGGTACCGGGGATCAAACTCACAACCTTGTGCTTGCCAGGCTGGCGCTTGTGCCACTGAGCTACACCCCCAGTTAAAATGTGTTTTTCTAATAGGAATGTAAACATTATGTACCAAAAAAAGGGGAGAAGGAGATAAATATATGAGTGGGAGGTCAAGAAAGAGGATGAAAATGAATTAAGATTTATTATGTACATGTTCCAACTTCCTACAAGGACTGTCAACATTATTTACTATAAACATGTACTAATGAAACTAAATGCATTGCTGTTAGAATTTTCTAGTACATGGAGTCTTCTTTGTCTGAAGTCAGTGTGCAAACTTAGCATCCCCCCATCTCCCTCCTCAGTCTTCATCCCCTTCCAAGGAAGAGGCTGTGTTCTATAATGCCAGATGACACATGCTGATAAACAAACAGACACCCATTAAAATGAATGACTGTCAAAAATTTTCCATGCTTATTTGTTATTAACGACTGAGAATGTGAAGGTGCAATTCAAATAGTTTATTATTGTTGTAGGTTTGTAGCAATATATTACAGTTTACGCCTTGGCTTGGAAGTTGATTACAAGTTTTATGAGACTGAATGCCTGTTATTGGCAATCCTGATGTTTTCTTTTTCTCTGTAACGTGTCACAGGCAATTGATTTATATGCAGTAAATGATTTTTTAGATTATAACATTTCAATAAAAAAATTAAAGAAGAAAGTATAGGGGAGGAGGTGGAAAGGGGATAATGGAGGCTACGTCAGTCACCATGCAGGATGGATGTTAAAGTGTATTAATAGTCCACATGTATCCGATGGAATTCATTCAGAGAACACTTTATATTCTTTGTGACACAAAAAACAGCAAGTCATCAGAGACTTTTTATAAACACAGGTGGTGCTTATTAACTGAGAAATAAAAATTTTACACTCCTGATGATTAGCCTAGGCAAGTTTTCATGTGTTCCTGCTCTTTTGGGAGATGGTTTTTATTTTCCTTCCTATTTTTCCCTCTCAATTCTGATTACTTTCATTCTATATGAACAGCTTGAGTTAGTGGTGCAGTGATACCTAAAATATCTCTGATGGATTTGGAGGGGGGGAAGATACTGGCAACATATTTTACAACGATCATCGTAATGCAACACACCATGCTACAAGGCTTAAGAAACATGGCCACGTAGTTACACTGCAGCTAAGGAGAAACTTCATGTGTGAACAGAGAATCAGAGTTTCTGTCTACAAATAATTGGCTAAAAAGGACTGATTCAATTGCCTTGTTTTATCTGTTCTTGTCATACATTGCTTGGATGATTTTTAAAAATATTGCTTGAGTCAATTCATTGTGATTGTGTCAGTATACAACCCCCACCAACCAGCAACAACCAAATTAAGAGGATTCTATCCATGCAGTGAAAATTTACAGAAACAAAAAGCTTATCAAAATGAGGGAGAGTGTGGATGGTTTTGTTATAGTATACACACCCTTGAAGAAGCAAAAGATGGCAGAAATAATTTTTGACAAAGGAGGCAACAGATCTTAGAAATTTCTAGAAGGAAAAACTGGCAGTGTAAGGAGCCACGAATTTAAACCTCACAGCACAGCAAAGTTGAGAAGCATCTGTGATCATTTGAAGCCAGTTACCCAGATGGTGGCTTGGAGACACTGGAGGACGCTGGAAAGCGTTGGATCAGGAAGAGGCAGAACAGAAATCTGAATTTAAAGCACCTTTGTAGAGATGGTGTGCAGCGCAGTCTTCAGGTGTAGGAATTCTTTCTGAATAAAATTTACTTTTTACAGCTCTTTGCAGCATTTCCATTTCTTTCTGAGTGTGCTGTAAAATACTGTACATGAGCAGATTGATGTGCATGAATATGAACAAGTAAAATACTTCTTTAGTTAAATATTACCTGTCATCTATCTGTCTATCAATCGATCTATCTATCGATCCTCTATCCTATGTCATTTATAAACTACTAAGATGAGGGCATGGAGTGTCATATATAAGTGATGAGATAATACTTAGAGAAAAATAGATTATATAAAAGGTAAGTGTGTGAATTGATGCGGGAACTGAGAGTAGGGATAATTGAGAAGCAGAGCCTAGACTGTTGGTCCTGGCTATTGGAGGGCGTCTCCCAAAGTGAGGTGCATCAGAGTAAGGTGAGAGTAAAGGACTCTCTGTACACTGTGAAGAGTTTAGCAACAGACACCATAGAACGGTGTCCGGAAATTGGTCAGTGCCTGTACTCCCTCAGTGGGAGGCTCCCAACTCAGTGTAGAACATTCCAAATTGGATGGGATCTCTGTAAACTTTTACCTCTGGATTTTGGATCAGCACTGCTACTATCGGAACCTGGGTCCACCTGCCTGGGGAGCTGCTGAGACTTTTTAATCACTGTGGTGAGCCTTTCTTGGCTGACATTGAATGAATGACAAACTAGAGGAGGGTAGGGGAAGAATAAGAACTGGCTGCTGATGGAGGCTTGAGCCTTTTTGTTTTCAGTTTATTGTCAACTATCTATGGACTTAAATAATTATTATGAAGAGTCATTCATTATTATGAATGTTAAGAAAATGTCATTTGAAGTTTGAGATTTAGACTCAAGATTGAGATGAAAAGTCCCAGAGAGGGCAAAGCCACAGAAGAGGAGAAACTCCAAATCTGTGTAACAAATCTGGATAACCCCAGCACAATGCATTTGGGGGATAGACTTCAAGCAGCCCAAAAGAGCTAAGAGAATGAAACTGAAGTTTCATAATTTATGTTTGAATGGTGCCAGTTTACCACCTGATCGAAGGTTTACTTCACAGAGATGAACAGAATTCATAGTTTCTACAATAAGGCATCCCAGCATTCAGAATATAATCTTTAAACTACCAAACACATGAAGAAAAATTTAAAAATGTAATTCCCACTTAAGGAAGAAAGAAATCAAATGGAGTGTGAGGTCCAAATGATTCAGATGTTGGTATTAGCAAACAAAGTTTTTAAAAATAGTTATTAAGAATTACTGCTCAAGGGTATAGAGGAAAATATACTTGAATGAAGGTACAAGAAACCTCAGTAGAGAATCTTGAACTATTAAAAAAACCAAAAAGAATTATATAATTAACAAGTACAATATTTAAAATGTCAAAAATTGCTACACATCCTTGACAACATACTGGACATGATCGGACAAAGTAATTAACCTTAAAATTATGCAATCTATAGGACAAATAGATTATAATTTCAACCGAAACTGTCCTAAAAATCACATTAAACTATGGAAAACATCAAACCATCTAAGTATAGTTCTGAATTCCAGAAAGAAAAGAGAAAAATGGAAAGAAAAGATCTTTGAAGTAGAACCAATATATTAATGAAATATATAAACCAATCAAAGAAAGACCTTTCACATATATAGGTACAACATTTGGTGTAATCATTGATTTTTTTCATCAATAAATCTGGAGACAAGGGAGAAATAGAGTAACTTCTTTAAAGTTCTGAAATAAAAACAAAACAAAAAACCCCCTGTCAACTCCAAATTCTATATTCATTGAAAATATTTCTTTAAAATGAAGGCAAAATAAAAGCATTTTCAAATAAAAAACAATCAAGAGAATTTGTCAACAGCAGACCTGCACGGGAAACACTAATGAAGTTCTTCTGACTGAAAGTAAACAACACCAGATGGAAATTTATATTTTTCAGGAAAGAATGAAAAACATTAGAGATGGTAAATATCCAGGTAAATATAAAAGAATTTTTCCTTTCTTATTTTCTTTCAAAGTACACATGCCTATTTAAAGCAATAATTATACAATTTTCTTGTGAACAGTATATACTCCATGTAGATGTAATACACATGTCAACAATAGCATAAAGGAAAGACAGAAGTACAGCATTGATTACAAAAATACTAAAAAATTAAGAGTGCATATTGTAGTCCCTATAACATCCACTTAAAATATGCAAAGCAGTAAAGCTGAAAAGCTGACATATAAATTAAAATGGAACCTAAAAAAAACAAAGAATTTAAAATAAGGCAAGGAAAGAGAAAATGCAGGTCAAAAACCAAAAAGGACAGATAGCAAATAAATAATAAATGATATCTTGGCCTAATTTCAAGCATATTATCAGTGCATTAAATATTAGTAGACTAAATACATTGATTAAAGGGCAGAGATGATCAGAATGAATAATAAACTAGACCCAATGATGCATTATTTACAAAAATGTTCTTTAAGTCTAAAGACATAATTATACCAAAAGAAATGGATAGAAAAAATTCCAAATAGTACAAATAGTAACCACAGGAAGAGTGGGGAAGACTGACTCTCAAATAAAACAGATCTCAAGACAAAGAACATTATCAGAGATAAAGACACGTTATAATGGTAAAGTATTTGTCAGGAAGAGGTAACAGTCATTAATATGTGTAAAGCTAATAGCTATTTCAAAATGACTTAAAATAGAATTAAAATTAGTCAAGTCCATAAAATCTTGAGACTGTAACTTGTCTTTATTAACATGCAATCAATAAAATAACTAGATATAAAAATTAATAAATCCATAAGGTAGTAGTATGATCTTATCAATAATCTTGACCTAGCTGATTTTTACAGAATACATGAAAAATCTGGAATTCATATTTTCAAGCATATACAGGTCACAGAACACAGATTATAAATTGAGGGGTCTGGGGGCCTTATGGTCTCGTGATGTTGTGATGATCAGGACAAGATCCTCATTAGTTTAAGATCACCAATACCTGAGTCATCTGATAATCCTCCTACCATTTTCCTTGATGTAAATGTGATTAATAAACACCAAAGTTCTGGCTACTTCATGGCCTTTTGTTCTCTATGAACAACTGGTCAACCTAGATCCTGCTGAACTGCCAGTTCTCTTGCTTTTTCTTTTTGCCATGCTATATGACATGGCGGGAGACTGGAGCCCACTGCAGTGGTCACTGATAACACAGTACGATTAACATTATAACATAAAATTCAGCGTATGCTGTATGTATAAATTTCAAAAGTTTATATTAATTGACATTATATAATTCTCCAGTGTGTTCTCTAATTACAATGAAATTACATTAAAATAAAAAAAAATTTATAGGGGTGCTAAATATTTGTAAGTTAATAAATACACTTATAACTAATCCAGAGGTCAAAGAAGAAATCACAAAGGCATGAGAAAACATTTTTAACTCCATAATCATGAAAGTGCAATGGAATAACATTTGTTTGATACAGATGAAGCAGGCTTAGAAGGAGATTTATAGATTTGAATGCTCATGTTAAAATTTGTATGAGAATCAAGGAAATAAAGGTACAACTATTTAAATGAGTAACAGACTAGAAAGACTTGTACCTTCTGATTTTAAGTCTTACCATATGTCTCTAATTCTCAAGCGAGCCTGCTATTCGCAGAACAGCTAGACAGATCAATGGAACAGAGCAGGGGCCAGAAGTAGACTTGGGCCTCTGGACAAAGTTTGTACGGGAGTTTCCAGTCCTGTCCTCTTCTTTCAGCTTCTCTGTGAGTCAGAAGCAATATCTGAATGAAAAATTTAAAAGATGAATATAAAAGTGTTAAATGAATTGAACATGAACACACTGAAGTAGATGCTGCTCAAATGTTAACTGAATGGGGCAGATGAAATTGTACAATAACTGTGTTTAAAAAACCCGATTGTTCTGAAATGTGAAATTTTCCTACAGAATCATCTGTAATTCTTTTCTTCCATTGAAAGAAAAGTTTGCAAATTATAGCCAAGAATTCATGATTTAATGTGTAATGAGTATGTCTATTAAAATCTGAAAGCATACACATTTTAAAAATTAAGACCCAACAGACTACTTGGAAAAAACTCTTACATAAAAACAAAAGCAAATCTGTAATTACACATGGCAACAAATGCTGTGACTGTCCGGTCATTTGAGGCCCATCTTGCAATTCAGAGCTTGTGAATGTCCAACCTTGATTTATGCTTTGTAGTGGCAAACACCAAGTAACAGAAAAAAAAATGACTGTAATTGTTTTACGAAATAATTATTTCTAAAAAGCTTTAAAAAGAAATAGCAGCATTCATGTGCTGGATTATTTTGACACACTTTTTTCAAATTTTCAAGTCACAGCTATACTGATAATTCTGAGGATGGAAAATTTTTGAGTTTCTTTTCATAAAAATTATTAAAAATTTGATATCCAAACTTGAAAAAGAAAAATCAAAAAGGAAAATTTCCATTGGACAATTTTTTCCTGAATATTCTAACTGGATGAAAACTCTCTACCATCAAAAGGTGGTCATTTGTTCAGCAGTTAAGTGCAAGAGAACTTGCCATTCAAACTGAGAGCAAACATGGATGTGTAGTATTTTCACTGTCAATGTACGTCATTCTTAAAGTTTTAGCTATTAAAATTAAGAGAAAAAAGGCCAGAAGGGGTAATATGTTTGCTAGTGAAAAAAAAATGACATGATAGTCTATCTAGAGATTGCAAGAGAGCACCTGTAACATTGTCTAAATTAATAAGGTTAGCTGATTGATTACTTAGTGAATGGCTCTTACAACAAGGAGACTGTGAATCTAAAAGATAACACAGCAGTTTACTTTTAACTCCCACAATGGTCCAGAGATGAGACGTCAAGAATTCTGGAACTGTTCTGCCCTAAATGCTGATGTGGAGACCTAGTTCTTCTGTCTTCCTACCTACAATCCTCGAGGATAGGTGATGGCAAACACTTTGCTATGGTCACAAAGTAAGTATTTTAGGCTTTTTAGTGCTCATTCTCTCTGCCATGTACCATCTTCCCTTTATTCTTTCTGTCTTTTTACAACCATTTAAAAATGGAAAGCCATTGTTAGATCATGGGCCATACAAAATCAAGATACTTGTCTCATTTGGTCTACAGACCACAGTTTACTGCCTCTTGTTCTACAGTGTTACTGACGTCTTTGTAGTTGAAGATAATTCATCTGATGTCTGTGTCCCAGAGCAAAAACAGACACTTTACTTTGGAGATGATTTAGAAATTGCAAATTTCACTTTTATAAATAGTCCATTAGCCAAATATAGTGACTGCCTAACTGGTCAAAATAAGAATATTTTCTTTTTTTTAAAAATTTTTTTAAAAATTTTATTTAAAAGGAAAAAGAGAAAAAACAAAACAAAACAAAACAAAGCAGTGTAAGGGTACAATTAATATAGAACTACAAAAAAAACCCACTAAGAAATCACGTTAATAGATTACAATTATCATCCTAGAGACAGTTGCTCAAGTCACAGTATAAGAATATTTTCTTGCATATCATAATTGCATTTAGAAAATACAATGAAAAACTGATTTTTTACAATAACAAAATATCTCTGATAACTTCCTAAGAATTTTTGGAATAGAAATATTTATAGTATGCCTAAAGATAATTTAAAAAATATAGGAAGGAAAGGAAACATTAACCAACTAGAGGAAAGACAAAACTGTTAAAAAAAAAGGCCCCCAGAACATTAAAAAAACCATCAAATTTCCTTAATGGATCAGTTTAGTACAATTTTAACAGAAATTGCAACAAGATTACTCTGCAGGTTTGATAATATAATTTTGAAATGTGCCTGAAAAACTAAGAGAAAACTAATCCCCCTAAAATATTTGGAAATAAATGAAATGAGAGAGAATTTAGTTTTTCAAATAATAAGCCATGGAAACCATCAGTCAGAAGGGGTTCAAAAGAAAGAATATAATTGTGTGATGGTTTATCTTGACTGTCAACTTGATGGTACTGAGAAACTACACACTGGGGAAGCACCTGTCTGGGTGCATCTGTGAGGAGGGTGCTTCCAGAGATGATTGGAAGGTGGGCCAGGACACTCATAGGGGGACACACACACCAAATGTGGGTGGCGCCTTCCAATAAGGTGGGACTGGGCAGAAGGAAGAGGCATCCCCTACCTAGCAAGACTCTCTGGACCTTTCCTTCTCTTCATTTTCCTGCTGCCTAGAGCAGCTTTTCTATGCCATGCTGTTGTTTCATGATGTTTCTGCCCGGACACAAGCCTAAAAAAATAGAATCAGAATAACCATGGACTGAAGCCTCTGAAACCATGAGCCAAAATAAAACTTTCCTCTATAAAGTTAATTTGCTCAGGTATTTTGTCACAGTGATAGAAAACTAACATAGGTCAGAAGAGGGACAATTCATGACTTTTTAAAAGCAGTTTTCAGGTTTTGGGATTTGGGAACTAGAAGGTGCTAGCTCAGTGTTGGGGAACCTTTCAGTGATACAAATAACTCGCTGTGACACACACGCTGTAGGTTCACTGCCACTGCCCTGGCTCAACCACTTTTCAGGAGACTTTAAGCAAGTTATATAATCAGTTGGAGTGCCAACTTTGCCATAAACTAAGCCAGTGTTACACAATTCATAGGGTTTCATTAAGGATTAGAATTTGTTCTTCACCAATTCTCTAAACCTCTGTAAATTCTTTAGAGTGAAGGATTTCATTTAACTGGAATAGTAATGAATCCAGTGTTCCTAATATGCACATCAGCTACGAGGGTGATTGATGCCATTGTGACTGATGATGACAATAACATAGAAGGGGAGAAAGAAGAGAAGGAGAAGGAGGAGAACTGATAAATGGACGTGACTGTCTTTAACATACAGTGGAACTTCACACAGTAGTTTAAGAAATGATTGTCAGTTTGGGTAAAGAAATTTGCTCTGAATTTTTAGTTCTATTTCTACCAGATTACTGAAAAAGTTACTTGATATATCTGTGTCTATACTTTGTCCTTGTCAAAATTGAGACAGTGACATTTAACTTTCATGAGGATTATGATGAAAACGAGGATGATAATAATACTTTATTGGTCCCTTACACTGTTTCAGGCACAAAGTGTTTATTGGACATTAAACCATTTGATTCTTCACCCAGAGTCTAAAAAGTAGGTATCATCATCATTGTGGGTATTGTTGGGGACTACTAGCCAGCAGCTCTGAACAGGATTTACAATTTATTAATTGGGTTTCTATGTTTATCTGTGAGTCTGTCCTAGGCCTCAGCCCCTTACCTGGTGATGGGAGCTGATTCATAGTAAGTGAACCTCTATGAATCACTGGTCCTGGCTGAGGTCTGTCGGGGCCTGTGAGGCCAGAGATACCTCAAAGGGCAAGATAGGGTCACAGCTGAAGACACCTTGGCTCCAACCTAATTAAGTAAATAGAGACTGCAGCTGCAGGCATCTCACACCTGCAGTCTCAATCCTACCATAAATGTTATCTTGCAGATAAGATGGGTCTCCTAAATTGGCTTATCTCACTCACTACTTGGGAAAGTCTTTGAAGTGACCGGGAAGGCCTGCTCATTTTCTATGTTTTCCTCAGTTTCTCTGCCTTTTGTCTTAGTCCTAATAAAAGTGGGCTGGGTCACCAGCTCAACTAAAGGGCTCCTGGAGCCCTAAAAATCATACACTTTGTCTTTTTTTATTTAACCTCCACCATGCACTTGTTTGGAACACTTGTTCGGAAAATCGGGGATCTAGGTCAGGACCCATAGGTATAATTTGCATTTTAGAGATGAGGAAACAGAGGTAAATTTTTATTTTTGCCCAAAGTCACTGGCAGTTTTGGCATCAGGCTCAGAACTGGGGTAGCACTTTATAGCTAGGTAGGGTAATACTTGAATAAATATCCAGCAGAGGATTTTTACTTGGTAGAGGAAATAAATGACAACATAGGTAATGAATAATAAATAATAAATGGATGCATATGGATTAGAATAGCTGAGTAGGAATTTGGTTCTTTCATGACAGATGCAGTAAATACAGACTGTACATTGTGATCAAACTGTGTTGTATTGCATAGTCTTTTGTCAAAGAAAAGAAAGTTTAAAGCATTAGTGAGTTCTTGAGGTTAAAGACCATGTTTGGTTTGCAAAACTCTAAGGACAACGCTTGTCATCAGATAAATTTTCAGTAAGTGGGTCTATCAATGTGGTTCATCGTGTGACCAAAGGTCTAGATCAGTGCCAACCACTCAATATATATTTATCTATCGAATGAATGTTTTAGCATTTTTTCAAATTTCACAGTGTTTGAAGTCCCTGAATTCCCCCAGGGTTATGATTATAAGGCAATGAAAGATATTCACTCTGAAAAATTTTGTCCTAAATCTATGTTCGTCTATGACACAGATTTCCTACTTAGATTTGGTGTAGAGCTACTGGGTTTGTAAGGGATTAGAGCTGTCTGCAATAGAGGAGGTGAAACCTTAATTCTCTTTGAATCAAAAGCATGGCTTGAATATTTAGGAATAGTGGCTGATTATTTCTCAAAAAGCTGGCTTATATGTTTTATTTTAGATAAGCACTATAACCAGTTTCACAAATCTAGTGAAATATTTTAGCAAAAATGAATTATTTCAAAAGGAGCATATATTTTATTGTGATATTTCCAGGATGACTGTTAACAATTGTGAATCAGAAATGTTTAACTAGAGACAATGAAGATAGAATGCTGTTTTATAAGGGTCTTATGTATTTACAAATGCTTAATCTTTGCTGCAGATTTTGGCTAGAAATCTCTATGATTATAGTAAAATGTTTCAGAAAGAACATTATTGGGGTAGACTAAATGACTTGCTGGATGAAAATAAACCCACTACAAGTTAGAAATTGTGGAGCATATCTGTAATTCCAGCATTCTTTAAGGCTGAAGCAAGAGAATCACAACTTTGAGCACAGCCTGGGCCATTTAGCAAACTCTTATCTTAAAATATATAATAAAGGAGAGCTGGGGATGTAGTTCAGTGCAAAGGCCCCAGCGTTCTATCACCAGTACCAAAAACAAAAGCAAAACCCCCACCACTGAGAGAAGAGATGTGTTTAAGAATTGTGCTTTACTACAAGTGTTCTGTCCTCTAGTGCAGACAGTGCATATAACTGGGATTTTGATTTCCAGAACATTGTTGTGCTGCTTTAGATTTCTTTATCTATAGTTATAGGGAAATGGGGTATCCATGAAAAGTGAGGGAGGACATACTTTATCATCTCTCGGAGAGATGGATCCTTAAAAATCATAGAAATAATAGTACATGCATGTGTGTGTGTGTGTGTGTGTGTGTGTGTGTGTGTGTGTGTGAGAGAGAGAGAGAGAGAGAGAGAGAGAAAGAGAGAGAGAGAGAGAAACAGTTTTCCTCTTTCTATGTAAGCCTCCAGTAGCGTCCTCAAATATCTGTGTGAGACCTCAATTTATTGAAGCTACTGGAGACAAGCGACGAGATGGTGAGACTGTTAATAATTATGATGTGCAGTTTTACTGGGGTCGTGGGCTTGGTGAATTTCTTTCCAAAGGAAGAAGGCAAGGACAGGAGAAGGGTGAGTACAGCCAATCCAGCCCCTCATTTTCCAGCTAACTGGGAGCTGTTTGTGACAAATGTCTCTCTCTCCATCAAGGGCATTTCTTCCATTTAACAAGCGGGCAGGAAGAAGACATTGCCCAAGTACAGGATTTGGTTTGCAGTGAGCTACAAATCACATTCCATTTATCAGATCCTACAAATGACAGGATATCATCGAATCCCTGGAGAGCCATATTCATTAAAAAGAAATCTTAAGTAATTACAACAATTAATTGACTTGAAACAGTTTCTGGTGGATAAGGTTTACATAATTCATTTGCCAGACAAAACAAGCCTGATGGAATCTGGGAACACGTTATTTAGGAGTACCCCTCTGTGTGACAAGGTACCTTCATGAAACATGTTTATTAATTGGGGTGATATTTTTTCCTTCAAAAAATAATTTGTAAAGTGAGAAATGGAAAACCGACAAGATCTTACAGACTATTTTGAGTCCACACAATTGTTCTGCAGAACCTCTTTATTTTCCAATAATACTAAAACTGATGAATGAAAATGAAAATGGATTCTGTTAATTGAGATCCCTCTGAGTTTGTGTTTTGGAGGAGAATTAGGTGGCCCCGAGCAAAATCCCCCCCTAATTAATCGATTATTTAGGACAAAATCAAGATCCTGTCCAAGAACCTTTATCCCTCAACTAATGTGCATGAAGAATTACTCTTGTCAAATTAGTATTTTGTCAACATTATCAGCCATTTTCCGTAAACATTTTTTATCTCTATCGTTTCTAAGAGAGAGGGCTTGTGATTAAATTTGGAGCAGGATATCAATGGAGAGCTATAACAAGTGATTTCATTTATGGGCTGTGAAGGACAATTTTTTGCTCACTTTGTATAACAAAACAGGACCACAGTACCAAGCTTTTGCTAAGTCAGCACCCATGGAGAAGTGACTTAGAAAAGCCAACACAGCAGGGGACCATCTTTTAGTAGAGTTCCCATGTACCTTATTGGCTGGCAGGAGAAGGATAATGATAACTCAGGAAAACAAAAATCACATAAATCATATGTTATAGAAGATTTGATTTTGCTGTATCTTCTGTATCTTTTTTTTTTTGAGTCATGCTTTATCATATTTGTGGATTTTCTTTCATTCTTTAGGCTTTTCTTATTTTTAAAATTAAATTTTTTTAGCTGATAAAAACTTATGCACATTGTTGGGATAATGTGATGTTTCAATACACAAACACATTGTGTAATATTTAAGTCAAGTCAATCTTCTCCATCCCTTCAAGCATTTCTCACTTTTTTTGGTGGGAACTTTCAAAATCCTTCTTTTAGCTCTCTGAAGTGCAGAGCACATTAATATTATGTCCATATTGAGTGTTATTAAGTCACCTTGGTTTTAGAAGTCACAGAGGCAGCCTTGTTTAAAAGACCAAAGTTGTGAGAGACACATATGGCTGTGAGGGATAGGATCAAGTTTGATTCTCCCTAAAAAAGTCCAAAACTGGCTGCCTCTGTGTATTCTGGGAAGCTGGCTGTACGTATAAACTCAGAGATGGGGGTAGACACACAGAATCACTTGGGGTGGGGCTGGAGCATCTGATGCTTTGACAAACACCCCCAAACTATGACCATCAGTTAGATTCAGACTCGTTGAAGACCCCGCAGAGTGAATTTAAGTTTATTGGTGCATTTGGAGTTTATTCCATGTCCCCTCTCCATCCCCCTCATCTTCCCTTGTGGCACTCATTGGTTATCATATTTTCTGGAATCTAGATTTTCTGTGAAAAGTTGCAGAGTTCTGGGTTTTATCCATCTAACAAGTTTTACTAATCACTGAAAGCTGGAGCTATAAAATGACTAATGTTTCCCCAAATATGTATTTTCTTGAATTTCTTCCTGGCTATACAGATTTGCAGTGTTCATTCTATTTTTCAAGTCTATAATTGCCACCTGGCTTAAAAAAAATAACTTCTCTTTGTTGAGGTTTTCCAATGGTTGATTTGTTTTAAGAAGATCTATAATGGATTGTTGAAGTGGTTTTATGATGGTTGATCTCTAATTCTTGGAAATCTTTCCAACATGAAAGGTGTCAGACATTGTCATGTGTTGGTTGTTTTACCTGGCTTGTGATTTTCTTGGAATGACAGGTAATCTTCCTTGGTATTCTGGACCTTTTGGCCATATGGCAAGTGACTCTGGGTTTCATTTAAATGTTTTCCTTTATTTGTTTATTTTATTTAACTGTCTTCCCTTCCCTCCTCCATTTCATTTTATCAGTCCTGGTGATTGAACCCTGAGCCTTCTCACTGTGGTACATTCCCCTTTCCTCTCCCCCTGCGTTTTAATTTTATCTTTTTGAGACAGTGTCTCACTAAGTTGCCCAGGCAGAGCTCAAACTCATATATGTGCCTTTGGCCTCCACCCAGAGTGTGGGGTTACAGATACGCACCACCACACCCAGCTTAAACCTTTTATTTCATCAGGCAGTCATTCCATACAGGTTCGTTCCCAACACTTTGCCTCATTTTCAGGGCTGTGGTTTCTGAGCCTTTGCATCATTGTTTGTTTGGGTATATGGTGCCAGTAAGGAGCTCAATGGCGCCTCCTGTGGGCTTGCTGAGGGGCTTCACTAGCTGAGCCTCCTGCACTGTCTACTTTGGAAAGGGACCAGGAGTTTTCAGGAGAGTAAGGAGGTAAGCTTCTCTGATTAGGCTCCTATTGCAAGGCAGCTCTGATATTTCTTGGTGGAGCAGAGGAGTCTCCAGCCCTCTGGACTGCAAAAGTATCTCTTCCAGGAGCTTACCCTTGGCTGGTCTTCAGGACACAGCAATTCATTCCCTTTGGGATGGTGGGTGGTGGCTGTCTGCCTCTAGTTGTTGGATCAACTTCTGTTCATTCCAGCACAGTGGGGTTGCAGCCTGACTGTCTTCTGCTGCTCAACTGGAGGTGGGAAATGCTGAGCCTGGGATATTTTGTTATGTTGAGTGAGATTTTAGATGCCCTGCCCCTGTGATGGTGCTCCAGTTTGG
Source organism: Cavia porcellus (assembly GCF_034190915.1). Classification (NCBI taxonomy): domain Eukaryota; kingdom Metazoa; phylum Chordata; class Mammalia; order Rodentia; family Caviidae; genus Cavia; species Cavia porcellus. The sequence continues at coordinate 13,603,190 of NW_026947496.1, forward strand.
GGAATCCAAACCCCACTGGTTTCTACCGGTAGTGGATTGGTAACTGGTGGTCAATCCAGTGGAACTAAATCCGCGTGGTGCTGACTGTGGATGGCCCACCTGAGGACAGTTGCCAGCATAAAAAGGAGACTTGGAGAGGAAGAAGTAGCATTATTGGTTCTTCTAAGCATTGTTGTTTGGTGCTGTTGGTTCTCCTGTTGCTGTGGGTTCTCCTGGAGGAGTTAGTTGAGCTTCTTTCTTGATATGAACTTGGCTGTTCTTAGCATCAGAGGAGCTCAAGACCTTGGCTGTGGTTCACTTTGTGGGAGCTCTGGTCTTTGATTTACCACTTTCTGGCTCCAGAGGGGAAGATGTGTGCTGTTCAGTCTCCAGAAGTTTGTCATGATGGCTTCTGGATATGAACGTGGCTATTCTCATTGTTGGAGGAGCTCAAGCCCTCATTGTCGCTCAGGATGGCTGTGGTACATTTCAGGAGAGTTCTGGTTTTTGAGTGTTGCTTCTTGGCTCCAGTGCAGAACCCTCAGCCTGCTGGCACAGCTCCATCACACCCCTGGCATAGACTTTCTAGCTTCCATATTGACCTCAGGGCTTTCCTGTGAAACAGACTTGCTTGAGTCATTGTTGTAGGCTCTAGGCCTCCAGCCGGACTTCTGGGAGGCATTGTCATGGGCTGTCAGTTTTCAGCTGAACTCATGCAGGATATTGTCATGGGGTCTAGGCCTTTGGCCAGATTCTCTAGCTCTCTAGTATGTGGACAGATTTCATGTACTTTCTTTGTGTTTGACTCCTTGGATGACCTTTATAAATAGTACTATAAATTGTGTGCCCTGTGTATGTTTTCCTTGAAAACTCTGACTACAACACCACCTTTGAAAAACTCCTGCAGTAGGAAGGAATAAAAGAGTTGGGAATGTGCTGGGTGTGGAGGTTCAATTCTCAGGTAAACACTGGTTAGGTGATTTATAGTAATAGAGCTCAGCGATCTGGGAATAAGACAGAGGTGGTGGAATTGTAGTCACCTGAAATCAGAATGGGAAAGATGTGGAGAGCTAAAGGTCAAGGGATAGAAAAGAAAGATTATTGGTCATTGTAAGGACAGCAGAAGAGCTGAGAAGGGCCAGCTGATGTAGAATGGCCAGTGAGGTTGATGATTGGAACTGCACTCAAAGTGAAGAAACTGCTCAGAGATGGTGAGGATGCGGAGAGGGTTCTATTTGGAATGATTCCCAGTTTTTGTGGTCTGAGAGAGCCAGAGAATGCAGTGGGCAGCATTGGAGCCATCTGGGGAGCAGTGCTTTGCCTTGGGCAGTGCTTGTCAAATACAAATGAGTGTCAGAGTCACTGGGATCATGGAAACCTCACCCCAGAGGCTCCTAGTTCACTAGGTCCACAAGGAGCCTGTGAATTTGCTCTTCTATCTAGCTTCTAGGTGATGGGCATCCTGTGGTCCTGGGAAAACAGCCTGAAAAACAATGACCCAGGAAACCACAGGCTTCCACTAGATCAACAGGCTTGCAAAAGAGGACAAAGCAAACTTGATTCTCACAGAAGATTCTAGAAAGGAAGGTTGATGAGGCTGAGGGAGGGGTGATTGGAAGCCTGGCGTCACGCTGCACTGCACCTGGTGTGCATTCAGGCCTCCCCACACAGCAGGGTGCACTGGAGAGATTCCAGCTTGTCCCCAAGAGCCGTGAAAGTGAGCATGGACAGTTCACATGTATCCAGCACTAGTGATTTAAAATTGGATCCTCTCCATGCATATTTAACTTGGCTGATGCCAAAGAAAGAGGAGCAGCGCATTTCACTGCATCTGAAAGGGCTTTTGATTCTGAGCCAGTGTGGAGTATACTTGGCTCCCTCACAAAAGCTGAAGAGCTTCCAGCCAAGGCCTTCAGCAAAACCTGGTGGTGTGAGGACTTTATTCTTTTTAAAAAAACTTTCCAGGGACTTCCTATTGCAACATTTCCTATTGTAATCCTATTCCCCCATGTTTGTGGGACTCTACAGCCTCAGATCACCTCCACTTCAAGTCAAAAATAGTTTTAAAAAGTTGAATATGTACAGACTTTTTCCTTGTTATTCTCTAAATAATATGGTTATTAACGGCTAATTTCTTAGTATTTGTATTAGGCATTATATCAGGTATCATGTCACACTAGTTATGGTAAGTAATCTAAAGATGATTTAAAGTATGTGAGAGGATATGTGTAAGCTACATGAAAATACTTTGCTTTTTTTTTTTTGCTACTGGGGATCAAACTCACAACCTTGCAATTGCCAGTCAGGCACTTAGGCCGCTGAGCTAAATCCCCAACCATATTTTGTCATTTTTGTATAAGGGACAGGAGCACCCACAATCTGGGGGTTCCTAGAACCAGTGCCCCACCAAAGGACGGCCAAATTAGGAACAGGCTCTTCACAGCTTGGCTTGAGGTCATCTCTTCTTTCTTTTCTGGACTCAAGTTACAAAGGACGTGTCCTACGTGTCCTGCTCTAGTACCAAGACCTTCACACATTTTGTGAGTTTTTTTGGAACACGTTTCCTCTTGTATTGTTTACCTAGCTTCTAGGGATTCTTCTAATATTGAGTTAAGTATTTGTTTTGGGAAAGAAACTTTCTTAAACCATTCTTACTAGAACATCTGCCTCCTGCTTTTTGCAATACATCTCACAGCTGGAATTCCATGTTCAGTGTTCATTTCTGCTTTGTTCTGGTAATTCTAGAAAGCAGAGGGGTGACCAACTTGTGTTGGTTTTGTGGGTTTCTCCCATGTGTACAACTTCAAATTCAGTGTTCTGGTCACTCCGCAGCCCCAGGCAGACCAGGGTAGTTGGTCATTCTAGCCTTGCTCGCTCCATACCCGCAGACCTAAAACAAGACTGGCACATACATTGTGCTCAGAATATTTACATTAGGCAGAACTGAGGAGTATAGAAAGCTGACAGAAGACAAATTGTCCCTTATTCCAACATCCTCTGACCCCAAAAGATATTGCTTGAGATAGGAGAAAAAAGATGGCTAAGAGCCATTATTCAAAATGATTCTGGTTTCAACCTTCCAGTTTGAAAGTCAGTAAGTAGATTTCAGGAAAATGACAACGTGTAAACCCTTCTGCTGGGCAAGAAACTGTCTCTGGTCATTCATTCAACAAACACTATGTTTTAAGACTCATTTTCAAAACACTCCCACTTCCCCACAAGCTCACGAGTAAGACATATTCACTTTCTTGGAATATTCTGGTATGCGATTACCTACATCTCTGGCAGCTATGAATCTGAATGGGAGTGGGGGATGGTGTGAGATCTGGGGATGAAGGGAATGGGCGCCAGGATTCCTGTGTCGTCCTGGGTTATGCTGTGATGATATTCTGCTTCCACCCTGATGTCCCATTTTCTCCAGACTCCCAGGGACATAAATGTCTTTCAAAGTAAATGCATGATCTGTGTCCATGAAGAAATGAAGTGCATTACAGGAACAAAATGTCCCGAGTCAAGCTCCAGTAAACAAACTTGGTAATTCTTCTGGAAAGCTCTTTGTAATTTTAAACAGACTCTTGAGTGCTTGAAACTGTTTGGGAGTGTTTATTAACCCAACATGTTTCAGAGTCAGCATCAAGGACTGCAGCCTCCCAAACAAGAAAATTAGAAAGCATGTCTCGTTCCCACAGCGATAGAAGAAGGGCAAAGGCTATTAGGACAGCTCATCTCTTACAATATTGAAAACACCCTGACAGGCTTGTCCAGGTCCACAGAAGAGCCCAGTGGAGCTGGGGAGGGAACAGCACTACAGCGGCAGCGGCAGGCAGGTGTGTGGTCAGCTTGCTCCTGGTATGAAGGCAGAGATCAAAGTGAGGAAAGAGGAAACTGACATGCTTCTTCTCAGACCCATGCATGATTCCTGCTCTGAAGTACGTCTTGATTTCAGAGTTTGAGGGAAATGTTCAAGAAAATGAGGGGGTGAGATTCTGGAGAGGAAATGGGGAAGGTACCCAGGAGTTCTCACCTGCAGAGAACTAATTCTTTTTGTGAGGAAAGAATAGCAATTTCCCTTGTTGTTCTTGGGTCAAGCAGCAGTGGTAGAGGGAACTAGAATAATCCTCCAAGCGTTCTTGACCTTGAGAGTCTCCCCAAAGATAGGTATTTCTATCACAAGATGAACCTGTGCACAGACAGTACAATAGATTACCCCAATCCATTTTCTGGTACTATTTTGGTGGTTATATTACAGATTAAGCTAAAAGTTTAGTTGCTTACAATACTCACCATTTTATTATGGGTCAGGCATCTGGGCAAGGTTCTGTTGGATGGTTCTTCTGTCCCTCAAGGTATTGACTGTAGTTATTTAGGGGTCAATTCAGTTAGCAGGTAGTTTTATCTGGTTTGGAGGAGCCAAGATAGCTTCCTTCACAGGTCTGGTCCCATGGAGGGAGAGGTGACTGAATAATGATCCCTAAAGGCACCAGAACTTTAGAATGTTAACTTAAACGGCAAAAGGGACTTCACAGGTGGGATTTAGTTACGGATTTAAAATGGGGAGATGTTCTTAAATTACCTAGGTGGGCCCTAAAGGTAATCAGAACTGTATTTCTAAGAGAGACAGAGTGAGATTTAAGTGCAGAGAAGGAAGTGCCATGGGAGGACTGGGAAAAGATGCTCCAGGGTTGACTTGGAAGATGGTGGAAGAGGAAGAACCAAGGAACACGTGATATGCTGGTCTTACTTGGAAAAGGCACAGAACAGATTCTCTACTGGAACCTCCAGAGGGAGTGAGGCTGTGCTGACATCTTGGACTTCTGACCTCCAGAACTCTAAGAAAACAAATGTTTTTTTCTTTTTAAGCCAACAAGTATGTGGTAATTTGTACAGCAGCCACAGGAAACTAATATGGTAGAGGTGATCAGAAGACCAGACTGAAGTGAGACTTTGTAGTGGAGTTTCTGTGTGGCTCTGCAGGGTGGAGCTGGTCTTGTATTCTTTTTATGGCAACTTAAGGCTCCTAGAGAATGTTCCAGAAGAAAAGGAAGAAACTTCCAATTTGTCAAAGACTGTGAACAGCAACCACACAGCCTGCCTAGATTCAATGGATGGTAGTGAGAGACCCTACCTCTGCCTAGGAGAGGTGTCAAAGACTTTGTGGCCATCTGCTTACTTCAGGAAAGGATATTCTGAACGCACATGCCCTTCTTCCTATGTGTCAGGTCACATTTGTGTGCTTATTCCATCTATTGACTATCAACATCCTGGTTCTCTGATGGGCAGAATCATTTACTGGTTTGACAGAGGGAACAGAGTGCTATAGATTCTTCTGTATTCCTAATGGAATAGTAAATCAGATTGCCATAAGTCATTCTAAAAAAGTGCAAAAAAATCAGTGAGCTTTACACAGGACACCCATTCATTCATTTTCTTGTAGTCTTTCTGCTGAATTTGCTGGAAGATAGACACTATATTGGCAACTGTGACCACTAATATAGAAGGCTCTGTGGCAAAACTGACAAATGCTCATTGAAAAACTGATTGAAAAATAGAGGAGGTTAGATTTCTCTCTTCTTTAGTCTGACAGACTGGTAGACAGACTGGTAGACTGGACCACAGTTACTCAGGAAAGATCACTGTCACTTCCTCTTCCAGCCCAGTTGAGGAAGGGTAATATTCAGAGTCACTCACGCACTTCCCCAGCATTATTTCCTGTGATCCTCATAACATCCTCTCTCTGAGCTTATTGTTTCTAATAATAGGAAACTAAGCCAGAGAAAAGTCCCTGTGCAAATTAAATGATCCAGCCACAACTGTGGGTCAGCCTTTCTCCTTTTACAGCTGAGAGGTTTCTTGGGGATAGGCACGTGATGAAAGGACAGAGGCAGGTCTTCCACAGATCTGTTATGCCATTCTTTCCTCATTGCAAAAGCATGCTGATTCCACACAACTGGCTAACTTGACGAATGTTTAAGTCTTTAGACATCTGGAATTAAAATGGATCCGAGATGGGGTCATTGCATCAGCAACATGCAGTGTACGCTGGCTATTGTCTTGAAGCTCTTTAGATAATGCTTTTGTATTTGGTACTACAGTGAGGGAATAACACAGTCAGGGAAGAAAACTCAGTAGATTCACCGTATTGGGAGGTTACAGCTGTTCCAAAGTATAAGTCCAGGTGTGCACAGAAGCCCATGAAAAGTGCTACAATGAGCCAATTAGCCCCTCTTTGTGTGATCTCCAGGCTTTTAGGAAATTATAACAACGTAATTTGGTCAAGGTTCTTTAGAGGAACAGAACTAGTGTAATTATAAAAAGAAACATTCGGTTGACTTAGAGGACCAGAGAGTGGATAATTCTCTGATGGCCATCTGCAGGCTAGAGATCAGAGCACCTGGGAGCTGCTCAGTACAAAGAACTGGAAGTCTCAGAACATGAGGATGCAGCCCCACCCTGAGACTGACGTTCTGGATGCTTATGGAGAGTTGCTGGTGGGATACGATGTCTGTGGGTGATGGCAGAAGCAAAAGATATGCTTGTTCAAGAAGAATGGAGTGTGGGCAGGCACTGGATGGCTTCCTGTTTCCCTGATTTTGTTACAATTGAATCTCAGGCCTATTGGACTGTATTTCCTGTATTCAGGGTGAGACTTCATCCTATCATTTCAGTGACTCACTCACCAATTATCTCTGGAAACCTTTTCATAGACACACTCAGAGTTATGTGTCACTAATTTTCTAGGTGTCTCTCAGTTCACTTAAGTTGATAATTAAGATAAACTGTCACAAACATAAGAGCATTAATGAAGGTGAAATTCGACATAGCACTACTAGAGACCACTATACTATGGTAGGGTTCATTTTTTGTTCAGAAACTTGTGGGACTACTTTTTCCTATGTGGGAATCATAGTCAAATATACTATACTCTTAGCTGAGTTCAAGCTCTTTGGGGTGGGAGAGGTTTTCAGAGTCCCAGTTGAGTTGCTATCATCACCTCTACTCTTCATTAAGATCAGGCTATAGGCCAGTGTGCCAATCTCTTTAATTTTCAACTTGACTGTGTTAAGAAGCTCCTGCAGAAGTGATTGGATTATAGCTGTGCTACACTTACCAGCTGTTAATCAGAATTAACAGCTAAATGTGCTGCTAGGAGGTGATGCCAAGTTAGGTGGGTTATCAGAGACTGGTCTTTGAAGAATATATATCTCTGTGGTTTTCTTTTCCTGCTCTCTGTTTCCTTGCCAACATGAAGTGAATAGCTTTCGTCCACCATACCCTTCTGCCATGGTTCTTCTACCTTGGATCCAGCCAATTATGGACTGAACTTTCTGGAATGGTGAGCAAAAATAAACCATGCCTCAGGTATTTTGTTCAAGCAATGGGGAAGTTGACTAATAAGAAATATTGGTACCAGAGTAGTAGGGTCATTTCTGAAAGTACACCTAATCATGTGGTTCAGAAGCATTTGGAACTGGTTTTTGGAAGGAGTTTTAAAAGATTTGGAGATGCAGATTGGAAAAGCTCTACAATGCTGTAAGGAGACATTAATGGGCAATTCTGGTGGGAGCTCAGAAAATTAAAAGGCTGATAGGAATGTGGAGAATAAAGGGCAGGCTGATAAGGTTTCAGATGGGAATGGGGACTATTTTGGGAAGCAGACTAAAGTTGATGCATGTTATATTGTGGGAAAAAAACTTGTCTATACTTTGTTTATGTCCTAAGATTTTGTGTGAGGCTGAGTTTAAAGGTGGTAGACTAACTGATCTGATGGAAAATTTCAAAGCAGCCCATTGTTCAGGTTGTGGTATGTATGTGCTGTTGACAACTTCTATCTTGGTTTGTAGTGAGAATGAAGGAAAACAAAGTAAGTAAAAAGATTTGAAAACTTAAATTTTAGCCTCACAAGTACCATATGTGAAACTGAAGTCAAAGGAGACATAGTTGCTGAAAATATTAGCAACATTAAGAATACGCCAAGTACTTGGGACTAGGAATAGAAGAAAGATGCCTTGGAGGCATTTCAGCAATCAGCAAACCCCCAGATTAACAGGTACAAGAATATAAAACATTCATTTGAGCAGAGACATCTATCCTGAACTTCATATTTGAGCAGGGCCACATAGCAAATTGATCTCCTGGATTCATTTCCATGCTCAACCACCCAGGCCTTCAGAGGCCACTGCATGCATGGTCCCAGGCACATGACTACTGCCCATGCTCACAGAAGACCTTACATCATCTATATGCTGCTGGTTTTCCTGGCATGGTGAATGTTCTTCCGAGCCAGGCAACCGTGGACTGAGGCCTTGAAAACTGTGAGCCAAAAATATTTCTCCTACTTTACACTGGAGGTATTGGGTGTTTTCTCCCTGTGATGGGAAATGATCCTCACAACATTTATAATCAATTTTACTAGTATAATTTAAGATTTAGAAGTGACTTTTAATGAAAATTCAATTTCAGCACAACAGACTTCATAAACAGGTGACAAATGAGCATAAATAGGCTTATTTTTTCACCAGCTAAAAGAGGGAGTAGAGTGCAAGTTTCAAGACATAGGAAGCACTGTCCTTGGAAGAGAATTTAAAATGCTCATATAATAAGTAGGACTCTGTTCTATTGTGTACTGCAGGAAACCCTAAATAGCATCTTATTACAGATTTTTTTCCTTTTCCCATCAAAACAGCTCTGGGCTGGGCCCACAGTCTGGTCCAGTAACTCCAGACTCATCAAGGATCTAGGTCTTTCTCTTTTTCTCACTGATCCACCATGCTTGTTCTGATGCACAAGGCCTAGGAAGCTTTACCAAACCTCACTTAAGGCAGTATGTTTTACCCACCCAGAAGGAGCAGAGAGAAGGATAAAAGCAATGGTGGACATAAGCTACCACTTTTAGGAGATCTCCTAAGAGCTGTCACACATAGCATGTTTTTATTGCTAACACATTAGAAATGAAAAATATAATCCTTAATCTCGGTGAGCCTCTCCCCACCTAGAAATCAAAGACTGCATTACAAAGAAAAATAGGAAAAAGTGATGTGTATAGACCAAACACAAGGCTTAGAAAGAAACCTGATTTCTAGTTGGATTTCAGACCATGATATAAATCTAATCATATTAATACATTAAAATGAAACAAATCATATGTTTGCTCTCCAAAGTCACATTAAGTTCAATTTCAATACATGTCTCGTGATACTCCTTTTCTGTTTGCTAAAATTTTCTCTGGTAAAATTGGGATTATCTTTGGTTTATCCACATTTCACATTCTGGTATAGATGGTGCATACTTCACTGAATTTACTCTCTCAAAACCATGAAGCAGAAAATTCTATTCTCATGGTTCAGAAGGGTTAGAAAGCTTGTTCAAGCTCAAACACAAGGAAAACTCTAGTGGCTCCAAATAATTAATGCTTTCTGAAAATTCACTGAAATATTTGGAATTCAGGAAAAAATAAGCAATATTAGAATCTCTTCCCAGTTTTCCCTGTGCTAGCATACTGCAAGGTAGTAGAGAGAAGAAATATAAAACACAAGGAAGGGCCAGGTATGGGGGTACATGTCTGTAATCCTATCACTTGGGAGGTTATGTAGCCTGAACTACATAGCAAGACTGTCTCAAAACCAAACCAAACCAAACCACTGGAAGGTGGTGATTGCATAATGCAAAAGCAAGGTCCAAAGGAAACACTGGCCAGTCTTTCTCACTATCTCAAGGAAGCGTAATTTGGGCCTCTGGGCTCTTTCAGCAGCATTTTGTTGCTTCTACAAGGACTGCAGAGTTGACGATTAAGTACAACACTGGAACCCAAATGAGTCCAAGAAGGCAGGTGTTAAAAGCTACCTTCTACCCAACCCAGGGGAAAAGAAGCAGATTAGATTTGGGCGTGTTGTTGGAAAATTGGTAATCTTTAAGCAATGTCACCAAACAACATGAGTAAAATTAACTTCTGAAATTCATAAAATCCTATTGGTCTGTCCCCAAATCAGTGACTTGTTCTTATTAATGCTTTAGGATTTATTGTTAGGTACAATAATAGAAAATAGAACGATATTTGCATATAAATAAGTACAAAGCAAATAATCTTTAAAATAGGCAAGATTGTGGGCATTTAAAATACCATTTGATTACCAGTTTCCAATCTACTTTTCAACAAGGCGTCATTAGATATTGCTGCTGCCTCTCTGTTTCTTGAGCTATGACAGAGTGAGGTGGATGACCTCCTAGGAGGCAGAGTCCTGGAGAGACAGGAGCATTTCTTAACCGCAAACCTAGGGCACAAGTGTCTCTCGTCATTCTAAATGCTATGCAGTATGAGCTTAGAGACTGAGGAGCATTCACTTCGATGGGAACGTTCTTTCTGGATTTACAGTGTGAGAGAATTAGGTTTCTCCACTAAAAGTGTCAATTTCAGTTATTTCTTACTTTGTGATTTTGTCCCTCAGTCCATCCATCTATCCAATCATTCATCCATCCATCCATAAATTATTTTTTCCCAGTGGTGCTGGGAATGGAACCCGGGGCTTCATATATGCTAAGCACATTTCTATCATTGAACTATATACCCGACCCTCATTCAGCACATTCTTAGTGCCTTTTATGCATAGCTACTTACTGAGTTATTAGAACTGTGAGGAGAGAGAAAGAATATGCACACTGTTGTTTGTAGTGTACACTAGGGAGAGAGACATTAATGCAAGGATCATAGGAGCACAGGTACAACTTCAGAAGAGAAGTCCAAGGTAAGATGGTGTGTGCCTCAAGGTGGTTGGCATAGATTTCTTGAGGAAGAAATTCTAATTCTGGGTCTGGGGGAAGAGAGAGAAGGAGGAAAAAGAAACCAGAGGAAAAATTATGGATGTTCCTACTTATCTGCAGTCTCATTTTCCACAGTTTCAGTTATATGGGGTCAACTGTGGCTCAAAATTATTCAATGGCAAATTCCAGAAATAAAGGCATCCATTGGGAGCTTTGAAATACAGATACGTGGGGACTACTATATATTTAGGAGAAATAATGATTTGTACTAAACCCCTTGATATGGGGTGTGTAGTGAAAAGAGGTCACAAGCGATCAGTGAGTGAGAAAAGGCTGATGTTTGTAGGATGTTATGGCTTGGATCTTAGATACCCTTCCAAGGCTCATATTCTAAAGGCTTGGTCCTCAGCCTGTGGTGCTTGTGGGAGGTGGTGCAAGCTTTTACAGGTGGGGCCTTGTGGAAGAAAGAAATGTCATTGGGGGGGTGTCCTTTTTATTGGAGGTGTGCTTGAAGGGATATTAAAACCTTGGCCTCTTCCTTTTTTCCTGTGCTTCCTGGCTGCCAGGAAGCGAGCAGGCCTCCTCTGCCACGCACTCTCACCATGATGCACTTTGCCACTGCAGCCCAAAGAGAAGGGACAAAGTAACCATGCTTTAATGCCATGAGCCAAAACAAATCTTTTCCTTCTTAAATTGTTTATTTAAAGTAAATTTTCACAACAATGGAAAGTTGAATAACATACTAGAGGGCAGAGGTGGAGAAAAAGCAGGAGAGAGGAGAAAGTGTTTGCATATTCCTGATCCTCCCAGCCTAAGGCCATCTTCAGGTTCAGAGATAAATCAAGTGAAAAGAGGGAGGGGAACCTGCGCACTTACTGGGATTTCCTTTCTGACTGCTCTCTACATTCTTATTTTTTTGTATATTGTTTTAAGAGTTTATGAATACTAAGAGGCTTATTATTTAATCCCTTAGTCATGGCGGGCTATCCTCTGCCTGCTGTCCCAACCCTCACTTGTCCTTCTTTAAGCCACTTCTTTTGAATTTTGTCCCATAATGCTAAGTAGTGGTTAAAAATCAACTTAGACAAAGGAGAGGTTATTTTGGCTCACAGTTGCAGTCCATGGTTGGCTCCATTGCTGTAGAGCCCATGGTGGGGCAGAACACCACGGGAAGTGTGCATGAAGCAAAGAATGTAAGAAGGAGTGACCAGAATGCAAGAAGATTGAGGAAGAGATCAGACTCTGCGGTCCTGGCAGTGTGCCCAGGGATCTAAGTTCTCCCCACCGGCCCCGCCTCTTAAGGATTCCAGTAGCTCTCAGTAGCACCGTAGGTTGGTCACCAATCCTTTAATACAGGAACCTATGAGGAACATTCTAAATCCAAACTGTAGCACAGACTTTCTACTACCTTCCTGCTTGTAGGATCCTTTCCCCTACTGTACCGTACCTCTCTGGGTGGGTTTATTCAGACTGAATCTGTGTTGTGTGCTCTGGAATAAGCGGAAGTTGAGCTGTTTGAATGTTCTAGCTGCAGAGCAGTTTCCTCTATTCTGCTATGTCAACTACCTCTTACTAACATCCCCAAATTGGTTTACCTTGTCTCTCTGCTGGTTCTCTTACTCTCTTTGTCCCTAGGGGCTGCTTTTATTTCCTTTATTTTAGTAGCCTTTCAGGAGAAGGCAAGGCTAACACCCAGGACCAGCCTGCTGCAGCACCCACAGTTTCCTCTGACCACAGGCTTAGCCGTTCTCTCTGCCCAGTGACTGTAACTGCAAACAAGCAGAGACTGGAGGACACCTCATAAGAGATGCGGGTGATGGCTTTGCTACCATGGGTTCCCTCAGATTCCTGCTTACCAGCTTTGGGCTGTGGCTTAGTGCGTCACACACCAAAGTCTGGAGACCCATTGGGGGAGCACATAAAATATTCTGGGCCCTGTGTGGTTTTATGGGCTACGTGATCTGTAGGGCTAGGAGAGGAATGAATCTGACTGATGCTTGCTTCCCTTCAAGCAAAACCTTTAGTAATAACAATCCTCTCTCTTTCCTGTCTTTTTGTGTTTCTACAACAACTACACTGGATATGGGCATCTGGACTGTAGGTGTGGATGGAAAAGTTCAGAATAACAGGATCCGTCCGTTTGCCCTCCCGGGGAGGTGCCTTGCTGTTTTCTACAATGGTGGTCCCTCATGACCTTCTGGATGAAGCCCTGCAGATGGTGGTGTTTGGGCCTGGGAAACAGGTGCGTTTTTTGCTTTCTCGAATGAGCACAAATGAAAATGAAAACATCATGGAAACATCTGCTTAGGGAAGACCAATGAGAGAAGGATAAAAACAAAATACAAAGGAGGTCCCTCTTGATCTCTTTACCAAGAGTGTGACCAAGCTCATGTACCCGGGGACATCCAGGATCTCCTTGGCTATGAGCAGCAGAGATTTGAATAGGACAGTGGAATGACGTCCATCTATTTGGAGGCTGTGCTCCTGGGTTGGGGGTTGGCCTTACCAAGAAGCAGCTGGAAGTAAAGCCAGCCAGCTGCTGAACAGGGGATTGTAATGGAAACGCTGCCAGCCCCTTAACCATGGCTGTGCTGGGGAGCTCTGTGATGATATAGTAAATAAGGTGAACGGGCTCAGCTTATTTCATTTCACAGCTGAGCTGTGTATTGCCAGATAAATCAAATCAGGGTAAACGGCATCATCTAATAAACTGGGTCAACATATAATGTATTTGTTCAGGTTCACACTTTTATTGATTCTCATTTGATTTCAGAAGAGATATTTCAGGTCATGTTTGTACGTTTTTAGTATTCATCCCTCTTTCTGCCAAAGGAGAGACGCTGAGACGCAGTGACATACAGCTGGGATTTTTTTTTTTTCCTTTTAAATAAATTAAGTTTTCTGATTCTTGTCTTTCTGCTTTGCATCTTTGGGCATCGGCATGGGGGGAGGGCGGTGGCAGGGCCGCGTGGGGAGAGAGCCAAGAGGTAGCAGGAAAATAGGCGCCCCGTATCTGCATCTGCATCTCCCAATAACGTTTTAGTGATGTTTGCTAATGTATCATTCATTAACCATCAGCCACTATAAAAAACATAATCTATCTCGCAAAGTGGACATTATTATCGCATTAAATCATTTCACAATATACCTGAACGGTTCCACATGAGAGGCCTGGCCTGGCCAGGCTCCGATGCCTGGGGGCAGCTCTTCAGTAGTAATGAGATACGAGGTCTGTCTGTGATGAATACGATATTACTCGTGTCAGTGGTTGTGGACTGCACCCTGAATATTTCTTCTTACAGTTTTTTTTTTTCCCATGGCAAAGGAACTCAGGCAAAGCACTATTAACCCAGTAAATGAAGCTCTAAAGAGCACAGAGTGTGTCCATTAGAAGACAAGACGGTGACTAATCCAATTTTTCTTGCAGGGAGGGATGATGATGTTTGGTAACATCTGGGGACGTCAGGCCCTGCATTGCAGATGAGGCTTTGCACCCTGTCCTCTGCATGACTCTCGCATCCTACTCTGCCTTTGTCTAAGGACAACTGTGACATTGTCTCTTCCTCTCTCTCAGACCTTGTCTTGTTCAAACCACCTTGGAGGTGATTAAAACAATGCCACGGCTGGCGGAAGTGAAGAAGTGGAAAGGGAAAGGGGTAGGAGAGGAGAATGAGCCAAATGTTAAGAAGTCCTCCCACTGAGACCTGTATGGCACCGGCTCCCGGGGCCTCGGTCTGCAATGGAGACCCGGGCTGCGAGCTGCAAAAGCCAGAGTCTGGGGGTGGAGGGGGGGGCAGGGGGCTGTTTACTTTCTGCTCCTATTAAATTCACTTCAAATAGTCTTGTTTCTCAGGAAATAATCCATATTTTTTTCTCCCACCAAGGCATTTGCTTGTTTCTTTTAATTCCTCGGAAAACTGTCTGCAGACATTTATTTAAAATGTTCATGGATAAATACAAGATTCCAGAGGCCCCTTAGCTGTCGGATGAATATATGGAGAATGGAAATAAAAGTCTGTATCTGTCTTCATCTTTTGTTTTTAAACAAATACCTGTTATGCACACTCTGTGCCATGTCTCATGCAGGACACTGATTGTCCGTGGCATCAGCTTGAAACAAACAAAAGGCCACATATATCCGCCTTTAGCTACAAAGAAGCCCCACGGACGCCGTCCAGATCAGACAAATGTGTGGCGCTGTGTCCTGGGGATCTGCATGTGGTGTTTGGTTTCTGTAAGGCGGTCCTACATCATCACTTCCCAAGAGGACTTGGAAAGTGTTCCCTCGAAGAACAGCCTAGAGAACCAGAAAATGTTTCCCCACGGCTTTGGCTTCTGCAGTCAGTCAGTTCAAAAGGATTAGCTTCATTTTCCACACTGAGAAATGCAGGTTGAAGCACACCCTTCAAAAATCAGATTTGTAATATTTCATCTTACTCTAGCATATTAGCTCAGGTGATATGGAAAATGTAATTCTGAAAACATTTTGGCTTTTTGTGGTTTTTAGAAAGGGCTGCGTAGTACAGGCATGGTTTTGTGCCTAAATGGATGGGTTCTCAACTCGCCCTGCTGAAAAGACTTCATGGATTGTTTTAGTGAAATTTATTTACATTGGGTAAATATCTTTTATCCCTGCCTCTCCTCTTTTCTCTTCTCATAGAAAAATTAAAACCATTTGATGAGGAATTTCTTTCCATTCTCCACAATCCTATCAGGATAAAATATATACATGCAGTACTGAGAATTGAACCCGTACCCATGCTAGGTTAAGTGCTCTACACTTGAGCTACACCCTCAACTCCTATCAAATTCTTTTCAGATAGCATATTTATGGCCTTTGACTTTATTTAACTGTCCTTCCTTTTTTACAGGTCACTGTGAGTTTATTTAATTATAAGATCTGGGGACTATAACAAAATCTAGAAATTTAGAGGTCAAATATTTAGTGTAATAGTATTTTGACTTTTTTTTGTACCCGAGGTAGAGGGTGATCAATCTCACAACCTTGAGCTTACCAGGTAATTGCTTTGCTTCTGAGCTTTTTCCAGCCCCTATTTTGACCAGTTTTAAGATGGTTGCTTCATTTTGTTGTACAGATGGCCCCCTATTTAACCATGGTTAGACTTACTTTATTCCGTCTTTTCTTTTCTTTTCTTTTCTTTTTTTTTAACCTTATGAAAGTATAAAAGCACCAAGCACTCAGTAACAGTTTCCACTGGGAAACTTGAGTTTGTTAGATCTCTTCCCCAACTAGTAAAAGCTGGTTTGATCAGCGTGGTGGTAACAACCACGGCAGCTCTCAGTTTGCCCAGCAGTAGTGACCGAGGCAGCCAGTGCTCAGCTGCGAAGCTAGGGTGTTGGGTGGGCTGGGCGTACGAGGTACGTTTTCAACATGGAATTGGTTTATCAGGACCTAATTCCATTAAGAATTGAGGGATACCTGTGTATTATTTCATTGAGATATTATTCCATTTTCATGATAGTAGAACATACTCTTAATACCATTTGCTCAAATCTAGGTACTGTCATAGTTTAACAGAAAAAAGCTGTATCTTTTCTCTTGAATTTTGGGCTCTCACGCATCTATTCCTGGATTGTGCTTTCTTTTTGCTCAACTCTTCATTATCTTTTGATTCATATTTTTCCCATTTATTTGTCCAGGCAGTGTTCAGTGATATTGATCAGGGATTCCCGGCTTTACCGTGTGTTGTATTTCCCAGAATGCCCATCAAAGTGCTTGAGCACAAAGAGATGCTGTAAAGTGTGCTGAGGGGAGGTGTGTAACTGTCTTCTAGTTGGATTTCTAGGTCCGGCTTTGGGCTGATGCAGGAATGTTTTCAGCAGGGCAGCAAGAGGGATTTTTACTTCAGTTTTCAGGTTGTTATTTGTCTGGAAGCTGTGCTGGAGGCCCTGGCAATCCTAAGTAATCCTGATCCTTGTTCTCCCAGCAGCCTGAGCCTTCGTACCCCTATGCTGTGCTGATGTTGGACTTACTGCTACCCTGTTCACATGACTGGATACTGTTCATTCTACTTGCTTATTCAAAACCCATGTCAACTTCCTCTGACCCTCTCAAATCCTCTCTTTACTTCATTTCCCATTAACTTAAAAAAAAAACTCGCCTGTGCTTTCCACTGTATTATTATTTAAAATTTTCTGGTGGTTGAGATTCCATCTCACTCCAGAAGGAATGGCTAGCATCAAGAAATCAATCAATAACAAACACTGGCGAGCTGTGTGGAAAAGATTGCTTCTCCAGTGTTGGTGGGAGTGTAAACTGGTACAATCACTGTGGAAAGCAATATGGAGATTCCTCAAAGAACTTAAACTATAGGTTCTATTTGACCTACTGTTTCCCCTTCTAGGTATCTTCTTGAAACAGTTAAAGTTGTCAGGCCATAGTGATATATACATATTCATGTTTATAGTAGTACAATTCTTATCTAAATCTCACAAACAACCTATATGTCCACCAACAGACAAATGGATTAAAAACTGCAATATTTATATACAATGGAGTATCACTCTTCCTTTAAGAAGGATGAACTTGAGTCATTTTTTGATGTATCCCAAGAGCACAATCTTAAGTGAAATAAATCAAACACATAGGCTTAAATATCACACTGTTTCTCTTGTGTGCAAAACCCAAAGTATAAATATAGAGCGAAATGGAGCACAGACTTCAGGAAGTAGGAAGAACTTGTTCATATGGGAAGGAGACCATGAGATGGGGGAAAAGGAGATAGAAAGAAAAAAAGAATTGAAGGGAAAAATGGAAATAGAGGGGAGGGAGATAGGACTGTAGGGGGGAGAGGACACGTATGTATAGGTCCTGTGAAGACTATGGTCATTATAGACTGCAAACACATACTAATAAAATGCTTAATAAAAGATATACTCTTATCACAGCATTTTAAGTGTACAATGTAGGGTGGTCAGCTACAGCAGTGATATTTTACGAGCGGTCCCTAGAGCTTATTCATCTAGCCTGATTGCAAGTTTACAAACTTGGATTAGCAACTTATTTCCTTCCTCTCCCAGGCCTTTATCCTGCTTTTGTCTCCACGAACTTGACTATTTTGAAAGCCTCACAGAAGTGGACACATGCAGTATTTGTCTTGCTGTGGCTGGTTCATTCACTCAGTGTGATGTCCTCAGTGTGTCACTAAACAGAGAATGCAAATAAAACCACAATGAGATATCACCTTGCACTGGCCAGGGTGTCTGTCATCAAAATAGAAAAGATTTTCACGAGTGGTAGGGAAACTAGAATCCTTGTACACAAGGATGTACAAGGGAATGTGCAGTGTTCGTGGAAAACAGTACAGAGATGCCTCACAAGGTTAGAAATAGAACAACCACATGACCTGACAACATCACTTCTGGATATTTATCCAAAAAGAATCAAAATCAGTATGCCAAAGAAATACCTGTGTTCATTGTAACACTATTCACAAAAGCTGAGATGTAGGATAAAATCCCTACCCATCTGCCAGATGAATGGATAGGAAAACAGGGTGTATACATTCAGTGGAATTCAGGGTTAAACAAGGAGGAAATTCTGAACAACATAGATGTGTGTTGAGAACTTTATACAAAGTAAAACTAAGTCAGCATTATTAATCCTTCCTCTACAAGCAAAGCTGAGGAGTCACGTGATCTGCAAGAGGTTCTGGAGCTTATACTGGGGAAGGGGAGAAGTTGGAATCCAAACCCAGATGGACTAATTCCAAATCCCTTTCCCTTCCCAAAGACACGCCGCAAATATCTTCCTTCAGATCGGCCTCTGTAAAACAGTTCTCCTGAACCACATACTAGAATTAGCTGAGAACTTTCTTTAAATCCTGGTGTCTGGACCTCCCTGAGAGGTATGCTCAGTAAGTTGAAGTTGGAACAATTTTATGTTTAATTATCTAGTGACTCTGATGGGCAGCCCGAGTTGAGAAACAGCATAGTGACTGAGCAGTGATCTTCATGTTCTTAAGTAGCTTTGATTTTACCATGCTATGCTATTATCAGATCTTCATTTTTTGTTTATAGCAGGGATTGTAGCTATAGCTTTGCTGAATTCAAGATAACTCTATGGAGTTTCCTCTAGTCCCCAGTCTATCAGTTCTGTCAAAAAGAAAATAAGATTATTTTGCATGACTAGTTTAGAAAACTCATATTTTTATTATAGTAAAGCATGCATAACAAAATTTTAATCAGTTTTAAATGTACATGTTTTTTCTTTTCCCCTTTTTTTTAGTAGTGCAAATCGAACTCAGGACTTTGCACTTGCCAGGCAGGCGCTGTGCCACTGTGCAATGTCCCCAGGCCTAATGCACATTTCTGAGGTTTTAAGGACATTCACTTTATTGTTTATCCATCACCAACATATAGAACTTTCTAGTTTCCCTAAATTGAAACTCCTTCCCCACTAAACACTAACTTCCATTTTTTCTGCTTTCAGCCTTATAGCCTCCGTTTTATATCCTGTCTCTAGGAGTCTGACTGCCCAGAACCTCATATAAACAATCACAAGGTATTTGTCTTTTAGGGGGCTGCCTTGTTTTTCTGAGCATGGTGTCTTAATGTTCTCCTACCTGTTTTAAATAATATATGTGGTCACTAACTTCAGAGACAAATGATCTCCTTTGATAGCGCTTTATATAAAATATGTGCCCCCAAATTATTTATTACATTTAACTGAGTGGAATTAAATAATATTAAAATACTAGCCTGTGATTTTCCGAAATTCATCCTTTCCTTCGATTAAAACTAGTATTTTTGTGGATCTTGGAATCTTTTCACATTTTTGTTAGATATCACAATTGTCTACAGGTTATCAGCAGAGGTTTTGGAAACTCATAGGTCAGTTTCCTTCTGTACCTCTCAAGAGCATTTGTCAGTTCTGTGTGTTTTCTTCCGTTTTGATTCCTTGTGTTTCTCCATCCCTAATGGCCAAGGGTCTGGCTTTACTGTCTCGTTTTGTCTGGAATGCAGGGATTTTAGGTTGAGAACTGGGGCTGACCCTGGGTGTTTTGGGACAGGTGGTCACCCTACTGGCCTGTCTTGCTACTTACTAACACCAAACTATGCTGATAGAGCTTCCATAATTGAACTGGCTGGCCACGTGATTTCTTGGGGTGTGTGTTTAGCAATCTATGAAATTACACCCAAGTCATCTCCCAGATCCCTAATTTATGTTAGGGGATTGTTATTTTAATTTCAGTTCCCTGATGAAATGTGAGGGGGACCATCTGTTCACATGCTTATTCAACTTCTGTATGGCGAAGTGTCTATTTGGGGCTTTTTTCTATTTCCTAATTGTGTTGCTCGATTTCTTACTGCTAAGCTTTTTACATTTTTTTTTAAATTTTAAAAACAAAACAAATTTAAAAAAATTTTAATTTTAAAACAAAACAAGTTTTTAATTTTAAAAACAAAACAAAAAGGATAGAAACAATAAAGAATTTCGAAAAAAGTAGAAATTAATACTAGTTATTAATTTGCATATTGTTATCTTAGAAATACTTGTTCACATTATAAGATTTAGGCATAAAAAAATCAAACAATGAAAGCACAAACTGCTCTTATTGACAAACTTAGATTAGTAGGATAGTTATCTATCTTGTGTGTGTGTGTATATATATATATATATATATATATATATATTTATATTTGTGTGTATAGACATCTATGCCAAAAATTAATTTAGACATTTTTAGACAAGACTCAACTTCTGGGCTTCAGCAAGATGTGGAAACTTTTCTTGCAGAAATTTTTGTTCCTGTTTCTCTAAACTTTTCTTGCTTCAGTGTGGGTTTGTTTTATGGTTCTCAGTCTGACAAAATGATCCACGTAAGGCATTGCAAAGAATCATTTACTGCTAAGTTTCAAGAGGACTTGGTCTATTACAAATAACAGTCCTTTATCAGATATATGTCTTGTAAATATTTTCTCCTAGTTTGTGGCTTGTCTTCTCATTCTCATTGGCAATGTCTTTTATAGAGCAGAATTTTTAATTTCACTGAACTTGATTTGTTTATTCTTTCCTTTGTGGATCATGAGCTTTGGTGTTGTGTCTAAAATGTCTGCCATTTACAAAGCCATCTAGATGTTTATAGATTCTTTTTGGAATTTTCTGTATAAACAGTCATTGAATCTCTGAACATAGGCAATTCCATTTTTTCTTTCCCATAAATACTCCTCTCATTCCATTTTAACAATAGCTAACACTTCAGTCTGAGGTTGAAAAAAATATACATATATTTATCAGGGCCTCCTGCGTTCTAGCCAAACATTTTACCATTTAGCTGCAGCCCCAGCCCTATTTTTAAAATTTTCGTTTAACACAGCATTTTGTAGGTTCTCTACTCTTGAACTTGTGATTCTCCTGCCTCAGCCTGTTGAGTAACTGGAATTACAGGCCAGTGCCATAGTTGTATCTATTTAGGTTGCATATATTGTATTGTTGTATTGTACATATTTATAGAGTATAACTTGGTTTGATATGTGCATACTACACCATCAATGACCAAGTTAGGGTAATTAGCATACCTTTCACCTCCAATATCAATTCTTTGTGCTGAAAGCTTTCAAAATACTCCCTTGCAGTACGTATCAGTATTAGCGACAGTCCTCTGACAGTGCAGTAGAGCACCAGAATTGATTTCTCCTATACAACTGCAGTGTGTTGTTTGTTGAGCAAAGTCTTCTCTTGTCCGTTCACTTCTTGCAGTCTCTAATTATCACTGCTCTACTCGCTGCTACTGTGAGTTTAACATTTTT
This sequence comes from Cavia porcellus, assembly GCF_034190915.1. Lineage (NCBI taxonomy): Eukaryota > Metazoa > Chordata > Mammalia > Rodentia > Caviidae > Cavia > Cavia porcellus. Next base: position 13,624,697 of record NW_026947496.1, read on the forward strand.
AGCTTCTACATACAAGTGATATCTGAATTATTTCTCTTAATATTTCATCCATAAGTTTATCCATTGTGTTGCAACTGATGGAATATCCTATTTCTATAAGGCTGAGTGGTATTATGTTATGTGCCATTATTAAAACCCACCCATCAGTGATGGATCCTTAGGTTTTTCTACATCTTTGCCATTGTGAATATTGGTACACTGAACAGGGTAGTGAGGAATCTCTTGGGCTCAGATTTTAATTCCCTTCAGAAGTACGATTTCTGGGTCATATAATAATCCTATTTTCAATTTTTGAGGAGTCTCTCTACTGTTTTCCAAAATGCTTATTCTAATTTATAATATTACTAGTGGTATATAAAAGTTTCTTTTCTCTACATCCTTGCCAACACGTTTTATCTTTTGTCCTTTAGGTAACAGTCGGTCTAATAGGTGTGAAGTAATATCTCATTGTGGTTTTCATTTGCATTTATTTGATGATTAAAGATGTTGAGAGTTTTTTCACATCTGTTGGCCATATGCATTTATTATTTTGAGAAATGTCTATTTAAGGTCTTTGCCTAGTTTTTTACATGGATGTTTGTTTTTTGTTATTAAGTAGTAAGGTCTTTGTATATTCTGTATGGCATTAGACCCTTAGCTAATATATTACTTGTAAAACATTTTCTCCTAGTTTTTTTTTCCTCCATTGTGTTGTTTTCTTTACTGTGTAAAACCTTTTCAGAGCACGTAATACCATTTTTTTCTTTTGTTTTGCCTTTGTTTTCATGGTCAGGGCAGGTGACATCATATCCAAGAACTCTCTACCCGGACCAAGGCTATAGGTTTTCCCCTAGGTTTTTTCCTAATTTTCTAGTTAAAGCCCATATGTTTAAGTCTTTAATTCATTTTGTGTTGATTCATATGCAAGGAGTGAGACAAAGGTCCATCTTCCTTCTTCTCCATGTGCATATCCAGTGGTCACAGCAGCGTTGACTGCCTTTGCTCTGTGTGTGCCCTTGGCAACTTCGTCACAAATCAGTGCTTATATACGTGCGGGTTTATTTCTGGGTCCTCTCTTGGAGTCATCATTTGGACCAAGACTATAATTTAATTTAATAAGACTTTGTGTTTTCGAAATTGTGATTCAGAAGGTTTCACAGCAGTGTAGTAAAAGAGCTTGTCACTCAAGCAGAACAGACACTGTGAAGCCCAAATATTCCTTTCCCTCTTGAAAACCTGTTTCTTAAAAAAATCGTGTAAGTCACTTGCAACTCCAAAATTACAAAGGTAAAAATGCTTTTCCTGAGAGTTTCTCTAATTTTGGGCACTCTTGGTTGAGACAGCCCCTCTGAGTCTCTCAGTGATTGAACTAAGTTTGATATCTGAGTAATCATTCATCCTCTCCACCTGCATGGTCTCACACTACAGCAATCATTTTTAATGATTCCACCGTTTATCCTTTATGTTCACTCAAGAATCAGAACCTTTATTTTCAGGAAAGAATAATCCACAATAAAATAAACAATTCCACACTTGGGTAGGGACCGGCTCTGCAATGCATTCAATCTTCTCATTTTTATTCCTACTCTTATAGAGCATCACAAAATTTGAAAATAATACTATCTCAATGACACCTCAGCTCGAAGTCCTGAAACATAAAAGTGAAAGAAACTAGAAGGCTGGAAATATTTATTAGATCAATTAGAAGACGGGGTGCTAAAATCCAACAGGATAAAAATATTTCAATGGGCAAATGGGTTTCCTCAAACATACATTCATATATTCAGTAGGCAGATGGTAAAGTGGAAAGTTAGCACATTAAGAAATAATTATAGTAGGTTATTGGAGACTGGGGAAAAGGAAATAAGAGATTTATTAAATAGTTTGCATTCATTTATGCAGAAAGGTGGCCAATCTTGGATTATATGTGCATATGAGTATTAATGAGAATGAACTAGCATTTAAGAAAGACAGGGAGTTTATAAATGGCCCATGAACTGCAGGCACACATTGGAAGGTTCTCTTATAGTCTAAAGAGGGACACTTTCACCTTCCTCATCTCATAGGCCAATAAGGAGAATCTGACTGCCGTGTTGTTAAGTGACAGCTGTAAAAACAATAGCTTTGTAATAGCTGGTAATTAAAATACATTGTATTTTATGTTATTTTGGCTGGTAAAGGCTATTAGATTTGTATTGTCAAAACACACACATAAACATGTGTGCACACAAACGCTCCCCTCTAGAACGAGCCATTTAAACACCTTTCCTTCCTTTTCCCAAGCCTTCAGTACTGAAGCCATAAATGCCCAATACTGAAACTTCCAATTACTGAAGCCATAAATGCCCATTTTACAAAATAATACCCTTGAGGTCTGCACATTTGTTTCACTTACTACCAGGGAAGGAAAAAGTTCCTAGTTAGAATAATAATTTAGATTATAGTTAGTTTGCAATTTCATTCCTACAGTGTGGGGAGCAGATACGGGTATTTTTGCATACCTCACTGGTGGGCTTTTCTCTTAAATATCCAAGGCTGAGAGCTTGTGCAGTTAGGAGAGACCATTCTCATACACACAGGAAACTCAGCAACTATATCTTCTTTCTCACTGGTTAAAATAGAAGTGTACACGTCTGGATTAATTACAGCAGGTGGATCACATTCAGTCCCTTCTCTTTTCCATCTGTGTAATGCATAGGTCACCTACAGCCGCCTCTATAGTCACTCTCGGATCACCATCTCACACACCCCGATTAGTTTACTTGGCTCATTCATTCTGGCTTTATTGAGCTTTACAAGGTGCTATGCAGACTGCAGCCAGCAAGGTTAGCTCCAGCCCTGCTCTTACAGAGAGGACAAATTGGATATTGATGCACAAATTGATGGCCCATTGGTGGAGAGACATATAAATAGCCAACATAGGCTAGTGAATACATGCTTAGATAGTGTTGATTATAAGAGCTTCCATTCGCCAAATTTTTTCTTTTTAATTTTCCTCACCTCCAAACGACTTGCTTGCTTATTCTAAAGAAGCACAGGTGTTCATAGTTCCTCTCTTTGTCCAATCATCCAGTGAATTTGGTCACTTGTCATTTTCACTCATAAAAATCTTAGCAAGAGGTAAAAAAAAAATTATGACTCTAAATTATCTTATTAATTGTCACTGCTCTCTTTCTTTTTGCTGGGAGTGAGTACCTTATCCATGAATTGAAACTTGTAAAATTCCAGTAGAAATTTTCCTGATTCAGTCTGAGTGCTTTTTCAATGCACTGCATATGAAATTTACCCACCTTAGCACTGTAAGTTGAAGTCTTTGTCATTTGCTATGTGACCCACAGATACTCCTTTGTGCCTAGCTGTAATATATATAAATTGAGAGTTTCCAGTTCTGTTACTTAAATGCCAGGATGACTTATTTTCAAAATGACTTGACACTTACCTCTTTTCTTCCACACACTGGGACCATCTTCCCTCTGTCTCTGGTCTTTCCTGTAACCCAAAAGTCATCCAACATCATTAACATGCTTGCAGATCACCATGTGAGTATTTACAAATTGTTCTAATTCAGACATTTTGGTGTTCTGTACTTTTTCCTAAGATCGTAAAAATGTGAAGGCAATAGTTTGTCCCCTTTGAATTAATGTATCTTTAGAACTTTTTTATATAGTATACAGGAATAGTGCTGACCAAGTGATTTTATTTTGATGGCTTCGTAGATAGATAAAAGAATTCCTCCGTAGTTCAATGTTTGGGCATTTCAGAAATGCAGGCTGCAAGTGTGGGTCATGTGATTTTTTTTTCTCCAGACATGAAGATTGAGCGTCTGAACTGTCCAACCACGTCTGTTCTCCCTCCAGTTTTGCTTGTGTGGAAACAGCTTCACCTCTGAGCTCCTCCTTGGCTAATTCCAGCAAAGTCCCACTGGGAGCGTGGCAGGGAGAGACAAGCGATGCAAACAGACTGGAGAGCTTTAGTGCTGCTGGTGATTGTGCCATTACCCAGAAAATGCAGGTTAATGTGGAGAAAGGGAGGAAACTGTGGAAGGCAACAAAGCAGACCCAACAATACCTATTAGATGGAACGAACATGCAACACACAGAGCAGGAAGCAAGGACAAGGGTGAAAACGCCATAGAAACTCTACCAACCCCTAGTACAGGAAAACACACTAAAGACAGGGATTAAACAAGTAGCAGTGGAGGGAGTCCTGAATTAACTCCTGTGGATGTGGCTCTTAGAGTCCATCCTGGCTCAGAATTAGCTGATGAAGCTCTAAATCCTTGCAGGATGAGTAGCTCACACTGTTGCGGAGAATGTGACATGGGGGCAGAATTCATGAAAATACAGGGGACAGAATACAGTGTTCCTGGTGGGTTTTGTGTCAAGTGTGTGTAACTATTAACCTGAGATATGGAGATAAGTCTGTTATAAAGCTGAATGTTAAGTAAGATCATATAGTAAAAGTATGTGATAATTCAGAGAGGGGAGAATCCAGATTCAAGTGTCTATATGGCATATGTGTTGCATCAGGAATGTTGCATAAAGATAAAAGACTTAAGGTCAACCTTGTAAAACTGAAAAGACTTTTTGAAGCCAGTATGAGCATAGGATAAAAATAGGAAAAGAAAATGGACAAGGACAAGGAAATGAAAGGGTGCTTGGAGAATATCAACTGTCTAGTTTGACCAAAAAATGGGGTACAATATAGGGTTGACTGTACTGCCCTCACCATCTTGCTTTGACTGATTTTCCTCTGTTCTGCTTTGCTTGATAGTACCAAGTTCGAAAGTATAGGCAACAACTGCAAAGACAATAAGAGTCATTATGACGCCCATTCCAGTTGACTATTATCTTCTTTTAAAGTCCTGTAATGTCTCCAATGTTTTGGTTTTATTCCTTACTGTTTTGTTCAATTTTATTATAACTGATGATATAAGCAATTCTTTTTAAGATCGCAAGAGGCAGTATGGTAACCATTGTTGATCACCTAGTATTTTGTTTTTACATTATCTATTATGTCCATCCTTTTGATTTGACTGACTCTGTTCTGTTATGTCACATTTGGTTTTACTCTCTTCAAAAAAAAGTAATAAGAACTGTGGGAGTAATAAAACCCAAAATGTGTAATTGTCATTGTACAAAAGAAAGGAAAAGAAAGTGCTCTAAAGAATATAACTGCATATATATTTAAGTGTATAAGATAAATAACCTTATTACTGAGTTTTGTTGGATCATTGAACAAAACTGTTTCCAGTCTCACTGTTTGAATGTCCACTTTATATGCTTTAATTCTGTAACTTGAACAACTATTTCTATGATAACAATATGTAATCTATTAACTAGTGATTTCCTATTGTTTATTTTTTCTGAAATTCTGTATAACTTGTACCCTTTTTCTGTTTTTCTTTCTTTTTCTCCTTAAAAAAAATATGGGGTCGAAAGAAATGAGGCTGTAACGGTAGGTTAAAGGCGATCCATGAAGACCCTAGATGTCAGTGACGTTGTTTTCCCGTTTGTCCTCACTTTCTCAAAGGGATTCCATGGTTATCTCCATCTGGGGTCTCAGGCCAGAGCCCATCTGGTGTGAATATGTGTAAGGCTTCCTCATCCATTTGGATTTGATGTGCACTGTGTTCACCACGGTCAGAATCCGGAAGGCCACGCCCACAGGGCTGCAGCATTTCCAGCTCTCCATCTCTGTGTCTCCTCTGTCTGCACGTGGTCCAGAGACGCTGCTTGCCCCCTACCGCCTGGCCAGCTCCTGGGTCTCATCATCACTCCTGGCTTCCTCCAGCTTCTCCTTGCTTCCTTCTCCTGATTCTGCCCAGAAATGAATCTTAACCCACCCAAGCTAAGTCTTAGGGTCCTGAAATGTTTTTAACAGGGTTCTTACTCCTCCCTGTCATTGAGGTCTTAACATTTGTGGACCATGCACTCTCCACATCAGTATAACTTTTTGGCTGGATTTGTGCCTGACTTTTGCTTATTTTTGTTTCTCATTCACAGATTCTTCTCCCATTAAGAAACCATCTCTCCAGTTATTCTGATGGCTTGTATTTCTAGATAGTGGAGATAAGCACACTGGGGTCCAAAAAAGATTTCTCCACTGTACATAACTGCATAATGTTGGCCCACTTGTTTGAAACACAGTTCCAGAAGGATCATATGATCTTTCCTATGTGTTCCTATTCCCTTCCATTCCTTACACACCTTTCCCAGATGGAGTCCACAGACCTATGACGTTTTGGTAATATGCCAACTCCCAGGCCAAGGACTGAGGGATGTGGAAGGGTCGGAACCTTGATTACAGTTTAAAGAAAGCTGACCTTCAGTGAGGAATCTAGGATATGGCTGAGGGTCTGCCTGAAGAGCTCTGTGACTTGGCACAGCTGCCTGGGCCTCCTGACTTTCATCTGTGAGGGTCAGTGATGGAGCAGGCGGGCATTTAGTGGTGGAGAATCCACGCAACTGGCAAATTGCCTGCAAAAACGATTGCACTCTTGCTATTGAGCATTTCCCCCTCAGTATGCATTAAAATCTCCTCCACTGGAGTTTTTCCAACTGGTAGTAAGAGATCAGTAATAAAAGATCATTTTTTTTTAAAAAAAAATAGGCAAAAAAAAAGAAGCAGAAAATTGTAGGGCTTCTTTAAATTCTGTCACCATTGAGTTCTTCAGCTCACACTAGGAAAAAGTAAGGGGAGGAACGTGGAGGGTATGAAAATTAAAAAGGATAAAAATTTATGAGTTTGGTTTCTAGGCTACTCCCTTTCATACACATTCACACACACACACACACATCCAAAAGATCAATACTGATAGGTGAGAAAGTCACCTAATGGACACAGAACCAAAAGAAACGAGTGGATTCTGACCTCAGTAACTCCAAATCTTAGTCCTTTAGTATTTAATATTTTTCAGAGTTTGTGCTGTTAAATCAAAAGGTTATCTATAATACATCTGGTGCTATTAATGGGAAAGATCAGGGATATTCAAAAGACATTTATACATTATTAATATAGATAATAAAGGATCATTTATGAGGCTTCAGATGAGATTTTTATCATCAAAAGCTTAAAAAGAGAAATTTATTTTTGCTTCAGGACAGACTCGAGAGGTGTCTATAATGGGAAATGTGAGCATCAACACTAAACTGACAGATTCACTCTGTTTCTGAAGATGGCTACTTTATAGCAACAGATTAAAAAGAAAATAAAATTTTGTGCTTTAAATTTCTATTGACAGCATCTTCATGATTTATTCTTGGTTTGTCCTTTATCGAGATGTCTTATTGATGTTCTTTGCTTCTGTCTTTTCCATTTGAGATGTTTGATGGCTTAGGCAAATTGAACAGAGAGGAATTCAGCCAACTACAAAATATTTGGGACTCTTGAAAAATAAATGAGTTTGCCTCCAGAATCTTTACATCCTTGCAAGAATCCTAAATCTAACTTTTATGGAACACAAGCAGTAATAAGAAAGGAAAGGTTAAAAATATACTATTTTGGAGGAAGGCCATAGTAGCTCAGGAGACTTAGAAGGACTCTCAGCCCCTGAACGTGGTATTATTAATCACTTTAGCTTATGCCATTGGATCTAATCAAAACAGACTTAAAATGGTTTTTTTTTCTGAGGAAGTCAAAGAGATTTTCAAAATTCCTTTGCAATTTACTTTTCAAATTACTCTCTGTAAATTAACCGTGATTAATTCTCCAGCCAATATAATGGATGGAAACTTATTGGATGTTGATTTGGAATCCACATAAGTGAGAAACAGGAAACTAAAGATGTTTCCCACACATGGTGTCGGCGACAGGCCAGGTCTTCAGAAATGTTTGCTGAACGATAAACATCTTCTGTTACATCTGGATCCCACAGGTGAAATTACCTTGCATTGGAGGGTAGTGGACATATGCTAATGTTTTTATTCTTCCCTGACATGCAATATTTAAAAAAGTATCTCTAGGCTTTCAGATGAATTTTCTCCATTAAAAAAAAGAGAGACGATCTGAGATCAAATGAGAATTATCCTGGGACCAATATTCATTAATAATTTCAGTGCTAGAGAGAAAGTTAAACCTAATACAATCACACTGTTTCATGCCTGCTTCAGGAAGGTAAAAAGACACTGGAGGTCATCAACTCTAATAGCCCACTCAGGGTACACTCAGATGGAACAAAACTCATGGCATAGTGCTAATCCTATCTTAGAGCACTCGTGCATCAGAAAGAAACATAAATCCAGCTGTCAAAGCTGAGGAGAAATGGGAATCACTCCAATGTGCAGTTAGAATGTGGACCAAAGCAGGGGGGCGTTGGGTGTAAGATTGCCCGCCTACACCCCACCATCCTTCCAATGTTCTCGTATGTCACAGATAGCCTGAAAAGGTAAGAGCACATTTCTCAGGCATCCTTGCACTTGTGTTTCTTCCAATTGCAATTTAGGTTTTGACTATCAGGTGTACTCAGACAAAACTTGGAAGATGCAACACTGCTCATGTGTTATTCACTCCTGGCAAACACAGTCATGGTGCCAGTGTGGTTTCTCTGCAGTCACCAGAGGTCTCACCTTCACTCACCATGCTGATTCAGGGCCAGGGAGCTGGGGTTCTTTGGAGAGTGCAAGTTAGAGCAGGCAAAGTGAGGGAGAGCAATGGGGGAAGCAGAAATGGAGTTTTCCTTCCTGTGCTGGTAATGGTGAGGTTTGGAATTAGCTACTTAACTCTAGGGGTGAAGGGAACCCACTGCTTTGTTGTCTAATAATTATTAATCTCCTTGTATGGTCCTGTTTATTTTGGTTAATGTATCAGTCTACTCTTTTATGTGATTCCTCTTTACACAGTGGATATGAACTATCCTCTAAGTCACAGGTAGAGGAAACCTCAAGGGTGTCTTGAAAAGATGTTATTTTTGATAGTTTTACCATATACAAAAAGGTCAAGAGTCATACCAGAAATTTCTACTATGCAGAGTGCTAATGAGGGGTGACATATAATATATGGCATATATAGGATAATCTACCTTATTAAAATATAAAACAATTTTTTCTTGGGCAAAAGTGTAGCTTATCTTTCCTTTTCATAATAGCAGCAATACATTCCTGCTAAATAAGTGGATGTTAATTTTTTTAAAATGTAGTCTTAGAAACAGTATATAGGTAGTTTGTAAGTTTTTTTATTAATGGTATTTTCAGTGTGGAAATTCACTGATAGTATTGAATAGTAAGGCTCCTAAAGTCATAAGCCAAAGAAATATGAATATGAATATATCCTATCTTCAGAGGCTATATGAATATAGCCTCTTCCCATTGGGACATTTTCCTCCTACTTCCCAACATCTAGCTTCTATTTTGGTCCATATTTACCCTTTTAGTTACTCACATTAGAGAAGCAATGCAGTACTTAAACATATGTGGCTGATTATTTACCTTGAAAGAATTGTTTCAAGGTGCATCCATTATATGAGAGGCCAATATATAAATAAAGTGCAAAACAAAAGACAGACAATAGAAAAAAGAGAGAGAGAAAGAAATGTTCTTGTAATTCAGCACGGATGGTGTGCCTAAAAGTGTACTTTGATTCAGTATAATTGTCTGATGTGTATTTTGGGTTTTATTGCCTGTTAGTCTGACTGTTAATCTGTATTTATAATAATTTATTTGATAAGGACTTATAAAATAATTACATGAATCTGATGTTGGCAAACAAAGATTTTTTAAAAGGAGCAGGTAGGAGTAGTAAAGGAATTAAAATGGGTTGTGTACCTTTACCAATGGCCCACAATGAATGTAATCTTTGTGTACTACAATTATGTACTAATAAAATTTTAAAAATTAAACAAAGATTTATTTTTGCTACATGATCTTTCTGAAGGCTTAGCTTCTTTTAAAATCTAATCTTTGGGGCTTGACTTTCCTGCTGCTGCTGCTGCTGCATCTGAATCAGCACAGCAGGGATAGAGACACGAAAGCTCTGAGAGCGGGAATCGGCAAGCCGAATTGAGAGCAGAGTTGGTGGGGAGCCCTGCATCAACCTGTGGTGAGTGAGAGGAATGGGGACCCTTCCATAGACTAGGAGGCTCCAACAGAGGACATTCTGGGACTGGGCAGACTAGCTAGAACAGGACACTGCAATGACTTCAGTCACATATTCCCCTCTCAAGTGGACTGGTGGGGAGCACTTGACTTGGGTGAAGCCACGGAGTAAGATCCAGTAGGCTAGCCCAAACCAGGTCCCAGCGCCTGGCGGTGCACACTAGCAGTGAAGCCTTCAGTAGGTTGACCTGGAGGGGCAGGCCCAGCAGAGGCTGCCCAGGTCTGTGTCTCCCTTGTATACTGCAGTGGGCGGGAACACCTAGCTGGCATGATTCAAACAAACTGTAACCGACAAAGAAAAAAACTGGGCCTCTTCTATACGCTTGTATGGAAGGAATAAAAAGTATGGGAAGAGGGAACAACAAGAAAGGGCCCTCAGTCCCCAATCCTGAGAACACTGATCCAGGAAAGGTAAATACAAAGGAGAATGAGGACAGAAAACATGCAATATCAGGCACGGCACCAATAGACATAAAGCGATATCTCTGGGACCTCATAGACGAGTTCAAAAATTAAGTATTTAACCAAGTAAAGCAAGATATAAGTAGAATAGTTAAAGAAATGCTAAGCGCCTCCTAAGAAAAAACATGATGGAATGGAAGAACAGAAAAAAGGGGAGAATTGTTTGATGGAGAAAATAGAGAAAACGTAGAATACATGAAGCAGGTTCAAAGAGATTACCAGGAAACTAAAAACTCTATTGAAAGCTGGCATAACAGCTTAAAGAAACCAAGGATAGATTATCTGAACTAGAGGACAGATTTGTAATGTGGGAGCATGAAATGAAATATTTCTTAAAAATAACAAAGAAAGAAGCAGTAACAATACAAAGGCTAGAAAATGACAAAAGGATCTATAACTTAAGAATTAAGAATGTGAAGGAAGAGGCAGAAATACAAACAAATGAACTACAAAGGCTATTCACAGAAATAATCCAGGAGAATTTCCTAATTTAGCAAAAGGTAAAGATACTCAGATCTATGAGGCATACAGAACCTCAGCTACCTACAACCCAAACAGAGCTACACCCAGGCATATAATAATCAAAGTTCCAGAAATCCAATATAAGAACAGAATACTAACAGCTGTCAGAAACAAGAAACAGATCACTTACAAGGGAACACCCATCAGAATTACAGCAGATTTCTCGGCACAAACCATCAAATCACAAAGAGTGTGGGGCAAAATAATTCAAGCTTTGAAAGACAATAACCTCCAGGCAAGATTGATACATCCTGCACAATGGTCCCTAGAAATTAATGGAGAAACAAGGTGCTTCCAGGAAAAAGAGGAACTCGGGGAATTTGCAACCACCAATTCAACTCTACAGAGAATACTGTAGGACATTCTAAAAGAGAAAAATACCAAGATTCCATAAACAGTGGCAGAGAGGCCACAATGAATGGAGCAGGAAGTGAAATGAAGAAGACAAACTGACAGCAAACGACAGAAAAAGAGCTCAACAGAAACGAGGCAGAGAAGGTTGGATGGTAGGAACAGGTATTTTGGAGAAAACAAGACATCATAATAGCTAGTGCTGATTTAATATCATCTTGTTTTGAAGTCCCATCAAACTTTTGTTCTTCTGTCTCCATCAGTCTTAACATGTTGTATATTATTGGATTTTATTATATGTGATAATATAAACAAAAACTTTTATAGAAAAGGAGATACTACAGAAACCATTGTTCATTTTCTATTAGTTGGTTCTAAATATCCTGTAATACTGTCATTCTCTTGAATGATTTTACATTGTCTTGATATGTTTGATGCTACAGTATATGAAGTTATACTCAAAGATTTCAAGGAAAGAGACACTATGGTAACTACTTTTATGTCAGGGTATCTTGTGGTAAAACACTATTTTGCTTAAATGATTATGTTCTGACCTGTGCTGATTTGTTGTTCTGTCCTCTTTTATCTCAATCTCCTTTTTTATTATTTATTTTATATTTTTATCTTTTTAATTAAGTGAAAAAAATAAAAATAGCAGGATATATTATAGTAACCCACTTTGATTTCCTATTAACTTGATTTGAAACCCTGTATTGCTCTCATCATCTTGTTTTGACTGATTTTATTCTATTCTGTTTTGCTTGCTAGTACCAAGTTTGAGAGAATAGGCAACAACTGTGAAGACAATAAGATTCACTATGACGCCCATTCTGGTTTGACTATTATCTTCTTTTGAAGTCCTGTAATGTCTCCAGTGTTTTGGTTTTATTGGTTTTTGTTCTTTACTTTGTTCAATTTTATTATAACTGATGATATAGGCAATTCTTTTTACAATAGCAAGAGGCAGTATGGTAACCATTGTTGATCACCTTGTATTCTGTTTTCACATTATGTACTATGTCCATCCTTTTGATTTGACTGACTCTGTTTTATTATGTCACATTTGGTTTTATTCTCCTCAAAAAAAAGGTAATAAGAACTGTGGGAGTAATAAAACCCAAAATGTATAATTGTCATTTTAAAAAAGAGAGGAAAAGTGCTCTAAAGGATATAACTGCATGTATATTTAAGTGTAAAAGATAGATAACCATATTACTGAGTTTTTGTTGGATCACTGAACAAAACTGTTTGCAGTCTCACTGTTTGAATGTCCACTTTATATGCTTTAACTTTGTAACTTGAACAACTATTTCTAAGATGACAATATGTAATCTATTAACTAGTGATTTCCTATTGTTTATTTGAAATTCTGTATAACTTGTACCCTTTTTCTGTTTTTTTCTTTTTCTCCTTAAATAATATTTTAAAAAATCTAATCTTTTTATTTTTATTTTTTTGGTACTGAGGATTGAACTCAGGACCTTGCGCTTACCAGGCAGGCACTTATACCACTGAGCTAAACCCCCAGCCTAAAATCTAATCTTTGAAATAACAATATTATCCCCAGATATTTATTCAGGAGTTTATACAGAGACCTCGTCATCTAGTTCTTCTGATAGAAAATGTCTGCTTGTTGGGCTGTTTTCTACATTTAGTTTTCATCTTCAACACCTTTGGTGAGGGGAAAATATGGAGAAAGAGGCCTTTTGCACACTGTAGGTGAGAATGCAGTCACTGTGGAAACAGTGTGGAAGCTCTTCCAAAACTAAAAAACAGAAATTCTATCTGACTGAGAAATACTACCGCTAGAGAGACCGAAACCAGTGTGCCAAAGGCCACCTCCACGCCAATATTCACTCTCATACTATACACAACAGCTAAGAAACAGAAAAAAGTACCCATCCACTGATAAATGGATAAAGAAAATGTCATCCATATACACAATGGAGAACTACCCAGCCATTAAAAAAAATGACATTTTGTGATTTGTGATGACGTGAGTGGAAACAGCGATCACTGGATTATGTGAGCTAAGTTATACACAGAGACAAGTTATACATTATCTCCCTCACATTGCAGAATATAAAAAAGTTGGTCCCATAGAGGTCAAGAGCAGAGCAGTGGTTGCTGGAGCCTTGGGGTAGTAACAGGACAGGGTGGGGGAAGGCTGGTCAATGGGTGCTAGGCTACAGGTCGGAGCGATGAGTTCTGGTGTGTAAGAGTCTGGTATGGCATAGTGTAGAGGGAGCATAGGCAGTGATAGTGTATGTACAATTCAGAACCATTCTGAAAGTATTCAATAGAAGAAATGATAGGTATGTGAGGAGACAGAAAGGTTTAACTTAGTGTAACTATTAATATATTTGCTCAAAACACCATGTTACATTGCATGTGATCATGCTATATACTTCTAAGATTTATAAATGACAGTGAAATTCCAGAAAAGTATTTCTGCTGCAAGGAAATTTCTGAACAAGTTTGAAAAATACATTCAATGACTGTTCTTACCTGGAAACCCGAAGTCCATTTTGGACGAATGAGGTTGACGATACTCCATTGGAGCTTGGATTTGGGGGAGCTAGGTCTCTCTTCCATGAGAGGAAGTCCATTGTGACACCACATACTGTTTCTTTACAGGTGGAGGGTGGCGTGGCAAAAGCACTGGATATTGTACTGTGGGAAGTGACAGGAGCTTTTATAGCCAGATGACTTCTTTGATGAAGTGTGTTGAAATGACTCAGAAGATTGTGTCTCCCTACCATCAATCCTATAAGAGTTGCTCGTAAGCCTAGGCCTGGAATCTCCTGCCATTTTTCCTTGGAAAGCTGCACCACAGGCCACTGGAGTTGTATGTGAAACACTAATGCTATAAAATGTAAAATGGAAGGTCACAATAATAAAAAGGTATTAAAAATGCAAAACCTCTACAACACAATTCACTTTTGGAGTTGTTATGTCGTGTGGTGCTTACCAAGAAAGCTAAATTGCAGGAAAGGGGAGAAAAAGCAGGTTATTGTTGGCTTGTACAAACTTTTTACTGATAAAATTTCCACTGATTTCTAATGACAGCCCATGGTTTCCTATTCCTGTATATACTTAAAAGGAGTTTGGGAGGAAGGTGATTTGAAAATGAAACGCCAATGTTATAAACTTGTTATAGTTTTGTTCAGGCATTATAGCACTCATCAGTTATCAGTGACTGACACTCTCCTCTCATCTTGTGTCAACATCTAAGAAGACCCTGAATCAAATAAATCAGGTCCTAGGGCGTTCAGTTATTAGAGCTCGAAAGATCCTTAAAAAACCACCAACTTGGGCTGTTAGGTCATTGTCTGTTTACTATGTGTGATATTCTTCCAAAGTTCAAATATATTGCTTATTCTGATCAGTGATGATCTAACAAAATGCCTAGAAAATACTTCCCAGAAGGCTAGAATTCCTTCAAATCTTGTAGAACATGGGCCAGGGGAGATTTTAATTCTGAAATTAACTTGGATCACTGCAGCATATAATAGAGCCCCTTGTATAGGCCAAGAGTCAAGGAAGCCCTCTCTAAAAATTAGACGTGAGATATAAAATCTGAAAATACAGCATTAGGAAGAAAGTGAAAAAAGAGCCAAGTTTAGAGAAAGATTGCATTTTTCTCTATTTATTATTGTGATAACATACCTTTTTACATTACTTTTGGTTACATATCCATTTTTCTATGTTTGTTCATATCCTTTCAGTATTTCAAAATGGGGACTTCAATGTTTTGGCACAGCAAAGAATTCAAATAACACAAATGGGTACATAACGGCAAAAAAGACTCTTGCAAACCCCAGGCACCGTTCTTCTTTCTATTATTTTCCACAGGGAGAAGCTCCCTTACTTTTTGTGCATGCTTAAACTATTATTCTGCTATGTTTTGAATAAGTGTTCTCCAAAGGACCATGTGTTAAGAAGGCTTGGTTCCCAGCCTATGATACTCTTGAAAGTGGTGGCACTTTTACAAGGTGAAGCTCACTGTGGTCCTGGCTCTGGAGTGTGATCTGTAAGGATGTGGGGACCCCAGGCTCTTCTTCCTTTTGTCACACCCAGCTGCAGTGGTTGTCCTCTGCCTCATGCTTGTATTAAGATGCACTGGGCTGGTGCGGGCCCAAGCAGCGTGGCCAGTTGATCATGGAATGGCATCTCCAAAACCAATAGCTAAACTATACCTTCCCTCTTTTTTAAGTTGACCTGACTCAAATTTTTTTTTATAGCAATGGACAAATGACAACAGTATTCTATGCATAAGTGTGCACATGTCGTGTTTAACATTATTTTGCACTTTGGTTTTTTTACTTAACAAAAGCCGTGAGAATATATCTCTCAGGTCCCCACCTACTCGTAGCATAACTGGCAGAAAGTCCAGCTGCTGAGCTGTGAAAGCCATTATTGTATTCATCTAAAGATCACATTTTGCAGCAGCTGCCTCTTGGAAGAGACAAAATGAGGCAGAGATATTGCATGTCTGAGAGGAGAGGAAGAGAGAGGGAGAGGAGAGGGAGAGAGCACTTTAGCTGGAGATAGTCTTTCCAAACAGATTTTTGAACAAAAAAGGAGTAATGAAAGAGAAAAATATGGGCAAATAAAATAGTTTTTATCTGTTCTTTTTTTTTTTGTTGTTGTTTTTACCAGAGATTGAACTGACGACCTTGCGCTTGCCAGGCAGGTGCTTGTGCCACTGAGCTAAATCCCCAGTCCCTACCTGTTCTTGAGTTTTCTAAATTATGTTTGGCAGTGCTGTAAAAATAATATCTTAAGTGGTTTAAATTTAGGGATAGGGATATTGAAGACAATTGTAAGTGGCAGAGGGAAAATGGAACATGCAGTGAGGTTAGGTTTCTACACCTTACTTGCGTGATAAGATATAGCGAGAGGTAGACCATGGTAAGTAATATAAAATGTATGCCTACAGAAACCCCTGTAAAAGCTATTAAAAGCAAAATAGTATTCTAAAGGAAAATTCAAGTAAGCCACAGTAGGCTGGAAGAAGAAATTAGAAAAAGAAAAAAAAAGACAAAAGAAAACAGGAAGCAAAACAAACAAGTAAACAAAAAACCAGAACCTAAATGACAGACTTGAACCCTAAAATATCATAATTACACTGGAAGCATATAGTACAAATCCATCAGGCAAAGACAGAGATTGGAAAAACAGATTTACAAAAATGACCCAACTGTTTAGTGTCTATTAGAAATGTACTCTGAATATGATTTATACAAGTTGAACTTTATAGAATAAAAAAGATTTATCATGCAACCATTAATTTTAAAAATCAGAAGTTGCTCTGCTAATATAAGATAAAGCAGACCTCATTCAGAACAAGGAAATTTAGCAGAGACAGAGAGAAACATTATATGATAATAAAAAAGTGGATCTATCAATATATATATCAATTTTTAGTGCGCATACTTTAATCATCAAAACTATAAAAAAAAAACCAGACAAGTCCATAATTGTATTTGGCAACTTCAATGTTCTCTCACCAGTGATGGAATAATTAGATTGACATATTAAGCACCAACACTAAAACAGCAGACCTGAGTCCCGAGATATCAACACTAACCCTTTCCTGCAGCATTTACCCTCAGGGGAGACCTGGAAACATCTTCAGCTTTTATAACGAAGCCACAGCTCTTGCGAGCTTCCATTTCTGATTCAGCCAGCAGGTTCTGGTCCCTTAAAGAGAGATATTTAAGATGTCACAAAAGTGTGTTATGGTCCTCGCAAAACTGAAAAAAGTTCTTTTCTGTTGCTTTTATTTTTTTGGATACTTTTTAGTTCCCTTGTTGTCTGTCTGCTGTTCTCAGGTTGTTTCCTCCATTTAAAACCCTGTTTTTTAGCAAAGGGTTGGATAAGCTCAGGAGTACTGCTGTGTAACTTACGGATAACAGTTCAGCTGTGTCTCTTCCAGAAGAGTTTGCTTGGCTGCCTCGTGAAACTCGAGTCTGAGGAAGGAAGCCGTAATGCTGATGATTCATGATGCACACAGTGAAATGGAGAGATAAATGTTTTCCTAAGTAAACAGTTTACATTCTAGAAATCTAAACAAAGAAGGAAGCACATGTTTCCTCTGTGCCTCTACAGGCACTAGGTCTTTCTTGGTTAAGGGAAATTCAAGGGAAATTAAGGAGCGTCCAGGGTACCCGCTACATATTCTGCCCAAGTCATAAATAGATGCATGGTGGGAAGCAGTGATGGTTCATTTAAAAAATTTCCCTTTTCAATTATGCTGATTGAGATGATGTTTCTCTCCCTTCACAAAATAACATTCATTCAGCACCTATATACAAACTCCTTGATTCCTGTATTTTTAGAAAATGCTATTTTAAAGGAATTCTATTATAACTAAGAAAGGCTCAAACAAAATGGAAACAATATTTGCAGTCTAAAAATAAATTTTGTCAATGTGAATGGACTGTCTTAGTTCATTTGTAGAACAATAGTGAAAAACCACAGACCTGCTGGCTTATGTGCAACACGAATTCATGTCTCAGAGTTCTTGGGACCTGGGACTCCAAGATTAAGGCACGGAGATGTGGTATCTGGTGAGGTCCACTATCTGGGTTAGGGACGGCACCTCCTCTCAGGGTCTCCACAAGGAGATGTGGCAAGGGGGTCCTCTGGGATCTTTTCTATGAGGGCTCCGATCGCACTCATGACATCCTAGTCTTGTGACACAGTCATCTCCCAAAACCTTCAGGTACCAACAGCATTGCCTTGGGGTGAGAATTTCAGCTTACAAATTTGGGGAGATCCTAAACATTCAGGAGAGCATGAGGACATCCATTCATCGAGTACACCATTTCCTGCTTTGCCTTCCCATGCACTTATTCCTTTGTTACAGACTGCATCTTCCTTTCTGTCATGGGCATCGCTTACTCAGCTTTAATTGATTTTCTTGACAGCATTTTCCTATTTTGGTTCCTCTTCCATTGTTCCATTTTCCAGATGGAGTCCTGGTTTTTATTTACTCACAGCTTTTTTTTTTTATAAGAAGCTGTTTATAAAAATCACATCAATTGTTTCTCGGTCTTTGCCTCCTCCAGAGAAACTATAATTTGCAAAGGTTTAATTAGGATCTTTCAGGACTCTCTGCACTTTAGGATTTTAATATGTACCACTAGCACAATATAATCCCCAGATTTTTTAGTGCTTTCAAATGCTCTTCCTCAAATCTAGTTTCTCAGTATAGTTATGGTTCTTAAAATATTTCTTTCTAAACGAAGTCTGAAAGGAAACCAGATAAACATTATTATTACATCAAAGTTGCAAGCTCTTCCCACACCACCACTTAGCATTGTGGTTGAAGTTTTTTAAAAAGCAAATGCTGAAACCCATTTGGATGCTGTTTTCATAATAAGCCATTTTAATGATCACATATGTTGTTGTTTTAAGAGGCCATTGTATAATTGAAAGAATATACTCTGGACTATCTTGGGGATTTGATTTATGCAATTCTTTCCTCATTATGCACTAAGCTGTTTATTAATCAGCCCGACTACACGGTCTGTTTTTGCTCACTTTGATTTCTTTTGTGTTTAAAGTTCAGGGCTTAAATTTTTAGTACTAAAAATGAAGATGACTGCTTTTAGTTGTTTGTTTGTTTATTACTTCAACTAGATTTCTAAACATTTCCAGACTGCAAAGGGAAGAAAGAAAAGAAAAAGATGAGAGCGATATCCTGTCAACACATTTGCTTATTAAATATGAGGCCCTTAGAATGAGCAAATTAGGCCAAAAGTCCTGTTTGAGATTGCACCGCAAAGGCATTTGTTTGGCAGTGTACATTTTAAAGTAAATTGTTTAGAGTACATCTCTCTCTCTCTCTCTCTCTCTCTCTCTCTCTCTCTCTCTGTGTGTGTGTGTGTGTGTGTGTATGACCCAGAGAGCTATCTATTACCTTTACCTTTTTTCCTCCTGTTTGACTAATAAGATATTTAAGGGTCTCCCACCATGCTAAGGCTAGGATAGCAGGTAGACATTTTAGCCCAAGGCTTTAAAATGCAGAAGGTCTCATGGTATTTATTTTTAATGTAATATATCAATTTCCAGCATTAGGGGTGCTCCACCATGCTGGGTAACAACTTAGAAAGGTGGTGCTTAGACATTCCAGAATTGTTAGGGAAAGTTTTCCAGTCCTCTGTCCAACAGGTCAGAGAGGAAAATATAGTGGTTAAAAAAAAAAAGTCATGGTTTAATAGCTCAGTCAGTTAGTGCTTGGGTTAATGTTTTGTTCTCATATGAATAGACCACAGGAAAATGGAGAACCTAACCTAAAGTGGGAGAAAGTAGAAGACCATTCTCTGAGTCAAATGCCAAAGGCAATCGAGTGGGAGGCCGATATGGATGTCTGATCAAAGGCAAAAGCGTCTCGGTGCTTGAAACATGGAGAGCTGTCCAGTGTGGTTTGCAGACCGAGAGCCAAAGAGCCCGTCTATGACCATGTCCTCCTCCTTCATCCGTCACGGAGGTGCTTGTCCTATCAGTAGCCACCTTCCTTTGGTTACACTTGCAGTAAGGTTTCCTTACACCATGTGGATGCTCAGCTGATGGTAACGCCTTTATTTGTCAACTAGTGACTCAACATTTCTTATCAGCACTAATAGGGAGGTGCTGGTAGGGAGCAGTTTTGAAACCCTCAATTTAACTTCTTGTCTGATTCTATCATTCTCATAATTCATGTTAACAATTTAGCTCTGGTTGTTAGTATCTTTCTTGGTCATTTAGAATCCATTCTGCTATGTTCCAAGGCGGCATTTGGGAGCACACTCAGGGAAAGGGGAGGAGCCACTTGGCTTTGGAGGAAGTGGTCACCGGATTCTAGTGTGGGTTCTTGGTGCACTGGGGCTGGCATGAAGTGTGTTCAATGTACCCTACACCTGTCTGTTCCGTGGTATCCACCAGTGATATCTCTGGCTCATACTCTTTTTTTCCACACTCACCTGGGATCTGGCCAGCTTGCTCAGAGCATCTGCAGGACTCGTCAAGACTACCATGAGGTATATTTTAAAGTTATAAATGAAATGAATGCATTTTGGAAGATGCTTCATTCTTTTATCTTGGCGAGTATACCTTAATAATGACAAAACTGAAAAATATGCTTAAATATATGACTTTTATATGTCTGAAAAGTTGGCAAAATATCAGATAAATTTGTTCATGATTATACAATGTTGAGGGTTCCATGTATGGTTGATGATATTTGGGTAAATAATAAATTACATATGTTTCATTAATTTTTAAATTTTCTTTTAGCAAAGTCATTAATTGTGCTGTCATAATCAAGATTTTCATAATTGGCTCTACTGACAGTAACTTCAAATGAGATAATCTTTCCTAAATCATGCTTTATGTGAACTTTTAAACTTCATTTTAATGTGTAGAAAATTTTCTCCATTAAAGAAGTGGCCACTAGACTTGTCAGTAACAAGAAAATGCAAAGCAATATTTGATTTGGAAACAATCTATCAGTTTAAAGATGTGGAAACACTAAAATTGGTATAATAGAATTATTACAAATTATCAATCTTGTCATATAAATATTATTATATATGGCATTATCATCATCATCTGTTTTGTTCTATACAGCTCATCTTAAATTTTCCTTCTCTTGAAATTTTAACTCTTGGATATTATATTTTAATCCAATTGGATGGATTTTTTATTTTTTGGTACTGGGGATCAAACTTATGACCTCGTGCTTGCCAGGCAGGTGCTAAGGCTGCTGCGCTAGATCCCCAGCCCTGGATATTATATTTTAAAAAATGAAAATAACTGCACCCTATCCAACAGGTTCAGATTATCTCTTTATTTAAAACTATACCTTGATGCTTGAAGGCGGAACAATGCTCTCTATAGAAAGAGTTTAGTGATTATGCCTATATAAATTTTCATAATCGGATGAACATATTTCTTTCCTTATTTCAATTTTTTTGATTTTTATTGAAGTGTCACGATTTGGGCATATTTCAGGTGTAATTTTTTCTGACTTAGGATGCAAAATGAAGAAGTTCATCTTTAAAAATAATGAAAATTAGCCTTTTGTTTTTATTTTCCTAATAAACCCAACCTACATTTTGAGAATGAATTTTGGGAATGAATTTTGTTTTCCTACAAGAACATTATTCACTATGGGCATGTCTCCACTCCACCCTGGGTGGATTTGCTGAATACCGTGTGCACTAAGTGGTTGCATGAACAAGATGAATGTGCTTCACCAAGATCTTTCCCCACTTTGGTCCTATCAAGAAGATACTATATGTGACCTATGATTGTTCCAACCAAAGTAACTGCTCTGACTGTGCTGAAACCCTGTCTCCCACTCCGCACGCACATCTGTTGTGAATAACGGGCTTGTTTCTAGCAGCCCTGGGGTTCTGAAAGAGAACATGAAGAGAAGCAAGAGAATGGACTATTAGTCCTTCTAGGACAGCTCCACCATCCTCTTGCTGAAAGGGAGGATTATATATGCTGCGTGTCCTTTGATCAGCGTCTCCCTGCTGTAAAGTGGTGTCCATCTCTGATGTGGAGAAAGGGGTCAAATCTACCATCACAGTGTTGGAAGCAGGAATGTTGTCCTGGGGTTTTGGGCAAAGCCTATGAGTTGGATTTCTAGCACCTGAACAGAGTTAGTGCCGATAGCAGACACTTAGGTCATGGGTTCACTGTGCCAGTCCTGAGCACCACACCCTAAGTGATGTGGATGTCCAGGTGTTCTTGTCTTATAGAATTACCTAGGTTTCTGGCCTACTTTGACCATGGGAATGTGTCTTTGGAAGCATTAGGTGCATTCAAGTGTTCAGATTTTCGTTCCTCTATTCCATATAATGTAAATCACGTACACTTAGCTGTGCATATGTTACTGTTAAGGATGATTGTACGTGGTTTCACTCTGAATGTTCTACTTTTATTGCTTTTAATGTACCTGTTTGGGTCTTTTGTGACTTTTTTGACTACTAAAATACAGGACTTAGGACCAGGTAGCTATTATCCAGATCCAAGGTCAGGGTCTGAGACCTTCTCCACAGACTCAAACTGTCCCAGGGCTTATGGGTGGTGCATTTCCTTCAGAGTGAATTTCTGTGTGCCATGAATACCCTGTAGCTTTACCTTTGGGGTCACTTTGTTCTTTTTCATGTTCTTGGTTGCTTTTCTCTTGTTGCTGGGACAAAATACCTGCCACTCCAAATGAAGGAAGATAAAGTTTATTTAGCTTACAGTTTATGGAGGTTTCAGTCCATAATCAGCTGGCTCCAAGGCCGGGTGGCATGGCACAGGGGCAACAGTTCAAGGCAGCAGCCAGAACAAAGCAGGGAAGAGCAAGTCTCTTTTCCTCCCTCATATTGTACACACCCCCTGACCCCTGGGTGGGTGTAGCCACTCACAAAATCTCTGTGACCTCCTTTTGCACAGGCTGAGGATATTTACAAAGTAAGGATCCTGGCTCCCGGCTGAGTCTCTCAGTTAATCTTCTACACTTCTCAAGTTGACAATGTATCAACCATAACAATTCACCTTTGTGGAAAGTCCCTGTGGCTCTTAATCCTGTGTCAACACTTTTGGAAACCAGGGTCATCCCAGAAACAAACAAGACTCTCTTTTCTTGGGCACAGCTGTCTCCCTAAGTACAGTGGCATCACACCAGATGGCAAGCATGACCTTGGAAAGCAGGAGCACTTGGCTCTCGGCACTCAGAAGTCTTCCATAGGAGGGCCAGGATCGTCATCCTGGGATGTGTGCCTGTCTCCTCTCTTGCACCTGGCTTATTCTCTCCATTGTGTCTCTGGGCTTGAGGAAAGAGACTGTTTGTTTTCTGATTTAAAAAAAAAGTCAGTGTGCTACTTACTTGATTCAGCTCATGTTAAATGAGAGCTAAGGAGACTGAGAATCCTCTGGGGCTATCATCCTACTGCTCAACTCTGGGTTAGATGTCAGTAATGAAACACCCGTTCTCTGTTCCCTCCTTCCTTTCAGTCTTTCTATAGCAGCAGGTCTGAAGCTAAGGGTCCCTCAGAATCACCCATATGACTCACTAAAGTCCAGGATGTGGGGCTGCGCTATAGGAGTCTCTGATTCAGTAGGGCTGGGGTGGTGACTAAAGGTTTTCATCTCTAACAGGTGTTTTTTCATCTCTAACAGGTGTTCACCTCAACAGATGTTGAGGCTCCTGGTCCTGAGACCACAAGTGGAGACCCACGTGTCTGCAGCCATCCTAACCACACCCACTTGACCCCCTGTTCAGCACATGGACAGCTTGGGCTGATAAGAGAGAAGATTTGTGTGTGTGGGAAGGTAAAATGGGAGGGCACAGTAAGGTTCTTTCTCTAAATCTTAACCTCCCTTAACAAGCTCATTGAAAAGTACTAGATCTAAATATGGGCATCACTGGTTATCCTTGGAGATGGGTTCCAGGACCCCCAAGAATGCTAAAATCAAAGGATACACAAATTTCTTCCATAAAGTAGCTAGAATGTGGACGTCCTCCTGAATATTTTAAAGTATCTCTATATTACTTACGGTATCTCTTGAAATGCAAATGCTATGCAAATAGTAGTCACGCTGCATTATTTAGGGAATAATGACAAGAAAATCACGTGCTAAGCACCGGTGCAATTTCGTTTTCCACATATTTTTGATTGCCGGTTTGTTACATCTGTGGATGTTGAACCCACAGACTGAGAGGCTTCACTGTACCAGTCTGAATGTACACGATAGTATGAAATCTAAAAGAAAGCAACATTTTTGCTTTGCAATGGGCGCTACTTAACTATGCCAAGAGACAAATATTTTCCTTGCTTAGGAGAGAATTCTTTGACATAATCCATCTCTGCAGTATTTACTAGATGTGATATTTTTCAAAATCTCAGCTTTTTCTAAGTGTTATTTTAAAACACACATAACTGAAATTTAGCAAACAAACCATCCAGCTTTGGAAGGTTTTTTCCTCCCACTTTTTCATGTAGCAATGGAGCAGAATCACTGATCACTGAAGTATGATTCCACGTGGGGGGAAATGTTAATGAAAACACTTAGATGCTCCAAAAACATTTTTTTTCAGATTCCAATGCCAAGCCGCATCTATTCCTTCCCAAGATGGAACTGTGTCCTTCACTAAATCTTCCTCTGAATGATGTTTTGATGTTTGCACTTCTAAAGGAATTTGTGTGAGAAAGGCATTTTGTACATTCTGCATCAATCTTGAGCTATTGTTTCCCTAATAATACACAATTATGGATATACAGACTTTGTAAGCCATATAAAATGAAAAGCAGTGCTAATTACTTTTTTTCAACCCTCCTTATTAAATTTATTTTTTCAGCTTCCTAATTGGAACGGGCTTCTCTTTCTTCTCTGGTTAGCTGAGGCTGGTGCGAACCGTCAGATCCTTCTAACACCCAGCATCTAGACCAGTCAATAGTTGTGAACAGGATTTAGAGCTCATGTTTGTCTCCCACCACTCTGCTTCCTTTCCTCCTTTTGTCCCTGCAAGCAGTATGTTAATGGATCTCATAAACACAGGGCCCTCTGCTGCAGAACCTTCTCCCATTGAAAAGGCAATGAGCTAATTAACACAGCTGCCCCGGTAACATGTGCGGCAGTCACCCTGGATGCTGGTTAGGACACCTTTGAGCAAGGGAGGATGAGCTGCAGTCAGCCTGAGGAAGCGTAAAGATGCAACAGAACAGCAGGAGAGATGTGTGATTTAGTACTCTGTGCTGCAATTTCGTCAAAGCAAAGATGGTCCTACAGATCAGATGGCGCGGCCAGTGTTCACCATAGCTGGCTTCTTAAATATTCACGAGGAAGGAGGTTGATAGGGGAGGAAGGGAGAGAAACTGATAAGATGGAAACATGACCACCCAAGCCATTAATACAGGCAGACAGCCAAGCTAACTTCGGAGAGATTCCTGCTCCTGGCCTATGCAGAATGCTGTATCACTTTTGAACGTTCTGAAGACATTTTGAATTTTTGGATACCTGTGATGGAATTTAAAAGTCTGCATTTGAAGTTATTTTTATGCCTTTAAAAGAGTTTGCAAATTTGTAAGATTCTGTAACCCTTTATGAAATGAACATCAAGTAATTACTTTTCTATTTTGATCACAGGCTCCTTCTCAGGATAGGATTTGATATTGGATAAAAGTATGATATTAAACAAATAAACCATGCCTAAGTTCCAAAGCTTCCTTTCCAGTTATCTGCAGGTGAAGATGAAAATCTATTTCATGATTCAAATGAAAAGATATCTATTCCTGTATTTAAGTAACCAACTATTTCTCTCTGCACATTTTGGTAATTTTGTTTTATGACTTTTGGACCCCTTTCCCTCTTGGAAGTTCTCATCAGCATCTCCTTTGAATTCAACGTGGTCTGTATTTGCCCTGATCCTTAGAACGATTGTCCTTAGGAAAGCCTAGTCACGTTTTAGTTAAGGGAAAATAAAACCCTTGTAACTGTTAGTGAAGAGTTTATAGTACTTAACTTTCAATGGAAGATACAGGCTTGTAGGTTCTGTTTTAATTTTTGTAGAAAGCTTTTGTTAATTTTGAACTGTGTCCCAAATACTCCACAGAGGGATGGGGAGAAGTGGAAGGTGGGCAGGGGGTGACTTGAAGGAGTCCCAGGCTTCTGCCCCACAGCGTGGGTGCCCAGCAGGGTGCACGCACCACCTCCTTCCAAGCCCACCCTGGAGAAGAGATGTATTTGATTTTCTCTAAATCCAGAGGACCTTTTCCTTCCAGAGTGCTAGAGATTAGGGGGTTTTTATCCCACGAGACAATATTAAATAAAGGTATGAAATTTAGTTTCCCAAGCTAAAATAAAACTCAGCTCTTAAAAACCTATTGAGTTAACGTCAAAGAGTCTGCATTTTTCCCAGTGTCCTCCTCAAAAAAGAAGTAGTGGGGGAAAGAGCGAGAGATAATAATAAAGTCAGGATACAAAGAGAGGGCCTTAGTTTCTGTCCAGAGGGACCACCATCTTTTAATATAGTCACTTAAAAATACATGCATTGCTACATTTTTCATTAGCCTTAATTTTTTCATCAATCATGTTAATTTATACAGAGGGCACTTAATAATAGCTAATTAACACTTATGACTTTTGAAATTAAAAGACCTTTGGAGAGATTGCTGCTGATTGGGGAAAGGATTTTTTTTCAGTTCCTCTCTTTCTTAGATAAAAGAGGGAAATAGCAGGAAGGTATGGGGCCTTGGTGGGTTGAGAAGAGATTTGTCCCCCTGTTTCAGGGGCCATTCAGCAGGTGACAAGGACATAGACTTGATGGGCATGGGGATGTGTTTTGATGCCACCTTAGGAAAAATGACCCAGATGAGCTTTATCTGTCTTGAATTAAATAAAAAAATAAATAAGTAAAAATTCAGGATAATTGACAAATAGATTGAGACCAAGACTTTTATTAATGGTCCAAAACAATGTTAGTAGTAACAAAGAAATTGTAATTTGTTGTAGTGACTCTGTTGGAGTAACATAAATTGCACTAAAAATCAGAATTTGCAAAGTTAAATTTTTTTTTAGCGAGAAACCAACTGTATAATTATCTTAACCATCAAGAGAAATTTCTTTTTATGTCACATTAACCAACTGTGCTTTTCCATGTCACACGTTTAGAACTTAATGCTTCGGGTCATAGTCTCTATAATCAGAAAGCAGATTTTTAACTGTCTATTTTGTATCTGCAAAATATCTTTGGCTGAGTACTTATTTTATCTGAGTAGTATGTGTGTGTGTGAATACATGCATATAACATTATAGAGAAATATTACATACACGACAGCACATCCGTGTGTGATACGTGTATTTATGGTATTATAGGTATAAATACTTAACGTTTATGTTAGGTGTATATTTATAGATGCATGAAGATACTGGATATCCATATCTCTATTTGTCTCTATTTTTCTCTTTTTCATCTTTCCTGCATTATTTATTTTGATCACCAGTAGATGTCTCCCTTCCCTGACTGAAGGTTGACACTCTACAGGATTAATCTGTGGCTTTCACAAGAAATCTGGTTTTGGTATGAATGGAGTGATAGTGGTTTTCACTAAAGGGAAATTTCATTGTGAAGTATTTCTCACGAATCAGTGTTTTAAATGCCTACTGTATTTGCTGCTTCCTATGATGGAAAAATGTTGCATTGGGGATTTTAATTTAAGATTATGTAACAGATCCTTAATTCTCTCAGATGCTTTGAGCATTTTCATTTTTACTACAATTTACCTGGGAACTGGGGTGTGTTAGGGAATTTCTCAAAGTTTCTAAAGCAGTTTTAAGGATGTATGAATAAAAAAGATCTAAAAAATTAGGGACTAAAATGCATTTCTAAATCTAAATGTCTATTTCAAAATTGCATGTATTTAGCTATGTGTAAGAACAAAGATATTAATTCACTTTTGAGAGATTCTTTAGTCTCCAAGGTGGTGCAAGACATCTTGAATGGTATTTACACTACCTGCTTTAAAGTGAAGCACCAGTACCAGGTGTTCTTCAAGGGAGAAAATCTACACAGTGAGACATTCCCACCTGGAAAATGTCGTGCAGAAAAAAAAATTTCCAGTAATAAGGCAGAACTTTTGAGTCATTCTTTTGGTGCCTTTGAAATTTTTTTCTCCCTTTCTGTAGTTTGATTTTTCCATTTTCCTGTGGGGAAATGTTGTTTTGGGGTCTTGATCTCTTCTGCCTGGTTTTTTCCTTGGGGACTCATCTTATTATGGTCCCTAGCAGGTCCCAGGAAACTGTGAGAGATTGCACCGTGCACCGTGCAGGCTCATTGTGAATCTCTTAGGTTCTTTGATATATTTTTGAACATATTTGCAAAAGGAGACTGATTGGCTTGTCACTCACACTGCTTTAATTTCCTTGGTGATGGTGGTGAGATGTTCAATGCTTTAGGCAAACTGACCTGACATTATTCTGGAACCATCTGAGGCACTTCAGGACTATAGCTATTTCATAGGGAATCATTTGGAGATCTGATTCCCAAACCTTTTGCCATGATTATGCTCCTTGTAGATACCTACATTTTGAATTTGGGACTTTCTCATGTTTCTGATGGGCTATCAGTGATACCCAATTTCAAGTTATGAGATTTGTCCTTCTGTTTTTGTACAGCTGATGAAAAGGCACTAGTGTGTGTCCAAAAACCACTGATCCAGTTAATTTATTCTCCTTTTTTCATATATTGGACTACAGCTCTAAAGAATGCTTAAATTATTGAACTTTTAGATTACTAGTCCATGAAATGGCTGTTAATCCATGGTAGAATATATATACAAGTGTACGTTTAGTTTAATCAATTTTCTAACTAGTCAATCTAGTTTATTTATTATTTTTAAGAGAATAAAATTAAATAAAATAAAACAGAATAAAGTCAATCAAAACAAAACAGTGAAAGCAATTCAGAATATCAAAACAAGATAATAGGAAATCAACAATGGCCACCATAACAATCTACTTTTTAAAATAGCAATTTTTATATGCATAATATAAAATATATCATTTAAATCATTTAACACTTTAGTGGTATTCAGTACATTCCAAATATTTTTCAAACATCACTCCTATAGAATTCTCTTTTTTTTCCTTTTTGGTCTTTTCAGACAGGGTCTCACTGTCCTGTTCAGGCTGGCTTTGAGTTCACTTTATAACCCAGGCTGGTCTCAAACTTGCAATGATCCTCCTGCCTCAGTCTCCTGAATGCTGGGATTAGAGGAGTGCGCCACCACACCTGGCTTGCTGTAGAATTCTTGTACATTTTCATCATGCAGAAAAAAAATCATGCACCCATTGGAGTCATTTCCCATTTTCCTGTCTTTCTAGTTCCTAGCAACCACCAGTCTGCTTTCTGTCAATACAGGTTTGCCTACCCTGGGCATTTCCTATCAATATAATCAGGTACCATGTAGCTTTTTGTGTCTGACTTCTTCATTTAGCATGATGTTTTGAAGATTCATCTAGGCTGTAGCAAGTAGCGATATATCATTCCTTCCTGTGGGTGAATAGTGTTTTGTTGTATGGGTGCACTGCTCTTTGATGATCCACCCTTTTGGCTGCCGTGAACAATGATGCTATGAATGTTCTTGTGCAAGTTTTTGTTTGAACATTTGTTTTCAAACATTTTCAGAGGAATTGTTGGGTCATAGAATTACTCAGGTTAGCTTACTGAGGAGCTGCCAGACTGCTTGGGGTGTCACTTTTAAGATGTAAGTATTTCTTCAAGACTTACTAATGTGATATGTAGGAGAAACTACCTCTTCCATAGAAAATCAGGACTGGAAATCCCAGGACCTAATCTCATCAGGATCGTGATTACAGCTATTAATTTGTAATCTGACTCATTTTGCAAATGAGCCACCAATCTCAGAGAGATTCACTTTATTAATTTTACAATGTAAACAGTAAGTACTATGATCAAGCCCAGAATCTAAGTCTGCTAGTTTAAGGTCTTTTATTTTATACTATAACATATAGGAAGTTTTTTTTTTGACTTTTCATTATATTGGCAGTATTTTTCTGAATCATGCATTTTGATTGCTTATGACTAAGGAACTTTTTGGTATCATGGAGACTTGGCTAGGTTTTTGAGGCTAGAGACAAAAATGCTCTTCACCTGTTTGAGCAATTGTTGACAATATTATTCATCGTGCCAGTCCACGTTGTGCTGCCATAACAAAATATCTGGAGCTGGGTACTTTATAAAGTAAAGAGATTTATTTGGATTGTGATTCTGCTGGCTAAGGTGGGGGTGTCCAAATGTCATAGCACCAACATCTTGGTGAGGCAAGATGACTTGGTTGACTATCACAACGAGATAGAGAAGTAGAAAGATAAATAGCAGTCTGCAGAGGAAGAGCTAAGCATGTGGGTTGAACTTGGTTCAACTTGGTTTGTTAGAATCTGCTCTTGTGAGAATGAATGCACTCCTGTGAGATCTACCATACGCTGTCCTGTGAGACAAATATTAATCCACTTTTGCCCTAGTTACCTTCCACTAGACTTCACCTCTGAAGCTTCCACCATCTCAGTGCCAGCATGTGGGAGGCCATACTTCCAGGACGTGAAGCTTTGAGGAATGAGCCACAGCCAAACCATAGGATGTCCTGTATTTTGCAATTACACCTCTCTTCTGGGCGTTGGCCAATTTAGTGTCCCTCAATAAAAAAATCTTCCTATCTTCAGGTTACAAAGTGAGGTACTGATTTGCACTTTATAATCCGTAGCTAAACAATCATGCGAATGATGACTTTTTCCCTTGGCACGTGGCGAAGCTCTGCTTTTGCTTTTTTGCCTTTTTCATGATGGGATTGGAATGGGATCTCCACACACATGCATTTTACCCAGTGAATACCTTGACTTTCTAAAAGAAAGGGTGGTCATTGCCCCCTGTAATTTAGTTCCCAGTCTTAAAAAATACTTAAAGCAAATAGGGAATCAATGGAGACACTTGTAGAAGCACAGCTTTTCTATAAGTGATATTTGCTGTATCTATCCATCTCTAGCTTTTATTCCACCTTAAGCAGTTAACTAATTAGGACTGATATTGGCACATACAAGCTATCGGACCTGACAGTCTGTTTCCAGAATGATTCTAAGCTCTTCTCTCACCTGTCTAGCTTCTCTTAACATAGTTAGAGCTGCTTTTGATACTAACAGAAAATTAAACTAACTCGTTCAGAAGTGGCAAAACTCACTCATTATTCATCCTGTGTAAAATATTTTGCCAGGTAATATACTCAAGGGCTATCTGTTTCTTAGTACTATGACCAGGTAAATGTAGTATGCAGTGTGTGACTAACAAAAATTAAGTTGGCCTTGAAACTTTTTGAGAATTTCATGATAATCCTTTAGCTATGCTTTCTAATATGCTATCTTCCTGCCATATGTAGCTATTTAAATTTAAATCAACTAAACTGAAATATTACTGTATTTTCTATTGGAAAATGTGGCTTTTGATAATTTGGGACAAGCTATCAGGCTCTTCAAAACCACAGTGTTGCACTACAGAGGCGTGGTCATTTGATTCAGATCCTAGGATTTGCTCCATGTTTTTTTTTTTTTTTTTTTTTCTCTTTTTATCCGTACCGGGGATCAAACTCACAACTGCCCGCTTCCAAGGCAGGTGCTTATGCCGCTGAGCTAAATCCCCAGCCCCTGCTCCATGTTTTAAGGGAAATAATGTAGAGAAATATTATGATAAAAGTGATTTGGGATCAAAGCTTTGCATTTCCACACTTGTATTTGCACACAGTATCATTGCCTATTTTGCCCATCTCAGTAGGCTTAAGTCTCGGCTCCTATATCAGGCCTATACCACAGATGGTAGGAACCACTCTCCTTTCATAATGGGCACTGTCTTTTGAAAGTCTGAAGTTTAAGACCATGGCATGCTATATCGTGTTCTTTACCCTAAAGAGATGAGAAAAAGCCCAATCCAAGCCCAGTGCAAACAGATACCTTTTTACAAAAATAGAGTCCAAAAATGGGTTGCCCCTCCCAACACAAGTAGATTCTCAAATCACTAAAAAAGTTAGGAAAGATTTCTAGTCCTTTATCACTTAGATTGCCCCATCCTTTGGATTTTCAACGTTTGAAATGCCACCAATATGATCTGAAAAAGAAAGCTACACAATTTACATTTCAGAGAGTTGTTTTCTGTCCCAGAAGGCTGGAAATAATGGTTGTATTTGAAAACATTTATTTAAAGCTAATTCCATGATGGGCATGATTTCTCCCCTCTACATTTACACAGTACTTTATATGTGTCCTTTATGGTATTTCTCATTCCCTTACCTTGTGCATACCAGATTCTTCTGCACACGTATATGTTTAGACACTCTTCCTCAATGACGTCATCATGTTTTTCCACTATCCAGTAATTTCCAGGACTCAGCCTGGGGTTTCTGCTTCATCTCATTCTATACTTTCTCTTGCAGTAATCTCACTCTTGCCTATAACTTCAAATAACATGCATATGTGACAACAACCAAATTTATATCTTCATCCTGGACTCTTTTATGCTCCGACCTATATATCTTATCGCTTGCCTGACATCCACTTCAATATCATACAGCATCTCAAATTTCACAACTTTTATGCTCCTGTCCCTCCTTGGATTTATAACAACTCCTCTGCTGCATCTCAGCAAATGGCACTGTAATTTTCTTGGTATTCCTTGCCAGAAACCCGAAGTCTTCCTTTCAGAAGTAGAAAATTCTGTTGATTGTATTTCCTGAAATGTGTCTTGAGTCTTTTATTTTCAACTCTATTGGCTCAATCATATCTCTCACTTATTCAGAAAAGCTTGATTATAGCATGATCTCTCCATATAAGGTGGAATTTCCACTCCTATCTGATCCTAACTGGATCTCCCTCTATCTCTGCCTCCCTCTCCTAACTGAATCTGCCTCTGTGAGGATGACTCTTCACCTGTGGTCAGCAAGCTTTGCTCCCCTTTGTCTGCTCAACTCCAGCCCAGGCTCTGCAGCAAGCATCTGTAGATGAGTGAATCAGTGAGCCTTACAGGAACTAGCTCAGATTGAGTTTTGTTTCTTATTGTACAACTTTTGCCTCACAACCTTTGTGCTGCAGATGAATATAAATGCAGAGAAAATAATAATGTATTATGAGGTTAGATTTTGTAGAACATCTCTGCTTCATAACCTATACAGGATGACTTTGGACCTTAAAGTGTCTTTTCCTTGGTTAAACCACATTGAACACAATTATTTATTAGTTAGAAAATGTTCATATTTGTAGCCTATACTTCACCAAATATTTATTGCCATAAATTGACCACTGATCATTAGAAGCATAGAGTCCAAGCAACATTCACAAAAACAAAGCATCATATAATGTGTTGTACCCCAAAAACAAGACCCCAAAATGTTGTCCAAAAAACAGGGCAAGATGTCTTTTTAAAGAAAAAAAAGCACATTTATTTATCCTGGCACCAATGACACAGTGCAGTTGGAGTTTGCAAAGCTGTGTAACTGGCTTAAAATTTTGACAGACTTTTATAGAAAGAACAATGAAGAAGACCTTTGTTTCCCTTTGCTTGAGGACAGAGAAGTTTCGCAGTTGGTGGTCATCCATTTCCTTCTTTGCAGGAATTTACAGCCCTTTGTCTACTAATTTCAGGATCAACTATCTTTCACAAAAGGGGTCAAAGGTCAAGAGCAATATAGGTAACTCGAGGTGGGCTAACAATTGTCCTTCGCAAGGGGAACAAAGGTTAACACAGCAAACAGGTTACCAGGGTGACTGCACATAAGGAACAGTATGGCGGCACTTTATGGTAACAGTGTGACATAATGGTAATAATGATGAGTTGCTTCCTGTTTGGATTTAAGGAGGAATATATGTTATTTTTGCCTTCATGATGGTTTTTCTGGTGTTTGGCTCAGAAGGGGCTGCCAGTCATGAGTCCCTGCTCTTCTGGGTGCCTGCAAGAGCCAGTGGAAGCCAAGCAGATTCTGCTTCATAGAAAAAAGACAGTGAAGGTATTCCTGAAAAGGTCGGTCCATCTGATGGCAGTACCCTCAAGAAGGAGTCCACATCTGCTGGTTGCTGAGATGCCTGCATGAGTTTTCAGTGCTTTCCCTAATTCTATACACTATAATCAGCAATTCCAAAATGCCTCTTTTTCTTCTTAAAGTGAGGCAGTTAATTTCTGTTGCTTACAACTCAAGAACCTAGCTGAGATGACTAAAACAAATAACCCTAGCTACCATTTTCTGCAATAGTAATTATAATAATTAATTAATTAATTAATAATTAACATTGATTTAGTAGTCACTGTGCACCAGATACTATTTTAAATATTTTACTTGTATAATGTTGAAATGTGTCCACATAAATATGCAGCTATTTTTCATTTTGAGGCATATGTAATGAAATTTCATAGATAAAATTACTACTAAATTGGAGTTAGTGAGAATTTACAGGGTGGTTTTTTTAGGATAGGAAATTAACTGGGAAAGATTATAGAAGAAAACAGATAATACAACTAAGGAAGTGCTCTAATTACTGCGATAGCCACTCTTAACATAAAAAGGATGCAGACAGATTTTAAATTCATTTTCATATTTATTGAATATAATATATATATATAGTAAAGATTCATCAAAGAGCGTTTCTGCCCTCAAGGAACTTGCACCAAGTAGACCAGATGCTTACCCAAATACAGATGATTATAAGAAGGAAAAGGAAGAGCATGAAGTAAAATATTTGTAAACATTAAATAAAATATTTTACTGGAAATGTAGAAAAATATTTACAAAAGTGACTTACGACCAAATTCTGGCGATCTCAAATGCTGGGATGAAAAGCAGCAAGTCTTCTTTTTGCAAACTGTTGAGACCATCTACTTGATAACCTCTTTGTCAACATTAAACTTGAATTTAGCATGACTTTGTCTCAAAATAAAAAATAAAAAAAGGAATAGAGACGTAGTTCAGTGCAAAGGGCCTGAGTTTAACCCCCGGTACCTCTGCATGAAATTGAAGCTCTATTTACATTAAAGACTTGTAAAATATCATGTTAATTTAGAGTAGTCACGAATCTATTCTGTCACCTGTACAATCACATTTAATTTGATTAAAATTTAAAATGGGCTTGCTTACTCATCCCTTTCTTCTTTGATTCATTTTTTACATAAACAACTCTCCTACTCATTGGTGGATATTCCAATTGATCGTATGGTTCTAATCATAAGAGACTCCTTTTGTCTCCAGTGAGCTGTGGAGATCTATATGCAAGCCAACAGGTGTAAAGGAATGTGTGATTGATACTGGAACAGAGAAGTGATATTGGATATTATAGGCCCGCAGACAATAAAGCCACAAGCCACGTGCTTAGTTAAATAATCTCCTAATTGTCTCATCCAGATGATCAAGTAGTCTAATCAAGTGACACCAAATCAGTTTGAAATATGCTGGCGACCTGTCCTTTGTAACTGTGTGCATAGTTGTTGGGGTTCCCTTGCAGCTTGGACTCAGCACGGTAAGGAGTGGACTCAGGTGAGGCGTAGAAGCTGTGTTGAGGCCAGCTTGGGCAAGGTCTTGGGGAACAGGTCCGTGCTTCCAAGTTCAGCCTGGAGTCCTGGATGGGAAGGCCTGCTGATGATGTCCCTGTTCCTTTGCACGTCCTGTTGCTTTCTTTTTCAGTGAATATTTCCTAACAGACATATTCCTAACAGACATTCCAGACATATTCTTAACAGAATATTTGCTGACAGATGCGGGGACTGTAATCTATTGTGAATTCAGAGAAGTTTGCTTGCAGCCTCCTTTGCATGTACTAGGAAATAGTACATTCCATGGTTTGCTTTACATCCTAGTCCTATTCTTAAAGCTGTGGCTATGTTATGTCTATTTTCGAAACTCTTACGCTTTTCTTTCCTTTTTTAAAAATGGAAGTTATGACTCCCCCCTCCTAAGTTAATGGCAATACTGCTGTTAGTTCCATGGTTCACACATAGTACTATTAAATAGGTTTTAGAATTATAGAAAAAAGTTATTAAAGAAAAAACTAACTCTGAATACCTGGTATTCAATCCTAACAAAGCCTGCAATGTATCTTGGAGTTGCTGTATCACGGCATCTCTCATTCTGACCACCAGTGTCTTTACAGTGCTCCTGTTTACTGAGCCACTACCTCCAGCCTCTCCCACCCGCTGAAGGTCTTGCTTGCATTACGCAACTGCACACCTGTGCTACTGGGCATTCTTGAGTTTCTGCTCATCCTCAGCTGTAGACTATACCTGGGCCACCTGAGCAGCTTTGTTTCAGGCTTAAGAGGATCTTTTGGATTCTAGGTGGGTTGTTCTGTTTGTGCTCTTGATTTTACGGCTTCCTAATTGCCATGAGCCTTATCATCTTAATTATCTGTAGTTTCCTTTCCCTTTCTTCTGGTGATTTCAGCCTATAAACATGCTAGTATCTCTTCCATCATGTATCTATAACTTCCATCTGTCTATGGGACAGTGTAAAGGGTTGATACTTCAGAAGTTTACAGGTTTAACTAAGTGACTCAGCAGGGGACCAGGATCCTAACTTTGGAAACATCCTCAGCCTGTGCCAGAGGAGGGCAGAGAGATGGTGCGAGTGCTATACCCGCCCTCCGGGATGGTTAGCTGCTTACAGTGTGAGGGAGGAAAAGAGCTTCACACCTCTGCTGTTGCTCTTGTTACTTTTGCTGTCCTTTGCTTCTTGAGCTGTCTCCCCTGTGCATGCCATCCTGCCTTGGGTCCCCTGATTACAAACTAAAGCCTCCACAAACTGTGAGCTACAGGTACTTTTCCTTCCTTTGTTTTGGGCATCTGGTATTTTGTTCCAGCAAGGAGAGAAAAGCAACCAACACAGATTTCATATGCCATATTTTCCCACTCACATATACTGATATATATTATTTTTTACATTTGTCCAGATCTATATATCTATCAGAACAGAGGAATAGCCAGCTAGCAAGTTCTTTTTATGTTCCTTATCTTACCACTTTTATAAATTTCCAGTTTTTATTGATATAACCTGTTTAGACCTACATATTTTTTTTTTGTCTTTTTCGTTTTTATCGGTACCGGGGGGTTGAACTCATGACTGCCTGCTTGCAAGGCAGGCGCTTATGCCACTGAACTAAATCCCCAGCCCCCATATTTTTTCATATACATTATATGTCTTCTATTTTAGAATTAAATTTTATAATTGAATTGAAATGTAATTATGTTTTTTCTGTTTTTATTAGTCTTTATTCATAAAGTATGAAATGCATGTGTATACGTATTTATATATTTATATACATGTAGATAAATATACTTTTCTATAGCTAACCGGCTAGATATACAGATAGATAGATGATAGATTGATGTGTCTAAACCAACTGTCTTGATTGAACCCACAGCACAGCAGTCAGTAATTTCTCCTCTTTTTACCTATTCTGACCTGGTTTCCATCTTTGTGACCCCTCTGAAAATATTTCAGACAGTGCTTCATCACTGACAAGGTTAATGAAAAGTGGTGAGTTTTCATTCTCATTTATCGTATATTTACTTTCACTGTTTAGCTATCATGGCGATAGTAAAAGTCATCTCAGATGAGTTCCTAAGTTGTTCCACGTAGTACAGTGAAATGATTTAGAATATGGATTCTGGAATCACAATGCCTGGGTCCAAATACCAGCTCTGTCACTGGTAGCTGTCGGATTTGAGGTGAGTTACTTACATTTTCTGCCATAGCTTTACATCTGTATAAGGCAGATGATAGTAGTAACACACTCAGAGTTGTTGCATAGAGCAAATGAATTAATCCAGATAAAGAATAGCATCTGGTACCTGGTAAGTGCCAAGTAAATATCAGTTATCATTGTTCAGTTATACTTTCTAAGAAAAACCTATTTAATGTCATATAGCAAGAGAAATATAATAAAAGAAAAAACTCTAGAATAGAAAAGAATACTTATTTGTATATATGTAAATATATATGTATATATGCACATATAAAAATATTTCATATTTTATACATTTTATAATAAAACCAGGAAAAACATAATTAAATATATTTTAATGCAATTCTAAAATTTAATTCAAAGATTATTCTAGGGGCAGAGGATTCAGCTCAGCAGCACAAGTATATGCTGCCTGGCAAGTGTGAGGTCAGGAGTTTGATTCCCTGGTACCCAAAATAAAATAAAATAGTTAATTTAAAGGCTGGAGATTTAGGTCAGCATTGTAGGCACCTGCCTGGAAAGCACAAGGTTGTAAGTTTGATCCCCAGTGCCAAAAAACAAAACAAAAAGCTAATTCTGAAATACAAGATATATAACATATGTAAAAAATATATAGGTCTAAAATTTCAGGTTATATCAATGAAAATTAAAAGTTCATAAACGTAGTAAGGTAAGGAGCATAAAAAGATTTTTAAATTTCTCATCTCATATTTTGAACGGTTAATTAGAAACGTCTGAATATGAATTTTAGGTAAATTGTGCTCTCTCTGTAAATGAGATACGTTTCTTCCCTAATCAAAACATATTCCTACTACCAATGTGGTAAATCAATATATATTCCTTCTCTAATACAGATGTTTAATAGTATTTACCAGATATTTAATAGTATTTTATTGGCCTCACCAGGAGGTGATGCGCCCCCTGCACTCTGGAAAGCAGTGCCATGCCTTGGCTGGTGCGGAATGGGGACAGCCACAACCAACAGCCAAGCCTCTCTCTGTGAGTCTGCTCCATTCAAGGACTGCAGGCAGGGAGCAGGCTACACCAGGAAGTGACCTTGGCCAGGAAACCATAATATCTTCATTGTTTTGTTGGGCTGGGTTTTATTCTCTTTTGTTTTGTTTTGTTTGATTATGTTAAATCCGATGGTAGGAGCAGCTGTTTAAAAGAGCAAGATATGTTATGGTAGCCATTTTGGATTACCATTGGCTTGTTTTGAAGTCCTTATTGCATTCATTATTTTGGCTTTGTTGTTTCTATTCTATTCTGTTCTGTTTGATTTTTACTATGTCCAAAAGTGTCTTCAGCTATTTTGAAGACAACAAAAGGCTTTATGGTAACTATTGTTGGTTTTGTATCACTTATACTGGCTTATTTTGATTGGTGTTAGTGTTTTGTTTTCCTTGGTTTTATTCTCTTTAAAATAAAAAATAGTATTTTATCATTTTTTTATAGTATTTCTGAAA
Source organism: Cavia porcellus (assembly GCF_034190915.1). NCBI lineage: Eukaryota > Metazoa > Chordata > Mammalia > Rodentia > Caviidae > Cavia > Cavia porcellus. The sequence continues at coordinate 13,663,839 of NW_026947496.1, forward strand.
CTTTACTGATATCTAAGCTTGAACAATGTAGAATGTATTCAAAAAAGCTGAAGGAAAACAAAACAAAACAAAACAGTTCAAGGAGAGAGATGTAGGGTTACATTACTCAGAAAACAATCCAATAAATCCCAAGTAAACACCATGCATCCAAATAGATTTCCTCTTTTTGACCCCTTCTCATCCCCTTAATTCATCCAGGCAGGATGAAGGTTCACATTGTCCTTCATGAACTCACCAGAACACACTCTAGATTAGGCCACTTTCCCTTTCTTAGATTACCTGTTAAGGAAACATATTTCATGTTGTTCATATCACACATTCATGTGCACAAAAACATATGCAGATATAATGAAAGATCATTGGGAAAATGGTACCCATGTGCATGTGCATTATATATGTATGTATGCATTTATACACACAGGCCCATACACATGCAAATGAAAGGTGGGAGGTGCTACTTGTCTCTGGGTGAGATTGCAAAAATTATTTTATTTCTAATAATTTCCAAATAATCTGTGATGCATATATTTTTAATCCTAAAAATAGACGTAAGTTTAATATATCTTTTAAGGACATTTTCCACCTATGACCCCATGGAAACCATCCATGATTCCCTGTGGTCTGCAGGATTACACGGTTGCAGATCACAACAGCTTCCCTGGACTCCCTCCCCACTCTTCTCTGACTTGTAGTTTACACCCAAATAATGCCAATCAGGGACTTGCCAGAAACACCAAGCTGATGTACTCAATCTGTCTCCAAGTGGGAAATATTTTCCCTTCCTGTGACTACCTTCCCTTCTTCCTCTACTCCCAGCTGGTCTTGGGTGCACCAGTTCCCCAAAAACCTTCCTTCTGCAGCCTTTGCATTTTACCTTTGAAAATGCTCCTTAAGATCAGGAACTATGTTTTACTCATTTTCATTTTAATGGCTTCTAGAATGTTCTTCCAATATGATACAAGTTGCAAAAATGGAACTAAACTCAAGTGACACTGGTGGAAGACTTTTACACATCAGCAATTAATATATATGTATATTTTAATGGGAGTGAACCCTTAGCATAAAAGGAATTTCTTTTTATTCTCTGAATGTGCAAGAAACTACTTTTGCTAAATAGTAGATAGTTGGAATGTCAACCACTGTGGTCTAAAACTGTGTGTCTTTTGAGACAAGGGGCTGATAATACTTGTTAAAACTAACACCGCTGAGCTGTGGGTCTTTGATCCAAGTTTCCACTGCTAACTCTATCACTGGCTGCCCATAAAGGGAACTAGGAAGGGCGCAGTAGGTAAACATATGGAAGTTTCAGCTTCTCTTCGTAGTGTGCGTAGGAGAATGTCCTTAGCCAAAACTGCTGATACAGATAAAATACTTTGCTGCTCTTTAAATCACCCTAATCTTACAAGCAATTAGCTGTGCTTTGATAATTGAATTGATTTTTCTTTCCTCATTGAGGAGCACTGACATCAACTGGGGAACCGAATGAAAATCTCTTGAATATCATTAAAAGTTAGCTTTATTGAATAGCTTAACATATATTTCAAAAAATTTTTTTTAAAAAGTGATATTATAAAGCAAAGTAAAAATTAGAAAAAAATTAAATTCAGTCAAGTGTGCTACTACTTTGTAATGCCATAGTTAAAAAGGAATGAATAATTCTGGACACTTTTTTTAATAAAGGGAAAGTGTAGTTTGTTTTTTTAAGCCAACATTCATATACAATGAAAAGTAGTTCGACTGATTCAACTCAGTCTTTCCAGTGTAGTTGGTTCGGACCTGAGACAAAGAAGACCAGTTATAACGGAACAGCATTTATAGCTGGATGGATCAGGATGGTTAAAAGGGGTAAGGACCATCCACTAGGCTCTGCAAAATGCTTAATGACATGTATAGAAATCACCTCATTGCACAGGCCAAAAGTGAGATGCCATGGCGGGATTATTTTTGCAAAATTACAGGAACTGCACAGAATGTAACTTGACACAAAACCTTCTCACACTCATGATGCCCAGGTCTGGGTCTTGGGCAGAACTGTCCATCCTGGCCAAGTCCACTGCTTCCTCAGCCCATGTTCTGACTCTTTAAGTTCACTGAAGTCCACTCAGAATGATGTGGTGTCCCGAAATGTCCCTTCAGGCCACACTGGTTTGTTGTTATTGCTTTCTAACAAAACCTCCTTCTAACATGGATTCAGAATTCCACTGATTCAGAACTCAGAAATCCAGGAAGTTTAAATATGTAAACGTTCTTTTCTTAAAAACACACGATGATAACTCACTTTTATATCCACAAAACCACTACATTCATAGCAAACAAGATCTTTGGATGAGGTTTGGTGCCAGGGTTAATTCTGAATTTATTTTCTTTGAAAATTGGTGATCTGCAATTGGTATAAAGTTTTCATTATTATAGATTCTCTGATATCCTGTGAGTCTAGATAAATAATCAATTGCTATATGAATGTTAAAATTTCCTTCTTAAAAACTCAAATTGCATGGTTGTTAATTAAAAATATGAACATTAAGGAATCTAAAGCACAAATTACCCAAATTATCTGATACTTTAAATTTTATGAAAGAAAGGTACAATTTAGCAAACTATCGTTCAAGGGCTTAATCAAAAACACTTTAATATTTACATTTATTTAAAAGTAAGTTTTCATTTTCATTGAAAAACTTCAATTAACACACATTTATTGGGCTTTTATGCACCAAACTCTTGTTAATTCTTAGGAAGGAAAATTTTAAAAAGGCAAAAAAACGCTACTCATTGTATCTTAGCATATAGGAGGCACTGTGCAGAGGCCACAGGATCAGGGAGGCATGAAAATCTCTACTGTTTGTTATCTGGGTGACCTTGGGTACATTATTTAACCTGCTTAGCCTCGGCATCAGAATCTATACCGTAATTATAACAGTACTCTGCTTTGTAGGACTGTAGACAAAATACAATAGGATGATATATCTGTAATATTTGACATAACATCTAGCACATGGGATTAGTCAATGAGGGCAACGGTATTTTATTTAATATCTTCATGACAAGTGACCCTGCCTTCCCATTATTCTTATGCATGTCACTGTTCAAGTACACAGTATTTCTCCCATCTGCAAGGAATGCTGACTTGACTCCACTTAACCCTCCTGTTACCTTGCGTTTCTCTTTATAAATAAACTCTCCAAAAGAGCAAGTCAGGCTCCAGTGTTAAGATCCATATAGATTAAGCAAAAAAAGTGGGTCTCAAGCTTGACACGGTCACATAGAAGCTCATGACAGGTACACATACCTGTACACGTGCATATACACATACACCTACACACACATACACATACACTCACAGAGACACCCCATACCACACAGGCTGGTGGGTAAGTGTACTGAAAGGCTCATGTGTAGGAAGTCTGGTCACAGCCTGTGTTGTTTGGCATGGAGAAGCTATAGAGCTGAGCCCTAATGTGAGGAATTTAGGTCATGGGGTCATGGCCCTTCCAGGAGATTGTGTGTGTGTGTGTGTGTGTGTGTGTGTGTGTGTGTGTGTGTCTGCGTGTGTGTGACCCTAAACAATGCACAGGCAGACTTCCGCTACTGGTACACACAGGTTGATGTTGAACTTGGCATAGATACATCCAAGTGACGCCCCTTCCCTTCCTCTAACAATGGAGAAAAAAATAGCTGAAAATATAGGAGGATCCCACTCAGCACAATTGAACACAGATACTGTCTGTGTCAAGAGGGCTTTCTTTAGGGACACCAAACTTGGAGAAAATTTCTGACCAAAATCTTCAACATTTAAACTGACCAGGGCATTGCCATTAGGGAAATAAAATTAGGTCTTTATTTTCTTGACCAGATCATTTCATTAGCGGAAGGCAGCTAATTTACAGTGTGTGTACATTTAACCAAGCTACTCTGTTGAGGCAGTAAGGGAGGTATTCCCAGAATGGGCCAGCGAGTCAGATGATAGCCCAGCCATTGTGAAGGGCAGGTGGGCAGACAGAGTCCAGGACTCCAGTTCCCGCAGATGAGAAGGCGCATCATGGAATTTCAGTCGTGAGGAGTCTGCACATCATGAGAGCGTATACTTGGGTTACCTGATTTGAAAATAAATTGCAAGCCGCTCCCCTCTGCACGCACCTTATTGCACAATGCTGCTTCATTCCTTCTGCTTTTTATAACAATAGGAGATGTCAAAATGACTGATGTCGAAGTGGTTATTGGAAAAGTGCCATGTAGTACATTTATGTGGCATTGTTAAAATGTAAATCAACTTCATTAGAATGCTTAGTAGTTTCAAAAGCAGGTGAGAGTCCTTTCCTAGGCTCAGCTCTCAGCTGGAAGAGAAGTTTCCCCAGCACAGCTGTCCCTGTTCCTGATTGTTCTAGGCGTTTGAATAGAGCTTTGAATAGACTGAGTAAATGTCGACAATTCTCGGTTTTATAACAATTTTACACATTAGGCAAATAAATTTTGTGCATTCAAACTGAACTTGGTAAGAATTTCAGCCCTTGAAGACAGAGATGGGAGCATGAGATGCTGCCACTGTGCTGTAGGTTATGGTTGCTTAACCCTGATCTTGGGTTTCAATTAGGGTGAGCAGTGAGCCCTGGGTGGGCAGCCTTAGAGTGCAGGGCACACTGCAGAGAGAGGCAGTGCTGGTCTTCCTGCCCTGCAGGGGCTGCGAAGCTTGAGAGTGGTTTATCTAGGGCCGGCACTGCCAGACTCCAGTGCTCCCAATGCAATGTGGTTTTTAAAAAAGTAGGGCTGGGCTGTAGCTCAGTGGTAGAGAGCTTGTCTAGCACTCAAGGGTCCTGGGTCCTCTCAATGCCACAAAATAAGAAAAAGCACCAGAACTTCCAGCAAAGACAGGGTCACGGTTGCCAGTGGCTGGGGATCTGTGTATATCAGCCTGCACACATGTACATGCACACATAAACATACAACACAGGGACTGGGGAATGAGAAGGAAAGGAGTAAGAGGAAGGTGGGATAGGTGAGCTGACTAGTAACGTGAAAGTCAGACATAGGAGGGGAAGGGTGCAGAAAGATCAGAAAACATTAAAAAATGGCCCTGGGACTTGACAATTAGATGATCAGTGACTTTTAAATGGCTTGCTGTTGTTTTTATTTATGGTGCAGAAGTGCAGAATGCTTTTAAGTGTGTGGTGTGTGTGTGTGTGTGTGTGTGTGTGTGTGTCACACGGTGGACTGAGCACAGAGCCTTGACACTGAGCTATATTGTCAGTCCTATTTATCCTCTATTTTGAGGCAGGGTCTTACTAAGTTGTTAAGTTATCCAGGCTGAACCCAAACTTGGGATCCTCCTGCCTCAGCCTCTCAGAATGCTGGGATTACAGGCATGGCTAGTTTTTACATTTTTAGGTCTAAAATATTTAACAGTGGTACAGCTGCTTGAATAGTTGACGGCACTGTCTTTTAGCCTGGAAAGCTACATTTACTGTCTGACTCTTTCCCAAAAATGTTCATTTAGCCCTGCTGTAAAATAAGTATTTTAGCAGAGTGAAGAGGCAGCTTGAAGAATTCAGATATTTTTAGTCATCTACACAGCAGAGGAAGGACTTCCTTTGCTGCTTTCACAGTTTAGTGATAGAATCCAGACCTCTATATACATGAGACTTTCTTGGAAAGTTTTTACAATATTGGTTAAACTTCCAGGTATTTCTGGTTTAGTACCTGGCTGGTTCAGGATGTAACCTAGGTCAGTATTTTCTAAAGGCAAACAGAGTTGAGTATAAATGTGTTATCCTGTCACTGGAAGTCAGTGTCAAGTCACGTGGCACTGAATAGGAGGATTTGGAGGAAGTTTACAGGCCTCAGTCAAGACGGCTGTATGAGTGTCTTCACTAACTAATAGTGACAAAGTAGAGGGACAGTCAGGGAGCACTGGGTGCCTACATGGTGTAGCACAACAGGACAATGGAGTGAGTTAGCTTAGGGATATTGGCAAAGACTTTCTCGAAAGTCTTAAGTGTATCGAGGGCCTTTAGGTAGACTCTCTGTAGAGTACCTCTGAAACTACAATTTTCAGAATGAAAAGCCAGATTGGTCCTCACCCATTTCTCCCTCACAGCAGTTTGGGGTACTTCTTCAGAGTGGGGAGTGTTATAGGCAGCTCAGTTAATTAGACCAGGCTAGGCCCTTGGAGGAGAAGTGCAGAAGACCAGGTATTTTGTGTCATTGGAGGAGACAGATCCTGCTATGAGCCAGATCTCAAAACAAAGAACAAAACAGATCCAATCATGCCCTAAGGATAAACCTCAGGGATTGCTATTCTAAATAGGTTTCACCTAGATGCCTTGATCACCTTGAGGATGCCAGAAGAAGTTGCTAATTCAACTCCTGGGCAAAGGCCTTGTTCCTGCCTTTGACTCCCGTCCCCATTTGCTCCCAATTTAATCAATCTTTCCTGAGCAATTATACTCTAAATCTCATTGCTTGACCAAAATTTTGTACCATCTTATGCCCATTTTGTGACTCCCCATTTTCCCTGCCTTGGGCCCATCTCGTTTTGTGGTTTTGCTCTATAAAAATCCCTGGAAAAAGCTAGATTCTTGGCAACTCACTCACGACCTCTTTTGTCTCTCTCACAGACAGAGCTTTCTTTCACTCAATAAATATATTCTTTTTTTTTTTAAAGGAACAGACTATATTTATTGAGAAAAAGAAAGCTTCTATAAGAGAGCAAGACAGACAGAGTCCCGAGTGGGTTGTCAAAGACTCTGTCTTTTATGAGGACTTTTATAGGGCAAAAACATGAGGTGAGGTAAGCCTGCTGTGGGGAAGACGTGGAAACTCACAAGGGGGATTCAAGGTGGGATATAACTATGGTCAACCAATAAGATTAATTGTTCAGGTGAAGTGGTCTAAACTGGGGGCCAATGGGGGAGCGAGTCATTGTAGCAAGCGGGCTTGCTGAGAGAGCGGTGACTCTTCCTGTAGGGTGTTGGGATGGTGACGCCTGGCTTTCTCAAGGTGATAGAGACCTATTTAGAGTATCAATCCCTGATATTTATACTTAGGATGTGGTTGCATTTGTTTTGTCTTCTCAACAAATACATTCTTCTCTAAAACAAAATCTAAGTATTTGGTTCACAATGTAATAGGAGTCAACCAAAGTTAGGAAGATTAACAGGTAGGTGAATAGAGGAAAAATGGATAAATGGATGGACATGTAGATATATGGATGTGAGAGGGATAGAAGAATGAGGGGGTAGATAGATGAAAAGATGGATGGAGAGTGGATGGATGAACTGATGGATGGACACATAGACGGATGGATGGATGGAAAATAGATGGTTGAACTGATGAATGGATGGATGGACCTAGAGATAGATGTATACCTGGCTGGTTGGCTGTCTGGATGATGGATAGTCAAAGGAATAGATGTGGAGTTTAGAAAGATTTAGGACTGAAAGTGACTGACAGGGTAAGACAAGATTCAACACACATGAGAAAAGAGTATAACAATAGGAAAAAATCATTCCAATTACGCCTCACTGTAGAGTAGGTTGGGTTATGAGATGACTCTCAGTTGTAAGTTTTAAATCTAATTTAAAGAATACTTATTTAATTTTTATAATTTTAATTACTGACATTGCAATATCACTTTCTCCACCATTTTTATGGTCCGTTTATTTCCTATTTTATCTACATAGCCTTGTGAACAACCTGTCATTTTATGTTGTTACTCTTAGAAAAAATATTTTCTATTCCAGTGATAAGTAACTGCTTTGAATATATTTTTACATTGAAATTTTCATTAAGTATGCAAAAAATATAAGTTTGCAAGCATTTTGTGACTTCTCAACATTTGAAGAAATCCACCAGCTGTAAATCTACTCTTCCGAGTATTTTGCAGACCAGTGAGCTCTGACAGGGCAGCCACTACTGAGGGAATGCAGTGTTGCAATAGAATTTTCCATTTTTATTAAAATCAAGGCTCTTTATTTATAATCAAACTTCTTTTTTGTTTTGATGACCTCTGGGAGTGATAGCAAATGATAACATGATGACAAACAATGGGGTGTTTCTATGTAGTTCAAGTTGGTCTTGAAATTTCACCAATCTTTATGCCTCAGCATCCTGAGTGCTGGGGTTATAGCATGCACCATCACACCTGGCACAAATTGGACAAATTTAGAATGAAGCACAGCCAGAAAAATCATGACTCTGTCACCTGCTAGTAATTGTCCCTTGGTGTCCAAGGAGAGTTGCTCCGAGTACCTCCAAGGATACCAAAGTCTGTGGATGCTCAAGTCCTTTTGATTGAAATATTTGTCTATATAACCTGTGCAATTGTCCCATATGCTTTTTAATCTTGTTTTCTTGATACTTACGATACATAATATAATAAATACAATATAATATAATGCTATGTCAGCAGTTTTAAATAATATTTTCTGGTAAATAATCACAAGAAAAAGTCTATAGATGTTCAGCACAGACAATGTTTCTCCTTGTTTACAACCTGAGATTGGTTGAATCCAATGATGCAGACCTTGAAGATAGGCAAAGGTTACTGTACTACTTGATTTTTTTGAGACAAAGCTACTTTTCTAGTTTTTTTTTTAATCTACAAAGATAAAATGTGCCAATAACCTGCCAGTCAGTGCACAGGCATCTGCATATAAAGTAGGAGTCAGAACAGCCCCTTGGGGCTGCTCACATTGGCAAGCTGAGTAGGGCTAATTTGGTCTATGTTTTTTCCCATGTACAGATGACAATTAGTCTCAGATTCCAGAAGCTGGAGCTCAGCCTCTCATACAGTAGGACTGGGGATGGTGGCAGGTCCACGTGCTGCCTGGAGCCAACTGTGTATCCACACCCCAGCCTTCCCGTGGGTAAACTTCCTGGATAACTTGGACAATGATTCAGGCTTTTCTTTACGTCAACTGACTGTGTAAGTGGACACATTAAATATCACATAAGGATTATTATGCTGATTAAGAAGTCAATACTATATGGTAGGCAGCATGCATATGATTTAGTAAGCATAACCTAAGTGGTAGCTATTATCTCTCTGATGGGAAGTATAAAAGTGCCAAGAATGATCCCTTGGTAACTGGGATCTGAGTATGTTCAAACTGAACCAGTGGTAACCACAATTATCAAAACACTGCCCCTCTCTAGGCACAGTGTCACGGGGGATAAAACTCTGAAGCACCAGTGGGTTTCCATCACATAGCGGAATTCCTTTTTTTTTCTTTAAGAATGTAAGGAAAATCTGTAAAGTTACGGACACATTTTTAAAAACAATTTTAGTAAAGGATAATTCTGCATCACACAGGTTACCCATTTTAGGTGCACAGTTACATGAATTTTAATATGTTGGCTCAATTGTGCAGCCATCAGCAACATGATCCACTTTAAGAACATTTGCACACCCTCTGCCTGTTTCCTGTTAATCCCACTTCCTACCCTAAATTCCAGGCATTGTTAATCTTCTCCTTTCCTGATTGAATTTTTGGGACATTTCATGTAAACAAATCATACAATATACAAACAGATGCATGCATACATGGTTTTTCATTTCTAACTTCTTCCAGTGAACAAGGTAATATCTAACTTTCATCCATATTAAGCTGCATTTGCCTTTCTTGCTGTAAATAGTCTTATCATGCATTCACATGTGCCAAATTTTAGGTTATGCTATTTTTCATTTTCTTAGGTAAATACAAAAGACTAGAAGTGTTGCCTGTATCGAAAATTTATATTTAAAATTTTTAAAATTTTGTTTATTTCTGATTGTTACATAATCACTGGACACACTTGTGAAGTTTTGGTTCATGGATAATAATCAAGTCAGGGTAATTAACCTAGCCATTGCCTTAGAACATTTATTATTTCTTCATCATTAAACACATCCAAGATATCTCTTCTAGCTTTTTTGAGATATCCTATGCATTGTTGTTAATTGTATTCACATATTGACCCCAGAACATCAGAATTTATTTTTTGCGAGTGGAGTTGAGGACATATTGAAAAATTCATGCAATGTTATTTTTATCCTGAACTTTTAAACTAAACCAGGAATCTGTTTTCTAAAGAGCCTGTGCCATCTTACATTCCCACTAGAAATGTGTGAAGCATCTATTGGCATAACTTTAAAAGGTCAAAAGAGAAAGGGTATCTAAAAATACCCAGATTCAAAGGTTGACTTTCCATTCTTTTATTTTAATTATCATCTATAACTTCCCTTTAGTGAAGGGACAGTGGAGGAATCCTTCTCTGGACTTCCTAGGATGCTCATTTTCTGTATTTTGCTCTCTGGTAATTGAGGGCATCTCTCACATAACCTGGTCTACAAATTTAGGTAAGAAACCTTGTGCACCTCACTCTTAGGCACTCTAAGAGACATTTAACAAATTCAAATTCTCTCCTGGGGTATGGTCAGAGAAGAGTTAATGCAGTTTGTAACAATTATTGACTACAAGATCTGCAAATGATTGCATAAAATTTCTAAAATATGCCTGCAAGCTTCTATTATTGATGTGGTGCCCCCAGGGGTGCGCATATGGGTTTAAGTGTCTAAACTGTTTTATTAATTAAATTGCTACGGTTTACCTCTCCCATGTTAGCATTTACAGTTTATGAAACGGCCCTGTAATTAGAAAATGACGTACCAGTGTTGCTTGTTTACTTTGTGGGTGAAATTATACACACCACACACACACGCACACACACACACACACACACACACACACACACACACACACACAGACGCGAACTCTATTTTCCCTGACCAACACTTACAGGCTGCTTTATTTCTAGTGCCATTAATAGGCAACCTCCAGTGATGCATTAAATTGCTTTTTAGGGGGAGGGGTGCCGGCTGAGCCAGTTCATTGCTCCTGCTGAGGTGTGTGATGACATCCATGTTTGTTTGTTTGTTTTTCCCTCTGTAGACCGGCAATGTAAACCATCAGATTTTATCATAAAAAAGTCTGCCTACAACAGTCCTGAGATGCCAGCAAATCCTAAGACTGTAGACCCAGCTTAATTGCACAATGTCTTTATAATCTTCACTTCCCATTGGAATGTTTACCTAGAATATTTAATACAAATTACCCATGGAAAATCAACAATGGCCTAAGAGTTGTTGTTAAAATACTTTTTGTTTGCATTTATTTTAAATTTGTTTATTTATCTTATTTCTAAACCATATACTACTGCTGAATTCAATGTTGGATATGTTTTTTTTTTTTTTTAATTACTTTTCTCAACTGAGGGGGATATCTGATTTTTAGGTATGGCAAATCTGTTTCAGACATGTCAAAGATTATTGAACTTTACATTAGAGAATGTTAGGGATTATATATTTGTACTTTCCATATTTATGAGACATTTCTGTGTTTTATATGAATCGATCATTATTGCCATTTTGGATTTCTTTGGTGGGAGGTAATGAACACCACGGTCCTCCTTCTCTGCAGGGGTTACAGTCTAAGACCTTCTGTGCTGTCTGAAACCAAAAGCATTACTGATCCATGTATATATAGTTTTTCCCATAGGTACACACCTATGATAAAATTTAATTTACAAACTAGGCACAGTAAAATATTAGCAACAATAATAATGAAATGAAGTAGTCCTAACAATATATTATAATAAGTTATTTAAAACTTAAGTGTTTTTTGTTTCCATAATTTTCCAATGAATATGTTTCAGATCACCACTGAATGCGGGTAACTGAAGCTACAGAAGCCAAATCATGGGCAAGGGGAGTCATTGTCATTTTAAAAGACTCTCTCCAAGATACTAGAAGTACAATGAAATCATGATCTTTAAAATATTTTAACACACAAGGAAACAGATTTAGAAAAATCTGTTTACATACATAGAAAAATATCAATTTTATTAATAGTCTAATAATGCAGAAATTTATATGAAAGGGTTGCCTAGCTCCCATGGCTGAATGATGTATTCTGATTGAAGAACACAACAGATATATATTTGTTTGTGTATGTGTGTGTGCAAAATAGAGCAAAAGAGAAGTGGTAGATAATATAGAATTTATGGCAGGAGCAATTTACATATGAGCACTTTTTGCATTTGCACCTATTCACTTCCAAAATATTATGAAGAATCTAAGCTATACTTGATAGTACACCATGTGCTTAAGTGGATGCAAAGATTTTAAAGCATGGTCTCTGCTTCAGAAAGCCCAGAGCTACAGAAAGGAAATGCTCTGCTTCCAAGTACAAAGAAGAATGTGTGAAGCGTCAGAAGGTGGCCTCGAAGAAAATGATAGGGTTTTAGAAGACAGAGGAATTTCTCCAGGTTGAGTTGGTCAGGAAGCTCTTCTTGGCCTTAGAGTTGAGTTTGGACATATGGAGCGAATTTAAAAAGATGGGAATTCTTAAGGTGGGGCATGGAGAATGGAAGGCCTACAGGTGCAGAAGTTGGACAATCCTCGTCTCTGACGTCATACACACAGACAGCATAAAACAATTTCCAGCTTTCCTTCTGTGTAGACACAAAATACAGAAAATGGCCTTTTGGCAGCTGTTCCTTACCCATCTTTGAGACCAAGCAAAGTTCTGATGGGTGTAGGTTTGATCGTATTGGTGACTCTGACTTTATATTAAGGCAAATGGTGGATGATGCCAGCCTCTTAAGTACTCATCTTGTGGTTGCTTGAGGTGGGTAACTGCAGTTAAAGAGGACAAATTCATCATAACAAGTAGTTAGCAGAGCTGGCAGATATGTGCAGAGGGAAGAAAAGACAGTGACTAGCAGAGCAGTGGAAATGCACAATGTTTAGGGCAAAAGCATTATATTCTTTAAAACTAGTATCACTAACTTAAAGATGCAAGACTCATAGTAGTGTGGAATAATAGGCAAGTTTTCAAGAATAAAGTGAGGACATCTTTGTATGACATCATCCCTTGGTATCCACGGGGCCTGGATTAGGACCTCCACAGGTATGAAAATTCACCGATGCTCAATACCAGTACGAACAATGGCATAGCATTGGCACAAAACACGTGCACATCTTAAAATATACTTTAAATCATCTCTAGATTACTTTTAATACGTAGTGTGATGTAAAATCTATGCAAATAATCATTACACCGCTGTTTAGGGAACAGTGACAAGGAAAATTCTGTAAATATTCAGTACTAATGCATTTTTTCCTCACATTTTTCGTCCTTAGTTGATTGAATTTTCTAATATGAAAGCCATAGATACAGAAGGATAAACTTCAAAGGAAAACACTAAACTGGTAGCAGTAATCGTGTGTGTATGTTTGTGTGTTTGTAAGGATTTGTGAAGTGGGCAGGGGCAGGGAAGGTGTCTTCTCAGTCTGCACACACACCCGGGGATGCTGTAAACAGGCAGTTCTGACCCGGCAGGCCTGAAGCAGAGCCTGAGGCTGCTGCATGACTGAGGGGGTCCCTCAGGAGGCCTGGGCTGTGGCTCTCTGGGCCACACTTGAGTAGAAGGCGCCCCACAGCAGAGATACCGCACTTTCCCTCTCTGTTGGACGATGCCATCATTTGCTGATGTGGTAATGGTACTGTGGTGGAGATAATCCTCAGGTGTGTTTGAGGAAGGTGAAAGTGGGTTTAAGGTTTGCTTTAAAATATATTTGCTTTGTTTTAGCAGCAAGAAGAGGGACAAATAGCAAAAAACCAGGTGAAACGAATCTGGTAAAACTCTGATCATTACTGAATCTTCATTCTGGGGATACTGTGGTTTATTATACTATTTTTTTCTACTTTGATTTTGAAATTTTTCATAGTAAAAGTTTTCAAACTTATTTGTGATTTCTGCTTTTACCTCACAAAAATAGTCTTCCTTAGTGGTCTCAACCATTCTTATTCACAAAATCCAGGTTAAAATTCTGGTCTTCACTTTACCTGACCCTCAAGCAGCTTTTGTTAGCCTGAACCATTTCTTTTTTTTAATTTTAAAGAGATTAAGACAAAACAGGACATAACAGAGCAGATCAGAACAGAACAATGTAAGCAACACAGTATTTCACCAGAAGACAACCCATAATTAACAGTAACTATCACAATGTCTCTTTCTTTGAAGTAGTTGAGTACAACTTCATATACAATAGTACAAACATAACAAAATAGTATAGAAACATTCAAGAGAATGAGAGTATTACAGGTCTTTCGGAACCAAATAACATAAAACAAACAATGGCTACTATATTATCTCGTTTTCCATAGGAAATTTGTTTATACTTTCACACGTAATACAATCCAATAAGGTACAACATGATAGAGCCAATGGAAAGAGAAGAGCAAGAGCATGGTAGGACTTCAGAGTAAGATGACATTAAATCAGCACTGGCTATTATAATGACTTATTTATCTCAAATTAGCTGTTCATATCATCACAGATAATAAAATCAAAAAACCAGAACAAACACATTACAACTGTGATCATTATAAGGCTTCAAAACAATATAATGGGGAATCGTGATTACCTTAAACTCTTATGTACTCTTTCTATTTCTTACACTAGGGAGACTATACGATATTTATACATGTGACCTTGATTTATTTCACTTATGAGTATGGTCTCAAGTTGCGCCATTTATTAGTAAATATCTCAATGTGATCATTTTTTATAGCTGAGTAGTACTCCATTGTATAAAAATACTACATATTTTTTATCCACTCTTCAGTTGATTGACACTTAGATTGTTTTCAAGATCTGGCTGTTACAAATTGTGCTGCTATAAACATGGGTGCACATGTAACACTGTGGTATGATGTTTTCAGTTCTTCTGACAATATGCCTAGAAGTGGAATAGCTGGGTTGAATGGGACCTCCAATCCCAGATTTTTGAGGAATCTCCTGACTGACCTCCATAGTGGTTGCACCAGTCTGTGCTCCCACCAACACTGTGGGAGAGTTCCTTTTTCCCACATCCTCTCCAGCATTTGCTGTTGGTAGTTTTCTTGATCCTGGCCATTCTTTCAGGAGTGAGATGGAATCTCAGTGTTGTTTTAATTTGCATTTCTCTAATGAATAATGATGATGAGCATTTTTTCATGTATTTATTTGCTATTTGTATTTCTTCATCTGAGAACTGTGTATTCATCTCAGATTCCCATATTTGGATTGGATCCTTGAGTTTCAGGGATGTGATTTTTTAAAATTCTTCATATGTTTTAGACAGAAGTCCTTTGTCTGAGGGACAGTTCACTAAGATTTCTTTCCCAGTTTGTGGGTTTTCGTTTCACTATGCTGGAGATTTCTTTTGACATGCAGAAACTTTTTAATAAAATATTATCCCAGTTATTGATTTTGGCAAGTAGTTCCCGTTTGATTTGATTCCTATTCATGAATTCTCTACCTACCCCTATGTCTTTAGATGTTTACCTACTTTGTCTTCCAACAGATTTAGTGTTTCTATTTTAATATCAGATCTTTGATCCATTTAGATTTTATTTTAGTACATGGTGATAGGCATGGGTCTATTTTTAGTTTTTGGCATATAGAGAGCCAGTTTTTCCAGCACCATTTATTAAAGAGACTATTGTTTTTCCAGTGAACATGTTTGGCCCCTTTATCAAAGATAAGGTGGTTAAGTGTGTTTGTAGTTGTGGTTGTATCTTCTAGTCTATTCCATTGATTTTTAGATCTATTTTTATTCTAGTACCATGCTGATTTTATTACAGTAGCTTTGTAGTATAATTTCAAGCCAGGAATTGTGATTCCTCCTGCCTTTCCTTTAATTCTTAGAATTGCCTTTGCTATTCTAGGTCTCTTCTGGTTCTAGATGAATTTTAGGAGTGATTTCTCTAGGTCTATGAGATATGTTGATGGTATTTTCATTGGCATTGCATTGAATCTGTATAGCAATTTAGGGAGAATGGCCATTTTCACAATATTTATTCTCCCTATCCATGAACAAGGGATGTCTTTCCATTTTCTGAGATTTTCTTTGATTTCTTTTTTCACAGTATCATAGTTTTCCCTGTATAGATCTTTTACTTCTTTCGTGAGATTAATTCCTAAGTATTTCATTTTTTTTGGATGCTAGTGTAAAGGGTGTGGCTTCTTTTATTTCTCTCTCCATAATTTTGTTGTTAGTGTATAAAATGCTATTGATTTTTGAGCATTGATTTTGTATCCAGCTACACTGTTGAATTTATTTATTATATCTAGGAGCCTTTCTTTCTTTTTTTTATTTAAAGAAAAGGAAACAAAAAATACATGGAGATAAAAAAGGGTAGAAATATTACAAAATTACAGAAAAATAAACGGTAAGAAATTGCTGGTTGATAAGTTACATATTGTCATCTTAGAAATAGCTGTTCAGGTTACAAAATTAAAGTATTTAAAATGACATTCAAAAAGTGACACTGCAACCAGTTCTGCTCAATGATTGAACAAAAACTCAGTAATATGGTTATCTGTCCTACACACTTGTTTTATATCTCAAAGAGGGTAAGATTAAACATTTCAAAACAGAACAAAACAGTTAAACAATTTAAAGAAATACAGATTTCCAAGCAAGTCCACTGGAGATTTTCACTGTCTATCTAACTGTCTCTAGTTTCTTACCAATAGTTGTCCCCATCTTCACCCACATTATATACATACTTCATATTATAGAACTAATCAAATCATCACAGGATGATGAAGGCTTTCCAGGTCCTCAAGATCTACCACTGGGGAAGACAATAATAACTACCATCGCATCTCTCATTCTCTTCGTGGTAGCTGTCCCCATCTTTACATATGCTGAAACTGAACCCAAGAGACTAGACTAATATCATTCTGATCAGTGAATAATAGTATTGTTAGAATTTATATCATAATGCTACAAAATTAGCATTGGGTTTCTTAGTGTCTCCTCTTCAGAGTATCTGTTCATTACACCTTGCATTATATAATCTGTTCCTGTAAATAATTTTTTAAAAAAGTCTCATGTGTGAATTTCTACATATATATCCATCCTCTCTGTATTATAGGAAAAAACAAATCATAACAAGACAGCAAAACAAATTCCCAGAAAAACATGCAATGGATAAGACATATAAGACCATAATATAGGTGATCTTCCATAGTTACTATATTTTCTTTTGTCATTTTCAATAGACTTGTCCACATCATCGGCTTAATATAGTTAAACATAGTATTACCTATTTTTATAAAAACACAACCTCAAAATGATTGTAGGATTTGAGAGCTGTTAATAATTAATATCAGTATGGATATCCTTTACATCCTGTCATCTTCAGAGTAGTTGCCTCTACTTTTAGGGTTGATACTAACAAGCATACCAAATTCAAATAAAATCAGCCAAGGCAAACCCGTGGTCTTATGAATCGGATTCAATTAAGATCAGTCATAGTAAGACAATGTAAGTAATACAGGATTTCAGTTTAAGTTAATGGGAAAGTAAGGATAGTTACCATGGTACAACTCGCTACCTTTGGGTCAGATGTCTGTGCCCTCAAATCTGACGTGGGTGGACAGACCAGAACAAATTAAATTCAAACTAAATATGACGATAAGACTACTGTGTCTTTTAAACCCTGACACATTATAACAATGACCTTTGCCCTTTTTTATAGTGTTTCAGAGCTGTCTATACTAAGGACTATAGCTTACCATCTCTGCCTCATGTCTGCTACTTATCTAGGAGCCTTTCAATGGAGTTTTAGGGTCTTTTATGTAGAGTATCATGTCATCTGCAAATAATGATAATTTAACTTCCTCTTTTCCTATTTTTATCCCTTTTATTTCTCTCTCTTGTCTAATTGCTCTGGCTAGTATTTCCGGTAATATATTGAGTAGGAGCGGTGACAGGGACATCCTTGTCTTGTGCCTGATTTTAAGGTAAAGGCCTTCAGTTTTTGGCCATTTAATATGATACTGGCTGTTGGTTTGTCATAGATGGCCTTTATCATAATACTATCTATCATAAAGACCATCTATTACAATTTTCTGTAAGGTTCTTATCATGAATGAGTGTTGGGCCTTATCAAAAGCTTTCTCTGCATCTATAGAAATGAATAGATATGGTGGATTACATTTATTGATTTATGTATGTTGAACCATCTCTGCATGCCTGGGATAAATCCCACTTGGTCGTGGTATATAATCTTCTTGATAACTTGCTGCATCCTATTTGCCAATATTTTATTGAGGATTTTTGCATCTGTGTTCATTAGGTAGATTGGCCTGTAGTTCTCTTTTTCAGTTGGGTCTTTCCCAGGTTTTGATAGTTATATTTGCTTGCAGGAATGACTTAGGAAGAATTGCTTCCCTTTCAATTTCATTGAAGAGTTTTAGGAGTGTCGGCATTAAGTCTTCTCTGTATTTCTTGTAAAATTCCACGGTGAATCCGTCTGGGCCTGCACTCTTCTTTGTAGGTAAGGACTTGATTACATTTTCAATTTAATTGATAGAAATTGGGTTATTCAGCAGTTTTACATCTTCTTGACCCAGCCTTGATACTTCATATGTTTCTAGGAATCTGTCCATTTCTTCTGTGTTATCGAACCTATTAGAGTAGAGGTTTTTGAAATAGGTGTTGATGATCTTCTGTATTTCCACAGGGTCTGTAGTGATTTCGCCTTTTTTGTTCCTTATTGCATGCATTTGAGCTTTTTCTTTCCTTTTTAAAATTAGGTTGGCTAGAGGCTTATCAATTTTATTTATTCTTTCAAAGAACCAAGTCTTTGATTCATTGATTCTTTGGATTGTTTTCTTAGTCTCTATTGCATTAATTTCTGCTCTGATTTTTATGATTTCCTCCCTTTTTTTGGCTTTGGACTTGACTTGCTCTTCTTTTTCTAGATGTTTGGGGTGTAGCATCAGGTTGTTTATTTGTATTCATTCTGTTTTCCTGATGTGGGAACTCAGTGCAATAAATTTTCCTCTGAGGGCTGCTTTCATTGCATCCCACAAATTCCAGTAAGTTGTATTTGTATTTTCATTTGCTTGTAGGTATTGTTTAATTTTTTCTTTAATTTGCCCCATGACCCACTGATAGCTCAAGAGTGTATTATTCAATTTCCATGTGTTTGTGGGTTTTTGCAGTTTCTTTTATCATTAATTTCTAGTTTCATGGTGCTATGATCTGATAACATGCATGGAATAATTTCAACTCTTTTGCATTTATTTAAATATGTTCTGTGGGTTAATATGTGGTCTATTTTAGAGAATGTCCCATGTACCACTGAGAAGAATGTATATTCTGATGTTGTTGGGTGGAACACTCTGCATAGGTCTACCAAGTCCATTTGTTCACAAGTGTGATTCAGTTCTCTTATTTCTTTGCTGATTTTCTGTCTGGTTGATCTGTCCCTTGGTGTCAATGATGTGTTAAGGTCTTCTGTTATAATTGTGTTATTGTTAATATGACTTTTCATTTCTATTAATACTTTTTTTTGTATAACTGGGTGCTCTGAAATTTGGTGTATATATATTTAAGATTGTTATCTGTTCCTCTTGAAGTTTTCCTCTAGCCAGTATGTAATGACCTTCTTTATCTCTTAGGATCATTCTTGATTTGAAATTCACATTATCTGCAAACAGGATAGCTACTCCCGCTTTTTTTGGGTTCCTGTTGCATGTAATATTGTTTTCCATCCTTTGATTTTCAGTCTATGAGTTTCCTGTTGGGTTAGATGGGTTTCTTGTAGACAGCATATGGTTGAATGCTGTTTCTTGATCCATTCTGCCAATCTGTTTCTTATAATTGGTGAATTGAAACCATTTACATTAATGGTTGTAATTGTTATATATTGGTTTATTATTGATATGTTATCTTTTTGCTGTTGCATCTTTATCTTTCCATACTGTTTAGTTGTCTGCTTTGTTTATTGGTTTTTTCCTATGTGCATCTAAACTGTTTTTCAGTATTCTTTGCAGGGTTGGCTTGGTGATCATGAAGTTCTTCAGCTGTTCTTTGTCATGGAAGTATCTTATTTCTCCATCCATTTTGAAAGACAGTTTTTCACTGTACATGTCTAGGTTGGAAATTAGTTTCTTCTAGGTTCTGAAATACTTCACTCTATGCTCTTCTTGACTTCATTGTTTGTGTTGAGAAGTCTGCTGTGATTCTGACTGGCTTTCATTTATAGGTGATCTGTCTCTGCTCTCTAACAGCTTTTAATATTCTATTTTTATGTTGGATTTCTGGGATGGTGATTTTTATATGTCTGGGTGCAGTTTTGTTTTCATTATCGCTATTTGTAGTTCTATATGCTTCACTAATCCTAATTTCAATTTCCATTTCTCATGTTTGGGAAATTTTCAGCTATTATTTCAGTAAATAGTCTCTTGATATCATTTGTGTTGTCCCTTCTTTTTCATTTATCTCCATGAATCATATATTGTTTTTCTTTGAGTCATCTTGCAGCTGTTGGATTGTTATTTCCTGATTCCTTGTTATTTTTAAGAGATCTTTCCTTTCCTGTTCACTAGCTGCAATCTTGTCTTCAAGATCTGAAATTCTATCTTCACTTTTGTTGAGGCGGTTTTGCCAATTTTCAATGTAACTTTTGATTTCCTGTATATGTCTTTGAATCTGCTTTAGTATTCTGTTTGTTTCTTATATTGTTCATCCAGGGACTCTTTTTGTTTTGTTCCTCTGATTTTTTAACTGTGTCTTCTTTAGATGTGTTCAGCATCTCTGTCATTACTTTCATCATTTCTTCTTTTACCTGAAAGATTATTTTTAGTTTGAATTCCTTTAAAGCTTCCTGGAGTTGCTTCTTTATTTCAGTTGCTATCATTTTGGGTATTTCAGGTGTATGGCATACATTTTCTTCTATGTACATGGCTCCTAGGCTTTCTTGGGGTGGGCTGGATGTTTGAGCATTTTGGTCTTTCATTTTGTCATTTTCCTGCATTTCTGTATTTCAACTGTTGTTCCAAAGCTTCCCCTTGGCATGTTGGAAATTATCTCCTATGTCCTGGGCTCCTGGAACTCCTCTGGTAGTGTAGCTCCCTCCTTGGGCAGTGAGCCCCCAGATTAAAAGGAGGTTGCCAGATGTGTCTCAGGTAGGCCTAAAGCCTTCTCAAGTCCCCCCTCTGGCAGCAAAGCTCCCGGACCAAAAGAAGGCCACCATAGCCTGGATCATTTCTATACCACTGTCTTTACTTAAGTGCACAGAATATTTGTTTTTGTTCTGGCTCACAAATCAAAGCTCAGTAATCTTAAAGAAATTGAAATAATGCATAATATATAATATTACCATAATCAAATTAGAAATTGGTAACGAAAACACAGCAGTGAAAACTCCAAATATCTTGCTGTTAAGCATTGCTCTTTTATTTTTTTAAAAAATTTATTGGTACCAGGGATCGAATTCATGACTGCACGCTTGCAAGGCAGGCACACATGCCACTGAGCTAAATCCCCAGCCCCAAGCATTGCACTTTTAAGTAACTCAGGGGTCTAAGAAGTAATCACAAAGAAAATGAAAACATTTGGTTTAAAATTTTTGTAACTATTAGTACATGTTTGCAGTACATGATGATTACACACATTCCGGGAGTTGGTACATGGACATAACACATTTCAATTCATTTTTTCCTCTTCTCTTCTCCTCTTTATGATACATTCTTGAATCCCCTTCCTTCTCTCCTGTGGTCACTATGTCTCTCCATAATCCCCACCCCCACCTCTTCCTTGTCAGCTAGGTTACAGCCCCTCATCCTGTGTGTGACCTGGAATGTTGCTGTTCTTGGGCTCTCTGCGTGACCTTGTGTCTTCCTAGTCCTCTCTCTCCCTCTATGCCTTCTAGGGACTCCTCAGTGTGTCTTCAGCCTACACTTCTTGAATCAGTTTCAGACACACATCCAGTTCTCTAAATCAGCATTTCCACATACAAGCTCTTAAAACCCTACAATCCAAAATGGAACTCAAGGCACTTTGGCTGATATTTGGCCTGTTCTCTTTTAACACTCTTATCTTTATGAATGCACCACCCTGTCTCAGTTTATTTCTGCTGCTGCTAACACAGTACCATTAAGTGGGTAACTCATAAAGAAAACATATATTATGTCTTACAATTCTAGTCCTAGACAGAGGAGCTACTTCTATCTGCTGATGACCTTCCTGCTGGCAGAGACCCAAGGAAGGCCAGGGCCCACAGAGTCAGAGCCAAAGCCGTGTCACATGTGTGGGTCTCTTCTTATACAGCCACTGGGGTGCAATTCATGTGGGCTCCACTCTGCTGATTTTATCCTCATCACTTCCTGAGACCCTCACCTCTAGATACCACGGTCACATTAGGTTTCCTGTTACTCATTGTCTCACAGTGCATGTTAAATTCCAACATGAGTTTTGGAGGGGAGAAACTATAGCAAGCATCCACTCCTGCGCTCATTCCAGGATTCCAGCTGTCAAGTTCCACACTCTTCTCCATCCTTCCTCAACCTATCAATCACCAGTGTTTGTTAATTCTACATGCACAGTACCTTCTGAACCTGTCTACTTCTATCAACTGCCACTGCCTATACTTTTTCTCACTTCATCCAATGAGAAGGCTCAGTGCACCTCCATAAATTACAAGGGCCCCACCTTCCACTTGGTAACTAGGTGATCTTGTAGGAACATCTAAAGATTAAGTGCTCCTGTCTTGAAAACCCAACCCCTTTTACTCAGTATCCAAAGTACTTCCCATCGTCCAGAGCACATCATGAGACACACCTGCATCACCTGCTCCCACTTTCCCTTTCACTATAATCACTGTCCCATCTTCTACTTGTTTAGAAGTGACCATCCTAGCTATTATTACTTTGGGCTTCAAATTAAATGATCCTTCATTGGCCTTACTAGACCTGCAGAAAAATAAATTTTCCCCATTTTGTACTTCCATTGCCCACTCCCATCCTCCTACATGACATTAAACACAAGCACAATTTGTTAGTTATGTAATTGTGAGGTAACTGTCAGTCTCCTGTGTTAGGCTGAAGGTTCCTATGCCTAACACGTTGCCATTGCCTGTTATATAATGCCAACTTGATTGATAGTTCATCTCATAAGGACAGAGATTATATATGGCAGAACATGGCACAAAGGAGGTACTCAAACAGTGTTAAGACTGTTGCTGAATGTTGTTGATGTTCAAGTTAAGAATTGGGTTTGTCTTGGCTATTTTTCTCTTGTTGTTGGGACAAAACTACAATTTTACATGTTTACAATTTTACCTGACACGTAAAATTTAGGGAGGAAAGGTTTATTTAGCTCACAGTTTGTGGAGGTTTCTGTCCATACTCAGTTGGCTCCTAGGTAGGGTGGCATATGGCAGAGGAACAACAGTTCATGGCAGCAGAAGACAGCAAAAGCAACTAGAGCAAAAAGGGAGGAGCATGGAAAGAAGATTCTTTCTATCTTTTATATTTTATGTAGGCCACCCGCCCTAGGGTGGGTGTAGCACTCGTACCCATAAGGCCAGCATTGGACTATGAATCAATCACAAATTCTAGAAACCTGCCCCTGACTGTATGAGGCTTTTGGGAGACATCAAGAGACAAACTATGATATTTCACCCCTGGCTATCCAATGACTCATGTACATCTTTTATGCAAAAAGTCCATCTCCAAAAGTTGCCAAAGTCCTATTTTAGCATTGCTGAAAAGTCTAAGACCTAAGTCTCTTCTGAGATCTAAGGCAAATTGTTAGCTGTGAGACATGTACAAATGAAAAAGTAAACACATCCAACATTCAATGTCACAAGATAAACACTATCATTCCAAAAGGTACAAACAGAGAGATACAAAGGATTGGGCCCAAAGCCAGGCCAAAATCCAGCAGGTCAAACATTAAGTCCTGTAGCTCCATGTGGGAACATCTGAAGCAATCTGCCAAAGGAATTATGTATTTCTATGGCACTTTCAATGATTGTAGCTCTCATGTATTCTCTCTTGTGTCCACTTTGTTCTCTCTTTGAAAGTTTCATCTTATGATCCATGTTCCTGGTTGGTCCAAAATTCTGGGGTCACCACTGCACCTTTGGCCTCACACCCATGCTTTATACATTGACCCCTCAGGAGCACACTGCCTGGCATCTGGGCCTTCTGAAATCTAGGTGGAAGCTGCCTTAACCTCAGACCTCTTGTATTCTGCATATGCCTAAAACCAGGGCCATGTGGACGATGCCAAGCTCTCCTGTCAGCTGGAGCAATCGCCAAGCTTTCTTTTCTCATAGCTGTAGGGCTTTGGTACCTGTTCACTGAGGACTCTGAACCTCATTCTCAGGAACACATACTCTATGCTGTCACCATTCTGGAACCTGGTACAGCTGCTGCTATTTTGGAACACAGTGTGGCTGCCACTATTATGGAACATGGTGCACTGGAACTTTCTCCTCAAAGCAAAGTGTTTCACTTTTGAAGTTTTGAGGCTGCAAGGGTGGAGACTTGCTGTTTCTTGTGATGCCCCCAGACCATCTTTTCCAATCTGCAGTTCCTTCTTAGCAATTTAAATCTCAGCGCTATCTTTGTGGTCCATAGATTTGCTGGGGCTTCCTTTCAAACTCACAGCATTTTAAATTGTTTTACTGGTCTTTTTGATCTTGACTGTCAATATAGATCTGGTAAAAGCCCCCAACAATAGCCATGCTACTGCCTCAACACTTGGCTGCCTTGAAATTTTTCTGCCAGTTTAATTAGTCTTCAATTTTTAGTCTCTGGACTTAAACAGACAAACTTTTTGCCATACCACAGCACACATTATCTGGACCCCAGCAACCAATGCAGTCTTTTTTCTTAGCAGAAACCTCCCAAGCCTTGTATGTACTGGTGGGATTTCTATCAGTTTTCTAGTCTTCTGAGCTCTGACTAGAATCTCTCATATGGAATTGCCTAAGGTGTTCCAGCTCTATTCTTTCAGGCAATGTCTATGAACCTTTCCAAACTCTCCCCACAAGCTATTCCCAAAGGCTCTTGAACTACATGGTCAGGTATAGGCACAGCAATGACTCCACTTCTCTGATGCCAAGTTATATCTGGGTTATTTTTCTCTCATTCCTAAAAAAATACCCAATTCCAAAAATTAAAGAGGGGAAGGTTCAT
This sequence comes from Cavia porcellus, assembly GCF_034190915.1. Taxonomy (NCBI): domain Eukaryota; kingdom Metazoa; phylum Chordata; class Mammalia; order Rodentia; family Caviidae; genus Cavia; species Cavia porcellus. Next base: position 13,688,865 of record NW_026947496.1, read on the forward strand.
TTATGGTTTGTGGAGATTTCAGTCTATAGTCTGCTGGGTACAAGGCATGCTCATGGCAGAGAGCAACAGTTCATAGTGGTAGAAGACAGCAAAAGCAACAAGGGAAAAACAGAGGAACATGAGAGAAGACTATTTCTGTTATATATATATATATTTTTTTTAAAGAAGATAAAACTAAGGACTAAGGAAAATAAAAACAGAATATAACCAATCAAAATAAACCAATATAAGTGATACAGGACTTCAAAACCTTATGAAAGCTACCATAATACCTTTTGTTGTCTTCAGAATAGTTGCAGATACCGTCAGACATAGTAAAAATCAAATGGAACAGAATAGAATTAGAAACAATAAAAATAAAACAATGAATGCAATAAAGGATTTTTTAAAAAAAGCCAATAGTAAAGCCAAAATGGCTACCATAATATGTCTTGCTGTGTTTCAAATAGCTGCTCATACTATAAGATTTAACATAATCAAACAACAAAAGAGAATAAAACCCAACCTAACAGAATGATGAAAATGATATGGTTTCCAAGCAGAGATCATCTCCTGGTAAGACCTAGTTCTCTCTCTCTGCAGTCTCTGTTCTTTATATTGTACGTAGACCACTCACCCTAGGTGAGTGTAGCACTCACATCTGTAATCCCAGCACTGGACTATGAATAAAAATTCTAAAAGCCTATCCCCATGACTGTATGAGGCTTTGGGGGGGGGTGGCATCCAAACACAAACCGTAACAGGCTTGAGCATTGACATTAACATCTTAACAATACCTCCCAGAACAAACAAAACAACAATAACAAGCTGGTAGGTATTTATTTTTGTAGTTTGCCAGCCCCAACTTCTTACCTTAAAAAATTGATGTATCATTCTGTTTTTTGTTTTGTTTTGTTGGTACCAGGGATTGAACTTACAACTTTGCGCTTGCCAAGCAGGTGGTTGTGCCACTGAGCTAAATCCCCACCAAAAATTTATGACTATTTTTTTCAGTTTTTATGTTTTATTAGCACATCTTTGCAGTTGTTGCCTTTAGCCCTGATATGCTTCATTAGAAGTAATCTGGAGGGATTTGGAGAGTTTTTAGAGATGGCTCTTTCCTTTTCTTTTGCTTCCCGAGTAAAAGTCACACATTAGAAGGCAGATATCAGATCTACTGACATTGCACATTGCATTTAATGTACCTAACAGATAGTTTGTCATTTCATAATTAGTAGCTTTCTTTTCTATGACTTAATGTAGCCTGTGTGAGAGTATGGAGTTAGTTACTCTTCATAATTCTCCCAGCTCCAGCAACTCTACTTTAGCAAAGCAAAAGCTGAGCCTCTCTATATTTTTAAGAGACCAGTATATAAAATTACTTCCAGATTCATAGCTTTCACATCCAAGATGTCAGGTTAATCAGATTTGAGCTTCCCAAGCCTGGGTTAGCAAACTCAAAAGGAGATGAGAAATTACTTATTTAACTACCAAAATGGCAAAAAAGGTGAAAACATTATATTTCTAGTGAGATAGGCAAATTCAGCTTTCTGGAAAAAAAAAAGGATGTTGTGACTTCTTTATTCTGGCCACTTTTGCCCTGGCATAGAAGTGTCTGGGGCTTCTCTATCAGGTATGGTGGACGCTGATGGCCCAGCCACATAAGTTTGCCTGGTTTTGCTTCTGCAGAACCCTAGAGCTTTGCAGATATTCCTGACAACATTTCAGAGAATGGCATGTGGCATTCTGGAATGGAGGTTCAATAAATGTACTCTATATTACAATTAGGCACTTTAGGTCCTATTACAGAAATTATGCACCTGGAAATATACCCATGAGATCTCTTTGCTGATAAAACTTAAAAATACATACTTTTTCACCCTAATTATACTTAAGGATGATGCTAATAGCTTAATTAATGAAACACAATTGCTTTCTGTCTCTGAGAACAGCATTAACACATGCAACCTGCTTCTCCAAAACATACTGTAAGCTCGATTCTTGGTCCTCAGTCCTTGTTGTTGACATAAATCGTATGAGTGACCTCAAAATTAGCAGACCATGATAGTAATGCTCTTTTCTTCTACACAGGCTTCCCTAGCTATCTGGCAGGGCTGCTTCGGTGACATGAGTTCCCTTGGTACTGATGCCATGTGTCTGGAATTTCGACCAACAACAGCAGTGCACACAGTCACATTTACAGGGACAGGCAGGTGAGAAGTACTTGTCTTTCCGGTTCCCTCACTAAGCACAGAGTTGGATAAAAGCAGCTGCTTGTTTTTCTCCAAATTAGTTTGTGTCTTTAAATGCATTCTTGGTTTGTTTTAACTATCAGAAGCTGGTGGTCAGATGCATCAATGTATCTGCAGGTTTCTTCTAGTGCCTTTCCTGTCTTCTGCCTCTCTGATTTGAAATTACTCTGAAAGCTTGCCAGTGACTTCCTAACTTTCAAATCTGTTGACCTGTTCTCTATTTTCATTTCCATTGCCTCTAGCACCTGACTCTACAGATCGTCAATTTCTTAGCTATCTTACAGTACAGGGTAGGCTTGTGGCCATCCAAAATTCATATATTGAAATCTAAACCCCAAAGTGATAGAATTAGGTTGGGTGGAGCCCTCATGAATGAGATTAATGCCTTTATTAAAAAATCCCCAGAATCCTTTCTGTCTTATGAAGGCACAGTAAGAAATTGCCAGCTATGAATCAGAAAGCAGCCCTCGCCAGACACTGAATCTTCAGGTGCTTTGACCTTGGACTTCTTAACCAGTAGGACTGTGAGAAATAAATATCCGTTAAGAGTCACTCAGCCAGTACTATTTTATTATAGTAGTTTGAACAGTCTAAAACATATTTCTCTCGGTTTCTTTCAACATAGTCTTGTTTCTGCCTCTCCTTCATTGTTATGGTTTATGTCTAGATGTTCCCCTAAAGCCTCATGTAGTCATGGAGGTGGGATTCTAGAGTTTGTGAATAACTCATGATCCAATACTGGGATCATGAGTGCTATCCCAAGTGGGTGCATCTTGCATGCAATATGAGGGGCCGAGAGAGTCTTCTCTCCATATTCTTCCCTGCTTTGTCCTTTTGCTCTTGTCATTTGTGACTGCCATGAACAGTTGCCCCTTAGCCATGCCACCCTGCCAGTCAAGTATGGAACAAAATCTCCAAAAATTGTGAGCTAAATAAATCTTTCTTTTTTTCATTTTGGTCATCTAGTATTTTGTCTCGGCAATGAGGGAAAAGTAACCAAGATATTCACTTTATGTCCTTTTATAGACTGACATATCTGGGTTCAAGGAGTAGCTCAACTATTTATGACTCCTCCAATATACAGGGTTTTAATTATAAGAGGAGGATATGATACTACCTACCTCATAGTGTTATGGTTATGAAGATACTTGGTAGAATACTTGGCACATAGTTCTCAAATCAGTTTGTTGAAATTATTATTTTTATTTTGCACTGATCCTATTCCTAAGCCAAATGTTCTATTTGTGGTCTAACAAGTCACATTTCTTCCATAATTATTCTCACTTTGATATTTCCACTCTAGGAAATTAAGTTTCAGTTATAATATTACCACAAAACTTAAATTTGATTATTCCTTTATTTTTTTCTAATGTTCTCGAACAGTTGTGTATTTGGTCACCCTAGTGATTTTTATATTAATTTTTCAGCACGATAGGTATTATTGAAAGATAACGTCTTATTTTTGCGCATTTCAGTTATAGCTCTGTATGACTTCAAAGACATCCCTGTTATCCATCCATAAGCCATGATCTTTCCACTGCTTTCCCTCATCCTTTCCACAACTCCCATACATTACTATAATTATTTCAGCTCACCAAAACTAATTCAGTGGTTATTTTTTCATGTTTTCCTCCCCCACTTCCTCTCTTTGAAGCATCAACAATATGTACCTAAAAACATGCTCTGTGTCAAGCACTATGAATTCAATAATGAATAGATATCATGTGACTCAAGATCTGGTGAGGAATTGAGATAGTAGTGAATTTATTACACAATCATGCATTCAATTTCAGTATCTTAGAAGTATGGGTACCAAAGATGCCTCAGAAGAATCTTTACCTGGAGCTGGCGAATCAAGGGCTACTTTTGGTAGAAATCAGTCTATGCTGAGACCAGAGCACGGAGTTGGCTGGATGTAAAGATGTGACAGATAGAAAGAAATGTTTCAATGTTCCAGGCAGATGTAATACAGCCTTGTACAGCCTTAGAAGCAGTATAGGGCCACGAGATCAAGGAATCAAACAAAAATTCAATAGAGCCGGTTCTCAGGTCACAGAAGGTGGAAAAGCACAGATCCAGTCACCCAGGACCTTGTGAACCATGCAAAAGTGTGAAGGGACCACAAAATCATAGAAAACATTATTTTTCCTCAGGGTTGCAAATAACTTGATGGTGGGAACAGTCGAAAAGAAATTCAGAGAGACTCATTATGAGCAGTTTCTGTAGTCCAGGTAAATAGCACCTAGATTAGGATTAGGAAAATGGGTGAATGGGAGATTATTTCGGAAGGAGCACTTACAGCAATATAGTGATGGACTTGATGGCTGGGGAGAAAGAGGCAGAATTAGCCCAAAGGAGGAAAGGAACTGGGTTTGAGGAAGATTTTGGTTAGGTACTTATGGTACATTCAAATAGAAGTATGCAATGGACAGTTTGTGTGTGGGTGAGGTGCAGGGGAGAGATAGGCTGAATTTAGACACTGTCATATTGTGTGTGTGTGAGAGAGAGAAAGAGAGATTTCCGCTGAGTTGCTCATCTACCTTGGAGCCAATTGGTCGAGCTCCAGGCGCTCTATTAACTGATGTCTGCTTTCACTCCCTTGATGAACTATGGCCTGTTTTGTCTTGTCTTCCCCTGGCCTTCAGGATACTGGCCTTGTGTAAAAACCTTGCGCTTTGCCCGGTTGATCTGTGACTGGTCTCCTCTTCCTCACTTTATCCTCTAATCTTGATGAACCCAAGGATTTTGTTTTGCTCATTTGCACATCAGGTATATTTCCTGGAAGATGCGTGTTTGATGTATGTTTTTAGATACACTACATGTAAAAGGGTAGCCATAGTTGAAGGGATGAAAGACAGCATTGGATTTGGGCTTCTCCCATTTTCTTGATCTTATTTATAGTCTTAGCTACATTTTCCACATTTTTTGTCTTATTTCTTGGTCAAATACATCAGTCCTGCATTGAGCACCAGATAATACTGAGATGCAGTGCTCAGTTGCTGTGAAGGAACCAGAGGATGTAGGAGCAGCATGGAGGATGAAAATCAGTGCAGGCCTGGGCAGCACCTGCCGGCCAGAGCAAGAGGCTCCCACCCAGGATGCTCCCTCCAGGTGCAGCTTCCAAGGGCAATGCTTTCACCCAAACATTGGAGTCTGTCCCAACCTTCCAGGGGGACTTGGCAGACCCCAGCTTGTCAGCAGGTCCCCTAGACCCAGAACCCCCTAGATCTCTATTAAGAAGACATTGGAAGACAGAACATTATAGATCCATTCCAGAAACCTACTCAAAATTCAGATTTAACAGATGAAATTTTAGAAAGCTTTCCTGAGTTTGTCTTCATTTAAAAATTGAGTTCATTTTTAAAAAATTGAGTTCATTAAAAAATTTAAAAATTGAGTTCATTAAAAAAAACCTCATGCTCTTTATTTTTTAATTAATTAATTAATTAATTAATAGCTTTAGTACTGTCAGATCTCCAAACTAGAACCCCAACCAGCTAGGAGAGAAAAACTCCCCAAGCACCTGGGGGAATGTAGCATTCAACAGCAAGCTGGCAGCATCCCCATGCAGCTTAACCAGCTAGCAGCTGTCTGACACAGATCAACCTGCAGAGCAGATTCCACGAAAAACCAAGACACATACCGTGCCTGCCAGCACACAGTGTACCCAACAGCACCCTATCATTTAGCCTAGACCCTCTTCTCAAAGACTCTTACCCTCCCTCACCAATATCCCCCTCCCCAACCTAACCTCTTCTATAAAACATGCTCTCACACCTTGCTTCGGTTCAGAGGTCTTTTTGTCTTTCATCTGGCCACACTCAGTCTGCATTAAAGTCCTCAGAAGTTGCTACAGCTTTGCCTGCCTCAGTGGTCTGGGTTGTACCTTGGTTTACCCTAACCAGTACATGCCTATAGTATATAGTGTTTTCCTTCCTCTTGTGGAGTTGGTACATGAATGTGGGTGGATTAAATAACAGTCAATTTAAGTGGGAAAGCCCAGCTGAACCGTAGCCCAGTTCTGGAGGTTCAAGACCCATATGAGGACTGTTGGCAACAGCATAAAAGAACTGGAGGGGATGAGTGTGGGCTGCTGATTTTCCTGGAGAAGCTTGCCACTGCTGGTTTTCCTCATATGCATGTGGCTATTCGTCACATTTTGAGGAGCCTGGGTCCTCACTGTCACTGAGGATGGCTGCTGTTCTTTTTGAGGGAGCTCCGGTCTTTTCCTTGAGTGTCACTTCCTGTTTCCAGGGCAGAACCCTCGGCTTGCTGCCACAGACCCTTCACCTGATGGTGCTGACTTTCCAGCTTCCACCACTGGCCTCGGGGCCTTCTGAATGCAGATACTTGATAGGGACTTGCGCGAGGCACTGTCCTGGGCTCTATGCCTTTGACTGGACATTGTAGTGGGATCCAGGGTGTCAGCTGGATTCTTCAAGTCTTTAGCATGTGGACAGATCTCTTGCAGTCTTCTGCCTTTGACTTTTTTGGGTGAATATTATAAAATAATCCTATAGATTATGTGTCCTGTACTAAACCTATTCCTTTGAAGCCAGTGACAACAATGTATGTGACGTATCTTCATTTCTTTTTCATCCCCTGTACTTCCCCTCCTTACCTTTCCCTCCATCTCTTTCCCACTTGAGAAAGATCTATCTCTCTGCATCTTATCGAATGATCAATTTTTGTATGCCTCTTCGTAGTTTTACCTGCTTTACAATGGACCAGCAATCAAAATGATGCCAAAGACAGGTAATAAAGCCAAATGTTCGATACTACCTACGGTGATACTCTCTTAATCCTTGCTTTACTTTCTGCAGTTTGAATTACCCATAATTATCTCCAATGCTGAAATATTACTATGGTACAATAAATAAGACATTTTGAGAAAGAGAGCATTCATATAAATTTTATTATAGTACATTTATTATAATTGTTCTATTATTACTTATGTTAATCCCTTACTATATCTAATTAACAAACTTTATCTTAAATTTGTAGGTCTGAGGAAAAGCATATATATATATATATATATATATATATATATATATATATGGTTTGGTGTCATACAATCCACAACTTCAGGCATGCTCTGCAGATATTGGGATACATTCCCTGTGGATAAGGTGGGAGGGGTATTGTTGTTTCTATCATTCAACAAAAGAGAATGTTTTCATCAAAAGATTCTGTGGTCTTAAGAATCATAAAGCATGTTTCTTGGTTTCTAGCTATGATATCAATATTCTAGCTAAGCTCTGTGAATGTGTGGCCGAGCATAATTATGCAGTTGACCATCGTGGTTATGGTGACAGACTACATCTCTTTGTGAATTTTTGTCCGTTGGTCTTACAATTAAGGGGTCACTCACCTCCTGTATGTTCAGTGGGAACAGAAAATCAGGCAGTTTCTGAGTCTGAGGCTGCAGACTTCCTCTGGAGCCTGACAAGCAGCTTGTCATGGCGTATGATAGGGTTTCTTTGGAGACTCAAGGAAGGTTGGATAAGATAGGCGAAGAGCCTTACAGGCTGGCGTGTGTGAAAAATAGGCCTCGGTTCTTCATACTGAGGCTGTTGGGAAGGAGTAAAGCAGGCTCTAACAAGCATGCTTTCACTTCTGAAATTCAGGAAGGTAAATTTCCCAAGGCCTGGGAAACGACTCTTGTCTCCTATATTGATATTTCCTCTGAAAAATAAATGTCTTTTTGCATTATTTAAATAGCACATAATTAAGTACTAGGGGCTCTCTGTTACTTGTACCCGAGCACTGGTGGTGAGCTATGCAGGCCTAGAGGGCTGTGGAGAGGAATTGTCTCTGGGAGCGGGAGAGGGGAAAAACAACAGAGAGAAGACAGACAGAGACCCAGGGTGGGAGGAAGGCGGAGGAAGTGTTTAACATTCAGAATTTGTCCACAGTCGATAATTTATTGGAACTCATCTGTAACAAGGCCTGGCACTGATTTATAAGTTGATTTGAAAAATAAATAAAAGTGATAGAAACCTGCATTTAGTTTTAATGATAGACTGTTGCAGCGTGAAAAGTAAGGATATGAGACATTGCAAGGAAATTAGATATTATGCCCTGCAGACAACTGCAGCTACCAGCCCATTAATTGTTAGATATTTATTATTAAAAATTTCTTTTCATGAGTGACTGCAGAATATTTGTGCTACTCAAGCTGTTGAGTTCTGACATGAATGAAGCGCAGGGAGCTCACTTGTCGTGTGTGTGTGTGTGTGTGTGTGTGTGTGTGTGTGTGTGTGTAAAACTGACAACACAGCTGACCAAAATAGGTTATAGATCTCTTTACAGCAAAAACCCAAATACAGAAAGGCAAAGAATAAGGAAGGCGGGAGCACTTGGCATTTCTGATGCTGCCATCATCATCATCATCATCATCATCTTCACCACCACCATTTTACCCCGCATGTGAACCTAAGGACAAGCATAAGTTAGATCTTTCTACATCAGAAAACACAACTCAAAAGTCAACAGAAAGAGCTTCCTAGGAGGACCCAACTTATGAATGAAAAAGTGATTGTGTGATTTAACCATTTCATTTAAAATATTTTATTTTGATCTAAAAGGTATAGAGAGTTGCCACTTGGACATATCACAGGTTAAATTATTCCACACAATGTATGTACCAAAGCGGAGCATACACTCTCCAAGTAAAACCATGTCTAAAATTTGCTGTCTTAAAATATTAAAATAATATGCTAATTTTTTCATTGAGAAGAAGCAGTGGAAAGTACTCATCATTGTAAACTAATATTGTAAATGCTTTTTGTTACTTTTTCTTATTTAAAAGTTTATATTTCTGGTTCCCTTATTTGCTTTATAGTTTTGGGAAGATAGATTTCCATTTATTTTAAATACATAACTGACAGGCTCTGATACATATTTATTTGTTAAATCAGGAGACCATTTATAAGCTAGTTTTAATTCATAATTCACTTTTAGGGTTATTTTTGTTTAACTTTTCCACTGTGCAGTGAGGAAATACAGGGAAATAATTTTCAGTGAAGATGGTCAGTACATCAAAGATAGACGTGCTCATGCCAGTGATGTATTTTGAAATAACTGTGAGCTGGGCACGGTGGTGCACACCTATAACCTCAGCAGCACTCAGGAGGAGAAGGATAGCTTTGAGTTTGAGGCCAGCCTGTGCTACAAACTGAGTTCAAGGTCAGCCTAAACTGCATAGTAAAACCCTGTTTTAAAAAAAGACAATCAATCAATACAACTGTGATGAATTGCAATTTAAACCAATACCCTTAACTTCACATATTTTATATTTAACTAAAACAGGCTAAATATTTCAGTATATTTATATCTAATTAAAACTCTCTCTCTCTCTCTCTCTCTCTATATATATATATATATACACATATATATGTATATATGTTCATTCACCTGGTACATTCTGCACCTTTGATTCATAATAAACTAAATCAGGACATGTTTCAGAGGCAACCCATGCAGATCCTCTCAGACCATGAAACATTATCATTTAAGTATGTGACCCCAAAATTGATTTTCCTATTCATAAATTGGGTTCTCCTGGGGAGCTAATAGCCAATGAGTTTTAAACTGTGTTTCTGATGTAGGAAGATCTAACTTGTGCTTAATATGGGTTTATTGTATCTGCTATGGTTTGAATCTAAAGGCTACCCAAAGCTTGTGTGTGAAAGACTTGTTCCCAACCTTGTCACCAGTGTTCAGAGATGGGACCTTGAGAAGATGATTACATCACAAGGGCTGTACCTTCATCAGTGGATTAATATATTGATCAGTTTGTAATTTGGGAGTGTTATTGAGAGGTGATGGACACTAAGGAGGTGGAGGTTGCTGGGAGAGAGTGAGCCAAGGAAGCATGCCCCTAGAGAATGTAACTTGTTTCAAGAGCTTTCTTCTCTGTCTCTGTCTCTTGGCTTCATGATGTGAAGAGTTCACTCTGTGACACCCTTCTGCTATGGTGTCCTGTCTCAGTATATAGGGTCAGACACAATGGAGCCAGCTGACCACAGACTAAAACATCTGAAACTGTGAGCCAACATAAACCCTCCCACCTTCAAGCTGGTTATCTTGGGTTTTTTGTCATAGTGATGACAAGCTAACACAGCACTTGAGTTGAAAATTATGATGATGATGATGAAGGTTCACAAATGAGAAGTATGCCAACATTCCTTACTGTGTTCTGAGTTGATGACTGATTATTTTAAATACTCTAAAGTTTTCATTTTTTTTTTGTCTTTTTCCTTTTCATTGGTACCAGGGATCCAATTAATGACTACCTGCTTGCAAGGCAGGCACTTATGCCGCTGAGCTAAATCCCCAGACCCTAAAGTTTTCATTTTTAAGGGTCCATGAAAATCAACAGCACACATCTGTTAAGACCCTTCTCTCCTGCTTCCTTAAGGCTGACCAATAGTATTTCAGATATTGATGTACAAATGTTGCCCTCAGATGAGAACCAGACTTGTGTCTCTTAATGGGAAGTAATACAAAATGCAAGTAAGGTTCATGATTTGCCCCTTTGTCAAAGATAAGGTGGTTGAGTGTGTTTTGAGTTGTCCCTGCAGCTTCTAATCTAGTCCATTGATCCTCAGGTCTATTTTATTTGCCAGTATCATGCTGTTTTTATCACAGTAGAAATGTAGTATAATTTCAAGTCAAGGATTGTGATGTCCCCTTTCGTGCCTTTGTTGCCCAGGATTGCCTTTGCTATTCTAGGTCTCTTCTGGTTTCAAATACATTTTAGGATGGTTTGTAATTCTATGAGATATGCTGTTTGAATTTTGATCAGGGTTGCATGAAATCTGTGTAACAATTTTGGAAGTATGGCCATTTTCACTGTATTGGTTCTTCCTAACCAAGAGTAAGGGTTATCTTTCAATTTTCTGATATCCTCGTCAATCTTCTTTTTTAGTGTACTGAAAGTTCATTGTAGAGATTTTTACCTTCTTCATTAGTTTGATTCCTAGATGTTTCATTTCTTGAATGCTATTGTGAAAGGCATTGCTTTCCTAATTTCTCAGTGAGCTTGTTATTCATGTACAGGAAGAATATTGTTTTTTGACTGTTGAGTTTGTATTCAGCTACATGACTGAATTTGCTGGTTAAATCTAGAAGTCTTTTGGTAGAGTTTTTGAACCACTCTATTTTTTTTTTTTTTTGAACTGCAGATCGAACTCACGACTTTGTGCTTGCCAGGCAGGCACTTATGCTGCTATGCTAAATCCCCAGCCCTTTTGGTAATTTTTGGAGTCTTCTATGTAGAGTCTTATTTAGCCACAAATAATGATAATTTAACTTTTTATTTTCTTATCCTTATTCCTTTTATTTATTTCTCTTGTTTAATTGCTCTGGCTAATGTTTCCCAAACTCTTGAATAAGAATGGTGACAATGAACATTGTTGTTTTATTCCTTAATTTACAGTGAAAGCTTTTGATTTTTGTCCATTTAATATGATATTAACTGTTGTTTTGTCATAGATGGCTTTTATCAGGTTGAGGTAAAGACTATATATCCCTATTTTCTTTAGGGTTTTTTTTTTTATCACAAATGGGTATTGGGCTTTGTCAAATCCTTTTTTTGCATTTATTGAGATGATCACATAGTTTTTATACTTGGTCTGTTAATATGGTGTATTACATGCATTGATTTGCATATATTGAACCATCCTTGCATTTCTGGGATGACTCCTTGGTCCTGGTATATAATATTCTTGATGATTTGCTGTATTCTGTTTGACGTTACCTTATTGAGGATTTTTATGTCTGAACTGATTAGGGAGTTTGGCCTATAGTTCTTTTTTTTGGTTGGGTCTTTCTCTGGTTTTAGTGTCAGAGAAATTCTTGCTTCCAGAAATGGATTTGGGAGTACTGCTTTCCTTTAAATTTCATTAAACAGTTTGAGAAGAAATAGTATTAAATCTTCTCTAAGTTTCTTTTCTTCCCTTCCTCTGATAAGGTTTGCTAATTTTATGTATTGTTTTCTTAGTTTTCGTTATGGTTTGTGTCTGGATGGCCCCCCAAAGCCTCATGTAGTAATGGGGGTGTGGGCTCCTCAGAGGTGGCTGAATATAAAGTTTGTGATTGTCTGATGATGAGATTGGAGTGTGGTACTACACCTTCCCTCAGTCAGGTAGCCTGCATACAATATAAGAGAAGAAACGAGGCTTGCTTCTCCCTTTTGCTCTTATTTCTTTGCTGACTTCCGCAGCCATGAAGGGTTCCCCTCCTGCCACACTACCCTGCCTTGGAGCCACTTGATTATAGACAGAAATCTCTACAGACTGTGAACTACATAAACCTTTCCTTCCTTAATTTTGGGCATCAGGTATTTTGTCTCAGCAATGAGAGAAAAGTAACCAAGACAGTCTCCACTGCATCAATTTCTGCTCTAATATTTATAATTTCTTCCTTCATATGAGCTTTTGGCTTGACTTGCTCTGTTTTTTCTAGAACATTAAGGTTCAATATTAAATTGTTTATTTGTGCTCACTCTGTTTTCCTGATTTGGATATTCACTGCTATAAGTTGTCCTCTTAGGACTGCTTTAACTGAGTGCCATAGGTTCATTGTGTTGTATTACCATTATCATTAATTGTAGAAACTGTCTAATTTCTTCTTTAATTTCATCTATGATCCATCAGTTGTTTAAGAGACTGTTATTCAATTTCCATATGTTAATGAAGTTTTTTTAAAAATTGTTTTGCCATTGATTTCAATTCCACTGGCTATGATCTGATAATATGTGTGGGATTTTCAGTTCCTTTGCATTTACTTAGGCATGTTCCATGAGATAGTATATGGTCTATTCTGCAGAATGTCCTGTATATAGCTGAGTGTCTTATGTATCATGTGTATTCTGAAGTTGTAGGGTGGAATACTATAGATATTTACTAAGTCTATTTGTTCAAAAGTTTGGTTCAGTTCTGATATTTCAATGTTGATTTTTGTCTAGTTGATCCATTTGTGACAGTGGGGTATTGAAGTCCCCTATTATAATTGTATTAATGCTTATTTGATTTTCATGTCTGTTAATATTTGTTTTATGTAGTTGGGTGGACATATATTTATCATTGTTAGCTCAACCTCTTGGGTTGCTCCCTTTATAAGGATTTAGTGACCTTATGTCTTTCTTAATCAGTCTTAGCTTGAAATATACTTTGTCTGCATACAAAATACCTATCCCGGCTTTTTTATGGGTTTCTGTTGCATAGAATAGTGTTTTTTCATCCTTTGACTTTCAGGCTATAAATTTCTTTTTATATTGAATGTGTTTCTTGTATGTGGTATATTGTTGGATCTTGCTTCTTCACCCATTCTGCCAGTCTGTTTCTTTTGATTGGTGAGTCAAGACTGTTAATGTTGATCATTAATGTTGTTATGACTGATATGTATAGACTTGTTCTTGTCATGTTTTTTTCCTGTTGTTGGCTCCATTCTCTCCCTATGTTTAATTGTTTTCCTTGTCTGGTGAATTCATTCTTTTGGGGTTCATGGAGTTGTAATCCTTACTATCTCTTTCTAGAATGTTCTTCAGAAGATTTTTGGTATTCATGAATTTCCTCAGGCAGTCTTTTTCATGGAAGTTGTCTTATTTCTCCATCAATTTTGAAAGCTAGTTTTGCAGGGTACATCAGTCTGGGTTGGATTTTTCCATTAGGGCTTGAAATACTTCATTCCAAACTCTCCTTGACTTGAGGGTTGGTGTTGAGAAGTCTGTTGTGATTATGATGGACTTTCCTGTGTAGGTGATTTATTTTTTTTCTCTAACAGTTTTTACAATGCTCTTCTTGTGCTGAATTTCTGGAATATTAACTTTTATATATTTTACTATAGATTTTTTGATTATGGCTAATTGGAGTTCTATATGCCTCACCTATATATATGTCTCACCTATCTGCATGTCAAATTCTTTTTTCCTGCCAGAAAAGTTTTCAGCCATGATACTGTCTATGAACAGTTTTTTAAATGTCATTTGTGCTATCTCGCTTTTCAATTGACCCTGATCAATTTTATGATTCTTCTTTATATCATCTAGCAGCTACTAGATCAATTTCTGATAGTTTCTTGCTATTTTTCTGAAATCTTTCTTTTCATGATCACTAACTGCAATCCTGTCTTCTATATTGGTGATTCTATCCTCACATTGACTTATTCTTCTGGGTATACTTTTAATGGAATATTTAATCTCCTGGATATCTGCTTGATTCTATTTTATGGATACCATTATTTTCTTATTTTGGCCATTAATCACTTCATCATTTTTTTCTAAGCTCCTCTCTTTTAAAAAAATTTATATGTGTTCTACAGTCATTAAGCATGTCTTTCATTATGGTCATCATTTATATAGTTATCTGAGAAATTATTTCTGCTTTGATTTTTTTCTAGAGCCTCCTTCATCCACTTGGTTACTTCTACTATCACCACTTCAGAGTGTCCAGATGGGTGGCTTTTAGATTGTTCCACCTCATTGCCCTCTGGGTTTGCCTTTGATGAGCTGGACCTCTGGGGTTGCATCTTGTTTAAATACCTTCTTATTTTGTGTATTTTTTAGTTTAATTCCTGAGTTAATGCTTGTAAATTGCCTATAGTGAGTAGCTTTATTGCTAGGATTTAGAACCTTTAGGAAGTTATTATTTCTTAGAGGTATCTTCCAGCTGTAACTGCCTTTTGGTTTTGAGTGTGTTTCAAAGTTCTACCTCTTCAATTTTGGGGGGATGAAAAGTTGTTGCTTACTTACCCCAGCCTCTGGTTCTTTGGCACTGGCATATAGTATTTTTTATGACACTTAGACAATCTCAGTCTTGGTATACTAGGAAGAACAAGTGGTTAGAACAATTATGTCACTTCGGTTAAAGTTGTAAAACCCACAATAACGCAGCCTAGAAATGACAAACTAAGGTAATTATTAATTTGCCACCTTTAGTTGTATGAACTAGTCTTGTGACTATATTACAAAATGCAAAAGGAACTAAAAAATTGTATTCAGTAAATAAGCCCTCAATATGGCAATTTTACCCTCAGGGGAAAAAATTTAAAAGGAGTGAGAGGAAAAAATAAAGAAATAGAAAAAGAGTATGGGATTAGAAGCAAGTCTAGAGGACAAAGGAAAATCACACAAACTTTGGGAAACTAATGAAGAATACAGGCAGAGAGACAAAAAGAAATAAAGAAAATAAAAGCAAAAAATAGAAACCATATTCACACTCACATAAAAACAAAAATAAGCAGTGAATAAAAAGCAAGCAAAGCAAAATAAGACAAAACAAAAGTGAAAAAGAAAAAAATGTCTAGTTCAAGGGATTCTCTGCTGTCACTAGTAGGCAACATGGACAGAGTTGAGATCCAAGTTGATTAATTCCAGCAATCTAGTTGTGGCTTTAAGCAGGGTAGTGGATAATCCCAGCAAGCCTGCATCTTTATTTCCACCAACATTTAGGCTGGTTTTTGGCTGCAAGATTGGAACCAGACCTGTTCAGCCTGCAGTAGTCTTTGCTTCCCTGCTGACTTGAACAGGGCTCCCTGACTCCAACACTGGGAGCCACTAGAAGGAGCCAGCAGTTGCTCTGAGTTCTGAGCTCAGTTTGCCCCTCTCCAAAATGGCTCCTGGCCAATCACCCTTTTTATGGGACATCTGGACCTGAATAACTCACCAGCCACTGCAATCAGCTGCATTCACTGCTCTGTTCCACTGGTGCACTTCTCTGTGGAGACCACTGGCATTGCTGGTAGTTACTGTGCATCTGCACAGTGTGTCTGGATTTAGGGAGAAAATGCTCCCATCCATTTCCTTGTTCTTTGTTGAAGTCTCTTTTGGCCTTCCCTGTGGGCTTCAGTTTTCACTTCAGATCTTCTCTGGGTCCCAGGAACCCACATACCTCCTTTTTCTCTGCCTCAGGTTGTTACAGTGTCTGGGCACCAAATCTCAGAGAGGCTTTCTCTGCTGCTCATGACTCCACCATCTTCCCAGAACTAAGTGACCAGTCTTGCACAGAGCTTTATAACCTGTGCCAAATTGGTCTTCACAGTTTTTTCCTCTCACTCATCTTGCATAAATCCCTGTTTTTAGCCTCCCTCAGCACTGTAAGGTGGACACCAGTATATAAATCTCGGTTGTCTTTTTTCCTGCAGACATACTTCTGACTTTCCTGTCATCTGGCTGAGAAGCACCATTGAGTCATTATCTATTTAACTCCATCAAACTCATTAAGAATCATATTGTTGGAAGAAATGTTTCCATCATCCCTAATATAAAAATTACACTGAGAACATATTGTCAAATCAAGCGTATTTCTTCTGGAAATGTCTAGCTGCTTGTATTTGTATTTTCATGAAGTGTAAGGTTTTATCCTGTATCATTTTATTGTTTTGTTTTTATTGTCTTGTATTTTTATCTTCTTCAAAATAAAAGAACATGTTTGGGAAAAAAATTTTAGTTGAGATAACCCCACCAAATGTATTAAATTTCTCTCCCATAAATGGCAAAAGTACCATGGCTGCCAGGCTTTTGTAAGGTGATCGAACTCATGATTCATGACATCCCAGGGTCAACTCCTATCTTGTAGTCTGGTCCTGTCACATATCTAATACAGCACACTGTCTCCCTGCTCTGTGCTACACCACCCGCATCCTTCCCACTCAGAATGGTCACAGAGGTATGACACTTGAAGAGTTTTGTAGAAACACTGATGCTCAGGCCCTGCTCTACACCTAATTTATGTTTGAACAAGATTGCTAGGTAATCAGCTGGTTTGAAGGATACTGATGAGGGAGACAGGCCACTCAAATCTCAGAGTTCCAATTTGTAAAGAACAATGTCTTTTTCATAGGACTGTTGTGAAGGTAAAATAAAACAATGTATTTTGATGACTGCAATGGAGACTGTCACTATTGAGCTATCCTAGCTGCTTTACATAGCCTCTGCCCACCTCTGTGCCTGAACCTTCCCTCTATCTCCTTTTCTTTCCCTCTAAGTATTTGAGTTACTTCTGTCTATTCAAGTTGAATTGTGTCTCCCCACACCCATTCATATGTTGAAGACCTAACTCCCAGTACCTCAGAGTACACCTGTATTTGGAGATGGGGTCTGTAAAGAGATAGTTGAAATTAAATGAGGTGTTTAGAGTGGGGCCTGATCAGATCCCTTAACAGATAAAACATGGCACTCGCAGAAGGAAGACCATGTGAAGTCACAAGGAGAGAGAAAGCAGGAGAAATCAGCCCTACCCACCTTGGTGTTGGCCTTCTGGGTCTCCAGAGCTGTGAAGAAGAACATTTCCATTGTTTCAGACCCCAGTGATACTAATTCACACACTGTCACTTCCTATTTTAATGCTTGTACTTTGTCCTCAGACTCCTGCTGGCTCTGCACAATGGCACGGGTGCATGTTTAGATCCCACATGACTTCAAAATCCACTGTAGTTCTAGAGACTGGGAAAACTCTATTTAATGGCTACTCGCCTTGCCCGCAAATGTCAGTTAACCACAGTTTCTTTGTGGATTGTTTGGGGGAAAAAAGAGAACAATTTGGGACTTCACAGTTCAGTTAAGGGAGTGAGCTGGTCCAAGTATCATTGTTCTGACTTTGAACAGGTGAAGCTGATTTTGCTTTCAGCCTGTATTAAATGTATAATGGAGCCAGTTTCAATGACTTAGTATAGCTGTTTTATGTAAATTAAATTTGGAGAACCCAAACTGTGGGAATAAGTTAATCTTATTTATTATTTCAATTTCCTTTGGAAATTCCTAACTCCTTATTTTGTTTGAACTCCTAGGCCCATTGCACACACAACAGTGTGAGTTCAGCAAAGAAGATGCTAGGGTTCCTTTCTGAAAGACAAAAAACATGAAATTAAGGAAGGTCAAAAGAATGGGGATGTGACTCAGTGGTAGAGTGCTTGCTAGCTTGTGTGAGACTCTGGATTCAATCCCTACCACCATGCAAGTGTGTGTGAGTGTGTGTGCCTGTGTGTTTTCATGTACACACATGCAGACAGACAAGAAAGGTTAAGAGATTAACCTGGTAACTCTAAATAATCACATCATATCGAGTGATTGGAAATTAATGAAAGAATAGAGAAGTGTCCTGTCCACAGATAAATACGTGTAGTACCACATTAATTAAATTTAGCCACTGTACAATGTGTGCATGTTTTATAATATCATATTGTACATAATATGTATATATGTTTTAATTTTCAATTGAAAAAACTTCAAGAGGCTTAGAAAAGAATCTCAGCTAGATCATAGCCTAGCATGGCAAATTAGAGGCTCCTGGTGCTTTAACAATGAATCAGTACCTGCCCTGATGTTATCAATGAGTAGTCTTGATAAGGGATGAAAGAAAGGGCTCTTTAAATCTCCTCCCATGGAGGAAGGAAGAAAGAAGAACAAAAGCAAACCAAAATGAGAACTCTCAAAAGAAAAGAAATAGAAACTTTATTTTTCAATTCTGTATGCTTCAAATTCTCATCTGCAAAACCAAAAAAAAAAAAAAAGCAATTTCTGTAGAGTTTCTCTAGGGAGAAATGACCTACTTTGGCTTGCATTACTCCCTGTAGTTGCTCTGAGCCTTGGGAATTATATCCTGTCCATGTATTTTCATTCAGAGTGAATGCTTTAATATATTTCTTTAATCATCTGTTGCATCAGAGAATATTGTTTCATGCATATTAAAGACTTTAGCATGTAATAGACCAGTGTTCTCACTAATAAATGCACTCAAAGCATGTCACTGGTCTTATTGCTTTCATTAGCTTCAGGATCGATGCACGTGCAGGTTATTTGGCAGATAATAATAACAATAATAATAATGAAGAAAAATATGATGATGATAATGACAATGACAGTGGCTTCTATTAAACAAAAGGGATTACTTCACTTACATATGGTGTAGTACCCCTGCTCCTTGTTTTTTTCAGGCAGTCAGCTCTCTGTTTTCAAAGTGTTTTAGTCTTCATTCAGGAAAATCAATCAACGAGTCTGAAGAACTTTTTATGTGCCCTCCATGATTTGGTGTTATAAGTTCTTCACAAAATAAGTGTTTAAAGGTTCAAAATATGTTCATAGAAAAAAGGGACATAAAACAGGTTTTTAAAGGGATGGGATTTAGTGAGATTTGGGTTAAAGAGAAAGTCTGGGGTGCAACAGATGATCTCAGGGAGGGAGAGAGACAAGGGTCTAATACACCTTTCTAATGTACACCCCCGTGATCTACGAGGCCACCTTCTAGAAGCCCTGCCACTGTGTAGTAGCCCATTAAATTATGAATCCATGAATGGATTGATCCACTAATGAGGTTAGAACACTTATGACCCAGTCACATCTGTAGCCACTCCTCTAAATACTGCTCTAGTGGGTGCCAACCCTTCAACACATGAGTTTTGAGGAGATATTTCAAATAAAAACCACAATAGAAATATTTGACTTGATTTTCATAAGAAATTTGGGGTTAAATCAGAAGGCAATGCAGTCACTGTGAAGGTTCATGTTCTTGTTCTGTAGTTTATTGTCATGGGGTTCATTTAATGGAAGTCCAAGTACATGATAACATTCAATAAAAATGGTCAAAACAGTTTGTGTGAAGCAGAGCAAAGTCATCCTGTTTTTTAGCCAGCATCACACAATAACAATAAGTGGACAATTAATGTTATTCCTTTAATGATCTGGACAACTGCCAATCTGTCTCAAATAACCCATTCTTCCTCCAATTTCTGGTGTGTTTACATTCCTTGCATTATATAGAGTAACTGGTACTTACTTGGATCTCAATATCATAAGTAATTTTTTTCTGTATTTCCTATTTACAGACTCAGAAAATGTCATAGAATCACACTAATCTAGTAGTAAACTAAAACTGTGAAGTCTGTGGACATTGTCTTCCTTCCTAGATTTTGATTAATCAGGAATATTTGGACGAGTTTTAACAATACGGTGGTGGAAATGTTCAAGGGATACTAGGAATGAAATATTTCATTGTGAATTTTTTACATTTCTCTGAAAATAAATTCACACACTCTTGCTATTTAGTTTACCAGCCTACAAAATGCCCTTGAAGTTTCTCAGACAAATGTTCTAGGATGAGCCATGCAACTAATGTCAACTTTCTATATTACTTCAGAATTTATTGATGAAATGCAATATTCTGTAATTTAGAGATCTTATATATTCCAAGAGTAAGAAAAGAAATACTGTCAGTATGAATGCATTTACACCTGAGGATGTGATGAAGAAGACATGTCAAGAGACCTTTAATAGGTTCGTGGAATAGCCAAAAACTTATTTTTAGGGAATCTTAAAGAGCAAGATAGAATAACACTTGTATATAATTAAACATTTGTATATCAGATATTTAAAATTTATGTATTCATTTGTTTATTTTATGATACAAAGTGTTGATCCCAGGGACTTTACATTGAGCTACACCCCCAATACTTTTAATTCTTGTTTTTTCTTTTGTGACGATTTCATTAAGTGTTCTAGGTTGGACTGAAATTTACAGTTCTCTTGCTTCAGCCTCCCAAAGTGCTGGCATTATAGTCCATATGCCACCAGGTACAGCTTGATTTTAAATTTTTGATCATCTTTGTGATGCATTTGTGATTGGTTCATTGTCTTGAATTGATGGTGTGAGTGCTACACTGGCCTAGGGGTGGAGCCAGGATGTAATGTAATGGCAGGAAGAAGGTCTCTCTCTCTCTCTCTCTCTTTCTTTTGTCTGTTTCTTCCTTGCTGTTTGCAGCCACCATGAACTGCGGCCCCGCCATGCCACCCCGCCTTGGAGTCAACTGAGCATGGACTAAAACCTCCAAAAACTGTAAGAAACAAACCTTTCCTTTCCCAACTTTGGCCTTAGTTTAGGTATTTTGTCTCAGCAGTGAGTAAAAAGTAACTAAGACAAGCATGTATTCATCGTATATTTTAACACAGTACTTAAAAATTTAAGAAAAATAGATGAAATGTCACAATACTTGATGAAATTTCCAAACAAACAGTTGGGAAAAATAATAAGTGTGGTCTAATGGGAAAGTGTTATTATGATACATTGAAAGTAAATATGAGGTAAATGTATGTAGGATGTCCTTAAAAGTCTAGCAAGAAATTTCATGGAGGGAAGTGGAGCACACAGACACATAATTCAGTAGAGTCTTGAAGTGCAGAGCTTTAGGCTGGGCATATAGCTGAGTGGCAGAGCACTTGCCTGCGATATGCAAATTCCTGGATCTGATTCCTAGAACTTCAAGGTAAACAAACAACATAGCAGACACTGGAGAATAAAAATAAACTTAAAAATACAAATTATATTAAGTTCTAGAGGTATGTTTGTAGTGCTTCTTATTAGAAAGCATGCTTATCTTCTCTTAGCACATGACATAGTGCAGCTCCCTGTGCCACTGTCCTGGGGCTGTCACAGTGAAAAAAAACACAGACCAGGAGGCTTAAGCAGGAGACATTTCTCCTCTCACAGTTCTGGAGGACAGAAGCCCAAGATCAAGGTGCCAAGGTGCTTTCCTCTGAGGCCTCGCTTCCCAGGTCACCTTCTCCTTCTAAGCTCACTTAGCCTTTCTGTGTGAGGGAGGAGAGTGCAGTCTGATTTCTCCTCTGTTCATGGAGATACCATTACTACAGGACAACACTTATGACCTCATTGGACTTCTACCTCCTCCTCCCAACCCATCTCCAGATTCAGTCTCCATGCAGCACAGGAAGTTGGAGGAGGAGGACACAATTCAGTCCGTAGCACTCATCACTGTTACCCCTGAGAAGAGCCAACCCACACCTTTAGTTAAGACTCTCAGAAACTAATAGGAGTTTGCTGCTATCTTACATATTCATACATATATATTTTTAGTTTCATAAAATCTCCAAACCAGCTATCATTATGTACCATTCTGCATTTGTCACCCTAAATACATTCATAAGTAAGGTTGAAGTATTCTTTTGGAGATTCAAATAGCCTTCGACTGGAGCAGTGAGTGGTCAGGCGGTGGAGGAGAGGTTTAACGAAGACATCCAGCTAGCTAGGTGTGGGAGTCAGCAGCAGGGTGAGAGTGATGAACCCCTGCTCACACTTGTGTCTTCAGGAGATCAACAGATTTGGCTTTTACCAGAGATGAAAGGGAGAGAGGGGAAGAGGATGTAAACAGGATTAAGATGCGTTATATACATGTACCATGTCTCCATGATGAATACACTCAAACATGTACTAATAAAAAATGGAACTGAAAGAATAAAGGTTTATATTTTTGTTGTTGTTATTCGGGGCCTTTTAGTGGGAAAACATAGTTTCATAGAAAGCAGCTCAGCTGGAAGCATACGGGAAACAAATTCTACTCCAGCCTAGTCCTGCAAAATACTTAGAGGAAAACTTCAGAGAGAGAAAAGCATTATCCCAAGTGCCCTTAGTTTCCTGTTAGATAAGCGAAGTAACAGAGTGCTGTAAGACCCTGTTCTACATCCAGCTCTCTGGTTTCTGGGACTTGAAGGCTGACTTCCACACAATGTATATGGTGCTCCTTTTGGGACCTTGGCTATAGTCTCTGTGCACATCCTCCTTCCCCTCTCGGACATAGGTGGCTCTGTGATGCCAAGTTTTAGTCCAAACATTATTAAATTTTGAAGTACAACCAGGTAGCCACTATAATCTAAGAAGCACTGTAGAGGAAAAATGTTGTATAAAAGTCAAATTAATTGCCTTATTTTTACTGTGCCGTTATGTAGTTAGCTCATTTATTTAGAAATAGTTTAGTTTTAATTACCCCAATGCAGTTTCTGTACTGCTCACGTTAAAAAGGACAGACTAAATTTAAATTCTTTGTGGTCAGGATAGCATGTTTTCTTTACAAGCTTGGAGTTTTCTCAAAACGTGTGCATTACATATCCTGCAGTCACAACAGAATCAGCAGGTAGAATCACTTCCTGTCACTATATAGCTGTCCCATTCATGCTTCAGGGACAGCTTATAAGGTGTATATGTAGCATTCCAGATATAGCTGAGGCAGTCATAGCTTGGGAATCAAATTGTCTGCTCAAGCTACTGGACTTCTCTGGAGCAATTTTGCAGAACAAGTCCTGGGCTGATGAACAGCCAGACGTCAGCCCGTCTACTTTCCCTGCATTGTCAGCTGTCCAAACGCTCTGCTGTGTAAACCCCACAACCTTTGTCTTTAAAACCCCGAAGTTTCCAGTAGCTTCTCAAGGACAAGTGTTGAACCTCTTTGCCTGACCATGCTGATTAAGACTCCTTTCCTGCCCACTGAAACTGCTCATTCCCTTAACTGACATTGGAGGATGGGGTGAACAAGCCTGGCCCACAGGGTCTCCCAGAGCTGAGACTTTCACCCTTAAACTCTAGCAGTAGTAATGGTGATTTCCCAGCCTCACAATCACTGAGGACAGAATTTTCCAGAGAAGTGTTAAAATATAAATTTCTAGGCTTATCCCAGAATATAGAATAAGAAGTTGCAGATGAGTCTGGAAATCTGTATATTTGCATATTTATAATTTTCTAGATGATTTTGAAGACCAACTAGATTTGCATTCTACTGTTTTAGAATATATACCACCAGGGGCAATTTGTAGTTGAAAATAAAATTCGAATTGATATTGTAAAATCAAGTTTATTTCTATATAAAGTGAAGAACACTTAGAAATTGAAATTTTAAAAAGGATAATTTACAATAGGACTGAAAACAAAAGACATACTTAGGTATAAAGCTAATCATATGTGCAAGATATTTATACAAAATCTTATAAAATATTGATGAAAGAAATCAAAGAAGACCTAACTAAATGGAAATATATACAATATCCATGGACTAGAATATTTAGTATTATTAAGATGTCAATTCTTCCAAAATGATCTATATAGTTTCAGCTCCATCCCAGTGAAAACAATATGTAGCAATTTTTTTTTTTGCAGAAATTGGAAAGATGTTTTTAAAACATACTTGAAAAGACAAAGGAACTCAGTCTAAATGATCTTTTAAAAAGCAAAGAAAACTTACAGGATTCACACAAACTGGAAAACTAGAAGCAGAAAACATCGGCCACTTTCCAGGAGCTGCTGGAGCACAAGGGTTAAATACAGGAAGATGTGGATAATATATGATTTGTCTCTTGCAGTAATGGGACTACCTGTTACTTACTCTGTGTTTCTCAACATGCATCCAATTGTATATGGAAAAGTGAATCTTACTAAATTATGTCTTTCAGTAAACCTGTCTAAAAAAGAAAATCGCAGATAAAACAGAATTGCAGTTAAATGTGTCAATGGATGTATGTTTTATTTTTAGTTAGATCACTTTTAACAACCAAACTGTCTTTCTCTTTCTCTCTCAGAATGACTAAGGAATAGGCTGCCTGCTTTCCTTGCCATGGAAATTCTGAGAACAGTACGTAATATACCACTCTGTTTGGTGGTCTGATGGGCTTTATGCATCGTCCATTATTTATGACAATGGCTTGGGATGTAATACAGTGGTCACCTTCCAGCCCAAAGAGATATTTACAGGCTGGGATCTATGAGAGAGAGGAAGCTCTGCATTGTGTTTTTGTTACATATCAAATAATTTGTGGTATGTAATAAACATTAGACCAATCAGCAAATAATATTTGAAGAAATCTCAATTTTAGTAAAGTCAATGATATAATTAGAATGTTAGGTTACATTCCAATGATGTCACTTGAAAGGGCTATTAGAAGTTAGCCAACCTGTGCATGCATTTGTGCCGGGATCTTCACAAAGAATGGAGGAATTTCGGTGATCTTGGGGTATCTGTCTGCTGCCTGTGATGAGGTGTAATGATAGAAAAAATTATTTACTGATCTCCAGAATACTTCAACATTTTCTGATTTGGAAGTATGCAATCAATACATCAAAGGGTTGATGAATGCTAACTGAATTATAAAAAATTATGCCGGGTGTATTTAATTTTCAGAATTGGCCACTTCTGTTTTGGACCCCCGAAAGGTTAAATGCTTCACCTACAGCTCATAAATGGCAGGAATCATATTTAAGCTCTGATCCTGAGACTCCGGGGCTGGTGCACATTATATTGCTTTACTTTTTCTTCTCCTAAGTTCACAAACGTATAAGCCATGCGGTGTGGTAAATCATGCCAAGAGATGCCAGCAGTATTTCTTCTCTTAGGCTCCAGTGCTGGGAAGTTGAATACAACAATTTTTAAATTAATTCTTACTTGGCACTCCATTATCATTAGATTGATTTAACTCAGCTACATTTTTAATATTTCAAAGTTAGAAGATATATGGCCCACAATTTCATTTTCTTTTATGACTTTTTAAAATACTGTGGAAATGAGGAAGGAAAATACTTGGTGACATTCTTCACCAGAACATAACATTGCTTTCCCGTTGCCTTCCATGGCACCAGCCTCCTGAATCTTTCCTGCTCCTTCTGGACTCCTCAGGGGATCAGTTTCCCTCGGCTGCTGCGTTAGGTGCTGGTGTCTGAGTGCTGTACCTGGGCCTCCTTCCTTCCTTGTGGACGTGAAAGGATCATGTCCTGGCTGATTTCACCCAGTTTCCACTGCTGTGTGGACTGGTGACTCCATGGCATTTGAACCTACAGGACCCTGGACCTCATTCTTCTTCATTTTTTCCCCCTTTGGAATGGAAATCGAACTCAGGACCTCACGCTTGCCAAGCAGGCGCTGGGCCGCTGAGCTACATCCCTGGTCCCCCATTCTTCTTACTGAACGAGTTCTGTCTGGATGACCTAGAGAAAACGTGACCCATCATGTCCCAAGTTAGCCTCACTGCCTTCCTATACCCTGCGTTCTGCCCCTCCCAGCTGTTGTCTCTCTCCCCCAGTGTGTCCAGTGGCACTGGGGTATCGCCCCCAACCCTCTCTCTCTCCTCCTTCGTCCAGTCTTACTGTGCTCCCTCTCCTGAAGACTTTCAAAGAGGAGATGCCGTCTCCCCCCATTCCAGCCCTCAGCAAGTCTAATCTGCTCTATCCTGATATATCTTCTCACTCTGACTTTTAGCAGTGTCCCCTCTCATCCCGAAAGCACACTGCTGAAATCCAGACACTGACTTCTTACTCTCGGAAGCCCAGACCCAAACTCCAAGGCCCCCCTTCTATCTTTAGCCCCCAACATTGAAATGCGAGTTTCAGGCACCCTGAGCTACCTGTGGCTACCTGAACCCTTTTTGTTCTTAATCTTTGGCAATTTTATGTTACTTTTGCTAACTCTGTCCAGTCTCTCAGGGCTGGCTTGTTAGGTCTTCACCTTCAACACCCTCATCACTATGGACTTTTATATCTTTTAATACTTAAAATGAATTTATTTCCACTCTTTTCCCTCTCAAGTTTTCAAAATAGGCAACTAGATGTTGTAAAATGAGAGTATCTAACTTTTGTTTTGAAATCTAAATGGATAAATACTGCCTTTTCCTTTCTTGGATTTTATTTTTCTGTTATGGTCCAGATGTATAGGAAGTGCGGAACTTCAAAATGTTATTATTGCTTTAGTTCTGTTCATATTTGCAAGGTTTTCAGTGTTACGCATAACTCACAGGACTTTAGGGGCAAACTTGGGGCTGTGGGTTTACAGCATTCCTTGCTA
Organism: Cavia porcellus; assembly: GCF_034190915.1. Classification (NCBI taxonomy): domain Eukaryota; kingdom Metazoa; phylum Chordata; class Mammalia; order Rodentia; family Caviidae; genus Cavia; species Cavia porcellus. Next base: position 13,715,705 of record NW_026947496.1, read on the forward strand.
TGGCGATAGGTTTCTTTATCCTCTCTCCTTTCTGTTTTTTTTTAAAAACAACTTTATTGAAATAAAATTTACATATGACTTACTTTACAAACTTAAAATGTAGGACTTAAGGAATTTTAGCACAATGATTTACTTTTACAACTATAACCACAGCAAACTTAGGTCATTTTTGTTATTACAAATCAAAACACTGCACTTCCTTGCTATCATCTCCTAATCTTTTCCTCTGAAATTAGGTAACCACTGAGATATTCTTTATCACCATAGATGTTCTTATTCTGAGAATTTTAGTTGTTTTTAGAAAAACAATTAATAGAATTCTTAAAGGTGAAATTTGAGATTTAGAGAATTGAGCTAATAGAGTTCCATACATGCACCCACAGTGACCCCATGCATTATCATCAGTGTGGTAATTTGTTGTGGTAACTATGCCAATGTCAACGTAGAAATGTTAACTTTACGCATAGTTTACACTAAGGTTCCCTTTTGGAGTTACATGGTTATGGGTTTTGACAACGCATCATACCGTGTATCTGAATAGAATCACTAGGAACAGTCTCACCTGTGCTTTACCTGTTCCTCCTGCCCTCTCTTTCCCTTCTCTCATACTCCATGGCAATTTCTGATCTTTTGAATGTCAGGGTAGTGCTGCCCCAACGTGGCATTTTGAGCAAAAGAAATTTTTATCACCTTTTGAGAAAGACCTCTTCCTGTTGTCTTAAGATGAATAATGTCTTCATGAAACTTGAGTTATTTAGCCCAGTTAGGAAACAGTCATAGAATGAGTATTTTGGTTAGTAAAAGGCTTCTTCTTCTTTTTTTTAGGGGGGAGCAAAGGGTTCCCAGTTTGCATTTCCTACTCCTGTGAGCCCATAGTAAATAAATCTCAGGTCAAGTAAAACTACATGAGAAAGAAAGACCCTTAGGATATAAATACCGGTGCTTATGCATCTAGAAATGCACGCAAGGGAAATGATTTCTCTTGTTTATAGGCACAAGGGTAGACATCAGGGTAAAAGGTTACTCATTTCCTACATAAGATATCTGCTATACAATTTAGGTGACTGACGTGGTTAACATGATCATTCTCTGTACTTTTTCAGAGTTTCTAATTGAAGACCCCAGCATGGCTCATTTCCAGACAGATGCCACAATTGATTTCTTAACACCACTCTGATTTGACACCATTCTGATTTGATACCAAAGAATGGGATGCACACATTACTAAGCTGTGGAGCTTAATAAAACAGGTAAAATCTCAGTGCACAGCTGTGCCACAATTCATACACAAGAAACTGTCATTGTAGTCATTTAATGCAGAAGGACCGGGTGGCCACAGGAGATATAATAAAGTTTAAAGAGAAATTTCATTGAAATAGTTGAAAGTGAGCTATTTTGGTCAAGTTCTACTTTGCCAGGAAACAAAAAGAGGTGTTTTATCTTGTATTCTTGTGTTAGGAGCAGGGCAGATAACATCACCAGTGCAAGGGAAGGGTGTGGCCAGACAAAAGCTCTAAAAAGATTCATATTTTACAGTGCTTCTGGTTTTTAAGCCTCTTTCTATTTTGGTATAAGTTGTCCTTATCAGAATATTAGCATGTTATTAATATAGCAGTGTTTTAAGATATTATCTATTCTCAAGAGCGATAGGTTATAGAATGGTCAAAACTAAAACTGTAGGAAAAATACAACGCTTTTCCTCTCCAGTTTGCTGCACTGCAATGCTTGAAAGCCTTTCCTGTTTGTGACTGCAAGTACGATTTGCAATTCCAAAACTACTTTAGCCTCAGCAGAGACGGAGCTTGTATATGCATCTGCTATAAGTAAGGCTGATTCTCATTAGGTAGAAAATAAAGTATATGATTCATAATAAGAGATTGCTGCCTTTGAAATAACTTCCTACCATAATACTGGCCACCTCATTACAGTGGTAATTAGAAAGAAAAAAACCCAGGAAAGGCCATTTGAGGGGAAATTAGTGCTTAATTTCCAAGACTGTTTTCTTTTAATGGATGCAACTCTGGCAAGATTTTATACTTAAATTGCAAACCTAAGAACGATAAGGATAGTTGTTTAGATCTGTCTTGTAAATGGGAAACACTTAATGCAGCCTGTGATGAAAAAGTGTCTAATGACTGAACACATCCTTTAAAGTCAAACATACTATCTCTGCTGGAGAGTTTAAAACAACAACTTGTAGGTGAAGGTAGGCCTGTGTGAGTGAGGTTTCACACAGTTAATCAGTTGTTGCTGTCATTAACCAAAAAATAGCTCTTTCGATGTGCACCTTGAGCCCGCTGAAGATATTTGCTGGAATTCAATATAAAGCACAGTTAAAAAGAAAATCTCATTGTATTAAAAGTATCTGATGCAGTTCAAAAGGAAGGAATTGATCTTCCTACAAGAAGAAAACAAGGCTTTTAAGACATAAGCATAGGCTGATCTAAGGTAGTTCCATGTTTTAGAGTCGGTGAGTTTCCACTAATATTTAGTTTAAATTTATTTTATTTTATTTTATTTGTGATTACCATTTTCTTTTACATTGGTCAGCTTTCCCATTGCTATGAAAAACATACTGAAGACCCTCAGCATGAAGCAGGAGAGGTTTACTTTGGCTCACAGTTTCAGGAGTGGCAGTTCATGGTGAGCTGGCTCTGAGACAGAAACACAGGGAAGGGCGTAGCAGAGGAAGACTGCTCATTTTATGGCTGTGCAAGCCGAGTGCAGGAAAGGAGGGCCTAGAAGGGAGAGTCAGGGACCGGAGAGATCCTGAAGATCACATCTCCGTGACCCATGTAGACACACCCACAGAAGTATGCTTTACTAAATTCTTAAGCCAGTCAAGTTGACAATCAAAACTAACTGCCTATATCTCTCTTAGAAAAGACCTTCCCCGTGGATGTGACACGTGCAGAAAACAGTACCCACTGAAAATATCTGGCTCAACCCTCAGTGTGTAACCACAACACAGGGTGACGGAATGCTGGTGTTCTGGCCTGTGTCTAGATGGCCCCCCAAAGCCGTATGTGGTGATAAGTGGAGCGTTTTATAGGAAAGCTCCACTTATCCTGTGTGATGTTGGGATTAGGGGTGTGCGGATACTTCATTAGTCCACTGATTTGTTTGGCATAGATCTGGGTGTGAAGAGTGGAAAGGCCCAATTTGGGCATGTGTGTTACCTTTCCTACGGGCATGTAGCCTGGAGAGAATGTCAGGGACAGAGAGGGCTGCTGTGCTCGCTTGCTACTTCTGTGCTACTTTCCTGGTTTGCTGCCTTCTGCCCACCATGAACTGTTTCTTCTCTGCCATGTCCCTCTGTCTGTCTGTACCACACGCATTCTCAGCAGCTCTCTTTTCCATTGCTGCTTTCTCCTTTGCCCCTCAAACATGATTGTCTTTCGTAACTTTTTAGTTTTTCTTGATAATTTTACTTTCAAGATAACCATCCATAAACCTTATAGTTCAGCTTTGCTTATTTTTAAAAACAGAATCAGTTTGTGTTCTTTTATATCTCTGCTCTTTCATGGGAATATTTTGTATGTGAAATTTATTCTTGTACTATGAGTAATGATAAATCTTTCTTCTTTATTTCGTTATATGTACATACCACAAGGTTTTACTCTTATTCCTGGTGGCTTTCAATTTTTGCTCTACAAATGATGTTGCTGTGAACATTGTTTTTGTCTTTGCATATACTTGGGTACACATTTCTCTTAAATGCGCAAGTATAATTTCTGGATCATTAGTAAGCATTTGGATTTGGGAGATAATGACAAATAGCTTTCTGAAGTGGCTAACTCAGTTTATCATCTGTGGGCAGTGAAATATGAGACTCTCTCCTTGTCCAGATCATTGTTAACCTTAGTAGGAATCTTCATACTTTTAGCATTCTGATATAGTAGTAGAAGGGTTTTATTTGGGATTTAATTTTCCTCCTGGATGACTAATGAGGTTGAAATATTTTTCTTATGTTGATGATTACTTGGCTTAGCTCTTTTGTAAATTACCTCAAGTGTGTTCCCAAATGTTGTGTTGGGCTATCCTCTGGCTTATTTTCTTTACTTTCTTAGTAACATTTTTTGATGAATATAATTTTTAAAATTTTGTTGTTGGCAGTGATTATATTGCTTTTTTTTTTTTAAACAGTTTCACTCTGTCTTTCAGGCTAGCCTTGAACTCACTGTGTAGCCCAGGCTGGCCTCAAACCATCTGCCTGCCTCAGATTACCAAGTGTGTGCCACCACACCTGGGCCTAGTTTTTTTAATTTAAAAAGCTTATTCTGAATTAATTTACATTTTATAGAAAAATAGAAAATAATACGAAGTGTTTCCATATACTATCCATATACCATCTAGCTTGCTTTAGTGTTACATAACCATTTATAACGCACCAAACACCAGATTCAGAAAATAACAGTGGGATGGTGCTATTAAGTCAACTACATGCTTTATTTTGATTTTATCAGTTTTAAACTGTTGTCCTTTATCTTCTCCAAAGTCCAATCCAGGATACTACGACTCATTTAACTCTTCTGTCTCTTGGTCTCTTCTATTCTCTGGCAATATTTTAGTACTTTTTAAAAAAAATGACATTGACGCTTTTAAATAGTTTTGTTCGGGTATTTTGTAGAAGGAGCCTCAGTTGAGATGTGCCGTCTTCTCATGATTAGACAGATTATTAATTTTTAATGTATTACAGTTTATAAGTCTTCTCCTCTAGGTAACGCTTTTTTGTGTTCACTTTAAAGATCTTCTTCTTTCCAGAAATCCTGTTTTGTCTTTCATACCTCCTAGAAATCATTAAATATGAAAGCCTTCATATTTAATTTACAATTTTAGGTCAAGTTCTATACTTTTTATATCTAACCGATCCAGTATCATTTATTGAAAAAAATGTTTTACCACTGATCGATAATTCCCCTTCGAGGTAAATCAAACACCTCTGTGTGTGGATTTGCTTCTGGGTTCTCTAGGCTATTCCAATAGACCATTTGTCTCTTCTTGCAAGATACCGTATTTTATTATTTACCATGGTTTGTGATTAAGTCTTGATACTGGGTAGGGCACATCCACCCACCACTATACACTTTTCAAGAGATCATTGGCTATTGTACCACTCTGCACTTCCCGTAATTGGAGAAATGACAACTTACAGTTTTTTTATCTGTCAGTCTATGAGCACTAACTCTTTAACATAGATGTTTGTGAATTTTCATCAATAATTTGTAATTTTCTGGTAGATATCTTGTATATCTTTTCTTATAATTGTTTTAAATGATTTCATGATATTTGATAGTATCATGAATCATTTTTAAAATTCAATTTGTCTAGTTTTTGCAGGTTTATAAAATACAATTGATGTGTCTGTGTATGTGTTGATCTTGAGTCTGGAAAACTTACTAAATCCCTTTCAAATTTAATGGTTTATGTGTAGATTATTTCAGACTTTGTGTGGACATAATTATGTCATTTGTGAATAAAGGTTTGGCTTAGAGTTTTCTCTTTTCTTTTCTTCCCCTGGTCTCCTCCTCTCCCTGTCCCTGCTCTTTTCCTTCTTTGCTTCCTTTTTTCTTTCCTTTGTTCCTTCCACATTTTTTTTTGTATACTAGCTAGGCCTACGCTCTGTACACTCCAGTATAATGATGAATAGATATGGTGATAATGCCCATTTATTCCTGAAGTCAGAGCATACTTTCAGCAATTTATCATCAAATATCATATTTGAAGTAGGCTTTTTGTAGGTACTTTGCTATCACAATCAATATTGAATTTTATCACATAGTTCAACACTTTTTATTAAAGCCAGTTTTTAAATTTTATTAATGAAGTGAATAGCATTGATTCTTGAATGTTAAGCCAGCTTGAATTCTTGATGGTATCTCAGCTTGAGGATGCTATGTTTTTAATGTACCACTGAACTTGGTTAGTATTTTATTATAAAATTTGTGTTTATGTTCACAGGGGGACCAAACAATGATTTTTCTATGTTCTGGTCAGGGGTTGTTTGCAAGCTTATACTAGTAGTCTCGTTAGTTTCCTTTCTTACATAAATATTTCATGGGGTTTTCTTTGTGGAAAGGCTTTTAATCACAAACTCATCTGTCTTTTTTAAACAACATTGAAACTGAGATACAGAACTGTAGTTTTTGAGTCTTCCTGTGTCAATTTTGGTAGACTCTATCTTTGTAGAAATTTATTGCTTTCACCTAATTTGGAAAATTATTGGCAAAAAGTACTTCAAAATAATATTTCCTTACTTTTAAAAAATATTCTTGGCACATACAATAAGTCACTTTTTTCATTTAGGGTATTGCTTATTTATATCTTTTTAATTTCTTTACCAGACAGACAAGTTAGAGGTTTAATGGCCCCCTTAAATGAACTTTGTCTATTATAAATTTATTTGCTACTTAATTTCTGCTTTTATTATGTACTATTGTCTCCTTTCTTTGGCCTTCAATTGCTGAATATTTTTTTAACTTAAAATAGAAGCTCAAAACAATAATCACATGCAAAATGAGGTGTGATTTTATATATTTTTTAATTTGATCTTCAAGTTCACTTTGCAAAGAAAATGTACTAATTTCATTTTTCTTGATAAATGAGATAATCTGCTATGGGCTAACCATGCAGCTGGAATTCAAATTAAGCCTCTTTGTATAGAAAGTCTACTTTTAAAAAATATATTGCATTTAAATAGTAGTACGATAAAATTTGAAATACATTTCTATTTTCTTCAAAAATTATCTTTTACAATGGAAGTAAACCTTGGAGTATGGTAAATATTGCATTTTTGTAATATAAAGAATCTGGGATTGACAAAGAAATTTAGTTGTTTCAAGTCCACTTTAGGCTGGTGATTTAGGTCAGACACCTGCTTGGTGACTGCAAAGCTGTGAGTTCAATCCCCGCTACCAAAAATAAAATGAAATAAAATAAAATAAAATAAAATAAAATAAAATAAAATTCACTTTATTGCTGTGTTTAGGAAAAATTTTCAATAATTTCAGAAACAAGGCGGATTGCTTCCTCTCCTTTTGGCTTCCTTGGGCTCGGTCCTCAGCTCTGACCATGCACTGTCCATCCTTGTGCCCCCTCTTGCTCCGTCCATCACTAATGCCCATCTCTGCAGATCTTCGTAAGCTCTCTCTTCACTGCCACGAACTCTGTCTGCTTACATTCTTCCTCGTGCTTATCGGAACTGTCACTGTACCAATGATTCTCAAATCCTGATTCCTGAATCCCTGAACCTACAGCATTTGCACCACCTCCTGAAACTTCGAGAATCTCCCAAGGTGAGACTTAGTCACGTCCAAACTGATGCTTGAGCATCACCACAAACTTACCTTCCCTGCTGAGGTGCGTACCTCAGCATACAGTACTTGCCTAGTTTCCCGAGACCCTAGGTCATTCTAAAAGACTTCCTCCTCCTCAGGTGCCTGATATTAATCATCTCCTAGATTTGTTATTTACATTTCATCCTTTCCAGCCCCAGTGGCTGAGTGCTTACGTTAGCCTTCATAATTTCGTACCGGGATTTGCTTAAGTGCTATCTCTTGGGGAAAAGCTTTCTGCACAGTCCCACTGTATTTCGTACATATTCACATTATAGAATTTACAGTAGCGTTATTCCATGCCTGCTTCCCTCTTCATGAGGCTGCCACGCAATGGAGCAGAAGAGCTATGGTACACACGCGTAAGTAACGATATGTGTGTGTGTACGTGTGTTGTGTGTGTTCTAAAAGCCTTATAAATTGACATAGATTGTTTGGTCAATGGACATCACTTAGAAGAAAGAAAAAATATATTATTTTCCCCAGTGGTTACAGTGGCCTGTAACACATCCTTTTTCATGGAGTGGTTCTGTGAGTTCATGGATTAGAATTGTTCACCTTTCTGCAAAGCTAGTTAATACAGATGGGACTATTACTTTGAGTAATGTGTGTCAATGTCACTTTAATGCAGAAATAGTGCAGAACCGTTTATGATGGCGCTTAGCTGGCCAAGAAGTCTGTATCCAGGTGGTTCTAACAAAGCCTGCTATTACAGCCACTTCATTTGAGCAGTCATGCTGAGCTCGAAAATAACTGACACATCATAATGCGATTGAAGCTGTATGCTTAGAAACATATAATGAGTACTGAATATTATAATTTCAAATCACATACCAGGATAAACAAAGCCATCATAAGGAAATCAGTTCTATGGAAAGGTATTTTTCATCACCCGTTTTTCCAAAGTGGCAAATGAATCCAGTAAAATCAGGATGAATCCAGTAAAATATGCTAACCTTCATCACATTATAACAATAATTCAGAAGTATCTTTTCCTAATTTTGTATTTGCCCTTTACTTATTGTAGTACTGCTTTCAGCCAGCAGGGGGGTCACATAAAACCATTGAAAGCAACTTCTGATCTGGCCCTCATCCCAAATTAAAACAAAAACATTTCCCTTGTGTTTTGATTCCTGCCCCAGCATTATTTAATGCCACCTGGATCTCATGCTGGGAGGACAAAGGTCCTTGGCCTTCCACAGCTCAGCAAGCATCTTCCGTTGCTTCTTTTACTTTGTAGCCCATATTCTTTGTTCTTTCTCTTTGTGATAGTGCTTTTGCCTGGTACTCCATTTCCAAGACTGTTTGTCTTATCTATACTTGGCTTGCTCCCCTGTGGTGTAACCTAGTTCAACAAACTCATATTCTGGTTGGTCCTCTGGTTCTGTCCCTTCCCCCAGTTGCCTGTAAACACCTGTCTATGGCTGAGCTTATGCCTTGCTGTAGGCTACTCCAAGTGATTACCTGCAACTTAGGTGTGTTTTTTTGTTTTGTTTTTGTTTTTTTAACTTTTTATTGGTACCAGGGATCGAACTCACGACTGCCTGCTTGCAAGGCAGGTGCTTATGCCACTGAGCTAAATCCCCAGTCCCAGGTGTGTTTTTCTAATAAGGGACAGCAGGCAGTGACTTTTTCTCACTGCTATATGTGCATCCTCCTAAAGCCTAGTCAGAGAGCCAGTCTTTTGGGTGGGCTAATAGGTACACCAATTGCACTGTCCACAAAAGTTCTTTTAGAGTCTCCTTGGCTAGAAAGGAGCAGAGAAGTCAGGCTGTGTTAAGCTCTTTGGGATGACAAACAGTGGGAGATGGTGCTAATCCTATCCTGCTTGTGTGGTGGTGGAGGAGAGAAGAGGTTCCAGAATGTGGAGTTATCGACTATGTATTAGGATCCACACTCAGTGAAATGGATTCTGGTCCATTCTGCCAATTGCCCTATGAAAACCTTGAGACACACCTTTTGTCTTCACAGGGCCAACTCTGGTTTGCTGATACTTTCCTGTAAATTTCTGCCAGTTCCACTCTCTTGGATCAAATCTTGTTGACAGAAAACATTTCAAACATCTTCTGTGATTTTATGACAGGTGTCCAAACATCCAAACAATCCTCAGATGTTAGAATTTTGCATTGCTTACCATGGATATCACAGACCAACATCATCAGTCAAAATATAGACACTAAAGAAGAGATGATTACTTGTCTTCTATTTTGTAGTTATCTATACAAAAATAGTTTTCAAAATGAGTGCTCAAACAATCCCTCAAGGATTGTATCTTGTTGAGTCAGAAATGAAGCATAGTTACCACCTGAATTCATCTGCTGCTTATTCCTTTCATTGTAACTGGCAGGAAGTAAAAAACTGGGGACCTTGAATGAAACTGTAATAATCAGACTCCAAAGTCTTATAGTAATCATAATTATCCATAGTTACTTGCCTATTGAAATCTTATCAATTGGGTTAAAGCTGGCTGAAATGGCCTCATTATGTTTTAGAAGTTTGGGTGCATCACAGGATTATGAGATTTGATAAAAACACATTTTTTGGTTAAGTTGCAGACGGATGCCCCCAGCGTTCAGACCTACCTTCCGAACACCCTGCAATACAGTTCTCTCAGACAGAGCAGTGAGCCACTGAACTGAACATTTTCTCCATCATCTCACTGCCAAATAGCATTTTAACTGCCTGCCGTGAAATTAAAAGAACAGACCATGACTGGGAGGGAGTTACTAGCTTATCTTACTTTTGAGACGATTTTAAAACAGTAATTTCCAGAGAAAGGAATGACTATGGAATATTTCAGACACCTGCCATGATGAAAGAACTCTTCACTGATGCCAGCTACACTCAGGCCACCTAAGACTTCTGTTCAGTTAAAACAGACCAGAGAACTTCAACACAGCACGGGAAGCTTGAAATGCTAATGGAGGAAAATCAGGTGAAAAATAAAATTTCTGGTATCTTGACTCTAAGCATCTCACGGTTGGTGCCCTCCAACCTTGATACTGTTAAGTGTGGCCCCCTTGCCTGGAGCTTGCTGGTGGTTCTCAGGCCCCACCCCAACCCTACTGATTCAAATCCATTATTTTAAACAAGATCTTTCCAGGGGCAGTAAGTTTCATAAACATATTATAATGATGGGGAAATATTTTGGAAAATGAAGGCTAATAATATGATCACCTATGACTGCAAGGAAATCAACGCACTTTATATATTTTTATATTGTAATTATAGCAAATCTTCTCAAGACCAGGGCCCTTAAGAGGGGGCACTGGATGTTATTTTTCTCTTTTTAAGTTTTTTGCATCCAGAGAAAGTAGCAGATAGATAACAGCAGCTATGGAGGCTCTCTGAGATAGCCAGCTTAGAATCCAGGAACAATGCGGTGTGAGGAGTCCTAAGCAAGGGGAGATATACCCTGCAGACCCTGGAATGAACTAAGCTGAGAGAAACCAACTGGAAATGCAATCCTGATGCTATGAGCAGAATAGATAAAAATCTCAGCACTGAAGCTGGAACCCGTGGCTTGAATTTACTGCTGCCACTGTTGCATCTGAATCGGCACAGCAGGAATAGAGACGTGAAAGCCCTGAGAGCAGGAATTGGCGAATCGAATTGAGAGCGGAACTGGCGGGGAGCCCTGCATCAACCTGCGGTGAGTGAGAAGAACGGGGACCCTTCCATAGGCTAGGAGGCTCCAACAGAGGACATTCTGGGACTGGGCAGACTAGCCGCAACAGGACGCTGCAGTGACTTTAGTCACATATTCCCCTCTCAAGCGGGGTTGGCAGGGAGCACCTGACCTGGGTGAAGCCACTAAGACCCAGTAGGCTAGCCCAAACCAGGTCCCAGTGCCGGGGGTGCACCCTAGCAGTGAAGCGTTTAGTAGGTTGACCTGGGGGGGGGGGCCCAACATATGCTGCCTTGGTCTGTGTCTCCCTAGTACACTGCAGTGGGTGGGAACACCTAGCCGGCAGATTCAAACAAACTGTAACCAGCAAAAAAAGAAACTGGGCCTCCTATATATGCCTGTATGGAAGGAACAAAACATATGAGAAGAGGAGGCAAAAAGAAAGGGTCCTTGGTCCCCAATCCTGAGAACACTGATCCAGGAAAGGGAAATGCAAAGGAAGACAGAAAATGTGCAATATCAGGCACGGCACCAATAGACATAAAGCGATATCTCTGGGACCTCATAGACGAGTTCAAAAATGAAGTATTTAATGAAGTAAAGCAAGATCTAATAAGTAGAATAGTTAGAGAAATGCTAAGGACCACCCAAGAAAAAACAGATGGTGGAATGGAAGAACAAAAAAAAGGGGAGAATTGTTTGATGGAGAAAATAGAGGAAATATAGAATACATGAAGCAGGTTCAAAGAGATTACCAGGAAACTAAAAACTCTATTGAAAGCTGGCATAACAGCTTGAAAGAAACTAAGGATAGATTATCTAAACTGGAGGACAGATTTGTAATGTGGGAGCATGAAATGAAAAACTTCTTAAAAATAACAAGGAAACAAACAGCAATAATATGAAGGCTAGAAGATGATAAGAGGATCTATAACTTAAGAATTAAGAACATAAAAGAAGAAGTAGGGACTCAAACAAATGAACTACAAAAGCTATTCACAGAAATAATCCAGGAGAATTTCCCTAATTTAGCAAAATGTAAAGATACTCAGATATTTGAGGCATACAGGACCCCAGCCACCTACAATCCAAACAGAACTACACCCAGGCATATAATAATCAAAATTCCAGAAATCCAATATAAGAAGAGAATATTAAAATCTGTCAGAGACAAGAAACAGATCACTTACAAGGGAACACCCATCAGAATTACAGCAGACTTCTTGGCACAGATCATCAAATCATGAAAAGTGTGGGGGGAAATAATTCAAGCTTTGAAAGATAATAACCTCCAGCCAAGATTGATATATTCTGCACAACTGTCCCTAGAAATTAATGGAGAAACAAGGTACTTCCAGGATAAAGAGGAATTAGGGGAATTTGCAATCATCAATTCAACTCTACAGAGAATACTGCAGGACATTCTAAAAGAGAAAAATACCAAGATTCCATAAACAGTGGCAGGGAGGCCACAATGAATGGAGCAGAAAGCAAAATGAAGAAGACAAACTGACAACTAATGACAGAAAAAGAGCTCAACAGAAATGAGGCAGAGAAGGTTGGATGGTAGGCACAGCTATTTGGAGAAAACAAGACATCATAATAGCTAGTGCTGATTTAATATCATCTTGTTTTGAAGTCCCATCAAGCTTTTGTTCTTCTGTCTCTATTGGTCTTAACATGTTGTATCTTATTGGATTTTATATGTGATAATATAAACAAGAACTTTTATAGACAAGGAGATTATACAGAAACCATTGTTCATTTTCTGTTAATTGGTTCTAAATACCCTGTAATACTGTCATTCTCTTGAATGGTTTTACATTGTGTTGATATGTTTGATGCTACAGTATACAAAGTTATTGTCAAAGATTTCAAGGAAAGAGATACTATGGTAACTACTTTTATGTTGGAATATCTTATGGTGAAACACTATTTTGCTTAAAGGGTTATGTTCTGACCTGTGCTATTTTGTTGTTATGTCCTCTTTTATCTCAATCTCCTTTTTTATTATTTACTTTTTTATTTTTATCTTTTTAATTAAGGGAAAAAATAAAAAATAGGATATATTATAGTAACCCACTTTGATTTCCTATTAACTTGATTTGAAACCCTGTATTGCTCTCAGCATCCTGTTTTGACTGATTTTCCTCTATTTTGTTTTGCTTGCTAGTACCAAGTTTGAGAGAATAGGCAACAACTGTGAAGACAGTAAGACTCACTATGATGCCCATTCTGGTTTGACTATTATCTTCTTTTGAAGTCCTGTAATGTCTCCAATGTTTTGGTTTTCTTGGTTTTGTTCTTTACTGTTTTGTTCAATTTTATTATAACTGATGATACAGGCAATTCTTTTTAAGATAGCAAGAAGCATTATGGTAACCATTGTTGATCAGCTTGTCTTCTGTTTTTACATTATGTATGATGTCCATCCTTTTGAATTGACTGACTCTGTTTTGTTGATCCGACCCCGGGATCAATCCATGGGTCTCACCTGGAGAGGGATCGGGGATGGGGGCAGGGCAAGAGAAAAGAGAGATAGAGGCTTGGCGAAATTCCGGTCAAACCTCTTTATTTTTAAAAATGACTACAGCTTATATAGGGTGGAGGCGGGCCAAAGGCAGAAAGAAGGCATGAAGTGTTATCTGATAGGTCATCATCACATCTGGTTATATGATGTAAGCAGGAGAGGATTATGGGTAATGTAGGCAGGCATGAGGATCATGGGAAATGTAGGCTGAAGCAGGAAGTTTGCTTATGTCATAGGCATTGTAGGCAAGGGGAGGATCATGGGAAATGTAGGCTGACACAAAATGCCCTCAGGCGGGAGGGGCAGGGCAGCAGCAGCCATTGGAAGCTGCTCCCTACATTTTGTTATGTCAGATTTGGTTTTATTCTCTTCAAAAAGAAGTAATAAGAACTGTGGGAATAATAAAACCCAAAATGTATAATTGTCATTGTAAAAAAAGAAAGGAAAATACAGTGCTCTAAAGGATATAACTGCATGTATATTTAAGTATATAAGATAACCATATTACTGAGTTTTGTTGGATCATTGATCAGAACTGTTTGCAGTCTCACTGTTTGAATGTCCATTTTATATGCTTTAATTTTGTAACTTGAACAACTATTTCTAAGATGACAATATGTAATCTATTAACTAGTGATTCCCTGTTTATTTTTTCTGAAATTCTGTATAACCTGTACCCTTTTATTTTTTTAGTTTTTCTCCTTAAATAAAATTTTAAAAAAGGAGTTTTTTGCATCCTCACAATCTAGTATAAGGCCGGGTTCATAGTTGGTCCGGTAACAAGGGATGAATAAATGACGCTGTATTAAAAAGCAGGCACCTTAGTGTTGCTGCCTTACCCGATAACAAAAGATAAGCCAGTCAGTTCAATGAACAAGTACAATGACATTCAACAGAAACAAATTTAAAATGTAAGTGAAAACAAGAAAAAAAAATTTGCACAAATAACAGGGAAAACTTGTCCTGTGTTTTAACGAGCAAAGACATACATAGCAAAGATTTTGAGTGTGAAGATGGACAACTTGATAGTTCGATAATCTTTTTTTTGTTTTGTTTGGTACCGAATCAAACTAATGACCTCGTGCTAGCCAAGCAGGCACTTGTGCTGCTGAGCTAAACCCTCAGCCCCGACAGTTTAATAAACTCATAGTGAAGAATAAATGTGATTTGGTAATGCCTTGGTGTTTTTTTTTACAATGCTAAGCTGTATTATTGGTCGATTATCCTGTTCATATTTTACTAGGATTCTATACTTTTTGACATGGAAGAACCTACAATGTAAAACAGGTTCAAATTCTAGAATATGAAATGGGTTTGAGATGAAGATCACCTAGAGAAATTAAGAACATTAGGTTACAGCCAGAGAACGCTATCATTTAATAACAACTGCTGACCAGCATGAGGTCTGTGTGGGAATCTGATGCTGGCTTCCCAAAGGTAGGTCGGATGTTACAGGCTAATGAAGGGGACTGTCCCTGCGACTGCCTGCAGACAATAGTGGCCGGGCTCAGCGTTCCCAGGACACTCACGTTTCAGATCACATCCCCTCCTGTCCAGTTCACTAGAACCCCTGGAACTCAAGACAAGGTTTACTTTCTATCACAGTTTTATTGTAAAGGATAGAAGTTGAGAGCAGTCCAGAGGGACCCACAGGGCAAGGTTTGGGAGGGCAGCACACAGCAGGTCACAGGGGCTGGGGCTGTTACCCTTGGGATCGGGATGGACACCCTCCCAGGCTACCCAGTGAGCTTCTGTCGGGGAGTCACTATGAGACCCGTGTGACTGGTTGCAACATTTTCTTTCAGTCGGGAAATACTTAGACTGAGGGACTTTTTTACATTAACTTGGTTACTTCTGGAGTTAAATATTCATAGTGGGGTACAATGGACAGAACATATAAAGTACAACAAAGCTGGGTATGAAAACCAGTTTGTCACTATGTAGTAGTGTGATCTGGAACCAAGAACTGAATCTGGTTCTTCTCCCTTTGTATTTGTGAAAACGCAAGCATCTACTTAAAGCACTACAGAGCACAGACCAGACTGTGAGTTGGCAGAGCTGGCTCTAGAGCCAGAAGCACAATCTGTAAAGTGAGATGGCAACACACTCAGAGATGGCAAGGGTTAAATAGAGCACTGCACACACAGCATTCAGAATAGTGCCCAGTGCCCAACAAACGCTGAGAGATCAATACTTGCAATTATTATTTTTAATTCACTTATTGTAGTTGGTGAGATGAAATAATATTCATAAAAGACTACATTATAAAATCTGGCCTGCAGTCAATGTTGATTTCCTTTATTATAGAGATTTTTCTATTATTTCAGACTTCAGTACAAGTAAGTGAGGTGAAAGTTACCTCCATTTAATGGCAACAGTGTATAAAAGGTAAATTTGGCAAACATTCATTTTAAATTGACTGAAACGGGAAATGGGATGATGAGTTGGTAATAGGGTTATAGATAAAATATTTGAAAAACTGTGGGTAAAGAATGCCTTGTGAATATTGTGTTTTATCAAAGACTTGGAAAAGTTAACTGAAATTTTGTTTTATTTTGGTTTTTTGTTTGTTTGCTTGTGTTTTCTTGAGGAACTCACTATGCAGTTCAGGCCATTCCTGAACTCACCATATAGCCCAGGCTGTTCTCAAACTCATGATCCTCCTGCCTCAGCCTCCCAAATGCTGGGATTAAATGTGTGCACCAGCATGCTTGGCTTTTTTTTTTTTTTTTCCAGTACAAATCCTTACAGTCTTAAAGAGTTTGAGGCAGTGTAATGAAATACAAATTAAGACCTCTTTCATTAGACATATGACAAATTTAAAAAATGAGTATCACAGAACGCAAACAGAAGAAACAAAGCACACTTCCACTGTGACAGGCTCTGCCATGCCCACGCACAGGACAGGGTAAAGGAGTCATTAGAATACAATGGAATTTTAAGAATGACAGCAGATACTCCTATTATCTATCCTTAATAACTCTACTAAAAATACTGGAGTTACTAAGACTTGTTTGACCACTATCATTTAAATTGAAAAGGAAGATTAACAAGGTACTGTTAAACATGGTGGAAGCAATTCCAAAAACCACTAAAAAGGAGTGTTAAAATCTCCACTAGTTTAGACTCAAAGCTATGTATGCAGTTTTGCTCTGCTCTGAATGTTTATGTCCCCCCACTCCCTGGCTCTGGCCCCAGTCCATGTGTTGAAACTCTAACCTCTAAGGTGACAGGAATAGGAGGTGGCCTCTGGGAGATGATCAGGTAAACTCTCACGAATGGGATTAGTGGCCACCACAGGAGACACAGCAAGAAAACACCACCTCTGGAACCAGAAAGCAGCCCTCATCAGAACCCCCATTGGCCAGCACCCTCATCCTGGACTTCCTAGCACTCAGACAGTGAGAAAGGAATCCTGGTTGTCTGTAAAGTATCCAGCTTATGCAATTTATTACAACACCCTGCTTGGACTGAGGTAACATACTGTCTGTAAATCTACTTGTAAAGTTTATCCTATCTCATCTTCAAACTTTCGAATTAAATTTCACTTTTATAAGAAAAAATTCATATTTTATTTGATGATAATTTAAGACATTGATTACTTTCTGTTCAATTGAAAATATTCAAATCATTATTCTTGTGTGAACAGTAGCAAATTATTCTCGTCATGTACACTTACTTGACGCAAGATGGTAGTGACTTTTACTGTCTTCCCTACATTCTACATAAAACTTAAGTTGTGTTTTCTCAGAATACTTTTCTAGTATGAGAAAAAGACATACATTTTATAGCACATATTAAGCTTTACACCAACCTCCACCTCCTTCTATAACAAAATTTTATTAACACATTCCATAAAAATATCACAGGATAATTTTATTTATAATGAATATTATTCACTCTAGACTTAAATCATCAATTTACTCTTATAACAGAGAATCAATTCAAATAACACCAGCAAAATGGAATGTAGACAAAACAATGTGTTATTCCATGTCACTGTCTTTGATGGGCCATAATGATATCCAACTGGTCTTGCAACAGGGCCTCTGCCCAGTGACACTCAGGAAATCCTTCTCACTGACATTTTGCCGTAGCTGTGCTACATGCAGCTTTTGACTGTTAGAAGTCAAAGAGTAAAACAAGTGCTCTGAAGAAAGGCTGGGGCTGCAAAACCTTTTCACACATAATCTATCCAGGAAAGGTAGCTCGCCTTCGGATCCTCGGGCTCGGGACACACTCCTGGAAAGTTACCTAACGGTTTCCCTTCAAGCTGTTTTTTAGACAGGGTAAGTCAGTGCTTATACTGTCTGTGCCAACGTCCTTGTCTTCCTCACTTCCACTGCCTTGTTTACCAGCTCACGCAGCGACGGCAGTCTTATTTTATCCATATTCTTACTGTACACGTTGAGAAATATGCCCAGGACAACTAGCAAGCCAGACCACACATACCTGCAGGAAAGACGGAAGACAGGTTATTAAAATAACAAGGTTAAAAGTATCATGATCAATTCATAGTAATTCTGTTGAAGAATTACTGTTGAAGAATAAAATTTTGCTAGTAAAGGCCTATAATAACATTATTAAAATAAAAATAGTATTCTTTGGTCAGATTACATAGGACAGAATTTTGTGTCTTTTATGTTGAATGTATATAGAAGATGTATTTTCAAAATGACGTTCATTTATACTTTGGGGATCATAGTATACTCAAACTCCAATCTCTACTGAAGACTTAAAACAGTGGGTAAGTAAATCTGCCACAGGCCATCTTGGGATTCAACTCAGTCAGCTAGGATCTCAGGTGGGCAGAACATAAAAGGACAGAAAAGGACGATGAATCCCCCAAGAAGCAGGCCCATCACTGTAATTTAATTACTATACTATATATATATATATATATATATTATAACTCACTCATGTAAAAATTAATTTGTAGACAACCAACAGTCTACAGTATAATGATGAAACTTTTACTGTTACCCTGACCTACAGTTTGCTACGTTTAAGATTGAAACTTCATAATTGTCAACCAACATAAACTTAAATAATGCCAACTTTAAACAACAGACAGTTCTGAAAAGAGTAAACTTTTACAAAAAGTCAAAACCAAAATTAAATCATTAGGACACAGCTTATAGAACACTTCCCTACTGCAAATTCTTTGTGGAAAGAAATAAATCAAATAGTTCGAAAAGCATGTCCTGCAAATATATAATATTATGCACATGAGCAAGGGGGAATTCGTATTTATTCCTATTGGAAACAACATCGCTCTGATTACACAGTTTAAGTATAAAAAAACAGTACATTTAAGACAGAAAATTATAAATATTTCCAATACAGCAGAAGACCTATCAATGATAGATATGAGATCAAGATGAAAAGGATTCTTTAGAGTAAAAAGGAAAAATACACATTAATTTATGTAAAACTCAACACATTGCACAAAAAGTAAACGTTGAGAATAAGACTTTTAAAAGGTAATGTGAAATACACTATCTAAAAATTAAGAAATGAAAAAAAAAGTACTTACTGAAATGTGAAAGGTTTAGCGAAGAATATAAAGGAAAGTACAATGGTCATTGCTTTTCTTCCTGTTGTCACTGTAGGGGCAAAACACTGGTTTAGCATGTGCTTAGTAGTCCCTTATCATGGATTTGCTAACTATGTGCAGCCAAGTATATGACAGAGGACCTGCATGAGGTGCCAGGAACACCACGAAGTACCAACCAACCAATCCACAGCTCTCACTGCGCCCGCTTACAGCTGGCCCTCCCTCATCTGCAGGTCCCCAGAGCCTCCAGTTCCCTGCGCTTAGTTCATAACACAGGAAGGAATGAACACCAAACCAAGAGGCTGCTCTGGAAATGTGTTAGGGCCTGATTCCAGGTAGAAGAGCGGCTACTTCCAGCTGGGCACTCCTGCCAGCACCCCCAGCCAGGCGTGGACAGGTGACTAGGCTGTCCTGTGACCTGTGAGCAGAAGTGCTGTGTCTGAGTGCAGCTTTCTGGGAGGTTTCCAGAAAGGGAGAGGTTTATGTCCTCTTCTCCACTCCATCCCACTGTGAGCAGGAGGGTGAACCAGAGGGCTTGGTCACGGATGACTCTTGAGTCCTGCGGCAGCCAGGCGGCAAGCAGCGTAGCAGCCGGCGAAGCGCGGAGCGGAAGTCACACCGGGGGAGGAAGTCACACAGTCTGGCCAGAATCCTGACTCTAGCTGATGAGGAGACAGGTCGCTAACTCCCTGTGCCTCAGCCCGTCCAGATGTAAAGTGAAAAAAGACAGTGCCTACTTTTTAGCACCGTGGTGGAATTTTTTGGGGGGTGTGGGTACTGGGAATGGAATTCAGGACCTGACGCCTGCCAGGCCGGTGCTGTACCACTGAGCTAAATCCCTAGACCCTTGTGGTGGGGTTAAATGATTAATGGAAATAAAATATGCAGAGTGGCCTTTGGTACATAGTGAGGGCCATATATGTATTGGGTATTACTATCCCCATCTCAAGCTTTCTTTTACAAGAGTAAACGGAGACACACACACACACACACCCTGCCTACACTGTCAAGACAACGGCGGCATCCACAATCCTAGGAAATGATACAGCGCCCCGTCATGGGGGTTTCCCTGCACTGCTGCACATTCCTGCCAAACTGCACAAGTGCAACTTCTGTTCCTACAACTTCTGTTCCCACGGCGGGCGCACATTGATCACCAGAGACAAGCAAACCCAGTCTGGGGCTGTCCATATGAATGAAAGCATGTGGAATGAAAGGCCTAAACAGCTTTGTCTAAAATACACCTGTCACACTTAAAAAGCAAGAAAAGTTGAACAGCAATAAACTAACAGCTTGTAACGGGAGTATTTTCTTTGCAAGTATTCATCCCATCATACTTGAACAGCAAGTTCTAATGTATTTCAAGACTGACATCTAACCTTAAACTCAAACCTTCAAGAGACCAGCATGGTAGCTCAGCAGGAGGGCTGATCTCGCAGGAGCGAGGCCCTATGTTTGATTTCCAGCAACAATTAAAAAAAAATTTAAAACTTTAAGACAGATAACTAAGATAAAACATCCTTTTCCGTGGAGTTTTAAAGAAACAACAGGAGCCAAAGACTAAGCAGTCAAAAAATATAATACTCTGTTTAATGAAGAGAAGGTATTGTCTCTCTTTTGGAAAAGATCATCAGAGAAAATGCAAATCCTTCTTTCATAGTCTAGCAAGTAAATCCCTCCTACCTGTTACAGCAAGGAGTGCACCAAAAATTTTAATCAATGCCAGAACGAAAGAAATTCCAAAGTACCCAGTGAGGGAAAAAAAGAATGCATAACCGTAGGTCCGAATCGGATTCTGTAACAAGTAAGAACGCTTGTTAGATGAATTCAAAACAAACCCTGAGGTATTATAAATGAAATAAAATCACAGATTTTAATCAACTTCTTGAGCAATAATAAGCCATTTGACAATGCAGTCAAAGAAAACTATTTAGTTTTGATTAAATGGAAAAATAATGAAATTAAAAATCCTCCAGTTCTATATATATTATGAACCACTTAAAATTAACTTATAGGGTAGATCAAGGATAAAATAAATTAAAATACTAATCATTTCATTTCTGAAATAACTTCTGATCTGCAATATTACATTTGAGGAGTTATCAAATTATATCAACAATAGCCTTTTTTGAACCAGGGGAATTAGAAACAGAGAAAACTATTTAATGGAAGACATTTATTGAAAAAAATGTGTTTAACATTTACCTTTGAACAAAATGTCACTGCGGGGCCTAATCCACTAGTGCATGTCAATCCCAATAAAATGTACACAAAACCGATTGAGTAAGAGTACAAAACCTGGAGTAGATAAAATGTACAAGACTACTATCAAATCAGAAGTGGGAAATTGAGGGCTTTAAATACATAGTTTAGTAATCTACTCAATTGCACTCACACAAGAAAACAGTTTTATAGTAACAACATCATTTCTATATGGCCTCACTTTTTGGAAATGATGGTTGATTTTAATAGTTCAAAAGGTGATTTCTTATTTTATATACCAAATAATAGCAATTCAGATTTTACATATATGCTTACATAATTATTCACTTCTTGTGTGGCTTAATTACTGAATTTAAACTAGATTTTATTGTCAGCATTTCAAAAATGTGTACCAGCAAAAGAAAACCCTTATAAACTACTTATAAAACTGTAAATTTTAAGTCTGAAAAAGATATTAACCTGTAATGAAAGTGAGAAGTCCATGGCATATCTATGGCTTCATTTCCCTACTTCCCTGCCAACCTTTGGGACCTGGTTTATTACAAGGCTCATAAACATTATCAGCAGCAACAACGGCAGCACCTAACTTAGTACCTGCTGGGCGGCAGGCTGGGCGGCAGGCTGGGCTGCCACTCCACACAGATTACTCCATTAATTTCTAACAACCAACCTATGAGGTAACTGCTCTTAATTCAGTGTTCATTAATCAATCTTCAAATGAAACTAAAACACAGAGCGGAGAGCAGTGACCTAGGATATGAGCCGGGCTGTCTTTTCTAAAGCCTGCCATCTTAAGCACCACATTACATTCACCTTCTGACCACACGCCATTCTTTCTGAGGCCATCCTCACCTGCTGTGGAACAGGAGTGTGTAGGTCAAGAAAACCCCTATAGGATTAACGTCACTAGGATTTTACTTCGGATACCTCACCATGTGCTGAGAGAGGAGCAGGGAAGAATGTGCCTACGTGTCCTTAGTGCCATGCCCATCAAGGAGCTGGTTACACAACTAATGTAGGCATACACACAGCACTGTATAGAGAATAGATGCTGTTTACAGCAACAACAGAAAAAAGAAGGAACCCCAACAACTTTAGTAAGAAGTATACTGGATTTACATGAAAAAATCCTTTAATTTCTAACAAACATCAAAAAGAAAAACACTTGAATAAAAGCAAAAGTCATACCTTATTCTTGGGCTGAAAGAATCAACTGTATATATGCCATTCTCCCTAAGTTAATTTATAATTCAGTGCCATACCAATCACAATACCAATGGGATTTCTAGAGTATTTGGGAGTATGAGCACCCAAGAATAACTACTGGTAGTAATATTCTGAAAAAGAAAAGGAACAGTGGTGGCTAGTGCTAACAGATGGCAAATGTGTGTTCAAACTGCTGCTGCTGTATGTACTGGTTCAAAAAAGAATTTGAAAGAATTCAATTCTGAACCTTATAGTAGGATGTTATATAATGAAGAAGGCATTTAAAATAAGCTGGAGAAGCAGATTATTCAACAAATGTTTTTGGGACAAATGGATGGCCATATGGAAGACAGTTTTCTTCTTTTGCCTTAATTTTGGGCAGTAGGCATGGGTGGAATCTGTAAAACCTTAAGACGTGGTAAAGACCTTTATAGCCATGATACATAGCCAGAAGCTATGAAGGAAAAGATGAAATGGACAGTATTAAAATTATAAACCTCTATAGGGAAAATGCAAATATAAGAAATGATGTAACAAAGACTTCTTATAGAGAAACTATAAATTGATGAGAAAATGGATCAAATAGCTAGAAAGTTATTGGGAAAGGAAGTGGTCGTTTTTCCTTTTACCTTCCCACAACATTTGAATGTATGACTTTAATGAGAATAATGATAACACTAGTTTAAAAACACAATGCAAGTCATAGTTTCAGAAAATTAGGCACGCCACCAGGTTTTCGTCTGCCTGATATGAAGAGAAGGCGCGAGAGTACTTACCATTTCAGAATTGGAAGCGTTATGCAGTTTCATAGCTTTCTCTTGCACATTTCCAATGACAGCGTCTGCACACAGGGCCAGCGAGATGAGCATCACACCTTCAAGAAGGCAGAGAAATGGTGTCCTTATCTCAGCCTCTGGGCTACAATCAAGCTCCATGAGACGTTTAAATGGTCTCCACTCTCTTTCTTCTGTATAAACCATATTCATAATGCACACTCTTTATGCTTTCTAAGCTGTTTTGCTTAGTTACACCTGAAACTTAGGAACTCAGAAACAAAGGAGCATACATTCCTTTTATATTGAATGAGTTCCCCTCGAGTTTTAGATATTTCATCTCAACACATAATTCAATAGCAACTTTATTATATGACAAACAAACCATTTCAATTAACTTAGGTTTTACAGAAACAATTCTCTTTTATAATAGTGTTCGAGCAGTATGACAATATTGTTATCACATAATTGTAACAGCTACAATCTGTCACAAGAGCACCAGTCTTTCCTGTGAAACACATAGTATGCCGTGTGTCTGAGGACAGGCGATTCTAGTAACTAAGCATTCAGATCACCGGGCATAGCACTTCACAGAAAAGGCAGACCACCTGTGAGTCTGATGGGTTTACAGAAATCTCCTTTTTCTTAAAGTATAAGTGATCACACAGAGCAAAAAGAAGTGTATGTCCACATATGTATGCCCCTTGGTCAACTAAGAATTTTGAAGATTATTCTTAAATTTTATTCTTTTAAATCTACGTTTGGTATTTATTGCCTAATCATATATGTTTTATTCACCAAACTTGATTATGAATGCTTTTTTCCTAGTTTCAAGTAATAAATCTATCTTCAAAAGAAGAAGCTGTGAATTTTGAAGCTCCTCAAAGGAATATCCTAACTGCTGAAAGACAGTTCAAAAATATTCCTAAAGGATTCTTAGCAATTAAACAACACAGAAGCTCGGAAATTGTATCCTAAGAAGAATATTTTAAAGGGAACATTTATTTGAGTAAGTGTAGACATATAGTTTACAGATTCATATTTTTGTCTTTAATCACTACTTTAATATCATCTCTCGTTTAGATAATACAGTAGACAAGAAGAGCGTACGGGTAGGTGCTTATCTATTATCCTTCACAATTAAGTAAGGCTGGACTCACCCTAAAAATATGCCCGCGGGACTCGGAGCAGCGGGCACCTGTGCGGTGAGAAGTGTAGACCCCTGGGACCCTCTCCTCCTGCTGCCACCCCTACTGCGATGGGACTTCCCACCGCTACTTTCCACCTCACTCTCTCCCCCGTGACTGCATGCGAGGCACCTTCTAACCAGTGTCTGCTTCACTGGCAAAGTATAACGAGGCCTGCCAATTTCCTCATTGTTACACTGCAAAGAAATTCAGACCATTTGAATTCTCATCTCTTCTTGCAAATTCAGTGCCTTATCTCACTGCTCTTTCAGTAAGCCAATTCCCTGTGGTTTCAAGTATTCTTTAGAGTCCAACATGTGAGAATGAAGCGTTCCTAAAAAGCCTAGACAGTGTTAGAACTGCTGAAAGTACAGTGTAAGTTTTCTCTGAAATCAAGCTGTGAGCGCAAGCACTCTAGTTTAAGGAGTGGGAGAGCATACTCGGTTCCTGTGGATACTGAAGGGCTGATTACAGGAGGCAGAATTGCCTACAGGTAAATTCAGTAACTCAGCTAGGTTAACCAGGTAAGTAAGGAAGACTCACTGACAACTGATAAGATATGTATCTTGGGTAGAACAGTGAAGCAGATATAAATTGAATTTTTTCATTATCTAATGGTTTGGGTTTTTTTCTTAAAATAATAATGCTGTGCATTTTCTGGTATTACATTATTATTACTATTATGTTTTCCCAGAAAGTCTTTGAAGATCTAGATACTTCTAATACTATTTCTGTCAGATTAGGAGACTGGATGACACTAATGTAATCTTTCTGGTAAAATTCAATCATTTAAGAAGGATAACAATGTACATATAATATATAATATACGAAGGTATTCACAATGTTTCAAAACATTTCAAAAAATGAAATTAAAAACAATTATTACTGTGATTCCCTTATGACCCATGTTTACACTTCCAATACAACTCATGAAAAATTAATCTAGGGGCCAAGGATATAGTTCAGTGGCATAGTGCCTGCCTGGAAAGCGGGAGGTCCTGAGTTCGATTCCCAGCAACAAACAACAAAGAAAAAGATCAATAGATCATTAACTTGGTAAAGATTTTGACTAGACAGGCTCCTGTTACATCAAAATACAAAGGAATTAAAAAAATGTTCTATTTCAAGTTGTGGTGTTTTTAACAGAACCAATATATCAACTCTGAACACCTTTTAGATATGAGAGTCATAGATACTGTTACGGCTTGAGTCTGGATGTTCCCCCAAAGCCTCATGCAGTCAGGGAGGTGGGCTTCGAGAGTCTGTGAATGATTCATGGTCCAGTGCTGGGACTATGAGTACAGTGCTACACCCAAGCGAGCATGGAATATATAAGGAACAGAAAGAATATAAGGACAGAAAGAGTCTCTTTCCGTGCTCCTCCCTTTTGCTGTCTTCCACCACCATGAACTGCTGTTCCTCTGCCATGCCTCCCTGACTTACAGCTGGCTGATTATGGACTGAAACCTCAACAACTCTGAGCTGAATAAATCTTTCCTTTCTTAACTTTGGATGTCAGGTATTTTGTCTCAGCAACAAGAGAAAAGTAACCAAGACAGATACCATACCATCATTTCAAAGCCTTATGAAATTTTAGAAAATCTTACTCTAAATTAAAATGTGTATAATAGAATCTAGGAAGATAAGTGACTTGCTTACCTGTCAGGTTGAAGTTTGGTACAACTGTGCTGTCAGCAAGAGTGAACCAGATCAGGCCCAGGCTCATACATAATGCAGCAGACACGTCTACCATATTGTACCGCTTTCCTGTAAGAGACGAAGGTACGCTCTGCTTCATTACGCCAACAATGAAGTCTGGGGTTAGGTCTATGTGTTTATCCAAGCAATCAGGGATCTGATTTTTATATCTTATGCCAAAAATATAAACAACACTTAGATCAAGGCATGGGATAGTTACAGAGCAGCTTCTGAAGAATAAAATCTAAAATGAGCACCAATATACCTTTATAAACTAGAAGTGCAATCATATTTCATCTGTTTTGTGAATGAAACATGTACAGTCACGCATCACCTAACAATAAGGACGTATTTGGAGAAACATGTCTTTAGGTGTCTTTGTTGTTGTGCAAAAACCACAGAGAATACTTACACAGAGTAAGAGCTATGATGTTATTAGGAGACACTATTTACAGGATCACTGTCCTGCATGTAGTCCACCACTGACCAAAACATTATGCAGTACATGATTGAGTTTTGGTAGAAACTGACAAGAATCACACATATCCACAAACATTTAAAAATTCTGTAGCAATAGTGCCATTTTTATTTAATGGTTAACAAAATGGCTATGAATTTTCTGATAGTGAGTTTACAAAGGAACTAGAGAATGACTTTGCCTATATAAATACTGTTTAACTATTATACACCATAAACAAGGCATAAGGAAGTTATTTTATTGTATCTGTATATTAAAAACTAAAATGTAGTGTTGCTGTTTGTGAGGAAATATACGTATGCACATTTGGGTTCTAAATGTGATTTTTAGTAGGGACTGAGGTGAGACTGTTTCTTCTATGTGAAGCATTATCCTGAAATGATATGTGAAGTTACTGACATACACGCTTTCCTTTTAGTAAGTTCTTGGGGAAGATTTCTAATGCACAAAATGAAGTCAGGCTGCATGAGAACTTTAGTGACACAGAAACACTTGATTACGGAAACACTACACTGCTCAAGGCAGGCAACGTGAAGAAAAAAATGACTTCTTTCACTGCCTGTTGCTGATTACTTCCTCCTTTCCTCGTATTTCCACACAGATGATAGCTGGGCTGGAGCACTAAGATATAAATAAGCCAGCACGGTTAGTTAAAGGAAAAAAAAAAGCAAGCAGTTCTGCTCAGAGGAAGCTGTATCTTAATACAAAAACTACACACTGAGCACTGGAGGGAGAGTGCAGCCCTGAAGGACAGAGTAAAAGAACCGGGCAGAGAAACTCTGCAGAGACTTCGGAGCTGGGGCTTCAGTATGCCAACACTGAACTGGTGGGAATGTGTTAAACTCTACATAAAATAACACATTATTTTCTTCTTTCACTCCAAGTCCAAATTATTGATCCCGAGGACCATCAGGTAAGTATCAGCAGTTTACTATACCTTCTAGTATTAATAGAGTTGTTACAATGCCTAGAAAGCGTACTAAAAATATTATAGTGATTCGTCTTTTTCCTAATGCTAGATGCCATGAAAGTTTCAAGTAGTATGGAAATATATCATTACTATACCTTGGATAAAAACTCCTCCTACCATAACAGGAATCAGTTTGCAGCACTTGAAGATGACTTGGGTAGGGTAATTCAGGTAGCCCAAGGAAGTGTTTGAGAGCCCCATAGTACCCACAGTTAGAAAAGCTATTATCATGTAGGTTTTTCCTGGTATTCTGTAAAAGACAATTTTTAAGATCTTCATTTTGGGACCTGATTCATAATGCTTTAAGATAGTGTGTTTACAACTTGTAAATGTCGAATTCCTTTTCTAATTTCTACTTTCTATTTCTGGAAATATCTGTAGAAGCATCATTATCTCTTACAGCTGCAGCACTGTTCAAAAGAATGTTGATAAAAATCACAATTAACCTTTATTTGATCAATCATAAAAGAGGTCTCTCAACTATGTGAAAATATATTGAGAGTTCCTGAGATTTTTACTGAAGGTATGCATGCTGATGCAAGAATAGCAGTTCCAGCTGTAGATAAAAATCATCGCAACTAAATTTAGGAAAAAGAGATTATGTTTTGAAGTAATAGTAAAAAGCTCCTTATCGCTAACTTTTTAAATTAATTTTAAACTTTTGTTTCCTAATATTTCCATCTAGCATCAGGAAGTATTTTTATCCATTCTACTAGAATAATCTAAACAGGACTTTTCCAGAAAAAGTGCAGACTTTAAAGCTTAAGATATGATTTTTATTGCAATCATTTTACAAATCACTTCTCTGTATTCCATATAATGCTATAATAATCAACCTAATGATGACGTATCTGTCTTTTGCCTCATAATCTCAAATCTTTTAACTCTGGTTTTATCTGAATTTCATTAAGAAGATTTCTTCATTTGGCAGCTTTAGTATTTTGAGCCATAGTGTGAGCATCTGCTCATTTTGATTGGTATATAATGGCCTAAAACACCATGAGACATTGTTCACATAATTTGTTTATGCTACTGAGTACTTTTATATAATTTCCATTTGGGATTTGTAATTGTGTTTAAGGTAACATAATTCCTTGGTATATTTTACACAGATATAAGGTAAGATAATCTACTGGAAAAATGCAATTCAAGGCATCATTTATATTTCAGTGTTGAGTACCTTTTACTTAGTACACAGTCAACATCAAAAACCCACTGGAAATAACTTGTCCTGCCTGTCTGCAGCAACAGTGCACACGAACAAGAAGAACCACAGCACACATCATAATCAAGGAGAAACTGCGAATAGCAGTGGCCAGAAAATAAAAATTCAAATCCACAGAATTATAAGAAATCATTAGAAAAGCAGCACAGTACAGGTAGAAAGAAAATGAGGCTGAAACTCAGGGGACCTAAATTCAAAAGATTCCATCTGAGAGCAACTTTCTGTGTGATCTCATAAACCCTCAGCACCACTCCCTTAGGTCTTTGTTTTTCTTGATAAAAAGAGAAAGCTGGATTTTTTCAGCTTGCCTCCAGGATTCTCATTGTTTCTCTTATTTAATACCTCATCTGTTCATTACTTTTTTCAGAATGGGGGAGAAATTATAATTTAAAAACTCCTTCAAAGCCATTTTGATGAATCTCCTTTATTAAAAAATTAATCGAATGCACAAGGCAATACCTAGTGAAAAAGTATGATCAGGTTATTAAAGTTTACATACAATACGCTTCACACATATAAACACAGTGAGACTCAATATGACTGAGAAAGTCAAAACATTTCTGGAGGTCTTTACAGGCCTATTAAGAAACACACCAAAACCAAAATTCATTGTTTTCCACTTTGAAATCCTGTTTGCTCTCCACTGCATTGCTACCTATTTAAATTTATGAAGAGACGGGGCACTATACAAAGAGCTAAATAAAAGTCTAAAGAGCAAAAAAAGAAACTCAAGATAGGGCGAATTTTCATAACAAATTTTTAAGATGGCTTAGAAAGAATAGGTTTTGATTCATAATTATATTTATTTTAAATCTGTAAATTTTCCCCAATTTTTTCACTTACGCTTAAACTGAACAATTGTTTTGGTTTTGAATATACTATGGGCATATGTGGATCGTATGTTGGGATACGATCCCACTCCCTAAGTTGTCTGAGGAGCGGAGATGGAGGGGTTTTTCTCTAAGAAGCAACCAGCAATACATCAACGCCTGACAAAGACAGCATTAGTGTTCTTAATAGCAATCAGAACCCAGCAGTTTGCAACTGGTGATGAATCAGAAAGCTTTCTTTTATTCTTGACAGATATACGACTTTTTATTCTATCATCCATGGGTGTAACTTACAGTTTTGAAGTAGAAAATAAAATTCTCAATTTAAACATTTTCTCTATAATGGCTATAATAACGTTTTGGTAACAAAATTAGATCCATGAAGAAACATGTGTCATGGTTCCTTATTCCAGGAAGAATCCTGTGTCATAAATTTGAATAATTAAAATTGTAGAATACTTCAATTCATACTTCAAAACCATTTCATGTAGAAAAGTAAGACTCTGCAAGAAATTATTTTTAAGGATGAAATAGTTATATAAAAGACAGAATGTCTTTCTTGTATTTTAATTGCTCAATATGCATGAAGCGATCCCCAATACTGTGGGACCCATGTGGCAGACATTTTTCCATGGGGACAAGGAAGGGTGGGACAGAAGAGGTTGGGGATGATTCCAAAGAGCACACAACCTAAATTCCTCAAAAGCCAAGCGCAGCTCACACAGGGGACGGGAGTCTTTGCCCGCCCCTCACTTCTCACCCCTGCTTCCTAACAGGGGCTCCCGCACTAGGCTATGCTATGACAGGATGACCTTACTTGTCGTATTTACCCCCCAAAAGTTCAAATTCCTAATCCCTTTCTGTTTATAAGCAAATACTATGCCATAACAATATATCAAGACATTTTGCAGATCTGGTTGCTTGTTAATTTAGGAGATATCCTCAAATGGAACAGTTTTGGTTTTAATAACAATAATTGAAATGTGTTTCTCGAATGCTTACAAATGCAGATCTCGGCTACTGGACATCTCCTGACAATGTTAGCTGGATAAATTCCATGAATCATTACCTTCACACTTTAAAAACCATCATAAGAAAAAGATACTGATTATTTTACTCTGATGTCAGTTGCACTGTAAGTCTTTCAACAGCCACACTTACTTCAGTGAACTTTATAAAAACCTACCAGCATCTGAACACTTCCTCATGTTTTAAGAACATATACTGGACCATACATTTAGCCTTTTTTAAAAAAACATTAGAGACCTAACTTAGAGACCATAGAGACCTTTTTTCAGTGTACATTTAAATATTTATAATTATTGTTAAATTATACTCAAGGAGGTTCTGATTAGATGTGTCAGGAAATATAAATTTTATGCATATCCAGAATGGTGAAAACTTTAAAACATGCAACTAATACTAAAATATTTTCAACTAACAAAGACCAAGTGACATACCTTCTCCTTTTGTCCTGAGTAAGCTGAAATTCTATTAGGCCAAATATGGAGTAAAATGCAAACTGCATCAAAGTCAGGTACCAGCCATAAGGCTTAAACCCCTCCATTGAAAATATTAATTCCTGGCAAAAGACAACCAAGTTGTTAAGTTCAAGGGGGCAGACCAACTTTCTCACCGTAAATTCTTACACACACAATATTCTAAAAGGAACCAAGCCACATCAATACCAGCACCAACACCAATCAGCTTACAAGGCTTCTTACAGGTACATTTACAGGGATAGAGGCCTTTCTCAAAGAACTGACACTAGATACCCAGGTTAAAAATCAACACAAAATTACTGTAAAGCAGCACTACCTATGTTTCCTTGTTTAAAAAATAAAGATTTGCCCAAAACAAAGGTGGCTGATTCAAAATGTCTTATAAACAGCGTATTTTACTAGAAGTAAATGTCCATCTCATGCCTATTTTTTTTTTGGAGCAACATGGTCAGTTCATATCAGTAATGTTATTTTTTCAAAATCTTGTACCATAGATTATATAAAACGTTTCCTTATATAGGGAATGGTTAATTTATCTAAAATAATATTTTATTAAGTAATGTCCCTATCAATTACTGATAAGTCATTTTAAGCAAGTCATTAAAAGGTTTCTAATAGTCATCTGGACTAATCTTAACTGAATAAAATAAAACAAACTTTTTACCTTGCGTGTGTGTTAGCATGTGTATGTCACTTACACTACCAAACCCCACCCATGTTCTTTGAACTATCTTCCTATGCAATTACATCTAAGAATAGCAATGTCCATTTTTACATAGTAAAACTGATAAGGCTACAAACAGTAGTTGGAACAATTTATCCAACTTAAAATAAAACTTCACACATTCTAGTTCTAGAGTAAAATAGCTAATCAAACAAAAAATTTATTATACCTAATTAAATTTAGGGGTTCTATTTTTAATTTATTTTTCTCTTCTACCTTTACTGAACAGAAAAAATGTTGCTCAACAAGAAATACCAATCTCTACATCTAACTGTCATTCAGTGTGTATCTTTCACCTTGCCTCCCGAGTGCTAGGATTACAGGTGTGTGCCACCATGCCCAGCTTGCAATGTTAAATAATTAAACATTCATTTTTATTAATTTGGCAAGATCATCTCTCCATGGTCTTATTCTCCACTAAAAATTTAACTCCAAAATTTTGATCTTTTAAGTTAACTTAAAGAAATCTTCTCTATTAATATACAAAAACTCCAATTTATGAACACTGGTATCTTGTAATAAGTGCCTACAGTAGCATTAAATGCTATCAATAATTAACACATTACAAACAACAGCTATTTTTTTTACCTGTAAATATCCATAAATTAGGTAAAATACAAAAACGCCAGCAACGCATATGAAAAACTGAGTAAGTTTGTTAAATTTGCTCAGATTTATGCCAAGCACTACAATGTCATCAACTGACTTGATGTGGGGTGACATTGTTTGGGTTTTGGGCGGCATGCTGATAGAGATGTATTTCCTGGAGTTGTTGAACTTGAGATCCATTGTTCTTATTTTGCTGCATTCAGTTCTTCCACAGTTAGCTTTATTGGTTTCCTCTTTTTCATTCAGTCTTTCTTCTGCTTGCTGTGCCACGTTCTAAAGAAGGAAATAAGCAATTAAAATGTTTAGATTCTAAAGTATTATGCTCTAAATAATGTTTACTTTAAACTCATGCAGATAAAACATTGTATCTGTATATTAATATATTATTTCAGCTTCCAAACTGCAAAAATAACTACTTTCCAATTTACTTTTACCCAATAAAGACAGTAACTTGATTATGTATGTATTTCCATAGCAACAATCTAAAAGCTAATCTAGTATTCATTTCATCAAACTAAGCATGACACATTTTTATATCTAGTAAATATGTAATTTTAAAAGCTCACAATAGTTTATGTATTAAAGTCAATCATGTACAGAGTAAGGACTGTGATGTTCCATTAAACACCAAAACAACTGTAAAATACATTTGCTTGTGATGTTAAAGTCACACAGCTGTTAAGTTTTATGAACTAGATTTTTTAGAGCTAGAGAAAGAACAGTATGCTTTAGTATCACTTACGTTACAAGAAAACTTTCCTCCCCTTTGGAAAAAATCATTTTAATTTTAAAAGTCTCTGGGGAGTAAAAGACTAGAAAATGTGTCATCTTTTGTTAGTCTCTAGAAAGAAATTATTCTGAAAAAAACTATGAAGGCCCATGTATGTCTCAATTTCTCTTTGGACTTATAAAAAATTGAAAAATGAATTTCACAAATTCTTTAGCAAAACCTAAAGAATTATAACAATTAAAGAACAGAACACACTTATGAAGAAAAATTATTTTCCTAGAAAAGACTCATTATTACAATTCCAATGAGAACAAAAATTTAGACACTGAGGGCTGAAGTCATAAGAATAGTGCTGAAAGCATCCCTTTAGAAATCTTTCAAAAGAATTGTCACAGGATGGTAAAAAGGTAGGAATTATGGTTGTCATTTCTAATATGCTGATTTATAGAGATTAACTAGGCCATAGTCAGCAACTTAAATGAGGGGTAAGCCCCTGAATACAACCTGTAACTAACAAGACTCAGGTACAAAACATTTGTTTTTCATAAGCCCTTTCATATTTCTAAAGAAAAATGTACAAAAACTAAAACAAAAGTCTGGCTGTTTCTTTTGTTTTATTCTTTTCCTTTGTTCTTGCTTCCCACACTCTATTTCAATCAGTTACCTCAAAGACCTTTTACACCATCTTGTAGATAATCACTTTCTTTACAAATTATGCTTTATCATCTCTAAGCACTTGATCAAAAAATGAATGTTGAAGGAACAAAACACTTAACAATTTTCTGTGCATAAGCACCATTTAAATAAACCCAGCAGCACACTCGTTTGTAAGCTTCTTTTCTCCAAGTTCTATTTTGGAAAGATAGCACAAACTTTCAAACATCCTTGCTTTTGGTTCATGATGTCCTTTCAACCTCATGTCTTCTGCCCTGGGTCAGACTGTGAAGTTAAACTTTAATGTCCCTTCCTTTTTAACACTGTCCCTAACTTCCCCAGCTGGGAGAAGACAGCACTTGAAAAGTAAGACTGAAATCTTACTTGTCTAGTTAAAAAAAATTAACTGTGCCCTCTTCAGTAACTCAAAAGAGGGGTCAAGGTTCTGAGTACGACTTGGAACTAACAATGCTCAGGGATCACAACATTTGTGCCTTTTACCTGTCAAATACCCTGCACCCAATAATCAATGAATCAAATAAACTGAAACTTCCTCTGGGTATTTTAAAACTTCTGCTGTCATCACTCAGAGGCTTGGATGTGATTTCTGAAATGGACCATGGTATTGGCATAGATTATGGGTATAATGGCAAATCTTGCAGAATACAGAGATAGGGAGAAAAGTGTACATAATGATTATGTATTTACATACATGTATAGAATAAAACTAGGAAATCTCTTTTCTGCCTTTATTGGCATTAGAACATTTCTCCAGAAAGCAACCCTTTCACAAAGTCACTTTTTTCTGTGAGGTTTGCAGTTCAGCAAAACACAAAGCATATTTTAATGATTCATTACAATTATGGCTAATACAAGAAGGTAGTATGATGTGGTTCTTTCTTCATGCTTTGAAATTTAGATCTGAACTCAAGGTCAGGTTTTGCTACGTAAGAGTGAAGGTGTCTTGCAGGAAATTATTTAACTTTTCTGAGCTTTAGGTTCTGTATTTCAAATAGAAAGGAGTTTTAAAAATGTTTTTTGTTGGGGCTATGAGAAATAAATGTAGAAGTGCCTAATATATACCAGGACAGCCTATATATTGTTATTATCATTCAAGTTTTTAGAAATATCCCTGGTCTGGTCTGGTGTGCGGAAAATGATACATTCCTCTGACATGTAGCTGGAAATATGGACCTGGATTTCGAAGCCAGATTTCTCCGAATGCTACTCTGATATCCCCATGAAGCTTCTCTAGCACCTCATATTAAAAATGTCCAAACATGGACATACTGTTTTCCTCCTCTCTCTCTTCTACCCATCTTTCACCCTGCTCCATATGAAATCTAATTATGCTGCACCCTTAAGATTGTGTGTTAAAAATTAACGTCCTAGATTCTCAAAGTACATTATATGTATTTTAATAGATATCTACACTGTAATAGAATATTTTTTTGTTCTGTACTTTTTCTACAAATACATGAATTGCATAAGGCAAGAGACAATTCTCCTTCAAATGATCTAGCATAAAACAAAAATGTAAGCAATTAAATGAAGGACTCCTTTGTACTCTAGTATTTTTACTGCCAACTATATTGCATTTCCAATTACACTGTATTTCAAACCACAAGTGGATAGCAGGAAGATACTTAACAGAAAGAACTAGGTGAGGGACTGAAATTGTATGGTGATATATATTATGCTATTCAGTTATCAAAATTTACAAAACATAACAGAATATTTTAATGAGGAGCAAATATTTTCTAAAAATGGGCATGATTACGCAACACAAGAAATATAATAAAGTCAACAAAAATAAAATTTTGTTCATTTGTTTGTTTTACTGGAAGAACTGAGTATAGAATATTTCTAAATTATTCTCCCTTATATGGTCTCTCTTCCAAATGCTAGTTTGAGGATAAAGAATAGCTGTAGCGTTTTAAAACAACAACAAAAACCCAAAATACAACAACAACAAAACACCCAAAATAACACACACCATTTCATCAACATTATTCTGTTCCTTCCCACCATTTAACATCCTTACTCCTGATAATCACACGAGCTGTAGAAATAGGCCACACATGGAACTGACCACTCCAGCACTATCCTTTTGAAACATGTGCAAAAATATCAACATCTCTTCTGAATATCCCACAAAGCATCTGAAATGAACAGGGAAAAAAATTCACTTCCATTGCTTCCCTGAAGCATGAGTACCACAAAACTTGTCATTTAAAGCCCTGCTTTTAGAATGCAGTTTTGTATTACTAATCAGCAAGTGTGACTGATGAAACCTCTGATACTGAGAAACTGATCTCTCATGTCTGCTATCTATCATTTCAACACTGAAGGCTGATGTTATCATTGAGAGAAACAGCCAAAGTACTTACGGTGCAGGGGAGAATCAAATATGGATTTAAAAACAGTTAACAGGTTGCTATCCTATGAAGTTCACTCTAATTTCTGAAACTAAAATAGAAATAATCCACAGCTATGAACCACTGCTTGAGGCCTCTTCCTAAATACTAGCATTTAACTTTGGTTCCTCGAGGTTCAAATAATAGCTAAAAGGGAATTACAGACAGAATTTGCAGCACATCCTGAACATTTAAACATTTTAGTGATAATACTGACTTACAATGACCTACTGAAGTAAATTGATTTCACTTTCTCAGTCTAGTCTTTTTCAACCTACACAACTCCTACAACGGTACACTGAAGAACGGTACACTGAAGAAAAACCGGAAAAACATGATTCCACTCATATTCTGACACATTCAATATTACAAATGGAAAGATCTCATTAATTCTGCCTTGAATAAAGGCACTTGGGCTATTAATCATGGTCTATGGCATATGATTATCAAACAGAAAAACAAAATACTTCTCTTTTTTGGTACATATTTTGTTATACAAAGTTCAGGAAACTGCAAATTTAAGTTTCTTTTTTCCCCGCAAAGGAGAAAGTTAAAATTTAGGGCTCAATCTTACTGAGTTATTAACGCCGTCCAAATTATTTTCAAATAGTGAATGTATCTCTTTCAATTCCCAAACTGTCTCAATTCACTGAAAAGAGTTTAAATTTCCAGAGGTTTGATAACCCACGGTAAAAAGAATGTAGATGCACAGCATCTAAAAAAAATTCTGTTGCACACCGAATCATTCCCTCTTCCAACAGTCTTTCAAAAGCAAAAAAGGGGTGAAGGAGAGGATTCAATTGCAAAGACTGGAGGAACCTGCAGAACTCTTGCTGACATAAATTTACCAGTTCGGGGAGAACAGTCACTTCCAGGGCAAGATCAACAGACTGGACATCTGAGTACCACGGAGTACCCTAAGTGAACCCAGAACCCGGAAGTGGCTCTTATCCAGGAGTTATCAGTTCGACACAACTGCGAGGACAACCTAAATGACCCCTGAACGTGGCCTTGTCCAGTGACTCCACAAATGAGGCCCTGAAGGCAATCTCTTCAGGCCATGAGGTTAAAGGGAGGAAAAGGAACAGTGCTTTACCCCGCATATCGGGCTGGGCGGTTTCTGTTCCTTAAGGAAGGAAGTCACCCGCTCCTGTCATCCTGGTCTCAAAGGTTCCCCGACTGCTCGTTCTGGACGAAAGTGACGGACAGCGTCTAGCATTTCTCAATCCCAAACATTGGAAGGGTGCAGGGGGCACGCCCACCCCCAAGTCCGTGTGTCTCCTGGAAGGGTGACTCTAACTCGGGTGGCACCTCTAGCGTTCCCCCTCCCCAGGTTTCTCGCCATCACCTCCTCTTTTTCTGCCTCTTCCTTCTCTGTTACTCCTGCACTTTCCACAGCCACAGTCGCTTCGCCCGAAGGTGCTCGTTTTGCCGGCGCCGGCGCGCCACTTCCGCTTATGTGTCCTGAGGCGCGTGCGCAGGCGCGCGGCCCCGCCTCCTATGCGTCCCGGGGGCTATGCCAGCGCGCACAGCGTTACCTTCTGCGCATGCTCCATACGCTCTAGGAAGTGAGACGCGCGCTATCGTGGTGGACTGAGATCTGCTGTGGTCGTTCTTTACGTCGGCCTACGGAAAACCGATCAGTGCTCCTGGTGTGCCTGACTTTCGTACTGGCCTACTGCCCCGGGTACTTGGAAGAGAGGCGACTTCCACGTCGGTGGCTGTTGGCTATGATTTGAAAAGGCGGCCGCGTGGAGAATGTTGGACCCGATTTAAAAGTCCCTCTATGCCCACTTTGATCCAAATTGATGAGGCGATGCCCTAGTCCCTTTTTCTGCTTACACATTCTTTCTCAGCCCAACCTGCTTTTCCAGGTGGACCAAAGTGACACTTGGATTGCTTTTGAAGTTGAAATTCAGTGTAGTTACAGCTACAGTGGACCTTGGAACATCTCAGAAATGTTACCAACATAGTTCTGCTGATGTCGTTTGTTGTTTGGATCATGAAACCTAAAGCCAGCTGGCTGACGATCAGTTTAACCTGCTTAACTGAATGAGGACACAGAGGGCAACATCGCCAGTCGCGAGACACAAAGAAGTAAAATCCAAGATAGAATAGGTGTTGAGTGTTACCAAAGCAAAAGATTACCATAGTGAAGATGGATGAATGTGAAGTGTGTTTTGAATGCCTGCTTTGGAATCCAAGAAAGAGATGTGCTGGATTAATACAGATGGAAGATTCCATCCAGTGATGTACAGCTTTAAATTTCACAGACATCATACAGAAGAGCAGCATTTGTGGAGTAGGGTGTTGAGTGTGAGGGTTCATACAGAAGGAAGGCAGATAACGCCAACATTGGTGTTGAGAAAAAGTATCTGGTTAGTCATTGGCATTTAATACTTACTGATTTTGTTAGGCCAGTGCTATTAGCATGTTGTGAATGTTGAAATTACACAGAACTTATATTTCCTTAAGAGACAGTGACAGCCTTTCAATGATGCCTATGGAATGATGTGGATCTAACACT
Organism: Cavia porcellus; assembly: GCF_034190915.1. Classification (NCBI taxonomy): domain Eukaryota; kingdom Metazoa; phylum Chordata; class Mammalia; order Rodentia; family Caviidae; genus Cavia; species Cavia porcellus. The sequence continues at coordinate 13,754,507 of NW_026947496.1, forward strand.
CCTATCAGCTCTTTATTGTTTATCAAGCCTTTGTTAAGTGGTCGTTTGTTCAGGTCCTATTCATATTCCATAAATTGGAGTTGTGAAGCCCCTACCCTGAAGAAGTTACAGGTTGCACCTGATTAGGTAAATGGTAGTATAAAACAACTTATAGTACAAGATATGTTATAAAATACCATCCACTCCTGATTTGTGATCACAATAGCTTTCAAACAGGGCTTTCTACTTTTCTTGTTTCTTTATAATATAGCTCCACTGAAAACCTAGAGTGAACCATTTAGAATTTGTGACAGCTATGTTATTCCTCTTCTCAGAACTCTTTAATAAGTTATCATTTCCCCCCAAATCCAAACATTTAACGTGGCTTATAACTTGTTTTTGAGGAGTCAAATCCAAGCTGGTCTTCAGAACCTACTTATCTTACTCTCTCCAAGCACATCAAATACGAATGGATTTTATCTCCTGTTCCCTCTGCATGGAACACTGTCCTGCTGCAGATGGCCATGAGACTTCCTAAATCTCTTCCAGTCACTGATTATATATCATCTGACAATGTCATCAACAAAATGATTCGACATATCAAGCAAATGACATGTAAAATGTGTGAGGTAGTGTCTATGCTAGAGTAGATGTTTAGTAAATAGAGACTCTCATTCATTACTGTTTACTTTTGTAATAACTTTATGGTACAAAATTAAGGACTTCACAACCATGATTTGGTTTTAAATTTCTAACAGATTAACAATCCTGTTATATGTGAAGATTTTGGTGTCCCAGCTCACATTTTCAGAGGATCACTTACAATTTTTTACTCACACAGTTTCATATAAGCTTCCATGCATTTCATCCTAACATCTATTGTCTTGACATTACTAGACCTCTGCTTTCTGTTCAAAGGATCTTCTGACTTTGGAGATGCACTCAGAAGCTTCCTCAGTTCATGTACAACTAGAGAGTGTCATTTAACACATTTGGGGCCCTTCAACCAAGGGGCAATGGTAGCTGTTGGTTAAATGGTCCAGTTTTGTACCCTTTAGTAAAACAGTTACATATGTTATTGTGTGTGCATCTCAGAAGACCCAGTTAAACTGAATTCTAGTTGTCCACGGTAACTTCAATAACACACTTTTACTGTCTGTATTCTTCTCCCTGTCACATCATTGCTTACTAGGATTACCTCCCAAATACATTGTCTTTGCACAAGTAGTTAACAGTCATCTTCTCCTCTTCCACCATCCATTTCAGATTAATTTCATCCTTCCACTATGACAGCTGATTATTTGTCTTAGTAGATTGGAGCACAACATGTGCACCTTCAGAAACTTTGCTCTTGTTAAGCCATTCATTCACCATTTGTACGGGGCTTGGAAACACAAAAAGGCACTCCAATGGCTCCTCTAGGCTGCAGAGACATACTGTGTATCTTCTTTTTTGCCTTTTATGGGAGAAAACATTCATAATACTAACATTTTATGCAGCAAGTCTCCATAATAATCTGAGTCTCCATTGCCTGCAAGGCACCTACATAGCCAAGCTGTAGTTTTAACTTTCACTTCTATAGCTCCTCCTTTATTTCCTGGTAGAAGAATAGTTCTTCCAAGGAGACCAGAACCCCTAATTTGGCAGATAAATGGGAAGCACAAATTATGCCCTTGAATTACTCAGAGGCATTGTGAAAAGGGCCAATGCCATTTCCACTTCTTAGTTCCCAGCTCATGAATTCTAATTATGAAAGGACACAAGATGATACCTATCATCAATTGGTTCTATGATAAGTATCTCAGACAGTGGAACACCAGCCCTGTCAGGGTGTTTGTTCCTGAGCAAGGAATCGTGGTGTTGTTAATTGAATCATGCCATCCTTAAGGCCAGTTGCCTCCAGACAATATAACACACGTGAGTTATGGTACAGTGGGCCAAATAGAAAGCATCTCTCCACCCTGGTAAAAGGCAAGAAATCAAACACATTGCACTTAGGAGGACTTTCAGGGATTGAACTACCAGCTAAGGTTTTTTTTTGTTTTGTTTTGTTTTTTAAACTAGAGATTGAACCAAGGATCTTTACACTGAGCTACATCCCTAGATCTGAAACCTTCTCATTATTTTTTTTACACATGATCTTGCTAAATGTCTAAGTTGTCCAGGCTGGATATGAATTTGAGATCCACTGCTTTAGCCTCCCCGGTGCCTGGTATATATGTGTGCCACCACACCTGTCTGGCAGAGGCTTTTAAAATGTAGAAATGGTGACCTCTGTTACATCCCCATTTAATTAATTAGTTTGGGGTCTTATATAGATGCATTTTGTGGGTAACTGTAAGCTTAGCCAAGTAGTAATTTCAGTCATAGCCGCTATAAAGATGAGAAATTTTTACTAGAATAAAAACAGGCTCTCACAGGCCACCGTGATTTTTGAGTTGGGAAATGTTCCATTATGTACCAGTTAAGTGGTACAAGAGTAGCTAGCTCCTTTATGAAATTGACTGGAATATAAATACACTTCCCCCTCCTGGCATTAGATTAACTTTTCTGCTCTCTGTTATGATTTCTTCCTACAGGAACTTCAATTATCACGAAGTGTTGAAGATCACCTGGCTATTAATCTATAATCATGATGTGCCAACTGGATCTAGCAAAAAAGGAGGTAAGTATTGTACTAGATACTAGGAAGATACATGTGTGGCAAAGGGTGGAGGCGAAACCTGTAATGATTTAGTCTTCCCAATTTGGGGGCATCTAATTTTGGGATGGCCTGTGTCATCTATACTGAACTTGACTTCTCCGTTAGTAAGACTTTGAGATAAGGACTAGTGTGCGGGTAGTTTGTCTGGAAGATCAGGAAGCAGAAGGTAGATTAAAAGGAGATGAACAGAGAGAGCAGAAAGGCAATATCAGAACTTATTATTAGGGAGGCTGTTTCACAGAATTGGGTACAATTCTACCAGGACTGAAAGCCCAAAGGATGAGATTCCTGGGAAGAGTAATAATTTTTCTTAAAGAACTGACATATGTCTTGATACGAATTTTTCCTGTTTACAGAAATCTGCCAGAAAAACTATGAGATAGACTTACAAACAGGACCAGAGATCCTGGTCATGTGCCCATTCTTCTGCTTCATATCGTAAAGTGTCTTCTTCACTCAGTGACACTGTGTCTGAAAATCATGTGTTTGTTTTTAACAGTTTCAGAAAGATGCCGGGAAAGGTAGAGGTGGGTCAAATGGAATTTCGATTTTTAGTGTCTTGAGGAATCTCAATACTGATTTCCGTAGTGATTGTGCTAGTTTATATTACCACCAACAATGAAGAAAGGTTCTTTTCTCCCCATAACCTTAGTAAAATTGTAATTGTTTGATTCTTTTCTGATAGCTATTTTTACCTGAGTAAGGTGGAATCTCAGTGTTGTTTTGATGCATCTCTTCAATGGCCAAAGATGAACATTTTTTTCATGTACCTCTTGGTCATGTGTTCTTCTTTTGAGAAGTGTCTATTCATCGCAGTTGCCCATTTTTTTAAATATAGTCTGCATTTTAGATGTAAAATGTGATGTTTTTATACATATGCAACAGTAGTGAAATTATTATTGTAGTTAAGCAAATTAGCATATCCATCATCACATACTGAAGTTTTTTTTCTTATATTTGCATTTTGAGAGTTCTTTGTATATTCTAGATGCTGGTCCTTGTATCAGAAATGCAATTCATGAGTATTTTTCTACATGTTGACACTTGTTTTTATCATCCCCTTCATCGTATCTTGAAGAGTAGAAGTTTTACATTTTGATGTGTCATAATTATTTTTTAGTAAATTATACTTTTATGTCATGTCTGATTTATTTGTGGTTGATTTAGTGTCGCAAAGATTTTTCCTGTTTTCTTTCATTTTCTAGTTTTAGGTTCTATATCTAGGTCTATGATTCATTTTGGGTTTTTTCTTTTTTGCCTGTGTTGTGAAGTCTTTTCCTTTGCATTGTTTCTAATGACAAATTTGTCTTTTAAGATTCATGAAAGATGAAAATTATTCCTCTGAGTTGTTATTGTTTATATATTTCTTGGACACACATTGTCCAGTCAGCAACTAGGATATATGGAGTTTTTAAACAGTGGAACTTAAAATTCCTATTTCAAAATTATCATTTTATATTTTCAAACAAATTCAACGAAGTAGTCTTCCAGACGTATAAGGGAGTTTTAATCTTTGCTATAGCAACAGAGGACAACATATTACACCATGTGAAGAGCTTCTTGTCAATGGAGCAGACACTGCTGTAGCAGAGATTAGATGGCTACCCTGCATATTTGGAATGAAACTATTATTACTTAGGAAAACTTAGGGTTTGACAAATCATTCCAAGGGGAGAAGTATTAAAAGTAAATATCAAGAAATTTTACTGAAGGTGTTTTTATTTAAATTAAGTTTTAATTCATGTACACAATTGAATAAAGTAAAACTTATACTTAGTTTTAAATCTCATTTGTCTATAGAATATATAATTTCTTACTTCAGCTATTTTTAAAAAAATTTTATTTAAAAGGAAAAACAGAAAAAACAAAGCGGTGTAAGGGTACAAGTAATACAGAACTACAAAAAAAAAAAAAGAAAAAACCAGTAAGAAATCACCAGTTAATAGATTACATATTATCATATTAGAGATATTTGCTCAAATCACTGTATCAAAGCATACAAAGTGAACATTCAAACAGAGACTGCAAACAGTTGTGTTCAATGATCCAACCAAAAACATTAATATGGTCAGCTATTTAACACCCCTAAACACACTTGCTGTTGTATCCTTTAGAGCACTTTTTCCCCTCTCTTTTTTACAACAGAATTTACACATTTTGGGATTTATTACTCCTTAGTTCTTATTACTTTTTTTGGGAGAGAATAAAGTCAAATATGGCAAAACAAAGCTGTCAGTCAAAACCAAGGATAGACATAGCACATGATGTAAAACAGAGTACAAGGTTATCAACAATAGTTATCAACAATGTCTCTCGTTTCCTTAAAAAGAATTGTCTATCTCATTAGATATTATAAAGTTGAACAAAACAGTAGAGAACAAGACCAATAAAAGTTAAGCATTGTAAACATTACAGGACTTCCAAAGGAGACAATAGTCAAACCAGAATGGGCATCTTAGTGAATCTTATTGCCTTCAAAGTAGTTGCCTATACCCTCAAACTTGATACTATCATACAGAATGGAACAGAGGCTAATCAGTCAAAACAAGATAGTGGGAGTATTACAGGACTTCAAAACAAGTTAATAGGAAATCAAAAAAAGTTACTATTATATATCCTGCTAATTTTTCCTCTTAATTAAAAAACCATAAAAAATAATAAATAGTTTTTTTAATGAATAAGGGAGAGATTGAGATAAAACAGGACATAACAATATAACAATACAGGTCAAAGCATGACTGTTTCAGAAACCTAGTGCTTCACCACCAAATAACCCGACTTAATAGTAGTTACCATAGTGTCTGTCTTTTTCCTTGAAATATTTGAATAAAACTTCATGTACTATAGCTTCAAATATTTCCATATCAAGAAGCCCAGAATAAAGCCTTTCTAATTAATGAGTGAAAACTTTATAAGGCTTCAAGGCCACATAATGGGGAATCATGATTACCACATATTTTTATATATTTGAATCATTACTTACAATAGGGAAACTATTCGGTATTCACACATGCAAGATTGATTTATTTCACTTATGAGTATGGTCTTGAGCTGTGCCCATTTATTGATAAATATCTCAATGTGATCCTTCCTTATAGCTGAATAATACTCCATTGTATAGAAATACCACAGCTTTTTTATCCATTCCTCAGTTGATGGACACTTGGGTGGTTTCCAAGATCTGGAGATTACAAATTGTGCTGCTATAAACATAGGTGCACATGTATCACTGTGGTATGATGCTTTCAGTTCTTCTGGGAATATGCCTAGAAGTGGAATAGCTGGAATAAATGGGACTTCCAATCCCAGCTTTTTGAGAAATCTCCAGACTGACCTCCACAAAGGTTACATCAGTCTACACTCCCACCAACAGTGTAGGAGAGTTCCTTTTTCCCCACAGCCTCTCCAGCATTTGTTGTTGTTGGTTTTCTTGATTCTGGCCATTTTTTCAGGAGTGAGATGGTATCTCAGTGTGGTTTTAATTTGCATTTCTCTAATGACCAATGATGATGAACATTTTTTCATGTATTTATTTGCCATTTGCATTTCTTCATCTGAGAATTGCGTATTCATCTCAGATGCCCATTTTTGGATTGGATCTTTGAATTTTGGAGGTCTGAGTTTTTTTAATTCTTTATATGTTTTAGACAAGAGTCCCTTGTCTGAGAGAGAGTTCACTAAAATCTTTTCTCAGTTTGTGGGTTTTCTTTTCACTATGCTGGAGATTTCTTTTGACATGCAGAAACTTTTTAATAAGAAGTGGTCCCAGTTATTGATTCTGGGAAGTATTTCCCGTGCAGTTTGAGTCCTGTTCATGAATTCTCTACCTACTCCTATGTCTTCAAGGTTTCTACCCAATTTGTCTTCCAATAGATTTAGTGTTTCTGTTTTAATATTCAGATCTTTGACCCATTTAGATTTTAATTTAGTACATGGTGATAGACATGGGTCTAGCTTTAGTTTTCGGCAAATGGAGAGCCAGTTTTTCCAGCACCATTTATTAAAGAGACTGTCGTTCTTCCAGTGAACCTGCTTGGCTCCTTTATCAAAGATAAGGTGGTTGAGTGTGTTTGTAGTTGTGGTTGTATCTTCTAATCTATTCCATTGGTCTTCGGCACTGTTTTGATTCCAATACCATGTTGATGTTACTACTATTGCTTTGTAGTATAATTTCAAGTCAGGGATTGTGAAGCCTCCTGCCTTGCCTTTGCTGCTTAGAATTGCCTTTGCTATTCTAGGTCTCTTCTGGTTCCAGATGAATTTTAGGAGTGATTTCTCTAGACCTATAAGGTATGTTGATGGTATTTTTATTGGGATTGCATTGAATCTGTATAACAGTTTTGGGAGAATGGCCATTTTCACAATGTTTGTTCTTCCTATCCATGAGCAAGGGATGTCTTTCCATTTTCTGAGATCATCTTCAATTTCTTTTTTCAGTGTATTATAATTTTCACTGTATAGGTCTTTCACTTCTTTCGTAAGAGTAATTCCTAAATATTTCATTTTTTTGCTTGCTAATGTGAAGAGTGTAGTTTCTCTTATTTCCCTCTCTGTGATTTTGTTGTTCGTGTATAGGAATGCTATTGATTTCTGAGTATTGATTTTGTATCCAGCCACATTACTGAATTTATTTATTGTATCTAAGAGTCTTTCAGTGGAGTTTAGGGGGTCTTCTATGTAGAGTATCATGTCATCTGCAAACAATGATAATTTAACTTCTTCTTTTCCTATCTTTACCCCTTTTATTTCTCTTTCTTGCCTAATTGCTCTGGCTAGTACTTCCAGTACTATATTAAATAGGAGTGGTGATAAAGGACATCCTTGTCTTGTACCCGATTTTAAAGTAAAGGCTTTCAATTTTTGGCCATTTAGTATGATGCTGGCTGTTGGTTTGTCATAAATGGCCTTTATTATATTGAGGTAAAGACCATTTATTCCAATTTTCTGTAAAGTTCTTATCATGAATAAGTGTTGGACCTTATCGAAGGCTTTTTCTGCATCTATAGAGATGATCATGTGATTCTTATTTTTGGCTTTATTGATATGGTGGATTACATTTATTGATTTGCGTATGTTGAACCATCCTTGCATTCCTGGGATGAATCCCACTTGGTCATGGTGTATAATCTTCTTGATGATTTGCTGGATCCTATTTGCCAATATTTTATTGAGGATTTTTGCATCTGTGTTCATTAGGGAGATCGGTCTATAGTTCTCTTTTATAGTTGGGTCTTTCTCAGGTTTTGGTACTAGAGTAATATTTGCTTCCAGGAATGACTTAGGAAGGATTGCTTCCCTTTCAATTTCATTGAATAGTTTGAGGAGTGTCAGCATTAGGTCTTCTTTATATTTCTTGTAGAATTCTGCAGTGAATCCATCTGGGCCTGGGCTCTTCTTGGTGGGCAAGGACCCAATTACATTTTCAATTTCATTAGCAGAGATTGGGTTATTCAACAGTTTTATATCCTCTTGATCTAGCTTTGGTACTTCATATGCTTCTAAGAATCTGTCTATTTCTTCTGTGTTATCAAACTTTTGAGAGTAGAGGTTTTCGGAATAGGTGTTGATGATCCTCTGTATTTCTATTGGGTCTGTAGTGATTTCTCCTTTTTCATTTCTTATTGCATGAATTTGAGCTTTTTCTTTCCTTTTTTTAATAAGGTTGGCTAGGGGCTTATCGATTTTATTTATTCTTTCAAAGAACCAACTCTTTGATTCGTTGATTCTTTGGATTGTTTTCTTAGTCTCTATTGCATTGATTTCTGCTCTGATTTTTATAATTTCCTCTCTTCTTTTGGCTTTGGGCTTGACTTGCTCTTCTTTTTCTAGCTGTTTGAGGTGTAGCATCAAGTTATTTATTTGTATTCGTTCTGTTTTCCTGATGTGGGAACTCAGTGCAATAAATTTTCCTCTCAGAACGGCTTTCATTGCATCCCACAGATTCCGGTAAGTTGTATCTGCATTTTCATTTTCTTTTAGGTATTGTTTAATTTCTTCTGTGACCCACTGATTACTCAAGAGTGTGTTATTTAGTTTCCATGTGTTTGCGGAATTTTTGCAGTATCCTTTGTCATTAATTTCTAATTTCAGAGCGCTATGATCCGATAATATGCAAGGGATGATTTCAACTCTTTTGCATTTGTTTAAATATGTTCTGTGAGTTAATATATGGTCTATTTTAGAGAATGATCCATGTACTGCTGAGAAGAATGTGTATTTTGATGTTGTTGGGTGGAACATTCTGTATATGTCTATCAAATCCATTTGTTCGCAGGTGTGATTCAGTTCTGTTATTTCTTGCTCATTTTCTGTCTGGTTGATCTGTCCCTTGGTGTCAATGGTGTATTAAGGTCTCCTGTTGCAATTGTGTTACTGATAATTTGAGTTTTCATTTCTGTTAATAGTTGTTTTATATAACTGGGTGCTCTGGAGTTTGGTGCATATATATTTAAGATAGTTATCTCTTCCTCTTGGAGTTTTCCCCTTACGAGTATGTAGTGACCTTCTTTGTCCTTTATGGTCATTGTTGGTTTAAAGTTCACATTGTCTGCAAACAGAATGGCTACTCCTGTTTTTTTTGGATTCCTGCTGCATGAAGTATTGTTTTCCAACCTTTGACTTTCAGTCTGTGAGTATCCTTCTGGGTTAGATGGGTTTCCTGTAAACAGCATATGGTTGGATTTTGTTTCTTGATCCATTCTGCTAGTCTGTTTCTTTTGATTGGTGCATTGAGACCATTTACATTAATGGTTATTACTGTTAAATGCTGGTTTATTGTTGACATGTTACCTCTCTGCTGTTACATCTTTATCTTTCTGTTCTGTTTAATTTGCTTAGTGGTTTTTTCCTTTGTGTATCTAAACTGTCTTTCAATATTTTTTGCAGGGTTGATTTGATGTTCATGAAGTTCTTCAGCTGTTCTTTGTCATGGAAGTATCGTATTTCACCATCAATTTTGAATGATAGTTTTGCAGGATACATCAGTCTAGGTTGGAAATCAGTTTGCTTTAGGATCTGGACTACTTCATTCCATGCTCTTCTTGACTTTATTGTTTGTGCTGAGAAGTCTGCTGTGATTCTGATAGGTTTTCCTTTATAAGTGATCTGTCTTTTCTCTCTGACAGCTTTTAATAATCTATTCTTGTGTTGGATTTCTGGGATGGTGATTATTATATGTCTGGGTGTAGTTTTATTTTGGTTATGACTATTTGGAATTCTATATGCTTCACTGATCCTGATGTCGGTTTCTGATCTCATGCTTGGGAAATTTTCAGCTATTACTTCTCTAAATATCCTCTTGACATCCTTTATGTTGTCTCCTTCTTTTTCATTAATCCCTATCATTCTTATGTTATTTTTCTTTGCATCATCTTGCAGTTGTTGAATTATTGTTTCCTGATTCCTTGTTTTTTTTTTTTTTTTTTTTTGGTCTTTTTCATTTTTATCGGTACCAGGGATTGAACTCACAACTGCCTGCTTGCAAGGCAGTGCTTTTGCCGCTGAGCTAAATCCCCAGCCCCGATTCCCTGTTATTTTTAAAAGATCTTTCCTTTTCTGTTCACTAGCTGCAATCCTGTCTTCAAGGTCTGAAATTCTATCTTCACTTTCATTAAGGCGGTTTTTACAACTTTCAGTGGAGTTTTTTATTTCCTGTATATCTCTGTGCATCTGCATTATGTATTCTGTTTGTTTCTTATATTGCTCATCTAGGGATTCTATCTTTTTGTTTAGTTCCTCCAATTTGTTAACTGTGATTTCTTTAGATACATTCAGAATCTCTTTCATTTCTTTTATCATTTCTTCTTTTACCTGGGAGATTATTTCAAGTTTGAATTTCTTTAAAGCTTCCTGTAGTTGCTTGTTAATTTCAGTAGCTATTGTGTCCGATATTTGAGGTGAATGGCCTATATTTTCTTTTATATACATTGCTCCTAGGGTTTCTTGAGATGGGCTGGAGGTTTGAGGTTTTAATTTGGTCTTTCGTTTTGTCATTTTCCTATATTTCTGTGTTTCAAGTGTTATTTGAAAGCTTCCTCAGGGTCTGTTGGAAATCCCCTTCTATGTTTGCAGCTCCTGAGACTCTGGCACCCGGTTACCCCAAGCCACTGGGCCTACAGAACCAATGGCCCTCTTCTGCCTGTTTAGAACTTTGTAGTTCCAGATAAGCTGGGCTTCAGGGACACTGTGCGCCCACCTGCCTGTTGGAAGCTCCACAGCTCTCCAAGCGCAGCCAGGATGGGGAGGCGGATGTAGCAGCCTCAAACCCACCTCTCCACTTCACTGCACCTGGAAGCCTGGAGGGACCCGAACAGTTTGGGCTTTGGGCAGAGTGCGCTGAGCACTCACCACAGGCTGCATGGCCTCTGGAACCTGTGATGCTCCCCTGCCCGCTGAGACATCCATAGTCCTCCAGACACACGGGGAGGCAGATGCAGGTGCCCCAGATCCACCCAGCCCCTCCTCTATACACCGATGGTGAGGTACGGGAGTCCCAAACAGGCTGGGCTCCGGGAATAGCGTGCGCCTGCCTACTTGTTGGAAGCTCCACAGTTCTCCAAGCGCAGCCAAGATGGGGAGGCGGATGTAGATGCCTCAAACCCACTTATCCACTTCACTGCACCCAGAAGCCTAGAGGGTCCCGATCAGTCTGGGCTTTGGGCAGAGTGAGATGAGCACTCACCACAGGCCGTGGGGCCTCTGGAACCTGTGATGCTCCCCTGCCCACTGAGACATCCACAGTCTTCCAGACACGTGGGGAGGTGGATGCAGGCGCCCCAGATCCCTACTTCCCTATTTTTACAGTGACTTATGTAATAAGTAAAAGACTTCATTATAATACCAGCCTGAAATGTGGAAACCACACTAATTTTCAATTATACTTACAGTAAAATGGAGCTTTATATTTAATATTTTAAAAATCTCAAACTGTTGGCTGGGTGTGATGGTGCATACCTGTCTATAATCCCAGCACTCTGAGAGGATGAGGCAGGAGGACCACAAGTTCAAGCCTAGACTGGATGACTTAGGAATTTAGCAAAATCCTACATCCAAATAAAGAAATAAAATAGGGCTGGGGATGTGGCTGAGTGCGGAGGCACTAGATTTGATTCCTAGTACCAAGAAAACAAAACAACCTCAAATCATGTGAAGTGCATTCTGAAGATGTGGAAAGAAGATAATAAATAGCTCAACACTCAGATAACATTAAACATACAGAAAATAAAATATAGAAATAAATATGTAAAGTTATAATATCTATGATATACAGTTGATATAAAAATAAGTGTAAAATACACTGAAGTTTTGCATTTCCAGGAACAAAGAACCAAGAGTTTATTCTGTTTTATTTTTATTTTCACTAATTTGTAATAGAGAAAACACTGAGATGAGTGATAAAGACGCCTCTTTATAGTTTATCTGTACCTTAGACAACAGTATCTTAGAGAAAGTAGCAAGCACGGGGTGGTAAATGCCAGCCAATGGAGTATGCAGAGTGGCCATAATTTTTGTCATAATCACTGAGTGGGTTAGGAGGAGACAGCCAGGCTCTGGCAGTAGAAGAAGTGTGTATCCTTGGAGGAGAGGGGACCTCTGGTGTCCCGCTGGTAAACAAATCAAAAACAGGAGTGTATTAGTGTATATGTCCAGTATATCATGCCACTTACTTCTGGTATATAGTTAAACAGAAGCAGAATACAAAGGAATCCTTTTACCTTTCCTGTTTCAGAGTTAGAGGTGGCTTGTGTGACAGTTGCCAGGAAGAGTTTTTCTGGGGGTGGAAAGGAGACGGTTGTTTTACAGTGTCAGTTGAGCCTGTGCGGTGAGCTGCTTAATTTGTGCCCTGACAGGTCCTGAGCGCGGCCTGCAGAGCGTGACAGGTCTGCACTCCCATCCTTGGAGGGGAAGCACCATCTTCTGTGGCTCAGGGATGGGTTCCTCTCATCTGGTGGTAAGACATGCATTCCACCTCCCCTAAGGGAATGGTTCCACAGGGCTCAGCCCTCGTGGGCCAGACAAAGTCTTTTCTTTGTGGGAATAAAATGTTTTTCCCCTTGCTTTGCAGCCATCTGAGTCATATGTTTAAAAATTAAAGAGTGCTTTATATAATTGTTCCTGTGAGTAAAGTCGCTCTTATCCTATTCGTATCTTCTGTTTTAATAATTGAGTTTTAAGTGGTAAATTCTTACTACAGAGGGCCGTGGGTAGCTCCAGAACAAAGAGCTATATGGTGACCCCGGAACCCTCTGGGCTGACCCAGGTTAAGGGGAAAGTGCTTCGGCCCGGGTTCTGGAGCCACCAAGTCCTGCATAGTAGGTATCAAGAGCAAAAAGAATATATTTAAATTTGCCAAAAGATTCCTAGTCATGTCTCTTTGTCAAATGTCATTACTTGTTTAACCAAGGGGATTGACTCTTGCTGAAGAGTAGATTTTATTGATCATGGTTGTCTTGGAAGTTGAATCCTTATAGAATGTTAACAGGTAACAATGATAAAGTTTCACGGAGAAAATGAGGTTAAGGAAAGCATAATATAATGGCATTATTATATTAGAACTATTAGGTTGTTATCTCTGAAATATATTTAAATGTTCATCTTGACACAGAACAACTTATAGTCAGTTATGTTTATTTAATTAAAAGATATTACATGGCATAAATTTTTACCTAAATTTATTATCTTTTAGTAGAATATCATTTAAGAAGAATGTACTTGTATATAGATGTATTTTACGTTACTAATCACAGTATCTGGGTCTATTTAATGCTATCACATTAATATAAGCATTAAAATATTCACAGCATCTGGCTGGCTATGACATGCTGGATTGGCATGAACATTTCATCACAAATTGCTGAAACACGAAGGAAAGAGAGTCTTGAGCCCCAAAATTTTATCATTGTTAAGTCACCAGTGTGATTTTTTTCCTCTTGAATTTTATGTTTTTGAAGGTCTGCACACTTGGGAAACACAAATATAAAACTTAATATACTATGAGGTTAGCAATAATTGGTATTGCAGATATACAGAAATCTTTACATATATTTAATTTCTGTTCTTAAATTTTAGACTCCTTTAACAGGTCTTATAAGATATAACTATTGACAAGAATTAAAGACATCTTTATAGCTCTGATAAGTTTTGGAAATGGCGTTAATGGCTATAAATAGTCTTAATATCCAATATACAAGTGCACCCATGTATAACCATAACAAAACAGCTTGTTTAATCAAAGCCAGTTGATGTCGGTTAACTGAGGCGTTGGTTTTACTTTCTAACTGCTGAGGTTTACTTCCTGGGTCCTTGTTGTCCACAGTTAGTTTGTTGTACTTTGCTACTTTTTGGAAATTAACCTCCAATATGCCTCTACTCATCCCCATTTGGCTTAGAGTTTATAGGAAATCATGAGCTGGACATGGATTTAAATTGTTGCCTCTTTCTTTCTTTCTTTCTTTCTTTCTTTCTTTCTTTCTTTCTTTCTTTCTTTCTCCTTTCCTTTCTCTCCTTTCCTTTTCTTTCTTTTTTTCTCCTAGTCTTACAAGCTAAGCCTCTGATTTCAAAGAACAAGAGGGACAAACCTCTTTTCTTTTTGAGCTTTTTTTAACTGGCACAGTTGCTGTTCCTCACAGGGAAGAGAAAAAATTGTCCCTTTAAAAAGGAAATGCCTGAGGCTTTTGCTGGTGGCAGAGACAATGACCTGGAGGACCTGTATTTTTACCTGATTTGCTTCTTCCCAATTTTAAATTCCAAATCAGGGCCAGGGATTCAGTTGGCACAGCCCCTGCCTGGTAAGCTTGAAGTCCTGAGTTCAATTCCTAGTACAAAAACCCCAAATGGTCCCATAGCTTTCTTCCTTAAATGTAGATAATTTAGAACCCTATGCCTGATGGCCTCAGCACAACAAATAGCACTTACAATTTACCTTGTCATATCTGTGGTAGGGTCTCACAAGGAATCAAGACCTAGTTGTCTCCTTGTCTTTATGGGCCCTCAGCCAAGCCAATGGAAATCTTTTGCCACCACGTGGATTCCCTGACTTCACCATGAGGCTGTGTCTACAGGAGTAGGGATGATATGATCTGACTTGGACTTGTGGCCCTGAAGACTTTCAGTCTCTAACCATGCAGGAGGTTTTGGGAGGAGTCCCAAAAGCCTCTTATCTCTGCCTGTCTCATACATATGTCAGGGCCATGCCCCCGTAGTCAAGCTCTGTAATTTGAGAAGTCTGCATCTTCTTAAAGATCGTTCCTCATTCTTATTTTGGAGAAGTAATTAACAGTTACTTCTTTTGGGCCACTACAATTCTTACACCCCCATCTGCTTTCTCATTTTATAGCAGCAATCACAGTGCTTGTGTATTTCTGCAGCATTTGTACATTTCTCGCTGTACAATTGTCTCTCTTACTGACCCGAAATCTCTTAGAAGACAGTGGCTGTGTTCTGTGTTTATCCTCACTGTTATGTTTTGGATCTTGTCCCCATGACCCACTTGCTGGTCTTGGTTACCAACCTGTGAAGCTATCTGGAGGAGGGAGGAAGTTAGGTTATTGGGGATGTGTCTTTGAAAGGGGTATTTGGCTTTAGATTTCTCTCTCTCTGCCTCTCTGTTTCTCCCTGTCTGTCTCTGTCTGTCTGCCTGTCTGTCTCTCTCTCAGTGACAGGAATCTAACATACTATATAATAAAATACTTGTCATGTGGAAGGCATTCAATGAATGTACGCTGAGTGAACAGATTTATATGTGAAGAAGCTAGAATAGCATATTTTAAAACAACCCTTAGTTTGATCTGCTTCTAACTTGATATTTAATGGATACAGTGAAGTGATTCAGTCAGCACTATATTTAGTTGGGAGAATGATTTCTAAAGCTATTTTTGGATTTTATCAGATTACAGGTTCTTTTTTTTTTTGATTACAAGTTCTTGGTGTGACTAGAATGGACATCTGAAATGTGTTGTTCTTTGGTTTATGATAATGAAACACTTTCTTTTCAGTCACATTCTGAACTTCAGCAGAAGAAAACATTTCTGTTGTTCTTGGATATTCATGAAAAAACCCACTGTAATCCGAAGGTTAACTTGCCTTCGCTTTAAAAATGTATTTCTGAGCTGGACTTGGTGGCACATGCCTGTAATCTCATCACTCAAGAGGCTGAGGCAGGAGGATTGCAATGTGTGTTTGAGGCCAACCTGGGCTGCTTAGTGGGTTCAAGGCTAGCTTCCACCACCTAGTCAGACCCAGTCTCAAAAAAAATGTATTTCTGGTTATTAATCTTATCAGATGAGTGAGCAGGTTATTTACTGACATTGCCAAACGGATCAGTGATACTCTATGATAGTTTAAAATAGTTTTGAAGTCTTATCATAGTTTAAAATATTTCTAAAGTCTTCAACCAAGACTTACACATACGGTTTGATTCTGAATGAAGTAATGTAAAGGCGTGAAAATTTAAGCATACTAACACTTAATATAGAAACATGATTTATAGACCGGAACATAAGGATTACATTACTTTCTCTATGTCTGTGTGAATTTTGGTCTGGGGTTAACCTTCAAATAGACTCTGGAATCATTTCATTTTCCCTGTGACTTATTGATATGTCATGCTTCATACTAATAGAGAAATGCTTCAGACATGTTTTATTCTGGAATTTGGACAATTTTTTAATCAATTTTTTGAGACAAGGCTTTGCTATGTAATTCAGGCTGGACTTGGACTCACAGTGATCCTTCTGCCTCAGCCTCCTCTGAGCTGGGATTATTGGGATGTACCATCACACTCAGCAGTTTTATTATTTTTTTATATTTTATTATCTTATTATGTTTTCATGTTATTTACAATTAACAAATGAAGTCACACAGTTAAAATCCAAAAGTTAAAACATCTTATGTAGAAAAAAGTTGAGTACATACTTCTGACCTTATTCACCCAGGTCCCCTTTCCTGAGTCAACAAAGATTAGTGGAAGATTAATATACTTTATTCAGGTATAGTGTATGCATGAAAAATATATACATATCTCTTTTTCCTATTTAAGAAATTTATGATGTAACTTGCTATATCTACTTTTTTTTAACTTACTATTATATCTTAGATATTTCTTAGGTTTTATAGTTTAAAAAACTAGATTCAACCAAAATAGGGACTCAGGTTGCATGAAATGTACAATTTCCTTTTTTGTCTATTTATGTATATTTGTACTTTATTTATTGGTGTTATTCTTACATTTATGTTTTATTCACATATTTATAATACATATATTTTTGGCCCATTTAGTCATAGTACACTTAGCCATGGCACTGATTCAGTTTGAGCCATTCGGCCTTTGAAATTGATTGCGGGGTAGGAAGCAACCATTATAGAAGTGTAATGTGGTCTTCCAAAAACCAGTTTATACATAGCATAGAATTCTAGCATCTGGAAACTATAACATGGGAAGAAGCCTTGAATGAAATAAGCATTCAACTATTATCTTCCAGTAATTAACTGTCTATTACATAAAAGAAGTTAGACCTACATGTCTCTGGAAGGTGAAACCAGACTAAACTGTCATAAAAATCATTGTCCTGATTTTAAGCAGAGTAACTTTCTACAGTGAGGTAGAGTGTCTCATGAAGTGCTCAGCAAAAACCAGACAGACCACTTTTCTAGAAGGGATCCATGCACTGAAGACATGAACTAGATGCCTCTTAGAATCCCCATCGTTGGGTTCTATAATGCCTTGCTGAGCCTTGGGTCTCCTTGATGGCTAAAATCACTCTTTTTTTCTGTGATCATCTAATCTTTGTGTAAGGAATAGCAGCTCACGCTGCTGCCCAAGGTGAATCATTACAGATCCCTTACACACCAGTATAGAAGTGGAACCACAATAATGTATGAACCATTTCATGTTGTGGTAGGTTGTACGTGACAGTGTTAATGCATATATTTTGAC
Source organism: Cavia porcellus (assembly GCF_034190915.1). NCBI lineage: Eukaryota > Metazoa > Chordata > Mammalia > Rodentia > Caviidae > Cavia > Cavia porcellus. The sequence continues at coordinate 13,772,122 of NW_026947496.1, forward strand.
TAGTTGGACAAGAAAGCCTGTTTTAGGACTCAGTAATTTCTTGACCTAATGTTTATTTTGCAGAGTCATGTGATGTTATGAATTTGAAATGTGACATTTACCATTAAGTTTCTTGAGGTCAAGATTGATGTCTGGAAACATCTGGAAACTGTGTTACTGTAGCACAGAGTCGTGTGTGTGTGTGTGTGTGTGTGTGTGTGTGTCTGTGTGTGTGTCTGTGTGTGTGTGTGTCTGTGTGCATCAATAAATCATAAGCTCAGTCAAGGCCATGTCTGTCGTGCTTTGGTAATTGGTAACGCCCACCAAGCACCAGTTTGTTAGAGGATTGGTTCCTGGCCCACGGTGCTGCTGGGAGGTGGTAGCACAGTGGGAGAGTTGGAGGTCTTCCGCTCACATGGGAATGTACTCCTGAAGGGGCTGTTGGGACCCTGGCTCTCTTTCCTCTCTTTCTGCTTCCTGGCTGCAATGGGGTGAGACGCTTTCCCTCCCGCATATTTCCACCATCAGGTACCTCCTCTTCAGGGCAAAGCAGATCAACTGACCATAGGCTGAAACTTCCAAAGACAGAGCCAAAATATTCCTTTCCTCTTTTTATTTTGCTACAGTAGCAGAAAGCTAGTGCATTGTCCTCCATGAACATACAAATTTTTCTATTTTTAGCATGATTAGCTACTATTAGTGTTTCTCCTTTCTTGTTTGTTTCAGCTGCCTGGGTAGTATGCTGCCAGTTTTTCTCTAAATTCTAAAGTTATTTCAATTTCTACTTCCTTATCACTGATAGAACTTTGGGGGACTGGCGGCGGCAGAAAAGATAAGAAGTATGAAATATAAATCACCTTTATTTTGAGAATGTGGGGAGACCGACCCCCTAGGGGCGTGGCATCTCCACCCGGGGTTGGCCATCTCTCCGTGGAACACGTGGAGTGAGGCACATAAGTAGCCTCGGCCTGGGGTGGAACCTAAGGGGGCATTAGAGATTCACAGGTAGCCCAACAGGTAAATTCCTAGGGGTGGAGATAGGAGCTCTTTGGCTTTACCGGCTACAGTATCCCACCTGGGCCAAAACCCTTTCAATCACCTTTCTCTTTTTGATTAAAATACCTCAATATGCCTATCAAACAATTTACACTTAGTATCACAAACTTTCTATTTCTAAACTTATATATGTCTTGAAGTTCCCTGCAGAGTTCCACAGAGTTCCTCCTGAGCAGCTTCTTGTTAGAGTCTTGCATTCGCATGCTGCATTTGTTATTACTGCTGAGGCAACATGTTACAGTGTTAGGAACTCAAATTCCTAGTTTACTTTCTGGTTCATTTTTGGAATACTGCTTTATAAGTTTGGATAAATTGTGTAATGACATGTGACTACCAGTGTAGTGTCATATAGATTAATTTCAATGCCCTAAAATCGTCTGTACTCTACTTATTAATAGGTTTCTTTCTGGTGTTCCTAGACAACCATTGATCTTTTTATTGTTTTCGTATGTTTTTAGTAGGACTTGTAATTGGGATCGTATAATATGTACTAGCCTTCCTAGATGGGCACTTTTTTGCTTAGCAATGTGTATTTAAACTGCTTTTATGCCTTTTTTGGTGTCTTGATGGGTCATTTATTTCTGCTTTTTGTGTAATACTCCAGTGTAATGATGTTCCACGATTGGTCTAGTCATCTGTTGAAGGACATTGCTGTTATTTGTTTAAAACAATTTTCCTCATATTACTTTTCAAGATTGATTTAATGCATAGATAGAATCTAGGGCTTATATATAAAGAAATACGCCTCTAACAAGATGTTCAATTAAAGTGTCTTTAGTTTCAAGATCAATGCCTATATTATATCAATATATGACATTTACATTTTAAAAACACTACTTTTATGATGAAAAGTAATGTTTTCCCAAAAATTTGTTTTCTGCATGATCAAGATCTCTGAAAACATAAGAATATATAGAGAAATAGTTTCTTATAAATAATATTTATTATATCCTATAAATCTTGATATTTTTAAATGTCTATTTTGTTAAGAGTATTAAAGTCTTACAATGTAAAAAAGGGAGTCTAAGGCCATCTGGCCCAATTAACTTCCAAATTCAGATTTCTTTTCCAGTACTACAGGCTAGTCATCTTACAATGTGCTTGAACATTTTAAACGATAGGAAGATTTCTCTTACGAATGGACTGACTCATTTGACTTCTTTAGATTGCTGTACTTTTTAGAAAGGCCCTTCTTTTGTTAAAGTAAGCTTTCCCATAATTGTTACTCACTCATACTAGTTCAGCTCCATGAATTATAAAGAATAAACATAGTCTTGTTTTACTGTTTATTATCTATAACAATTTATCTGTTGTTGTAGCTATAATGTCATTTTCTGTATTAAACCTCTTAAGTACCTTATCATCTTACATATTTTTCTTTGGATGGTTTTGCAACTCTTTAAAAACATTTTGTGGGTGTGTACCTATATACTTTTATTCCTCTCCTGATGTGTTCATTTAGCAACCAATTTTTTAGTGCCTGCTGTTTACCTGACACTGTAAGGAGCTGGAAATGCAGTGGTAAACCGGCAACTGCGGGTCTTCTGTCCGGAAACATTCAAGGAACTTAACCAGGGTTAATGGAGTAGGAGAGGCCGCTTTAGAAAAGTGTTCAGGAATGTCAGTGAGGCAGGGACCTGCTAGGTACGAATGTCACAGGTGAAAGACCTTGGAGGGAGCCAGAAGGGTAGCAGGTTCTAGAAACTGAAAGATCACTGCTTTGAGAACAAGTGCACACTGTGGTTTTAAATGTGGACAAGTCCTTTCCTAATCAGAGTCTGACTCCTTCCTTCTAATCTGGGTTGGGACTGATTCTCTTGTAATTCATAGAATGTCACAGAGGGGAGGCTCGGATTTCTGAGGTTAGGTCATAACAAAGGATGGCTGTGCTCTGCTCATTCACTCTCACTTCCTTCTGGGAGAAGCCAGCAGCCGTGTTCTGAGCCCTCTCAAGAGCCTGCATCGAGTTACAGTGAGGAACTCGGTCCTGTCCAGCGAGTTGTGAGTGGGGATGGACCGTGTCCTAAACGGAACACTCGGAGGGCAGCCAGCTTGCCCCAACTTGGCTGCAGTTGTGGGTGATGTGTCTGTGACCTCATGAAAGGCTCCGAACCAGGGTCATCTAGCTAAGGCTTTGTAGCTCCTTAAAAGCAGGATACAAACTATGAAGGACACTAAAGTTATTGTCATTTCAAATTCTTCAGTGATTTGTTATGCAGACAATTGATAGAGAAGGGATGTGTCAAGCAGATGGCTTTCAATAACACAAGACACACTGAAACTGTCTTAAGCAGTGCATCACTCATCACCTCATGTGAAGGACAGAGGCAGGGCAGCTTCTGGCTTAGTGACTTCTGTGCCCCCATCACACACTCAGTGTACGCGGTCTCCTGATTGGTCACTTGGGTCATCCTGGTGATGTCTCCTTACAGAACCACAAAACTCTCACCAGTTTCAGTCAGCTCCTGGATGAAAGGCATTTTCTCCCATTTGGCTTTCTACTAATAAGGCCAGACTTGTATTCTTGGTTGCTAGAACAGGAGAGAATGCCTGCCGTTTCGCCAAAGCGAAGGTGACTTGGATTTCTGGTTTGACAACCGATGGAAGGTAGCTGAATGGAATATTTCTCCTGTGTGTGTGTGTGTGTGTGTGTGTGTGTGTGTGTGTGTGTGTGTGTTCAGGGAACACCAAGAGTTCTATTTTGAATTTGTTAAATCTAAGGTTTATAAGACATCTAAACGGAAATGATAGGGAGCCTTGTATATTTACATTTGAATGAGAAGAGGAGGTAAACATGTAAGCATAATCAGGAAAAGATGGTTTTTTGTGTGTGTTTTTAAAAAATTTATTGGTATATGTTTGCAGTACAGAACGATTGCTTTCAACGTGGGGGATTGATACACACACGTATCACATCTGGATAATTACTCCCCCTGAGCTCCCCCTCTTTGTTCTGTTCCCTGATCCCTGATCCCCTTTCCTTTTCCAGAATCTAACTCCCTGTTTCTTAACATGTCTTTTATCTTGCTCTTTAAATTATTTAATTTTGGCTCTCTCAGAGAAACCAGGAGGTATCTGCCCCTTTGTCACTGATTTATTTCACTTAGTATTACGGTTTTTGGATTCACATAGCTGAGTACTGCCCATGACGGGGCGGAGGAGGGTGAGAGATAACAGAGGGAGGACTAGAGCTGGGCTTTAAGAGTGAGTGAAGGAGGAGGAGGAGCCTGTAGACGCGGTCAGGTAGGATGGGAGGAGGCAGGAAGAAAGGCAGAGCCTGGTGGCAGCTGGGAGGCCACCAGGGAGGGATTTCCAGGAAGCCCGCGTGGCTGATTGTGTCCTGTTGGGTAAAGGTTGATCAAAATGAAGACATAAAAGTGACCTTTGGATTTAGCACAGTAGTCTCCATGGAGTGGTGCAAAAGAGGCAGATTCTCAGGGGTGGGGCAGTGACCAGGATGCGGAGTGGAGGGGCCGGAGCGGGCAGCGCAGGACTAGAGCTCTGGGGGAGACTGCTGAAGGGAGAGAACAGGGAGGCAGGACCTGGGCCAGGGAGGTGGAGGCAGAAGACGCTGTCAGTTAGCCAAGGGCAGCATTCTCATACAGAGAAGGAGAGGACTGGTGGTGCAGGAGGATCAAGGCCAAAGTGGTAAAATTCTCAGGAGCAGCACATAGTTTACGAATATTCACACTCAACTTTAAAATGATGAGAGTACAAATATAATTTTCTTAGTTTGGGTGAGCAATCTGAGCTGTGTGGTGCTGTCTCATTAGCTATCTTTTGGTTAGGCAAGTATGCGAAGTGGTCAGAAACCTGGACTCCTAGAGAGACTTCTGGGGTTTCAAAATCACTGTGTGGCTTTAAGGAATTCACTTGACCTTTCTGTGCTCCAGCTCTCTGATCAATAAGTAGAACCTATTTATAAGGTGGTCATCCAGGTGACCTAAATTAACCTGTAGGAAGCATTCAGAACACTGTCTAGAACATGACTGGCTAATAATTAGTGGGTTTGTTAATCTAGAAAAGTATGTTGAGCTAAAACAGTTATCTTCAGAACGGCATCACTGATTTAAATTTAATAGTCATTTGCACATTCCTCTTGAGTTGTTTAGTGTGAAATTTTATAAAAAGTATCATATATTGAGTCATAACTTCAAGAGATAGAATTAAATTTACATTATGGAAAGTAGTTGTCTAAGCAGTAGTAATACACACGAGTCACTATTTGCTGTTTATTTTCTGCTTCCTAGAATTCTTGCTTTTACATAGAGCAATGTCAAAAGTGTGTTAGCTGATACTCGTCAGAAGACATCCAAAGAGTATTAGTGTGGGGCAGCCGAGGTGCTGAATTAAACAATGTAGTGTGCTGTGGAAGAGGAAAAGGGATCCCAGTGTCCTCTTCTATATGCAGCACCTTTTTCCTCTTGCACTGGATGTTAATTTTCACCTACGCCTGGCTGGCCATTTGCAGGAGCCTGGGAAGACAGAGCGTTTATAGGAATTAATGCTCTGTGGGTATACAAGGCAGAGACCCTGAAGAACTAAAATGCATGAATAAATGTATTCCAATTATAGGCTAATGCAGGTAATGGGTTTATGCTACTTAGAGGTCTGGATCGGTGCTCTGACAGCCTGCAGACATTAGGGGCCCCTCACGGCCTGCTGCTATGCAGGCATTATGGAGTGATTTTTACTTTACTGCCTTTTCCATCAGATCATCCCCTTTCTTTCACACACAAGGTTAATTCACTTCTTGATCACATTATTTCCTCGCTGCTCTTTGACAATATAAAAATTCTGAGTGGACAGCTCAATCCCTCTTCCATCTCAGATTTGATTGTTATGGTATTGCCTGGCGTCCCTCAGAGGCCTCCAGCAGCCTTTGCTGCACTTTATGACACTTAAATGGCTCGGCTACAATTCCTCCATCTATTCACGAAATGCTGTTAATAACTCATTTCCAAAGAGGCCCTTCTTTATGTCTTGGCATTAAAGGAATTTTTATTAGGTGCCAGGATAGGTGACACACAGCCCCAGTAACCAAAGAGTTAATTAATCTGTTGAAATTTATTGCCCTTTATACTGCACTCAGTGTGACAGTCCCTAAGAGAAACAGATACTATATTTACAGCCCGGGTTGAAATATTCAGTAATATAGTCTGCATACTGACCTACTCTTATCAGTGTACGCTAGAACATCCATTAATCACAGAAGATGAATTTGTGTAATCTGTCTTCTTTCTTATTCTGAGATTCCAATAAATATTGAAATAATAATTTATTGATTACCTTGCAATATAAATGTATAGTAAAGGCACCCAAGGCATTTGCATGGTAATGCATTTTGGAAGTTCTTGGCATTCTATGGGAATGCAAGGAAAATCTGAGAGAAGAGTGGAATGGCAGCTCGGTGGGTGAAACATGCAATTAATTTCTTATTGTGCGGAAAGAAATGAGAAGGTAATTTTTGAATGACCAAAACCCTTCAACCGTAGCTGTGATCATTACATTCTCCAGTAACATGAATATTTGTAATCACATTAGCATCTTTTTTCCTTATTATCTCTAGAATACTTTCGATCACAAATAATTTTCTTGTGCCACAATTTCTTTTGGGAAGCTACTTCCTGCCTCAACATCCTGTCATCCAGTCAAGGATGGCAAGGGTATAGTTATGTCACTGTTATCTTCATATAACACTAATGGAACCTTCTGGGGCCTTTTTATGAATTCTTCAGGGTAAAATGCATATTTCATAGGACTGTACTTTAGGTAGGGCATTGGGCTTCTGGCCTAAACCTAAATTCAGTTACACAATTTTCCTGAGTTCTTATTGTTCATTTTATTATAATTTCAGAACCAGGATAATTTTTACACCAAATCTGTTTTGATCTAGAAGCATTGGAGAAGAACACAAAAACGGTACAGAAATAGTACAGATCCTTGTAGATCAAGGATCCTTATTTTCTAAAACTCTAAAAGTGTAAATATATTTGCACCTGAGTGCTGTGCCATGTTGGGTAATGGTGAGATAAGTGACCAAAGTTTTCGGGTCGGCACTGGTACCACAGTCACCGCATTACCCAGTAGGGCTTGTTACGCGCTCAGTTCTTCTTGTTGAATTCCATCATGAGCAGTTAATGGGCCCCATTCCTGGTCTCCATAATAATGTATATCAGTTTTGGGAAATTCTTTACGGTTAGGATAACTCTGCAGAATGGACAGAATTCTAATATGTGGAATTTGTTTTGTAGTGCTTTACTGGTAAGGTTAACTAGAGGGTGAAATGTAATAGCTTGGAAGATCTTGTTTTGATGTACTACAGTAGATCATTTTCAGAATGATAATGAAAAAGCAAAATGAACAGAGCTTTTTAGATTCTCTTCTTGGTCATGAAATAAAAAATAGAGTTCTTTAGACTACAGAGAAAAATCCATCATGATTTTCCTGACATTTAAACCACTTGGCCATGTAACTATAAAAGAAGACAAACTATTTTGAACATTTGGCCATAAATTTTTATATGGAGTAGTTTATATAATATTTCTAAAAATTGAAAAATTATGAAATTTTGTATACCTCCTAAAAGTGTTCATAATGTGGATTTCAAAAGAAAATACATTTTCTTCAGTTTTTCAACAGTGGTGGCACCAATGAACTCACTTCCTTTTGGTGAACCCTCAAATCAGTACTTACCAAAATATTACAGAATTAAGCAACTGTGAACTTTATTCTCCTATAACGCTAGCTAATTTGGCACATAGCTTATGCTGTCTTATGTTGTCTATTATCTATTTACAATTTTATTTTATTTCTGCTAATTTGGATCATTTAAATTATGGTCATACTATTTATGCATAAGGACCTCACAAAGGAATTATGTGGATTCCTTGGATATTGGATGAGATGGCATATTATCACATAACTGCCACCACTTTCTTTTTTCTTTTTTTTTTCCTTGGAAGTCTTCGTGCTTGCTCCTTGTTCTGTTCATATAAAGTTATATTCTGATTTAAGTTCTCCCTGGTGTTTGGCTAATTGGGCTATTCACTTAAAGTATACTATGTTTTATTACTTTATCTTCTATGGTATTTTACATGTTGGAATGACTGCTTCTAATGCCTATTCCACAGCAGCATAATTTCACAGTAGCATAACCTTGGGAATCCATTAAATTTGGCCTTTACAACACTGCTTTTTTTTTTTTCACACAGTAGTGAAAAGCTGTGGCATTTCCTAACACCCAAGTTGACTCTTTACTTTTTTATTATAAATGCTGTTCTTTCTTTCCTTCTTAATTCATATCAGTGCAACACAATATCTATTTATTAAGCATTTGTTATCTGGGAAGTTTTGTATTGGATATGGAATGCAATATGTGAAGTTAAGTAGGTTTACTCGATACTCTCAAGCTGTTCAAGATTTGTGACAGAAAAGCTTCATCGTATTAAATCCTTAATTTAAGAAACTTGAAGTTAAAGAAATGTGGAGGAGAGCCATTTACTGAGCATTCATCTAAGAGCAAGGTCTTTACTTAAATGGATTACAGTCTCTCCTCAATATCCTCAAAGGACAAGTGCCAAGATACCCATTCACCCCTGCCAATGCCAAAACATGTGGATGCTCAAGTCCATTATGTTGTAGCATATAGTCTATGCACATATCCTAGCATACTTTAAATCATCTCTAGTTGACATATAATGCCTAATATAATGTAAATGTTAAGCGAATTATTGTTATACTCTATAGTTTGGGGAATAATGACTGGAAGAAGGGTTGTACATGTTCGGTGCAGATGTAACTCTTCTTTATCTGCTGTTAATTGAACATGCAAAACCTCAGACATGGAGGGCTGATTGCATTTAATCTTAGCCAGGCTGCGAGGCAGGTACTCTCATTGTATCAGCCCTATTTTAGTAATGGATGAAGTTAGTCTCAAAAATGGTAGATGACCTGCTCAGGTCCTTACTTTTCATACTTTGAAGACAGATTAAAAATGCAGCCCACTTGATTACAAGGATAGGAAAATTTCCCTACACAGCTGGAAAACATAGAACTTATTCAGAATAAGAATTACCCATTCTTATTATTTATCAGCCAAACATCATTTATGGAATTCTTTTTCCTAAACTTTGCAATGCTTAGAGATTTGATTTTGGTATTTGAGGGTGTGAATGGGTGTCTTGATATCAATCCCCTTGTCTTACTTTTCTCTCTCCTTGTTTAGATGAAATACCCGATGCCAAAGTTAGGGAAGGGAAAGTTTATTTCTTACAGATTAGAGGTTTCAACCCAAACTCAGTTGGCTCCAAGGCAAAATGACAGGGCTGAGGGGCAGCGGTTCATGGCTGCCACTACAGCAATGCGTGAACCAGGCAAAAGAGAGAGAATATTAATGTTAAAGGCCTTCTTCTCCCCATTACACTGTGTGCTGGCTCCACCCTGGGGCGTGTAGCACTCATACCACCAATCCAAGCGCTAGACAACAAACCAATCACAAATGCTAGGTTTGGATGTGTCCTTGATTGCATGAGGCTTGGGGGGCGAAACATCTGAACATAAACCATAACACCCTGGAGAGCTCTGCTGTTATATAATGAGTTCCTGCAAAATACATGGGAGTGTTCCTAGGGTCTGTTTGTTCTGAAGTCACCTATATTATTCTGTTGGTGTATTTGTCTAGCCCTATCATTTTTGTTGTTACAATTTTAGAAGAGTTTTAACATCATGTAATAAACAATGTGTACATGGATTTGAGTGGAGAAGGAAAGGAAAAGTACAGTTAATATAAAAATGAAGGTGTTGGAAAATGGCACAGTTTTCATACATGTGTCCACATTATTGATTTCTTATTCAAAATGTGTTTCCTGTTCATGGACCCTTACTTTTTGCTTAATTTTTATTGTGAAATTTATTATGCATATAAAAGAATGCATAAAAATTAATGCCCAGTGTAAAAAGCAATAATAAAAGGGTTGCCATGAATATGTTATCTATTTCCAAGACATAAAACACTGTTCTGGTATTATTCCTGTTATGACCATGCCCCTTGATTTAATTTTCCTCTCAACCACCTGCTTCCCCTGTGCAGTCAGATTGTAGTTTTCATGTTCACTTTTCCTTATGGTTTTCTTTTATACATAAGTAATATATGATTTAGGTTTATCTGTTTATCATATTTGCATTACGGAAATCAATTGTGTAATTTTTTTTTAATTTATTTTGTTTAATGTTATGTTTTTGATTCATCTACCTTGATGTCAATAGATGTAGTCAATTGTTTTAATTGCCATATAATATTCCCTTATATAAATATAAATGTTATTTCCACAGTTTTGCTAGTTGAAACTATACTCATTTTAGGCTTTGCAAGTCTATGCAGTGGTACTACACAGTTTGGTATACATGTTCAAGAATTTCCCCACACAATTACTAGTGAAATTGCTGGATCGCAGGGTAGACACATGTTCAGTCTTATTAGGTAATGTCAAACTGTCTTCCAAAATGATTGGACTAATTTATACAACAGTCAGCAGTTTTCAGGAATTTCGTCTGCTGTGTTTTAAACAAGTTTATGCTATTTGAATTTTTACATTTTCCCTCAGTGCCTTGGTATAAATTGACACTGCATTTTAGCTAATTATTACTTCTCTGGTTACTAATGAAGTAATGAACTTGATCACTGTTGACATATAGATATATCCTACTGTTTTTCTTTTCCATGCAGTATCTGTATAAGTCATTTTAAAATGAGTGATTTTTCTTTTTCTCCTTAATTTAGAACTTATATATTCTCAACATAAGTTCTTTTCAGTTGTAAGTGTTCCAAATATCTGCTAGTTTGGAGCCTGCATTTTCGGTCTATGGAAACTTTTAGAGTGACCAGACTTAATGTGCCAGAATTTATCAGTATGTTCTTTATGGATTATGTTTTGAGTGTTAAGTAATATTTCCTCCCCTACATCATACAGATATTTTCCTATGTTCCCTTTTAAAAGTTTCATAATTTCGTCTTTCATATTTACCTTTAATCATCTGCTAAGTCTTTTTATCTGTTACTTTTGGCGCATGTGTCATGTGGTGCAGGAAATAGAAGGGAGTAGTTTGATGGGGACAACTGAAGTGCACTGCATCTTTTTTTAAGCATAGGTTTGTTTCTAGACTTTATTTTCTGTCCCATGAGTGTGTTTACACTGCATTGTAAATTATGTAACTTTATAATAAGTCTTTGAAGCCAAAACTTCTCTCCAACTTTCTGAAGGCTTTTGCTCTTTCAAATGAATTGTACCATCAAATTTAACAGTAGAAATGATAACAAATCCTGTTGGGATTGAGTTGGTTCCTGCATAGATTAATTTAGGGAGAATATGCGTCTTCCTGACATTGATTCTGTGTGAGAACATTGGCCTAGTCAGCTTCTATCATGGGGAAAATACCTGAGCTAACCAGATTACCAAGAGTCTCGGTTCATTTGGGTTCACAGTTTTGAGGTTTCAGTCTGACTGATGGACCCCTTGCTTGGGGGCCTGTGGTGCAGTGGCACATCATGGCCAGAGCATTCACTAACCATGGGGACCAGGGAGGAAAGAGAAAGAGGGAGCCCTCAGGGTCTCACAGTCCTTCTGGGGGCACCCTCTTGTGACCTGAAGACCTCCTGCTAAATCTCTAAGGCTGGGGCCTTTGGGGGAAGATCCAGATCTCAGCTAAGCAAACATGGAGTATCTGTTTATTCAGGAATCTTTGATGTCTCCCATTTCACTTTATGATTGTACCCAAAAGGAATTCACAACTCTTGGATTCATTTCTCTGTGTAGTTGTTTTGCTCTTCCAAATAAATTATGAAATCAACTTACCGTCTCAGGCTGCCTTAGGCCACCAGGAATAAGCAAAACAGGAACCTTTCCTTTAAGTCTTCCAAGAAAACAGGGCCCTGCCAACATGTTTTTCTTAGACTTCCGGGCTCCAAAACTGTGAGAGGCGAGATTTCAGTTCGTTTAAGTTACCTAGTTTGTGGTGCTCTTTTATGGAAGCCCAGGAACGTAATACATTCATGTTTTATTGGTGAATTTTATGAATAATATTCAATTTAATTAGCACCAATATTCATAAGATTGCCTAAACTGTGTGTGTGTGTGTGTGTGTGTGTGTGTGTGTGTGTGTGTGTGTGTGTAATGCCATTACTAAAGCTGTATTAGATTCATTAATTGGCAGAAATCCCCCTTTTATTTTCCAGGGAGTTGTATTAGATTTACCTTTTGCTAGATGGAATCCCATTAAGTCATTTGGGTTTGGTGGACTTGTGGATTAATTTCTTTAATGGTAATAAGAACATTAATATATATATATATTTTTCTGTTTTATTTGGTTGATGGTGTTTTAAGGAATTTACCCATTTCATATAGTTTTTATACTTACTGGCTAAATTCTTTATAATATTACTTTATTATGTGTTCCATCATTGCAGTTTCTAAAGTTATATTCCCTTTTTATTCTTAAATAATATTTAAAATTTTTTATCATGATCACTCACCAATGGTTTGTTAATGAGGTTATTTTTCAGAAAGAAGTGAGTTTTTGTAGTTTGTCTTTTGTAGTTCAGCTTTTCTAGTGTATATTTTTTTCCTATGTCATCAGTTAGTCACTTTTTTTTTAACATTCTTTGGGCTTATTCTGTAGGAAGTTCAGGTTGCAGTGTTTGACCTCAAATTTCTCACTGGTTACTGCTTTAGAAACCACATTGTGTAAATTTTCATCTTTAGCACTTTGTTATTATTAAATCTTATTTTTCCAGTTTCATTATGAAGTCTTTCTTTTCTCTTTGGTTAATCAGTTATTTAAAAAAGGATTTTAAAGTTCCCAATATATGTTGTTTCCTTATTTATCTTTGTTTACTACATAGTAAGACAGCTTCGTTGTCTGTAGAACAGTTTTCTGTATGATTCAAATCCTGGAGCCTTCATGGTGGCTGACTTGGTGGCCTGGCACCTGGATCCCAGCGTTCCAAAACACGGATGCCCTGTCCTTGGACTGGGAAGTAGTTTATCCTCTCCACTTTTAAGAGGGCTGTTTCACGTGTCTATTAGCTCAAACTTGTTAATTGTATAGTTTATGTCTTTTATACCTTTATTGATGTTTTATAGACAATTATGTTAGACTCTCCCACTGTGGCTATGGCTATAGGTTTGACAAATTGGAGGCTATAATATTAGGATTTGTGTAAGATAAGACTTTTCGTAGCTTCCTAGTGAACTGAAACTCTTACGAAATATCTAGCAATCTCTTTATCTCTGATAAATGTTTCACTTTTTAGTCCATTTCACTTGATGTTAATATGTCAGCTTTCTTTTACTAGTGATTTCTTGACATGCTGTTTGATTTTATATTTTGTGTCCTTACAATTTAGAAGTGCCTTTTAAATTCAGTAATATGAATTTTGCTCCCAACCATCTTTGTCTTTGATCTGGAGGGTGTCGTACATTGACATCTATTGTAATATTTAAATTGAGACGTGGTCATGTCATCTTTGCTTTACATTATGTCTTGCCTTTTCCACTGCTGTAGTTCCACCATCCAGCTCCTTTTGGGTTAATTTCTTTTGTTTATTCTCATTTTTTTAACCTAAAGTTTTATTCTATGTTTTTAAGTTTGTAACCTACCTAACAGCATGCATTGTTAACAGAGCCTGAAGTTATAATAATTTCCTTCTAATCTTCAATCATGTGAGTACCTTAGAATATGTTAATTTTATCAGTCCTTTTTGAAATTTGACACAATAGTTAGTAGGTGCTTTAGTTCTAACTAAACTAGGAAAGATTATGTTTTCATTTTGTTATTTTTAAGTAAATTTTCTCACAGATATTTGGTGACTTTGTTTATCAATAATTCATTCAGAGATAATGTCTTTTTTTCTGGAATAATTTACCTTATGCCAATAAAGTCCTGGGAGTTTCCTTTATTGAAAAATATGTAGTAATACTGTATAGTGTCTCTTTTTTGATAAGATCTCTCTCTCATTCTTGAGGGATGACTTAACTACAGAATTCTTTATTTGTAGTAAAGAAGAATATGTCTACAATGAAAGAAAACTCATGATGAATAAGTATTTGGCACATTTTATAAGATAAATAGAAGCTGATGAAGAACTAAATGGAATGTATAGAATGGAAAATAGAATATTTGAATTAAGAATAATGCTGTAAATGTAATAATAGCACATATGATTTATTTATGCATTTATTTATTTTTGTCATTTTGAGACAGGGTGTCCCTAAGCAGTTCAGGCTGGCCTTGAACTCACTTTGTAGCCCAGGCTGGTCTGGAACTTGCAACAATCCTCCTGCCTCAACCTCCCAAATGGTGGGATTACAGGCGTGCACCCCCACATTTGCATCACAGATGATTTAAAACATGAGTCAGACTACTTGAATATTGACCAACATAACTTATTAAATTTGGACATTAGAGAGAAAAAATGACTTGTAATTAATTCTTATGAGGCTGTTGTAGCCAATTTGAAATAACAGATGGGCATCTTGACTCAAAATTTGACTCTGATGTCAAGGTTAATCATTTCAAACAAGGGTTATGAAAAGGCTTCTGAGTCATATAACAAGGCATTCTGGAAGAACAGACATGCTCCTTACCTGGCCTGGAAATGGCTAAATACGGCAAGGAAAGGTTTTTTCTGGGATAAAGTTATACAATTTTGAATATGTGCCTTAGTTACTTTTCTCATTGCCAAGTCAAAATACCCAACACCCAAAGGAGGAAAGGTTTATTTAGCTCATAGTTTGTGGAGGTTCAGTCCACAACCAGCTGGCTGCAAGGTAGGGTGGCACCCTGCAGAGGGGCAACAGTTCACGGCGGTGGAAGGCAGCAAAAGCAACAAGAGACCCTTGTGTCTTTCTGCCCCTTTTATACTCTGTCTAAGCTGTGGGGATTAGGGCAGTGGCAAACCAATCAGTGAACTGATCACACAGCCTTAATTCCATCATCACACACTGTAGATTCAGCTACCTCTGAAAAGACCCTATGACCACGTGAGGCTTTGGGGGGACATCTAGACACAAACCATAACAATATGTTTTATTCTTTTTAGACTCACCTTTAAGCCCTGTTAGGATTGTTCCAGGGGGGCCTCTGGTCTTGGATGGATCCAATCCCATTCAAACACAGTGCTTAGAGATTTACATAGAGACCTGTGTATCAGGGTGTCTTCCTACATGGGCTAGTGGAAATATGAACTATTTACAGTGCTCTTTGCACTTCACAGAATTCTTCTTGCTTGTTGTAGTGGGACCTTTGCCTGGGTCAGGAGTCCTCAGTACCAGTTCAGAAGCTGTAGATACCAACCTGGTCTCTTTATAGTCAAGTTAGTGTGGATGTCTGCACTCCTCAAACCTATGCACAAATTACTTTAGCCAACATCTTTAGATGATTCATTTTAGCTTTTCTCTGCCATGTTCCCTCTTTGATATCCTCCCTACCATGATCCCATTGGAACTTTGTGCACCGTCTCAGTTGAGATGAGGTTGGGTTTGAGCTTCTCCCGTGCTGCAGCTTGGAAATTCTCTACAGTCATTAATCTAGGGGCAATCGTAGGACTCACCTTCTTTGTTTTCCTGATGTTTCATCGTTCTACCATTGCTAGGTAAAAATGTTATTTCTCTTGTATCTTCTCCAATTCCTAAATCAGGATTGACACTATTGCTTTCATCATATATCCAGTTAAAAATGCTGCTGTGTACTTAGCAAAGTGGCTGCAATGAATTAAGACACCCAGAAGTGTTTGTTGAATAACTTAGAGTGATTGGTGACTTCTGTAAGATAAAAGAGGCAAAGTATCTTTGTGTCTAAAAATCTTACCATTTTTTTGAACACTGCAAAATCAAATAAGTAAAAACTATTATTTCAAAGATGTTAAATTTTTGGCTTTACCTTAACTCATAATTATAAACTTCCTGACCAGCCTAGGAGGTTAACTAGAGATACAGAGTATCAGTCCTTAAACATTTTGGCACCAGGAACTGGTGTTATGGAGACAATTTGTCCATGGACCTGTCAAGAGAAATTTAGCTTACTTTGCTTTAGTTTCTTTTTTAGTACCATACATATGTGATGCATAATAATCACTCTCTCCAGGACTAGCATCAATGCCTCAGCTCCGTTTCAGGATATGAGGATTTAGAGTCTCATAAGGAGCACACAACCTAGATCCCTTGCACATGCAGTTCACTGTAGGATTTGTGCTCTTATGAGAACCTAATGCCTTGGGAGATCTGACAGGAGATAAACTCTGGTGGTAATGACAGCGATAGAATGTCTGTAAATACACTGGTGTGATAAAACTCCATTTGCCCAGCTTCTGCTCACCTCCTGTTGTGCACCCCAGTTTATAACATGCTGCATGCTGGTACCTGTCTATGACCCAGTGCTGGGGACCCCTGACATGAAGGATCGGGGGAAATATAATGGGCAAAGTGAACTGAATAGGTAAGTATGGAATTTTGTAGCCAAGAAGAGTAAATGTGTTTTTGCTATATTAATAGGAACTCTTGCAATATTTATCATAACAAATCCCCAAAGACAACATTTTTTCATAATATAGTCAAAATGAAAACTTTACTAATTAACAAAGATTTAGCTCCATCAAAAACATATCTTTATTATTTAAAAACTAGTTTATGTTTGATTCTTAGTTACTAAGGCAAAAAGAGAAAAACAAGTTTTATGTAACAATACTAATATCAAAAGTAAAATTTATAAGAAAAAACATCACTTTTACTAGATTCATTATAAATATTAAAATAATCAAGGGAAGTTTAAACCATATAAAGGTATAAAATAACTTCAAGGGAATAGCAGGGATTAAAATGTGAATTAAAATATTGAATTTCAAAATAAAAATGTTTAATACAAATAGTTCAATAGTCCAATTCACAACCACATCTCCAACAGACTCACAAGAGTCGGTGACTCGTGGACTTGTACTTCAGGTGTGCCCAGCGAGTCTTTGGCTCCCTGCCTCCTGTTTGAATAGTTAGTGTCTGCGGTGGTCTTACTTCCTCCATTCTTTGATCTCACCTCCTTCTTTCATTGGCTCTCAGGAGCCAGTCTTGACTGTTCTGTCAGTGGACAAACAGAACGCACCCATTTCAAGCTTCTGCTGGTAGCCACAAACATGTTACTCCAGGAGTTCTTTATTACAGGAAAAGATGTGACTCTAATTTCTTAAAAATTTTCTTCAGAGACTAAACACGTCTCATCCCTTACTCTTTTTTAATAGACTGTTTAAGATAGATCGAATTGAGATTTTTTTAAATCATTATTGGAGCTGGAGCAGGCACTCTATCAGTAAGGTCTCGCAGAGGCTGGGGTCTCATTAATGCTAGGCAGGCACTCTCTCATTGAGGTGCGCCCCAGTTCTCTTATTGACTCTTTAATTTCAGGCTATTTTAGTTTTCATATCTCCATCTTTCAATAAGTCCTTTCTTCCTCCCATGTCTACTGCTCTCCTCCCTTCTATAGAGAAGCTTCTAGAAAATGTTTCTCACATCTCCAGTCTGCCTCAGAATTATCAACCCATAGTGTTCTCAACCCAATGGAGTCAGATTGTTTTACCTTTTGGATTCAGCTATTTTGGAATCTACCTACGATTTTTAAAATTTATTTACATAACTAAAAATGACAGAATGCCTGATTAAAAGGAGCTCACATGAATACATTTCTTTGCCAGTCCATTTGCATAGCAAGAAGTCCACAGGAAGAGCATTTAGACCTCAGGTAGGAGAAACTTAACAGCCAAGAAATTGAGTGTGGTCTACCTTACCATTCCCTGTATAATGACCATCATCTTTACAGTTACAGGCTGACTGCTGAAGCTTCAGTGTTTGCAACATCATGCCAGGCAGGAAGAAGGTGGTGGTAAAGGATTCCCTGGGTCTGCTCTGTGTTAGAAAGCAAGAAGATGAAGGAACACAAAGTAGAAGAAGACAGGGAGGAAAGAGTATATTAGTTAGGGATTTCTAGAGAAATAGAATCCATAATTATGCGAGAGGATTTGTGGGATCGGAAGGAGGAAAGTCCACAGTGGTCAGAGGAAGCAGAGACAGAAGAGTCCATGAAGATCGTCTTAGTGCTGGAAAGCTGGAGGATGCAGAAGCTTCTCAGCCCGAGAAGATGAGAATGCAGAACCAGAGGGAATGAGGAGGCATCGACTGTCAAAGTCTGGAGGCTCGCTGCAGAGTCTCTGCTTTGTGTCTGCGTGGGAAGGCTGAAGAAACTGAAAAGTGCCAACTCCCTTCTTTCCCTTTTTATTTCACGCGGGGCACAAGCCGATTGGTTGGTCCCACCCACATCCAGGCCGGGTCTCAGGTAGCTGTGCTACACATCATTCACACCAGAAACACCCAGAACTGTGCTTTATCCATCTGATAGGTGACTCTTAATCTATTCAAATCGACATTCTCATGATTGGCAGAGTGCTGAGACCTGAGCAAGCTGGGAAACACATTGAAGTCCTGGAGGGCTAAACTTCCAGGGGGACAGACAGACAGCTAGGAGGCACTTTAAAGGTCATGTGTGCAGCAGCTCTTCCTCACCTTCCATGCCACACAGATCACTTAGGGGTGGAATTTTTAAGCATGACGCAGTAAATCTGGAGTTTTCTGCATTCCTAAGGAAGGTCCTGCCTTGATGCTAAAGCCGCTGGACCCTGGATCATACTTTGAGCCCAGTAATGACTCTTTAAGCTTATGTTTGTTCATGAAAACATATTTTAAAAGATCAGTTTTTAATATGTTTAGTGGTAAATCCTGGGTCCAGCTTCATCAAGCATCTCCCTCCCTCTCCTTTAGGGATACTAACATAGGGCCTGGCCTGAGAAGGTTTAAACCGAGTGGTTCCTGTGCATAGGTCCCTGGCAGCTTGAATCCCCTATTTCCCCATGAGGCCACCTTTCCGCACAAATTCCCCTTCCAATTTAGGGGTCCGTAGCACTGGCTACCTTTCATCTGGGTTTCTCAGGCCAAACTGAGAAAGTCCATTTTGATGGCAGACCGGCCCCAGGTTCCTTCTCTCTCCTTGCAGGGGGTCGGTCTCCCAGCTCAGCATCTGGGACCCTCCCAGTAGGCTGTTTCTTGCACCTCACATGGTCCACAAGGAAGACATCGGCCACTGTTTGCTCAGAGACATTGTGGATGACCTGGCCGTGTATTCCCTATGAAGCCTTTCTTTGGTGCACTGTGGAGGGTCTTGAACCAGTCTTTTCCTTTAATTTTAATTTTGTATTGCCTGTTTGCGGTCTATGATGATTACACACCTCGTGGTGAGTTGGTACATGCTTGTGACACATCTTAGCACTTTTTACATCCTCTTCCCTTTCTTCCCTCCTTGGTCTCTTTCCCTTTTGCAAAAGATGCAACTCCTTGTTTCCTGTTATCCATCTTTATTGTATTTAGGGTTTCTCATACAAGAGACACCTGTGTCTTAGTTACTTTTCTCATTATTGAGACAAGATACCTGCCACCCAAAGTTAAGGGAGGAAAGGTTTATTTTGACTCACAGTTTGTGGAGGTTTCAGCCATGGCTGCTGCCTCCAGTGCAGGGTGGCATGGGAGAGGGGCTCTGCAGAAGAGAAATAATCCCTGGCAAAGCAGGGCAGGCAGAAGCCAGCAAGCAAGTTCAAGGGACTTCAGCAGTGTTTTCTGCCCCTTTTATAGTCTGTTAGGCTACCAGGATTAGGGTGGGTGCCAAATCCATCAGTGGACTGACTTAGTAATCACCCATGCTTACTCCTAGCACTCAGTCTTAGCATTGCACTGTGGATCAGTCCCAGACGCTGGATGCAGCTGCCTCTGCAGATGCACCACCTGTGACCCCTGGAAGCTTTGAGGGGACATCTGAACAAAGCCATAGCATCATGTAATATTTAAAAGCTTGCATATGGTGAGTTACATTTCTTTATTAATATCTATATGTACTACATTACAATAAAAATAATGAAAAGATTTAAGCTTTTTATGTCTGACTTATTTCACTCAATATTATGTCCCAATGTACATCTGTTTCCTACAAGTAATTCAACTTTATCCTTCTTTATGGCACAGTAGTACTCCATTGTTTTAGCAGCAAAATTCACAGCAGCTAAATTTTGAAGTGGCCTATATGTAACCATCAATAGGTGCCTGGGTAAAGGAATGCAGTACTTCCACACAACGGTAACTAGTTCTTGATTCTCACACTTTCGGTTTCTCAGACTTGAGTCAGGCACCAGCCCATTGTGAGCCTCGGTCTCCACACAGCCCCACTCATGCATCTTTCATCCGGCTGATAATAAGAATTCAGCAGGAGTGAGTTATGTATAACTCTTTCCACGAAACCCTCTTGCTTCAAATTTAATAGTTTCTTGAACGCTTCAGTTGTTTATACCTGGGTTTCCAATTGCCAGTTTCCCACGGTTGTTCAGAGCATCCATGTGTGTGCAGTCGCATGAGCAGTGCATTCTAAATCTGTGGGAGAGCTAGGTACGGGGGTGCATGCGTCTGGTCACAGCACTTGGAGGCTGAAGCGGGAGGGTTGCCACGAGTTCAAGACCGCCTGGATTACATAGTGAGACCTTGTCTCAAAAAAATTAACAAAACAAAACAAAACAAAACAAAACAAAACAAAACAGAAACTGGGAGTGTCACTCATCTCCAAGCCATCTCCAGCCACTGTGGATTTGCATGGTGATGATGATGACTTTTGTTACTTGCATTTTGTGCAAGTATGAAAAAGTTGCTTTTTTTTAATTGCACAAAATCTCTTTTTCTAGTGGCAGTTTGCTTTGGTATTACTAATTGTCTTAGAGTCTTTGGAGAAACTCATATTATGAGGAGTGTTTAAAACAAACATAAAAGATTAGGTGTGAACTTGTATATACATGTTACTTATTATTATTCCTTGGATGTTAATTCAAGTTAATTTTATTGATTTTTTAATCACTCATTTGCTCATTTTGAGAATTTTAAATTCAATTTTTACAAATAAACATGAAATGTGGGCATTTTTGTGTTCAGACAGTCTAAAATCAGAAAACAAAATTCCCTTATATTTCTCATCAATATTTCAAAGCACATGTGTCCAGAAAGTTAATAGAATTTATTATTCTAGGCTTCATTCCTTTGAATGAAATATGGAGTGGTATTTGTCTATAAAGATGGCTGTTATGCATATAGATTGATAATTATATAAATTAGGCAAAGGACATTTGATGAAAGCCTTTTCCTAAGAGTTTATTTTCTCTTGACATTTTCAGTAATATAATTTTTGGGTTTTTTTTTTAAAGCAGGGGGTGGTGGAGGAGGTGGGGATGGCCCAATATAGAAAGAGCTTTTGGGAGATTTAAATTCTTCCAATTAAGGGAAATATTTTTCAGTGTCTGAATCTGATGATTTAATCCCATTGTTGCTCTTCATAAGACTTGCATGGCTTAGCAAGATCATGAGGAGAATTTGCATTTTATTCTAGAACCTGAAGTAGAAAATCTCTGGAGTTTTTATCATTGTAATTTCTCATCCTTCTTGGTGAGAATCATCCATAATCATTCCACTATCTATGAATAATTTTAGATGACAATCAAAATATATTAACCCCCAGTGACTTCCAAGCCATGAAACCCACTGTGCTTATCTGGACGGCTGGTTGGCGAACACTGATTTAAATCATGTACGCACTTCAAAGATTCTTACAGTGAGAGGCTCAGTGGATCCTCTTACAAAAGTATTCCTTGATATTTTAACCTGCGCCATCTGACTTAGCTTGCATAGTGTTCTGCTAACAGACCAAGGTAAATACTGATTGCTGAAGACCTGGTTTCAGGGCTGACCGCACAGATAATCCTGTTCGGAGCAGTAGTGAAAATCAAACTTCTCCTCTCTTTTGGCCAGAAGAGGGAAGCAGTGGCCTGCATCTGAGGCGTTTGTGCAGGGATTCCTGCAGATTTTGCTACTTCAGATTAACTATTATTCAGCAAAATAATCGTTAAAGTAAGGCACCGCTCTCAAATGTCACTTTGTGAGATTACAGATGGATCAGTCATGTTTCCCATTCATTTACTCCTTGCAATTCCTTAGTTTCTTTAGACTCTGCATTTGTGGAATTGGAAGAGCTCATGCTGATAGTTTCTGCTTTGAATCCAAGCTTTCTGAATGAATATGGAAACCAACACAAGCAACCAGAAAACCTGCGTCATCGCTGTGGTCCTAACCTTTTACCTCAGGTGTGAGGAGCTTTTTCCTAACTGATCTACACCTGTAGATGCAAGACCAGGGCAATAGAGGGTGATATATTTTTCCCTTAAAAATGGTTATGTTAGTATAAAACTACTGTATTGTTTTTATGTTTTTAAAATTAAGATGCGATGATACCTTACAAGGTTATCCTGTTCTTGCTGGCTTATTTGATAATACTTAAATTTTGTCTAAAATGTCTCCATGCATTTGGAATCCAAAGGCTATATGGTGCAGTGAGGACAATTTTTCTGGATAATAAGAAAAGAAAAACAAATCATGAATGTGTGATTTATTAAACGTAGGAATTTAAGAATTTCTGTAATACATTGTATGCATTGTTTTCTTTATTTTGGGCTGAAACAAGCTGTATTTATATAACCAAGCAGTTTTACGGTGACAATTGAGTGGTGAGAATTCTGTTCACTTGACTCCAAGATACACTATATTCATTTGATTTTGTCCCAATGGAGTTTTCCAAATGTCCCACAGTGATTATTTGATATCAATTATTCACTTTACAAACCTAATTTTAGTAGATTATGCAGGTATTTGTTTTCTTTAGTATAGTTTTCATTTTTTTGTTTTTCAGTACAGGGGATTGAACTCAGAGTCTTTACGCTGAGCTACATCCCCAGACTTTATAATTTTTAAAATAAATTTTTGAGAAAGGTTCTCACTAGGTCAGTAAGCTACCCCAGCTAAACTGGAACCCCTATTCCCCTGCCTCTGCCACCTGGGGTGCTGGCATTACAGTCACGTGTCACCATGATTGGCTGTTTTTAAAAATTCTTAAATATGTTATATGTGAAATTTTTTATTTCATTGATTAAATCCTCAAATAAGAACACCTTTATAAAGAGCCATAAGAAAAACACATACCCAAAGAAGATTCAAAATATAAGCTCAAAAATTATACTCAGTGCATTTTAGTAATTTGTGGCAAAATAAAGACAACTGTAAGGTCTTTGAGATTCTCCCTAGTAAGACTTGGGGTGCTGTTTGTCTTCTGGCATCTAGGCAGATTCTGTGGCCACTTTGATCATATACATAAGAAAAGTGATGCATCCAGTGAGTCTGGAGCTGTGCGGGTTTTCTGGGCAGGGCTTTAGGATGCTGGAAGCTTTTGCTTTGCAGCTCTTGGGAGTGTTTGTGCTTGCATTCTACGCCGCCCTGTGAAAGGCCGGGCGACCCTGGAGATGCCACCATGAGACAGGAGTGAAGGACCCTGCTGAACTTCTCGTTCACCTCAAGCATTTTGCCAGCCCTGGGAGCAGACGCAGGGACGTGGTCTGTCCCGCAGTCCAGCAGTTCTCATGGGGAGCAGAGATTCCCTGTCTTCCTTTAACACTGCTCAGATTGCTAATTTATGAGCAAAACTAATGATTTTTGCCTCAAGCCAAAAAATTTTAGCATGGCTTGCTATCCAGCAATACATAGCTGGCCGCAGTTCCTCAATGAACACTCAATCTTCTTTCAAAGAAACTTGTTCAGAATCAATAATATAAAGCTGACAGTGTGATCTTTGAAAGCCTCTTTCACCATTGGAAAGAACATGAAGCAATACAGGCTTGCGATCATATTAGGGAAATAGAATGCTACTGATAAGTTTTAGGTCTTCTTTTCTGCCACATCACTTCAGAATGGGAATGTTAATGGCTTCATTGCTACTGAACAGTGTTAGTAAATGTAGAATCTGTACCATGCGCCAAGCGTGTAATTGTGTCATGGCAGCATTTATGCACTAGAACAGCAATGCTTTACATGGACAATAGACTTGCAATGGATTTTAGAAACTCTAATGAGCAAAATAAAGTTACTGAATAATGATGTTCCAAGCTTGCATTCAACCATTTTACTTGGGATGGCACAACTAAGGCAAAAAGCAGTGGAAGTTAGGTCCTCTGTTTCTTCTGTCATTCTTGAATTGCCTGTAGATTAGAACAAGAAGACGTAATGGAATCTTTTTCTTTTACAAGACACATTCTCATTTTCATAATGATTTACTTTTTTGTAATACTGTTTGTTTTAGGGAGCAAAATTTATGTTATGAGTAGAGAAATTTTTCTAAAAGTTTCTCAGGCATGAGAACAACTGGTGGGCTTGAAAAAATATGGGCTGTAAGCTGGATACAGTGGTACGTGCATGAAATCATATCACCCTGGGAGGCTGAGGCAGGAGGATTGCATGTTTGAGTCTCATATGGAAATTTAGCAGTGTCTTGTTTATTTTTAGCAAATAATTTACATAGATTTTAGAAACTCGACCCACAGTTTCTGATTCATTCATCATGGGTTGTGACCTTGAATTAAGGTTTCTAACAAGTTCCCAGGCAATGTTGATGTTGGCCTGAAGAATTCATATTGAAAAAACACTAGATTAGAGAAAATAATGTATAATAAATGCTTAGCAAACTATAAGTTATCTAGAAATTGAAAGTTAAAGCTGGATGTTGTGGCACACACCTATGGTTCCAGCTATTTGAGAGGTTGAGGCAAGACGATTGCTTGATGTAAATCTAGCCTGGGCAACACACCAAGACATATTTGAGACACACACACACACACACACACACACACACACACACACACACACACAGAGAGAGAGAGAGAGAGAGAGAGAGAGAGAGACAGAGAGAGAAAGACAGACAGACAGACAGAGACAGAGGCAGAGACAGAGATAGACACAGAGAGACAGGGAAAAGAGAGACATTATTATTACATAAGGTAGTAAGTTACTACAGAATTATGAATACATAGTTCAACTGTAAACATTTATTGAATATCTACTATGAGCCAGGCCCTATGCTAGGTTTGAAGAGTTTCTACCATGATTAGAGAGAAACAGACGGTCTTATGGGGACATATAGGAGAGGACTAGTCTACTCTTGGGGTTGACAGAGTTTTCTGCAGATGACTGAGCAAAGTTTCAAGGAGATCAATTACAATGAAACCAAGTCTTTTCACCCATATAGAAGTGGTGTTATTTTTGTTGTTAAAAGATTTTTTAAGAAGCTTTTTATTGTTCTTTAAAAATCTTTCCTCATAGTTATTAATTAGAAAAAGGCAAAAATGGAGAGAAAAGCCAGCAAGAATAACTATTTTAGTGATTTTAAATAATCAACCTCTATACCTAATGAGCTGAGCTGTGTTCTGTGGTTGTCCTGTCTATATCATTTCTGAACTTTGAGTTGATATTGGGTTTTGGGAGCCCTTTGCCTTAACTAATGCCTAACTGAATACAGACTAAAGTAGGAAGGCATTTTAAAATAAAATTCCAGCATCTGAAATGTCAAATCGTATTAGTCAACTCAAAAATGTGAAATACAATTACATAATTTTTGTCTAACTCCAAGTTATTTTGGGAGCACATACCAAATGACTATTTCCCCCCAAATGTAGTCCAGAAAAACAACTACTTTGTCCACTTGTGATAGAAAAAAAATTCAAAAATTAACAGGGACAAAAAATAGAGACACAGCTCCAACGTAAACAAAGAATATAAAAGTTCATGACAAAATAATGGGCATCTAGAATTAACATGTTTCTTTTGTACACAGACACTAGAAAAAGTCAATATATGATTTTCATAATTATATAAGAAGCAAATATTTTCAATAAGAAAGCTAGTTCAATTTTGAAGTAAGTAAATTTTTAAAGGCAAATTCAGGAAACCAGAATATGGTTTAGAGAGATCTGTATTTCCAACAGAATACAAAGACATATTGAATAGGAAATAAATTGGACAGAAACAGAGTTCAGAGTTACGAAAGGAAGCCTTTTGCCCTACTAATTTAACAAGAAAGAATCATCCCAACAGAAAGCACACAACCTTTGGTATATTATTATGACCTTGTTTAAAGCCATTTAAATATTTTATTAAAAATAGTTAAATATGGGCACAACAGCTTCTTTTAGAAACTTATGACTGAAAGAATAATTGTACATCTCTCTCATTTGTTTTTTGTGGGTGGTGTATACTGTGCTTCACTTTTGATTGTAACATTGCAAGGAGGATAAATAGTAACACTTCAAAACCATGAAAATTATTTTTGCAAATGTAATTAATTGAATTGGGACATCCAAGGTGAAGAAGTTTCAGAAAGGGCGGGCAGCAGGGTTTTCCTGTAGCACGCATCTCTGCCCCAGACTCTACTCTTGTGCCAAATCATGCCCGCGTTAGGATGGTGAACTGACTTTCTGCAGAGGGTGCCTAGAACTGGTTTGTACTTGTGGAGCTGTTTTGTTCACTGAAATGTCCACTTGTCAGGATGCCACAGTGGAATCCAGATGAGTAACTGGGGAGCTCATTCGCCTTGCCCTCGGGACAGCTAAATCTCACATTTGCGGTGACAGTGGAATGCAGTAGTTTATATCACTGTGTGTGTGTGTGTGTGTGTGAGTGTGTGCTGTGAAGCTTCTGTTTGAGCTTCTCCTTACCTATTACAAAGTAAGCAGGAAGCTGGGCAGTACTCCTTGCAACTACCCTTCTTCCCCCACTTTAAAGTCTTGCATCCTGCAAAGATCTGATTTTCTCTCCATTTTACTTGTTTGCATAATTAGTATGAAAACTAAAGCCATCAAAACAGAAATATCAACAAATAGACATAAGGGGCTTAGCTTGTTTCAAGGTAGAAATGCTGCATTTCTTCATATTGTATTTTCTATTGCATTTTAGAATTTAGGAAAGCAAAAGAAATCCTGTGTGTCTTCTGTGATTGTTTTATTAAATAGTTACAGGTCTTGGAACTCACCTTGTGTGTAAGCTCACTAAGAATTTCAATGAAAAAGCTGGGGATGTAGCTCAGTGGCACAGCGCCTGCCTGGCATACGCGAGATCCTGAGTTTGATTCCCAGTTAAAAAGAATTCCAATGACAAAAGATTTTCTCTCACAAAAGAGCCATATTGATGATTAAGCTTGGGTTATTTCTTGTTTAGGAGACTTTTATAACCAGAAGTATCAACTGATGACACTGAATAAAGTGGTAGTTTCCTAAGAAGTTGTATTAAGTAATATATTTTATAATTCTTAAGTAGCTAAGAAAAATACATCCCGAACCTTGGGTTACACAGCTTAGGTTTGTTTCTGAGAAGGCAGCTATGATAGAGGCAAAGCACTGTGACAGATGATCACAAGACCAACCTCAACCCTGCCATTGTGTGGTTTGGTTAGGGCTCTGAATCTATGTAGTGATGGAAATGAAATAGATCTATAAGATTTAATTTCTAAAAATTATATGATTAAAAAAGCAAATGCATAGCAGAGAAAATAATCTAATAAAAATTCAGGAAATTTGATTTCTCTTCCTCCTTTTTCTTTTTTTTTTCTTTCTCTTCCCTTCCCTTCCTTGTTTTTCCTTTCCCTTTCTTATTCTTTCTCTTTCTTCCTTCCTTCCTTTCCCTTCCTTCCTACCTTCTTTCCTTCTCTTTTCTTTCTTCCTGCCTGGTTTAGCTTATAAATCCTGCCTTTAATAAAAGTAAGGAAATTAACATTTATTGTGACAAAGTTATGCTGGTAGCTTAAAAGGAGATGGACCGTGTTAATGACACAGCTCCTGAGTGAGCAATACAGGAAACTGTATTTCTGGTTAAGGTAATTCTTATATCGTCACCAAGACTAGGATAGGGATCTGTGAGCTGAAGGGCATGGAGAGCAGGCCAGTGAGGCCTTGGAAAGAAGTGCCAGTCAGGAACATTTCTGAAGGACAGAGACAAAAATTAGGTTTCCATACATAGAAGCACCCAGATCACAGCAAGCCCAGTGGGTGCTGAACTTCAGAGATGCTTTGTTTTTCTAACAATTCAGGTTTTCTAGAACACTCTTCTCATCGGTGGACCCTCTAAAGATAATCACTTTCATGTTCATGCAGTAAACTTTGTAAGAGGTAAAAAACTAAGTAGATTCCTGGTCATATGCAATCAGGCAGGGCAGGTGGGAAGGGCAGAGTATTAGGGAACATTCACAGACAGGCTGCTCAACATGGGGCTGCTGGATGCACGACGATTTCATTAAAAAAATCTTGTCGGTTCTTAACATTTTCATGCATACCATGAAGTTATCCACACGTACAATCCACATGTACCAGTGATACAATGACTATATACAGCAAGACTGGTAAACCATCGTGTAGAACTTGAAAACTAAATACTTTGTCTTTGGCTCTTCTTTCCATTTTGCTCTATTCTCTCTCTCTCTTTCTTGTTCTTCTTCTTTTTCCCATTCTCCCAACATGGAAGAAGAGATAGAGTCTTCCAACTAAATGATTTTCTTAAAATCGAAGTGGTCTTAACTTTAACTTCTCTCCTGACCAAAGACACTGGGCTTTTGTTTTCAAGTCCTTGCTGACAGTTTGTAAGTCTTGAAGAATGGCTGCCAGTGAGGACTCACAAAAGTACGGACACTGGCGAGGCTGTGAGGAAAAAGGGACCCTTCCACATAGCGGGACTGTAAACTAGTGCAACCACTATGGAAATCAATATGGAGGGTCCTCAAAGAACTAAAACTAGGATTTCATTTGATCCAGCTGGACCTCTTCTGCATGTCTTCCCCCAAAAGCTAAAGAAACCATATTATAGTGACTCTTGCATACCTATGTTTATGGCAGCGAAACCTGAAATAACTGATCTGTGGCAGGGACCTCCGTGTCCGCCAGCAGAGAAGTGGATAAAGATTATGTGGTGCATGTACACAACAGGGTACTCCTGTGCCATAAAGAAGGATAAATTTGAGTCATTTGCGGGAAAATGTATGGATCTGGAACCATGATGCAAAGTAAAATAAATAAGAACAGTAGGTTAAATATTGCCTGTTTGCTCTCTTATAATAAGCCCAAAATATAAAAAAT
Organism: Cavia porcellus; assembly: GCF_034190915.1. NCBI lineage: Eukaryota > Metazoa > Chordata > Mammalia > Rodentia > Caviidae > Cavia > Cavia porcellus. Next base: position 13,801,271 of record NW_026947496.1, read on the forward strand.
ATAAAGGACAAAATGAAGGAGAGATGATAAGAAACAGGAAGGTACAATGTGAAGAGATGGGAAGGGGACTTGGAAAAGGGAGGAGAGACTAGTGGAAAAGGGAATAAAATTAAGATGTGATATGTGTATGTGCCAGTTCCCCAAGGTGAATGTAATTATTGTGTATTCCAAACACAATAATAGTGAAAAGATACATTTTTAAAAACTGTAGTAAATGAAAATGCAAGTGGCCTATTGTGCTGCTAAGGTCTAAGGTCTTAGAAGTGACCCCTTCTTCCTGATTCCCTTCAAGCAGGGGTTCCAAAGGCTCCAGGGCTGCTCTCCAAGGCAGTTTTGATCATCTTAAAGATTCTATATTCAACCAGTTGTCACCTCCCTGGGGGTCCAAATGCTCCTGTATGGAATCAGGGCTTCTGCAGTGATACCTGCTGGCAGCGACAGAGGTCTGTATTTTTCAAGTGTAGCTGTTTCAAGACTGTTCCAAGATCGTGACTCAGGGCAAGTTTTGACTTTTTTGATCTTCTACTGCAGAGCCTTTTGGGTTAACATGGAAGTTAATTTTTTTGTGAATTATGTCTTATTATATTACTCGTAAAATTTATTATGCAACTTGCCAATGGCTCCGCTGGGTTTAATCCAGATTGGCACACTGAGTAGCCCCCAAACGTCCTCCATCCAGGATGCTGCGTGCTTGAGAAGCGGAGAAGTGGGGCTTTATTGCACTCCAGCCGTGGAACCTGCCCGCAGGTTCTTGCTTGAGGGTCAGAGGAGCACAAGACACTTTTACTCTGTTTCAAATCAGTTCAGTGCATCAGGGTGATAGCCACCATCGTTTTCTATATTAAAGGGTGCAAAATACAGATTCTGCCAGAGACAGTGGCATCTGGAGCTAAGGTGATGTTCCAAAACTATCATCTTTCAGAGCTAGAACTAAGTTTTGAAGATGCTGGTGTTCAAACCCAGGCCTTCATATATGCTGAGGATATATGCTGACCAGTTTGTGGGCAATATCACACTACAGTTAGAGATATTCAGTAAGTTTTTAGGTAAATTCATCTTTATTGATTTTCAAAACATTTTGTCAATTTTTACACATTATTCTTCCAAATGAACCTTACAATCATTCTTTCAGGTACCTGTTCTATCTCCTAAAGGCTCAGTGTTTGAATAAAGTTTTATTAAGCTTAAAAGTAAACTTCAGTTAAGGTTGCCAACCTCTATAAATTCACTGAAAAATCATTGACTTTACACTTAAAAAACAGGTTTCCTCTACGATATTTAAATGATACTACCTTGAACCTTTTTCCTAAAAATAGTTTTTCTATACAGAAATATATTCTATTTCTATTGATCGAGGTATCTCAATGCCCTTAATACTGTTTGTTAGTTGTTTTTACCTCCAATGTATTATAATTGTTAATTAGTATTTTTTTAAAAGATGGAAACAACTGTAGGGAGCTCCTGTTTTGGTGGTTGACTTCCTGGCACTCAGATCTGAAGGGCAGAAAGATCCAGTGGTATCAGCTTGATCATGCACGAGGGAATGGACCAGTCATAAATCCAGCTAAGTCATCCTCTCTCTATGGATGCCTCAAATGCCACTGTCTTCACAGCTGGACAAGCACATGGGTGTGGAAATGAGTGTGGGCTGAGGCCACAGAGCATGGAGAGGAGATGGAGAACAGGGAAGTGGCATATCACAAGGGTTTAGCGTTCTTAGAAGTTTGCCCTTGCCAACTACACAAGACACGTCTGTCAGGTGAGTTCATCCTACTGGCATCTAGTTTGCTACCCTTTGTCTAGGGCCATTTTAAGTTTATGTTGGGCCACCTGACCTGAGGAGCCAGCTGTGCCACATAGAAACAGGAAGGGCACAGAATTCTGGGGTTATAGGAACTACGGAACCAGAGTGGGCTTCTAATTCTCTGCAGACTCTCATCACCCAGACCAATCTTTTTTTTTTTTTAATTTTATTTAAAAGGAAAAAGAGAAAAACACAAAACAAAACAAAGCGGTATAAGGGTACACGTAGTACAGAACTACAAAAAAAAAAAAAAACAGTAAGAAATCACCTGTTAAAGATTACATATTATCATCTTAGAAATAGTTGCTCAAATCACAGTATCAAAGAATACAAAGTGGACATTCAAACAGCGAGACTGCAAACAGCTGTGTTCAATGATCCAAAAACATTAATATAGTCAGCTATTTAACACCCCTAAACACACTTGCTGTTATATCCGTTAGAGCTCTTTTTTCCTCCCTCTCTTTTTTACAACAAAATTTACACATTTTGGATTCTATTACTCCTTAGTTCTTAATACTTTTTTGGGAGGGAGAGAATAAAGTCAAATATGGCAAAACAAAGCTGTCAGTCAAAATCAAGGATAGACATAGCACATGATGTAAAACAGAGTACAAGGTTATCAACAATGTCTCTTGTTTCCTTAAAAAGAATTGTCTATCTCATTAGATATTATAAAGTTGAACAAAACAGTAGAGAACAAGACCAATAAAACTTAGGCATTGTAAACATTACAGGACTTCCAAAGGAGACAATAGTCAAACCAGAATGGGCATCTTAGTGAATCTTATTGCCTTCAAAGTAGTTGCCTATACCCTCAAACTTGATACTATCATACAGAATGGAACAGAGTCTAATCAGTCAAAACAAAATCGTGGGAGTATTACAGGACTTCAAAACAAGTTAATAGTAAATCAAAAAAAGTTACTATTATATATCCTGCTAATTTTTTAAAATTTTCCCCTTAATTAAAACAAACATAAGAAATAACTAAATAATTTTTTTAAAGAATAAGGGAGAGATTGAGATAAAACAGGACATAACAATATAACAATACAGGTCAAAGCATGACTGTTTCAGCAACCTAGTGCTTCACCACCAAATAACCCGACTTAATAGTAGTTACCATAGTGTCTGTCTTTTTCCTTGAAATATTTGGATAAAACTTCATATACTATAGCTTCAAATATTTACATATCAAGAAGCCCAGAATAAAGCCTTTCCAATTAATAAGTGAAAACTTTATAAGGCTTCAAGGCCACATAATGGGGAATCATGATTACCACATATTTTAATATATTTGAATCATTACTTACATTAGGGAAACTATTCGGTATTCACACATGCGAGATTGATTTATTTCACTTATGAGTAAGGTCTCGAGCTGCGCCCATTTATTGATAAATATCTCAATGTGATCCTTCTTTATAGCTGAATAATACTCCATTGTATAGAAATACCACAATTTTTTTATCCATTCCTCAGTTGATGGACACTTGGGTTGTTTCCAAGATCTGGAGATTACAAATTGTGCTGCTATAAACATAGGTGCACATATATCACTGTGGTATGATGCTTTCAGTTCTTCTGGGAATATGCCTACAAGTGGAATAGCTGGAATAAATGGGATTTCCAATCCCAACTTTTTGAGAAATCTCTAGACAGACCTCCACAAAGGCTGTACCAGTCTACACTCCCACCAACAGTGCAGGAGAGTTCCTTTTTACCCACAGCCTCTCCAGCATTTGTTGTTGTTGGTTTTCTTGATCCTGGCCATTCTTTCAGGAGTGAGATGGTATCTCAGTGTGGTTTTAATTTGCATTTCTCTAATGACCAATGATGATGAACATTTTTTCATGTATTTGTTTGCCATTTGCATTTCTTCATCTGAGAATTGCGTATTCATCTCAGATGCCCATTTTTGGATTGGATCTTTGAATTTTGGAGGTCTGAGTTTTTTTAATTCTTTATATGTTTTAGACAAGAGTCCCTTGTCTGAGAGAGAGTTCACTAAAATCTTTTCCCAGTTTGTGGGTTTTCTTTTCACTATGCTGGAGATTTCTTTTGACATGCAGAAACTTTTTAATAAGAAGTGGTCCCAGTTATTGATTCTGGGAAGTATTTCAGACCAATCTTTTCAGGGCAGATACAAGAAAGATCTAGGAGTGATCTGTGTGTGGATGTTGGGCGTATCCTATGCTGGACTGTCAAGTCCTGTTTAGCTCTGGTTCTAGAAAGATGATATTTAGGGAGAAATTAACCTGAAGTGGACTCTGTAGGAATAAAGGTTTCTTTTGTTGTTGCCAGTTTTGGTACAACATCCACTTTTGGAAAACTTACTGTATATTCTAAATTTCAAGTATAGAAGATGATTGACTTTCAAAACTTGTTTCTTGGCAACATATAGTTAATAAATTTATTTCTGGAAAATTTATGTAATGCTTAATGGGATTTCATCTTACAATTGCCTGTCTTGGTTTTAAAATGTTATAAACTTATATAGAGGAGGTTAATTATTTGTATCTTTATGATACACTCTACTTCCCTTATTTTTCTACTTAGATTCACATGAAAATTTCTTTTTTTTAACCAAAGACTCTTGTACAATTAGTGTGCCATTGATTAACAGCAACATGTATTTCATAGTGATACATAATTGCGCCACATAAAATGCTAATCTTTGGTTTAATGATATAAGCTTTCATAATTAAAAAGATACTCACCCACTTCCTGTTTTCAAGAAAAAAACCATTAGTTTCTGTAATCATTAAGATTTGCCAGTGAGTTCCATAAAGTAAGGTGTTCTTAAAATAATTATCTAGTTTATGAATCTTTATTTTAATAGATATGCCTAATCCTGATAAATGCTTATCTCCTTGTAAAACTGTCCCAAATGGTGGCCCAGCATGAAGTGCGGATCTGCAATTGCAGTACTCTGGGAGGCTGAGGCAGGAAGATTCAAGTTTGAGCTATAGCTCAACAATTTAATTAATTAAGAAGACCTTGTCTCAAAAAAACAAAAGAATACAAATCATTAAAGAAAAAATAAATAGGAAAAATGGCTCGGGATGTAGCTCATTGTGCCGGCCACAACCCAAGGTTTAACACTTAGCAGTGAAAAAAAATCCTATGCAATTTCTTAATGCATTATGAGCATCATCATTTTTATGATTGCTGTTCCAATTTACCTAATTGAATTTTATGCCTGACTTATAAAAATATAGAAATAGACATGATATTGTTAAATCTTTTTCAAGTTCATAGTACTCTATGGCTTTTATTATTTTAAATATTTCATAAAACTAATTTTAATTAATGCTATCATTAACCAAAATCTCCTCTGAATTAATAGATATTTAAATTGTAATAAAATTAGGCATCAAGTTTCAAATGTAACCATGTTAGGGTTCTGTACCAAAAATGCAGTGTTCCTAGAACTACCATAGTAATGCTGCTTCTTAATTCATCCTTTTTTCCTAACAGATTGATATGTATTAATTTGTTATCTCCTGAGTTAAATTTTATGATCACAACAAGTTCCCAGAAAGTGAAACTGAATTGCTGAGTACTTTTAAAGAGTTTAACCAAAGTTACAGACAAGGTGCTTTCAGAAGAAAGCAGGAGCCAAGGACCTGCGCAGGAAGAGGGTCAACCATTGTGCTAACGAAGTGACAGATGTTGCAGACTAGGAAAAAGGAGGGCACGTCCTCCTCCTCCTCCTCCTCCTCCTCCTCCTCCTCCTCCTCCTCTCCTCCCCTCCTCCCCCAGCACTGCTACCACCCTGATTGCCACACAGAAACTTAAAGCTGCATATTAAATGACATCTCGAGGTTCCCTCCTTAGTCCCCTCTGCTACCCACTGAGGCACGGAGGGGATTTGCACTTGAGTAGTTAGTATTCCTTGCTTTTGGCATCATGTTGGCATTTTTTCCCCATAAAGAGACTTTCTTCCAAAACACTTACGGGGTTTTAATCAGCAGTTAGCTGTCAGTCGCACAGCTGTTTCTCCCTTTTCCTCTGAATTAAAGATTATTCCCTAAGTGAAAAATAAGGAATTCTTAATCACAGAATTTGGCATATTTTAGAATATAGTAAGATAGCATCATAATTAATTTTTAAAAGATAGAACAAATATTCCGACAGATCAGTTGGAAGAAATGAAAGTTTCCAGGTTAGTAAAATTGATTGTTTTTGAAACTACTAAGTAAGAATTCTGTGTATTTTCCATTTGGTGTCACTGTCTGTCAGAATGTGATAAGGTGAACTTTGCCCCGGAGAAGTTGGTAGCAAGAGCCAGAGCAAGAAGTGTGCTGTCACCGTTAATGGGTATGTTAATTAGCATTGGGAAACGCTGCCCAGGGTTGGGGACAGACTTTTCCTCCATGTGTCGCAGTCTGCAGAAATCACACGTAATGTCTCAGACACTGGTGTCATTGTCATTTTTAATGGAGAATGAGTAGGAAACTTCACCCTTTCCCCACAGTTGACAAAATCCATCCAAATTCTTCCGAGTTCTGCATCAAGGGCCATGCAGAAAAACCATGAGGAAGAAAGGAAGAGCGTCTTCCTTTGGATAGACAGAAAGAAACTCTGAAACACAGAGAGATGTTAGGGCAAAGCGCTGGCTAATAGATAAATTTGTAAAATGTGCACTATAAGAATACTAGGTAATTTTGTAAAAATATGGATGTATTCATAAAATGCCTTAATAATTTTCATTAATTGCTTGCCATTGAACTTTATTTTTGAGTCCTTGCATCATCAGTTTTACCAATAACAATGTCTTGTATTTATTACATACTTTGTACATGTGATTCTGTCTTTGTTAGTTTTTATTGTTGCTGAGACAAAATACTCAACAGGCTAGTTAAAGGAGGAAATCGTTACTGCTCACAGTTCGTAGAAGTTTCAGTTCGGAGTGGCATGGCCTGGGGGCATCAGACAAAAAACAACTCATGGTGGGCAGAAGGCTGCAGAGCAGTGAGGTGACAAGCGACAAACAGCCACCATAGTCACCCTCTTTCCGTCCCTCATATTTTATCCATGCTACCCATCCTGAGGGTGGGAAGTGTTCAAGTCCAGGGTGGGGCACTCTTAACCCTAGCGTTGCACCATGAATCAATCCCAACACCACATCCTTAATCCACTGCCATACATTCTAGATCCAGCCACTTCTGAAAAGCCCCACTTACAACCATGTGGGACTTTGGGGAGACGTCTAGGTTCAGATCCATACACATATCTCATCTAATTCTCGCCTATTCTTCAGGATAGGGGAAATAAAGTTTATAACATTATGTAAGAAATAGTAAATGGCAGCAATTAGATTTAAGTCTCACTGTATTTGTTTTTTATATCAAAAAGATTTAAAAATATTAATTTCCAGGCAACATGGAGTAAGGGGAACAATGTTTACACTCCTACCTGAAAGAATCACCTCAAAATCTGAAAAATTTTCGCATACAATGGGAGTTCCAGAGATACAAGAAGATGAATGAACATATACTTAATCACAAGAAGCACAAATATAACTTCTCCAAACTAAATTGCTTAAAACCAGTAATAAAAGAAAACATTATGAGTAGGTGGAGAAGAAAAAGAAACGTACATATGCAGAAAGAAACAAGGTAAGAATGATAACACTTCTTATCAGAAGCAACACAAGCTAGAAGACAATAGAGAAATATTTAAATCACTGAAAGAAATTGCTTTAGAATTTTCTATCCAGTGTAAATATCTTTTTAAAAAACAAGAACTTTTCTCAGACATAGAAAAGGCAAAAAAAAAATCATAGCCATCAACCCCATATTCTAAGAAACGTTAATAAAATCCTTTGGAAGAAGAAGACCATTACTAAATGAAATCTGGATCCACATAAAGGAATAAACTGTGTAAGAGACATACAATACTCTATCTAAGCTCGTAGTTGACAGTCTTGAGTTGTAACCTCAGTCTGTCTGGCTTCAGTTCCGTCATGGCCTTAACCACAACTGTGTGGTGGATCATGAAAAGCACCAGACAGAACTGAGAGGCAGCAGTGTCTCCCAGGATCAAAGTCAGGAGAGGCGACAAAGTGCTCAGTTCTGTGGGGAGCTGCTCTTTCCAGTCTACCTATCAGTGTCCATCCTTGAGCGTTGCTGTATTTGAGATAATAATTATTAACTTTCATAATTAGAAGAGATACCAATTAACACTTCAAGAGGAATTTTATTTTTCACACACAGTCACTTGCTTAAAATGAACATTATATAACTGTCATTGTTCACCCTGTAACAGTCTTTTTGAAGATGCTTTTCGGGCTCAAAATTCATGATAGTCTATTTCTTTTTCTGACTCACTGTATGATCAGGTCAAATTGCTCGATAACTCTAAGATATCTCAAGCCATTGTGGAGGGCTTTTGCCTATCTTGGGACAAATACACAACAGCATGTGGAAAAAATTCCATCCTGAGGTTAAGAAATATGCCTCTGGATAAAAATGTGTCTATTTCTGCAATGAATTAGACACAAAAGTGAAACAGACGAATATTTCCTGGTGTTCAAACTTGTTCACATGTTGTGTGTTGAGAGCTTCCCGAGATAGGGAAGTGCTATGATCACAATTGTGTTTTGGTGATTATAAAATTTTAAATATAGAATTTCACCTGATAGCTACCACACTTGGAATAGAATTTCACATTATGTGTTGCTCTTCAGGGGAAGAAGATCCCTGCAAAGAAATTGTTCACACCTATCATGTTCTGCAGCCTGTGCCGCAGGCAGAACTCAGCTCACCGGAAGTCTCAGATCTGTACTTTAGACCTGTACTTCTCGGATTTACATGTGCGTCTAATCACCCCAGAATCCTGCGAATGTGGAGATTCATGTTTTGTAAGGAGACTCTGGGTTTCTATTAAACTTGTAGCCGCTGTCATTGTGGTTGGTTAGTGGGTCCCACTCTGAGTAGCAAAGTCTCAGTCTTTTGTTGAATCCATCACACAGACATGAAGATTTGTTTTTTTTAGCTCAGGAGACTGGCTGCAAGATTTGTGGACCTAAAATTATCAGTACCGTTAGGGTTAGGATGAGCTATATGTTCTCATTAATGACGTAAAGAAGAAAGTTTCTTTCTGGAGATAAGCAACTCAAGGCTGGTAGGATGGCTCTGTGGTGTCAAAGACCAATTTTCCTTCTTTTAGGTGCAAGATACTATTAGGATGACAGTTGTTAAGTTATAATTGAGCCAATAAGAAACATCCAGGTGCCAGAAAATGTTATGTCTCATACCTCTAAGTGGAACTCTTGGAATCCACACAAAAGTTGTATTTACCTCTTACACACCAAGTGGTCTCATGGCCACAACTGCACACCTCAAATTTGGGATTCTGTTTGGAGGCAGGGGAGACTGGACTTCGGGGGCAAACAACAAGCCTCCAACATAGGATTTTCATATGAATTTGGGGACAAGACCTGCAGTTCTTAATGCATTAAAACTGGTCCAGCATTTAATCAAGTAAGCCTGGATTTAACTTGCATAGATCTTAGCACTTACACTTGTACAATGATGAGTTTGGGCCAGATGACAGATAGCAGGACAAATAGAAGAATAAATGAAATGGCCACCTGAGAGTAATAGCAATACGGAGAAAACTCTGGTCTGGTCAGGCAGGAACAATCTCTACCTCTACACAATCCAAGTTCAGAGGTTGCTCTCCTGTAATATTTCCCTTTATTCTCTGATCCAGCCTGCCTGAACTATGCATGACGGTGTAGTGTGGGAATTATTCTTTCCACTTTTGAAAGTGTTTCCACAGGGATAGCACTTGCAAAATATTTAATAAGCAGCATAAAAGAATGAAGAGTGCTATCTTTTTTTCTGTTTTCAAAAGTTACTGCTAATGTGGGACTCTGTTTACAATTCTGACTTTAAATGTTCCTTAAAAGGACTGAAGGACACATGCGCATAGCTTCCTGGGCATATAAAGAGGGTGTCATGTTGGTCAGGTGACATTATCTCTTCAGCTAAGGGAAATTACAAGGCTGATGAGTAATTAGAATCGTTTATGGCTTGTGAAAGTTAAGGATGGGGAATCATGGTAACATGCATGCTATGCAACTGGAAGAGTTCTTTTAAGAGGAGAAAAAAAATCCTTGTCATATGAGGGTTAATTGTGTGTTTTGCATTAAAGCATGTAACATCCCGTAAGATCCTTGGGGTCTATGAAATACCATATTCTAACTGGAAAGCACCCATGTCTAATCCCGTTTAAGCTACTGGCAGCGATGTGCCTGGCTCTGAAGGTTTCTACACACGAGCAACCATGTGGAAGGGGTGTGTCGTGATCTGTGTGGAGGCATCTTATGGATCAATTTTTATCCTCTGTAATAAACAAAACTGGAATCTAGGGATTTCTGTGCTTATTAAATTCAGTGTTCTTCTGTAGTGCGTGAGAAAAGAAACCCATCTTTCTTTTGAAAGCAATCTCCATGCATAAAGCTGGAAACTAAGGAAATATACTTTTAGACTTTAGATATTTCTGTGCTTTTTAGACATCTTAGGTAATAAAAGGTCTAAAACTTATAAAAGCTTCTAAAACTTTCCAAAATGCAAATACAGATGTTGGCATAGCAACATACATTAATTTTTTATTAAATATTAAAAATAATTGTATCATTCAGAATCTAGCCAGCACCCAACGATCAGAGCAAAAAATCTTAAAGAATCATTAAGTAATAACTAAGGATTAGCCCCAAAGTCTTAAGGAGCTTGTGGGAATATAGCAATGGCAGGGAGCGAGGCTGATGATTCTGGTGCTAGCAGAAGTCCGAGGAAGGGCGGATCTGAGAGTGGTCTCCACCTCTCAGTGGATACAGAAGAAGTGCTCTGAGGTATGGCTGCCTCGCAACCAGGAAGGCTCTTGTAGGGCGGTTGCCAATGAAACTTAACTGGAGAATCAGCTAGAAAACAGGCAGAACTCTGGGAAAGTGCATGCTGGGTTGCCTGCCAGACTTTCTGGGATGCTGACTCTTGCACAGCTGATCTTAATACGATGTTGCCTGGAGGGCCATTGCTTAATCTTAGTGGGTGACTGAGCACTACTGGTGTCCCACATGCTGGATGGCATTGCAGGAGAAAGAAAGGAGGAAAGTACCTGTAGTACTGTCACAGAAGCAGAAAGACACCATTTCCCTCTTCACCATCTGTTGCCCTCTAATGATGATGTGTAGCACTGTACGTCTCAACTGAAGAAACCTCAGCAGGTGCAGCTTCATTACCGCAAGGCCAGATAATGAGGGTGATGGGGTTGCACCTGAGGAGCAGGAAGTGCATTTTTAAAATTTAAATAGTCGAACACAGATTTGCATTATTAAAGTGAAAAAATAAGGTATGTATTACATGTGTAATACACAGGATAACTATTACGAGTCATATTTGGGATATGAGTATTTGTCTAAGAGAATTCCTGGAAGCATTTTATAATTTAGAGAAAAATTCTATGGGTGAAGTCAAAACACTTCAATCAAATTAAAATGATTTCATCTGAAAGATCTGAGGTATTATTTTGTATAATTACCTCGTACAGAAGTTAGAAGGAAACAGAAACCCAGAAGAATTCAGTGACTTGTTTAAGGACTAGGAGTTAGAGAGACATCACTTGATCAGTGCATATGCATTTACTGTTTGAATGCTACCAGATCCCACATGCATCCAAGGTGCAGGAACAGAGAGTAGAGAGCAGAATGGAGGTAGTTCCTGTGCCCAAAGAGCTTAGATTTTAGTTGCGGGGCGGGGGGAGATCAAACAGTAAATATAGAAGCACAGGTATACATAGCCTTTCAGGTAGTTTGGGTATTAGAAGTATCTAGATAAAAGAATAATGCAGATAAGAAGATATAAAGAACTGTAAAAGACGTAGGAGAGGAGGCTGTGCTATTTATATTGATGCCACTTGAGCAGAAACCTGAAAGGGGTTGTAACTTCCAGTCCAAAATATTCATATGAAAAATAGTTTTAAAAATCAGATTTGATATACTGTGTTGTACTGATGTTAATGGTTTTCTGAATATAAATGCACCTGTATCCAGTTAGTGATGTAGCCAGAATACCGCCACAGTGCGGGTTCTGCCACCTTATTTTTAGAAAGGGAATGACACTGGCCTGCATCCGCGGTGTTTCAGTTGATTACATCTCAGGAAACAAGGCAGACGCTGGTGAGAAACCTGGTTACAGTGGACACCAAGCTACATTCTGCCTTTTCTAACTGAGACTGACCACGTATTTTGACAAGTTTCAACTGGTTACTAGATTTCTGGCTGTTCAGATATTACACACCTCCTAAGGGCAATGTTGAAAATCATTCAACAGTAAGTTCCCCACATAAGACGCTATTTCAGCGCTGAGATATCCCTTAATTATATGTTTCCACTGTATGTGTAAATAGGGGATAAAAGTTGCTGAAATACCGTTAACAATAACTGTTGAAATTTTGCTCTTTGGAAGCTGTATGCACAGAAAGGGAGTTGAACATTTGATGGTTAATGTGTGATCAGGTTGTTTCCTGACAAATACAGCTGACTTGAAATTCATATAATTTATATCCCTGTCAAGCTTTAAAAACCTTGTTTTATATAGCTCGGTAGCCAGAGACATGCAAGGAAGTTTTAGAAGCTAGAGGAAAAATTTTCATGGGTGTTTTGAAAATGTCATTTAATAAAGTGTCATAAATTTTAATTGATTATAATTAGGGCTTTTGAAATAGAACTTGAAAATTTAGGATGAAATTTTGTTTTCTTAGAGCTAGTCCTTATCGTATCATGCTTTTTAAAGTTTGTAACTCTGTTAATTGATGTAAAATGAACTGGACTAAAGTTTTGATTTGCCAAAATTTTGATTCTTTCAAAGGAGATTATATTAAAATTTTGCATTGGTCAAAACAAAATTATTTTCTTATAAATTGATTCATTGGTTTTTAAAATCAAGATATAACAATTGAAATAACTTCAAAAATTCTAAGACTCTATGCCTTTTGACTCAAACATAGAATTGAATGAATGCATCTCAGTATTTACCTTATAATGATCAAATGTGAAAAAATTGAAATGAAAAAGATTTTCTTCCCTTATTAAAAACATCACATGCACAGTTTAAGACACAGAATCCACTACCAGATAGCTGTCAAGTGTAGTTCTCAGTGATGTCATCTTAAGTATATTTTTAGTTAGTTTTCCAAGCAAAGCAGGTGACAATTAAATGTGCCTGGAGGTCTCTGGGTAACTTCCAATTACTGTCCTTACAAAAGTTTTCCCTCAGTTCTGTGAGGAGAGACAAGCACTGATCCATGAATTTATGCTGGCCACATAAAGGAAAAAGAAATATTTTGTAAAGAACAGTGAATGAAAATGGACAAAAGTTTTAAATGAGTTCCTTATCTCTTTTTAGTCCTCAGATACCTTATGTTGAATAGCCAGATCATTTTATTATTGCAAATGCCATGGTTGTAATCTTTTATTGCTTGCAGTATAGGCCTACAGCATTAAGTTAGTATAAAATTACATATAGTTTAATATATCTGTACAACACCTTTAAACAAGCTTCTCTAGGCAAGAAGGTTATCCGTCTTATAAATCTATTATTCCATTGTACATCTTGATAGCCTAGCATTGCTCCTAGCCATGTTTAAGCATTAAATAGTGCATTATTATTTCACATAAATCAACCAGAGATGTGTGAATTCATAAATTTTGCATTTGCACAGACAGTATTTTAAACGTTTTACTGCTTCGTGGGAACTCAGTGCACAAGCCTGTACACAAATCAGAACCTGAGAAATTTCAATAAAATTTAATATCGCAATTACATTTTCTAAAAGGCAGTGCATACATATTTTAGATGTATTTTAACTGAGTCCAAAAATAAAAGTAAAATTTGAAGAGTGAATTTTTTGGTTGGGGTTTAGTCAGCTTTGCGGTAAAAGCCTAGTAAGCACTTTGTTTTTTAAATTCACCATAGGAAACTGGTGTAAAGTGAATCAACCCTTATATAAATGTGAGGTGAAGGGAAATATATCAGCATCAGAAATCTTGTCAGTTGCTTAAGGTTATTTAATGTAAATAAAATGCAATACAGGATTAATAAGCCTGTTACAGTTAATATATAACATTGTAGTTGAACCCAAAATAATCAATTGTTCATAATTTTGGGTTTTGTCTACATGTGGGTAATAACTTGCGACTTTCCTAGGGGTTTCTATGTGATTCTGTTAAATTTGGAAGATAGCTTACTAATTTCCTTATAGACTTCTGATTCAAAACCCAGACAATAAGATAAAACTTTCACACACTAAAGAAATCTTACTAATAAATTAGTAAGATTTTTCTTACTTGTAGGCATTTCTTGAGGAGTGATAAAGTTTACCCCTTCTTTAAAGCTTTCATTACTTTTTCTGCAATATGTTCCTTTTGAGATTTTCACTAGTAATGTCTAAAACATGTAATGCATATGATTTCTATGTCTTGCAGATTTCTGATTTAGTATACATATGGTGACAATTACATCCCCATTGAAATACTGTCTAACCCATATAATTAACTGCACAAATGCCATGCTAGTCTGAAAATGGCATATTTATCACCTAGAGACAAGTGATGTGGAAAGATAAATTGCTGTGAACATAGAACTGGCTTGTAATCATGGTCAAAGCTGAAATGATAAAAGAGAAAAGGAGAAAAAAGTATTTTCATGATTTTTTTTGGACAGCTCTCAACTGAGGCTCTTTTTGTTGTTAGATAATCCCCAGAGGAGAATAAGTGAAAAAAAGGTAGACAAAATAATACTATACCATACACCTTTCCTTCTGATTTTTTTCATGATACAGTCTTACTATCATATGAAATCAGTTTCTGTTTTTCTTTATACATTTAGGTATTTCCCCTGCCATTCTGAAGCCTGCTCTTTCTTTTCATGATGAACTACAAAGTTCAAATCTAAGGTTAACAGTACCAGACGATTGTTGCTTAGAGATTAACCTCCATAGGGCGATGAGCAACAGACAGAGGGAGTCTTTAGAAGCCCTCAGCTACTCACAGTAATGACAACATTACCATACCCAGGCAGCCTCTGGAATGTCAAAGCAGATCTAGTTACATCCATAAAAACTAATGGAAGCTTTTCTCGTTCTCTGATGAATGTTGAAAATGGAATGGCTTAAATAAAAAATCATTTCTCTTATTACCATGTTTGACGATTTAGCATTCACTGGTTTGGAGTCCATTTAGTTTTTGATGGTGTGGCTACTCCCTAGTTTTCTTTAGTGTGTGAAAGTTTTATCTTATTGTCTGGGTTTTGAATCAGAAGTCTATAAGGAAAAAAATGATTCATTATGGAAATTACATTTTTTGAACGGAGCCAGAAGGCACTGTCTTGTCTTTAGCTCTTTTAAAAGCAAGACTTAGTGTTATGCATGTATTTTATGTGCATATAATGTTTATTTAGCTATATATATATTTATACCACACAAGTGGCCCTACTACTATTATTTAAATCCCCCTGTGTTTCAAAAAATGCATGGAAGCAATTGATGGCTGTGGAAAGAGCTGGTATAAACAAACATGTTTAAAAATTCTAAGTATATGGCAGCAACATTTAAATAAATAGATGTATCCTTTTTCACGGCACTAACTTTACTTGTTAGTGGGGAAATTAGAAGAAAAAGATGAACCATGAATGTTCAATTCTAAAACAGTGAATTTACTTCATCTTTTAAAAATATGGTTGTAAAAACGCATGTTTTCATTTGAAATAAAATGGATTCTTTTGATTACTATACTCAGCGGCTCAATTTCCACTGGATAATCCACCGCTATATATTCTTAATAAATGTTAGCACATCTCAGCACTGATTTTCTGTTTTATTGTTCTAATTTCTGTTTGCATGTTGATTAGTTCGCCTTAAAGAAAATGTTCAGGCTTCAGTAGAAATCAAGATGACAGGCCCAAAACAAGCAGGCCTTGGTTTCGAATAAGTTTTGTCTCTCTTTTGTTTAACATGCTCATTAACAATGTATTGTAAACTGTTATATTGAAAAATGCCATGTCTTTGGCATCATTTGTCTCTTCAAATGAACTACAGATTTATGTATTTTAGATTTTATTAGAATCTGTGCAACTAATAACACAATGTGGTGTAACCTTTCATTGAAAACAAAGTACTACATTTTATAAGTAAAACCAAGTGCAAAGAGAACGGGTGCAGTAAGACACCCCGTATTCTCTTTGTAGGTTACTTTATTCTGCTGAGAGGTAAAAAGTAGTGCAGTAGAGATTACACAAGCTTGAGTGTAATCATCCCTTGCTTGGAAAAGTGACTCCACCATTGAACCCTCCCAAGCTAGACAGCTGACCATTCCTCGGCCTTTCTGTCATCTTTCGTATCATAAAGTAGTGACCAGCCAACACCTCCTCTTTAAGAGCACGGGTCCCCCTGGCATTTTGCTCACAGATGGATGCAGCCACAGGACAGTGGAATCCGAGTGGCAGCAGAGGATGTCATCTGCATTCACCAGGGGAAAAGAAATCTTAATGCTATGCTATGAGTTCGTTCCTTCCAAATTATTCACCACAGCACTGTAGATTCTTTTGAAGACTTCTTAATGTATTGTGGTCTTTTCTGTTTCATTGGTTTTATGGATGACTATTTTGAGTCAAATCTTGGACTATGTTATGCCATTTCACTAGGAAGAGATAGAACATCTGTACCTGAAGAAGATAAGGATTCAATAAATTGCCCAGCTCATGTAGCTGGGAAATGGTATGCCTGGGACTCCAGCTTATACTGACTCTATGGCATAGATCATAACCACTGAATTCCCACCTACTGAGTAACTAATGTAGTTTTGTTCCCTCCATCCAAACACATGGAGACATTAAAGATTCTATCTTAGCACATCTTTTCAGTAAACAGAGTGCAAGACGAAGATTACAACATTGGCACTTGATTTGAAAAATACGAGTCTGGAAGAAAGAAAAAAAAAAGAAAGAAAGGTGAAAACAAGGGGTGGTGAGAGAAATAAATGGTGACAGGAAATACTGTAACAGATTTATCACTGTACTGGTTCTTGTACAGAAGCCATGAGAAACATTGCAGGTTACTGGCAAGTGTCCCTGCCTAGGGGGAGATGTAGCTCTCAACAGGCCGCAAGGAGGATTCGTACCACTGAGTGGTTGAGGGCCAAAGAAAGAGCAAGCGTTCCTGCCTTCAGGGTCCCCTCCCCCCTCATCTGTGTCCTGCCGCCCAGAGTTCTTCCTCAGGCAGGGGTCTTCCTTTTCTGTTTGGATTGCACCATCTGGCCCTTTTGGGCCGTCATTCAGCATACCAGGTCTCTCATCCTGTGTGCAGGGTTTTTTCCATAACGGAATGACTTACAGGAATGGCTACACATTGAGAGCTAAAATACAGGACCTGATGTACTCAGAGCTGATATCTGGAAGATAAAGCGTAGTTCGAACTGCAGGGCATAAATGGAAGATGCTACTGAAGTTCTAGAAGGCCGACAACACAGAGGGAAGATGAGGAAGGATGTAAGATATGTGTGTGTGAGATGTGAAACTTTAAATGATTTGTTCAGTGAACACTTATCTAATGTCAGCAGTGTGGTAGGCACTGTTGTAGACATTGCAGAAATAAGAATGAAAGAAAAGTTTAAAAATCTCTGCTTTCGTGAAGTGAGCTGGTGAATCTTAGTTGTCAATTTGACTGGATTGAGAAACGCCTAGATAGCTGAGAAAGTGCACATCTGGGTGTGTCTATGACAGAGTTTCCAGAAAAGATCAACATATGAATGAGCGAGCTGAGTTGGGGAGACCCACCTTGAATGTGGGCAGCATCACCCAATACTCTGGGACCCAAATGGAACCAGAAAGAAGGAGGAACCTCATCTGTGCCCACACTCAGCTCTTCCTGAGCAGGTGTGTTCTCTGCTGTTAATGTTGTGTGGTGATCAGACACCATGTTCTCCGCCTTTGAATGTGGACTTACACCAACCACTCTCCAGAAAGCTTTGAGGCCTTCAGCGTCGCACTCAGGCTGCATCCTTCTTCCGGGGCTTCCGATTCCTGCACTGAGCAGCTACTGACTTTCCTGGCTCTCAAGCCAGCACATAGCCATTGTAGGACTATTTAGCCTCTGATTAGATAAGCCAATCTAGTAAATCTGCTCTTTTTAATCAATTAATTGATTATTTATTTTAAAATGAATAAAAGAAATCAAATGATGATACAGAATTTCAAAACAAAATAATAGGAAATTAACAATCATTAATATATTATGTATTGTTATCTTCAAAGTAGTTGCTCACATTATAAGATATAAGCATGAAAAAATTGTCAAATAATGAAAGTGCAAACCATTCTTTATGATTATCTCTTATATAATCTTTCTTCTACCCTCTTACCAGTTGTTATTTCTTTTTGAGAAGTGTCTTCCCTTTTCACTTTCAGAATAAGTATTATACATTTTGGGTGTTATTTACTCTTTCAGTTTTTTAAACTCGGGAGACAATGCAGTGTTTACACATGCAAGTATGGTTCATTTCACTTATGAGTATTATCTCAAGTTGCAACCATTTACCTATTTACTCAAGTTTATTCTTCTTTATAGCTGAGAAATACTCTATTGTATAAAAATACATCTTTTTTTGTCTGTTCCTTGGATGATGGGTATTTGGGTTGCTTCCAAGATTTAGCTTTTATGAATTGTGCTGCTATAAAAATGGACACACATATATTTCTGTGGCATGATGTTTTCAGTTCTTATGGGAAAACACCCAGAAAGGGAAGAGCTGGATTGAATGGGACCTCTAATCCTAAGTTTTTGATGAATTCCACACTGGTTTTCACAATGATTGCACCAGTCTACACTCCTACCAACAGTGGAAATGAGTTCACTTTTCCTCACACCCTTCCAGAATTTGTTACTGGTTGATTTCTTGGTGACAATCATTCTTTTGGAGTGAAATGGAATCTGAGTGTTGCTTTAATTCACGTTTCTCGAACGGCCAATGATGTTGAACATTTGTTCATGTATTTATTTGCTATTTATATTTCTTCATCTGGAAAGTGCATATTTATCTCAGATGCCCATTTTTGAATTGGGTCTTTGAATTTGGGGAGCCTGATTTATTTCAATTATTTTGTATGTTCTAGACAGAAGTCCTTTATCTGAGGGACAGAGTGGGACTTCCCACCCTGTGGGCGTCTTTTCATTCTGTTGGTTATTACTTTGGTTGTACAGTTAAATGTGTTCTACAGGTTCTGTTTCTCTGGAGAATTTTTAGTATGCTTGAAGTATACATTCTAGCAACAAGACAGTCATGCAGTGTATTGGAGGAAACCATACTTGAAATTAAAATGTAGCCCAGAAAGGTTGCCATTGAGAAGATAGTGCCTAAGAATGGCAAAGCGCCTATGACTGGCAGGCAGTAAGCCTGCACACTTGAGTAGCAGCGCGGGAGTGAGTGGAGCTGGAGAGGAATGCGGGAGGAGACTAACGTGATAAAGTCTGGAACAGTAAACACTTCCTCTTTAGGGTTAGTTAAGCATTGTTGGTCTGATTGACTCATTCATTCATCACAAGAACCCTGAAAGAGAGATAGCATTATTCTCATTTTATGAATGAGCAAACTGAGTCTCATACTCATCAAGTGAACTGTCCAAAGTCATAGCTAGTAAAAGGTAACAGAAACGATAGGAAGAGATCACATAGGGTGAATTGGTAGAAATTTCATCTCAGGAGTGAACACACATGATCAAGGGAAGTCCACCCGGTTCTGATCACTCACAGAATCAAAGGCCTGAGTACTGTGCAGCACCAGGAACGATGGTATACGACCGTTCTCATGAGAAACTGTTCTCATTTATTCCTACAGCAACCCAATTTTACAGATGTCACGGTTATCGATGAAGAACTTCAGGACTTGAGAAAATTACCTGAACAGATACAGTTGGATTGACAAATGAGAAAATGAATGCATACATACTATTTTTAGACTGTTTTTAGACAAAAAATGAGCACACACATTCTGTTTTTAGAGTCTCAAATGGCACACTGTCTTTACAAACACTTTTGTTATTACTATGTGTCATGCTTTCTTCGTTAGATTCCTTCCACGTCCTTCTTGTTTTTCTTTTCTTTCTTCTGTCTCATTATACTTTTAACTATCACAGTGTAAATGTACTTATTTATGTGGTCAATGTGACATTCCATGACATATACACAATATATAGTGATCAGATCAGGGTAACTGGCAGATCTCTTACCTCAGTCTTCATTTTTTTGTGTTGGGAACATTCAGAATCTCCGCTACTTGCTGCTTTGAAATATACAATTAAATGTCATGAGCCATTATTATCCCACACATAAAATATTATTGCTCCCATCCGGTTGCACTTATCTTCAGTTTTTAAATGTAACCAGTACATCTTCTTGACCCATTCAGATAACTCCTTTTGTGACTTATTATAATATTTTTCCTTTGAAGTGGACAAAATAATACATAACTAATAACTTCTCATATTTTGTTTTTAATCATTTATGTAAGGTTGTGCCAAGATATCCTAATCTCCATTTTTATCTTTAGTAATTTTTCAACACTGTTGTTTGGCTTCCTTCCTTCCTTCTTTTTTGAGACAAGGTCTTGCTACATAGCCCAGGCTGGCTTTGAACTCACAGAGGT
This sequence comes from Cavia porcellus, assembly GCF_034190915.1. Classification (NCBI taxonomy): domain Eukaryota; kingdom Metazoa; phylum Chordata; class Mammalia; order Rodentia; family Caviidae; genus Cavia; species Cavia porcellus. Next base: position 13,821,784 of record NW_026947496.1, read on the forward strand.
CCTCCTGCCTGTAAGCACTTGCCTATAACCCCAGGTACGGGGTTACAGGCATGTGCTACCATACCCGACTTTCTTTATTCTTAATGAATTAATGTAATGTAAATTTTTTGGAAACTGTCAGCAAATAGGAAATTCTCTGTTTGTCTTCTTGTAAATTTGTATTTATTTTACCTTTTCTTTGAGTGTAATTTAGCTAGGTATAAATTTTTACGTCATAGTTCTTCAGTTGTTTTCTGATATCTGTGTTTACTGAGAATTACTCATCATTCTTCTTTTTATTCTATTTTGTTTTTCCTCATTTATAAACATTCTGTATTTCACTCTTATATATTTGAAGAAAAATCAAGTGCTCAGTTTTGTTTACTTTTCCAAGTAAAAGTTTGTTTCTTTCATTGGTTATGGAAAGTCCATCATATTCCTTTGATTATTGCTCCTCTGTTTATTGTCTTCTCAACTTTTTACTAATGCAAACCTAATATTTTTTCTATGCAAACAATGCAATTTTTCTATTTTCTAAGTATTTTAGCTTTCTTGTATATTGTCCATGTTTTGTCTTTCCAATGTATCTTATGAATTCTCTATTCTTTATATCCAATCATCTGTTTAACTCATATGCTGTTTTATTTAAAAATTACATTAATTTTTATCTCAGCGGCATAAGCACCTGCTTTGCAAGGAGGGGGTCATGAGTTCGATCCCCGATAAAAATGAAAAAGACATAAATAAATAAATAAATACTACATTAATTGCCATTGAAAGTTACATGCAATAAAACACATACATTTTGAGTGTAGTTTGATAGGTGTTGAGCCATGTTTTCAATTGTGTGACTATCACCCCAATTAAGAAAAACAATTGCATCGTACTGAGTTCTCTATATTCCTTCAAAGTGACTTTTGTCTACTTCTTATCCCACAGAGCAATAGCTCTTATTTGCAGAAGAATAAATAGCTTTTTTCTTGCTGTAGAATTTTATATAGATAAGACTGGATAGTATTTGTACTCTTGTATCCAGCTCCTTTCAAAGGAACTTGTTTTGGGCCCCACTCACATTATGTCTCTTGCAAATCCATTCTGCTTCAATGCTGTGTAGCATTCTGTTTTATGAATACAGTACAGTTTGAATGGTGTGTGACTGATTTTACGTCTCTTCATACATTTTTCCCTCAGTAATATATAAACTACAATTACCTTAATATTTTTGTAATATTTTTAGCATTATGGGATAAAAAACCCCCAAACTTTCAAATTATTTGTAAGTACTAAAGCAAATTCTAGAGTGCTTCTACGGTCTGATACCAACAGTATAGACAGATGAGAAGAGAAAGCTTGGAGATGCTTACATCAAGCATGGAATTGATTTTCAGATGAAAAAGTCCAAGAAAAAGAACCAAAATTCTGAACTGGGAGCCGAGGCTTGGTAGTTTACTGCACTATCTTCAGGGAAAGAAGTGGTGTTTTTGGCGATGTTCTGTTGTTAGGAGACTAGATCTACAGCAAAGGCTCATGGCTATTGGAGGTGTGATAATGAAGGCAAAGAGAGCAACAGAGGGACATATTAAGGCTCCAGAAGAAAATAAATGAAAAAGAATGATGATGTCTTCTCTTCTTCCCTGTGAATGTCCACTGAAGTATTTGTGTTTTATTAAGCTAACAGAAGAGGGCACTCTTGAACTAATAACCCTGTCCACGAGTTGTACAGGAATAGGAAAAAAGCAAAAGGTTTCTACAAGAATACTGTAAGAAAAAAAAACAGAAAATCTGAATTAATAATTTTAGCTGTCGAATGCTTTCCTTCTAAAAAAATTACAAAGAAGAGGAAAAGCATAACACAACACCTCAAACTCAAATATTCTCTGAGAAGCATTTTCGGATATTTTTAAAAATTATAATTTAAATCAGAAGTTCAAAAACTAAGAAAATAAGTAAAACAAAAGTTTTTTTTTTTTTTTACAGTTGATTTGTCTCAGGAAGTAGACGAAAAGAAGAAGTGACAGAAATAAAGATTACATTTCAAGGTACTCAAGGGAAAATACGTCAAAGAAATATTTATGGTTAAAAGCATTGTTCCATTTTAATATCTGTGAAACATTGCAAGTCTGGAGATAACTCTGGAAAGGCAGCCAGGACTGGAGGTGCCGCTGGGAGACATCAGATGCACATGGCACTGCAGTAGTTGGGGAGATCGGAAGACAGGAGACCCTTCTCTTCTCCATATCTTGTACTTATGCCAACACCAACACCATTAGAGGCCTGCTGCTTCTGAAGGAGGGGGCATTCTTACCTACACACAGCACAAAGTTTTGTTGTCATGGAGGGCAGAAGAAGCCGTATCTCAGAGACAGGAGACTCCCATTTCCCAACAAGAAGATGGACCAACAACAGTGGGAAGGTGAGTAAGGACAAAGAAAGAACCACTACGTGGGTGCGCATGAATGGATGCATTGAAGCTGAGGTAGAGCAGAGAGACTAACAAACCCTCTTGCATGGTGCATCTCTCCTAACTTAAAGGCCATAGCAGTCTATCACAGAAGAGTCTAAGGGCTATGATGCCAAAAAGCGACATAGTAGTATAAAAATCCAAACACTCCTTGTTTGGCTCAAGTTGCTCCACTAATGGAGTGATAGTTACATATCATGTCTCTACTATGTGCACTATTCAATAAAATTTTTAGATGGGCAGAAAACAGGGACAAAAAATCAATTGTCAATAGACAAAGCAATCAAAAAAAGCAGACTCAGAGATGAACTAGAAGTTGGAATTACCAAAGATTTAAAAACAGCTATGATTAATATGAGTAAGGATTTAATAAAAATGCTGGAAATGATGAAATTTTGGCAGAGGAAAATTGAACAGGGAAAGAGAAATGCTAGAATACACACACATACAAACAAACCTGCAGCAGATATGTCTATCTATCTATCTATCTATCTATGTCACTGATGAGATATATTGTTATGTAACTCAGCAAATAACTTAATACAGCTGGATAAAATAGTGAGAAAAACATCAGGAAAATATTATTTCTTAATCTAAACTGATACACAGAGATAAAAATGAATTATTTAAGTTGTGGAGCATTATCAAATTATCTTACATATCTTTAATTGAATGCTAAAAATAATAGAATGAGACAAAGAAAATGGATGATCTAACTGGGGGCTTAACACTTAGATAGCTTCAGAGTGGGGACTGTCATTAGAAAGACCAAGACAACTACAATAGATTAGAATTTTTAACTCCATCCCACTTTCTCAGGGAGAGGAGAAGGTTGAGTTATTTACCAATAACCAGTGGTTTTATTGAGCACACATAAGTGTACTCCACTGGCATCCCTGTGAAATAAAGTGTTTTAGGATTTGTGTGCCAAAAAACTGGGTGAAGACCAAATAGACAAAGCTTGTAACCAAATCACAATATTATACATACACTGACACACAACTTGCAGGTAATGAAGGATGTTTAAATGTAGAGACAAAATTCTGTATTATTTTACCCTTTTTTCTATTTTGCTTTTTTTTTTTCCTCTCTGGTGAGAAGTGCAAATGCCCAATAAATACAATGAGAAAATGTTTACTATCACAACTGTTACAGAAGTTCAAATTACAATAAGCTGAGTGTCCATCTTATTCCAAAAACAATCATCAAGAAATCAAGTAATAATAGATACTGGCAAGGAGGTAGGGAAAAAGAAGCATTTTTACACTGTTGATGGTAATATATACTAGTATAAGCATTATGGAAGTTCATATGGAGATTCCTCAAAAAGATAAACATAGAAATTTCATTTGAGCCAGCCCTATCTCTTGTGCACATCATCTAAAAGAGTTAAAGATATAACATGAGTGTGATACCTGCCTGCCATGTTTGTAGCAGCACAATTCATAATAGTTAAACCTTGAAATGGGCTTAAATGTCCATCAATGTCATATTTACACACAATGAAGTACTACTCTGCCATAAAAGGGGATAATTTTGTGTCATTTATAGGAAAATAGACACATCTGGAGACCATATGTTAAGTGAAATAAATACATAAACTTAAATGTTGCATGGTCTTTCTTATATGAAAAACCAAAAATGTAAATCACATTTCTTATACGAGAAATCAAAAATGTAAATCACATTTCTTATGAGAAACCAAAAATGTAAAAGACAGACAATAGGTAACAGGGAGATAGATATTTTGAAAATGGGAAGGGCACCAAGAGATGGAGAGAGGAGGCGGAGAGAGGAGGGGAAATGGAAGTAAGAAGAATTAAGTTGTGTCAGGGGTGTGTACCAATTCCTGTGATGCCTGCAATCATCATGTTCTGTAAATGTGAACCAATAACAATTAAGTTAAAGAAAAGTTGCAGTACTCCTTAGGATTTTAAACTTCCTTACACTTAAATGCATATATTAGTACGGTTATGATTTCATTTCAAATATCTAGCAGAGATCAGCCCTGCTGCATTGTGTGAGGCAAGAATTCACTAAAAATTGGAGATCAGAGACTAGGATGCTGTCACGGAAAGACACAACTGATTAGCAAGAATGCAAATATGTGACTGTACAGAGGAAGCACTGGAACATTGAAGAGGATGGTGAATTTTCCCATTCTTTACACTGTATTACTATTTTTCACTTCCTGTGCCTGCTTTCAGCCTATTCAAATCAGCCTATTAACTAACAAAGAATGGGGAAGGGAAAGAAACACATGGAGCCCTTACATGCCTTAGAAGACGATGACAATCTGACCAGGTGCCTATCACCTAACTGCTGTCTGTTATCTCACAGAATTCTCACACAAATTTAAATACATAAGAAAAACAGGGTTTATGCTCATGAAATAAAGTTGTCAAGCTATACTGTCACTTGTAAGTGCTGTACTGTGCTATTTCTTATATGGAAAATATGTTCTTTTTCAATTTTAAGTAATGTATAAACAAATCTTTGAGAGACGAACTATTTAAGAGTGTCTGTAGATGCATTTTATCAGCTATTTGAAAGGCTTTAGCAAGTAGCTTGTGTGATTATTACCATAAAGAAATCTCCATATTATTCCTAAGAGCAATAGTGAATATTGCTTTTGGGGCCACACAACAACACTTGCTTTTCCACACCATTTTTTACCCTTTAAAAGCCCCCAGTTAAATCGATCAAATAAACAAAAATATCTTCTTCTCTTCACAATCCAAAAATATCACCCAGAGGTAGTTTGTAACTTTTTAAAATGCTAATCAGCAATTATACCTATACGTAGCATCTGCTGGGAAATCATACGTATTCAATTCACCAGCCAGGAAATAAAATATCCTGGGTGTGATTTCCCCTACCATGATATAAGGAACCAAATTGAAACAGACTCATATAAAATGTTGCTTATTTTCATGCAGTTGTTAAAGGAACCTCAGAAAACTGAAAATTTCTAAAGAAAAGAATCACCTAATTTTAAGATAAATGTCTTTGATTTGGATGGATATTTAACTATGCATTTCTCTTTCTCCCAAAGAAAATGATTTTATTGGTACATTTAAGGTATAAAAAGTGATCACATTCGTCATAGGGAATTTGTAGCTGTGCATAACATGATTTGGTTCTTTTCCTTCCCCATTCCCCTACCCTCCGTTCACTCCTCTTCCCTTCCTTATTTGCAAAAATTTTGTCTTAGTTTTTTTCTTGTTTTCTACTGTTTAAACTTTTCCCTTCCTTTCCCCCTCCTCCCTCATTTGCTCCATTTCTTATAATTGCCAAAATGAAATATTCTAATTTGTTAACTCAAGAGGCAAATAAAAATTTTGGAAAATCTTCTCATAAAAAAAGTGGAAGCCTATTCTAGTTTCAAACCTAGAATAAAATTTTCCAGGATTTTTTTTTAAATGAAAGCATTAAAGAGCTTGACTAAATCTGCAAGACAAAAGCAGATTGAGATTCCTATCTCTGTATTACCAAAGGGAGTGATTCTTCCAGCTCTGGAAGGTAATGAAATCCTATCATTGTGTTGACAAAAGTGGCTTTTATCTTCCATTTTATTCTTAATAACATCCAAGGGTTTTGGTGATTTGAAATGGAGGTAATTTGGTATTTCTTGAAGCAAGTTACTCTTGGGAAAGTAATTTGGAACATCTTGAAGTAGACAGTGCAAAGACAAACTGGAACAAGTTCAAAATCCAGCAGAAAAGTGAAGATGTAACTGCTGTGTGTTTCCCACTCTCTTGAGTACACTTACATGGGAAGAACTTGTGGAGTATACGTATTCTTGTAGGCTTGGTTGGTTAATTTCCAGGTATAAGCAGGAGCAGTAACACATGATGGGAGGGTATAAATTTAAGCTCCAGAAACTAAGAAGACAGGATATTTGCTAAAGAAGACAGAACTTGAAAGGCATATAGAAGATACAGTTTTCGAAATGGCTATGGGCAGCAAAAGCTGCTGACCACCACTGTAACTCTGTACTGTTCCATCTCAGTTTATCTGCATAAATCTAAGCCTGTTTAGCTGGCCTTTTGCTTAGGTGTGATTCATTGTAAGGACCCTGATATTTAAATCTACCTGGTATAACTGATCCTTTGAGGCTGGGAGATAGTTCCGTGGCGGAATGCTTGCCTAGCAAGTGCAAGGCCCACTTGTCCTCCGTGATCAGGACCCTGCCTATTCTGCCAGACTGTTTCGGAGCAAAACTGCTGAGCTCTGCTATTCAGCCTGCTTTCTCATAAAGGAGCCAACAACTTCGCCTGGACTCACTTTCTCTTCTTCTGATTTCTATTAGCCTTAGGATTCATCTCAAATGGCACCTCTCCAAGGAGACTTCTGTGACATCCAGGACTAGGTTTGATCTTACATCCTTCTTACCCAAAACCATGCTACATTATTTTGTAGAGCAAACCATAACTACTGTGGATACTTAGCTGTGAAAGTATTTACTGTTCAGCTCCTCTTGGGCAAAGGTCTTGCCATTACGGATGCTCATTAAGTGCTTGTTGACTACATAAGGAAAAGGACACCTGTCTTTGGAAATGATTATCCTTGTTTACATTACATGGTAGGGTTGTGTCTAAATATTTGTAACTGAATAATTTTCTTGGGCCCTGGGTGCTGTATACTCACTTTCTCCCTCTGAGAGCTGGGTTTTCCTTTAATTCTTCTAACCCGAACCTGAGCAAAGACAAATGACTCAGAATGTGTGTGTGTGTGTGTGTGTGTGTGTGTGCGTGTGTGTGCAGTCTCTTCTCCATAGTTATAATTTTCATCTTTGACATCAGTCTGAGGTCATTCTGAGCCAGGTATGGTTATTCAAGCTGCTTTGCTAGGATGGAAGTCTTTTACTCTCTGTTAAGTAGCATCTAAGCCTTCCTGCAACATATTAAATATATAATATGTTCAAAAGCTTTTTGAAAAGTTATTTGTCACTCAGTGTGGCTCACAGAGTTTTGCAATGCTTTTCAGTTGTCCCATCATTTGTTCCCTAAGGGTTAGAGATCAAATCCAAAGCCTCTTGCGTGTTAGGTAAAGCTCTCTACCCTAAGCTATACCCCAGCCCGCTCTTGTCCCATATCGACAATGACAAGGAAGAGTTTACCTTCAAACCTCGGAGAATACATCATCTGTAGGTATATAAAAGTGTGCTTTGTGTCTGCCTAATCCCTTAGTCTGTTTGGACTTCTTTGTCCCAGACTCCCAAAGCTCAGTGTCGACTAATGAAAGATGTCTGTCCTACATAAAGAAGACAGCAGCAGTAACCACAAACCCATTTGTCTTGTGCACATTAAGGAAGGACATTACAGTTGGGATCCTGACATGATACAGAAGTAGGAGAAGATGACTTAAAGAGACACATTGCTGTTAAAGAAGGAGGTTGGGTCCTTGTTGTGGAAAACACTTTTTTTTGGTGAGTGGGTTCCACTGCTCCATCAGCTTCCTCATCAGCTTTGTCAGCTACAAAAGCCCCACTACATGCGTGTGTGTTCTTCGTATCTGCTGTTCTTTTTAGTGGTGATGCTGCTAGCAGCTACACTACGTATTGAAGGCAGAGACCGAGCTGGCTGGGACAGTAGGCACATCTTCTGGACAAGAGTGAAGTGGGGATAAAGTAGACCTAGAACAAAAGTACACACTGCAACATTAAGTACTGTGTTTGGAAGTTTTTGTCCAGCCTTTTCTTTCATTACCCTCCAGGTCTAGCTTGGCTTACCCTTGCGGTCCTAAATTAGGTAATTAATCCATATGAATTTATATCCAGATGAGGCTTTCAGGATGGTCTCCAACTTGGCTGTTAGGTTTATGACTGGTTAAATTTGGCACTTACATTGTATGAAAATATTGTAATTATTTACTGATAATTGTATATTTCATTTGGGGTTATAGAATATGCACAATAAGTCCAGAGAACATACAGAGTTATTACTGAATTTAACACTATCTTTTTCATGCAAGAGAAGAATACTTTTGGTATGTATCAGTATGAAAGATTGAATTTCTGTGGGATACTATAAAGAAGGAATTTCAGGACAATTGTTGGATTGTTTGTTAAAATATGGTGAGTGGAAGTCATTAAAATGGAAGCTATATACAGCTGTATCTTAATAATAATAAAGGGGAATAACAAAAAATACAAAGGGCCAAGTATCAAACAGTGTGGTCACCCCAAAATTTTTACTAACAATACTATATTGTTTGTATATTTATTTAGGGACAATGTTACTTGAAATCTGAGCAAAAGCCATGAACTTTAATACCAATATCAGTCCACTCATCATTGCGATAGCTTTGAACAATAACATATGACTCAGTGTGTTCTCTCAAATCTTTGCACCTTATTTTTCTAGAATAATCCAAATGAAAAGCAAATGATACTGCCTTTGTGAACTCATAGCTTGGTGAATCCTTTTTACTATAAACATAACTTTCTTTTCCTTTAATTATGGAGACATTACTTATTTAGCTAATGGACTGTTCAAGTTGAAAATCTTAAATTTTATGTCTCATAATAATTAAGGCAAAATATGAGAAAAGCTTTTGAAAAGGATTCATCACATCGTTTTCACTTATTATTGTTAGTACTCGGCTAAACAACAATTAAGGTTTTCCTTCCACGATTTACAGCTACGTTGCAAAGTCACTAATCAGATTATTATTTTATTGGGAAGAAAATGTTGACTGTGCAAATTTTGAATAAATTATTCAAGTAATCTCTCTGAGTCTTTAAATATGTAGGCTTGGCCAAAATTCTCTTAAATAACAATGCTATAATACAGGAAAGAAATATCCTTTTTTTCCTGTTGAAAAATAATGTTGGTGGCCTTTGTTACTTGCAATTTGGTTTAACTTTCAAATAAAATTTAGTTTTGTGTGAGCAAAACAACTCCCTATAGGCTAATTGCATACATTATAAGGGGACTTGATATTTTTTCATTCTTTAAATTACAACTCATTTATTTAAAGGAATACTTGTCAAAAGAAAGCTTTAAGTAGTGAGTTAAAAAAGCAGTGTTAAATAATTGAACTGACTGTGATAAAATTGCCTTAGTTTAAATAGACTAGTCTGTTTAATGAATTGTGCTTTTATAGGGTGAGATAAATCTATGTGAGCTCAAGTGGTTCTACCAGAAACACTGAATTCAGATAAAAAGGAGAGAGCCAAGAAGAGGCACCTGTCTAATATGGCTATATTTTATTTTATTAAAATTGCACCCAGATCTGAAACATTGTTTTCTGCCATATTAGACTAATTTTAAGAATGATCATAAAATGATCAATTATCATACCTATCGAACTGTTTAGATTATCTGTAGAGGAAGTACTCTATTTGTTCTTTTTCTCAAGCAGAAATAGTAACTTGAAGCTTAATTTAGGAACACAGAATTTAATTTCCAATCTTCAGTAAAAGATTCAATTTATAAGCCTTCAACATTGGGTAAAATTATTTTGGCAATGAGACAGCAGGAGGAAATTAATTTCATACTTTTAAGTAAATTTGGCAGGTTTACTTTGTTTAGTGTTGAAAAGAGCCTTCTTTCTTTCTTTCTTTCTTTCTTTCTTTCTTTCTCTCTTTCTTTCTTTCTTTTTCATAAGGTACTATTAAGCTACAATGCAGGCAGCCTGTGTAGCAATTGGTTGGTTATCACTTCAAAAGAGAAATTGAGCTGGAACATTTTGTATCCCTTGATTATACTTGTTGTGATTGTAGGTGTTGAAATGCTTTTTATGTGCTTAAAAATGGAGAAGCATTAAGCATTAAGGGGGAAAAAACCCTAAACTAAGACAAGTATAAACATAGGGATCTGTTCTCATCAAAAAAGAATCAAATACTAAGACTGTGGATCATGTACCATGTTGGCAGTTATTTTCCTACTGGCTGAAAAGCGGAAATAAAATTCTTTGTTACATAGGTGAGAGTTGCCATAGGCCACTCACATATGCCACGGAACCATTCCGCAGTTTAAGAGTTACCTCTGCTTTTATCTGACCCATGGATTCCTATTTCAGTATTCTCTATCTGGAAAGTAACTTCTTAAGGCAAAATTCTTTGCAGCATGCACATATACATATCCTGCTTGGTGTTCATATTTATACACTGAGGGGCTTCTAATGATTGCAGTGAAAAACAGCAACTTAAATTTAAGTTCACAGCATAGGACAGAGAAATTAAATCTTGATTTTTAAAGTTGTGATCTAGTTTATCCTAGCAAGCAAAATGGAATGTTATAACCTGAATAATTCACGTGTATCCCCAAATATGATATTCTTTAGTTTCAGAATATTTTAGACATTTTTGTAATTAAATGTTCTATTTATATGTAGAATTAATACATGCTTACCACAGAAGGCTAAAAATGAAGAAAGTAAATTGTGCCCCTAATTCTGTCAATTCATGATCCAGTCAGCAACAATTTATTGAGTGCCTGATAATGATGATACACAAGTGTACTTTTATGGAATTTATTATCTTTTAGAGATAACAGGCACAAAACACTCACAAAATGGCTATATGATTAGAGTAATTTTAAATAGTATAAAAGCAGGGTCTTTGGGTCTCTGAAGTTGGATAATGGAGGGCTGATTAGAAAGTGGGGGTGAGATGGGGTGCCATGAAATCTGTTCTAATCAGAAGTCTAAAGGAGAATCAAAGGAAGGCGGCAAGGTGGCACATGGAAAAAGGGTATTCTTATGAAGAGAATTACAGATGCCTGGGGCCTAAGGCTGTCAGGCCCTGCCACGTCCCAAGATCAGGGGCTCAAATGAGAGGATGGTTGTGAGCAAAGAAGACAGTGGCAAAGAAAAATCTGGACAGTGTATAGGAGCATTAGAGCATATTAAGAAGCCTGAGCTGTATTTTTTAAGAACAGTTAGAAAATGCAGAATATAGCACTTGTGTCTCTGCTGATATTTCTAATGTTTTAAGAGAATTGGGCACTCTCTTAGATTTTGTTGCTATACCAAAATACCTGAGACCAGGTGATTATATAAAGAATAGAGGCTTATTTGATTTGTGGTTATGGAGGCTGGGAAGCCCAAAAATGTGTTTCTGGCATCCTCTGAAAGTCTCCTTGATGTATCATTCCATAGTGGAGGGCATAGCATGGGAGGATAGAGCAAGCACATGTCAGCTTGAATCCCTTGTCCTGCTCTTAGAAAGGTATGAGTCCCATCCAAAGACATCACCTCCAAACACCACTGATATATAAATTTTGGGAGGTTAAGTTTCAGCATAGGTTCTGGAGAGGACATTCAAATGGCTAATAATGTATGATGTTTGTAGTATACTGTTCTCATTTACTTTGTAATTATCAATTTATATTCATTAAGGGTTCTAAATTTTATGGTTAGTTTCACTATACAGATTTTTCATTGTTTATGTTAACACATTCTCCTATCTTGGGCTCTGTACTTCACTGTTTTCAACAATGATATGCTGGGCATCTTTGCAGACAAATATTTTCACTGATCCATAGTTAATTCTTATGAAAAATTAAGAAAACACAAATAGAATTGTCTTGTAAAAGATAAGGGTATTTGAGAGCTTCTAATATGAATTGCCAAATTGTTCTCCAGAATAGTTGGAACAGTTATTCCTACAGCTGTCCAAAAGACTATCACTAGTAAACACATTTCTTGAGCCTAAAGCATAAAGATGATTGGAGGATTTCACATTCTGTCATGTAGCCTTAAACAGATATTTGCAAAACTAGCATCTACTTTAAGATACTGACTTGGTGGTTGAATCTGAGCCATGTGACTGCAAATTATGAAATTGCTGTTTTCCTGTTTGGTTGTTTTTAGTGAAGAATGACACTGTGCAGTGACCCCCAACCGGTATCGTCACTTTCGTGGTTTGTGAATAATGTATGGTGCCTAAAACACTTGTTAAGGTGGTGAAAACAAGGACATATTAAAAAGACAGATACAGAGACTCTAGAACTTTGAATTTGGGGCAAATTATTAAAATTAACAATTGTTTGTTACAAAGAACAATACAAATAAATGTAGAAGCAGCCAAAAATTGCCCAGGTAATAAGAAAAGTATCTTTAACCCAGTTATGAGTCAATCCAGTCTCAGATGTTTCTGGGCTATTTTTAAGCAGTTGCTTGAATTTTTCAACACCAAAACTACTATGCTATCATCAGGATTCTCACTAAGCCCAGCCCTGCCTCTTGGCCGTATACTACAGCTTTGATCTGCCTTGAGCTCCTTGGCTTCCACCTCAAAATTTTTTTTCTCTAGCTTTTATTCATTGCTACCCTTAATGGATTTTGGCTTCTGTTGACTTTCTTGATTTTCTTCCTCTGTGACCTCTGAGGGACAGATCCTTCTCACCCCCAGAGCTTCCCCTCATCCATCTGTGCCTACTTGGGAAACATTCTCTGGCAGCTGTGCTTAGGATGTTCTGATGAAATCTTCCTTGAGTTGGGGCAGAAATTTGGGCAAATAGCATATGTATGGTTAGCAGTTATTTAAATAAGTTAGCAGTTATTTAAATAAGTTTAAATTTATTAATTATTGAGAATGACTTTTTATGTAAATGGGGCATGAAAATTAATAAAATACACCTCTTTTCTGAAACACTTAAATCTATGTTATAATGAGTTACAACTCGGAGCTAATGAATTGCTGTATTACTCATGTGGCTATGAGGCCACGCAGTCATTGTACAATGCAATCGACTCAAGGGTGCGTATTACACTGCAGGCTTGTGGCCGTCTTTCAACATTGTGTTTAGAATTCTTCCTTATGGAGAAACGGGAATAAACAGGGCACATTTTGAGAAACGTGAGTATGTTTATTCCTTACTCTTGTCCCTTTCTCTATTAAAAGGTCTTGTGCACTGCTGATATATAAAATGAGGAGCTAAATGGAGCAGCCAAGTCAGCAAGTGCTCTAGGAATTCAGGGGAGGAGGGTCCTCCATGTGTTGGAGCCATTAGGGCGAGTTTCTTGGAGAAGGCCGGGAAGAGTAAATGTCACTGCCCTAAGTGGCGAGAAGAAGCCGGGGTTCACAGCAAGAGGCCTATTTTAGCAAAATGCAGGAAATGCACAGAGCATGGCAGGCGCTATGAAAGCATTTGAAAGCATATGAACGTACTTTTCGTCAGACCTGAAGTTAACACCCTCAAGCGATCCCCTTTTGCTGGGCTGTGCGCTGCTTAGCTGCATTTCTTCCTGAGGAGCGCGGCTTGAGCGGCCTGACACTTTCCACTTCTCAGGAACACGCGAGGCTCGCGAATGAGGCTGGAAAATGATTCTTTCAGTGCTAACAAAACTGAATGCAGAAAGCAATTGTCGAATTTTCCCATTTCTTCAACATTTTGGTTTTATTTTTTCCTCTTAACTTTTCTCTCCATTGCATGCTAGAATCGAATGTTTAACATTTTACATTGAGTTTTCCTTGCTATTTCTCTTATTTAGGTTCCTATAAACATCAACATTTCTCCATAAGTAATTTCTTGAGATACCATTCCTTTGCATTCTGGTTCATATAAGACATCATAGTAAATATATTTTAAAAATATTGCTTTCAGCTAGATGCAGTGGAGCAAACCTGTAATCCCAGCTACTCAGAAGGCTAAGGCAGGAGAATTGTGAGCTTCAGGCTGTCTGGGCAACTTAGTGAGACACTCAGAAAACAAAAAGGGTTTGTAGCTCAAAGGACGTAGGATGTGGCTCAAAGTACGTGCAACACCCTGGGTTCAGCCCCAGGTACCACAAATAAATAAATAAAAATTAAAAAAATAAAAATCACTGCTTTTATATCATTTACTTGATAAAAAAAATCCCTATAGTTTTGTCACCTGAAAAGTAAAGTTCTCCATAGCTTGGCCCAAATGAATCTCCCATAGAACGTCCAAGGTTCCTCTAAGTCAAACACTGTTCACCAAATTTCATTGGAACAACGCCGCCTTTCTTTATTCCATTTTCCATTGTGGAGTGCTTCTGTCTCCCCTGGATTCTTCATAGTCACTTAATATTCACTTCTTTTCATCAAACAGTGCTACTTTTCGTAGCTCTGGTTCATGCCTATTAAATTTGTTCATGGGGTGACTTCTGTGGGTTTAAATTTTTTAAACTCTTGTGATGCTGCCTATATATCAAGTATTATAATTTATACTCTCTCATATGCCTGTTGTTGCAGCTAACTGCTTTGAAGGCAAAAGAATGTTTTCCTACATGATTGAATTTATTTATGGTATCTATATGACGTGACATTTATAACCGTGATGATGATAAACATCTTCATGTGACTACATGCTTTAGAAAAAGTGTATATCTAGGTGAAGAAATTAGAAAGTTCTAGACTCTACTGCTTTTCCCAAAGCCTTGTGCCTTAGGAAAAAGGAAAACTGAGGTGGATCACTTTTTAATACTCCTTCTTTTAATACTTTAAATATCCAGCTTGCCATATTCATTGGTCACCATCCATTTTGGTTTCTTCATATCTTTTCAGAAGTTAGTAACAACCGTGTATCTAAAGATTGTTATGGGCCAGCCATTATACCAAACTCTTTGCATGCTTTATTTTTTTCAGTGTCATGCTTAGCCTACAAGGCAGCCATTACTATTTTGCTAATGTGGAACTGGATGCTTATGCATCAATATCATAGAATAAAACCATGAAAACTTCAAGATCTTAATTGAGCACAAAGGTGGATTAAATACTTCATCTTTCCCAAATTTCTGTTATACGGAAGATCCCTTAACATTCCAGTGTAGAATTTAAGAACATCTGGAAAGATGAGAGAGAATAATGGGGTTGATTAGGATCCTGTTTTTCCATTTTGAGGGAAATACATTTCCTTCACTACACAAGTAAGGGAAGGCAGATGAAACAGGCTGACCATAACGCAAGGTAAGCATCTTCTCTGGCCATGTGGATTCCTGAAAGTGACAGCATTTTATAGGCAGGCATGGTACTTGTTCTTCTACTTTCAAAAAGAAATAGTTCTTGGCTTCCTATTCCTAGACTATTTATTTTCATAAAAGCTGTTGAACACCGGAAGTTGAAGCAGAAGATTAGAAACAGAACCTTTCCAAACAATTGATGAAACAATGACTTGTTATCTTGCTTATTCTCGTTCTGTCACTATGACTTTTTTCCCTTAGTAAAGGAATCTGTCTTTCCAAGTAGGGAAAATGATTTTTAAAAAGATAAGCCTGAAAAAATTAATTTAAGCTTACCCATATTAGGGTAGCATTAAGGCACTCCCGGGTACATTTTATTGGTCCATTAATATAGGCCCCGAGTGGTTGAATACACCTAAGGCATGTACTGTATTAATGAACCAATAAAACATGCCCTGGAGTGTCTTAATGATATATTACAACCATTTCTGTTACATACATAAATGCACTGTTTGCTGGCTGTCTTGCATAGTTTTAAAGAAAATCTTCAATTAACCAAAAATATTGCATAAAGAATTCTTACCCACAATAAAAAGGAGCAAGAAAGAATCTTGTAATTAACTTCGTGGGCTAGTTACCCATGAGGCGATTCTTCTGGGTTGATTTAATCTTTGGCACTGTTTCACTGTTAATATCTTCGAAGAAACGGTTCTTCGGATCTAAAATTGAATACTTCAGGAAAGGAAATAGAAGTGAGCTGACAGAATTCATACTGGTCTCCTTCTTAACTTAAACTATGGAGCCCTGGATGGTGGTTATGAAATTAATTAGACATTAATGCCTGGATCCAAATGTTGGCTATCTGTGCCTACATTAAAAAGATATCTTTTAGGCATTTAGGGAAAATTTCTTTGGAGAGATGAGGAAAACTGCATGCTCATGTAAGCAAATATGACAAGTTGAGGCCAACACTTGAGATATTATAAAAATGTCTTTTCCTAAGAGACACTGGGTTCCATTGTGTCAACTGGATCAGCTTAGAAAATTCCTAGGAAATCAATAAAGCACCTTTCAGGACATGTCTGGATGAGTCAGGGGGTGACTTTAGTTCCTGTGTATGCTTTCTGGTCTCTTGCTCTCTGGTGCTATTTCCCTGCTCTGCTTCCTGGCTGTCATGAACTGAATACTTCTCTGTTGTGCCTTCCGTCTCTGCCTTGGAGCCAACTAACCATGGACTGAGTCCACTGAAACCATGAGCCAGACTGAATACCCTTCAGGGTAGTCAATACATTTTCAAATTTTGAGCATTTGATACTGTGTCCAGCAGGAAAGTTGCCTCTGCATGTTCTTATTCATTTCAGTGCTAATTATGCTATGTTTTCCTGGAGTCACAAACATTGATTCTTTCCTGTGAGTGGGAGGAACAAAAGGAGAGTGGTGATATAAAAATGAATATCATTTATTGAGTGATTATTATATGCCAATGTTCTAATAACTTTTACATTAATTATCTCCCCTTTAATCTTTGCAAAACTTTACAAAGGAGATACCATTATACTTGTTTTATAGTTAGGGTGTCCAAGATAAAGCAGAAACCTTCCCAAGTGGTGGAACTTGGGATTGAACTGCCAGAATCTGAAGGGCTTATTTAGTCAGATAAACCTTGGTGTAGTCTCTATAAAGGAAGCAGAGAAGAACATTAAGTTTGTGTACTAGTCTTTCCTAAATTCTATACAGTAGCTGATTACATTGTATGCTCTGATTCCCCCTTTAGTCCTTCCTCAAAGGTGCATAAGTGCAGGACAGAGAGAGGAGCTGATGACCTTGAAATAGCCTCGTAACAGGGATTTAAAGGATGCAAAGTAACATACAATAACCTAAGATCCCATAGAAAGGGACATATTGTAGTATGGTGGACACCAGAGACTGGAAACATAAAAAGTTGATGTGTCATCAAGTGACCATGAAGAAAAAGGATGACACCTTCACATCCTCATGAGTGATAGGGAACTAAGTAGACTTTTAATAATAAGATGAGTACTTCTGAAATAACGTGTGAGTGGAGAAAATCTTCCACTAGTCATAGGCTGGGACAATACCATGTTGAGTAATTAACCCTAAATTTAACCATAGAATAGAATGGAGGGTCAAGTTAGAAACTAATTGTTAAAGATAAAATAAAGAAAAAAAACATATAAATATATCCTAAGATTTAAACCCTAAGTTATTTTATTCATAAATAATTTCTGCAGATTGGTACCCAAAAAGAACCCAATTCTGAAACATTTAGAAGACCATTAAAATGAATATAATAATTGCTTGTTTCTGGGCTACAGGTTAAATATCAAATGTTCAAATGGCTTTGCTGAGGGATTATATTTTAGGTTAACTTTTCCTTTAAAAAGATCTGTACATATTAGGAGCTTGATTATTTTGCAAACACATTCCAAGCCCACTTCCCCAAGTGGATTTTACAAGCCTGAGAAATCATTGCTGAAGAATCTTTTCTGCCTCAATTTGATTTTTACTCACGAGTTACATCTGTGTTGCTAGTTTTGTGCTCCAATGATGGAACTTCCATTGGCTTCCTTTACTCTCGGGCTTGATCTGATGTTGAGAGTCACAAGTCAGTATTTCTCAGTCAGCCACTGTAAGGTAGGAAATTTGATAAAAACAAGACCTAGTTAAAAAAAAACTGGGGAAAACAATTTTACCACAATATCTTAAAAATGCCATATACACTGTTTATAAATAGGTGGCTCCTCATCTAAGTAGATATTGAAGATTGTTATTTTAAAGACCATATGTGGTGTTATTTATTATGAAATAGTAATTTAATACTACTCATTAAATCCATCATGCAATTTCAGCAGGCAAATAACTGCATTATACAGGTGCACTCTGTCTACTAGGTGACTCATCTATTGGCTTACATTCAATGTGGAAATTAGGCCATTAGCCTTCTCTCAAATTGACCATGCCAATCACCCCACAGTGGTCACCATCAGATAATGAGGTAGCACCATCATGTGGGAACTAATGACAATAGCTGGACATTTATAGTAAGTTGCACACATGATCTCACCATTCTTTAAAATAGTTACACGCTGTAGCACCAGTTTTCTGGAGATTGCTCCTTTGCTGGCTTTAATAAGAGCAAACTAAATGTATATGGTGGTTTATAAGTTTCTGAAGCACTTTCACAGGTAATATAGCCCAACAGGATACAACCCTATGACATGATTGTCCTCATTTTCAGATAAAGAAATTATTACTCAGACAGTTTAGTGACACTGGATTAGAAGCAGGTCTTCTTGTGGGTAGTTAATTATTCTTATTTTCTTCATCACAGCAAATCTTAGACATCAACAGGTCAAAGTACTAAGCCAAGAAAGTTTACTTCTATGTCTGAGGCACAGATCTTTAAATTTTGATAATGTGATAGGCTAGACTGAAAAATTTTTTAGTGAGTGAATTTTATAGATCATAATAGAACTGAATCTAAAAATAAAATGGTCCCCTGATTTAAAGGTTAAATGAGAGTTTTAGGTTTTAGTTTTTTTCAGAAAATGTAAGCTAACTTGACTTTCTGATGAAATCAATATGAATATTACCTGAAATTTACAAAATAATTTAGTTTTCAATATAGGTAATGATTCCCAATAGTAAAAGCAGGAGGACCTCATGTGACAGAAAGGAACACACTTGAGATCATGTGGAAAGGTCTGAGTTTAACACAAGATTCTCCTATAAGGGTTGGAGTTGGCACTGCTACCCTATGCAGTTTAAATTTTCTAATTTAAAGAATGAGAATAGCAATAACTATCTCCTAGAAGTGTTGCAAGGATTCACCAATAAAACTCAGAAGTTATTAAGCCTTTGATGGAATGCAGTATATTAATGGACACTCCTAATTGAATGCAGTGGTTGATGCATAGGTCAATGCACCTAACTTTGGGGACAGTGTTCATTATTATTATCAGCTTCTTAAAGGACTACGTAAGTTGTAAGTAGTTCAGAATTGTCACTGTACACAAAAAGTTATTTAAATTATGAAGCAAAAGGATAAAGAAGAAGAGTCTAGGGAGGTAGAAAAAGCAGTAATTTTCAGTAGAAGAAAATGTTTTTCTGTCCTAAGAAACTTGGATTGGAATTCTATAACATGATTTGGTAAGTCAAATTTACATAAGACATAAATTACCTCTAATGGTAAAATCACTTTCATATATAATAAGTTTAAATATAGGTTTGTTAAATGGTGCTTAAATGGTGCTTTTGAACATATTCCATAGATGATAATCTGTAATTTACTAGTTTCTCTCTTTTTGAAATTTAATATATGTGAAATCCTTCCTTTCATGATTTTCCTTAGGTGATGCCATGGAATACTTTAAGGTAAGATGGAACAAGTTTTTCCTGGGTCCAAGTAGGTAAACAACCCTTTCCCTGTGACTTTGATGAAATAAATTGTTTTACTCATGTACTAGAAGCACATTGATCCTATCAAAATCCATTATCTGGAATTACCATTTTTCGATGAACTTTAGTCCTATGACTATTTTTCTTCAAATGTATTAAACAAAAATAAATGTACACTGGAAGGTAAGGTGAAGAAGAAGGAATAATACCAAAGATCTTGCTTTGGAAAATCTCCCTGAGGTACGAAAGCATTCGCATCACGGTCTTAAAATAGGCTGGGGTTAGGCAGTGGAGCAAGAGATTTGTATTGCAGATGTGCTATTTCTTTCTCAGGAGGCACAAAGGCATTATTGTTTGGGGGAGAGAATTCTATTGTGCACACAGTGTTGAGAAGATGGTGGAATTTGGATCTCCCAACATCCTCTTTGGATTTGGCAAGGTTGAGTGCAGAGGGAACCGCAGTTGCTCAGAAAGAATGCTGTGTGAACAATGTGATACTGTCCTGACAGAATGGTGAAGACAGACAGAAAAGAGTGAAATCAGTCAGTGTTGCAGGAGCAGATACATGCTGTGTCCCAATAGAAGAGTTCAAGGAATATCTAGTGGAGATTCCTTGCAAAGATGTAAGTGTGAAATATGCAGAGTACGCCCCAAACTAGTAACAGGATCCTTTCCCACCGTTAGGCTTGAAGAGGTGAATTACCTGGGAAGATAGCGTCTTTCAGAAAGGGCACCTTCACAAGAGCTGTGGGGTGCTTTTTTTTTTGGTCTGTTTTCGGCCTCGGGTGGAACCCAGGACCCTGCACATGCGGAGCATGTGCTCTACCACTGAGCTTGAAATGTGGTCTTCATGGAGGGAACTGGCAGCTCCAGGTGGACTCACAGGGAGGTAGTTAAGGGAGCATAGATGCCCCTCCTCCCTCCCTTCCTGTCCTGTCCCCGCCCCTTCCCCTCTCTTTCTGTCCCTTCCCCTCTCCTCCATTGCCCTCCCCTGCCTCTCCACCCCTACTCGCCTCTCCCTTATCTCCTGCCAGGATTCTTTAATGATAGGCTCAAGTAGGAGCCAGAAGCTGGAAGATCTAATGGTACACTCCTGTGACTCTGCCTGCAGCAGGATAGGGTGAAGGACACACGAGCTCCTGGACTTGATGGTTTAGAATCCCAAAGCTGCCTTCTCCTTGGTGCTCTGTATCCAATGTGGGTATGCAGGCCACGTCTCCACCCAGGCCTCTTCACTTGGAAATTTCACTTGGAATTGGAGCAGAGTAGATATCTTTCTACTGGAATCTAACCAGTTGCTTGAGTAGAGAGGAAGGGAATCATGGATGGCCTCAAGCCAGCTATTAAATACTTTAGTCTTAAATAATTCATGTCATTTATACTTAACCAGAACTAGTTCAGGGCGCTACCCAAGCTCAAGGGAGTCCAAAAGTTCACTTGTACCCAGTGCCTGAATGAGAGAATGTGATAACGCTGAGCAGCATGAATAACTCCACAGATAACTGTTTTACTCAAAACATGCTGATCTCTAAATTAAATTAAAGAACGGTATGGGTTTGCAGAGTAATTCAGGCAGAATTTAGCTTACAAATAGTGTCTGCACATCTGGCCTGATGTTCAGTAAATCTTATGCATAGATCATATCAGAACTTGAGGAAACCAAATCCATACCATTGACTGTGACAAAACCCTAGAAAAATTTTTGTACGTTATTAGCATCAAAAATTAATATTTGAATTTGAAAAAGACTTTTGCTAAGTATATTATATAGTATTAAACTTTATTCAGGAAATTTATACAAAATTGTTCTCATTTTCCTGGAACTTACAGTCTAAAATAGAGACAATTCCCATCTGAAGAAATGAAACAATTAAAAAAATTCTAGTATTGTCACTTTTGAGGGTTTTTTTGGAATTTTATTTTGTTAATGCATATGTGCAGCACATAATATTTAAATTCCCTGTGGGAAGTTGGCACATGTATATAAAACATCTTAATTCCGTTTTTCATTTTCTCTCTATTCCTTCCCTTTTCTCTATACTCATCCCTTGATTCTCTTAGTCACATATGAGCCACTTTTAAAATTAATCTGTCATAGTTTTAGGACTGAATTATATCACTCATTATGTAACTCAATCATGATCTTCTTCTTTCTAGTAGGATAGCATTGTTATTTATGAATGGATTAACACAAGGTTAGGAATATCTAGCATTTTCAGATTAAATCACATAATATGGTGCAGACATACTGGCATGACAGAGGAATTTGGCAAAGTTATCTATACCTAGAAAGAAGTCATTTTCTTCTCAGTTGTTTTGGAGTAAATTCTGAATATAAAACATGGCATTGTCTAATATTTTGGTACTGAGAAACCTGTCTCCTATTGAATTCAGAAAGGTAATGACTGCTGAGAATAAATTTTAAACATTAACTAGTGTTATTTGCTGAGTAGCCCAAGGAATGCCAATGGGAATGGAGTTCCAGATATTTTAAGTTTTACAGCTTCTGTTTATACTTCCTTCATCTGAGAAATTCCATAGTGTACAGAGTAAACGATGCTTTGCAAATCTGTTTCTTACTATTTCCGCACCTTTTAGCCAGCTTTCCCATCACTGGGACGTGCTACTGAACATTGATTTGAAGGAGGAAAGGTTTAATTTAACTCATGGTTTTGAGGAGGGTGTAGGTTTATGGTCAGCTGAGCCCAGGCAGGTACATTGAGGCAGAAGGTCATGGCAGGGCAAAGCTGCTTGATTCATGGAGGCTGGGAGCAGAACAGAGAGGCAGCACCAGAAAGGAAGGGCAAGGGATGAGATGTATATCCATATCTGGCTCAGACACACCCAGGAGTGTGCTCTAATAATCTGCTAATCCAAAGAAGTGTTTCTTAATCTAGTGCAGTTACTATCAAGATTAATAGCCATATGGTGTACTGCAGTTGGTGTTCAAAGGCTGGCAACTGTGTACCTTTCTTTGAGGGCTTTCTCTGGTCAATGGAGGCTGTTCTACCTGGATATGCAGCAGGCTGAATATTGGAGAAATAATCCATCAGAGGGCCATTGTCAGCCACAGACTTCAAAGACTTGAGTCAATGGGTTCCCTTGAAGAGAAAAACAAACACCCAAGAATCCTGAGGGTTGACTACATATTCACATAAACATGTGTGTTTGTAAAATACTTCACACTCTACCATAGTTTTTTAATATAAAAGATTACTTACTTTTTAGGTTATTGAACTATTTTCAAATTTTTCAGCTTTCTCCATGTCATGGTTTATGTGG
The DNA here is from genome assembly GCF_034190915.1 of Cavia porcellus. Taxonomy (NCBI): domain Eukaryota; kingdom Metazoa; phylum Chordata; class Mammalia; order Rodentia; family Caviidae; genus Cavia; species Cavia porcellus. The sequence continues at coordinate 13,844,801 of NW_026947496.1, forward strand.
GTGGCCCCCAGGCCTCATGCATTTGTGATTGGTTCATTGTCTAGTGCTTGGATTGATGGTGTGAGTGCTACAATGGCTTAGGGCTGGAGCCAGGATGTAATGTAATGGCAGGAAGAAGGTGTGTCTTGCTCTTTTGTCAGTTTCTTCCTTGCTGTTTGTAGCCAACATGAACAGTGGCCCAGCCATGCCACCCTGCCTTGGAGCCAACTGAGGATGAACTGAAACCTCCACAAACTATAAGAAAATAAACCTTTCCTTTCTAACTTTGGGCTTCAGGTATTTGTCTCAGGGGTGAGTAAAAAGTAACTAAGACACTCCATTCCAACCAACATGTCTTAGAACACAAATACAGAATAACTGTAAAAATATACCATGCAGGAAACAGACATTGCACTGTCCAGAAGTGGCTGGCCCGTGGCACTGGTGAAATCCCTGGACACCTGTTGTCAAGGCTGTGAGGTGCTCCATGAGGGGACCCAGGCCTGCTCACTCTCAAGGCAGTTTTCTTGTTCATTATTCTCTTCAGCTTTTGGTTTTGTAGTGTGGGAGTTTCTTCTGTTGCTATTTCTTTTTTAATCTACTGTGACCACAGAAGGAGGCGAAGGCTCTAGAGGCTTTGCTGCTCGCTCCCTGATTGTGAGTTTGGTAACCTACGAATTGCTTTAATGCTCAGCCAAAGGCTTTGAGATCCTGACTTATGGTTGTTTTGGCAATATAATTTATTTTAAATTAGTAAAACTTTAATCTCTTTGCTTGCAGTCAGTTTAATGTGCCAGGAGACACATGCACAACTCTTTCTCAGATTTAATTCTTCTTATTATTATATATTATTTATATATAATAAGATGTTATATATCTTATTATATATTATTTCCTTGTCTTAAAGTTGTATCATTTCCTTATCTTGTCATTATCATTCATTGTTCAGCCCAACAACTTCTATTTTGAGGTCAAGGGGCCTGGATTCAAGGCTGGCTAAGTTTTGTCACATAGCCATATCCGATGGTTTATTATTTGATTTAAAATTTCATTTCCTTGTGTGTGAAATAAGCTTTTTTGAGCTTAAAATTAGTAGGTAGTTTCTTGTCCCCTTAATTTTCATGCATATGTGGAATAATTCTTTCCTGCCATAATTTCTTCTTCTAAAGTTTTGTCAAATCATGCTAATAACATTGAATGTGTGCTCATAGAATTCTGTCTTCCAGTTCCGTCACTGGAGCCGCGGGGTACTGAGACAAGTGGACCACCTCCCGGAGCATCCTGGGCATCATTGTTCCTCAACATTTGGCCACTTCTGTACTTGGTCTTCATATTTCCAGCCTCTGAGATTTCCTAGTTACCTTCTACCAGTGCCACAGATTTTAGGTATTTTCTTACTGAGTAGCATTTTCTATTTTAGATAACACTTATTAAAGAATCAGAAACACCTCGAAATCTAAGTGGCTTAATACAACTAGAAGTTTGTTTCTTCCTGATGTCAAATCCAGTGTAGTAATTCTCCCTCACTCACTGAAGATCCCCACTGGATGCCTGAACCATGAACGGTAGCAAATCTGATACATACCATGTTTATCCCTGTGCTTTTAAAGAGGAACTTAATGCCCTTTCAATTGTAGCTCCACATACTTTGTCTGGTTTGCAGTTTGGGGAATAGCAGCAAAAGTCACATTTCTTTTTCCTTCATTATTTCGCTTACAGAAGGTTTCTTCTCACTGTGGATCTTACCAAACTTAGAGTAGTTTTTTGGTTGTTAAGTCCAGAACTCTCACCTTTTAACTTAAAGAAAGCACTTTACAGCTTCTGGTTGGCATATCCAAGTTCCTAGCTTCTCTACTCCCGAGGTTCAGGGACATTATGAAATGAAGCAAGGGTTGTTGACATAAGCATGGCAGCCCTGCCAGTCTGTCTGATGGCTGAGATGGCAGTGAGGTGACTGGTTGCCGGGGAGCATGTTCCATCTGGGTACTCTGAACCGGGCATGGTTCACAGTTCACTGGGGATGGAGTGGGGCTACATGGGGGTTTCTCCTGGGTCTCAAACTGGTACATAAATGAAAACTTACGACGTGTTTATTTTTGGAATGTTTCACTTAATATTTTAGGATGGCAGTTGACCACAGAAAATGGAAATTTTGGAAAATGAAGCTATGTAAGGCAGGACCACTGTAGACAAAAAGGGCCAAGAGTTTTATCCCAAGCATCCAAACTATCAAAGCCCTATTGTTTTCAATCTGTAGTTTTCACGATACTGACTTTAACCCTCAAGCCCCTGCACTCTTCGTAAACTGTCTTCTCATGTATCCTGTGGCTTTCGGTATCATCCATTTCCAGACAACAACCAAACACTAGCCAGCCTTTAGCTCTGCATAATTATGCATGCAACAATTCCATTGGATGTCAGACATCACAATATTAACATTTATGGAACCAAATACTGATTTCCCCCCTCAGAATTGCTGTGTCCTAATTGTTTAGTATACAAAGAAGTGACCTTTGAGTATTGTCTTAGCATCATATACTTTCATGGAATCATAAACAAGTCTTATCAGGGTTACCTTTAAAATAAAGGGGAACTCAGTCATTTTTTGTAGACCTATAGTCATCAGTTTCTATCTGTCCTAATATAGTAGTGACCAAACAAGTATTTTTAGATTGCATTTCTCAGTATTTGCTAGAATAATATTTTAAAAAATACACTAGATTTTACAAACAGTTCTATAACAGGATCTCATTACAATTAGAATGAAAAATGAAGTCTCCCGATCACTTATTAAGTGAACTTTATAACACTTACCTTCTGACATTTTAGCAATTACATTAGGACTTCTTTGTTCAATTATTTGTCTTCTGAACTAGAAATAAATCTCTATGCCAGAGGCTTTCCTTTATTCTCTGCTCTTTCCATAACTTCCAGAATGTTGCTTGTTGTATGGGAGATGTTCAACAAATACTTGTAAATGAATAACTGGGTGAATGGGTGAGTTGTAATGTATCCCTATGTTTTGAATACTTGTCTCTATATTTATTTGTATGACATTTTAATATTACTGTTATGCACACAAAGAGAATTTCCAAATTTTCTCTTTAGTTTGAATATTCATCCATCCATTCAGTTTGTTTTGAGTTTCTTTCTTTCTTTCTTTTTTTTTTTTTTTCCTGGTACTGGGGACTGAACTCACGATTGAACTCGCATTTGCCAGATAGGTGCTTAAGCAGTTGAGCTAAATCCCTGGCCAAAAAGCTATCTTTTTATTTTATTTATGTATTTATTTTGGTACCGGAAATCAAGCTCAGGACCTTGCACTTGGCAAGCAGGCACGTATGCTGCTGAACTATACCCGCAGCCTTGTATTGCGGGGGATTGTATTCACAATATTTTTCATAGCTTTTTTACTTAGAGATTCCTTTTCTAATAAGAGCTTGGTGACCTTCACAGATATTTACCTAATGTCTTCTAAAATCTAGCCTGGTTTTAGGTGAGTTTGATGTTCAGTCTTCATTTGAATCTGTTCTAGGAATTACAGCAAATTCCTCAGATCATATTCTGGAACCAACATACAAAAGTACCACTTGCTTGAAATTTCCTAACAGTACCCAGACTGAGTACTTTTCACTAGAAGTAAAAAGCCAGGTTTCTTTTCTTCCAGATGTGTCTATTGGCTTAATTCCTTTCCTTTTCCTTTGATTTGCTTCTCAGTGGAAGGCAAGAAGACTCTTTCAGAACTGACAATATACTTTTCTTTCATTTAGCTCCTGCCAGATCTAAAGGAAAACACGTAACATCTAATACATAGTTTGTCCATATTACAGTTACTTGAATGTTTTAATTTTAAGGGAAAAAAATTCCACCAGAATTTTGAAGTTTCCCTGAGATTCACTGATATTTGAAAGCCAGTGTCCCTGGTGTTTGTATATGTTTGTGTGTGTTGAGCCATTCCTTATAGTTGTGTAAACTGAACAACTTTTGAGAAGCAATTTACCTATGAGCATGTGCATGTAATTACAGCAAAAATTTTTTTAGCGCATGTGAGTAGATTGTCTTGGCCTTTACCTTCTGCTGGACTTACATAGTCATCACACAGGCCAGGCCAACTGTGGGGCTCTGTGGCCGTGGGGCAGGAGCAGGGAAAAAATGGAGGAGAAATAGAAGAAATAAGGGAGGAGGAGAGGAAGAAATACTATGATGGGGGTGAGGAGGGCAGTGGTGGTGTGTTTGGGAATTTGAGATTGCCTTGAATGTGCAAAAGGCTGGAGAAATCGCCAACAGACTTAAACTCCCTGAGAAATGGAGAAGGGAAAGCAGGTAAGAGCTTTACAGTTTTGACTTTGAAATGGCAGGAATAAGAGCTTTTACAAATACTTTATTCTTTTCATAGTACTCTAAGTCTTTTCTAAAGTGTGGCAAACTGAAAATGTGTAGAACCCTTTTTTACTAGGGAATATTGTGAAAACTCAACTTTTCTGATTTTTCATTTTTAGATAAATGTTGTAAGCTTCTAGCATCACAAAGTCAGAATCTGAGAAGTTGAATAGTTTGATTAAGGCCCATGTTATTTTAGGGCAGACGATGTAGTGGGACCGAGTACAAACCAGACACCTGGGCCAGCTTTACAGGCAGACAGAAGGTGGATGAGCACAAACCACTCAACTATGCTTAGGCCAAACATTGCTATCTAATGAAAACATCATAATAGATCTCCATATCCAATAATGTATTAAATAACAGGGAGAGCAAATTCCCGTAAAATCTGATCATAGTTGGCTCTTCGACTTTGTGGGCTATTCTTTTCATATTGTGAATTGCTATCAAGTTCGCTAGTTTTTCTCTTACCTTTTGAATATTTTGATCTAAAAATATCCTTGTGACTCTCAAAGTCCAAGCTGCTTTTCCAAAAATATCTATTTCCTTCTTGAATATGCAAACAGTCCTACGAATTCAGGATATGACATTTTATCTTTGCCTAGAGATTACAAGGTTCAAATAAATTCAACATTCCCTTTTTCCTTTCTTATGTATTTATATATCTTAGCCAGATCAATTTAGAAATCTCACAAGCTTTCTGCTTTAATTTATTTACTTCCAATTTAGGTATTGATTAATAATAGAGCAAAAATTTATTGTCAGATTCACACCACTATGTTAGGCATTGATTATTCAAACAACTGCAGCGATAATGAGCTTTGCTGATTACTAGCTTAGTGCTGCATTTGTAAAGATAAGGAAGTACATTTTCATCCTTAGAGACCTCACAGTATTTCTGGGGAGAAAAATATCACCCATGAGAACTTCACAGCATTAACCTTAATTGTGTTTCAAATAACAGGGCTAAAGTTACAGACGATAGAATTGTACAAAAATGTGAGAGGTTCCTGAAAGACTCCTAGAAGGAACACTGCGACTGAGTCTTACAAGATGGATGTGCAGTTTCAGTTGGTGAAGGTGAGGACGGTCAAAGAAAGAAAGGATGCTTATTATTATAGTGCTTAAAACATGGTGAAATGTCTACTATATCTACCGTGATGTAGAATAGTATTCTAACTTGAAGGAAGTAGACAAATTTTGGCAGAATTGGCAAAGGAATGTGAGGCAAGAAATAGATTGGAAGAGTCCTGGAATCTAAACTTTTGCTCCAATTCTGTTAAGCATTAGGAATTGAGTGAAGTTTTGAAGCAAGTAAGTGACGTCATCAGACTTAACCATTAAGAAAATAGCTAGTGTCAATTTGATTAGGGGTTATGAGATAGAAAGCTGTTCTGGAAATTCAAGAAAAGTATCATAAAATTCAAAATTAAGGCACCAAGGATGGGATAAAGAACTTGATTTAAGATGTTTCCCCTGCTAGACATCTGACAATAAATAGAGTGTTTAGAATTTAATTATTTTTTAGAAGGGAACAGAGGGTGAAATAATGAGATGTCAGTTTCATACTGAGATTAAAATTTTCCAATACTTTTTTTACCAAGAGACAATTTTTTTTACCAAGAGAGCATAGCATATTTTAGTTTTGACTTTTCATATAAGTTTTCATATAAGTTTTTCAATGTTAATAGTCTTCAAATAAATCTCTTGCTTCTGAAAACTGTTCATGTTTACTCTAATGCCTTCCTAAATATCTATAGCATTAATGGGTCGAATTAGACATATCTCTATCTCCTGGAACCATCAGTACCTCTAATAATATAAGCCAAAGCTGTCCAATAAAGCACTGTCTGTTCCAAAGATTTTGTCAAAGTTATGACTCAGAGACCACATGCAATAGTTATTTGTTTTCTAGGCTTTATTTTTTTAAGAACATGATAAAAGAAAACAAGCTCTCTGGTAAGCCATATTTATGGCCTCATGGACTATAAAGATTTCTAAGTTTATAGCAAGTGTCTTTCTTTTTCAAAGCTAGCATATTTCTTGAACACCAAAAGTATGCAAGGCATAAGCTGGTAGAAGCCAGGAATCAGTGTAAGAGATTGTCCAAAATTATGAAACTCATGGTCCTTGAGGTCATGTGGTTTCTTATGCCTAGAGGCAATCTGTGGAAAGCCTTCCAAAGCCCTAAAATTCTGGGAACCACGTGCTGGATGCAGGGATGCCATTTTTTCTTCTTCATCACTTTCATCACACTATACATCGTTGAAGAGCTGGGAAATTTTGACTATAGGATTAGCTATATGAACCCAATGATTATCAATATAGATTAGTATATAGTTAGGGCAAGAAAAAGTACAATGGCTCAGATAATAAGCTCTTGCTACTTCAGGAGGTGTAAGTAATTTGTCTGAAAGGATTTGAGGGTTATGTTCCAGGTGTCCTCACTGTGATGATACATCCATGTCTGACAATGGAGAAAAGGAGACTAAATATTTTAACAAATGGTTTTGAGATTCAAACCCCAAAGAGTAAAGTGCAGGCTTGGAAGCCACCTGTGGGCTGCACCACTTCATGGTGTGGAGAAAAACAGGATGAACATATTGGGGTCACATTTTGAGACAAGGAGCAGATGGAAAGGGAGAGACCAGGCATCCCGCAAACCCCTTCCCTGGCCCACTCCAAATGACCTACGGTCCTCCCACTTAGGCCCGCCTCTTAAAGATCTGCAGTACTTTCCAAGGTCACCATCTTGAGAAACAACCCTATAAAATATGGACCTGTGGGAGGATATTCAACCCTCAAACCACTGCAAAATGTCTTATTTAGAGATATGTCTAATTAGACCCATTTCTTTGATCTTTGTTTAAATGCCTCTTCAATTTTGAGAAAGCCTTCCTAGGTCTGCAGTGCAGTGATGAACGTAGAACAATTTTCACAGAAAATGTTGCAATGTTATGTTTACAACAAACACAGACATGAAATCTGTTATACATATGTAAGCACAGCAGCTATTAATAGAAAACAAAGGTGTGGAGAATTGTCCAAAATTAGTCAGATTTCATTCATGGTCATTTCCTTTTGAAAGAAGGAAGACCAAGTCATCTTTATGTTCTGTAAGTATTGTATTTAAGAAGATAAAGTTCTGCTGTTAACCACATTCTGCCATGCTATCAATGAAGAAGAATTTGAGTGAGAGCAAATCCCTAGGTCTGAAAACCAATGGAGTGAAATGAGTCAAACTGACTTGATGAAGTAACTAAAGTTCTGAAGGATGCATTACCTGTAATGATAGACCCTGGTTCTGCTAAGAATGTGCTGCAAAAAGACCAATGCTCTTCAAAGGTCAGAGTTTCTGCTCACGTGTGCCCAGCATCAGCAGGTCACAATCTGAGAGGGTTATGACATGGCCCTTTTCACCAGACACTGAGCATATGGAGAAACTCGGGCTGACTAAACGCTTTGCCTTAGACAAGGGCAAAACATTAAGGGAGAGGGTGATTTCTACATCTCCTGTCCTCCGACAATTAGTCCTTTCACATAAGAGCCTGAATTTTGAGGCCTAAACTGCATTGGGAAGACAAAGGAAGTCATTTTTTCTTTTTCTCAGCTGCTTCTTCCTTCACTGTTTATCAGGCTAGACTAAAAATTGCTTTGAACATTTAATGGCCTTTTATTTGATTTGTTTTTTGGTTCTGTACTATTTTTAGACAGCCAGGAAAGCTCTTAAAATATTTTGGTGACACAATCAACCCACCAAACAAAGCAGCTCAGACAGAAGAGGAACTGTTTACTATTTGATGATCTGATTGTGAGATATTAGCCAACCCTGAGGCTAAAACACATTTTTCTCCATGCTTTTCTATAATGGTATTCTTAACATCATGTGCAAGTTGGATGACTTGTAATTAGCGGTGATTAAGAAGAAAAGGTGTCCTGGCAAGGAAAGCACATAGGTTTTATCACAGACAGACTCACCCTGGCATTGGGCTCATGGTGTGACAGTGGACAGTTAGCTTAGTTTCTTGGAAATGCTATCTTTTGTTAAATGGATATGATAATGTTTCTGTGGGTAATTTTAAGGATCAAAAATAAAATACCTACATAGGTTGGCACCAGTGAACACTGAGTAAATTAAAAGTGTTCTAGTGCTTTGTTAATGTTCAATTCTTGGTCTATCTTGAAGCTATTTATTCATTACTCTATTTTTATATATGCAACACATTTCTTATCATTATATACTACAACTACAATGCTATGTGCTGGTAAACAAAGAGGAGGAAAGCATAGCCTGTATTCAAAGCGATGATCACCCAGCTGTGTTTGGTATGAGCTGATGTATGTACCCAAAGAGTGCAATGAAATAATTGCGTGTCCTGTTGAAAAGTATATTCAAATCAAATGAAATCTTTGAGGTGATGCTATTGGATGCTTATATGTTTGACAGAGAAACACGAAAGTGGCCCTTCCACAGAGTTGGAGGGGATAGGATTGCTAAAGAGCTGACTCTAGACTTCTGAACTCCAACACTAAGAACATGAAAGCCACGATAACTTTGAAGCTATTGCTGAAAAAATGGAGGGTTGTGTGAGTAGTTTCCTTGTGATGCAGCCCTCTATTTTTCAGCAATAGCTTCAACTTTATCATGTTGGACTTAATCTAAAGTTGATCTGGGTTGAGTTTTCAAGCTGGGTTAATTTTCACTCGTTTCTCTCTGAAACACCTGATGGCTAAGCCAATCAGCTTTCCATAATAGATTCATAAGTTTCTGAAAAGCTAGTGTCCGGTATTGGTTTGCATTTCTATTTTGTCTCCTTCTCCCAATGCTCAAGAAACTTCGTAATACCTGCTTTGCACATCAAGCAAGTAATCATCTGCTTTTAGGAACAAAAAATAGAGGAGGTGGAAAATGAGGTGAATGGCTCAAATTCATGCCACTTGGGTATGGGGTTATTTGTTAACTGATTCTTGTCACAAGCATAAAGCAACTTTGGCACTGTCGTGGTTTCTCCTTATGTGTTGGAGAGATGGGACAGAGAATATGGTCCTCAAAATTGTGTTTTAATTTGAGGTGAATATGTGCATATTTGTGCTGAGTAGAGCAGGGGCATTACTGAAATAAAAATTTTTTTTGCATGAGTGCGTGCTTGCAAGGCAGGCACTTATGCTGCTGAGCTAAATCCCCAGCCCCTGAAATAAAAATATTTTAAATAGAACTTGGAAGACATAAGAGAACACATTGTTAAGAAATGAATCAGTAACCTTATTTTAGAACTGAAAGGGATTTTAGGAATCACCTTGCTGAAGTGTCATTTTTATAGGTAAGAGGACACAGATGTTCTGCTGTGGTATATCATGCAAACTTAAATGTCCTGACTTTTAAATAAGGCTTTGTTTCCTCTCACATTTAATAGATGATTACACTGCAGAATGATGGACTACATATTATCATGTTGTCATAACAGCTGGAGTGGACTGAGTGTGGGTACAAATAAAGTTTACATGCACCTGATTCAGAAACTCAGATGCCCAAAGTAACTGTTTAATGATGGTGCCTTTGCTCTGTTCAGACCAGTGAAATGAACACACATTTCTGGCTCCATTTAATAAATTGCCTCCTTGAGGGCACTAAATCCTGTTCTTCTGGAAAAGCTCATTCACTTCACATGGGTAAACATTTTGCTTCTTCACCAATTCTATTGTTTACTCACAATCCATAAACAGAATAAAGCCTGTTTTGTGTTGTTACTGTTATCATAAATTCTGACAGACATCATTGCAAAAATGGAATCAGTTTCTAATGTGCATACTGGTTGGACATAGCCTAACACACAGAAAGAGGAGGTTGATCAAACATGCTAGAGTTATAGTTAATTGAATTTATTTAATTGGAGGAACTTTGAATTCTCCCCTAGAAATGGAAAGCTTTTCAAATTTAGTTGATTTTAGTTTGCAAAGACACCATGGATGGTTCAAAAATAAAATGGTCCACTTTGCAATTTTTCTGCAGTATTTCTGAGTTTTGAAGATCTTGTCAGGATTTTACAGAGGTAGCACTGATGCTCACTTTGTGTCTTTAGTTCATTACCTTCTTCAATACATTGCTTGTTCAGTTCTTGTTGAGGTGGAATATTAAAATGAATTATGCAAAAGCAAGATTTGACAGGCAGTCAGTCAAGACATTGCTGTGAGAAATAACAGATTTTAGGCAGCTAGACATCTACAGAAATTCTTCGCTGTTTTTGTACATTTTTCAAACAAAATGTTCTAAATATTTTAAGCTGGTTAACTCAGTGATTATATTTTAACTATTTTCAATTGTCACTGCTTGACTTTTAAAAAAGATTTTGAAATCCCACTCTCTCTTTAGTGGGAAAAGAAGAACTAGTAAATTGACCATTTACCGTCCTGTTACTTCACTCAGGAGGATTTTTTTCCCTACTCATCCCCTAATTAAAAGCTACGTATCAAAGATTTTTTTCAATCCCATGAAAACCTTTGTGATTATGGAAACGTATTGGTGGACCCAATATAATTTTGAATCATTAACTCCTTATTAGAAACAATTAGAAAATTTCCTATTGGATCATACAGAGTAGATTTGCTTTTAATGATAGTATGAATAAATGTGTCACATGGGAAATACTTGTCTGGAGTTTAACCTAAAAATATTTAGGATATATATTGTGGGAGTTTTGGGTTTAGTTGGGAATTATGGATAGATCTATTATTTATTATTTTAAGTACTTATGTACTCTGTTACTTGTATTCACAAATTTCTTTGATCTTTAAGAAACAAAATAGAATTGAATTTTCTCCTGTCTTAGTCCATTTGGGCTGCTTTAGGAAAATCCTGTAAACTGGGTAGAATTATAATAAGAATTTTTTTTGCCACCATTCTAGGGATGGGATGTCTAAGACCAAAGTCCTGAAAAATTTGCTGTTTGGCAAGAGTCTGTTCCTTGGTTCTCAGACCATGCCCTGCTGGCGCTCGCTGTGCCCTCACATGGTGGGAAGGGCAGGGTTGTGCTCTGGAGCCTGTTTCATCAAAGCACGAATCTCGTGAATAAGCTTCACCCAGGTTCCTAATCACATCCCCCAAGTCCTCACCTCCTAACACTGGCACATTGGTGACCAGGATATCAACGTACAAATTTTGAAAGGAGAGAAACATTCAGATGATAGCACTTTCCAGTATCACTTTTTATCCTTTAAGAAGTATGATTGTGACTGGCCTTCTTTTTGCCTTTGGATTGAAGAGTTTTTTAAAAAAGCATCTTCACTGTGTCAAAATCTGTCTATTACACTAGTCAATTTTGTGGCCTTTGCTTGGCTTTTTCTCCACATCTGGTGTGGACTCTTAAATAGAGATGTATAAAGCACTGGATCCCATGCTTGGAAGATCTGTGATTTTGTAGGGTGTCTAGTATTTCAAATTTTATTCCAAAAATATTTCTGATGATCTTCCTTTCTTATGGTAGAAAATGCAGTAACTTGGGACATAGAACTTAGGAGACAATCATCACACAGAAATATGCATGCAAACTAAAATGGCACCAATTAAGCATAAATAGGAGTTCAATAACTGTATATTTCCTTCTTTCTTCTTTTTTTTTAGACAGGGTGGCTCTATAGAGTTTAGGCTGGTCTTGAATTCTCTTAGGTAATCCAGGCTGACCTCAAGTTCATAACGATCCTTTTGTCTCAGCCTTCTGAGTGCTTGGATTATAGGTGTGTACCACCACACCTGGATCTATCTTCCTAAATTAATAACATTTTAATTTTAAAAATGAGAAAAAGAAGACATAAAATACAGAAACAAATGAAATTTAGATTAAATTTTTGAATTACATTTTATTTGAAATCACTTTAAAACTTTGTACCCTGATTTCAACCTTACATTCTTATTTCTGACCACTTTTTTTGAGATCCTCTAACATGGTGCTTTCATTGACAGTTATCTGGGAGACTGATTATCTCCTGTTTTTATCTCTCCTTGTTGAATGCAGAGAATTTCCAGCTCCCACTTTTCTTTTTCATCAATGAGAGCTTTAATTAGAAATTGTCACCATTGTTTGAATGCTTATTTATCTGAGCCTTTCTAAAATCCACAAGATCAGAATTTGTTTCTTTTTTCTTTGTATTCCCAATCCTAACAAAGTGCCTAGAAGGTAGCAAGAACTTAAATGCTTCCATGAAAAAGCACTGTGTACTCTGAATGCTACTCTCCCATTTACAAAATTTGTGGAAACTTGCTAAGCATTGGGTCATAAAACTGGTTCACAATCCATACATTGCACAGGATGTAATTGTAGGCATCATTCTGCCCATTTCCAACACTTCGCAGAGGAGGAAACTGGCATCCAGAAAAGATAGAAAGGCCATTCCATTTTGTGCCTCTTGTTTGTGCCCTGTAAGGTAGTATAAATGAGGATAGAAATACATCACAAATTATATTCACAGCAGATCCAGATGGCATAGCTTCCATATCACTGAGCACCAACTATACGGCTACTCACAAATCAGAGTGCCACCCCTTTCAGATGGCTTGGTTATGACATGTCTGTGGTTCCGAGTGTATTCAAAGGAGGGAATTCTGATGCCCCAGCTGGCCACTGTGGTGACTAAGGTGGAGGTGGCAGGACAAAGCACCTGGGAAAATGTGGCAAAGCGAGAGCAGAGATCTTCATCTTTAGAATCATCCAAAATTGGAGCATCTGAGGAAGATGCAGCCCAGAGAGTATAAAACAGTAAAGCTTCATAAGCTTGGGGGAAAGTGTGGTCTTTTCCCATTACCATTAAAATGGAAAAGAAAGAATACCAGAGTATCCAAGAATTTCAGTAAGCAGTAAAGCAGGTAGGTTGTTCAGTGTTTTCATAGGAATCTTGGGAGGAGATGCTGTTTTCAAAGTGGCAACACTTGTGCTGGACATACCAGCCCATGAATGATTAGCATATCTTACCAACTAGAGGGGTAGGAGTCCAATGATTGCATTATCATTGAGAGATGTAGGAAGCTGTAGCTTCTGAGCACACACACACACACACACACACACACACAAGAATATATTAATTTTTTGATTTTTAAAAATGATATTTGATTCTTACTGCTTTAGATAGAAATGCTAAAGTGAAAGTAATCTGATTAAAAGTCTAAATCCTTTGGAAAAAGATTATTTGTAACATTATGAAGAATATTCAGATAAGAATCTAGTCCTTCTTTAGAACCAAAAAGAACACAACAAACTAAAAAAACTCCAACATAACTATCTTGGTTACTTTCCTCTCATTACAGTTTTTGGAGGTTTTATACTCAGCTGGCTGCAAGGCAGGGTGGCATAGCAAGTGGTCAACTATTTACAGCAGCTGCAGGAGACACCAGTTGCAACCAAAGCAAAAAGGGAAAAATGGCGGGGTGGGGTGGAGGGAGGCAAGTCTCTGTCCCTCCCTTGCTTGGTATGCGCATTATCTGCCAGCTCCCACTGGGGCAGATGCAGCACTCACACTGCCAATCCCGGTGCTAGATAATGAACCAATCACAAACACTAGACTCAGCTACCTTTGAAAGACCCACCTTCCCCATGACCACATGAGGTTTTGGGGGGACATTTAAACACAAACCATAGGAGCAGCACACAATCGTATTCCCTTGCAGCAGGTGTTCTTGTTAAGTAGCCTATCTATAACTATTTCAGTGGAGGAGGATTCAGAAAACATAAGATATTTTCACTGTTTTTTTGGTGATTCAGTTATCTCATAACTTACTTTTTGTGTGTCTGTACATTTTGCTACCACTTCATTCGTAAATACATCCCAAAGAAACATAAAATATGTCTCCTTAGTTCATGAGTTTCTTGAAATAGTCGAGGTCTAAGTAACTTTATCCTTGGCAGAAATTACTTCCTGTTTTAAAAGAAAATAGCTTAAAAGTTCTTATAAAGAAGGCTCATAAGGCTTCTTGGAAATCAGGCTGTTCTTACAAAACATTTTGATGTGTTTAGTACAGAGGAATTAGGGACATGTGGGTTACATTTTCTTAAAATGCACATGGTTTTTAGAAATTAAGGGGTAATGTTCTTGGCAAAATAGGTTTTGCCAAACCCAAACTGTTTAAAAAATTGTTCAAGATGTTCAGGAAAGCCAAAAGGCCCCAGGCCTCCACAGTCCTAATAATAGAATCAATCAGGAAAACCAGAATGAAGTCACTAAACTCATTTTAACAGTGTCTTGAAATAACCAACCAAAATAAATCTCGATGTAGTAACAATCACAAGCAATTAGAATATAATAACTTTTATGCTCATACTGAATAAAACCCCAAGCTAGTAGTTAAAATGTTCTACGAATTCTGGAAAGTTGGCAATGTATTTTCTTTGACTGAAATAATTGATTATATCTATAAAAATGATGAAGAGGCTAGAAAAGGTTGACTAGGTAAAGGACTTACCAGAGACAATTTAAGAATTTTACCCTGGTTTCTCTAGGAATGAAGGCCGGTGTGCTGGTTTAAAACCCACATTCTTTAGCAAGGTGATGTATGTGGAGACAGTGACCACAAGAATTTCATTAATCTGGTAGTGAGCACCATGCTTGTTTTAGCTGGAAAAGAGGTTATTAGATTGTTCATGATGTTCCCAGAAATGATGAGATGAAACAACCAGGGACATTTGACCAGAGGCTGGATATGTATACAGCAAGCATCAACTGAGCAGAATGTCACTGGTCAGAGGCAAATCTAGCCTTTGTATGTTCAATATTTGATTCCCAAAGCTACTTATTTTGAAATACTATCATTGTTTTGCGCATAGTAGGGATGTGATAATATAAATGTGTGTATATATATATATATATATATATATATATATATATACATAATATCTTGTGTCAGCTTTCCATCACTATAGCAAAATACCTGAGATAACTAACTTGCAAAAATATTTAAAGGGCTATTTTGGCTCCCAAGTGTAGTGGTTCCAGTCTGTGATCAGGGAGACGCATTGCTTTGGCCTCAGATGGAGGTGCTGAGATCATGTGGTGAAACTGAACTTTGCTCTGAACTGATTGATGGTTGGAGGAAAAAGGCAGTTCTGGGTTCTCAGAATCCACCTGGAGGGCAGGCCATCCACAATGGAAGGCCTCCCCCTAGGTCTCATTCCTCAAAAGTTCTACTGCTCCTTGCTAATGGCACCACCCTGGGGACTCCACCTTTCATGCGTGGGCCTCTGGGGAACACACACACAACACCCAAACCACACTACATGTTGTTTCTTTTCATAAACATATCTTCCTATTCCCCAGATTTTATTTCCTGCTCCTGACCTGCCTTGGGGCATTATGAATAGCTATCGGCCTTCTTCCTGCTGGCTGCATCCTTGGTGTTTTAAGATTTAAAGAATGGTAAAAAATTGTTTTTCTCTGACTCCCACTGGACATCACCTCCATCTCAGAAAGAAAAATCGTATCTTTCCATGGGGCCAGGGGAGCCAATGGCACAGGGGGTCTGGAGTCCCCTACTTTTGCCCTCTCCCTTCAGGGTTCCTGAGCTTCTCTCTTGTGTGCCAGGGAGAGTGAAGTGTTAATTACCAGGCTGCTTAGGAGCAAGGCAGGTCCTACCTGTAGGCTTCTGTATGGTGGTGGCATTTGTGAAGAGTCAAATGCTCAGACAAGTAGTATTTGTGTTGCAACTTCCCTGTCCCACCAGCTGTCTAGCAAACCCTGTCTTGAAAGATGATAGGAATGTCTTTTAAGTCAGAGGATTCCTGGTCATGTGTTATGGGTTGTAGTTGTGAGAATTGTTAAGTGTACACAAAGCGTGGGTGTTATGCTGATTTGTATGTTGTTCAGGTCCACAGGGAATTGCAGGAGCTTGTGGTCTCTCTCTCTCTCTCTCTCTCTCTCTCTCTCTCTCTCTCTCTCTCTCTCTGTGTGTGTGTGTGTGTGTGAAGGTGGCTTTATGAGGATTACTGGATGGTTGTAGGGGACAAGGACATTGTCTCACAGGATACTAAAACATGAAACTAGTGCTATAAATTAATTACCACAGGGGTTCAGGAGGAGTAGTGTAGTTCAGCTGATCCCAAATTTCTAATGGGAATTAGCTGTCAGGTCCTAAAAGGAAATAGATTAGCCAGACCACTTCTAGACATAGCTCTTTCCACTCAGGGTCCTGCACACATTGGGACTGACTGGGTCTTTGTTATTGGAACATGTCCTTTTGGTTGTCATGGGCCATCGACAACTCAGCCCTGTGCTTCTCATGATCGGTCACCTTTCCTCTTCTGTTATTGCCATCCTCCTTTTTTTCTTTCTTTTTCAGGAGAGGGGACTGTTTGATCTTCGTCTCTTGTGTAACAGTGGTTTTAACACTTTTGCAGGGAAATACCAAGCACATGCATATAGACATAAGAAACCAAAGCCTTATTAAATTACGCATGTGTAAAACATAGCTGATACTCTCATCCTAGCTTACCATATTCTATCCTGACTTACACATCCCTGTTAGAGTGCTCTAGAATGGTTTCATGACCACCCCAGGTCTTCATCTTCTGCTGGTACAACAATACTCTGTGAAGCTTTTTTGGTTGTTGATCCCAGCACATTTATCCTGTATTTATCAAAATACATAAAATTTTTATTATTCTTGCAACTTGCATGGGATATAGTAATAAACACATTAATCATTTAATTTGCCTCCTTGTCCCCAAGTAGATTATAAATCACTTAAGGGAGGAGACAGTTTGTTGTATAGTTCTCACATTGTTTATCATGAATATTTTTTGAGGGAGCTAATTAAGTTCATACATAAAAATGTGTACATATAACTCTAAACAAGAGAGACATGAAGGACGGGAGAATTTAAAATCTATGAAAAGTCATTTTTTGTTGCTTTAGAAATATTGTATGGAAATTCTTCATATTAAGCATAATCACATTGCCCTGGGATGTCCTGGGAGACGCTGTGTTATGATTTTCCATGGAGAATGACTCTCAATCAAAAACTCAGATGAATGAGATACATAGTTTGCTGCCTACCCTACAAATTAATTAATTTCACTTTGAGCATTGATTTTAACACTATAATACACACTTATTTTCTGTCAACCTGGGGTGTCTGCACTCTCGGGTTTGTTTCCCTGGAGTTAAAAGTGGTTCTGTAGATCTTAAATAGTGTTGTGACTCCAAGTGGAATTTGACCTCTGGTTGTTAGTTGTAGGGTCCCACAGTGAGGCAAGCCCTTTCTCGCTCACCACATTTTATTGGTGTCCTACTCTTTCTCCTAATTGTATTCTGTCTGTAACGTCACGGATTTATTCTGTGGTTTCTCTGTATATGCTGCATCATAGGAATCTTTAAGGGGCCAGTCCATCCTCACTGCTCTCGACTCATTAATTTATTTCCTCTTGTAAGGAACATTAGCAACATTTCCAGGGCCCTGTCTAGGGAAAGGAGCAGGGATTCCCTCCAGGAACAACAAAATGTCCCTCTCTACTATGCTCCTTTGAACAAAAAAATGGTTCACCTTTGTTATGTGAATTTAGGATTAGGATGGATTCTCGTTCTTTCCAAATATCCTGTTTATAATATTTCTTCCTGGGGTTCTTCATATTCCTGAGTTTTGTTTTGTTTTCAATAGATTAAATCCAGGAAATAAAAGAAAGGAACGTACACTTAGCTGTCTCAATTCTTGAGTAAGGATAGCATAGAGTTGTAGGCTATTATGAAAGATGATTAATACCTTCAAAATGATTTTTTCTCTATTATACATAGGAAAGGGAGAGAAAAGTTTGGTTTAGGTTGTTTTTAATCATGCAAAACCATAAAGCCAGAATAAGTGAACTTTCTCCGGATTCTTCAAGAACTGCATCATTGGTTTGAAAGAAAAGCTCACATTCAAAGACCACCAGGATGCAGGTAGCAGGGAATAATGGAATGGCCCAAGGACTAAAAGGACAGATTAAGTGTGGTTAATGAAGCTATCAGAAAAGCCCAAGTAAAGACGAAGTGGTGGGTTATCTGCCCTCTTAAGAAGAGCAAAGGATACTTCAACTGGCAGTATAGCAATGAAGATTTTATGGAATATAGAAGACGAAATTTCCTTGTAGTAAGACTGACATACAAGGATTCTGAAACTAGGAGTAATAGCTTCGGTCTAATAACTCATGGCCAGATTTTATCTAATTCTGATGAGGAAGGTTTTGTTATTCACTAAAAATTATATCTATGTGATATATATAGCGTAATTGTTTTCCTGAATGAATATATATATGTATAATGATCATAGTACATTTTATATTGCATGTGGTATAATGTATATCATCTGCACATAAAATCATATATACTTACAAGGCCTTGTTTATTAAGTTGGTTGTTTTTGCTTATTAATTTGGAAAGCAGTTTTTGAGTAACGACTGTGTAAGATAGAGTTTGTGTATGGAAGAGAGACCCTGTTCTTAAAGACCTGACATCCTGTTACTGGCCTTTGCAGCATGCATTTGATTTTTCTACTTTACTTCTTTTTCAAGTCTCATGGTAAGATTCTGTAGAGAAATTTTTCTACTCGATCATGATATTGGTGGCCAAGCAGTGAAGCCTCTGGATTGTTGCCTAAGTTGCAAATGATTGGTGCTTTTTGGTAACCAGCTGAAAGACAGAACAGCCAAGTCAGATAATTACCAGCTGCCAGATTTGAGCCTCCTTTTCTTATTCCGTAGGGTTAATTCTTATTGGCCAATTTTGTAGGGTAGTTAGGTTGAGATAATTTCTGAATACAAAGAGCTATAGAAATAAAACATATTGTTACACTTTAATATAGTTAGTACCTTGTCAGAGTCAATGCTTGTTTAGCTAAACTTATTTAAAGCAAGATGAAAGCTTTGCTTTAAGATAATTTTTATGGGTGCCTATAAATTAACCTTGCTGTGATTCTAAAGCAAACTTGTATTTTCAGAAACACTCAGAATATTACAGCATATGCCAGAATGGGTGTGTCACGTCTCTGATATTAACTTAGGTTACATTGTTAGCAATGTTTTAAAAAGAATGATATTAAATCCCCTTATGATATGATTTCCCAGAACAAACTGTGAGATTGCTTCCTCACATAGCAATGAGATAGGCAGTAAGGAAGTAAAATGTCCTAACTGATAAATAATTTCAGCACCCAGGTATTTGAGAAGGTGTAGAAAAAATTCTTTTTTAGAGTTAAAATTGTTTTTTATTCTGGACATACTAAAGCATCATTACAATTCAGCTTGCTAAAGTCATGAAATTAAATGTACATAACTTCTTTCCTTTCTATGAACACAACTTTATTAAAAATCTAATTTATTATGGTCATTTTACTCAGTGTTTTCTAACATTAGCATTCCAACAGAGCTCCTGAGCCCTGCCAGTGGAATAAAGTACTAAGTCTTCCCGGCCTCTGGTTCGTTAACCTGGCGCACTATTTGAACTCATCTGTCTGACTTGTACTTTTGTTTGGGCCAAGCTACCTACTAATAGGGAAGAGGAAAAATTGAATATTTAGCTCAGATATTTTTTTTTCTCTTTAGGGATTTTCTAGGATTAACAATGGCTAGAACTTCATTCCAGAAAGGAGGCCCTCAGAAAGTTCTAAGAAAAAACAGCATTTAGACTGAGGAACTGTAAGAATTCAAAATTTAAAGCTTTGATTGCTTAAGCCTTCAGTATTTGCTGCTTCTATTCAAATGAGCAAAATTAGCTCAAAAGCCAAATCAAGGGTTCCTGCTACTTTTTAGGTTAAGCCTCTGCTTTTGATATTGAAAGTCCTTCAGCTTCAAGGGAAGAAAGCCCAATTTATGCTAGTAAATGCAAAAGCAGCTAAAAGCAGGATGCGTGCGTGGTGGGCAGCTTGTTGGCAGTTGTTACGGAATTGCCCAGAGTTACTCTGAATTCAGGTGTGTCCGACCCAAAGATGTGAGTTATAGACTTGAGTAGTATTAAAAACATCAGTAACCATTTCTCACTTCCTTCCCTTTGTGTGGTTCCATTCATTTTAGACAAGTTTCTTAAAAATAGACTAAAGTAGGCTGCTCTCGATTCATGTGCTCTAAGCTCACCTAGGCATTCCCAGCAGAAAAGTAAAACCTGTTAGGTGACAATTGCAGTGAGAGTTATAGGATCCAGCTCCTATCCTATCACCAAACCGACACCTGTTGGCAAGCTGAAAGAATATTTGTTAGTTCTGGCTTAAAATCCCACGTAGCTGGTGAGAGATCAGAATGGGGAGGGTGGTGGTTGTTAAGAGAATTGACAGGAACTGGGGGAGGAGAGATCAAAGCACTGTTATTGAAAGGAAGGAGAGCCGGCTAAAAGCAACAGATGCTCATAGTGTGAGTTCATAAATTGCATTAAAATAATAACATTCCCATAAATTTACCACCTTCTTATTCCTATTAATAGAATGATAAAAAAACACATACTACTAAGAGATAAAATATCAGAATCCAGGTGCCAGTGTTGTTACTCAGGTTGCTAAGAAACTGAACTGTTTTGAAACCGTTAAGTGTGATACCTGTTAAAGTCACGTGTACAGATTTTAGTTGCTTCTCTGTTATTACATGTCAATGTAATAAATTCAAGTAACCATAAGATAATAGCAATGTAATAACTACATGGTACACTACAGAAGGTATATCCTAGCATTTGAAACAGAAGGGTGTTATTGTTATTCTGTGTGTCATGACAGTGCTAAGATATAATTTTATAGCAGACAAAACAAAATCACAGATCAGCAAAGCACTTGTTTGAAATAATTTATAAGGAAAAAATGTTGATTTTAAAATATTGTCCAAGACTGACACCCACATGATGTCTATGTACACCATTTATTATTATAATAATATGTGAAAAAGAATATTAATGTATATTAATGTACAAAATAAATATAGAAAAAATTGTTTGATTTCACTTACTTAAAATATACTATATTTTCATTCAGTTTGGAAAGTAAAATGTAGAGATAGGCAAAAAATCTATTTTGATTGATTCTGTTACTAGTGTTCACAAAGAGAAATTTAATTTTGGTTCAATTCCCATTGTGTCACTGGTTATCTGTTACATTGGATTAATTTACTCAATCTCTTCAGAGTTAGTTTCCTCATCTGGATAGTGAAGATATTTAGTTAGATGCTGTTTGGTCTGCCTCTAGTCCTGCAGTTCCACAGTTCATATAATCTTCAGAAATACCAAGTCATAAAATATTATTTTGGGAGAAAATGAACTAGTTAAAATACCAAGGACAGGGCTAGGTTATTTTAAATGATTTCTTGCATCTAGTATGGCTACTTGATTCTGTCCAAATTATTGTGAAAAAAAGTCAATGTGTGGATGTTTTTGGTGACATGCATTTTTCGATATTTAAATTCTCTGATGCTTTCAGAACACCCAGGTGACGTTGGACAAGATGCTTGATTCAAATTTTCCGTCCAGTTCTATAATGTATGTAAGATTTGGAAATAACAAAACACAACAATATCATTTTTTACAAGTAAACTGCCAAAGACAATAGCTCTTCTTTTATATACAAGTCAAAGACAAGATGCATGTTGCCATGGGTTGTACATTTTGACCAATTGAAAAACATGCACTTGGTTATTGGGAATTAATTTTATTGACCTGGTCAATCCAAATTCCTTCATGATTCCTTGTATGCCAAATGCTCTGTCCTTTTCTTCTGTCATCCTTTGCTCTCTCCTATCTTCTGTCTTCTGCCTTTCTCGCAGTATTTTCAGGACCAGACTGCAGAATCATTTTCTTCTTTGCAATCTCATTGTCTCTACATGCTGCTACTCAGGCACAGACCTTACAAATATTTCCCAACTTTAAAAAAATTATAGAAATGGCTGCAAAATATAATTAATTTTTCTGGCTATTAGTACAAGAGGAAAATGTCTAATGAGTTGCAGATTTCTTCCTACTTGAGTAGCGTGACCATGACCAATTACAAAGGAACCCCTGTGGTGAAGTTGCATTTCCTTAGTTCTGCTCCATCAGGGCAGGGCCTGGGCTTGGGTGATGGCTGCCTGGCCTTTTACGTATGATATACAAATGGGGAGAGACTTTGGTGACGGGAAGGACACCGGAGTTCTTTACACCTTTATTAAGACTAAGGCAGCAAGACTGCACTTGCCTGATTAACCATTAAATATTTTTGGTTGTCTGCCAGCATGTTTCAATACTTCTTTGAAGCTTTCTTCTACTTACTACAGCAGAGTAATTAAAGTGTGCCTTTTCATCTTAGACACACACACACACACACACACACACACACACACACACTCACACACGAGTCCACTTACTCTGGTACATTCACACACATGGAGCTGAAGATTCTGAGTCTGTTCTAGGGACATAGAGACATCTCAGGGGCAGGACAGGCATGTGGATTTCATGGAGATCTGTAACGTTTGCATTTCTGTCTTTAAAATATTTATACACTAGATCTTTCATAGATGACTGAATAGATTGAATTTTATAAAGAAACTATACCTTTTGGGGACAATTAAAGTGGGCTGAAAACCACCTTATCTGACTAGATAGACAGTTGACATTTTTACTTCCTAGTTTGGCATGGTGGCCTCCTAAATCATCGTATTGCTTTTGGAAAGAAGCATTTTGAAAAAGTGAAATATAATGTAGTTAATATATCTGGACAAAAGCATACATATATAGATTCATTTCTTTAAAAATTGCCGAAAAATCTACCCCTGGAAATATGGTTTTTATAATAATCAAATATTATGTGACTTTCCTTTTAAAGAATAATGAAATTTCTTTTATCTATTCTTTCTTTCCAGCATACTTAAATTTTTATATGTCACCACCACAATAATACAGAAAATCCCCAAAATTCCTTTCTGTTAGGGTAGTGCAGTTTCTGCATTAATATTCATTTTGTTGTTGTTGTGTGTTAATATTTCAGTTTGATTCAATCAGTAAACTTTATGATGAAGAAAAAAATAACAGGAAAAAAGATATGTACAAAAAATGGGCACATTGCTTCATGTCAGAAGAACATAATTTTTTTTCTTCTAACACCAAGAAAGCCATACAAATTTTATTAAGCTTGACTTTGCACTTAGGACCTATATTAGATGCATACTTATTCTTAAAATAATTATATGATAATAGTAACACATCTGTTATGGTTTGAGTCTTGATGTCCCCCAAAAGCCTCACATAGTTGGGGAGGCCTGCTTCTAGAGTTTGTAAACGACTCATGGTCCAGAGCTGGGATTATGGATGTAAGTGCTACACCCAAGTGGGTGTGGCCTACGTACAATATAAGAGACAGAGTCTTCTCTCCTTGCTCCACCCCGTTTGCTCATTGCTAGTGCTGTTTCTGTTACTATGAACTGTTGCTCTCTGCTGTGTGCCACTCTGCCTTGGAGCCAGCTGATTATAGACTGAAACATCCATAAAATGTGAGCTACATAACCTTTTCCTTCCTTCATTTTGGGTGTCAAGTATTTGGTATCGGCAATGAGAGAAAAGTAACCAAGACAGCTGGCTTTTGTCAGGACCACATCAATTATGACTTTCACTCCAAGAAGAAACTTGAGTTCAATCTATCATACAGCAAGAGAGGATATCCTTTGTTGCTCTGAGGGTGAATTTCTTGCTTTTAATTCATGTGTATTCAGATCTCTAAGAAATGGTCTCATGGTTTTGCATGAATCAATAGCTAAAATGCAAGGTCATTGTTGGTGGAGGAGAAATAGATTTAAGGAGAAGATTGAGGGAAATTCCAAGATTAGAACTCTAAGATAACCAAGAAACTATACTTAGCTTTCTTTAGGATGCCAAGGTGATCCAGAGTGGCCACAGAATAACTTATATCACATCTGTTTTAGTAATTGTGAGTACTGTATTTTCCACCAACAGACAGAGGGCCATGGTTTGCAGAGGGAAGCACCAATTAATCTGTTTTTGGCAGCTCCCTCAAGGTCAATCTGTTTTTATTGACATGACCATTAATATTAATTTCATCTGACACTTGAGCCACCAAATCGCAACTTTCAAATTTCCAGGAGGGTTGGTTATGTTGTCTAAAGTCTCTTTCAAATGGTTGGCTTGGTTTTGATGATGCAAGGAGAGAGATATCTTATTTTGAGATTAGATAGTTCTGAAAATACCTCTATCTGAATTGCTTCCATGAGCTACAGGACCGAGACCACCATGAACTGAGGTCATGTCAGCACAAATACTACATAGCCACAAATGACACACTTTTCAGGTGCAGTAGTTAGACTTTGTGGGTTTCTATACTGTGGTTAGTTCTTTCTTTGAAGGCACAAAGGAGAACATTATAGTTCAGAGCTGGAAATATCAATTTGACCAGAATTTTGTTTACCTTTCATTCACAAGATGAAAGTCACCAAGAAACATTACAGGATTGTAAAAATCAAACCAAACCAAACCAGTACTGAATTATCAACCTTGAGATATTATATCAGGCAGTTTTTCATTACTGTAATGAAATATCAGATATGAAGATATGAGTTACTTCTGAAGGGAAGAGTTTGCTTAGCTCTTAGTTTTGAAGTGTCAAACAAGGTTCTAGTGAGGACCTTAAGTGTGCATGTGGAAGAAGGATTACAGCTCCAGCCAAGAAAGAGAAAGAGACACACACACAGAGGCAGAGACACAGAGACACAGGGAAAAGAAGAGAGACAGAGAGGGGCTGGAGTCTGAATCTTTTTCAAAGTCCTGTCACTAATGACCCAAAGAAATCTCACCAGGCCCCACTCTTTATAGGTCTGTAGCCCTTCCAATACCAGCATCCTGTGATGAAGCCTTTATCACGTGAGCCTTTGAGGGAATGTAGAGCATATTCAAGCCATAACAAAATGTGTTTATACTTTTAAAAACATTATAGCTAATATTTTCTTGGTATAAGTGAATATATTACAATATTTACATTTTAGGGGTAAATGAATAGCTCCACAGATAAGCTTTTCTTAACTCAAATATTCAAGTAAATGTTTAGATTTTATTATTTTGAGTGAAGTCAGAGATATTTGAGTTGTAGATATGCAGTTACTTTTTGCAGTTACTGTAGATATGCAGTTATTACTATTGTAGTTACTTTTCTTGTTGAAACAAAATATCAGAGACCCAAAATTAAGGAAGGAAAGGTTTATTTAGCTCACAGTTTGTAGAGGTTTCAGTCCACAATTGGCTGGGTCCAAGGCAGGGTGGCTAGGCTGAGAGGCATTCCAGGGAGAAACAGTTCATGGCAGCGGAAGACATCAAAAGCAAGTAAGGCAAGGTGAGAGACAAACCTCTTTCTGTCCTTTATATTATATACAGGCCCTAAGGACCATAGCACTCCCACCCGTAACCCCAGCATTGGACCTTGAATGAATCACAATCTCTAGGTTCAGCAACTTCTGAAAAAGCCTAAGATTGCCCAAGGCCTTGAGGGAACATTGAAACACAAACCATAAGAGGATGTGAATGTTTTCACTGACATCACATTGTTATAACAAATTCCATAACATGAAATGCCCAGATCTTACCTAGTAAGTAGATAGTCTCTTCTCAGACTTAATGTTATGATGTCAAAATAAGTTTTCTTCCTACCACACTGTGTGGACATGTATATTCTGTATTCCACAAGGCTGAACTTGATGGGATATGCCTTCATTTTGAGGTTTTACAATTCTGTTTATGTATGAGACTGACTTATAACTTCCTTCTTTCATGATAACTTTCCCGGTTTGGTATCAAGTTTATACCAGGTAATTAATAGCTTTCTGGGAGATCTGTATTAATTAGTTTTCTGTTACCTTTATTTTGGCTCTATCATTGTATTTACTATTTCTGGCTGGAAATTATTTTTTATTAGTCTTTTAAGATGGTATCCTAGTTTTCGTGCATCCATTGTTTCTGATAAGAAACCAAAGTGTCATTTCTATGTAGTTTATCTTTTCCTTCATAGCATTTAAGATTGTTATTTTTCTCTTATTTTCCATAATTTCACTAGAGTGTTTCCAGGACTGAAGTTATACTTATTTTCCTTCCTTTATATGCTAAATGCACTTCTGATCTCCTGGAACATGTTTTTTTGTTATTCTGGAAAATTGTCATTTATTATATCTTTAAAATGCTTCAACATTCAGTATTTCTCTTTGTGCCATGTTATGGGATAATCCCTAAGTGCCATTAGCACAACTCTGAGACTTTTTTCTTCATCTGAATCTAATACAGAATCTAGTTTGTCGTTTGAAATCTTTAATTTAGAAGTCCACATTCTTGGAAATATTTTTATTTCTCATATTTAAAGCAGGTCCCTGGTCCCTGGCATCACAGCAGACACAGTCCCCCTCACCCATGGAAACATGGGTGAGGATGCAGAGCACTGCTTGTCTGCCTCAGGTGGAGCCATTTTGTCCCCAGGTGCTCACCATTGTGTTGTTTAGCTCTAGTTCACAGAGATGTTTGTGACACTGTGTATGTCATTCTGCTTTAGGGTGTGTGTGTGTGTGTGTGTGTGCGAGAGAGAGAGAGAGAGAGAGAGAGAGAGAGAGAGAGAGAGAGAGAGAGAGAGACAGACAGAAAGAGACAGAGACAAAGGTAGAAACAGAGACAGAAAGACAGAGACAGAGAGAGATAGACAGGAGACTGTGTGTATGTGTTGTCATGTGTTTGGAACAAGGAAAGACTGTCAAAGTACATAATTACTTGGAACTTAGAATTCACTAAAATGTTTATTTAATGACTCTTCTATTTTGTTCACATGTTATAACAGATTGAATCATTCCTTTTAAGAGGCTGGGCCTGCATCAACTTCATGCTAGAGTGTCAAAAACCTTCCAAATTTGGAGAGCAAATTTTCAAGCAGAGGTGATCTAAATGCATTGATGAAAGTATCAGTTACTCCAAGTCTCAAAGGTTAGAGATTAGCACAGAGCAAAATAAACAATATTGTTAAAAAATTAAGATCTTTCTCTGTTGACTTCCTGGTCATATTCTCTGCCCCATATACACTAATTATGATATTTGCATTAGAACATTCAGTTCATTGCTGTGACCTTGTTGGGAGAACAGTCTCAAAATTTCTTGGATTATCTCACATTGTTACTCTTGACAACAAAGTCAATATGTTATTAAAACCCTGGGAAAATAAATGAGTATAGATAAAAACATGTTAAGAGAACATGTATTCTTATTAAGTAGTTGGGTGTGATGTATTTATGTATTCATAATATTTTTTGCAGTTTAAGAATGTCTCAGTTTAAGAATGCAAACCTAGGAATAGTGGTCCTAAGGTTTTAATAGCCTTCATTCTGAATATATGAAATTAAAAATTAAAATGTTTGTAGACCAAGAGAAGGAGGGAGGAAGGATAAGGGTTAAAAAACGAATTATGTTGTGTTATGTACGTGTACCAATCCTCCAAGGTGAATGTAATCATTGTGTACTGCAAACATGTACTAATAAAAATTTAAAAAGTAAAATGTTTAAAATTATTTTTCCACTGTTTAACTTACTTATATCCCTATTATGCAAAATGTAAGGCCCTTTCTTTGTCTATAAATGAACATGACTCATGATATAGAAAAATGAGGTGAGAGACGTACATTCACTCACTACATCAGAAATAATTCGAGGACTAAACCCTTAGGCGTCTCTCAGGTTCCCAGCATGGGGAGGCAGATGAGGCTTAGCCGGTGAGGAAAGTCTCTTTGGTCCACGGAGTCTGAGCACTTTAATCTTCCTTGGATTTTTCTGCTTGAACAGCAGTCCCTCAAAAAAGTGATTACAGATGTTCTGCACAAAAGTTCTAAAAGAAAACGTGTTCATTTAAAATTTTTATCTTTATTTTTTGTTGTGCTAGGGAACTAAAACCAGTGTTTTATGAATCCTACTGACCTGCCCTCGCATTTATTTTACTCTTTTTTCAATTGAATTATTAGGGTTTTTTTTTTTCTATTAGGTTGTAGTAGGTTTTTGTTTTGTTTTGTTTTGAAAGAGTTTTGCTGTGTTTCTGGGCTGACCTGGAATTCATGATACTCTTGCCTCAGCCTCCTGAGTTGAAGGGATTATGCACATGTACTGCTGTACCTGGCTGAAAAAATATTTCTGAAATTTATGTTTGCAATTATTTTCTATTGCATAAGTTGCCTTTTCATTGTCGATAGGCTGTAGACCGGAATAGACATTTCTCTAAAGAAGGCACACAAATGGCCTATGGGTTTATGAAAAGATGTTAAAAATCACCAATCATCAGAGAAATGCAAGTGAAAATCATAATAGAATATCATGTCACACCTCTCACACCTGTCAAGAAATGTATGATCGTAAAATTGAAGATAAGTATTGATGAGGATCTGGAGAAATTGAAACCCTTGTGCAGTGCTGGTGGGCATACAAAAGAGTGTACTGCTATGGAAAATATTTGGAGATTCCTCAAAAAATTTAGAATAGAATGACCATATGATTCAGAAATCTCATCCTAGGTACTTGTCCAAAAGAATTGAAGTCATTGCCTTGAAGAAGTTTCTACATTCTCATGTTCATTGCAGCATTAGTACAATGTGGACACAGCCCAAATGTCAACCAGGTGATGAACACACACACACACACACACACATACACACACACACACACACACACACACACACACACACACACACACGATGCAGTGTTACTTGGCCTTGTAAAAAAAGAAAATTGTATAATGTGTAACAACATGGATGAACTTTGAGACATGATGTTAATTGAAATGAACTAGTCATATATAGACTAGTTCTGCACGGTTTCACTAATAGAAGGATCCTAGAATAATCAGTCATGGACTTAAAGAGTAGAATATGGAGGCAAAAGGCTGGGGAAGGAGAAAATGAAAAATTACTAATCAACGGGTTAAAGGTTCAGTCCAGCAAGGTAAGTCAGTAGAGATCTGTTACACAGCATCGTGCCTATCATTAATAATACTGCTTTGTATACTTAGTATTTTATTTTTTTTGCTAGGAGCTTGTATAAAAATTTTTACCACAATAAAATAGAATAATAATCTATGTTGTGAAGTAATTCTTCCAAGTAAGATCAACAGTAAATTCCTGGTCCTTTTACTGAAAGGATTTTGGCCCGGACGGGATAACCCTAGAAGCGGAACCAAGGGCCTCCATCTTCCCTGAACCTAGTAATTTACCTGTGGTGTGAAGTGAATACCAATGGGTTACCTGTGCATCCCTAACGCCACTTAGGCTCCACCCCAAACCTAAGCTACTTGTATGCCCCCATACCACGTGTCTGACGGAGAGATTGCCAGCCCCCGGAGACTCCAGAGGACCTGGGGTGTCTCTTCCCGCATTCTTAAAATAAAGGTCATTTATATTTCATACTTCTTATCTTTTCAGCTGTGTCAGAATTCTATCATATGGCTCCCTGACCGGGAATCCAATTCTATCATTACTGAGTAAATGTCCATTTTATCTAAAAAAAAATAAACCAAACTTGTGATATTCATCTACTTCAATTGATGTCACCCCATCACTTGTGCTTTTTTTTTATTACTTGTACTTATTTTTCTGACAAGCACAAAGACTGAGAACTATACATTTCCTTCTTCTTGAGTCTTGATTTATGACTTTTTAAAGTTTAGATTTCTCTAAATGAAAAGCATAGCATTGAGTCCATTCAAAAGTTCTCACCAATCTGCATATTCATCTTTTAATTCTAGTTTCCATAGAATTCCTTGTATTTGTAATTTAGTTTTTCTCTACGCTGGTCCTTGCAGGAACCACATTCGTGTTGTCTTCCATTAGTGGGAGGGGCTTTTCTAGGGCTGAAATCTTTCAACCCTAAAACTTCCGTTAGGGACAGTGTCACTGTTTGATGTTTTTGCTTCTTAGACTCTGCTCATTTTGTTTAGTTTGGCTTGTGTTTATGATCCTTTGTCCTCCTTCTCCTACAGTGAGGGGCTGGTTCAGGGATCTATACCAGTGGAGTAATAATTTGTATAATTCTTCCTTGTTTTAAGTGTGACATTTTATCACCACATCAAATGAAGTACCTTATCTCCATTAGACCTGTGAATAAATCTAATGCTCCTTGCTACACTCTTCCATTGCTTTTCTTTATCCTTTTCCTTTATAGCTGTGCCAAAATGTATCCAGTTTTAATAAAAACCAAAGTTTTCTACCACCTTCTGAGTACAGTAGTGTGGATTGGATGGTAGCCACTTCAGAGCTCAATGTTTTTACATTAATTTACATTTAACTATGCTAGAATGTTAAAAGTCATGAAAAACAAAGAACCTTGGAGTAGGGGTGGGGAGATACAATACATTGAAGTTTTGAAGAAATATCAGAAGTAATTTAATTCTATTTAGGAGAAAAATCTTAAAATTGAGTTTAAATCATTCTTATGTTCTGTTAAGCTTTTGATGATGTTTCTTTGATAGGAAAATGGTGACAATGTGTTGTAATTTCAGGCAATCAGAAAGTTTGGTTGTTAATCTGATAGCTGAGTCTCCATTGGTGAATCAGAATGATCATGCGGTGAACGTAGCCAAAAGGTTGACTCGTGTGATCAACTTGGGACAGTATTGTGGAATAGGCTGAAAATCAAGAGTGAAACTTTATTTCATTAAGTGCCATTGAGCATAAAAAAATGTTATAAGCACACACATGCCTAAAGTAGATTCAGGGGTTTGTTTCACTTTTTAAAATACAAGTTACTTTCCAGAGCAGTTTGAAGGTCACAGTAAAACTGAACGGAAGACACAGAGAATCCCTGTGTACCCCCAGTCCCACCTTGGGCACAACCTCTGCCCCCATCATTCTCCCCCCAAAATGGTTCATTTTTATACTCTGGGAAGCTACAATGACACAGCATTTGTCACCTCCAATTCACAGCTTACTCTTGGTGCTGTGTATTCTCAGGTTCTGGCAAATGTGTGGTGTGTTATGTCAACCATATGACATCCTACAGAAGAACTGCATTGTCCTAAAAATCCTCTGTGCTCTGCCTCTTTCCTACTCCTCCCTTTGTTATCTACTGAACTTTTGACTGGCTCCATCCATATCTTTCTCAGGAAGTTTTACAGTTGGAATTATATGTGTTATGTAGCCTTTCAGATCAGCTTTTTCATTTAGTGATATGCATCCAAATTTCCTCCATGTCTTTCTGTGGCATTTTAGTGGTGAGTAACATCTCATTGTCTGGCTACACAGCATTTGTCTCCCTTGTATGCCTTCACCTACCGAAGGGCATAGTGGTTTCTTTGAGTAGTGTGTGTGGATGCAAGTGCTATAGAAGCATTGTGAAGGTTTTCCTGTGGACGTGCATTTTCACCTTATCTTGGTAAATAACGAAAAGTGCAATTGCTAGATTATATGATACGTCATACATTTGAGTTCTGTACTGTAAATATTTCTAAGGAAGAGGCTGTAGGCCATGATATCATGCACAGAGGAAACCAATAACAAGTGTACAACTCTGTGTTCTTTGACACTGATTCATAGCTCTGTTTTCTTCTGCAATGCACAGAAGAATCCCTTGATACAGGTACACTTACAACAACCAAAAAGCAGGTTTCTAGAAGAGGAGCAGTGTTGACCAACATTTCTGACACTGTTGGCATTGCTTTTAAATTTCTAGAAAGAGGGAGAATTTATCTTTGGATAGACGTCAGAATTGTTTTGGCAACCTCAAAGTCTTTGTGATGTTTAATAAATTATAAATAAACTCTATAGTATTTGATTTTCTTATGTTTTAGTAATTTTATCTTTCTATTAAGATTAAGTGCATCAATAAGCATCTATATCAATCATCTCTTGTCTATCTTTGTATCTGTCTGAGTATCCATCCATTCATTTATCAATCATCTGTTTTGTGGTATTGGTGATTGAACCTAAGGAAATTCTATCACTCAGTTATATCTTCAGCCTTATTTATTTACTAATTTTTAATTTTAAGACAGAGACTTTCTGAATGGTCCAGGCTAGAGTAAAACACATGATCCTCTTGCTTCAACCCTCCACAGTGCTGGGATTACATGTATGTGTCACTGTGCTCAGCTACATGATTTTATTTGATCAACACTGAATGCAGCAAAATATTTTTATTATCTATGACAAAATTTCACCTCTGAATGTAACACTTAAATGTTCCACAGGCCATTAAGGTAAATATTATTATGAGCCTTAAGCCATTAAAGTGATAAAAATTTTTTTTGGCTTCTACTATTTCTGGAAATGTCTTGGATTCTGAGAACTACCATACTGTTTAACTACAAAGAATTTAAAAAAATGCCTCATACAACTTTTCTGAAAAACCTGAAATAATCCTTCCACTTTCCATCCATTGCTACTCCTCTTTTCTTTGTATCTTTCCTTCCTTTTAAGAAAAAAATAGTACTTTGGAACAAATTGATTTTGTTAGATAGTACATTCATCATACTCCTAGCCCGGGGTTAGTGCATAACTTGAAAAACAAAAATAACTAAGACAATCATCTAATTTTACTGAAATAAAACTGAAAACATACACCCGACAAAATCATCATGGAGACTACTTTAGGTGCATTTGTGCTTGTACTTTATTCTCAATGACACAGTAATCTACTAAAGTTCTTCCCTCAATTTTTCTCTTTGCAATCTGGAAGAACAGATTCACCAGTGATTGTGCTCATTTATAAAAGCATCCAAAACAAAATTGAACCCCAAGGCTGATAAGCTATAAAGATGCTGATCAGATCTGAGCAAAATGGACCATGCTTTGGGGCTTGCTCAGTTGAAGATGGTTCTAGAAGACTGATGACTTTGTATACACAATTATAAACACCATAGCTCTGTCAGATGAATGGAAACTCATGAAATATGAGGTTGGCCCTTTATTAAGTAAAGAGTGACTTTTTATAAAAATACTTCCTAAGATTTGGTAATTTTTTTGAGGTAATTAAATTCCACCCATATTTTGGCAGAAAACAGAAACAATCTTATGAGAAAGTGCTATCCAATATGATATGCATAAAATAGTTCTACATAAACCTTGTCAAATTTATATCATTATTATCCATACTGAGTAGAAATTACAATTAGTAAGTAAATATAAATATATATTTTCAGAGTTCCTCTCCAAAAAAGAAATCTGATGTAAGAGAACATGGAATTTTTTTCTTTGTTTTCAATAAGACAAGTAGCTAAAATGTAATACACTGAGGCAATACATTAGAAACAGAATTGACCTATAGTAGGAGATAAACACACATTTTTCAAGGATAGTTTTAGTCCATGAGTTAAAATTTGGATAGATTTGCTGTTGATCATGTTATTTTTAGACTCAGGTTTTAAAAAATAAAGCTTTGAATTCAGATTGCTAAAAATATATTTTTCTAGTTTATATACTTGTTCACTGAATAAATGCATTGGTCTAAATACTAATTTAGAGTTTCCTGGATTTCTAGATTTTAATTTCATAATTCTATCAGTGCAACAATGATGAAAGTCTATTAACATTCCAAGGAGTGGCCTCCTTTATTGTTCCTGGCCATAGCTGCTCTATAGTAAGTCTGTATGGTCACAGCTCATACAGAGTCCCCAGAGGTCACATGCCTTCTCCTGGCATGTTTAAAGAAACTAACTATAAATTATCTACACAGATCTCTATATAAATAATGGTATCTTCTTCTTGTAGTAAAACAAACTGAAGATAAAATAAGGTCTTTCAAACACCAAATTTAATAAATATTGGTAGTTTCATAGATTAATTTGGATTAATATGCAAAAAATTAGATACATCAAAAATTGATTTTTAAGAGAGATTAACTTGTACATTTTATTTCAACTAAAAAATGTCAGAATAAGAACAGACTTATCCCTAATATTCTCAAGATCTTGGAGAAGAATGTACAAATTGATGTCCACATATACTACGTTTAAAGAAGTTTTTTTTTTTTTTTTTTTTTTTTTTTTTTTTTGTACCAGGGATCGAACTCACAACCTTGGGCTTGCCAAGCAGGTGCTTATGCTGCTGAGCTAAATCCCCAGCCCTGCATGTAAATAAGTAAATACACACCAAGTATAAATAAAAGTTAAATGAAGCTGTAAGGGTGTAACCCAGGTCCAGTAGGATTAGTGTCTGCAAGAAAAGACACCAAAGAGCTCAAGTGCTCTTAAATAAATATGCTTCACCTTCCACACTGACAAACGTGATACACACCTGGGAAGTCAAACAGGGAATTAAATTGTAGAAGTTCTGGGATTTCCATGCGTACTGTGATGCCCACAAGGGGTAGATTACAGCCTCCAGCTGGGCCCACTTACTTCATTTCTGTACTTTCTCTTGTTCTTATGTGGTGATGCCAACCTTCATCACTCTTGTCACCTCACAGCAAGCATTGTTAATACTTTTTAGGAGCAAAAATGTTTACTAGACATCTGTAGTTTTGATTTTGGTGAGAATGTGATAGAAAGATTAATGCAACCTTCCTCCTCAAAAAGTCCACATCTAAACCCTGGAATAGGACCATGACTATTGTGTATCATATATTATAGACATCTTTAGGTCCTGTGTGAAATTAGCAGACCCTAAAACAAAGAAAATATCTAATATTACTTAAATAGATTAGGTATAATCGCAAGGATGCTTTACATTGGAAGAGCTAGGCAGAATATATCAGAATGAGATGATCAGAGAAATCTTCAGTCTACTATTGCTGATTTTGAAGCCACAAAAAAGCACAAAATTCTTTTATTTGTGATAGTATGTGTAGATGTGGAGGTTGTAACATTAAGTGATATAATTCAGGCACAGAAAGACAACACTGTCACAGTTCACTTTCTTAGATTCCAAGACAGTTGATCTAATAGAATTTCAGGCTAGAACAGCAGGTTACTGGATACTGAGGGGCTTAGGGAGAAGGGGAGATGGGGAGAAGTTGATCAATTAGTGAATATTACTGTTAAATACTGGACAAATGCTGGTAAGTACATTTAAAAATGATACATGCATGACTCAAAATAATTAGAAGATTTTGAATGTACGCACCATAAAGATTTAAAGTAGTGGACATGCCAGTTACCTTGGTTATGCAGTATACATTACTCACGTATACCTGACCCAAAGGTCCCATGTTACTCCGTAAGTACATACAGTATCATGTCAATCAAAAAGTTAAGTTAATTTTAAAAGTGGAGTAAGGTGGTCACAAGACAAAGAATCTGGCAGTCTCTAGAAATTGGTGAATGCAAAGAAGAAAAGTCTTGTGCCCTAGAGCTTCCAGAAAGAATGCCAACCCCATTCGAATGATGAATTTTGGTTTAGTATAACCCATCTTTAATTTCAGACTTTCAGAACTCTCTGATTTTAAAATACTAAGTATATGGTATTTGTTATATTAGCAATAAAAGATTAACACACAGGATGAATACAGGTGAGTCTTTGAAAAGTTTACGGTGCTACTGAAAGCTTCATAATGTATAGAATGTTCTAGATTGTTGATTCACATTTCACATTGATTCATATTAAAGATGGTTCACAATTAGGGGGCAATATTCATAGCAACTAAGTAGAAAATTATTATGATGTACTTACAAGAATACATATGTGTGTACAAATGTAGTCTCCTAAAGCTGGCATCTGCTTTGCTGATCAAAACATTAATTGCTTTTTACATTGGTTGTCCCTTAGGAATTTAAATTAAATTTACAACCTTAAAAATGTCTTCAAAAACATTATTTTACCAACATTAAAAATTAAAAAACACTGTATACAACAATTTATGAAAGCAATAAAATTATGAATTACTTTGGAACTATTTGTAGAACTTTCCAGAAGTATCATGATATAATTAAGTGGAAAGGATTTTTCAGCAATTTTGTGTTATCTATCCTAAGCACCTTCTTACTTCCGAGGGAAGCTTATTTAAATGCTAACATGTATCACTTAAGAATGAAAAGATGAGTTTAAACAAATAATAAGTGCATAAGAAGTATCAGTGGTCTTCAGAAGGTGTAAAATACACGATACTAATCCTGAAGTTCGAAAAGCTAACAAAGTTTGGAGCATGGATAATAAGAAGTGGCTTGTCTCTGTGATGCTCTGAGTAAGTATAAG
Organism: Cavia porcellus; assembly: GCF_034190915.1. NCBI lineage: Eukaryota > Metazoa > Chordata > Mammalia > Rodentia > Caviidae > Cavia > Cavia porcellus. The sequence goes on from NW_026947496.1 coordinate 13,881,250, forward strand.
TATCCAGGTTGGGCTGGAAAGAATTTTTGCCCTGCCCTACCCATCCCTGCCTTTCCCCCCACCTCCCACTTTCATAATTTGCTGCCAGTTTTGAATCATGATTTAAATTATGAACAGAGTTGCATGGAATTAGTGATAAATTTATTTCATCATTTACTAATTAAGATTATACATACTTAGAATGTGTTCATTTTCTCTGGAAAACTATTGTTAAGTCAGACATGTGCATACATACATATTCAATTATATGGAAAATTACAGTGTACAAAGGGGGAGAAGTGCAAAATATTCATGCATTGTTCAATTTCTGCCTACCTTGTCATGTATGGAAGTTCTTTTAAAAAAAGCACAGTATGCAGTAAGAAAGACAGCAATATAAAATGAAGATAAAAATATAAAGGAATCAAATGGATATTTGACTCTCCTTTAAGACTTTTGCTTTATCAAGTGTAAAAATCAGAGAATTTATGTTATAACGAGCACACTTAGTTCACTATCCAAGGTATGTTTTAAACTGAATTTTCCTCACACTGGTTGGCCTTTCTTTCCCCACCTCCCACTTTTCTTCCTTTCTTCCTTTCTTTAATCAAGTCTAAGGAAACCTGTGTGAAGTTCTTTAATAGCAGAGCATAATGGAGCCTCCTACCACGGTATGGAGAGGGCTGTCTGGTCTATTTTTAAAAGTCTCCAGGGAGGGAACGTCTACAACTTCCTTGTGAATCTCTGACTCTGTACCTGGCAATCTTCCCCTCCCAGGGTCCCCAGGCTGGTCTTCCTCCCTTGCTTAAGAATTTATTATAGATCAAATTATTTTAGGGTTCTGAATATATTGTTATATTTAAATGATACTTTCCCCCAAAGGGGCTCAATTAAAAGAGTGCAGGATTTCTGTGAGGCAGCGTGCTGTCCTCAAAGAAAGGTGTTCAATTAATGTAAGCGGGTGAGACCCAGGCAATAAACAGAAATCAGAATCTTTGCACATCAGTTATTACAAACGTTTTAGGAATCACCAGTATAGAAAGACATCTTCTTTGAGATTCTTTCAGGGGACAGACAAAACTGTGATCGAGACAGGCGACTGACGCTCAGCCAGTGTAGTGGCCAAAAAGTTCTTTCTCAGGATACCAGGGCTCACCTTCCTCATTGTTAAACTGGGCATTCATTCACAGGCACTGAAACAGTGTTTTCAAAGAGGTCAAAACTCAGACACTTTACAGGTTTGATGTTATTTCTCAAAGTGTGACAGTTTTCCACCAAACATCGCACAGATCGATGGGAAATAGTGGTTGGTATTTTCTTCTTGCTATATAAGTATGTATGTGTTGGCTTTTGGAAAGAGAAAGGAATCCATTTTTAATGTTTCCATTGTTTTCTCTAGTGTTCTTTACCACAGTTACATTGGCATTCTGGCTTAGGAAAAAACAATAATATAAATTTTAAAAATGTATGTTTACATAGTAATTTAATACTACCCATAAATTTCTCATTAAGACATCAATGTAGTTGCTATTTTATTTGGAAGGTAGTAAAATACAAAAAAAACAAGGCAGAACAAAGCCAACTGAGACAATGCAGTGAAACTGGCACAGAACTTCAGAGCAGGATACCAGGATAACAATAATAGGTACCATAGTATAGCTTGTTGTCTTCACAATAGTTGTCCACTCAATCAGGTATAGCAAAATCAAACCAAAAACAGAACACTATAAAACATATCAAACAGAATATTGAATAGCACAAAACAATTAACAAAGGAAAACAGTGAAAACAATATTTGCCTTCAAAGACAGGATAGAAGGAAATCCCCCATAATTGCTATATTGCATATGGTCATCCTTCCAAGAGATGCTCAGACCTTGTCCCCAGGTCAGCATTGTCAATCCAAGGTACAAGCATTTAGTTACTTCATGTGCTTTAGATGCTGTCAACTCCAGGTGACCTCGAGGTCATCCAGGTGCTAAGCGGGGGAGACGCTGACTTAGTCTCTCCGTGGTGCCCTTTGGCTCACACCACTTGCCAGGAAGGAGGGCTCCTTGCTTCTTGATTGGTTCCTCAGTTCTAGCATGGCTGATTCTCGGGAGATGCTGATTTGTTCTCTCATCAATGTAGTTATTTAATTGAAACTATCAACTTGTATACTTGTGCTATTTTATTGTTTATTTGTTTTGCTTTTAGGAAAGGCATGCACCCACTTTGTGTATCATAACTTATAATTCAGTTATAAGTATTTTTTGACAGAGGCTTACTGCGTAACCCAGTCTGGGCTTGAACTTATTCTCTTCCTGCCTCAACATACAGGAGTACTGTCATTTAAATCATGCTAGATTTAAATATTTTTGTATCTAACAAAAATATTGATTTTAATTTTTGTATTATAATTTTTCTGGTAGAATAAGGGTAAAAGCACATTTTAAATTACAGTTTTCAGTTTCTCTTGCTTCCTGTTAAGAATGATGAGAAAATTATCTTTATGATAAGCAAATTGTTTTTGTCTATTGACACATTGATAATGAAATAATGTATTACTTTTAACATTTAAGATCATTTTGTCTTCCTGTTTGTCATTTGTTCAGGGAAAGGATTTACAGGCCTGTTTTTTTTACATAAAATTATTGTGGTTCTTACTGGGACTCTGTAGGGAATGGGAGACCTTCTGTCTTCTGATCCTAAGCCACTTTGGGAATCAAGTAAGTGTATGATAGCACAAGTGTCAAGCACAAATCATAGTAGTACCTACTTATCCAAGGGGATACTTTCTATGACCCCCCTAGAGAATGCCTAAAACTGTGGGTAGCACTGGACTCTAGAAATAGTGTTTTCTCTTATATGTACATACCTATGATGAAATCTTGGTCGGGGCAGAGTACCAGGAATCAAACTCATCGAACTCATGACCTTGTGCTTGCCAGGCAGGTTCTGTGCCACTGAGCTATTCCCTGGATGCCTATGATGAAATTCAATCTATAAATTAGGCACAATAAGGGGGTGAAACTAACAATGCAATAGGACAGTTACAACGATGTGCTATAATAAAAGTCATATAAATATAAAATCCCTTACTTGAACACACACGCTGCATATTACCCTGCTACAATGACTCATAACCATAATAGTTACTAAGAGATATTCGGACAGGTAGCATATACAGGGAGGATACCCTGGGCAAAAGGGACATTCGTGTCCTGGGAAGGATGGAGCAGAATGGCACTTGATTTTGTCACACCACTTAGAAACATGCACAATTAAAACTCACTAATTGTTTATTTCTTAAATTTTTCATGTAATATTTTTGAAACGTGAATGCACTGAAGTAGCTAAAACTTCAGAAAATGAAACTGGATAAAGAAGAATATTGTATAGCAAGTATGGACTTTTTAAAGTGTGGCTCTATTGTTAAATTTATTTAGCTAAAAATGATTTTGAGTTTTAAAAAATATATATCCAGGTAAATCTTTGTCTTCGTTGTTCATTTGTATGAGCACCTCATGTCTGTGTTGGCCACAGTGACAGAACAGTCACAGAGTTCCTGGGTGCTATCTGCTTCTCTTGCTTGTCAATATCAGCTCCAGAAAGGGGGAGTCTGGAGGAGAGTTAGGGTGCCTGTTGTCCTTCTTCCTTTCTGGGAACATCTTAAAGTAAGAAAAGAAGAATGATTATTGCATTAAAATAAAAAGCAGCATGGGAACGTGGTTCTGTGTACCAAGATACAGAAAATGTAGCTGTAAGTTGTGACAGCCAGTAATAGGCACATAATTTATTTTATTTTTTCTATGATTCCTAGCTTTTGTTTATCTTGAGTCTCGTATGCATTATCTCTAAGACCCGTGTTTCTCATTTTTAATATAGGACAATAAGAATTTCCAGATAATATTTTAAAATGTTTTATATTTCTCGATAAAATGTGCTACATTAATTTAAAAGCTTCTTTGCTAATTACTTATATTGCATGGCCAGAGTTCATCTTTGTTTTTCTGTCAGTAATAATCTATCCAATTTATAACAGGTTGTAATGGAGGAACAGTGCAAGAAGGGTGAATAGGTAAAATATTTTTCACTTTATTCTGTCTAATTTGTATATGTCATGTGTGTATGGGAGGAAGGAGGGTTTGTGTTACTGTAAGTAAATTGCTTCACTTTGAAGTAATGATTCTCAGTGGATTATTAGTTGAACAATAGGGAGACAGACTACATATTTTACCATTAAAATGTCATTAAAATGTCTTCTTGATTTCAGTGATTTTGAGAAGTTCATTTCTAATTTCTCACTTTGTTGTTCTGATATTATAACTACATTAACAAATATTTCCTTTGTTGTAACAATGGCTTTGTGTCCCAGAAAATGTAACACATGTAGGCAAAAAGTCATAATCTGCATTATGAACTTAAATAATTATTTAAACCTTGTTTCTTTATATGAGCTATGTTTTTAGGTTTAAAATAAATATTAGTAGAACTAAACATTAAGTCAATATTTTAGATTTAATATAAATGGGGTTTCACTTGCTTGGAATGTAGACTCAGTATAATATATTTAAACTTGCTTTAGGAAAACAATAATTAAGAAATGTATATGGAGGATATAATGCATTTTGTTTTTGAGGTGAGCAAAGCAAGCCCCTGCTGCAGATACTGCTTGAAAGCTTCTTGGTGGGAAGTTTATTTCTTAACAGAAAACTAATTTTAAATGTTGAGGTTAGAAAACCTACTGTATTTTTCTTAAGTGCTCTAGCTTTAATTCATAATTACAAGCTTATTCCAATCTCTGCATAATGAAACCACATTTTAGACCAACAGCTGTTATCTACTTTTGCTGGTAGCCTTGGGGTACGAATATTTTAATATTCATTTTCTATGTGCAGATAAACTAAATACTTCCTACTTGAAGTCTATCTAATTAATCACAAAAAAAATCTTAGTGGCTGTTCTTTCTTCCATGTAACTCATTTAAAAAAGAACTTCTCACGTTATGCTGCATTTTCCATAAACCTGAAAGTGATTTTTGTGAAACTTACAAAGGAGAATAGCGAGAAATACATGAATATAATCATGGAAAAGATTAGAGCAACAATGTTTGTGATCTGCCCTTCCATCCCCTTCTGTTTTGTGCAAAGTCACTTTAAGACTTGATACTATGCTTATGGCAATGTTTTAATAGCTGGTTTTGTGTTGGAAGACTGTGATTTTCACTTATTTAAATGGTATTTGGTCTTCATATGCAAATGAATGGCCTGGAGTTAGATTTCCCCTCTGATCTTCCAGGCATAGTATTATAAACAGCATTGTGATACACCATAAAATGCAACTTTTGTTTGTAGAGGCCAGTGAATGGATGTAAAATAAAAGTTTTGTAGACCAATAAATTTTAAAAGTGTTTACTGTGAAATACGAGAGAAAACAGTACTGGAAGATCTCTTTAAGAAAATACAGATAAATTTGTAACTCTGGTTTGTAGATGCTAATATTGGAGATAGTCCAAATGGATTGGTCATATTTTTATGAATTCTATAGGAATATGTTTAACCCCACTACTCAACACAATAATACTATATACATAATATAGCAATCAATATTTTATAATTAGTAATCATTGTAACATAATTCGTTGGTCAATATTTTAAAATTCAGTAAACATTGATATTAACACAGTGATCAATAATCAGTATCTTAATCTGTACATTAATCTATAATCTCAACCTGATCAAACATTCCACTAATATTAAAATCATCCCTCTTTAAATATATTGGAGAGACCTGCACACTGTAACAAAAGAATATCGATAGGAATAAAATAAATGACATAAAATGGTCTATACATTGTTTTCCTAGTTTCCTAGTTAGAAGGGTCAGGATTCTGGTGGCGTAGGGGCTTTTCAGCAGCGTGACTGCTTGCTCTGCCCCTTCGCCTTCTTTACCTCACTGAAGGTAGCTCTTACTGTCTCTTCCCAACCTATGACTCTTCCACTTTGCCAAATCTTTGCACTTCATTTGACTGTGTCACCAATGCCACTTGTACAACGAGTTCCTCTCCAGTTTCAGTGACTCCTGCCATCATCTTAGACTCCCTCAGCCTCTGGATTTTAGAGAAGCCTTGAGTATCAAAGTCAAAAATCATTCCTAAATTACTTTGCCTCTTCCTCTCTTTAGAGCACAATTTATGGGTAGGAAAGAAGAAAAGATTCGTGGAACCTTTTCTAGCTTTACGTTGTTTCTAAAAATGTGTAGGTGTGAACGGCAAACACGGCTTCCAGCTGCCCGGGAGTACTTGCTAATTCTTGGAAACTCATCTATTATCTCCTCTGGTTCCTTGTTGGTTTCACTGGAGGGCTTGTTCCAAGCCAGTTTAACCTCCTTCTCCTTTGTCACCAACCCATCTAAAGCGTGACAGATGCATCCACTTCAGTCCCCTTCTCCTGCTGATTTCATGCTAAATATTCTCTACAATCACTTCTCACCCGGGGTCAGGGTTCTCTCCAGTTTTAATTTTCAGACATCTCATTTTGACTTCTTATTTTTCTTTATCATGATTTAAGTCTTTATTATCACGATTTCTTTCTATGTGCCCTCGGACAGACTTGTTGCTTCTCTCTCTCTAAAGTTCTGTAAGTCCTTGATTGTGTGCGTGGTTATCATCTTAGTTTAACTGCATGCTGTTTTAGAGATCTTTAATGAATGCTCAGTTCAGTGTATTCATCCTCTAACAATCTTTCTTTAGTCCTTCAAAATTTGTTGCAATTATAGTCATCGATGTTATTCTTTCTGGATGTTTCTCCTTCCCCTGTTCTTCTTTTCTGCAGAACTTCGTACTAATGAGTTGTAACTCTTTTCTTGATTTTCATGATGTGTGGTTTGCTTCCTTCAACATCACCCAAGAGTTCTGATTTTCTCTTTATAAAATTCTCTCACAGTTCACTTTCAACCTCAATAGTACTAACCTTAAATCATGACTTCCTTTCCAGACTTTCCAGTCTAGCTCTACACATCACTCCTTGCGAGTCACCATCCCTTTAAGATCTAGAACTGAAATTACTCAGAAATCAAATTTCTTTTGATGATTTCCAAAAAGTCCGTAGCCACTGTGTGCCACATGGCAGGCACTAATATATGTTAGTATTACAACAGGACTGGATTTAACCCTTGTTGAGCAGCTAGTGCTGTACTCCGCAGACACCGTGATGGGTACCTGAGATCAGGGATTCACACGGCTAGGACCATTGTTGTGGAGTAAAAACTGGTGGTCAACTTAACACCAGCTGAATTAAATCAGCATAGTGCTGAATGTAGACAGCCCACTTGAGGAAAGTTGCCAGCATAAATAGAGATGTGGAGAAGAAGAGCGAGGCATTGTGGGTTTCTCTAAGTGTTGCTGTTTGAGCCGTTGGTTCTCCAAGAGGAGCTCATCATGAGTGACTTCCCCAGTGTGAGTCTGACCATTGTCATTGGAGGAGCTCGGGACCTTGCTGGTGAGAGTGGCTGTGGTTCACTTTGAGGGAGCTCTGGTCTTTACATCGAGCATCACTTCCTGGCCCTGGAGAGGAAGAAGTGTGCTGTTTAATCTCCAGGAGAAACTTGTCCCACTGAATTTCTGGCATGTACTTGACTATTTTTATCATCAGAGGAACTTGCGACCTCTGTGTCACTGAGGATGGCTGTGGCGCTTTTCAGGGCAGCCCTGGCTCTTATTTTGAGCCCTGGCTTTTATTATTTGACTTCTTGGCTCCAGGGTAGAACCCTCAATCTACCAGCACAGCTGCTTCACCCTGCTGGCATAAACTTTCTAGCTTCCACTGCTGACCTTTGGGCCTTCCCAGCACGGATCCGTAAAACAGACTGGTGTGAGTCCTTCTTATGGTCTCTAGACCTCCAGCTAGACTTGTGGGAGGCATTGTCATGGGCTCTAGTTTTCAATCTGGACTCATGCACGACATTGCTGTGGGATCCAGGCCCTTGGCTAAATATTCTGTATTTAGTGTTGTGGACATTTCCTGTACCTTCTGTGTTAACTCTGGGTGACCATCATAAATAATATAAATTCTGTATCCTGATTCTAACTGTTCTCCATACAACCCTTGACCACAACAACCATGGACCAGTGCCAGCCGGTGGCTGTCAGGAAAGAGGTCAAACAGCAGCAGGCGAGCAGCAGGTGAGCAACCAAAACTTCATCCGCATTCACAGCTGCTCCCCACTGCTCGCAGTGCCATCTGAGTTCTGCCAGCTGTCAGATGAGCAGAGGCACTAGATTCTCATAGGAGCAGGAATCGTGAATTGCACACAAGAGGGCTCCAGGCTTTGGGATCCTTGTGAGAATCCAGTGCTGGATGATCTGAGGTGGAGCCAGAGCAGAGCTGAGATTCCCATGACCAGAGAAGTGTGACTGCATACAGATCCAAATAAATCAGTTGCCTGCTGGCTAATATCAAAACCCCATTGAGTGACAAGTGGCCATTAAGCTGCACCTGGTGGCAGGTTTTAAATCAGGCTTGTACACGTACAGTATTTTATTTACCACTACACTCTGTGCCTCCTTCCCACACTGCACATTTATCTCAGTCACAGTTTCCATGAGTTCATGAGCTAACCCTAGAGAAAATGAGTAAAAATACGGTAACTGGAGAGCTTCTTTGGAAAGGGGGAAAGAGGCAGTGATGAGGTAGCACTTACCTCTAAGCCTACCCTAACCCTAACCCTAACCCTAACCCTAACCCTAACCCTAACCCTAACCCTAACACTTAATGTAATGATAAACTCTAACCATAACCCTAACCCTAAACCTAACCGTAAACCTAATCCTAACCCTAACCCTAACCTAACCATAACCCTAACCCTAACCCTTAACCCTAACACTAACCCTAACCCTAACCCTTACCCTAAACCTCACCCTAACCCTAACGCTAACCCTAATCCTAAACTCTAATGCCAAACCCTAATCCTAACACTAATACTAACACCACCCTAACCCTAATCCCAATCCTAAACCTAACCCTAGCCCTAACCCTAACCATGTCTAACCCTAACCCTAACCCTAACCCTAACCCTAACCCTAACAGTAAACCTAACCCTAACCCTAAACCTAACCCTTACATTAACTCAAACCTAACCCTAACCCTTACACTAACACTAACCCTAACCCTAACGCTAACACTAAATTCAAACCCTAACCCTAACCCTAACAATAACCCTATCCCTAACCCTAAACCTATCCTCTAACCCTAATCCTAAACCTTACCCTATCACTAACCCTAACCCTAAACCTAACCCTAACCCTAAACCTAATGCCAAACCCTAATCCTAACCCTAACCTTAACGCTAACACTAACCCTAACCCAATCCAAACCCTTACTCTAACCCTAACCCTAACCCTGTCTAAACCTAACCCTAACCCTAACACTTACCCTAACCCTAACCCTAAACCTAACCCTAACCCTAACACTACCCTAACGCTTACACTAAACCTAAACTCAGACTGCCAATGAAAGGAAAGCTGCACAGAAAAGAAGAAACCAAGAGTCTTACTTAGATTATGGTTTACTGCAAAAAGTGATTAACACTCTCCCAATGTCTACTTTACATAATGCGTGGTGACCAGTTACCCCAGGAAGCCAACCTTCCAAACTGATCCTAGATGGGGACCAAACACCCTGAATTTAGTGACAAGTCTTTGGAATTACTCAAAAGAGAAAAAAAATATGAACAGAAGGAGCAGGGGCAGTTTGAGAGGCCACCATTCCATCAGATGTGTCCGCACTGAGAGCACCATGCTTAGTGGCCAATCACATGGCTAAAGCTAAGAAGTCCTTTGCTATTGAAAAGCTCATCTTACTTGCTGCTAATGATATTTCCAAAGGTAGCATGGGTTTCTTTCTTGGCAAGCCTCATAGCTAGATAAATAGATGACCTGGCAGAGGACATCGAGGCACAACAGAACTAAAGTGAATTAGTGAGTCACTGTGGTACAGCATCCAGGTTCCCGAGTCTACTGATATTGATAACAAGGCCACAGCGCTTGCTTCTGAGCAGCTCGGTTTTCAGGAGGATCTGCACAGGGCTATGCTATGTGCACTTTTGTTGCCAACCAAGGCCACAGCTGTAGGATTAGTCAAGTCACTGATAGGTTATGTGTGAAGAAAACTGAAACGGTCATTCTGTGTCACTATACACACAAATGGAGGGTCTGCCATGACTGGACAACTTCCTGGTTTCACTCTCTAGGTTAAAGAGGTTGCTTCTGGATGTGAATCTATGCCCTGTGTCATCCATGAAGAAATGCCAGCTAGCCAAAAAGCTTAGCGTATTTCAGGGTGTGTCTAAAATTATCCATCACATTAAAGTACATGCCCTTAACTTGTGTTTTTTCATTCAGTTCTATGAGGAGGTGGAAACAGAACACAAGCGTCTTCTCTTATACACATAGGAGAAACGACTTTCTAAAGACAGATCACTGACCAGATCATCCAAGTTATGAGTCACTCCAAGGATTTGTTTTAGAAAAATTAGTCATCGGTGGTAGTGCATTTCAGTGATACAGAATGGGCTGGAAAACTTGTCTCGTCCTGGGATAGAATCAGCCTTCCCAGTGAACTCAGTCTTCAGAGCAGAACAACACATGTGTTCATGCTGACAGACAAGCTGGTTATTATACTCACAGTTAAACTGGAACAGTGCAGGTGAATACTGGGCTTTTGGACACATTTCCTACATTAGCAGAGATTTTGAAAGAGATTAATCTAGGACCTTCTTTCTCCTAGTGGGTGCATGATCACCTATCTCAACTTTAAAAAGAATTTGAGCATAACTTCCCTACCACAAAACACCCCAAACTAGGAAGGAATGAATCAGTGGACCATTTGTGAAGAAGCTGAACAAATCAATCTAGTGCTAACTGAGAATACACTGCCTGAGATCACAAATGATGTTGGCTTTAAAAGTAAGTTTGAGACATTGTTAAATCTTCATATGTTCTAAATTAAAATCAAAGCAGAATATTCTGAGATTGCCACAGAAAATCCTGGTACCATTTCCAATGTCCTATCTTTCTAAAGCAGGGTTTTCTGTAAAACAACAAAACTAAATAGATAATGGAATAAACTGGACATAAGCAACTCACTTTGAATATCATTGTCTCCCATTTCCCCCAGATGGATCATCAAGTTGTAGGAAGACAAGTGTAGGACGCCCACTGATTCTGCATTTTGGTGAGTTGATAATTATATCACTTAATATGACAGTGTAATAACAATAGACTAAAGGACACAATAAATGCAATGCACTTGAGTCACGCTGAAACCATCCCTCTGCTCTGCCCTGGTCCAAGGAAAAATTGTCTTCCAAAAACTGGTGCCAAAAATGTTGGTGACTGCTGCCTTAGAGGAACTGTTTAATATCCTCAAAATTCCCTTCGGGAAAAATTTTTGGGCAAACTCTGTTTTACAACCCAGTCTTCATCAAAATTCCACTCTCTCTAGGCACATCACAGCCAAGGTTGCCCAAGTGAGGCATTTGCAAATAAAGTATGACTAAAAGCTTAGAAGATGGGTCTCCCAAAAGCACTTTGACTTTTCTTATACAAAGAGATGCATTGTGGCAGATTGAAAACTGATGGTCAATTTAAACACCAGCTGAGCTGAATCAGCATGGTGCTGACTGTAGAGGGTCCACCTGGGGACTGTTGCCAGCATAAAAAGGAGACATGGAGGGGAAGAGTAGCATTGTGGGTTCTCCTACATGCTGTTCTTTTGGAGCCATTGGTTCTCCTGAAGGAGTTTGTCAAGCTGGTTTCCCTGATAAGAACTCAGCTGTTATCATTGGAGGAGTTGGGACCTGAGAATGACTGTGGTTCACTTCGAGGGAGATGTGGTCCTTACTTTGAGAATCACTTCCTGGCCCTGGTGGAAGACGTGTGCTATTTAATCTCCAGGAGAAGCTAGTCATGCTGGCTTCCCGATATGAACTTGGCTGTTATCATAGGAGGAGCTCGGGACCTTGTTGTCACTGAGGATGGCTGTGGTACTTTTCAGGGGAGCCTTGGTCCTTACTTTGAGCATTGCAGATCCCTCAACCTACTGGCACAGACTTTCTAGCTGCCACTGTTGACCTTTGGGCCTTCCCAGCACAGATCCAAAAATAGACTTGCGTGAGATATTCTGGGGTGTGGGCCTCCAGTTTGACTTGTGGGAGGCATTGTAATGGGCTCTGAGTTTTCAGCTGAACTCATGCATGAGCTGATCTCATTGCCATCAGACCAGACCCTCAGCTGGATTTTCTAGGTCTTTAGTGTGTGGACAGATATCCTGAATTTTGTTTGCATTTCCTGGGGTGACCATTATAAATAATACTACAAATTATGTGTCCTATATTGTCTTAATGTCTTTGAGACCCTGATTACATGTACTTAACACACATGCCTGTTTCCCTTCTGTCTTTATTGACTTTGATCCAGAGATCCTGATGCCATCTGGAATATACTGAAGGACGTAGACAACAGTTCAAAAGAAACAGCTAAAGACAGTGCAGGAAAGACAGAAAATCCTGGGTCGCTATCAGCACGTATGAGCCTCTCCAACTTCCTGCCTGCCCGCTCTTAGGTGCCTTGAGACACAGGATAAATAAAACTTTGTTTACTTACTTTGTGGATGTCAGTTTTTCTGTTCCTTGCAGCTCAAAATTTCCTAAAATCATTCATTAAATCAACCATAACTCCAAATTAAATAGATTTCCCTTTCACTGGCTCTTTCCCCAGAATTTCATATTTTGAATTTTTTTCTTTTGTAGCTCATGAGACTTCAGTATCTCCCTCCATACTCCGGATACACCTGCAAGTCTAATGTCACTTAAATAACACTGCCGTAGCAACCATCAGAAGAACAAATGGAAAATAAATGCATGAAAAAAGTCCAATGTCTCTGGCTATTAAAGAGATGCAAATTAAAATAACACTAAAATTCTATCTTACTGTTATGAAAAAGTCAAATAAAAACAAATGCTGGGAAGACTGGCAGGAAAAAGGAATGTAAACTTGTAATAAAACTATGAAAATCAGTGCGGAAATTCCTCAAAAAGCTAAAAATAGAAATTCTGTTTGACCCAGCTATTGTTCTAGTTATCGTCCCAAAGAATTATAGTCATCCTATTTCAGTGACTCTTGCATGCCCATGTTTATAGCAACACAACTCAGAAAAGCTTAATCTTGGGAATGGTGTAGAGTCCATCCAAAGATAAGTGAGTAAATAAAACATGGCATTTATACTCAACAGAGTACTCTCTGCCATAAAGAAGGATAAATCTGAGTCATTTTTTTTTGGAAAATATTTGCTCCTTGAGACCATAATGCTAAATTAAATAAATAAACACCCACGCTTAAATGTCTGATGGGTTTTCTTATATGAGAAATCCAAAGTATAATTAAATTAAAAAGCAAAATAAAAGATAGGTAGTAGGAAACATGGACAGAGATCTTTTGTAAATGGGAAGGAGCAGGGGGCAGAGGAAGAGGAAGAAACAGAATGAAGAGGTGTTATTTACATGTACCCACTCCTCTGATGACTGTGATCATTATGTAATGCAAAGATTTACTTGCAAAAAATAAAAAGAATGCTACATTAAATTTACATAGAGCTATATAAACATATGTAGAACTTATGGGAAGAATGAGTAACTAACTTTATTTATTTATTTATTTTTCTGGTACTGGGGATCGAACTCACAACCGCCTGCTTACAAGGCAGTTGCTTATGCTGCTGAGCTAAATCCCCAGCCCGAGTAACTAACTTTAAACTTAAAATTAGATTTAATGTACATTTCTCAAGAATTAACTTTGTATAATGAGGTAGAATGAGATGAGAAAATGCAAACATAAAATTTTATAAAAGTAGTCAATAAAAGCACTATCAGAGAGATTTTAATGCAGGTAGCAATTCCCAAAGCTGCAAATATATACATTTTTCAGGAAAGAATATCCAGAATTTTTCATCCTTGTATCTGTGTTTCTACTAAACGTGGTAAAGGTTACCATGTGTAGTGTTCATTTTCCGTGCTTCTTTAGCAGCTACTAGTTATTTTTTCAGTTTTCCTGGTTATTAACCACTGCTTTAGCCTCAGTGTTATCCCACAGCCACCAATAGCATGCTGATGAGAATTCACTGCACAGTTTTGTTGTGACTATGTTTCTTCATGTGTTATCACTTGAATTGTTGATATTTACAGTGGGTATGGCCAATGCACTCGCAAATTCATCATATAGAAAAGAGATGTGCCAGTGTCTTTCACATTTACTAATTTTGGACAGCCTGGGGTTGTCACACTCACAGCTAGAGTCTCTCATAATGGTTCTACTAGTGAAGCACCATATTATCTAGAAGCAAATGTGTAGCTCATCCTTTAAATATTACATTGAAGTAGATGTCTTCAGTCTGATGTAAGGAACTTATTTATCCTTACCCAGTGGGATTTCATCTCTTGGAGCTCTGATCTCAGAGAAGGAGTTACCACTGTAGTGCTTCTTACCATGTTGATTTTAAGATGCCTAATAAGTATAAGCAATGGGATAAATGAGACCAACGAAATACTAAATACTAGTAAATAGCAGAGTACATCTGAAGGACTCATCTGAAACCTTGGAACCTTCAGAAAGATATTATCTGAAAGATGTGGAGACATTAACATCAATACTAAGGAAAGAATACAGCGAAAAGCTTCCAGAAGTTTGCTTTACATCCTCTTTCTCCCACATCTATCTACAACACAATCTTGTTTATGATGATGTCTGAATGTTTTAATATGAAGATGTGGGCCTCCTGATTCTGTATGCTGTCCTCCTCTCATTTTCTGAGATAGTAACAGAATAAGCTTCCTGTCCTACACATCTTGGAGATCACTTAACATTTAATGGCTTTTATCTAGGAAACAATGCTGGTCCACCACAGAGCAGAGGCTTTCAAACTTGGAGGCCATGTCTAATTCCAAATGCTGGTATTTATCTACTCCCAGGCCTTTCCAAACATGATGTTTCTGTGGCATAGTTGAATTCTGAATCAATGTATTTGTATTTATCCCCAAAAGTATCTCCTTCTGGATTCGACTGAAGTTTTAAAACTTGGTAAGAACCAGACCCTCTGGTTCTCACATTTGCTGATGCATCAATAAGGAGACCTCTAAGTAGACCAAGTTCATCTGTCTCTAAGCTTTTCTTTCCATCCACAAAGAACTCCATTCTCAAGGTGCCAGATTTCTGAGAAATACTGGTTAAAATTGATTTTTATTTGCAGTGTTTTAAGGATTTTTTTAAATTTTCACAATTTAGGGCTCTCATTCTGGCTATGGACTTTTGGGTTCTATCTTGCTCAGTTAGCCCTGCAGAATAATTTCCACATCTCATTTCTATTTTTTCAAAAATTATAACAGATCTTGTTGCAATGATTCACTTTCTTGTACTTTACAAACTTCACAGATAGGTAATCATAAAATCTCAGATGTTACTGAGAAATTCCTTAAATCTTAGTCTTACCCTACATCTTGTCCATAGGCTCAAAATAAATCCATGCAAAATCTAGCTGCTTCTTTAGTCATCTGTATGTTTCAGACTTCAAAGTAATATCAGGCTGGAATCCAAGAAAAAATGGAAAAAGCAGTTTAAATCTAGATTATAAAACCTGTATTAATGGGGATTATGTTACATAATGCAGAATAAATCAGCTTTAAAATCTTACATACATGCTTCTCAACAGTTGCAAACATTTTCTTGATATTGTGCAATAAGAATAATCTCCAAATTGAAACAAAGCAAAAACACTCATAAAAACCATCATCAGAAATGCTGATGCAGCTGGTCTATCATTTTTAATTGTGAAATTCATTTCTAAAATGTAGTCTTGTAGGGGCTGGGGATTTAGCTCAGTGGCATAAGTGCCTGCCTTGCAAGCAGGCAGTCATGAGTTCGATCCCTGGTACCGGTAAAAATGAAAAGGCCAAAAAAAAAAAAAAAAAAAAATGTAGTCTTGTTGCCCTCACTGATTAGTAGGATGGTACATAAATGTCACACATTTTCTTTTAAAAAATGCATATTACTTACAGTTAGCAAACTTTTTGAGCATATTCTATTTGGTTCTGTGGAAAGTTTCACTTGAAAATCTCTGGCAGTCACATATTTTTATCTTTCACTGCTATTTCTTTGGGGTTGTCATAAAAGTTCAAAGTACATGAAAACTGGTGGCAATTTATTTGGACCCGTTAGCACTTAGGTTTATGATTAATGAACATGAAAAGATGCAACAGATTTGTACTGGTTTCTTTTCTGAAGTCTTTGGGATGATTTATTTTGTGAGATCTCAGTGGCAAGGAAAGTTCTTCCATGTTGTTCTCCTCCAGGTTAACACTTCAATGTGGCCCTTCTTTCTCCCTCTCATTCAGGGGCACATCCACCACCAGGCGGAACAACCGGCACCTGTTAGGTGAGGGCAGAGGACTTGGGGGCTTGGTGACGGATTGGAAACTGGGGGAAAATAAATAAGGAAGACAGGGAGGAATACAGGGTAGGAACATACAAAGTGTGGCTGCAGCATATGGTGCATCTTTACAGTAAAAAATTACAGCAAAAGACCATAATACCATTAATTTCTCTCAAAATGCTTCCTCTTACATGAAATACAATCACAGTGTCCTATCTCGTTCCTTTCTGAAGCAGTTTTGGAAGTTTACTTTGCTGTGTTTAGCTCTGCCACTGCGATTATCTCTGTGTCCTTGATGAATTAAAAATGTTTACCTTTCACAGTCATCTTGACTCTGGAGAAAAGCCGGAATTCTCACTGTTCCAGATATGATGCATAAGTTGTTGAAGACACACGCTTATGTTTTACATCCCTGTCTTTCTGTTGGGTGGCACTCAGCTGCAGTAGTCACCGTATTTTTTTATCATTACTCATAAAGATATATAAGGAAGAGGACGTCTAGAAGTGCTTCATAAAGTGGTAAGAATGTTGAGATAGCTCAAAGATGGAGTATTTTAGTCGGATAAATAGTGGTCTATCTTCTATGTGATGTTTTTAAAATTTAAATATTCACTATGTATTTGCATCTTATAGAAGAATGTCACAGGCAATGAAACCTTAAGCAAGCATTGGAGAGACAAATTAATTGGAATGCGCAGAAGAAATATAAAGTAAATACTGACAATTATGTCTTTGATGAGGGCTTGAGTATACCGTGACAATCCCCAAATTCTTGACTTGCCATGAGTTGAAAAATGTAACATGTTTCGTCTTGAACTGGCCTCTGGGCTGCTTGACCTATCGCTGAAGTAAGGTCATGCCAGGATATGGATTCAAGTTTTAAAACACTGGCAGCTTCCATTTCCTGTTTCTTGGGATGTCTACTGAAAATCCAGTCATCACGTTGGAAGCAAACCTAATAGAACAGTTAAAAGGTCAAGAGCAAAGGTTCTGGTTCGCCATACCAACTGAGGTTCCAGCCACCAGAAGTGCATGTAAGTCAACCCTCTGTATGACACTACTCCAGAGAGTTAGTTGCTTGCTGCTATGGTTTGGATCTAGGGTGTCTCCCTAAAACCTATGTGCAAAACAATTGGTCCTTAGAGAGGTGTTATTAGGAAGGACTTGGAAGAATATTTAAGAAGTGAGGCATAGTTTTGAGTCTTCCATTGACTGGGGACATGACTTTGAAGGAAACTTTAGGATGCTGGCTCCCTCCTCTCTCTCTTTTGCTCCCTACCACGAGGGGAGTGGTTTTGCTCTATCCTGTGCTCCTACCAAAATATGCTTCCTTGCTTTGGGCCCAAAAGCAATGACCCAGTGGATCCTGGAGTGGAACTTCTAAAACTGTGAGACAAGATGACTTTCTGTCTTTTTAATGAATTATCTCAGGTATTTTGTTACAGTGTTGAAAATCTGACTAACACACCTGTAGTGTTGAGTCTCCCAAATTTGTTACATACATGTCTTGATAGAAGCAAGTCATCATGGACACATCCTTTTTGAAATTCTGACCCACAGAATTCTTGAGCATAATAAACATGGATGTTATCATCTGTAAAATGTGGAGATGTGTGTGTGTATGCATTTGTGAGTAGGAACTAGCAGAGCATTATCAAGACCAAGTATAACACTGTTGAGCAGCACTTCTCTTAATTGATATAGAGTATGTGAGGTTAGTGAGTATACAGCTGTGCCTCAAGAATGAGCGATTTTAGCCTTAAAAACAATATTTAACATATATGTTTCAGAGCAGGTAAAACTTCTACTGAGTCAGAAAAAATTTCCCCAAAGTTATGATTTTTTTTTCCTTGCAGGAGAACAAAACAACTTATAAAATGATTTTCAGGCGTGAATGTATTTCTTTGAGTTTACCTTGTTACTTGCATTGTTTATACCATGGACTTTGCTCTTCTGCTCATGTTTTGATAAGGTAAGTTTTAAAATCAGTAGATTGCAGCTTGTGGCTGAGTTATTCAGATAGTTTAGGTAGCCAGCTTTGAACTGATTTATTACTGCACAGTTGAAAGAAACTGCTTTACTTCGACCAGTAAAATCTGCCAAATTCAACTTGTACATTTCTAAAACACTTACATATTTTAAAGGATTAAAATTAAAGATGAGATTAAAACTTTCCTCTTGGCTTCAAAGAGAGAATCAAAATCGCTACAGAGCCCAACTGACAACCTCCCTTGCTGTTTAGAAAGGCAAGGGAAAAAAAGAATTGCTTGAAGTGTTTCTTTAGTTCTTAACCTCTTATTTTCCAGCCAGTGTTTTTCAGGAGTAAATATTGCAATGCTGTAATGAATTGGGAAGCTTATGTGCTTTGAGTTTACTGAATCTACAGTGAAATTTAAGAAATTGGTCATAAATATTTGTCCATTTCTGGACTTGCCTCTGAGTCCAATCCTTAATAAGGTAGTTAATTTGACATGTTGTGGCAAATTACTTTTGTTGCCATTACAGTACTTTTCCCTAATAAAATTTTCTCTCTAGATATTTCAACACTTCAAAGATGATATAGCACACCGTTTGCAAACTAGAGGATGATAAGGTTTCACGCAGGCAGCAGAGCCCATGATTATTTCTGCACCCCAACATGTAATTATGGAGGTGAGATGAGGGAACTTTCAACATACTGACTGGTGGAAGAACTGGATGTGGGGAGAAATGTCAAGCTGGGGTTGAGGTTCAAAGTTAGGAGCTGGTTTCCAGCTCTGCAGCTGCTATAATTACACAATTCTGTACATTGGAATCATTTATCTGCTGCCAACTCTGGTAATTAATTTT
Source organism: Cavia porcellus (assembly GCF_034190915.1). Taxonomy (NCBI): domain Eukaryota; kingdom Metazoa; phylum Chordata; class Mammalia; order Rodentia; family Caviidae; genus Cavia; species Cavia porcellus. The sequence continues at coordinate 13,900,518 of NW_026947496.1, forward strand.
GTCTTCAGTCAGTGAAGGGGGGATTGATCTTCTCTTTATGAAAAAGTTTCTCACGCAAATGTTTTCCAGTGTTGAAATGTTGAATGGCTTTTCTCCTGTTTTACAGGTATTTACTGGAACCTGAGCCCACAATTCTCTGAATCCATGACTAATGCAAGTCAGAACCAAGTTTATTGGTAACTTCCATTTTCCTTCTTAGGGATCAAAGTTTCTTGAAGTATACACTGATTAGAGGTCTTAAATTGTCTCTAAGCGTATTTGTGTGTAATACAAGGATAGCCACCTATACAGGTCAGTACCTGTTAGCTGCACAAAGAGTACTATCTTGTGCAAACTTATGGTGTAATTTTAAAAATATCCTATAAACTTATAGTCTACACATCTATCAGAAATCTTTAACCCAAACATACACCAGTAGTCTTGTGGGTTTAAATTACTATTTATAAGGAGCTTTGTCACTGGGAAGTTCTGTGTCAATTTTCAGAAAATTTTGATCATGCCTTCAAATATTTTAATGCTCAGCTGTTTACTTTGATTTACTATGAATATCTTTAGATGTAATATATGTATGTATGTATGTATGTATGTATGTATCTATCTATCTATCTATCTATCTATCTATCATCTATTTATCTATTGAGGACAATTTCAAAGGACAGGAGAAAATGCCAATAAATTTATCATCTCTACTTTGGCTTTTATACAAAATCATTGTGAATTAAAGACAGCGTATAATTTTCATTTGATTAGTCTTCACATCCTTTGAAGTGGACCCCCGTCAGATTTTTCAGGCTTCTAGAGCAGACTAACATAGGCGAGGTTGTTTATAAACAGCAGATATTTCTTTCAAACAGTCTGGAGGCTGGAAGCTTGAGATTGAGGTCACAGCAAATTTGGTGTTAGATGAGGGTTCTTTCTGGTCCATGGATTGTGTCTTCTTGCTACGTCCACACACAGTAGAAGGAGTGAAAAACTCTTTCAGGCTATTTATAAGGTCACTGATGCCATTAATGAGGGCTCTGATTTCACACCCTGAAGGCCCCAGATTGCAATACCGTAAGATTTCAACATATGAATTGCAAGGAAGGATACAGCATATTCAAAATACCACAACCCACAAAAGATCACAATGATTGAGCAACTCTGAAATTCACCAGTGAGTTTATTCTAAGAAATTAGATAAATCTAGTAATGCATAAGTAGGATAGGCACAATATCACTGGGCTTACGAATAAATGGGGAAATTTAGGAGTGGTGAGAGATGAAAGGAGAGTGAGAAGAAGGTAAAATTGAACAATTTAACTAAAAATGTTAGTTTCCATGCATCTTTCTCTCCATGCAGCATTAGGGTTTTAGGCCAGCATGGGGTTTTAGAAGACATCATTCTGGTATTTGACTTCTCAAACTACAAGCTGAAAGTGAATTTCCTGGGGATTTTGTTGAAAGGTAGACTCTGATGCAGGAGGCTGCGAGCTTCAGGGGCTTGAGGTTCTGCATCTTTTACTTACTTCGTTGACCCTCGCTCTGAGTCCAAGAATCTAGTCCACTCTTCAATCCTCCCTCTGTTTATGGGAAGCATGGTAGAGGCTGGCGAGATTAGCCCTCCCCAGGCATGCAGCTGCTTAGGAATCCAGAGGTGGGGAGAACCAGGTTCTCTGAGTCCTGGACCAGCATTTTCTACTTGCAAACAGCATCTGCCACAGTTATTCAGCCAGGAGGAAGTCAGAAAATGTGACTCTATCTGCAGAATGTCCTTAAACACTCACATATTCAATAAGTATTCTTCAAATTTATGAAAAATCACATAGCATTTTAGAGAGGTTTCTAGTAGTTAGAGCTCCTTACTCAATATAAGTAATTACCATATTAGTTAGTTCAAGTAGATTCAGATTTTATGGTCCCAAAGCTTACACAATTTTGAGAAATTTACATTACAAAAGATATTCAAAATCAAAAATATCAATGAACATGAAAGTCAGTGTTTATGTAGAATTGAAGAAGAAATGCCAGCCTATAAATAGAGTGACCAATCCATGTCCCTGTTTTCCTAGACTTCCTGGGACAGTTTACCAGAAGGGATCTGGAAAGAATATGCTTTCTGATTTCCACCTGACTTCTCCACCTTGCACTGTCTCTCCAGACTTACAGGAACGCGTGTCGGGAAGGGTACTGAGGTTTACATTTTGTTCCCTTCCCCTGTGACTCATGACATAGTTTGGGAAGCAATGTGGTCTGCTTAGAGTGGGCTTTCTCTGTGCTACTGTGACCTAGGGTATAATGTTGAATATTTCTTTGGATCCATTCTGTATCCAAGTTGTAGAAGAGATAATTGATTTGCTTTTCCAGCACAAAATTGGATCTTTTGAGCTTCCAAGTTAAACACAGTAGAAGTGATCAAAAAATGTGATGAATGCTTCACTTAAAAAAAAAAACAGCTACAGTAAAAGACACAGTGCCATCGTTCCTCATTCAATTACTCTCTTTTACTTTGAACACACTTATTCCATCATCCTTGCCACTTTCTGCAGCATTCAGGAGGTCCTCTTTCATGAGTGTCTTTAACTAGTTCAATATCCTGAATTGAGTAAAAAACCTTTACATGTCATGGTCATTTTGGCTTTGGGGAAGATCCAGAAGTTGCACGGCTGTAGATTCCATGAGTGAAGTGGTTGGGAACACATCATAATGTTTTTCAACCTACTTTTCTTTAACATGACAGTTGGAAGAAGCATCCATCATAGTTTTGATCATACATCATTAAGATGCTCACTAGTCAGAGCTTCCAGAACTGCTGCACAAAATGCCAAGAAAGATGGTATAAGCATGTTGGAATCAAGGGAAATAAAAAACACTTTGAGTGGGGTTGATGGCAGTGTATACTTTATTGTAATGTTTTTTTGAGTTAAGTGTTCACTCTATGATGTGATCACCCAGATAGTTGTTAGTATAACAAACAGCCCTGTGATAATGTACACTTAGCTTCATTGCCTACCAGGGAAACAGAAAGAGAAATCAATAGAAAAAAAGACAGGAAACACAGCCTTCGCACTTCCATCAAAGAGATTAGTTCTCTGATTTCTATTGTGTCCTCTTACCATCATTTGAACCATCCGAATGACCTTTTATAAATGGCTAGTACTCTAGGTCAGCAGGAGATTTGTAAAGGTTGCTCACATTGTTGGACGGGACATAAAACATGTAAGCAGAATGTGGCTGAAAGCCATAGGCTTGTGTTTATTTCCCTTGAATGTTTTCTGAAATGAATACTCTTAATGTAAAACTATTTTAAATCTCCTTTTAAAAATATACCCAAGACATTTGTTCTAAAAGACACTTGTTGTGCTTTATTTTGATATACAAGTTAGATAATTGATTTTGTACTGCACTTTAGTATAGTTTCAAAACAATAAATATGATTAAACTAAATTTAGAAGAAGGCATGATAGACATTAAAAATCTTCTGAGAGCCAAAGTTAAGAACACTGCACATTTCTTTGGCATTGCCTTTGTATGATGAATCATAACACATCTCAAATCATTAATCTTGTCCATTCATATTTATTTAACTGGCATATCTATTTTTGTTATAGTCCATGTTTATGCCAGTTGTGGTGGATGCTGTTTGCATATATCTGGAATTGTTCTATAGGTAAGGATGATTTATTTAAACTAGACCAACACCCACATTCATTTATACTATGGAAATCAGATTTGATTTTCTTTGTAGCCAAGTTGAAAAAATGTGGTGCAATCATTTAGTCTCAGAGTTTGCTTTATGAGCGATTTTCTTGGGGAAAGAAGGGGGGACCTTCTGCTAAATTGGGGATCTGGGTAACCAAGCATCTCTGGGAGGAACAAAGGAAAAGAACAGAGGGGCTAATTGTTTAATTAGTAAATGTCTGCTTGGTTAATGACATATTAATGAGTTTTTAAGACCGTCATATCATTTACCATAAAAGACCCATGTGCGTATCCCTGGATGTACTGTATAATTAAGTAATGTGGCCCAGAGGAGTTAATCATTTAAAACCCTGTCATCTCTCTCAAGTTTGCAGATAGAAAAGCCAGCACAGAAGGCACCTGCCAGGTAGAGTCAGGGTGGCACATAATTCTGAACTAAATTGTCTCTCTGCAACGGTTGCACAGTCAGATGTCTGCCCAGAAGCAGAATTTTTTTTCTTTTGACAACTGAAACAACTGCTAAGATACTGCTGTGTGCTCCTTGGCATTCAGATACTGGCAGGAAGAGTGAGTTTTTGCAGAATGGGAGCTGTGCGAGCTACTTTTGAGTACTTAAAAGAGAGTAGTGGCTCCAAGGACCGTCTCGTTCTAGAATGGTACTCCAATATGGTAGCCACTTGCCTCATGTAGCTGTTTAAGCGTAGGTTAATTAAAATCAAGTACAATTAAAAATTCATTTTTCTCCATTCACATTAACCACATGTCAAGTGCTCATGGGCTACACAAGGGCAAGTGGCCACTTATAGGCAGCACAAATGCAGAACAGTTTCACAGTCACCAAGCACTCTCTGGGACCACGTTGCTGAATGCCAATGGTGGCAGCTTGACATGAGCTAGCTGCACGTCCACTTCCAAAGATGTGATGAGAGAAGGTATTCTTCAAGCCCTGAAAGGCCAGCCTAGTCCCACAGGACCAGAACACATCTTTTCTCATGGATGGAATCCAACACTGGCAGCCGTTGTTTAGATCAGAGAATGAACATTTACCTTACCACAGAGTGTACATTTTGGGGGAAACCAATTTTACTCCTCTTGGTAGGTTACAGAGTTTGGTACCACACTCAGCATAACGGAGTTTTCCATCCTGGCTCTGTGTCCTACCTTCCTACCTTCAGACCCTCTGGATCTGCTCATTTCATTCACACAGACTTGGATTAAACTTAGAAAATATATTTCCATTGCTTCTGCAGGTATCAATGTGGTTTCTCCAGGTGGTAAATTCTGTGTCTAGAAATTTTTATATGCTTCAATTTTCCTTGATCTTTTGAGTAAATCAGAGTTTTCCAAATGGATTATTTTCAACAATTTACTTATGACCCCTTTACTGAATTCTATACTACAGTTTGGCTTGCATTAATATTTTCTCGTATCAGCTCCCTTTCATCGTGCCTTTGTCCTACTCTCATTGTGTTTCCTCCTCTTTGTGTATCAGGTGAGACAGATGCAATCATTGTTACAAACTCTCTCTCTCTGTCTCTCTCTCTCTCCTCATCCAAGAGGGAGCATGCTACTGCCACCCTTGACCCTATAACTTGTTTTACTCATGACAGTGGTGGAGTGTTATTTCCACTGAACCCTTTTTAATCTAGGGCTTGGGTCTGTGTTTCACTTTGCTCGAGTGAACATTATCAGATGTAATTCTAGCAGCAACATAAATTGCATCGTCCTCTTGGGTGCCCATGCTTTGTCATGAAAGAGTGAGTACCCTCTAAAGTGATTCTTTACCACAAGAGGACTAGCAACATGTGGCCCAACCAGTATCCAGGCTGAAGTTTGGACTCAAAACCAGCTGAGGATGATGGAGATCAATCTGCAGATGTGTGAATGAAATGCATAGTTATTTTTATATTATATGGCACAGAAATTTCACCGTGCCAAGAGCTGAGCTATCAGCTAAATCCTTCCTTTTAATTATCAGTAAGACCATGGTGGTTGTATATGCAGTAGATCCACATGGCAACCGCTTTTGTTCTGGCATGATCATCAGGTCTTCATGGCTATATATACATATTCCTCACTTTCCGACTTATCTATTTAACGACTGTTCATACTTGTGACCCAGGCAAGATGTTCAGACATAAAACCTGCTCCTCTGACCTACTACCCACATTTGGACCTAAAACAGAGGAACACAACATGACAGGAGTACAACTGTATGGTGGCACCCTTACAGTACAGTGCTGTAATATTTGTTGATTACACTGTTGATTAATGATGTAGTTGCAGGAATGGAATTCAGCTGTTCAGCAAGGACTGATTGTACATTAATGGTAATGAGACAATTGGAACCAGAGAAGGAAAGGTGTCTGTCTTCTTGTTTCTGCCTTAAACACCAGCTTTGGTAGACAAGCTGTGTGGATCATGTCTGAGATATAGAAGGTGAAGCCTTAACTCTTGCAGTGCCTGAGTTACTAACAGGGAGAGAGGTAGTTATTAAGGAATTTTCTAAATAGCCCCTTTCTTCTCCTTTCCGAACCAAGGTGCATCTGAATGTCTTCATTGTTCTTGAAGTTATTCTTGACAAATAAGTTGATTCAACAATTCTGTTTGAGCAGATGTGACATACGCTATTGTCGCTTCTGGGTCGCAGTTGCAAGTACTCGGGCTCACTTTGCCTTCTCTTTTGCTTGCTATTATAACAGGCTGCTTTCTAGATGGTAGAGGATCGTGTCATGGACTCCAGCTCCAGAGCTGATTAACACAGTAGCATGAAAAACAATAAGTTTGCTTTTTTAACTTATGGAGATTTTTTTTGTCGTGTACCATAATCTAACTTACCCTGACTTTGAAATCTATTAAAGGAAAGTAGCTGGATTATTATCAAGGACCACATAAGAATAGCAGCAAGCACAGGACTCATAAGAAATTTCATTATATGCTTTATCAGAGTGCTGAAAAAGAGAAAAAATTGCTTTTGTCCAAGGTGATCAGAAAAGCCATGCTCAAAGATGAAATAATGAGTGCTGCCTTGAAGATGAAAGGCTCTGGAGAGACAAATGATGGGAAGAAGAATCCAAGAGAGATGAGGTGGGAATGGAGCTGAAAGCCCAAGGGGTGCTCAGAACACGAGAGTGGACAGACTTGTGGGCAGCCGGGCTTTTCAAGGCAAGGCCATTGCGGGCAGTGGAGCAGGCTGTTTCAGCACAGAGCTGTCTTCCTGGATCTGGAGTATGAAGCCCAACTGACGGGAAGACCAGAACTGTGGAGCAAGGCAAAGGCAAAGGGCCTTGAATATCGACAAGGAAGACTGGCCTGCATTCTCTGGACAAGACAAGACCTACCAGTTCAACATGTGATGTAGGTGTCAGAGCACAACAATGTTTGAAGATGCTGCCACATGGCTCACATAATAAACAAGGGCAATAAAGTGGTTTCGAGACTATTCTCTTGCTTTGATTAGAAGATCCAGTGACACAATTGGAAAATGAGACAGAAAGGACATGAAATAAGATCTAGGAGGGGGTAATATAAAAACATAGACCAGCCCTGAAAGTGGGACTTGCATACACTGTGACCTTCAGCCTCAGGCTCTGCTTACTCACTCCATAACCTTAGGACTGGATATGAACTCACGCTGGCCTCAGATTCCTAATCTGTAGCAGGGTCATCACACTGGCACACAGTTCACGGAATTTTGGAGTAAAGCAAATGAGAATCCACTCATCCTGGCTCCTGTTTAGCCTAAATAATAAGTAGAAGCTACCACTCTTTAAAATAATGGCCATTTTAGTTTCTTCCAAAGAGTGGTATGGTATACTTTTTTTCCCCTAATGAGCAAATCCATTGACTGTTTCTATGTGATGCTTTAAACAGGAAGACAAACTTCCTCAAAATGTTAAGCTATCAAAATAGGATTTTTAAAAAGGCTCTTTTCTGTCATCTGTGCTTCACTCTTCCGTTGGACCAGAAACACCAAGTAAGCATGACCATCAAGGCATTTCTTTGTACAGTTTGCTAACTCTTTTTAAGGCCTCAGGGGCAGTTGGTGGGAAAGAATACTGAATAGGAAGGCAAACAAGATTAGGCCAGCACCCACCCTTTGGGGGATTCACAGAACATTTTTGTTTGAATGAGCAAAGTGTTTGCAAAAGTTTGGTTTCCTACCAAAGCCAAGGTTGTTTCCTAATCTTTTGGCTAATATTTTAAAAGGCAAAAAATACTCAAAAAGGTAAAGCCATGCTTTAACTAGAAGCTAAAAAATTTGTTTTTAAAAGACAGAATGTCAGCACAAAAAATAAAGCCTTGTTGTACAGATGGAAAATTGGTGAATTATAGCTATAGATATGCACCTCTTCATTGCCAGGTTCTAGCTCAGACACTTACATATTCACGTCATCAAAATTAGTTAAGAAAGTTATTACCCATTTTTACAAATGAGGAAAGAACAATTAAGCAAATTAAAAAGCCTGAAATAAAAATTTGATTTTATATTCATTAAGCACGGATTTATGAGCATATATTTTATGGGAGGCACTGCTGAAGACACAAGGACATAACCTTGACCAAGACACATACTCTAATCTCAAGCAGGTGGAGGTTAGTCGGGGGAAAACCAAGTGAATAAGGAAATAGTTTGATGAGGACTTTGAAGGTCAGCTTCCCAGCAGACAGCTTCCTGGAGGAGGAGATCTCAAGCTGCGGTGTGTAAGGGTCAGCGTCTCTGGGGCAACAGGTTAGGTCAAAGGGCCTGGGGAACAGCCTGAGAGGTGACATAACACATGAGCAAAGGCCTGGGTTATAAAGGCCTTCGTCCATGTGTACAAATATAAAACACATAAAATACACATGAAATATATAAAATATATAAATATAAATATAAATATAAAATATCAAACAGATCACTTAGGATTATTACTACTTAGACATTTGAATTAATATTGTCCTTAAGAGAAATAATGATAGTGCTCATAATGACAGTGATGGTGTTAACAGGCAATATTTGTTGCATGACGCAGAAAGGTTATCGTTGTACAACTTAACCCACCATTCATAAAAATATTGAGGTTTTGGCTTCTGGAAATTTGAGTTTTTCCAAGGAAAAGTGAATTAGAACATTTAAGTAATGCATATAGCAAAATAATGGGAAAGGTCACTCTAGCATGTCATTTAATCAACCAACAGTAGTCTTGTAATTGTTTTTGGCAGAACATTTTATTATTCTACACTCTTATTTGTTCGCACTTCTTTCCAAAATCTGAAATCATGAAGAGAAAGTTTGGGGGACGTTCTCAAACTATGAAAACTGCTGAGATAGTTCTATCGCCTAGTGACTTTCAGAAGCCAACGGAACAACTTGTGCCAGTCCCGTGAATTAAGCGTGTTTTGCATAACTTGTCTTCTAAGCAGTGATTCTACCCTGCAGGCTGTATGTTTTACAGAGGTGTCCCACTGATTAGAGCTCTGAGTGAAATCTGTGCTGGTTGATAACCTGGCCACCTTGGCTTTCTGCTCCATTAAACCCTCTTGGTCTGCTTTTAATGGGTAGCACTAATGCCTGTAGACTTAGCGTGCCTTCAGACACTGCTTCTCTGCCAAGAATTTGCTTCTTGCCAGTTATCAAAAGGCACATGATATGTGTTCACAATGTTAATACTAAAATGAGACTTCTGAGATTGTATATTCTCAGTAGTTGAGCAAACATTGCAAACTTTTATGGTTGAATTTTCAAATAACTTAGTGAATATTTAATGAATGGTATTCATCATCACCACATTCATATAATCAATGCAACATCCCACAAATTCTCTTTCAAAGCATAATATTCCCATTTTCCTAAAATTAAGAGTAGAAAATTATTCAGAGTAGAACATGTTTTAGAAACATTTGTAGATTCCTAATTTACATTAACATATTGACATTTTGAATTGTCATTCAATATCCGTGGAAGTAATCATTTAGCTAGGGAACTTTTTTCATTCATGTGACTGAGAGCTTTTAGTATTTCTTGATCTTAATTTCCATACAGCATCATAGGGTACTAATTCAATGAATACTTACCTGAGCTGCACACTATTCTCATTTAAAGGTTACTTGTTTCTGCCTTCCATGAGGGTCTCAGTGTTCATAAAAAGATAATAAAAGTCTAGGTCTTGGATCTTCTTTATGACAGGGTCAGAAACTTTTCTGTAAAGAATCATATAATAAAAATATTTGGCTTTGTAAGCCATGTGGCTCTTTGTCATAGTTACTCAATTTTTATTTTATGCCTTTTTACCATTAAAGCAGCCAAAGGTAATATAGAAACATAGATGATTACAAAAATGTTCAAATACAATGTACTGATCAATAACAACAATTTGAAAATTGATTTCCACACAAGATATATTCTTTCTTTTTTGTGTGCATGTGAAAATAGAAAATTAATGCTTATCTCAAAAAGAATACACAAATAGGCAGTTTGTTGGGTTTTGGACAGGGACCACGGTTGACCAACTCCTGCTGTAAGTCAGAGTTTATCAACTTGATGACACCTGTGGTTCTTTTCACATCAGCTGGAATGGCCTCTACATCCATGTTTTCTTATTTTCCTTTTGTGTTTTTGTGAAGATTCTGGAGAAGACAAACTTTGTAAATCTATATATTCCTCAAGGTTCAGTTTGGATTGGTTAATCTTTATTATTTATTTTGTATAGAATTCTTTCTACCTGCACCTCTTTTGAATAAAGTATGTCTGGGCTCTATTGCTGGTACCTTTTCCTCTGATATTTTCTAAAACTTTGGGTTTAACTACAAGTACTTAAAGAATAAAATACCTGTTGGAGTTCCCAGACTTTCAAAAAACGCTTTTAGGGCATAGATTTTTGTCTATGTTATTATGTAGTACCACTCCTGAACAAAACTAGCAAATAGTTATGTGTCTATTGAGCAGCAAATTAATATTTGTTATAGGAAAATTCTGTGTAAATCATACAGGGTTGTATGGTGTTTAGGTCTGTATATTTAGAGTCAGCATTAAATTACCTGAAATATTCAGTGTGTGGCACCCATAATTTATGAGGAGCAGTGGTATGAATGTTACTATTCTGTTTGAGGCAATAGAATTTATTCTCCTGTATACATGTAATGGGATAATTGGCTCATTCATTTATATAAAAATGCTTATTAAGTTCTTATATTACAAGGAATTGTGGGGCTTTCATCTCTTCACGCAACTATTAATATTTCTTTAGTTTTCCTTGTTTTCCGTGCTGAACATAATTATCAGACTGATACTCTTACACAAAACAATTTATGAAGATATTGCTAATTCCCTACTAGCTTCTGAAAGATTTCCATGGCTTGTTGGATGTGCAAACTCCCCAGCCCCGTCTTCTATGAATCTTCCTGGGCTACCATAACAAAGTACTGAACCGTAGCCCAGAGGTTTAAACAACACATGTTTATTTTCTTACAGTCCCGAAGTCTGGAAGTCCAAGTTCAAGGTGCCTGCAGTGTTGGTTTCTCCTGAAGCTTCTCTCTTGTCTGGAGAATAACTGTCATGTTAGTCCTTCCTCACCTGGTGGGTCCTATGTCCACATATACTCCAATCTCTTCTTGAAGGATGTTAGCCAGACTGACCCTTAGTTACCTCTTAAAGATGCTATGTTTAAATACAGCCACACTCTGAAGTGCTGGAGACGAGTTACATGATTTTGGAGGAACTGGCAGTCCCTACCAGTTCTCTTATTTTCTTCCTTCTCTCCAACAACCATCAGTCATACCTAATATTTCCTAAATGCTTCAAAGCTTTCTACACCTCTAGCTTTGTTTAATTTGTTTCTTTTTTGTAGTGGACCTTTTCTTATCTGAAGACATTTTTAGTTTTTTGTCCCATGAGCATTAATGACATTTCAAGATTCAATTTCAGCATAATTCTCTCCTTACTGTCTTCTCTGATCACTTGGTGTCTATCAAGTTGTTCAGTTGTAGTATCCGTGATGGGCACTGAAGGGGTGTGGGTATATTTGTCCCCTGGACTCACATGAAACCAGAATCCAGATGTTGTTGCTGTTTGATGAAAGTTTGCTGAATAACTGACATATAAAATCTCTACTTACCTTTTCCAATTTTAATTGATTAGATAGATTAGTCATAAAGTTACAGACATGCTTCATCCTCTGATCCAAAAGCAGTATTTATTAGGATAATTAGCATGATAAAATAAAGAATTCAAAAGGTTTGCCAATGACAATGTGAGGTAACATTATAGTCCTGCATAGTATTGAATACACACTGAATCAGAAAATGTAATGGAATAATTGGTTCATTCATTTATTTACAGAAAAATGCTTATTAAGTTCTTGTATTACAAGGAATTATTATCTTAGATTTACTTACAAGAAAGGAATTTGATTTAAAGTGTTGTTTTAAAAAATCACTGTAAATATTTTGAGTCTTTTTTCTGTAGTTTTTCTCACAAAATGAAGCACAGTACCTTTCCCTAGAGAAGTTTTATCCTGACGGCATACTAAGTGAGATATTAGTCATTCTTATATTAAGATTTTCACTTGGTTCCTCAGGATTTATGAATATAGCTTCCATGGAAAGAAATTGAAACAAAAACTTCCAAGAAGAAACTTGTTACTGCTTCCTAGTGAAAATCACAGAGCTTTTCTAGAAAGCTACCAAAATAATTCTTTAAAAATTTTCACCTAGAAACAACTAAACACAATTTCTACCCATGTACTACAATGATGTGAATAAGTGTATTCCAAAGATCCACATGCTAGAAACTTGAGCACCAGGCTGGCACTGCTCAGAAGGAGTGGAGCTTTTAGGAGGCGGGGCCTAGGGGGAGGAGGTTAGGTCATTGAGCTCATGCCCTAAAAGGAGCTATAAGCCCCATCCCTTTTTTATTTCCTTTCTTGCTTCCTAGACATAGTTGAGCATTTGTGCTGCACCCCATGTCCCACCATGTTGTGCCCCTCCACCATAGCCACAAAGCAGTGGAACCATAACCTCCCAAAATGTGAGCCTTTGTAATCTGATTAGCCTGAGTACGCTTATAAGTTGATAGCCTGAATATGTTTTATAGTGGCAGTAAACTAGCAAAATAATATAAAAATATTTAAGATAGTAATAACAAGTGTCACTTTCATAGATGTTAGAAAAAAATAGACCTAGGTCTATTCTGAAAAATGTTCCTTAGACATGCCACTCCAGGAGTTGTATAATTTCTATAGTGTTAAAAATGTAAATAAAATTTCTTTTCATAGACCATAAATTATGGCTCACTATAAACTCTAGCTTAGAGCAAACTCTAAACAAGGATGATGAACTCATGCAATTTGAAAAGGGGAATACCTGTTTATTGGTAGGGCTACAAAAAGGTTGTTAGTTATATGCGTTTCTTTGAAAGATTCTTAAATGATGTCATTAAAAAATAGCAGCACTATATATCTACCCCACTTTTTGTCCTTTTTAGGATTTTTATTAATTAGTAACTCCATCAGTTTATTTCTTCAGTCATTCAGCCTGCGTTCTTTGAGAGTCTGCTCTGCGCTGGGGGATTTAATATATTAACTATGCAGTGTCGTATTGAATACATTTATTTTCCCCATTTATTTTCATGATCAAGTTTCAAAAGAAAACTCTGAATGCATCTGGTGAGGGTCTTTCCACTTCAAAAAATACCAAACATATAACCTGACTGAAAACGTATCACCAAAGTGCCTGACTTCTGGCATTAAGCAGGAACTGCGTATAAACACACCATAAAAATAGATAAAAACAAGAGCAGAGAGCCCAGAAGGGCAAAGTTGTCTTTTAGATACAGTCGTGGTGACAAGCCAAGTAGGGCCAGAGGATAAAGCAGACTGAACCAGACTTCAAGTCAACAGACATTTATTGAGCTGCAGCTCTGCATCAGGCACTGTGATAGCTGCTTTTGGGGATACGAAGATGAGTGAGATGTCATTTCTTCCCTCAAGGTATTTATGAGGAGTGACAGAGATATACAGAACTGCCACACAAGGCGGGATGTATTCAGTGCGTGGAGAGAGAGAGACAATTGCTTGGGGTGATGGCAGGAGAAAGTGGTTAATTTTTACCATAAATATCAGGGAAAGCTCCATGCAAAGGCTGGGACTTGAACGGTTGCTGTAAGTTTAGATAAGATTTCGATACGTAGGTGTAAGGAAAAGGAAAGTGAACAGCACAAGAGAGGATTTCAGTGAGTGTAGCATTCAGAGCACATCCTCGAGGAACGAGAGCTGATTACTGTAAACAGAATGCTTACATCCCACAGAATCCACACGTGATAGCCTGAATCCCCAGTGTGACTGTGCTTGGTGGTGGGGCCTTAAGAGATAACTGTGTTGGTAGGATCATAGGGATCACAGAGACCACAGGGTTGATTCCTTATTGGGTTGGTGCCCTTATAAGAGGGTGAAAAGAACAACTGTTTCTCTCTGGCTTACGGGGATGCACCAAGAAGCCTGCCATCTACAAGTCAAGGAGAGGGCTCTCTCCAGAAACTAAGTACACTGTCACCTTGATCTTGACTTTCCAACTTCCAGAACCACGAGGAAATACATATCTATTGCACAAGATGCTGATCTATAGTATGTGTTATAGCAGCTTGAGCAACCTGAGATGCATTCAAACAGATCATGTCAGGCTGTTGCGTTAGTGTGAGGTATAAGAGCTTCAAGTCCACAGGATGGGCAGTTGGGAGAGAAAGATGGTATGAAACAGAAAACAAAACAAAACAAAATACAGAAAGATGGGAAATCTTCTGGATTCCTCACGAGGACCAGTTGAAACTCATCTCCCTTTCTTGGCTGCTGTCTTTGATTAAAAAAATGGCTTGGAGGACAAACTGGGGACCTTCTTCATGGAGTTAAATACATTGCAGGATGCATGGGTATAGCTGTAGATGAAGAGCAGGAAGGAGCTGAGGAGCTATACCTGGTGCTGGTTTAGCTGTATCCAAGTAAAAAAATGCAGCGATAAGTCTCCAGCGGAGGATATTTGGGAACAAAGAATACAATTGCAATCTACGGCACACACGCATAGGCAAGGGTGCCCTCGGTCTGCCCGGAGCACAGAGGAAGGTCTGGGGATCTTATTACACGTTGTTATGAAAGATTGTTCACTGCTACTTTTGGTGCTTGGCAAGATGGAGAGTGCTGATTTGCGAAGGTCACAGATTCATTAAGGATGTAGTTGGGTGTTTTTGTTGGAAGCTACTAAGAAGAATAAGTATGATTCTAAAAGTAGTCAGTTTCACTGATTGGGTTTAGTTGGGCAGTTCCTGGAAATTTTTGGGATCCCCATGTTTTCTTCCCATGGCTTTTCACCTGTGTTTCAGATGGGAATGGTAAGGATGTTGTCATTCATCCGTTCGATTTTAAAGATTTTAAAGTTTGAATTGCTGAGTGTGATCTGGAGTGGCCTGGGCCTTCTGCTGCCTTTCATAGTGTGCAAATAATAAGGCTCCAGTTCCCCCTGCACCCTCCCCTTCTGTCTTCCAGCTGTCTCATGTTCACCCCCACTCCACACTCTGCAGAGAGGGAAATTCTCAAAAGTGAAGTTCCAATTTGTCTAAATGGGCGCTTTGCAGAGTTACCCCCAAGTACCCATTCATAAAATAGGATTGCACTCTACCTGTTAACGCCTTCTGAAATGTTTCCTCTCCTCAGAAGCTATACAACTCCTTCACAGTGTCATAGTAAATGGAATACCCATCAGCGCTAACCTGCATTGTCTGTCATTTACTACTAACTATTTAGTGAACAACTCACTGGTTAGAAATTAACACGAGGCAGGTCATAGAATTAGTGTAAAAAAGAATTAATATTAATAGAATTAGTGTAGAGTTTTGCAAGTTTATTCTTTTCTGCCTTAATGTAGGGATTGTTTATATCATCAAAAATAGAGAAATCATTCTTTGTTTTTTGCTTGGTAAATTATAAATTCTTGATACATCAGAGCTGTTAACTGCAGATTTAAACATTCTGAACTTGGAACACTGAAAATATGCTGAAGCAAATAGGATAAATAATTAGTAAAATCATTAATTTCTGATGATGATAGATGTCTCAGATAGATTTCTCTTCTTCCTTGATATATATGTGCATTTAGGCAGTGCCATATTTTAAAAGAAGGTGTGGAGTAATATGAAAAGTTGTTTTGTTTAAAATGTTTTTAAAAACTAATCAAAGTTTTGGCAAAAAATTTGTGGTAACAATATAATTCCAGAGTTATTTCTTAAGTTGCAGAAATTAAGTGTTCAACCTGTGGCAAACTTATATTTTTCCCTTATATTATTTTGCGTTAGAAGGAGAAAGTTGAAAAGGCAAATCAAACACCATTAAAACTAAACTAAATTTAAATTAAAGTAAAATAGACAATATCTATTATTAAGTCATATTTACAATTGGGTCACCATTTTTATACATCCTAGCAACCAGAATTGTGTCTTCAGATGATAAACTAACTTTCAAGTAGCTGGAAACTCAGATCAAGCGATAAAAAAGGTAATTTGAAAGGTGATACAAATGAGACCATTCAAAAGAAGGGATTCAGTTTATATTTTAGGGTTGAAAATGAAATTTGCCAGGAGTTGACGATGTGTAGAAAAGTGCTAACAAAGTTGGCACTTCATTACTTTATTTGAAACAAGAATTAAATCTAGCAATTCTAGAGCAATGCTCACAATTCTGTGTGACTGTTTTTTCTATTTTACAATTCAGTGTGCTACTTCTAAAGAGGTTGGCAAAAAATACAAGATTTCGACTTTAAATCCCCCAGTCCTGATGTACTAGTCCTGTGATAGGCTGCAGTAACTACTGATATCGTTTGTTTAAATAGCACTTTATTACGTGATTTCACATGAAAGATCTTTTCGGATATAACTGTTATGTGGCATATCTTCCCTTTTACGGACAGGGTGAGTTCTTTGATGTGGAAGATGAGCTGAAATAGGAAAAGTGACAGAAAATTTACAGACCTCTGGAATAATATTCCACCATGGAGTATTCTTTATAATTATCCTGGCTGAACAGCACCATCCCCAGTTCCTAAATCATCAACAGTGCCATTTTTACTGTAGAGGATAAGAGTTATGATCCTCTGACTCCTTAAATTTTCTTCCTTGACAAAAGTGATCTACCTTCCAGCCAACCTGTCTTGATGATCCATAATGTTGCTAGCCTGGTGCCTCAAGGATATGATAGAGGGCTCCTAAAAGGCTCTGGCTGTGAGAAAAGTGTTGCTTACATACAACACGATTCTTGTGGGATTTGAGTAGAAGATGCTAGTTGGAGCCATTAATAATGTAATTCCATTGAATTTACTTTGTACATTTTCTGCATTGTGATTTTGGTTTCTGTAATTTATAAGGATGGTTTATCTTTAATGTTATCTCGTGCCAACGGGACAGTGCCCTGATCTAATTCCATGGAGATCTTGAGACACGTGTCAAGGTATAGAGTTGTAAGGCCATGACAGAGAGTCATTTGTCTCTGCCCCATGGGCTAATAGACCACAATGTCTGGTCATTTCTTATTATTCCAGTGATCATATCTTACCTGTTGCCATTACTCAGTCCAAACACCTCATTACCAGATTAACTATCTTTCTAAAAAATTTCTGCCAGCTATTTACTAGATTTCTTACCTTAGATGCTCTATAGGTTCATTAAAATTTGGTTATCTAAAAACGAAGCCACTATAAATGCCTAAATCTTGGAACCTGAACATCTATTTCTAAGATAATACTATGCAGTATCCTAACTAGTGTTAATTTCCTAGTACTTTTTTGAAACTCTCTGTTATATCTATCCTTTTTTCTGTTTTGCTTTTGAAAATAAAATTAAGAATTAAAAATGAAGCCATTGTCTTCTCCCACAAATAGTCTTTTCCCCCCGTAAACTTCCTTCCTGTCTACTAGTGGCATTACGGTTCACTGATTCCTCCAAACGAGGCATTTTAGAATCGTCCTTAGCACCGTACTTTATTAATCACCTTGTTCCTGTCAAATCACAGGTATGTTTCTCACTGATTGCTTCAGTTTGTTCCTATAGGTTCCATGCAGTAAGTTCTCTTTTATGGCCTTGAGGTTCCCTCATTTTTCTAAACTGATTTGTCATCCATCTCTCATAATTCTCGCCATAGGGCTGCCAGTTCTCTTTCTTTAATGTCAGTCAGTGGAGCAGGTTTGGGAGGGCTGAGGTTGCTGCAAACAACTCTCTTCTTTGCCTTGAAGGTAGAACAGTCTTGCCCTGTTTAGCAGAGGACAAAATGACCCTTCGCATGCAGGCCTGATATGGATCCTGCCCAAGAAGCAAGTTCATGAATGTAGAACAGTGGTCATGGAGGTGACGTACAGACAGGAAATGAATCCAAGGCCCTGACTACAGCTGAAGCGTAGGAGAACCTGACTGGCTGAATGGGCATAGTCTCTGAGTAGTGATCACTGTACCCAGACAAACAAGAAAGAGGTGACTGTCGAGGGAGTCTATGGCAACCTCTTGTGTGCTCTCCCTGTGCCTTCTTTCTAGTCATGCAAGGGTCCTTGTGGGTAACCATAAAATTTCCCCTTGTTGTCCTACCTACTTTTTAAATCGACAAATAGTAATTATATATCGCTGTTATGCATTACATAACATTTCCACAAATGTATGTATACATTGTGGAATGGTAACATCTAGCTTATCAGCACACATATTAACTCATGTGCATATCATCCTCTCTGTGTTTAGTGATAACATTTAAAATCCATCCTCTTAGTAATTTTCAACTATACCATGCATATACTGAGCTATTTCTTTCTGTCTAGCTGAAACCTTATGTCCTTGGACAAATCGCTCTCTGGCTTCTTACCTGCCAGTCCATGGTAACTACCATCCTACATAGCACTTCTATGAATTCACCTCCTTCGGACATGTTGAGAAGTAGAATCCTACAGTATTTGTCCCTCTGTGATTGACTTTTCCTTAGCAGTGTTTTCAAAGTTATTCCTGCTGTTGCGATATGACAGGATTTCCATCCCATCATGTCTACATACAATATTATCTTCATGGACACTTAAGTTGGCTCCATCCCCATCTTTTTGTGACAAGGGCCTTTGAACTTAGGAACATCCCCAGGTATTTAAAAGGTTTTTTTGTTTGTTTGAAGACAGAGTTTAGCTGAACTGCTTAGTTCCCTAGGTTGAGCTCAAACTTGAGATCCTCCTGCTTTAGCTTCCCAAAGTACTACAGTTATGGCTCTTATTTTCAAAATAAGATATCAGGTTGAAATGTAACATGCCAGACTCTAGAATGCAAATCCCCTTCCCCCTGAAAAATGCAAGGGAAAGAATACAGAGTTTTAGCATTAATTGTAGGAGTGACTACATAATTTATAATCTTCATGAAGCAGGGATCGGGCCTGCTTTCAGCTCCTGTTATAGTATCTGAGCTATAACTAGAATTTAAGACATTTTGGTTGAGTGTGTAAATTAATAATGATTTGTCTTCTTAACAAGGCAAATGTTAAATTTCAAATTAAAGAAGACAATTGTTAAAGGATAATTTTATATTAATTAAGGTAAAAGCGATAGGAAACCTGGAGCAATATTCAACTTTCAAGCTTCAAATAGTTTCAGAGTATCTTAGTTTTACATCTACAACTAATTTACAACTTAGTGAGATTCTGTCTCAAAATAAAAACTCAAATATAAAAAGGACAGGAGCTATAGACCAGTGTGAAGACTCTGGGATAAATTCCTATACTGCAAAAAGTTGTGAAATGAGTTGATTATTGCATTGCTGTTTTCAACTATTTCTGCAAGTTCTTGTCTTGAAAGGGTGATTTTAAACCATTTTCTTTGATTTTTCTCATGCTTGATCTGCCTTCGTCATTCCGATTTATACTTGCAGTAGTCTGTTTAGTTTCTTTTGTCTTTTTTTTTCACAATAATTAGAAAGAGAGCGACTCCATTTTAAATTTTACCAGTTACTATCCTAATCTTTTCAAAAAGATTGTTAAAACCTTCTGTAATTGTCAACACAAGGGACAAAGCTTGATCTGGCCCATGGATCAATCTGTGGGGTATACCTGGAGGGGGAATGGGGATGAAAAAAACAGGGTGGGAGACAAAGAGAGATGGAGACAAGTTGAGGAGTCCAATCAAGTCTTGTTTATTCAGGAAGTGGTTGCAGCTTTTATGGGCAGGCTAGTGGGACAGGAAGAGGCTATGGGGTGGTTTCTGATAGGTCATCATCACATCCAGATATGTGACATAAGCAGGAGAGGATTATGGGTAATGTAGGCAGGCGCATTATGTGCCCATAGGAGAGAGAGGCAAGGAGGCAGCAATGGGGCTGTCATGCTGCTCCCTACAAAGCTAAAACTTCTAACTCTTGCTTGGGAAAGCTGAATAATCACCCACTTTTATTTTTTCTCTTTCTTATCCATTCAGGTTTTGATTAATGCACCCTGGAGTTTGCAAGGCATGTGTGCGTGTAATGCAGAGTCTCACTGTACTGGTTTGACAGACCAGTCAGTGTTTGGTCTAAGTGCAACATAGAAAAACTTATTATTAGCATCTGGATCAGAGTCTGTGTCTCCTGATGCCTTAGCTGGGCTCCTTTTTGTTGTTTTATGGTTGTGGTTAAATAGAAAGTATGTTGAAGATCTAAATCGGTTCAATGTGGGTCAACTCATTTTAAACACTGACACTTCTTCAGTTAGCAAACCTGATAAATTTAGCCACTTCTCCCAAAATTAGCTAACCAAAGTGGCTTTGAACATGTAAATGTAGTTTCCAGAAAGAGTCCAAGTGATTATGTATCTTAAGCAGTGTGCAATCTTTGAACAATCTGTTTATCCATTTATGGGAATATAGGCAAGTTGTCATCTCACTGATAACTTTGCTGCATGAAGCATAATTCTTCCTGGCCTTGATTTGATACAATGGGTACATTAGTTTTTATGTACTACATGTAATTTCTCTACTTTGGAGTAATAATACTGCATTAATATTAATATATTAAGCCTCAGAAAACATTCATGGAAATGCATTTTACCCTACATTGACAGCATTTTTAGATAACCATAAAGCTTTTATTTTATCTCCACAAGAGATATAGTCAAAACTTCAACTGATTGAGGCATAGCGGTCTTACTGGAATAAATTGATATATGTAAAGATTGGGTCTTCCTTTTTTTGAATATATGCAGACTGTGTAATCTAATATAGAGTCTCTTCACAAGAGAAACTAGAGAGAGCTTAAGAAGATTCAGCATACAAAAAATACTATGTTTTAAAATATATTTTATTTTAAGGATAAAAAGAAAAAAGAGGAGGAAAAAAAGAAGATGGAGAAGAAGAAAAAGAAGAAGCAGAAGAGAAAGCAGAAGAAAAAGAGGAAGAAGAAGGAGGAGGAGAAGGAGGAGGAGGAGAAGAAGAAGAAGAAGAAGAAGAAGAAGAAGAAGAAGAAGAAGAAGAAGAAGAAGAAGAAGAAGAAGAAGGAGAAGAAGAAGGAGAAGAAGAAAACTACAACAAAATTTCAAAACACATGAATTGGGGCAACAGTGGTGCATACATTGTGCATTGCCATCCCCAGATCATTCATCCAAGAAGTTCTCTTAAAAATTTTAACAGAAATTTTAAAAGAAAACAAAACTTTTGCTATTGTCTCTTACCGGATGGCCACTGTAGTAAATGAAGAGATACTAACAAGTCAAGAGGTTTTTTTTTTCTTCCTGCAGGGAGCCTGCATTATTAACTACCATATATCATTAGAGTAATTACTTGTTTTTCTCAGTAGATGGTACCATGAGGAGAATTTTGTGAGGCAACTTGTTTGGTATATAATGGATTCAATCACACTTATTAAATTGTTCAGAAATACACCAGTGACACTGTAAATTAACCATGGCGAAGCGAGGCAGTTCTGCACTGGGGAAGCCCCACAACAAAGCACAGGCTAGCTTTCAAGAGTGACAGTGTCCTTGTGGGTAAATCTGCCCGGCACTGGGGAATCCACGGCCAAGGAGCAGAGCTCAGAAGGGATGCCGGGAGCCTTAAAGAGCTACCAGCAAAGGCATGAAAGCTGGCGGGCCTGTGCTGAGAAATAACAGCTGTAATGAGCTGCAAGGAAACAAATCCCATGGGCTCTGGGACTTTTGTAAATAAAGAGACCTGCCTTCCCGTGGGAGTAGGGCTGGGTGATAGCTTCCCATTTAAAGGTGCTGCTGCTGTCACTTGGGACATGCAAAACTGGCTTGCCTAGATGTACTGCAGTGCCATTTTTTTCCAAGGTGGTGGCCAGACACCACTTGAAATAACTCCTCTACGTTGGCTGGAATGCTATCATCAGAGATTTGTTTAGATTTCCGAGCAAATTTGCCATGAAAGGTTAAGGACAGACAACCATTTGTTTACCCTAATGGCAATAAACTGGCACTTTCCTGTCACCATGTAACTGAGCTGCAAGGGGAACAGAAGGTTTTTTGAGAAATAGAGTAAGGCAGTAGAGAATGGGTAACAGTGTCCCCACACTCCTGGGGAAAACAGTAAAGAAGTGAAGACTGAACTTGTTTTGAAGTTCTGTAATACTCCCACGATCTTGTTTTGACTGATTAGACTCTGTTCCATTCTGTGCGATAGTATCAAGTCTGAGGGTATAGGCAACTACTTTGAAGGCAATAAGATTCACTAAGATGCCCATTCTGGTTTGACTATTGTCTCCTTTGGAAGTCCTGTAATGTTTACAATGCCTAAATTTTATTGGTCTTGTTCTCTACTGTTTTGTCCAACTTTATAATATCTAATGAGATAGACAAATCTTTTTAAGGAAACAAGAGACAACGTTGATAACCATTGTTAATAACCTTGTACTCTGTTCTACATCATGTGCTATGTCTATCCTTGGTTTTGACTGACAGCTTTGTTTTGCCATATTTGACTTTATTCTCTCCCCCCCCCAAAAAGTAATAAGAACTAAGGAGTAATAAAATCCAAAATGTGTAAAATTTGTTGTAAAAAAGAAAGGAAGGAAAAAAAAAAGAGCTCTAACGGATATAACAGCAAGTGTGTTTAGGGGTGTTAAATAGCTGACTATATTAATGTTTTTGGATCATTGAACACAGCTGTTTGCAGTCTCTCTGTTTGAATGTCTACTTTGTATTCTTTGATACTGTGATTTGAGCAACTATTTCCAAGATGATAATATGTAATCTATTAACAGGTGATTTCTTACTGTTATGTTTTTTTTTTGTAGTTCTGTATTATGTGTAACCTTACACTGCTTTGTTTTGTTTTGTGTTTTTCTCTTTTTCCTCTTAAATAAAAAAAAAAAAAGTGAAGACTGTGGTAAAAAGCTAGGAAGGGGAGCCGAGAGCGTTCTCCATTAACAGTGGGTGTAACAAGTGGGTGGGCCCCTGTGAATCACCTCAGTCTGCAGATTCTCCCTGATCTCTCCCTATAGAAATAAATAGAAAGAAGCAAAGATAGTAACCCCAGGCTGGTGCAGCACTGGAAGGTTTGTCACACGTGCTTAAGCATTTCCTTCTCTAACCCGCATGCACCAGCTCTCCGTGATGAATATAATCAGTACATACTGCAAACTGTACTAATAAACATGCAGAAATCAAAACATGATCCAGGTGCAGTATACATCCATTCCCCAGGGTGAATGTAATTGTTGTGCACCATAAATATATGCTAATAATAAAAAGTAAAAAAAAATAAAAATGGGGAAATTCTACAATAATACCAATGTTTAATACCAGGCCAGTGACGCTTACATTTACTAAAGAATAGCAAATGTGCTTTTTAAAAATTGCTCTCTATGGGGAAAAGGAAGTAAAGATTCAAAGAGGTGAAACTGTTCATTCAGAATGTAACACCTGTGACAGTCCGTGAGAGATTTTAACCCATTACGTTACTCCAAAGTCTCTATTATGATCTTTCTGACTATTTTCTCACCGTCTCAATTTATAATCTTTATGGTACAGGTTGTTATAAAAGAAAACCCAGTGCATAGTTGTAAGGAACTTACATAGATTGGAAGTCAACTATTCAAGTGTAATAGAAATAAGTACTCTAATAAATATTCATGAAGAATAGTTTTATCAAAATACACTATTACTGTATTGAAGAAATTATGCATTATTATTTTTGATGATTTCTTATGTATTTGTGTCTATTTTTAATAAGGCATTTAAACCACAATAAAAGTAAACAATGTTTTCTAAATAATATCCATCACATATACACTGGATTTTTGTTTCAATATGGACATGAAATGAATAAAATATTGTACTTAGCAAAGTCTGATTTATTTGCTTTAAGTACAGTGAGTGAAAACTTATTGCTAAGAACATTGCCATCATAGATTATTATATTTTAAATCTCAATTGCAGAATATCTGATTATTCTCGAGTTCTTTGCTTTTTCTTAACTTTTTAGTTATCATTTTAGGGCAAGTCATAAAATGTGAAGATTTATAATTCGCATGCTTTAGATAACTTAAGGACCATGACTGATTTCTTACAGGTTATGCAATATACTTTTACTTTTAAGTTCCACCTGAACTAAGTTAATCACAAAGTCAAATACATATCTTTGAGACCGTGGCTTGTCTCTTGGGCAATTATAGTGAACAGCACATACAAGGAAACAGAGGTTAATTGAAGGAGGCAAATTCTGATGCCTTCCCATTTATGAATTTCATTGTGCTTCTGACACAGGCGGTTGGGGCTTCCTGATATGGTATTTGATGTTGAAGTTGATGGGGAAACCCCATTCGTTACTGCCAATAGCTTGTTTTATTTGGAAAGTTTCTTCTTTTAACGGCATCGTGGTACAGTTAAATAAAAGTGCATTTGTCCTGTCCCATTCTTAAAGGAATATTGAATTTATGCCCGTTGCTCAATAGTTTATCATGCTTCTTTAGACAAAAATGTCTTTATTGTTTAGCAACTTGGATAATAACTAGAGTTGGAATCTAATGAATACTCCCTTTATTGTTTCAGAAGGTGGGTGAGAAATACTGACTTTTAAGAAGTGTACCTCCGTGGGGCATGTGCCACAACAGATGGCAGAATGAACCAGGTCAGGAAGAGGGCTTGGTCCTCAACCAGCTCCTGACTTTGAAGGGTTTTCATCATAGGCATCATCTTCCTCCTGATTTCTCTTCCCCCAGTGATGCGAGACAGCAAGAAGCTGAAAAGCAAGATGTTCTTTCTGATTTTTAGCATTCAAGATTTTCAGCAATGGAATAGTGACTTTTAGCTTTTAATTCTATTTAAAAATGTAGCCAAACTACAAAGCAGACATATGATAATGAACCACATTTACTGCCCATGGTAGAAACAGAGTGATTGCTTTATTGTTATTTCTGTTTTCCATATAAGGGTTGAACCTAGGGCTCCACACTCAGCAACACCCTCAACTACTTTTGACATTTGCTTCATCTTGAGACAGGCTCTTGGGAGGTTGCTAAGTTGCCCAGGCTTGACGCAACATTGCCACCCTCCTGCTTCAGCTTCTCAGAGTACTGGGATTACAAGCATGCGTTCCCACGCCGGGGTACCTTAATTGTTATTATTATTATTATATTAATAATTGCTCAGAATTCTTTTTTAAAAAGTCACATTTTCACCATTAGCAGATTAGGAAGAGTCTGTCTTTTAACAGAAAGCCAATAATGTGTGGTGGTTAAAAGTATAAGCTCTATGGGTAAGTAAGCATACTGGTGTCACAAACCTGGTTTCAGTTCTCTCTAACTGGTCTTTCTCTGATCACGTTCTCTGTGCTCCTATCAGGGACTCGTGCTCCAAACCCAGATTTCTTTGCTCTGTATGGCATGGGTAGAATGGAACTAGAAACAATCAAATTAAAACTGAACAAGAATCCAATTCATCCTAGATTCTGCATCTAAGATTTCTTCTACTGGATTTGATTCTATCTGTAATTTAGGGGGTTTGGTAAATTGTTGTCTTTCACACAACAATATGTGTCCTTTTTCCCTTTGATCACCATTTGGAAAACATCCTTCCACACTGTATCAATAATGAGAACATAATATGTCATTTAAATATAAACACACGGATGAACAGTGCCTGTCCACTGTTTACAGATCTTCCTAGATTTGAGTTTGGTCCCGAGCTCTGTGCTTTTATGTGTTAACACTGTAAAACTAAGTTCACAGCACCAATGCAATTAGCAAGCTCTCTGAAAAACTACCTCCGTTTGTGGCTGCTAATGTATTTGCTATAGATTTTAGTGACAGAAATAGTGATATTAATGTTGTCAACATCTATGTCACCGCTTGCAGGCATCATGTAAACCAAAAGGTTACATTTTAAATTATTAAAGGCTGTGTTAAAAAAAAAGTCCTTCATTTTTTTGACTTGTCACATTAGAGTTTAAGATTATGTTATATTTACTCAGAATTAATCATAACGTGTTAGGCTAGGTAAAAATAAAATATAATCTGGAAAGTTTATAGAGCTGATTTAAAGTATTTTAAATGTTATGCTATAGTCTCAACAATAAGATAAATTTCATTTTATGAATGGGCACAGCATTGAGCTGCATAATTTGTGTATCTCTTTTCTTTATATGGTCCTCTGCTTTTGAAATTTTGAAATAACACAAGAATAAGAAGTGCGGATTTTAGGAAACAGACTGCAAGTTTTAAATTGCTCAGAGCAATACATACATATATGCATGCAGAAAGTGTATAAATTTTACGCTTTTAGATGCCTAGCTATTTAATATTTGTCATAACTTTATGAAGTTGGTGATTATTCCCACTTTAAAAATGAGAATGGTGACTTTTAGCGATTAAGTCCTTTGCCCGTGGTCACACGACTATAAACTCATGGTAGTGGAGTAAAACAAAAGGTTATCAGTTTCCAGAATCACTACTGTTATCTAAAACTCACATCTACGTTCATAATTTCCTTCATAGCTATAATTTGTTGATTATTGCTTCTATAGTTTTTGATATGAGGTTTCTTCTTATGAGAAAATACAGACTTTTCTTGCTATGGTTTTGTTTTTTCAGAATAAGTTGAGAGTCATGCAGACTGGTCCTTTTTGTACAAGGTGCACGTGGTTCAGGAAGCAATAGTGGCATTTCCTGTGGTTCCCCAAAGAGGGGAGCCCTCTTCTCCCCTTGCTCCTGTTGGTTGCTTTCATTATGCCCGCATCATGCTTGAAGGCAGGTTCATAACCGACTTGTGGGTTCTTCATTTTTTAACTGCCCCCCCTAAAACTCTAAAGTACTTAAATAATTGATGACTTGCCCATTCAGGAGACTAATTATGCTTTGAAAGGATTAAAAAATCAGACCTATGTTATTTATAAAGTAGGAATACTCTACAAATCTGAATCATGTCTTGAAATACATAGGTGAGTTCCCATTGAAGATAGTTTTATTTCATACTCGAGTTAATCAGCTTCATATTCCCACATTAAATACAGCGATTGTATTCTCTGCATTCAAGTGAATTTTTTTGCAAGGGTTTGAATTTTGAAAAAGCTGTCCATCACTTGATAATGAACAAAGCTAACTAAGAATTTCTCTCAATTATTCTCTTTATTTGCTTATTTTAGTTGTCATGTACTTGCTTAATGTGCTTTGCAAGCCAGATATCCATCCAATTTCAGATATGCATGCTGAAAATAAATATTCAAACAAAAGTAATCAGAAAAATCTAGTTTGACACCTTTTGTTTTTTAGGAGTAAATAACTTTAATCACATGCACTGAAGCAGAGGGAGATTTCTTCACTTCTGTATGAAATCCCTGAAGGATGTGTTCTAACACCTGTTAGGAATGTAACTCAGTGTAACATCTAGTAGGAAAATCCTTTCCTACAACATTAAGGACTCTGGAAGGATTTCCTTTGGTAGGGAGTGAGATCTCCTTATATTTGTCTTAAAAGTCGGCAGTTTCATTTTTTAACTCAGTGCAAAGACAAATTTGAGGCTCTACATGGTAAAGCAGGAATGCTTTTGTTGTTTGGGGCAAACACTTTTAACTCATGTTTCGCGTCAAGCTTTGCTGAGTGATGATGGAGAGTTATTTCAGGATCCTGTTTGGGTTCTTACCTTATGTGCTTTTTCTTAGTGAGACTATGGTTTCCAATGAGATGAGCAAAGTCAGGAAATGAAGGGTTTTTTTGGCTCCTGTTTTATTCAATAACTCAGCTATTAAAAGAATGTATGAAGCTTTGTACTTATCAGCCATTTTGGGAGAAAAAAATACTTTTGGAAAAGTTTAAACACCAATAACTTTAGGATTTTCTAGCTTGGACAAGAAAATAAATAATAGGAAATGAATACAATTAAGTGATTAACTGGAATTCTTCTAAAGTTCCCGGAAACTGAATAAGCTATCAGAGATACTTTGTGGTTTAATTTTTCAAGTCAATCAAACAATAATGGTGATTGTAACACTGGATATTTAAATAGTATTAACTTTTTGGCTGTTGCATTGAGTTTGCTAAATTCCGTAAGATTTTTGCTTTACAGCAATTGTCAAAGGAAAATTTGCATGCCAGAAAAAGTTGTCACAGAATTTGTTCATTAGATTTTTTTTTCTTTTCCCCTACACTAAAGGTCTACAAAAGCAAAGGTTTGATTTCAGATAGTCTAATATTCACTTAGATGTGATACTAAGAAGGGTATTTTTGCATTACCAGGCTTCATTAATTTTAACTGTTGTCCTTTGCTAATTTATACTGAAATATAGTAGTCTGCAAGGCCAGATATGCATAGTTTCATCACTTCAAGGATTATTGAATTTTACAACTTCAGATAAGTCTAATCCATAGCAAAATTAGTAAGGAACTAATTTTGTATGTACGTAGCTTTTTACCATTTAACCATGTAGCTTTACGTGAGTGTGTGTGTGTTTCTGATCATAGCATTTCATTCTGAATTAAATCCCTCACATCCTTGCTGTTGATAAGAGTGACAGGAAATATGATTTTAGCCTTTGGGTTTTGTTGATTGATTTAAAAATGACAAGGTTGTTGTTACTTAGATGGAGTGACCCTTAAATTATTATTTAAAATATAGTTTTCTTCTTTCAAAAGCAGCCTGAAAATAAACCAAAAATCTCTTTGATATTCTTGATGTTTGTTGTGAAATGAAAGCTGAAATCTGTCGACTGTACTGATCTTCCCAAATTCAACTTAGACTAAATCCTTTCATCTCAATTAGCACCAAGTCAAGAGCATTAATTTTTCCCAGTGATAATACATATGTGTACTTTAGAAAAGCTTTTGCATTTTTTTCTGGAAAATGTTGGGGTTTTTTCCTTTATTGTCATTAGATTTATATTATAACTGAGGTCTGGTTAAATATTAAGGGACAGCCTATGGACAATTAAAGTCCATTTTATTTTTGATTATTTCAGTTCCTTTTGGGGGCATTGCAGATCCAGCACACACATCTTCCCCCAATCTATACTCCTCTTCCAAGTCTATTTTAAACAGAAGAAGCAAGGCATGTCAGCTCGCTGCATTTGTCAGATATACAAAGTAGGTTGGGGAGACCTCATTCCCACAGAAGGCTGAGCCTGCTGGAACCTTGTGGGCCAAGGATCCCACGGGGAGTAGGAAGTACCTGGTAGAAAAACTGCAGGACTTACAACAGAGGAAAAGGCAGAATTTCATGCTTCCAGATGGAGGCAAAGACAGGCGAAGCAGATGGAGTCAGAGGGCTGCCTCTTGCAGGGTTGAATGCCGGAAACCCAGAGGCCGCCGAACATGCTGTCCACCTCTGTGTTACCCAGTTACCAAAAAGACAAAGGCAGTTAGGCAGGGTCTGAAGCTCCATCCAATGTGATAGAGCAATAAGGTTTGCAAATTCTAGTTTTGAACGGAATAGAATAATCAAGAATTTATTTTTTCCTATATCTGTGCCTTTAAACACGCCTGGGCATTTGAGCAAGTCTGTATGTCACCATTTCCAAGCGCCTGGGTATTCTTGGTGATACTGGGTGCTACCTTCTTCAGTGATTCAGAAGTACTTTGCCCCATTCTAAATTCTTTGTCTTCCATTTATCTCCCAATAATAAATAATGTAAATAATGGTAAAATTAGATGAAAACCCATTTCATAAAGAAATAAATGAATCCCTAAACATAAAATGACAGAAGAGTCCCCAATCAGAGTAGAAAGCCCAGGAGGAGTTGCCTCACCTTGGTAAAAACTAAATCATCAGAACAAGCAGTTCTAATAAACCATCTGGCCTGATAAAGGGGCACTATTAGTTACAAAGCCTAGAAGGCTTTGCTGCTGCTTCTAGTATGAAGTGAACAGATTAAAAAACTTCAGATGGGATTGCCAAGGCTTTCTAGAGCAAAAACACTATGTTACAGGGAGATAATATGCTTTTATTAATGTATTCAGTGGGATACTGCTACAAATTAGAAGTGTCTATGATGTTAGACAATCTGGTTTACCTCCTTCAAAAAATTAGAGAAACATGACTGGAAAGAAAATAAACTTTAGAGAAAATGATTCTAACAAAAGCCTTTTTGGGATAATGGAATTAAATTTTCTTATTGCGAAGAAGTTTCTAAAAGAAAAACAGCTTGTCAATTAATGTGCATTTAATAACCCTTTTTGGATCCTTCAGTGTGCTAGACACTGCTCAGTACAACAGTCCTGCAAATGTCACTGTTTGTTCATGATGTCCCCTACCGCACATAAGAACCAGAAGTTATTGTATGTTTCATATTGTTTCATGCAAAGCTTCAGAGTAAAAAGGTCAGTCTAAAAAAGTTTTGCATTCATTATTTTGACATGCTTCTCATTTTTGTCTGTGTAATTTAAAACCCTTTCTGATATTTAGCTCAGGAAGGTCAAGCATAAAAGAAATGTATTCAAGAAACATTTTTATATTCGAATTGTTATTCTTGCCAGCACTGTATAAGAGATAAGACAATTTATCGATAAAATTACTCATTTCATAGGCATTACTTGATGACCTGACATGGGCTGTAGTAACAATATTTGAAAATGAAATTAAGGAAAAGACTGTGAAATACGCTGTATTATTTTTATAGGCTCTCCTGACAATAGGTCTCCGACACACTCTCCTGTCATGCTTTCAATTATATTAATTTAAGTCTAATGGAAAATGACCTGTTATTCTCATGGTACCTTGTTCTATTGTTTCCTAAATGAGGCTCAAGAATAAAAGCACAGATTCGACTGGAAAAAAGTTGCGTGTGATATTATGCTCTTCATTTTTGTGTTTTCTCACAAAGCTTAAATTTTTTTGCATTTACTTTTAAGTCATGCATGTTTTATTTGAGTTGTTAAGAAGTACTCCATCATAATGACAGACTTTCCTAGTGTGACTCACAGCATTGCTTGGCATCTCTTATGGTAAAAGTTGATGCAACCAAGAATTGTCCCTGAAGGTGTTCTTTTATTTTCTTGAGACAAACTAATGGGGTTGAGTTATGCAATGGATCGAATGTGTTAATGATTCTGGCCTTAGTGAATCTAAGATTAACCCTGTGTGTGTACACAAGGTGATATGTAGCTTGTGTGTGTGTGTGTGTGTGTGTGTGTGTGTGTGTGTATGATGAGCAGATTCACCACATAAATTCTTAGGATCTTCCTTTCAGAATGGGCACAGGTAGGTCCCAGTGGTTACCATATGAGATGAAACAAAGTCAGGAAGTCTTTCCAAAACAGAAAAGGGTAAATTCTTATGGAGAAACACATTTCTATTATTTGAATCATAAGCCATTACTTTGTGGATAGACTGGGTCAGTGAACAGTTAGAGACCTCTTGCATTTAAACTAGTTTTGGATGATTATTAGCATGATCTATGCTCACATAATTTTTAACTAGATTAATACGGCAGTTTACACTTAGCAGGCTTTTTCCAATCACAAATGCAATGAAGTTATTCTTGTGTGTCTATCTATGAAAATGGACCTTAGAATTAAAAATCTATTTTCATATTAAAATAGCATGTAGCTAGCATTCCTGGTATAATTTTTAAGTAGATTCTCTGAAAGTATTGAAACAGAATTGCAAAAAATAAAGACAGACAAGTACACAAACAAAATTCCCAACAAGCAAACCCAGCACTGACCCAGAATATGGAATGATGTTCTAATAGTTATAAGGATGATGGATCCAAACTGACAAAAAGTAAAACCCATCACAACTCAACATTTACAAAAATAATTCCCTTCCTTCACTACCCACCTACCTCCTTGTTCGTGGGACAGTTGTTTTGTGGGAATCCAAGGTATTTTGTTAGGGCAGATTAAAAAGAATAAGGCAGTTAAATTGTACAGTAATCTTCACTACAAAAGCTCCATTTGCTTCAGATATTTCCAAAATGTTGAATTCAAATATCTTAGAAGAGAACTCCAACTTGGCCCCTCTATTTTAGAGGATACTAGTATGGTTTCCGTCCCACCGTTACGCACGGCTAAATGTGTGATACCAGATAATGGGAATGGATGCAAAATGAAGGAAAGACAAGCAGAAGCGGAGTTGCATTTCTTTCTAACTTTGGGAGGAAGACATGAGATCATATGTGTGAAACCGCTTTGCTGACATTAAACTCACCATAAATGCAAGGAATGGATAGAGAGTGGCGCTCCTAAAAAGCAGGGAGAGGAAGCCTCCTCCAACCAAGAGAACATGTTTCAGAGCACCTGTGCTGTCTTTTTCTGACCCCACCCCTGCCCACAGAAGGAAGAATCCTTGGTGTCAGCAGAAGGGCTCCCTGCACCCCAAGTTCCAGTTCCTGCAGCTGAGATGGGTGCCTGGGACGCTCAGTTCCATGCCCTATTCCTGCCATGACCTGTTCTCTGGGCCCGCCCTCCTAGACGTACCACAGAGTTCTTTTTAGCCCAAGTGATACACAAGAGATGAAAGAATAGCGCTGAGAACTGTGGTCCACGGATGTGCCTTTGTTCCTTTTGGCAAGTTTGAAAATGTTGGAGTCAGCTTGTATGAGATATAGCTTGTGGTTTGGGACTTACCAAATAAGTATATCTGGACCTCAGTTTCCTCAAATGATAACCTCTATCTGCAGATAGAGGTTAAATCATACAGATAGAGGTTAAATGATTAAACTTCTATTTACAGATTTGAGCATATATACTATTTATGAAGTTTTGCCTCAGTTGTATTTCTGCTGGTTTAGATATTAATTTATGGACTCACTGATAAAATCTATGCATCAGTTACACTGGGTTCCCAGTATCCACCTCATTACTTGTATAAAGATTGTCCTTTCTGATTTGTGGCAGTGTTCAACAGAAGTTATTAGTGACCCTCTTTTTACCTTGTTTGTTATAAAATTTTCTTTCTTATTTTTATTTTCCAGATTGCATGGTTAATATTGAGACTTTTTATTGTGTATTTTTCATTTCGATTAGTTGCCTTTACATCCAATTCTTTTGTTAATTTGAGAATAAATAACATTTTTACACCCAGTTAAATTTGCTTCACTTTTGATTTCATGCCCACAACTGACTGATTTGAATGATTTTGAGATTTATGCCCACATTTCAATGTACTTTATAATATAGCTTGTCCGTAGCATGGATCACTGTAACCCATTCAACACTGGAGATTTCAAAATGTGAGCTGAAACCGGATTTTTAAACAATTGCATGTGACTAGTATCACTGAGGAGATCGCATGAATAAAATTATTGCATAATCAAAAACTGTCTTAAGTGAGTAACTTTGTTTTAACTCAAATTGACATGAGGGAGTCTAGGAACTGGCCTAAGATTCACAGCATTTTTTTCTGTCGGAGAATCCCAAGAGGTCAGTTCATAAACAAGTAATTATTGAACACACCCAGGAGGGTCTGGTTCTTATTCCCAGAACTGCCATTAAGCAAATTGCTTAATATCCTTGTCTTGGTGCGCACAAGGTTGCACTGAGGATAAAGTATAAAACAATAGATGAAACGAGACCTTAGAAAGCTAGAGCATTCTGTGATTTTAATTCGCCATTCTTATTAATAATAAAACTATTATATACTGCTCGCAATGCGTAATTTATACAATGTGAAGCCAATATTTTCATTGTGAAAAATCCTGAGGAAGCTAAATGGCATATTGTTTTATGCATAATAGGGACTGTAGGGTTTCATGGCCTCTTTTATAATATATCTGTTTGTTTTGGAGGTTGGCTCTTAGGGATCCATTCTGTCCCCTCTTCACGCGACAGATGCATGAAGATTACACCGTTGACAAAGCTACAGTTGTTTTGATTTACTTTTGTAACGGCTACAAATCTGTGGATGAAAATAGAAATGAAATAATCCTTGCATGGTGTGCAGTCGTAGGTGACTATTGAGTTGATTCAGATTGGAAAAGGTGTCCAGACCTTCTCGGCGCCCGGCCCCCTGCAGTCCAAGGTGTGGTTCTGTACTTGTCTTCTAGGTCTCATGGCCTGGTCCCACATTCTCGCCACCTCTCCTCCCTATCCTCCAATAAACATGTTTTTCTCATAGAAGGGGAGAGCAGCTTGGAGGTCCCCAGAATGTCAGCTCTTATCATTGTTATTACTAATTTTTTAGTGCACTGGGAATTGAATCCAGGGTCTTTTATAATGAGATACCTTCCAAAAACCTTTTTAAATTTAACTAAGTCTCTAAGTTTCTCAGTCTGGGCTTGAACTTGTGATCCTCTCACAAAGTGTGTGCCACAACATCTTATCCTTATCTTAGACCAGTACTATGAGGTTATAAAAATGTCTTGATTCTATGGAAACATTCAGTGAGACTACTCAGGCCTTAGTTATGAAAATCTAGTAGAAAATTTAATGTGCTATGGGAATCATTGTGCTCAGGGAAAACTTTTCCCCTCTTTCCTTCGTAACAAGCTTTAGTAATTAGAATCTGATAAGTTTATTTAATATATGTTCATATGCAAATATATAAACACATATGCACACACATACCTATGCAAATAATGCATGCAGAGGATTTTTTTTTCCCAATAAACATGCAATACTTGAGACATTTCAGCATCCAGCTGTGGTACTGTGCCTATCACAACCCTGAGCTTTGGAATATATGCAAAAAGCAATAGAAACATATTTCCGAAATGTGGGGAGATCTGAATTTATGGATGCATTTTTCCCAAGAGTTTGTCAATTATTCATAGGCCACAGTGGGGAGTTTTACAAATAGGTATGAAAATTAACTTAAATCTATAAATCTTGGGCCTATTTGCTTAGAATTCGTTGAGCATGGCCTTTAGATTGATTAGTCAGTCAAAAAGTGAGAAGAGATGCATCATGTGGAACACTTAGGGGGTGCTCATAGCACATAATAAGTGACTTGGTTAGTAGTAAGGTAGTGTGATGCAAAGAGTGTCCGGTAATTATTTCTGGAAATTTTAATTTCTTTTCCTAAGGGACCACTATTCCTGTTTTCAGATGTTCATCGGGGCATCACCAATAAAGTTTACCAACAGTGCCTTTGTTCATACACTCATCCAGCAGTATTTATTGGCTGCCCACTATATGTTCAGCCCTGTAAAAGTGTCTTTAAAGAAAAATATAGCTCCTGTGCTTTCACATGCTTTGTGGTTTAAGAGAGAACCCTAACAAACAATGACAAGATAGGGCCAAAGTAGGACAAATTCAAGTGATTTGAAAACATTCAGACGGGGAACCTACTTGGACTTACAAGAATTAGTGACAACTTGCTAGAAGACACTACATGTAACTTACTACCAGAAAAGTAAATCAGAGCCGGAAGGGAAGGGTATCTTCAGAGAGGGAAAGAGCACTTTCAAACAGTTGCAGAGTTAAGGAAAAGACATAACATATACAGTAAGTTCATGTGTTCTAGATACTAGTCCTTTGCCAGATGTGTGTCTTGCATTTTTACCCAGTTAGTAATTAGTCTTCTCATCTTCCTAACAGGGCATTTTGTAGAGCAAAAGTTTTTGTTTCTGATGAAGTCCAATTTGCTAATTTTCTCATTAATACTTTAGTAGCAAGTCTAAGAACTCTTGAGCTAACACTGGATTTTGTAGTCTTAGATCCACAATATTTTCTTATTTTTTT
Organism: Cavia porcellus; assembly: GCF_034190915.1. Taxonomy (NCBI): domain Eukaryota; kingdom Metazoa; phylum Chordata; class Mammalia; order Rodentia; family Caviidae; genus Cavia; species Cavia porcellus. The sequence goes on from NW_026947496.1 coordinate 13,936,267, forward strand.
CCCTAAGGGTGTTGTTTTGTATTTAAGTTCATGACCCAATCTGTTTTGGATTTATAGGATATGAGATTTGGGGTAATGTTTCCTGATTCTTTCTTTCTTTCTTTCTTTCTTTCTTTCTTTCTTTCTTTCTTTCTTTCTTTCTTTCTCTTTTTAATTTTTGTCTTTGAGGATCAGACCCCAAGCCTTTCTTAAGCTAGGTGACTTCTAACGCTGGCATTAGGCTTTAAACAGCACCAGTGAGAAGGGACATTGACAGCATCGCAAGATGAAAGGAACCTCAGAGAAGAGCATCTTTCCTCAAATTCAGACCTGACCAGAATTTAGACCACCCACAGGAGGCCTCTTCAGGATATGCGAACATCCCCATACAGTGGCCAAGCCTTCTCTCCACAGATGATACAAGTCTGTCCTGATTCCTCCAAATCACATCCATTTTCTTCACTAGATGAGACCATCACACCCTTTTCAGGTCTTTGTTCTTAAATAGACTTCACTGATCTAAAATGCCCTTGACCAAGTGATGTCTCATGACTCAAGTCAAAGCAGAGTAATCAGTACTCTTTTTTCCCCCACAACTTCTGCCAGCCTTTCAAGCTCTATTTTCCCTGCTGTATTTGTTAAAGTGAATCAGCATGTAGCAGTTCAGCTCTCAACAGAGCAGTGAAGATAAATGGGAAGTGAGTGAAGGTCACTCAGTGCTGTCCATTTGCTGAGGTGCCCACCTTTAGCAATCTTAAATGCAGGAAACGTTACAGCCTCTGACAACTTTCTGTTTAAAATTGTATTTTCTAGCAATCCCATCTCATCTGTACTAATTTTCTGGGAGAATGATAAATTGTTATAGCAACACTTGAAAACAAGGCTAATAACCTACTGAAAATTTATGTGGAGAATTCCAGTAATTATAATGATTTTGGAATTGATGTATGTTTCTGTTCATAAAACAATGTGCTTTCATTCATAGCAAGTAAGGTTGCGGCCACTTGTTTTCTGCCACAGTGTCTATCTTGAGTCCCAAGAATCCGGAAAGATGATGGGAAATGAGACAGGCAACAACACAGTTTCCCTTGCAGCTATAGAGGGAAGGGAGGAAGTTTGGACTACTGCGCTCAGCCTGAGAAAGTCTCAGTGAGCAAGATGGGGCCTCAGAGCAGATTTTCCATTGCAGCAGGAATGGCGAAATGCTGGTGGCTCCGTCAGGCTCAGCACTGGCTGCAAGAATGATAGAGCTTGGCCTTGGAGTGGACTCAGCAGTGAATCACAAAGGAGTGGCTGCTGGAGGTTGTCTGCTAACTACAATCCCACCAGCAGGTTTTCCTGTGAATTCCATAGCTGCCGCATAGTTGGACTCTACCAGCTCTGCCCAGAGCTTCACAGCAGACTTATAAGAGTTACTAGCCTATAGGTAACACTGTCAGAGGGGATGGAACCTGTTATCTACTTTAAAAATACTCACCAATCTTCCGTTGCAAGTTACGTATTGAGCATGTGTTGTGTGTCGTAAGCACAAGGGTTATGAAACAAATGTGTCCCAAACTCTCATGCAATTTGCAGTCTGGTATAAGATTCACAAACAAATATAAAGGCATAATGTTTCTATTGTAGTAGAAAACATATATTAAAATTTATTATGAATGACTTCTTATCACTTAACAAATGAATTATTTTTATTGTTGGCTGTCTATTGCTGTGGCTTCTGTATCTATGGAGTCCACTGAACTATGATTAAAAAGATTGAATCCATTCTGAACATGTATAGATTTTGTCAGTATTCCCTAAGTAACATGGTATAATAACTATTAACAGAGAATTTATAGTTTATTAGGTGTTATGAATAATCTAGAGATGATTTAAAGTATGTGGACTTTCACAGGTTATCTTCCAATGCCATGTCATTTTCCATAGGGGACACGAGAGGGAAAGATCCTGGAATAAATCCTTCACAGATTCTGAGAGATGACTCACTTCACTATTACCTTGTTTCAATCTTACAGTGGTCCTAAATATCCTATTGAGTATATTTTAGATGTAGACTGAGAAAACAGAAGGGACTTTCCCAGTGTTGCTAAGTGATGGACCAGTCAGACAACCTGAGTGTTTAACTTCCTTTGCTAGCAAGTAGTTGTAAGTTGTTCCTTCGTCCTCAACCCCAAACATGAACATACTAGAATTTCTGTGGTAGTTTAAGGCCAAGAACCTGTCTCTGGTCAGAGAAGAGTTCTGAGTAGCATTTTACAGACTTAGGCTTGAGATGACGTAGCCATATAAATACCCTAGGATGAGTATTTCAGGCATAGGGAGCAGCAAGAACGAAAACCTGAAGGGGAATTGCTTTTGTATAGGATAAAAAGCTTGGAAAATGAATGTCACCTATGCTCCATCCATTCCACTAAAGCACAAATTTTAGCATTCATGGTGTTTTAGTTACTTTCTCATTGCTGAGACAAAATACCTGACACTCAGAATTGAAGGTGGAAAGGTTTATTCAGCTCACAGTTTGTAGAGGTTTCAGTTCATCGTTGGCTGGCTCCAAGGCAGAGTGGCTTAACAGGGGTGTAACTCAGAGAGAAACAGTTCATGACAGGCAGAGGGCAGGAAGGCTGCAAAGCAGTGAAATAGTCAGGAGTCTAGCAGTAAGTGGCAGCAGAAGCTGTCTTTCTGTCCTTATAATACATCCAGGCTACCCGCCCTTAGATTGGGTAGCACTCACAACTATTTGGGTCTTTCCATTATCCCCATTCAGAACTATGTCAAACCAATCACACACTCTTAATCCCAGAATCACACACTCTGGATCCAGGCACCTCTGAAAAAGTCCCATCTATGACCACATGAGATTTTGAGGAAATATTCAAAATCAAGTCATAATAAGTGAGAAGACATTTAATTCCTAATTGGAGCTAAAAAACATTTACCAATGACATCTATTGGTTGATCCCAATTCTGCCTTTAATCAGTCTTTCAAATGAGCACCCTCCACACTTATGGAAAGCAGTTATCTCCACTATTCCATTTCTTTCCCATTCTAAGCCCTTAACTCCTGATGGGGTACCTTGTCACTGGATGGGGCTTTAAGTCATGCAGTGCAGATGCTCTTCCATTCGTAAACATTGCCTCCTAAAAATGAGCACGTGCTCTACCCAGTTCTAGGCAAATGTGACATCTGTCAAACCATTTTACATAAAAGCAGTTCTTTGTCTTGAGAAATGGTTCGTGACTTTACCAGCATTCACTTCTCTGGACATTCACGCCTTACTGAGTGTCCAGGAGGCATTAGGTTGTTCTGTGGTCAAATGAACAAACAAGTCTTGAGCTTTTGGCTCCTAGTTTCTCTCACATAACACAGACAATTGAAAAGAAATTGTACCACTTGTAAAGATGATAAAAAATACAAAAAGATAAAGATAGTTAAAAGATGAAGCATGGTGTAGGTGATAGAGAAAATAAGGGTTATTTTAAATAAAGTGATCTTTGTGTGGGGAGGACGAAGTATCAGACAATTAACTCTTGGGTTAAGCCACTCTTGATTTGTAGATGAATGCCCTATTACCTTCTTTGACTGAGGTAGCTCCGAGGAGCACACGTCCTTCAGGATCTCCCAGTGAGATGAAGCTGTGAATGTCTTTAGTGATCTCTTGTGTGCCAGTGCATTCCATAATTACCTTCTGCCACCCCTCATCCTGTTTCTCTACCTCTTAAAAGATACTTTTAAAGGTTAACTAAAAGATGCTTAAGAAGTTACTTTTAAATCTTGTCTAGATTTATAGAAAAACTAAACTAAATTAGTAAGGGAGACAACTGAAGAGTTCATGAAAAGTTCAGTCCTGGGGCTGGGGATTTAGCTCAGCAGCATAAGCGCCTGCGTTGCAAGCAGGCAGTCGTGAGTTCGATCCCTGGTACCAATAAAAACGAAAAAGACAAAAAAAAAAAAAAAAAAAAAAGTTCAGTCCTTCTCAATGCTTCAAATACCCACTAGGCTCTAGGTATAATTTTTGAGGAGGGCAGAAAGCAGCTAGAGTACCTTTACTGATGATAGGACAAAGCCAACGCGCCATCTGTGTTCCTGGCCCTTTCTTTGCTCTAGTCATTATTCCTGGACACTATACCAGCTGGTTACATGGAAATGCAGAGAAAGAGAGAGAGTGTTTTTGATTCACATCATTTCTGACTCACTTCCTTCTTTATCTGGAGGCATGGTATACTTTGAAGCATAAAATTCTTCCTGTGCAATGGAAGACTGAGTCTATCCAACTAGTAGCTACATTTGATGAGTTGAAGGAGTATTTTTGACCTTCTATTTGTTCCCTTGGTGGAAGAGGCATCCTTCTTTCCCATACTGCAAGATGATCGAACCCATGGTACACAATGTGGAGCAGATGAGATTAACAGTAACTTCCTATCTTATCTATTCACCCTCTAGGAGAAAACACCTGGCAGAATCAAGCAAGTTTGAGCTCAGAATTAGAATGACCAAGAATGAGCATGGGGAATAACCTCTGTGGTAGCCCCAGGGACTTGTTGGAGTAGTTTCACAGGCTGGCCAGGAAGTAAGATAGAGGACCAGGTGGAGTGCAGCTGGTCCACCTAAGGGAACCAGCTGGTGAGGGTGCTTTCCCACTGGAGGTGGCCGATGTAATAACAACAGACAAACTCAAGTGAGGCTCATAGATGTCCAGGTGGCACGTTAAATGAGTGAGGTTATCCCACAGAAAGTTACTAAGAGGTATAAAAAGCAGAAGAAAACAACATCCATTCAAATTAAGGGTCAAAAGCAGTGAGGTGTGAGTTCAAAATGCTTAATTGGAAATGAAAAATTTTTTCCATATATAGCTGTTCATTTTGTTTAAAGCAAGCCACCATTCAGAATGCAGTTGATCATATGCTTTAATATAAAGTGCTTTTTGATGCAGAGAAAATGGTTTTACTTATACTGGTAAATATTTTATATTGTAGGTAATCATGGTATCCTGTGTTTTCTAATTTTAGACTTAAGATCCATAAAAATTAGACTCTATGACATTGAAAAATTGAAAAGGCCTCCAGGGATGTTTCCGTTATAAGAAAGTGCAGTGAGCTTGTCTGTATAACTGATCACACCTGAACTTGGCTGAGTATTCAGAAATCGATGCCACACATAGATACAGGGTCTCAGTTCCTGACTAGGAGAGGGTAGGATCTAATGTGTGTTGTAGCTCTGAGGTCATATTCGTTTCCAAATCGAAATGGATGCTCCTCACAATGAATGTAAGCATTATATGTCAAAACATCAACTAAAATAACAAAAACAAATATCAAAATGGGGAAAGGCGATTTAGAGAGGGGAGAGGGAGGTGAGTGGAGGAAGGGGCAAGGGATTAAAAAAGAATCAAAACGCGTGAGTCAAGACCTCCTTGCTCAAGTGAATGTAAACTTCATGTATGGCAAACATGTACTAATAAAATGTAAAAAATAAAGAGGGAAAGGAAGCCCAGGTCACTGTCCTCATTCTATTTATTTTATTGCTTAGATGAGTTCATCAATAAAATGAAAGATCTTAAGACAAATCAATTGCTTCAAAGCCCTGACTTCAATATTGCAACCATAGAAAACTGAACTTTCTGACCTTTGTTTTTTGTAAAAAGGAGGGCAGATGGAAGAGTATGGTTTTCATTAATACGTTATTTTACTGACTTTCTCAGATAATGATAACTAGCATGCTAGTAACGTCATGGCACCCAGGGGAATCTTTTCTTAGTCACCATTAGTACTTTCTTTTCTGTCTTAATTTTATTAGATTCTGATTTCAAAATTCTCACTGCATTTGCTGGAAGTGTAGGGCAGCTTAAAATATTTGTAACCATTTAATTTTACAGAGATTGTATATACCTAACATTAATGTGACTGGACCTGCACAGCAAAGGTTTCTGGGAAGTTAACAAGGAAACTGATTATTTGAAAGCGCACTGTGGTGAGTTCTTTTGTAATCCAAGTGTTACGTAAACTTGTGTTACTGAGGGTTGGGTTTTATTAAAACAGGACCTCCTTAGTGGTAATATTGAGAGGAGAAAACATTTCCAGTAGAGAATAAGTGTTCATTGGAAATAATTGAGTGCAGATTATTTGAATAGGAAAAGAAAATTTTAACCTTTAAGGGATACTTAAATACCTTATTGTATCAAGAAGAAATAGTGTCAAAGTTCATGTCTGTTGTCAATATTTCTGATTTTGAAAATTTCTTTCTAGGTTATATAACCCACCCAAGACAGGAGGATTGCTTAAGTGACTTTATTTTAAGGCTTTCAGTAATTTTTTTAAACCACAGTTCAGACAAAGGAATTCTTTGTAAAAAGTCTTCTTTTCACACAAGCTGAAAAGTCATGCATCAACTTCTGAAATGGCATCTAAAATAGAAAATAAAAAAGAATCCTTTAAAGATCATTGTTCTCATAATTCTTAGTTCATCCCCACTTTATTGACTAAATTTATGTTTTGTTGCAACTAGATTGCAAAATCCTTTAAAAAAATAAACTCTTTTCAGAACTGTGCTCAGCAAAGGACTGAAAACCATTAACTAATCTGGACTCCAACACCAGAAAGGATGAGTTTGGGGGAGATGGCCTTAAAACTTTCTCACCCCCAAAATGTAAGAAAAATGAGTGCATTACAATGGTAACCTGGCAGATCATTCTATTTGCAAGTTCTTTAAATTCAAATTTTCTTTTTTAAAGGAGAACATATCAGTCCACCCAAGAATGTCTGTTTTTGTGTAGTACTCTGTTATTTCTTAGAAACAGGAAGTCCCACCGTGAGGAGGAGGTAGAGCCCTGCCCTGTTAGCACTGGAGAGCATCTGTGAAAAAATATTCACAAGGTGAACAGGCCTCCTCCAGAGAATCAGTCCGGTTTCCCAGGGGCACCACTGAAAACCTTCAAAGAGGACAGAGAAAGAATGTTCAGGCCCTGTGGGGCCTTGAATGGCAGGCTGAACAATTTATCTTCACTTTCAATGGTGTGGGAAGTTGTAGAAGATTTTTTTGATCCCGGTACTTTGAGAGACTGAGGCAGGAGGATCTCAGTTCTCACCTGGACAGTTAAAGCAAGACTTGCCTCAAAATAAAAATAACAATAAATATTAAAATGGGGATGTAGTTTAATAGTAGAATGGCCCTGGGCTTTTTCTACCAGTAGCATAGACATGAAAAAAAGTCATTTTGCAGGATAATAAGCAGAGGCAGAAGGAGATGGAGAATGTCAGATGCCAGGTTGCAGGGAGAAGCTAGCCAGGTATTTATTTCAGTATTCATCCCTGTGACTCGAACAGTGAATGGAACATTACATCATCATAAATGCAAACCAAAAGTGACCTTAAAATTTGAAATATTGGGTTATTTGTTCTGTCGGTGTTTAATCATTGATGCACAAAGTAAAGAAACAAACATTTTCATATGCATATACGTCATTAAATTTTTTCTAAAAATTATATTAGGATCTACAGAGCTTGCTGAGTTACACAGCAATTCTCAAATGCTGGAAATTCATGCTTTTACCCTTTACAGGTATTTACTCAGGGACCCAAGCCATGACAGCTACTAGTATTTTTTTCTTTTTGTTTTTTCCAGTATATGGGATTGAACCTGGGGTCTGATGTGTGCTAGGCAAGCACTCTACCACTGAGCTAGGCTTTCAGTCCTTTTGTACTTTAAGATGAAGTCTCACTAAATTGGTCGCTCTGGTTTTGAACTTGGGATTTTTTTGCCTCGGCTTCCAGAGTAGCTAGGATTAAGGTCTACAGTCCTTTGCCCAGCAACAATTAAACTTTTTAACTAGAGAAAAATTTAGTAATGATTTTCAATCTCATTCAGCTTTTTGGAACTTTGTCAGCAATGTGCAATGATCTTTCATTTTGGAATTATTTAAAACGTGCGTAGCATATACACAGAATAAGCCTTTGATGTGCGAATGTATGATAGATTAAATGTATATACATTTCAGTAGAACAAGGTTTCTAAGATTTTTTCGGTAAAAAAGCTATTTTTTATTTCTTTGAAACTTTCTGATGAGTGGAGCATAGAACATAAAGTAGAATATATTGATAAAAATAATATTGCATTAGAGATATAACTGGAACACATTTGATGATTATTAATGCCCCTGTATTCAATGCAATCACTGGACAGGACCTTTCATGTTACTTTGTACAAAAAAAAGTATGTATCCAATTATTCAGTAAAAAACAGAGAATTGTTTGAAAGGGTTAGCTGAGCATATCTATAAAGACAAATTAACATCTCTAAGTGGCCCCGTGAGTAACTTCAGTGTAATTAAGCAAATCAGAAGCACAGGGATTGTGTTTATTCATTTAAATTTATGTGCTAAACACAGATCAGCCAATGAACTCTCTTGATCTTGATGGGCTGTCTGCCTTTATCTTTATCTTTTGCTTTTTTTCCCCTCTTGTTATCTTTTATTTTTAAAATTAACCATCCTTCTTTTAATGGTCATATAATGACTTAAGTGCCCAGATTCTAATGCTGTCTCCCATACAAGAAATAGATGTAAATTATAATATATTTTCCTAATCACATCTGTGATCTATAGACTATGAATTACAGAAGCAAGAGTTTTCTGTGAAATCTTAGCCAGTATCCACTGAGCTACATGACTAGAATTTATAGAATTCCGTAAGTAATCTTTTAGGGGAAGATAGTGCCTGGTATTTTATAATACTTAACTCAAACCTCCTACATGTGTAGCTGGGCCTGAAATATCTTTATCTGGATTTCTTGAGAAGTTATAACTATCTGACGAGTAATTTCATGGAAATAACGGGAAACAAGTGTATTTCACAAATAGCTGTTAAGTTACTAGGGTTCACGAAGTCACTTTCAGAATTGTAAGCTGATGAAATATTATTAATTTACTAATACCATGGATATGTTTTACCTTTTTTAGTGTTTACTGCCAACAGTTTAAAACACTACTAACAGAACTCACTACATGTTGAAAAGCATTGACATCCTCTGGAGTTGAGCAAAATCCATTGTGTTTCATAGATAATGCATCTCATTTCCGAAATCTTGTGATCTTACTGAGAATAAATCAATAAATACTGTTTTTTTTTGACTGTTTCAAATATATTTCAATATTGGAAAAGACCTTTAATTTTGCCATGAGTGAACTTAATTCCATATATTAACAGCTAGTGTATTCTTTCAAATCTCATTAAAAAATGTTTTAATGTCACTTATTTCCACTTTTAATTTTTAGCATAAAATATAACCATATCAGTGTCCTTCTTAAAATACCCTTGAATTATGAATTAAATACAAAATGTCAATTTTACAGTAGGATATTTTTAAATAGTGTACTACAAAATCAACAAAAAGACAATAATGAATCAGTGTCAGTTTGAGGTTTGGTTCTTTTTATTCCTTCTTTCTTTTCCTAAAAATCATTTCAAACTCTTTCACAATGTGATGTAGTACATTCTGGAACTAATAAACATCATTATTTAGTTATTAAGCAACATGTCAAAATAATTGCTGTTGGGCTTAGACACATGTTGAAGAATAAAATGCAAGATTATTATTGCCACATACAACTTTTTAAATTTAACTTTTTGTTTTGAGGTAATTGTAGGTTTGCAGACAACGTAAGATGTGTTATGCAGGGCGTTTAGATACTGTTTACACCATTTCTCCCAGTGGTCACCTTCACAGAATCACAGAACACTCTTGCAGTGAGGTTCTTAGCATGGATATATTGATTCAGTGGCACTGTCATAAACATCTCTTTAGTACTTTTATGCCATCACCATTCTCTCTTAATCCCAGGAAGGAGTAATAATATATTTTTCTCTCTGATATTTTCATTTTAACAATGTCACAAATATATAGAATATAATCTTTTGAATTGATTTTTCTTTCTTGGTGTCTTAGTTACTTTTTACTCATTGCTGAGACAAAATACCTGATGTCCAAAGTTGGGAAAGGAAAGGTTAATTTCGTACAGTTTTTGGAGGTTTCAGTCCATGCTCAGTTGACTCCAAGGCAGGGTGGCATGGCAGGGCCGTAGTTCATGGCAGCTGCAAACCGCAAGGCAGAAACCTGCAAGAGAGAGAGAGAGAGACACCTTCTTCCTGCCATTACATCATATCCTGGCTCCACCCCTATGTGGGTATAGCAGTGACACCATCAATCCAAGCTCTAGACAATGAACCAATCACAGGTGCATAATGTAAATGCATGAGGCCTGGAGGCCACCGACATAAAGCATGACACTTGGCATAATTTTTTGGAAGTTCATCCAGTTTTTATATAAATCATAGTTCATTTTTAATTGCTTTGTGTGCAGTATATGGTCCAGATGTTCCACAGTTAAAACACTGCTTCTTTGAAGACACTCTATGTTGTTCCCAGGGCATCATGTACAAAGAACTGACGTCTTCCACTGAGCTATATGTTGAGTGCTCATTCTCTTTTATAGTTTGCTCCAGCATCTTTTCTTTAAAAGGCGAATTTTTCCATCGAATTCCTTTCACACCTTTGTAAAATGTCAATTGGGTAAATACAGTGGGTCTTTATCTGAGACCTCCAGTCTATTTCACTGGTCCAGGCACTCACCGCCTGCCTCATCACACAGTGCTAGTTACTTTAGCTACACAAGAAGTCTTAAATTTAGTAAACCAACCATTCCTACTTTATCCTTATTCCAAAATTATTTTAGTTTTGTTGTTGTTGTTGTTCTGCTTTTCTCTATATATTTGAATATATGTTATCTGATCCATGTCTACAAAATAATTTTGCTATGGTTTGGTAGAATTGTATGTTAGTTTAGTAAGAATTCACATTTTTGCTGTAGCGAATCTTCTATTCCATGAACATGGTTGCTTATTCATTTATTTCCACCTCCTTTGTTTTCTTTCATCAATTTTCTGTATATTTAAACAGATAAATCTTAGCTGTTTTATTAGATTAATACATATTTGCTTTCTTTGAGCAATTATAAATTTTATTTCATTTTAAATGATTGTGTTCAATGCCAGCATATTAAAGTGTACTTGATTCCCATGCCTTTATCTTGACAAGTTACTGGATTGTCATTAATGTGAAGAAGTTTTTTGTTTTTGTAGATTTCCTGTGACTTTGCCTATAATTGTTTGTGTCATCTGCAAATACGAACTGTTTCACATCCTCATTTGATTAACATGCATTATATTGCTTTTCTTGCCTTACCGAACTGGCTGAATCTTGCAGCATTGTGCTAATTAAGACAGCTGAGAGGGATCATTTTGCCTCCTTCCTAGCCTTACCGGAAACCATTTGTCATTAAATAAAATGCTATTTATAGGGTTTCAACAATATTCTTTATGTTGACAAAATTTCTATTTACTGTTCTTCTGAAAACTTTTTTGTGCTTTTTTTTGATCAGTTATTGAAGTTTATCACAATCATGTAAATTTAGTCATTTATTGTAGTTAACCAGCCGTGAAAACTTACCCTAAACCATAACTGGTCATGGAGTATGCTTTTTTCACATATTGATGAAGCTATTGGTTACGAGTTTTTGTGTCTGAATTCATTTGGGATATTGGTCTGTTAATTTTTTATTTGTTCTGTATTTGTTTGGTTTTGGCGGTAATACTAGCTTCATAAAATGAATTGAGAAGTATTGTCTTCTAATTTTCTGAAAGATATTATGTGTAACTGGCATTAATTTTCTTTAAACATTTAATAACCTTTCAAATGTTTGGTAGCAAAACCAATGAAGACTAAATATGGAAATTTGGAAAATTTAAAAATTATGAATTCAATTTTCTCATTTATAGGGCTATTTAAATTATTTATTTTATCCTGCTCTATAGTTGTGGCAGTTTGGGTTTTTTCAAGGGTTGTTGTATTTCATTCAGATGATTAAATCTATGATGGTAGGGTTGGCTCTTGTATTCTCATTAATTTTTTATATCTGCAGGTCTGTAATCATATTCTAAGTTTCATTCTTGATATTGGCAATTTGTGTTTTCCTTTTCTCTTTATCACCCCTGCTTGAAGTTTGTTGATTTTACTTATCTTTGCGAAGACAAAGTTCCCTGGAAAACATTAAAAAAATTTTTTTTGGAAATATTTAGGGCTATGTGCACACAGCATCTTTTAGATGTTCCATCAGTAATACAAAGGGTCCATACAAAGTTCAGACATATATCTCACATTAATGCATAGAAAGCAGTATCTAAATCAGAAGAGACACTGAACAGGCATCAAAACAGGGCGTTCTGTCCTATGGATATCAGGCAGTTTTTCTTCTGCAATGGATTTTCCACATGAGTCCAACATCATGGACTCTCTACTATTAAACTGTTTGTCAGTGATAAAGATACAACTTACTAGTGGAACAGTGGAGACTGACATTCTGATTCAGGGCAAAAGCAATTCATGGTACCAGCCACTCTGCCTTTGGTTGCTTCAGATTCCATCCACCCTAGGAGAACAGTGAATTTATCCTTTTGGGGAGTGCTTTTCTGATATAAATTTCTCTCACTTCCTGCACTGCCTATCCTGGTACCATTGCCTGAAGCCTGTGACATACCTGATATACTGACACAGGATCCCTGAAATGGTGCCTCAGCCTAGGGGGCCCTTTTACTGCTAGGAATATATGAAAATAACTACACCACATACAGTATCAATTTAGGTATTAATCGAGGGACTAATGCCTAAATACATTAATGTATATTAATTCAAAGTCTGATACATGATTCTGTGAATTTTAAATTTAAATATATGAGACCAGGACTGGGGATATAGCTCAGGGGCACAGTGCCTGCCTGGAAAGTGCAAGGTCCTGAATTCAATTTCCAGTACCAAGTAAATAAGTAAATAGGCATAGAAACTAAATTTGTCCTATGGGTTTAAGTTGGGCCCTCTTATTACCTTGCTTAGTAACTCACTTGCACAGTGTATGTCTCTTGTTCCTGCAGTCTTATGCTCTGACTTATTAGAGAGCCCAATTTCTAGGAGCAGGGAGCAAGAAAGATTTCCTTAGGGGACAATGGTTTCTACTGGTTCCACTGGTCTGCAGGCTATGACTACTTACTGGTCACTTGGACCTTCCATGCTAGTGGAACACTGCATGTTACACTGCAGGTAATAATTTATAATTATTACTATGAAGAGTTGGTTTTTTTCTTATAACACGGGCAGGAGAAAACAAGGTTAAAACCTAGGACATACACTGTAGAATCTCTTCCTTTTTCTTTGATTGTTGCATGATGAACCAACTCCTGCAGCACCTGTGACCTGATGAGTCCAGGTGGTTCTTAGGAATGAAGGTTTCTATAATCCTAAGTCAAGCAAGCTAAATGAGCTGAGGTGCTAGCTGTGGTGAAGTAAATTTAGAACAGGACATAGACGAGGGCTAAAATGAATGTTAGACCATATGTAATGGGGAAACCCAACTTACTCAAATAGGTCTTTCATACACAATCTTTGCAGAGAGTGTATCTGGCCAGCCCTACTGCAGTGTGACGGATCAATGTAATATGGGTCGGAATGGATCTGAATGGTACAACTAGTAGATTATTTCTAACATTCAAAGTTCTGTAGGCTGCACCTATTCCTCTTGCTACCATATTGAATCTGCTGGACTGAGAAATTGTCCAGTATTTCAGGTTAAGCTACTAACTCAGCTCCCTCCTGACACCTGCTCTGGTCTTTAATGCCTTGGCAAGGTGCGCCCTTGAGAAGCCATATCACACTCAGACATGTGCAACCCACTGCCACTTGTGTGGCTTCTTCTCTTAATCTCTGTTGTCTTCTAGTCAGACAATTTTGTGATTTGTTTTCAAAATTACTTAAGACATTTTGGGAAGATTAAGGAATACTTGTTCATAATACCTTTCAAGAGATAAAGCATATTTGCACTGATTTTCCTCTTCTTTTTCCCAGCATGCAATTCTGAAATCACATTCCCCAATTTACAAGCACAGGCAAAGCTATGTCTTAGTCCTTACTGTTGGAATAATTCTGTTTAGAAAGAAATACTATCTGAAGATGCCCTTCCACCCCTGGCAATGGCATTGCAAAATAAAAGCTTTATCTTTTAAAATTGTACATGTTCTTTTCAAAGATTCTTATAATTAATAAATAAACCTAAAATTGAGTTATGTTTGAACTCCTGGATTTCCGAGTACCTATGGTCTTCAACTGAAGAAACAAAGGTACCTTGAACAAGTGGGAGGGTGAACACCGTAAAGCCAGCAAGTTCAGTAAATAGATGACAGCAGCAGTAGATTACAAAGACTGTCATGACTCTCTTCCCCTCCCCATGGTGACATCATTTACAATTTAGTACTCTTAAGTTGACTGCTCTGCTTTTCCCATCCTTCACTTTGGCTTACTCTTATGAATTCCGTTGGTCAAAAAACCATGGTAGACACGACTCCATGGGAGTTCCAAGAACAGGTGTTAGGGGTGCTGCCCTGTTGGTATCTGAGCCAGTCACTGAGTGAGATCATAAGCGAGAAATGCATCTCAGAGAGCAGGTGAGGTGGGGCTGAACTCGCACTGTGCAGCATCCCCCTTATCCACCGGGGACGTTTCCAAGACCTCCGAAGAGTGCCTGAAACCATGAACTGTTCCAAAGCCTGCATAGACTGGTGTTTTTCCTACACACACTGACATACGGCAAAGTTTGTATAGTAGGCACAATACAAATTGGCAACAATAACTAATAGTAGAACACTTACTGTAATGTGAAAGAAGTGTCATGTGGATATGGTATCCCCCTCGATAAAATACAGATTTTTTATTGTTTAGTATTTGACCATGATTGACTTTGTAAAAGAAATTGTGGACCGTGAAACTACTGATAAAAGTGAGGATGAGGGGCGTATCATATTTGCAGGGTTGCTCTTACATACAGTACAATAAAAGATAAAATACCAATTTGTGAATGTTATATAACCATCACTTTTTAAGTCATAAAATATTATGTCCACTTTTAAATGATGTCACCCACAAGTATGCTACTTTGTCTCTTCTGGTGAGCAATATACCAGTTTGAACTAAGCTTCATTGTGTATGACATACAAAAGTAAGTAAAAAATCAAAAAGACCTAAAAGTGCATGTGTTTGTGTTGCATAGAGTTAAATGAGGATGAGTACCTTTCAGATCCCCGGGGACCTGGTTTCCTTTTGTCTTTCTGTCCTGGCATCCTTAGTGGGTGGTTGTCAGTATACAGTTTGTCCTGTAGTTCTAAAGTGACTGCTGGAGATCCAGCTATCACATCCACACTGAAATCACCTGGAAGAGAAAGGCAGAAGGGAAATGTAAAATAAACCAAACAGCAAAATCACGTTCTGAGCCTCAGCTTCTATCTGAAGATGACTTTTCAGCAGTTTCACAGACCCGTGGAAAAGAGAGCTAAGCTAGGCTATGGGTCAGCAGTTGGTCATTTTTTTTATACATGATTGCAGAGTATACAATGCGGGCAGAGAGTCCACACAGTTCAGCAATTAGGAAAAAGGGAGAAAATCTATTGGCTAAGGGGAAACAGCCTTCTCTAACAATGGGCATGTAAGTGATTTGTAAATATTTTCATTTAGAACTAGAAATATCCACATGTAGTGATTGGTTAATATTCTGCATTAATGGCATATATATTATAAATATAGTTTTCAGAGAATTATGAGTTTGTATTTCAAAATTTTCTGGTTCCCACGTATTTCAATTTGACTTTCAACAAAGATAACACTGACTGTTAGGTCTTCAGAAATCTTTTGCTATTCAATATAGTAGCATGATGTTTCAATATTTGAAACTAGGAAAAAAATTAAAAGGCTTTTGTGCATTTGCGGTTTGTATTTAGTAAGCTCAGAATATATTTTTCCATTGGTTATTGGCCATTGTTAAAAGTAATTGAATTATTGCACACTTATCCATCATGCAACATATTTGGATTTATAGGACAGTACAATCAGACAATGGATAAATATGAATTTTAAAAGAACAAAATCAAATGTTCAAATAACAGTAATAACAATCACCTGATTGTTATGAACCATCTGAATATAGTTTTCTGGAAATTGTTCACTGTCAACAGACAAAAAAATAAGATGACTCCCACTGGGTAACACACACACACACACACACACACACACACACACACACACGCGCACAAAGCAGTGAGATTTAATCTTAATCAAATGTTGTTTAGATCTCTGTGGCTAGGGGCTGTCTTTACAGGAACATTTAGAAAGTTGTTTTTTCCCCCCGTCTAGGTCTTAAATGTTGGTTTACCTCATGCCGGATACAATTACACTCAATAATTTCATATTGCTTAACTAGAAATTCAAAGCTAGCAACAAATATTTTTTATCCTGTTCCCAAATAAAGAATAATATCTTCATTGACTGACAAAAGGAATTCTTCTGAGCATGGGATATGCCCGTAGGCTCCAGAATGACGCCTTTTTAGTGTCTACATGCAAACTTTAGTTGAAATTATGACCCTAATTGTCAGGATTTTTAAATTGAGCACCCACAGGCCACATTGCTATATAGTGTATCATCATTTTCTTCTCCATTGAATTAATTTTCAATCAACATTGCTATAAAAAATGAGCCAGAGCAGAAACTGGCTACCAATACTCTAAAGCTATTTCAAATCCCAAAGCACAAAGATTAATTAAGAACCAATTAATATAGAGAGTATACGTCAAAAGAAGATAAAGGAGATGTGATGGGGTCAGGTTAAAAGTTGTTACTGTTTTTTTCTTTTGATGCCTAACTGTATCAAACTGTGAAATAGGAAATAAAACATATTGAGTTGCTGAATCTGCATTATTTTAAGGAAATAAAAAATACCTTGAAGTTACTTACCCATAGTTTTACTGTAGGAGAGAAATCGTCAGACACTTTAGAGAAACACTCCCTATAATTTCTCAGGGAATTAGGAGAGCAGGTGACTGTGTTCTTGCTAGGGCAGAGCCTGGCTCTGCAGATGTGGTTTGGAGGTAACACCTTAGTCTCTTTATGCCTGTGTCTTTTTTCTTGCAAGATGTCATCATGAAAATTTTATCAAACAGTGTGGTGAGGGTGCATTGAGATCCTACATGTCATGTGTTTAGATAAAAACCAGTAGCATAGTGAAACTAAAAACAGCTACTGTAAGGTAACAAACACTGCATTATCATTGATTAATTCCAAAACATGGATGGAATGAGGACTATGTGAAGATATTACACAGATCGAGCTGAAGCAACTAGACAGCTGTAAAAAGGATACACGTTGAACATTAGTTGTTTGGAATTTTAGTGTGAAATATGAGGTAAACTATTTTAAGGTAAGAACAAACACCCAAGAAAATGATCTAAAGTTTTAGCAAGTTCATTTCTTTTGTTTATTCGTCAAAGAAAAATATCACACTGAACCAAAAAACTGAGAAGCTGCCTCTCAGACAAGGATGTATATCACATCTGGGATAAAACAGAAAAGTTTCCCTTGATTGCAAAAGTCAAGTCATCGTGTTAAAAAGAAGAACAAAAGCAAATCAAACTTGAAGTAATGTGGATAAAAATAAGATTGTGCTGTGAAACAAAATTTCATGAGTTCAGTTTTTCACTAGAGATGATAAAATCTCAAACAGTATAAAGGACTCTGGGAAGCCCCTAGGTGATCCCCTGTCTTCGTGAGAGCGTCTCTGGACTGAAGAGTCCAGGAATCTGATTCTTTGTTATTTAGCTGTAGATCTGTGGCTAAGTCTGTTCTTTGCACCTCAAGGATTTAAAACAACAGTTTAATCTCTAGAGCAAGACTACTGTACTTGATGAATCCTAAAGTTAGTATTTCAGTGGAAAAAGGAAAAACAGAAACAGTAATGTAATCATACCATTACTTCTGCACTTCGCTCGAAGGCATGGCATCTTGACTCAGACGTCCTGTCTCATGAGCGGTCCCTGGAGGGTAAAGGCTACTACCCAGACCGAGAGCCTTAGGCCTGCAGTGGCAGTGGAAGGAGGAGATGGGGTCAGAGGCAGCAGAGGAAGGCCAAGAATCAAGACATGCCATGTTAAATCACTGCACACAAGGACAGCAGTTGCCCTGGGTGTAATCTGTAAATGAAGCCTTTGCCCAGAATAGCCTTCGATTGACTGCAACAGACAAGCCAGATGCAAGGCCCGTATACCTATGTTTCCATGGGATCAGCCAGGAAGGGTTTTTCTCTCCCAGTTACTTTTACTCGGCAATGCATTGATGCCTAATTATAAACATGCAATTACATTCAAGAAAAGCCACGCGTCAGGATGCATTGCCTTGTACATCGGCTCCCGTGGCTTATGACCTTCTGTCTTTTCATCTTTTCCAACTCCAGTACTTTCTAGCTCCCTCCTTAAACATCTTTTTTTCTAAATCTTCTCTAATAAATATCTCCGATTGTAAAATTTCAGTCCATATGTCATTCTCTCCTGGCAATTTGCTGTTTGAATTTTCAGCCAGACATTCAATTAATGTTTATATAGATTTCTGACTTCCTGAAACTATTTGAGTTGCACCATGGAACTGATTTGGAGTTGAAATGGAAAGGAAAGATGAATATAAGATAATTAAGAGGGTCACAGTAGCCAAAATATGGAGCAAAATCTCAGTGGTAGGAAGTCGCAAGGTTGCATTGGAGGGATGGAAAGAGAGACCCGAGAACAAGAAAGTAACAGAAGCTGAAACTTGTCAAGTAGTCAAGAGATGGATTTCCCAGGTGTTAGCCACTGGAAAGAGTTTGAATGTTAGAGAAATGTCAAACAATAGCCCGATGGTGTGACTAGCTTTTAAAGTCTTACTCTGGTTGTTGTGCAGAACCCATGGGAGTCGGGAGAGAGGGTGAAGGTTGGTGTGTGATTGCAACTTCAGGGCAAGAAATGAATTTCATTTAGAATTCGGTGATATAATGGAGAGCTGGAGTATTTAGGGCCACAGAAATATGTGCAGGTGGATGGATTGGATATTTGAAGCCTCATATTAAATTTTACTTTCTTCAGTAGCTTTCAGTTATCAATGAGAAGATCTGTGATCTTTATTTTGTTTGGAGTAGCTATTTGTCAGAAAGAATTTCTCAATGCTTCAAAATAAAAAATCACACTGAGGATGAAATTATTGATATGTACATTTCTATTCATGAGCAGAGGATCTCCTGGCCTAATCACGTTCTAAAACCCCATCTATTAAGACTGTGGTATTGCAGGTTAGATTTCATCATATGAATTTTGAAAAGGCTTCACCATCCGGAGGACAGCACCTGATAAATGAGACCTGAGAACTGGGGACTGAGTGTGGAGTCTGAAGATCTTTGCTGACCTTGAGTAGTTTTAATAGAGAACTAGTAGAACTTGAGTGAAGCAGACACAATAGAGATGCAACAGAGACATATGCTCTGTTTTACAGAGTAATCATTTAGGAGGCTGAAGATTTAGCTCAGCAGTGTAAGTGCCTACCTGGCAAGCGTGAGAATGTGAGTTTGATCCCCAGTACAAAAAAATTTACAGAATAATCTTTTATCTGGCAGGCACATATAGACATACATATATGTACAAGTGCATATGCTTATATATATGAGTGTGAGAACTTGAAACTATTTTCTTTCATTCCATAAGTTGTCTTTTTCACTTTTTTGATTGTCTCCTTTGCTGCATGTAAGTTGTGCTGATCTGTTTTTCTTTTTGTTGCTTATGCAATTGGTGTCATTTCTATAAAATCATTGTCGAGATCAATGCTGGGAAGCCTGTCCCATGTATTCTGGGAAATTTAAAGCTTTCAGTCTTATATTTAATCTTTTAATCTATTTTGAATTGAGTTTTGGGAACAAAGTAAGGGTCCAAAATTATTCCATTGCATGTAGATATCTGATTTACCTGACATCATTCATTGAAGAGATGTTTTCAATTGTATATTCTTGGCACTAGTCTAAGAGATTTATTGATTATATGTTTACTGATTTATTTCTGGACTCTCTATCCTGTTCTATTGGTTTAATTTCCTGTATTGATGTCGGTACAATACTGTTTTGATTAATGTATTTTGAAGTCAGTGATATTTGTAGAAGACATACAAATGGCCAACAGGTATATGACAAAATTACTCGATATCACTACTCAGGGAAACGCAAATCAAAACCACAGTGGGACGTCAACTCACACTAACTGTGTTAACTGGTATCAAAATAAAAGAAAAAGAAAAAAGAAAGAAAAGAGAAAGAAAGGAAGCACGGGTCAGGGTGTGAATAGGTAGAAATGCTGGCACACCATTGGTAGGAATGTGGAACAGTGCAGCCTGCTAAAAACATGGAAATCAGAAAATGAAAACATAGAACCATAGCATAGCAGTCATTGTTACTCAACTGACCTCTGGGTCTTTTTGGACCATCGGAGTTGCCTGCAGCTGAGGACAGTTTCTGACAAGCAATTGGTTTTCTGTGGCAGCTGTCCGTTCTGTTTCCCGCTCTCTGCTGCAGGGCTGTCTCTGGCACTGTGGCTGCTACTCCAGCTACTGAGCTTCGGTGACCCCCGGGGCTACTGCTAAACAGTGGGAGACAGCATGGCTAATTGCCATGGACCTCCCCAGCCTTCAGAGTGTCACGATTCTCAGGATGACTCTTGGACCCTCACGGGCGCTGGGGGCAGCAGGATGCTGTAGAGTTGAGCCTGTTGCTGCATCCATGATAAGCCCATGAGCAGCGCTTGATGTTCAGCTTTATCTCCCTCTGACCTCAGTGTGAAACCTGAACTCAACTCATGTAATAAACTACCTGTCCAGCCTTGGCATGGGCTCTGCTCTTGAACACAAGCTGGACCATGTGGCCAAAACCGCTCTTCTTGCTCTGGCCTGTGTTTCCTTCCCCAGCTCATTTTATTAAGTCAACAACTACTGCCTGCCCACGCCAACATTGGCGTGGACCACATTACTCTCTTGAGTCCACCAGGCTTTCCTGTAGTTTGTACTTTTCCCTGCATACTGCTGGCTACTTCACCATCCCAGTGGTTAAGCAAGAGCTTTGTTCTAACAGGTGCCCTGTGAATGAAATTTATTCTGCTCGTATAATTTTATAAAGAAATCTTAAAATATTTCAGTTTAATTTTATACAATGTCCTATGGGAACACTGCTCAATCGGGGAAGATATACAAACAGAAATAGTGACAAAGTAATTTTAAAAATAGTGAATATATGGTTTTTTTTCCTTTTAATAATCTTTGAATCCACCAGGTGTAAACTGTCTACTTTTTATTCAGAAAGAAAGGAACATCCATACATACAGAGAATATTTTTGAATTACAGCATGCAATTTTAAAATATGCCAATATTAACTTAATTTTTTTAATAGTATCTCATGCTCTTTTATGGTGGATTATCACTTTGTTATTTTTAATAGAGCTCTCTTGCCAAAAAAATGTTCTCTGAAAGTAGAATTTGCTTAGTTTTAAACAAACTTTTAAATTGTACAGCCAGAGACAAAGTGATGATAGAATTAGACTCATTAAGCTTTTATTTTGCCATAATACTCTTAGCGAGAGATATATCTCATCCTGAACATATAATTAAAGCATTTGAGTTAATCCAGGCTTTAATATGATTTGAGAAGATAAATACCAGTTACAACAAACATGTTACTGCTCCTTTTACTGTTATGGGTTTCTTTTTTCCATAATGTTTTAATTTTGATTACAAATCAGCCAAAATTCAGAGTTCCTGTAGAGCAGTAATATTGATTGGCCTGAAACATTTGGAAGAAAATGTAGTCTTCTTGCTTCTGGATCAAACTCCACTGGTGATATGATTTATATTAGATTAACATAGTCCACATATATATGAATTTCCCATTTCACTTTCTTTACAATTTAGGTCTGGATAATTCCTACTTAGTGTACAACACTCGAAGAAACTTTCCATGGTTGCTACACCACAGCACACCCGTTACCATGCATGATCCCTAGCAGACAAAAACAATTAGTGTCTTTAATGTAACTCTTCTCTACTTAACTTTCAAATGAAGATCTAAATTGCTTCTATTTTTTTTCCCATTATACACCTAGTTCTTTACTACAGCATCTGACACAGTGCTAAAATGGTTGAACTTTCCCCTAGGACACATCTATTGTTCATTTTCTAGCAGAGAACTTTAGTTTGCTTTAGATTGCTTACTCTTTCATATATTTCCCTTTATTTGAACATTTACTGATTCCACAAACTTTTTCTGAGATCCCAGTATATGCCAATGAATATTAGGGCCAGATATAGTTAGAACCTTATTCTCTTTTGTTTTAAAAAGCAAATAGATAACTACACACAACAAAAAGAAGGGAAATGAAAATAACTTTTAAAAAATGACCTGCCCTCCACTTTCCATTCATTCTTTCTGTGTCTCTCATACAGAATGACTTCTTCTCTGGTTTGCAGTTTGGTTTGTGAGTCCACAGAGACAACACTGATAAACAGCCACACCTGGCTGAGATAGAAAAGGAAGTGTAGGTTGCTGAGACATTTCCTCAGTGTCTTAGTGATGTTGTCCAGCCTAACTTTTGGTCACACAGTGACTTTACCTTGTCAGTGTCCCTCAAAGTATGCCCTGGGGACCACTGTCTGGGAGGTTGTTAAAATTCAAATACTGGCTCTTTCTCAGACTTAGTGAGTCTCAGGTTCCAGGACAGAGCCCTGAGCTCTGTGCCTAAAGCCCCGTCTGAGATTTTGAGGCCCGCGGTGGGACGTCAGACTCGCTCACACAGAGGCCGTTGACCATCTTCCCCGGTGGAGCAGATTTCCCCCTCTCTTCCTCCCTCTTTCTCTGCATCTTTCCATTCCTCCCAGCTTTCCCTTTCTTCCCTCCCTCCCTTCTTCCTGCCTTCTTTCTTTCCTTCCTTTCTTCCTCCTGTCTTTCATTTATTTTTTGGCAGAAGGATGGTTAGGATTTACATTCTTAGGAAATTTCAAATTGAGTAGCATATTTAAATGAAGGGAAAGAATTAATGTCTCCATTTTTGAACAGTGAAATTGTGTATGAGATTTGCAGACACCAAGTAGCAAAGCCGTATTGAATAAATCTTTGTGCTGCTAATACAGAGCTCATTTTGTGACTTCATGTTGGAGCTTACAGAAAGACAAAATGACCAAGAGTTGATACGTGATGATTGGTAATGTAACAACATAAGCCAAGTGCCTTTGTGTGCCAGCAGCGGCTGGGAATGCCTTTTGTGAAGGAGAGAATAATAAGTCTATCCAGTTTGGGACCAACTTACATAAAACTGAGAAAAATCTGCTTTGGGGCAGTGATTTAACCAATGTGAAAGATGGAAATGTAGGAAATCAATGTATCAGCAGAGATTCTTTTCTTTCTGGAATATGCAGCAGGTACTTACATATTCACATGCATTTGACTATTTTTGTTCTTGAATATTCAGCATTTAAATATATAAAATGGACTTGTAGGTTGTTTTTAAAATCATTTGCTTTGTAATAGGTGGCCTAAAAATCTTGGTTGCACCACGCTGGGAAAGTTGCCTTTTTTCATAGGCCCACAGTGAGTTAATCTCCTACGATGGACGAATGTGCCCTTGGACTTGGATGATACTGTAACGTTGTTTACTCTGATCATTTATTTGCTGAAATTCTGGTTCACTGCCGAGGCCCAGCATGCTTAGAGTGTGCAGGCCACACTCATGCTGATGAGGTCCAGCTCAAGACAGCTTTGTTTTTCCACAATTAAAATAATGACAATGATGCTCAGCCAGGATCTCTTGGGTCTGTTTTCCCTGGGTATTACATGGTACTTCTTTTCAGTCTTTTAAAACAAGAACTACAGCTATTTTTCTCTTTCACATGAGGCTAAGTAATATAGTTTTGGTCCACATGCACTTTATATGAGTTTATAAAAGTGAGAAACAGCATTGTTAGTGGACATAAAACAGTCAGATTTGATTACCATTAAAGTCCGGTTCTGGAGAGAGTGTCCAGGAAAGACAGGCAGGTCCCCTGAAGGGCTTGCTGTGTTGATTCCTCCTTCTTTCTGCAGAGCAGAGGGCCTTAGACAGTAGATGGCAGTGTGAGATGGGAAATTTAAGCCTTGGCAGCTATTTGCTTGAAACTAGCCCAGTAAAAATGGCTCATGGACTTGGAAGTATTTGCGAAATGAACTTTCAGGCAGAGTTTTTGTCTGACAGCCAGCATCCCGCTCCTCAGGGCTCTGGCGACCCCAGGTGAGGCTGTGTGTGGACTTTGTTTGAACAGAGACTGCTGTCCTGCTCAGTGTTGGAGCGGTGGGGAGCATTGGTGCACAATGCATTGGCACCAGGTCTAGCAAAAGGCCACTAAACCGTCTTGGCAAGCCTGTGCCCTACCTTGGCAATCCTGGCACCTCCTCCCTTTGACTTCCTGGGAAATTCATGGTGTTTGAATGTAATAAATAGAAGCTTTCATACATCCAAGATGATTGTGAACTTCAAGTTTTTACTTAACCTTTACTGTCTTTCCTAAACCCCTTGAAAAGATCACAAGCACAAAGGGAGGGGATTTCCACACTGAAAAGCCAATTAAATTATTTATGGGAGAAACGTTCAGTCAGTTTGAAAGGACACCACTTCTCATGGCTTATCACATTGCAGATCCCACGTGGAATTTTTAAGAAATTGTGAAACACAGGACAGCATTGAAAAATGATTTGTACTTTTCTTCAGTTATATGCTTAATAGGATTTGGTATCTGTAAGTTACTCAAAAGAGAAACCACATTTTAAATATGGATGGGTTGAAACATTTGACTTACTCAATTTTATTTAATATAGAAGAGATTAATAACTTCAGGGGCATCCTTATTCTGCATATGAAACAAGGTGTGTAATTAATGTATCCTAGAGTTAGTAATTATTCTCTAATTTTAGATGTAATTTTTAGTTTTGTTAAATCTCAACTTTTGTACCATCAACACATATTAATCTTGCTAAGCTCCAGGATTCCCAACTGTAAAATGGGAATACAAGTATTTACTTCACAGAGCCTAAGTTCATTGTTAGCCATGAGAATATATTCAGGTATACAATAAATATTAAAACATATAGATTTTGAGTCTAGACATATTTTTGAAAAACTTAATTTCCCCTATTTTCTAAAGTAATTTAAAAAGGGAATGGATACTGATATAATTCTAAATCAAGGAAAATTAGACAGGTACTTCTACCTAAAATATAATGCATGCAAAAATCAGTTACAGGAGAATTTGAGATCATTTATAAATACAAATGTTCAAGATGAGGAAAAGAGAAGTTATATAAGTCTCCATGCAAGTGAGATGTGTGTCCAGATGTATGTATATTTTAATTCATTACTTCAACCAGGACTTTTGTAAACTAGATTCGGAGATACATAATCAGGACAAGGGACTAATAAAGACACTAGATTAAAGTGTTGTTAGACACTATGTCCATTTCTCAGTTTTAATACGTGGAGATTTTTGTCACATGAACCTGGGGATCAGGGCTTAAAAGAGTAAGGTGGCTGAGCATGGAAATAATAATCATATTCATTAATCTAAACCCTTCTTTTAAGAAAGATTCTTATAAACTGCACCACTGTTCATTTGGGAGAAAAAGATGATGGGAAAAGTTGACCCACTGCGTTGTATCAAGAAATTATCTGCCAATTCCACCACGTTTTGTGTTTTTATCTCCCTCAAGATGTTCATTTATTGTGTTTTGTGTAAATTAATTTTACTGAGGAAACAGGGCCAGTTTCTTTTCCCAGTTCTACTGTTTTCAAGATTTGAGATTTTGGACAAATTGCTGAATGTCTCTGTGTTCTCATGGGTAAAAACAAAGAATAATAACAATTTAGGTAATGTGAAAGAAATTATTTCACACAGGTGTTGCCCACTAGCTCTGGCCACATGGTAAGTCATTCTTCAACAAAAAACCAAAGATAACGAGGATCACTTACCTTGGCAGCTGTAGAATTAAAAACCATAAAACACCATTGTTGATAGAAACTCATAATTAATCAAATTCCTTTTCTTTTGTAGATGAAGCTAGAACAATACTATTCATGATTTTCCAGAAAAAAAAAAGAGACATTTATTTATTTATTTATTTGGAATTGGTTCACACAATTACAGAAGCTGAAAAGTCCCAAGATCTACAGCCAGTAAACCGAGGACCTAGAAGAGCCTATGGTGTCTCTCCTGTCTAAAGGTTGGCAGGTTCTGACACCAGACGCTGGGAGAGGACTGACATTCCAGCTGAAAGCAGTCAGAGAGGAGGAAGTCCTTAACAGCAGGAGAGGCAGTCTTTCAGTTCTATGGAGGCCTTCAAACTGACTGGATAAAGTCTGCCCACATTATGGAGGACTGTCTGCTTTACTTAGAGTCTTTAAGCTCCTGTAAATCACTCTCACAGGAACACTCAGAATATCTGATCAAATATCTGGGTGCCTGTGGCCAGTCAAGTTGACATGAAGTCATAAAATTAATCATCACATTCTGCCTGCATTTTAGATTTTCTAAAACAGTTGACTCAATGAAAATTAAGCAGAACCCCATTTATATTTTATCCTAAGCAAGCATGGGTTTTTTCTTCTTTAAGATAAGTTCACATCCTGAAACTTCAGAATGTTTTGCAATACCTTCTAGGGTGCTGTTACCTAGCCTTGAAGCCAAGCAGGTCATGTGTAGAGGGCGCCTCCTTTAAAATTCCCTGTCTGAGCCTCTCTGCTGCTGTCTGTGCCTCCACAGTGGAACAAGGTGGCCACGCCAGCCGCCTGTTTTCTTTTACCTTCAGGAAAACCAGAAATTGTTATCTGTCTTAAGCAGATTATGGGATGAGATTCTAGAGAAGCTAGGAATCCTACTTCTGGAGCGGAGAACCTGGTCACCAGAGAAAAGTGAATGAGAAGGAAAGTGAGTTCAGATTCCCGACAGGAACTAAACTGTGGTGACTTTTGGGCAGAAGAGTCTAAGCTGGACACAAAAATCTGGAGGAAAATAGATGGTTTGATCACCAAAGAAAAGCAAAAGATGAACATGTACTCATTGTTGGACCAGAGTGTGTGTAACTGAGGGAATCTGCTGACATCCTGGGGAACTGAACTCATCTCTGGAGATTTTGGGGAAGAGAAATCCAGTGTCATCCTCTAATAGATGATGGTTTCTCCCACTGAGGGCGACGCTGAATTTATTGAATGACATTTTCTCTTTTCCTTCTCAGCTGCTGTGGTTATTAGGTTATATTTATTCTGAGTCTTTATACTTCTGGAATATTTATTCATTCTGTTTCCATGTTAGCTGTCCTCTTGAGGATAAAATAAATTGTAAATCTTAATAAATTCCTTGGGATTTTGAAATTTTGATCATGTTTCTATTTTGGTAGGAGATCTATTCCCATCCAAACATTATCAATAAAATTTTTCTAAAATAAATAAGTGTTTTTACTGAATAAGTAGTGTTTCCTTTAACTCAGTGGAAGTAATTATGGTTTTTTGGCTGTATTTTCGGCTATTCACTCCATTTCTGTTCACTGTTCGTGAGAATGATACCTATTATTTTATGGCTCATTTAAAGCTTATAACTAATATTACAATGTATTTTAAAAGTTAACTTTGGTTATAATCTTAGACTGCTAAAATTCTTTAGAGTATATTCATCACTATCATCAGTATATTAAATACTTTTTAAATATAATTATTTAAATTGATGTAATGATAGCTTTTATTGTTAATGGTTGCTATGAAGTTCATTTTAAATACTTTAGCAATACCTATTTTGGTTCTTAATGCTTTCAATTAGATATATGTACTTAAATTTTGTTGAACATCTCAAAT
Organism: Cavia porcellus; assembly: GCF_034190915.1. Classification (NCBI taxonomy): domain Eukaryota; kingdom Metazoa; phylum Chordata; class Mammalia; order Rodentia; family Caviidae; genus Cavia; species Cavia porcellus. The sequence goes on from NW_026947496.1 coordinate 13,964,084, forward strand.
CAAATGGCATATTCAATACATTATTTGAATATTTAACAAAATCCTTTATAATTATGTGACTGCTTTATAATTTTGAAAGTGTTTTCATTAAATTCTATCATGAATATTTATGCTTACTTATAATGAGTCACTACTTTTTCAAATTCTAGACAATAATACTGGGTAAGACATTGTTTTTGTCTTTAAAAGGCTTATATTTTGCTACAGTATGCAGATAAATAATTATGATGATTTGAAAAGACTAGTAAAGTGACAGATGTGTAAGTAGAATAGTTTAGGAGCACAAAAAACCACAAATTCTACATGAGGCAGTGGAGATGGCTTAAGGAAGCCTTTGAAGGACACTTTTATTTTGTTCTGAAGTGGATTATTCAAGGTGCTACTTAGGAGGAAATATTGAGGGAATTCTAGGCAGAGGGACCAGCAACGATGCAAAGATATGTATACACCCTGGTGCTGGAAAAACAGAGAGAGACTTGGAAGCAGAGGAAGAAAATCAGATCAGTGCTAGGTAGTGAAAAGTCCAGCAGATTATTCTAGATATTGTTCTATTTTCCTGAAGGCAATGGGCAGCCAGTGTAAGTTTAATTCTCCTTCATCCTGCAGCTACCCAAAGAGTTAAGGAATTTATGAAAGATCACTCAATTAAAAAGGGTCCAGTTTAGTGCTGATTTCATTTCCAATCCTGCATGAATCAATGATCTGACAAACAATCCTGGATTTACTTACCATTTTTCCAGTGAGTCACATGGAACAAGCTACAGTGGGACAGATTTTTGTCCATTTTGTTCACAGCTGAATCATTCCTAAAACACATCTACTTCCAAACTGGAGGAACCAATATGTAGCAAAGGTTATGCAGTATCAGATACTCTTTTAAATGTCTTCACATGAATTAAAAGAATAAATCTCTCACTAATAGACATGTGTTGCATTTTTGATACATTGTTTTACAAATTATTACCAAACAAAGAAATAGTAATGTGATACTGAAGGTTCTGGAGAATATCATCAAATGTGGCCTAAATTGACACATTTTGTTAAAGAAAAGGAGATTTAGTTAGAGGATGAGACTTGTTTTCAAATATTTAAAAAACTATCATGCAAAAGAGCATAAATTTTGAGAATAATTTCCAGATAGTTTACACAAAGTCAGTGGTCAGTGTTACAAGAAGTTATATTTAGATACAAAATGGGAAAATATTTCTGAACATGTAACTTAATTAACAACAAACCAAGTTAACTCGGGATGAAATAAGCTGCCATTACTGATTTTCATCTAAAAGTTTGAGGGCCTGGCTCTTGTGTGATAGATTCATGTTTTGAATGATAGCTTGAGCTGTATCTTATGCAAGCTTCTGTATGTCTATCAGAAGTTGGTAGACCAGTTGGATTATTTTGATTCCAGTGAGGAGTGTAACCCTCTATTACACATATATTTGAAAGTGATTGTTCTGTTTCAAATCAGCTTAGAACATCAATGAAAGAGAAGGAAAGATATTTTTGTCCTTTTTTCCATTTATTTTCCAAATCAAAGCAGATTATTCATAGTTTCTTTTCATATCTGCTCCTTTATGCATGAAAAATGACTTTAAAAAAGTTTTCCTGAAACTCAAAGCAAACCGATTGCTTGCATGTTGAATGACTGGCCAGTACTCAGATGTTCCTTGGGAATGTTTACTGTTTGTCAGGTGTTGTATTACCTGCACCCCAGCTGGTTCAAGAGAAAGGACAGATTCAGGCCACGAACCCTGGTTGCTGACTTGTGAATCACTCTATTGGACAATAATGGATTTTCTAGAAGTATCTTTATAAAGCCACGCAAATCACTGACAGTTTAGCAAGCCTGCGGGTGGGCTTTTGTGGCTTAGGATGCTGGTCGTCAGGTGAACGCATGTGGAGGTCCTGTTGGAGAAGGCTTAGGATAACAGAGCCCCACCATTGTTTCTCTTAGAAGGGACACGGATTAGGGTTATGAAACACCGAGTTTACGAAACACTTTTTCCTCCTATTTCCTGTTTTTCATTGTAATCTGTGAACACTGTGAGCTTGCTCCCACTCCTGGAAAAAAGGGAAAGAAGCTAAAAAATGGATTCTGCTTGAGCATGTGGAATCCTCAGGGTTGTGACCCTAGCCGTCCTCTTGTTCTCTGCTGCATTGTTTAATGTAAAACCCCAGATTCACTGACGGGGCAGGCAAAGCTGAAACATCAATAGTTTTGTTCTCTAAAAGGGAGAGAGTGGAGGAGTTCAACAGTCACTAAATGGAGACAGGAGGACCAGCTTCACTGTGTAGGGCTCTCTGACTTAGTGAAGTCAGCATCTTCTTCAGGATGCTGCCAATGCTCTGCTAGAGTATTATACAGGGTTTTCTTTGCACGGCAACTCAAAGTTTATGGCAGAAGATTTTTAATTCTTAAATATCTTGCCTCTGAAGTTTTAGTTGGGATACACAGAGGAAAAATAAACTTTCCAGTTTTGGGGCTCACAAAACAATGGACTTGGTCAACCACTTGGATGTTCAGAAGTGGAAAGTTTAAGCTCCTGTGTTAAAATAACGGACTCATTATGCTACAAATTGCATTAAAGGATTATGAGTGGGGTTGCAAAAAGACATCTTTGGCAAATACATTAGAAAATCAGAAAAGCTTAAAAAGCATATATATATATGTATATATATATTATCTATAAATATGTTATTCATTCATTTGTTCCTAAAATAATCTACTTCACTTTAAGATGGTACATGAGTATTTAAAGACTGGACTCTTGGTTTTTCTATTCCATAGTGGTAGTAGTTTTATCCTCTACATTTAGGTAAAAGGGACTATTCTTTCTTGAGTGCATTTTTCTGTGGCAAATACAGTTGTGTAGTAGCTAGAACTTGGTATAAGTTCAGTACACACAAATTCCTCTTGCCATCAGTATGATAGCATGTGTAATCTACCATACCACCCTTCGCTGGTGTGTTTTAAAAATTCAAAAGTCAGATGATGGATTTTAATGTTCTAAAGCCTTAATATGTTTTAATACTGGCAATATTTTGGTAAACTTACCACTTATGAATTAAATGTATTTTTTAGGGGGAAAAAGAATGTGTCTATACCTAAGTAACATTTAAACAAATCATAGTTTTCCAAGTAATAAAATAGAAATGAAAGAGATTATCTTTTTTGAAAATATATTTTCATAAATCTTTTTGTTTCGTAGATTTCTTTCAGAAATGATTTAAGTAAAATGCATCCATAAAAGAAATAGAGAAAATTTAACATCCTTTCAGAACATATTGTCTAAGTTATGATTGAGATTTAGACAATTTCTCGAGGTTATCTGCTTTAAGACAACTTTGTTGGCTTGATTATTTCAGGGTTATTCTTTTGGATTTCTCATCCTGGGGAGGAAAAATTGAAAGGAATAGGTAATTATCCAGATAAAAACCCCCTTTTCCTTTCTTCAATGTTGGAATAGTTTGCTGTAACCTCTTACTTTTACGAACATGCTTTTGGTATTTGTACCAATGGTCTGTCACAAACCTCCTTGTTTTGTTTCCTTTGAGACTGAAAACATTATTTAGCATTGATAGGGGCAGGGGATGCCCTCCATCCTATTCTTGGAGGATACTACAGTGTGAAGGTTTAAGCAAACATACACATTAGATCTTGGGAGGTATGACTGACAAACACCTATCAACAGTAAGACTTCTTATAGTTTCCCTGAGAAGTTTTCCTGGACTTCCTCCCTGGCTTTTTAAAATTTATCCATGTTCTTTTATCATTACATCTCTGCTTCCTCTTTGGTAGTACATTGTCACCCAGCTGCATGATGTGATTTGTGAAACCTGAATATCATGTGTATATTGACGTGATGTGTTTGAATCACCTGACATTCTGTTATCATTATCTCAAGTTGGGACGAACTCCTCATTTTTCTGCCATAATTGTCTGATTCACTTGGAGTTCACGTTCCTGCTCAAGAACAAGGAAATCCTTCTGGTCCTCACAAGGGTTAGTGCCCTCTCTGTGTTCAGAATAATATATTTTGTTTCCAACTCAAGCGCTTTTGTGTATATGGTCTACTCAATTGCAAACAGGGAAAAGTGGGTGGACTGGTTTTGGAGGGGAGGAAAATATTTTGAGTAGATTTATACAAATCTACCATTACATCTGGAAAAACCGTATAGCAGAATACTGAGAGTATTGCTATTAGAATTAGAAACTAGTTCCAGAATTTAGATTTTGCAACCTATTAATTGTTTGTCCTTAGGAAGTTTTATTATTACTAAAAAATACAGTGTTTTCATATAGAAAATTTAGACAACAGAAACAGTCTTATTGGAGCACTGTATGAAACAGAAAACTTGAGCGGGGTACTGAATAAATTATGTTGACTAATACCTCTAATGCTACAATAAGTTAATGGTACTACTTTATGATAAAACAAACATAGGCTTCCATGCAACTTGACAATTATTTATGAAATATTATCTGGAAACTCTAGTCTTGGTAACAGGGTTGGTACATGGTATGAAACTAGTATAAATTTTAATTCTTTTAATGTTTCCCTAATCTTTATCTCTGAGTTGCATAAATCCAGAATTTCAGCAAGTTATTCAAGGCTATGTCAACTGGCCTCAATCAAAGTTTCTAGCTTTCCCATCTTCCTCTAATGCCATAGTTTATGTTCTTATCTCCCCTAAAATGTATGTATATATATATATATATATATATATATATATATAAATATAAATGTACTCCTTGTACATCTTTGGGCTGAAACAGATCAGGAGGAGGCAAAATTCCTTCATTTTAAGACTTTAAACATAATGTTCCTTGTGTGGGGAATCTGGACCTGTTCTCCCACCTCTCGCTTGTAGGAAGATGATTGGTATGAGATACACAGCACAGTAAGCCTTTCATAAATATCATTCCCTTGCTTCCTCTCTTACCTATTACTATTTCAAACTTCAGCCAGTAACATCTTTTTTTTTTTTTAAACAAGAAGCAGCGAGAGATTTCAAGTTCCATTACACATATTCCTTATGTATATAAGCTTATGCCTGGGTAAACCATCCTTGGATGAAAATTCAGTGGAAACACCTAAGTCTGCAAAACTTCCCTAGCTTAGCCACACAGCACCTGACAGGGGTGGGTGATTTCCTTGGTGATCCCATGGCTGACTACACCCAGCAATGCTAAAGAAAATCAGGTCCCATTGCTAGCTCAGGAACAGAACCAAATTACAAATCTAAACATAGCTTCTGCTGGATGCATGTTGCTTCTGCACTATTGTAAAATCAAAATATCCTAAACTGAACAGAGATGAGTCAGTGATTGTCTTTATTTGCTGGATGGGTTAGACAAGATTGGAATCTGTTTTCACATCTATAAATGGACATTGTGGAGGAATATATTACTGAGAAGATGTGGAAAAGCACCTGATAAACAATGGGATTTATTCTTAAATATGATAACAATGGCATCTTTGCCTTGATGTATATATATAGCTGTCTGGGTGCTTGTCACTGGATTGGAGCTCATGAAGACCAGGGACACTTCATGTATCACCACTCAAACCACAGTGCCTCCAGGTTACTGGCTGAATGCTTGCAAGCCTTGTTGTCTTTCATTCTTCTCTTGGGTGATATTGTTTCATAAAGGGCGCTCATGTACTGATACTGCTCTAGCTGATAACAAGGTGTCCTCTTTATCACGTTAACTTGACCTTCTGGGAAGCTCAGAACACATCATGAGGCTTTTACACTGTGGCTATCTCTTAATAACTCCCAAAATTAAAGTGAGAAGGTTAAGTATTCCTTGTTATCTCCTAGTTTGCTAATCTCTTTCACTAAAGGAGTTTCCTACTTGGTTCCCTAAGCAGGGTTTGTGTATCTAATCATGCATCTCTCATTTCACAGAAGGCTAAAGTTTTGGTGCGAGCTAAATAATAGATTATGGTGGAGAAATATCATTCAAAGTGCAGGAAAAGCAGCCGAGTTTATTGCCCTCATTCACCAGGACAGAAATTTCAGAACAAGATTTCAAAAAAGCAAAAGCAAAACAAAAACAAAACAGAAAGATTGCATTTTGCTTTGGTTTTTGGAAGAGGGCATCACTAATCTAAAAGGAGAATATGGGCCAGAAGGAAAATGCTTGCAAAAAATGTCAAAGACAACTTTAAAAGAGATGCTAAAAAGAGTGTGTCTTCAGGTCTGAGGTGCCTGATTCAGTCTCTTGAATCGGGTCATGTTTTCGGGGTGTCAGATTGTCTTTCTGGTAAGTGGAATTAATGCAAAGAGTGGAGCTCTTAAAACCTCTGCTAGTTTTCACTTGCATGGTTTTCATCAAAGGACTTGAGTTGATTCAATTAATTGTGCCCCCCCACCGAGTTCCATTTTCGTCTGAACCCACATGGCAAAGCTGTAAATGATACGTGCAAATAAGGCTTCATCTCTGGGGAGATGGGGAAGCCTTCCCGTAGCCACGCCTGCCTGCTCTCACTCTGCGAGACACTAACAGGGTGCAGCGCTGGGTTTTGGGACCCATATTTTTCCTTCTATTTCAACTTTACTCTCAAAATACTCCACTTTAGAAATATTTGAAGAGCCAGGTGAGTCTGCACCATGGTGTTTATAACTAACGATATAGGCAATTCTATTAGAGATAGCGGGAGGCATTATGGTAACCATTGTTGATCACCTTGTATTATGTTTTTACATTATCTATTATGTCCACCCTTTTGACTTGACCGATTCTGTTCTGTTATGTCACATTTGGTTTTACTCTCTTTCAAAAAAGCAATAAGAACCGTGGGAGCAATGAAACCCAAAATGTGTAATAGTCATTGTACAAAAGAGAGGAAAAGAAAGTGCTCTAAACTATATAACTGCATGTATATTTAAGTGTATAAGGTAGGAAATAATATCACAGAGTTTTATTGGATCATTGAACAGAACTGTTTGCAGTATCATTGATGGAATGTCCACTTTACAAGCTTTAATTTTGTGACTTGAACAATTATTTCTAAGATGACAATATGTAATCCATTAACTAGTGATTTCCTACTGTTCATTTTTTTTCTGTAAATCTGTATAACTTGTACCCTTTCTCTGCTTTTTTTTCTTTTCTCCTTAAATAAAATTAAAAAAAAATTAAAAATAAAAGAAAAGAAAAGAAAAAATGAAACGTTAAAAGTAAAAGAGTCTGTTTCAGAGATCCTCTCCAAAGTCCATTTTGTTTTGTTTGGGGGTACATCACAATGTCTCTGTGTGTACTCAGGGGTCATCAGAATTCAAGCAAACACCTCACACTCACCGCAAGTCTCTCTAGCTTGTGTTACATTTCAATTAAAATTTGCACAAAAATGAGACTGGTATGGATATAACCTCAAATGATTCATTTCTCTCCACGGAAAAATATCTTTTAAAACTCATATTAGGTTTTGCATAAAATAGACAAAGAAAACGGAATGGTGAAGTGATATTTTTTTATATAGCTCATGAGTATTTTAAGTTTTTGGTTTTAGGCAGTGCACTTAATCATGACAGAGAGTCTCATGAGATTCAGTCTGCTTTTGATTTATGCATCTGCAAATCGAAATATCTTTCATGTAGCATATCACTGGGACACTATAACTGTCTGGGATATCAATTTAGATTTTTCACTGACTTTAAGGTTAGCAGGCATTCAGTACACAGTACATATCGTAATGGCTCCAGGACAGGGAAACTATGGCACAGATCCAGCTGTGTTCTTTGGGAATTCTGTGAACGTGGTCAGGTTCCTCATTGTCTTGGGGTTTCAGCTGGACCACTGTAAATGGGAATACTAATGCCTACCTCACAGGGTGATTTGGAGAATTAAATATTTTATGGTACACAAACATCCTTTTGCTGTGCACAGTACACAGTAGGGTATAATTTTGTGTTAAAGTTGCCCTTGATCAATAGCATGAGCGTCACCTGGAAACTGTTAGAAGTGCAGATTTCCAGCTGTCTTAGCAGAACTGCTAAATCAGAGATTCCAGGGTAGGAGGGCCTAAATAGTCCTATTTCCACTGTGATGCACATGTAAGTTTGAGAAACTGAGCTTTTAATAAACAAAGTAAAGATATTTCCTCATATAATTAAGCAGTCATTTAGAATTGTTCTAGTTATATAAGTTGACTCATACTTTATGAATATCAAAAGGGGAAGACAAATCTTTCTTATGAAATCTTTACATATGGATAAATACAACCAAGGATTTATGGTTTACTATGGTCTAAAGAAATGCAATATACTAATTATTTAATCTTCACGATGACATAAAGAGGGGAAGGTGTTTTAGGAGCCATTTTTTTCTAAGCAAGTGATTAGAATTACGGAGGCTACCTCAGCAAACATGTCAGAGTGGAATTGAACTTGTTCCTCAAGTTTCAGAAACTGTGGAATTAGAAGATGCTCTGTGAACTCACACTGACCAGAAGAGCCTTCACTGTGACAGAGCTGCTAAACATTTATATTTCATCCCAACTTTCAAAATTTCGTATCACCAAACAAGGTCTTCTAAAATGTCTTCCTCCTTATTCTGGGTCATAGAGATGTTTCTCATCATCTGCTACAATTTGTACTGTGTGTGAGTGTTTACACACAACTAAAAACGAGAAAGCATGTGGATGTCATCCTCAGGGGACAGAAATCACACTCATCTTCATCGTTTTTGTGCTGTGCTTAGAACAGTGCTTGGCACATAGTTTGAACTGCACGGTTACTACTGAATGAGTGAATCCATAGAACTACAACTCTAGTAACCAGAATGTGTTTTTATTTTTCTTTCTTCTTCTTTAGTTTTGTTGAGCTGCCTGAAGAATTTATGGTTGAACCTCTACTACAATACAGATATTCACATTGGTATTTTTTTGAACATTAACTCGACCAACATACCCACCAGTCCTGAGGTCACAGTGATGTTTCACTTGGCCATTAAAAGTAGAGATGAAGCTTGGAATTGAAAAACATCTTAGAGGGCATCTGATCTTTGTGGATGTTGGGAATTTGGTACTGGGCGCAATTCAGTTGTTCAAGGTTAAGTTCTGGTTAGGGACTGGCTTGAAGCCATGCTGGCAATCAGGGTTGGTGGAATCCTGGACAGCACTTTGCTCATCCCAGACTGTCTTAATGCAAGTGCAGCAGCCCAGCGACTAGGTCTCAGTGCATAACAGCTAAGAGGTGTCGAGGTCTCTACTCTCCTACAATGCCAATTTTAATATGACTGAAGACTCTAAATAGATTTTTTTCTTCCACATGGACAGCTGCCACTAAGGAACTGTGTAATCTTTAGCAAATTACTTCAACATCATTATGCCTTGATATCCTCAATTCTAAATTTTGGGGAAGATTTTTGGAAAATAATATCTGCTTGACAAGATTATTATGAGGATTAAAGGAGATTAAAGGACAAAGTGTTTAGAATAATGCCTGACACAAAGTATACATAGTAAGTGCCTTAAAAGTGTAAACATTCTTACTCTATTATTTTGGGGAGGAAAGTTTGTCAGGGTACGTTTTCTTTTGAGTTGCAGTAGTGAATGGAGAAGGTAAAATCCCAAATGACTCTGAGTTTCCACAGAATTCAGACAAGCAAGACCTGTCCATTCTCAGAGGACTAGGAAGTCCCTGTTCTTTTTACTCCCACTTGACTCTTGTGAGCTGAGAATATTAGTTCATGCAATTGACTGAAAATTCTGACTTAAGCACACTTGACTAAACGCAACATAGGAGACAAACCGAATCACTTAAATTGTTACGAAGAGTTTGAGTTATAATGACAGATTCTATTTAAAATGATCAGATTACTCACATAAAAGAAATCTGTGTTGCTGATATTATGTAGTTGGTATCTGGAGAAGTTCAAAATCTGCTTAGTAAGGTATACAATTTTCAGCAAGAAAAGAAAATTAAAGTTTCCTTAGAAAACAGATACATTTCTGAACATTTGAGCAAATTAAAATTTTAAAATATTGGCATTGTAATATTCCCATGAACGTGTTTACTTACTTAGAAATCAAAGTAGAAATAATCTATCATTTTCTTTCCATTCTAGAGTTAAATTTAATTTGATTTGTTTGAAAGGTTATGAATGTACCTTTCACGAAGCAAATATAGTAGTATTGATATGCATGTCGGCTTTGGTAACACACACATAGGTACACATTTTTTAAAAATCTAGTTTAAAAATGCATACACATTTTTTGAAAAATCACTTCTTCAAGCTGAATTGAGGCCATGATTTTACCCTATTCATTGATCACTAAATTCATAACAAACATAATGGACTGATCAGGTGAAATTGGCAGGAAGCTGGATAAAGCAATCTGGTGTCATCTGCTATTGACGTTACATGCTCTAAGCAGAGGTTTTAGCTAGATATTTATGGGGCAGTCACTAACAGCCCTCCCATCCGGAGAACTCACTGTAAAGAGGGAAATACAGTTTGGAGCATAAAATGCTTAGTCAGGCTCTAGCATAATTCTTTTTGTTTTAAGAACAGTGGGACAAGAAGTCAGGTTTTCTTCTTGGTTTGCTTCATGTTTTGATTATATGTGGAGACTCGATTTCCTTCCAAGGACACAGAAAAATGTGTTTGTGTTTCTTACAGGCAGATCAAGTTTACTTTTCAACATAGAGCACAGATCTATTCTGAACGTTGACCCTGGTCACACCGGCACAAAAAAGGTTGATTCTGCAGCTTCCATTAGAAGAAAGGAATTGTCAATTACCCATCATTAGTATTTACCGAGCGCTCCAGGGGTTGTAGGGAATGAAGGAATGTCAAACACACCCACCAAAAGTTATGTTATTTCAAGTTAAATATAGATTTGACTGCAGTGTTTTCCCAGTAGTGCCATATTTTTTCATTGCTTTAGAAATCTAGTTATGTATTTTTAAAGAAGAGTTGGCTGTATTTTTTTTCACTTTTTTTTTTTTTTTCACTTCTCCCTGCAGCAAAAGAAGTGATGGCTACAAAGTAAAAGTTTTTATGATCGTGCTGAATCAAGATACTAAAACATGAGTTAAATGAAGAGGCGTGGTGGTTTTAATGAAGAAAAATAAAACAATGTAAGCGCTGCCAGGTGGGAATGAGACAGTCCCTGTGTATGTATGTGGGAAGGGGGGTGAGTCCCAGGGATGCCTGGGAAGGCAGTTTCCAACGTCAGGAATTTTTTGCCATGGTCTTTGATCTGTAGTCCAATTTCAGTTTTGGCCTAACTAGGAGAAAATGAAGAGGAAAACTTCACTTGCTTTAAATGAAAAAGTCTCAGTGAACCAAGACTGACTATGGGAAAATAAGCCCAGGAAAAGGGTGTTGATTCTAAAAAGCAAACAAATCTTAAAAACAAAAATTAAAACAATAACATCATCTGCTTCTCTCACCCCTCACAAACCGATTCTCAAATATCACCACCAGATACTCAGCACATGGTCCGTCCATGGTATAGAATTTGGTAACCTCTCACTCTCTTCTTTTTGATGAGGAATACTTTCATCTCTTTCTTTCTTTTGAGAATTAGTCATTGGTTCTATTAAAAAATATCGATATGAGTCAACTTCTATAATTATGAGACTAATCATCTGCCTATCGTATGAGGCCCTTGGAAATGTTTCCTCTCATTATTTGGCTGTTGAAATATTTTCTGACTATGTTGTATGGACAGGATATTCACAAGGGAAAATCACAATAGGGTAAAATTTCAGATGGCAGAAGGGGGTTGCCTATCTAGGGTGTGCCATGATGCACAAAAAGAGTAGAAAGAATATTCTTCTACTCTCAGACAGATAAAGATTCTGGGTGAAATAGGACAGAGTTAAGAAAAACAAAACAAACAAATAAGAAAGCAAGACATCTCGCTAAACTGAAAAACATGACCGAGTGACCCTGAGTTGCTAGAAATCCAAAGAAATCTCAGTCATGGAGTTGAGCTACAGTTTGGGTGGGATATTTCAGAGATGTTGAGTGGAATAATTTTTTTTAGGAAATTGTGTTTTAATGTCATTGGAGGCCAGGGTTTGAGGAACTCTGTGTAACCAGAAAAGATTGTTGTACCTTTCAATGGAATCAAAAGGCCAAATTTCATCCGACTGGGAATTCTCCTAGAATCCACACATCTACCATTTATCATACACGAAAAACTGGAAAACTGTAACATGTTGCCCTCTGTGAATACAGGTGGAAAGAATTAATCATGGATCTGAAACAATGAATATGTAAAACTAAATCTGAACTCTATATGAATATAGCTATAACCCATATGCATAGAATGGAAAAACCTGTACCCCTGAAATGATATATAATAGAAAAACATAATGTTTAAAACTATTAACCAGGAAATAATAAATACATGAAAAGTAGAAACTCCCTGTGCTATGGAAACAAAGCAGATTGCAAAGCGAACCAAATAGAAATTGCAAGAGTGGATTTAAATTGAAAAATTTAGGAGAGAAAAATAGATACATTCTTTTGTATGAGGTATGGATGAAAATAGTGGAATCTAAGCTATTATTTAGTGATGAGTGGTTCCTATATAATAATGTAGCATTTTATCAACTGAGAGCTTTCTCTCTGTAGTCACCTAAGCCACAAATTATATCCAAATTATTTTCCTTAGAGCCTTTTGTTGTATACAGACAATACAAGGAAAATGATCTAACACAAGGCACATAACATAGTAGTATTCTATAATGGTCAACCGAAGAGTCAAACATGAAAAGTGCAGAAAATCTGTTCATACACCAAGACCGAAAGAATCCAGTTGAGGGCCTGGATCCCATGACAGCGTAAGCTGAAGATGTAAGCTCCGACAATGCCCACCTCGAATCCAACTGGAGGTCTAGAGCCCATGACAATATCTCATGCAAGTCTGTTTCATGGATCTGTGCTGGGAAGACACAAATGTTTGTAGTGGAAACTATAAAATCTGTGCCCGTGGGATGAAGGATCTGTGCCAGCAGGCTGAGGGTTCTGCAATGGAGCCAAGAAGCAACCCTCAAAATACAGGGCTCCCCCAAAACATGCTACAGCTGTCCTCTGTGACAATGAGGTCCCAAGCTCCTCTAATGATGATAACAACCAAGTTAATACCAGAAAAGCAGCTCAGTAAACTCCTCCAGGAGAGCCAATGGCAACAGGAGAACCAACACTACTTCTTCCTCTCCAGGTCTCTTTTTTCTTGGCAGCAATCCTCAGGTGGGCCATCCATACTCAGCACCACGCTGACTCAGTTCAGCTGGTATTACAAGTTGACTACTAGTTAGCAAGCCATCACACCTTTAAATATTAACACGACTTTGTATAACTTTACTTTGTAGCATTACCTTTAGTGGAAGAAAGAGAAAAGGAATTAGTAATCAGACAATGATTATTCTTTCGCTATTCTGGGTTTGACAAAGAATTTCTCCAGGCACAGGGCGATGTCTTTGTCCTGATTCTATCTGAGATCTGGGTATAATTTATCTTTTTGTTCTACAATGCTATGAAAATGTGTCCAGGAGCTTACTACTCAGAGTCTTTCTGTTTCTTTCTAACAAGCAAGGTAACTGAAATAAAGCTAATTTCTTGGATTTGCACAACCAAGTTCTGGGATGCTCATTTTTATAGAAAAGTTGCTTGCATTGCCTACATTCAGGTCTATATTACAATCAGTGTTCGACTTTTCCCACTGCCTCCTGGTTTTCTGTGCAGTTTCCTTTTTCCTGCTAGTTTTTGCTTGTTGGATTCTCAAGGCTCACTCCAGAGTCTGCTGTCACATTTTGAATACTCATAGGTTCATTCCAAGCAATAATGTCACTTGCTCTGGACATCAATAAATCTGACATGTTTTGACTATTTATCTTGTGGGCAATAAAGTCCTTTAAAAACGTGCATTTCGTGAATTAGCTCAAATTACATTCAGGTGGCTCTAGAGCCAAAGACAAAAGGTGCTGATCATTTGGTGCAATGCATATTTAACTTCAGGGAAGAGCAGAACTTCTGATTCTCTCATTCCATAAAGATGAGGAAAAAAAAAACTTTGGTTTGTGTTTTTTTAAAAAGGTGCCAAGCCATTTATTTTAATTTACCTGTCACTTTTATTATAGGATTTCATGATGATGGATATTTCCTGAAGTTTAGATGTGAAGCAAAATGAAACCAGGCACTTAAAGGTATATATAACTCATTTTTAGGTGGTTTATTATCCACTATTGATAATGAGCTATTAACAGGAACACAAGAAACCAGGGAACATTGCAACAAGTGAGGGGAACAGTTATCTTCTTCGGGGGCGATCGCTCACTGCCTGGAGACCGCTCCCTTGTCCTCCCCACCCCTTAAAGTTTCCCTGCATCCTGCTAGTGCTTAGCTAGACTAAAACATGGGACTTTTGAGATCATCCCAAATTCAGATTATAACAAGGGTTTAATCATTTTTCCACCCAACATTTTCCATATGACTGCTGAAGTTATTTGTGTGAAATTCTCTTACAAATAAAATTTAGCTTCTGAATCTGGGGAGGTACGTGTTGGCTAGCCAGTTCTCTAACTCTGTGTGTGTGTGTGTGTGTGTGTGTGTGTGTGTGTGTGTGTGTGTCTTTTCCTAATAGCTAGATCCCTTAAACCAAAACACTCATCAGGAAGCACTCAAAATTTAGGAATTCATGATGAGATCTTGCTGATATTGTATGTACTCTTTGGATTTTACAGGACTTTGATAATTGGCATTTGCTATTCTTTCACATCAAGATTCTCAAATACTATGACACTAATGGAGCAGCAAACTTGAGTATGAGTCAGTTATGTCCTTCTAAACTCGGTAAAACATGATCATAAAAATCTTTACTGATTTGAATATGGTTCATTCAAATGGCATGTTACTTTTTCTTCAATAGTTTGGTGACAATTTGTTGAACATTTGCCATGTGGAAATCACTGTACTCAGTACTGGAGAAGAGTAAGTCCGTGTAGTGCAGGTTTCTACCTCCCACCAGCACGGCTGGGTAGGGGGCTGCGTTTTTCACTGTGACTGTGATTGTGGACAGTCATTCTCTTCTGGAAAGAATAAGCCAGTCATTTGAGTAAGAGACGTCACATATATAACTGAAATCTGTTTAAGAAAACATCCCCAATGACACTAGCCATGTGTACTGACCATCTTTAGCATTGCTATGTCATTTTAAGAAAACATGTTTGGAGGCTGAAGCAGGAGGACCAGTTTGTTTGAGCCCCGCCTGGGGAACTAAGCAATTTAGAGACACTATGTCTCAAAGGACAAAAAAGGGCTGGGTAAGCTCAGTGCAGAGGTCCTGGGTTCAATTTCCATGACATGGGGAGTGGGGAGTGGGAGGAGAAGGGAGGGAGGAAGGGAGGGGAGGAGGGAAAGGGGCCCTGGTCCCTCATCAGATTGAAGGTTTTCATAAAGTCTTTGGGGGCCTTTGCCATAATCACTTCTGATGTTTTCTGGAATAAATATAATTGAACAAATTGGGTAGCATTTTTTCTATTATATGAAGAGTTTCTAATTGCTTTCTTTCTTTCTTAAATACTAGGAAAAATTTCACTGCTAAAGACTTATCTGCCAAACAAACAACAAAACATGGGCCAGGGGTTTAGCTCAGTGGCACAAGTGCCCGCTTGGCAAACGCGAGGTCATGAGTTCAATCCCTGGTACCAAAAAAACCCAAACAAAACAAAACAAAAAACCAAAACAAACAAACAAACAAACAAAAATTTATCTGGATATTTTGTTTGGGAAAATATTTTAATACTGGTCTCAAACATTTTTTTTGTAAATATAGAACTACTCCATTTCGTTATTCTTGAGTTTTTAAAATTGAATTATCCAGGAATTACTTTAAAATTGTTTTTAGGTGTTGCCATAAGTAACTGGCGTGATAATCCATAGTTTTAATATGTTTTTAGCACCCATAGAACTGCTGTGAAATTCTTTTTGTTATTTTTTGCATAGCGAGTAGCTATTTTCTATATTATTTTTTTCTTTGATCTTCTGTACACTTAAACTAGTGTACACCTTTTTACTTTGTTTTTTTGAGCTAAGATTTTTGCGGTGTATTTCAGGGTGGCCTCACTGTGCAGTCCAGGTTGGCCTCAGACACATTGATCCTCCCGCCCAGCGCCCAGCTTCAACAGATAGAATGTAGGTGTGTACCACCACACCCAACACCAGCAATTTAATATTATTATTCAAAAATTTGACTTCTTTGGATATCAGCTAAAATGTATGTATTGTATCATACATAAACATACATTTGTATCATACATAAACATATTGTATCATACATAAACATATAATGTTTATATTAATATATTTATTCTACAGTCATATGATAATGAAATAATGATATAGTAAATGATATAAAATAAACATATATATGGTTTACTTACATTCATTACGTGTCAATATTATTTTCAAATACTTAAATATGCACAGTAACTATAAACAGTTTATCATGCTTATATTTGTATTTTCATTTTTTATATATATTTCTATTTATATTATGTTTTAATATTTTATTTTTATGCATTTATATACTCATTAACAAAGGCTGAGATTGATTCTTGAAATATCAATATTAACCATTATAAAACATAAATAAATCATGTGTGGATATCTCTATCAGTCGATCTCTATATGTCTATCAAATTAACTTGTATTAAGCAAGAGAACCATTTACTTTTTCCAGTCAAGGGAAGAGTGAGCTGCCTTGAGATGAGCTGCAAATTTTCTCTGGCTCCTTCTGCCTGGTCCCTTGGTCTCCAGTATTAATTTCCAGAGATTGAGATGTTTACCAAGGTCCTCCACTCCTTGGGGCTCAGTGTGACAGTTTTTATCTCTTAAACTCTTCACAGCTCTGCTCTTAACCTCATCCCTCACCACTGAGGAATGTCGCCACGGCCCTGAAGAGAAATCCACAGAGGTCATGCTCACTTCTTCATCTGTTTCCGCTCCCCAGGATCCCGGCTGCCTTGGAGACCTCCAGTTCCAACCTTTGTCTCCTCACTGTTGTGAGATGGACAGAAACTTGGCCGATCTCTTACTGTCCTGGCCAGGATTGCTATCATAGCTTTACCATTTTACCCAGTGTCAGTAATCACAAGAGCTCACAGGACAGGGGTCAACATGTGAGTCCCCATTCCTGGTTCCCTTTGGTCCCTGTTTTTTGGGCTGGCTAGCAGCTCTGTGATGCCCTCAATTTGCTATTTTTGTGCTTTATCTTACTTTTCTCATTGTTCTTGGCAGGAATATTATTGATCATCTGTCTAGTATTCAGTATAGACAGGAGTGAAAATCCTTGTATTTAGCTTTGTTGAATTTTTTGTAGTGTTAAAACTTCTTTTTAATTAAAGACAGTTTTATTGTCTGTTAATTGTATTGTGTTGTACATGAAAATATTGAGCATGCATTGCCTAACAAGACTTGTTTGTGCATAGGTTTAAAAATACTCTCATGTTTGTAAGATAGAAATTCAAGAATGTGAAACATTTTAGTTGCAGAACTAATTTTATGCAAATTAATTTGTATTAATAATCTACCTACCTACTTTTGGGTTATTATCCTTGTTAAAATATGGTTTTTAAGTAGTCTTTTTCTTAATTCAGCATCGCTTTCAATAAATAATGTCATCTCTAAATCTGTAACCTTTGGTACATTGCTGTACAAATTATTTACTCATATAATTTTAACTGGACAGAATAGGATAGGAAATGCTTGAGTCCCTGTTTTTTAGTACAATAATTCATAAAATGCACTTTACCTATAAAATGATGTATCTTTTACAGCCACACTGACAAATTATGAAACTCTCAGAAAAGTGGTAATCAAGGAATTAATTGGATTTTCAAGCCGATTAGATATGAACTTAGAACCTGGAGATAAAAGTGTGGCAGAGATTAAACATCTCCACATTAATTCAGCCAGCAGCAAAAGCCCGACCGCCTTTGTTTGAAACATATTGATTAAATCTGATTGATGGGCTTCATGGATGGAAGAGAAACCGATTACGGGACTTGGATAGATCAACTCATGAAGCTCGGTTCATTCATTAGAGAGATGTAAATAATATTGTCTGGCTTGTATGTGCTGCCTGGCTGACGTGCTTCAAACTTATTTTAATCTTGCTACTTTTTCAGAATCTTTCCATTTCTATTACACTAGAAATACACTGCACAGGCTGAAAAATTACTTAGATGCATAGAGAACACAGAGGGGACAGGTAATTGTGCACTTTAGTTGTCCCTTTGAGCCAGTTAAACCCCATCACAGGGAGGTGTCTCCTTGTGCTCACTCATGCATGCAGTGCATCTTCATTTATCAACATGTGTCTCTTAATTTTGCTCTTCCTTTTGACATCATTGGGAAAATATCAGTAATGTAACCATTAATCTACCAGTCATGGAATTTCGAGTAAATACAAGCTATTATGATTGTGAATGAACTAAAGCAATCAGTATTATAGGTTATGGAGCAGCGCCTATGTATGTATAATATTTGTGCAGACTCTCAGGAAAATACAGGGGAGGAGGCGAAAGCCAGACTGTTTAGAGGGAAGATCTGAGTGCTCGAACACCCCTCGGCTCTTTAGAAAACTGGCTTTTCTTACTGTCTCTTCTCAGCATCTGTTGCCAGTCTCAGTTACAGAGCAGAAGTAGATAAGCGAGTCAGTTAACTCCAACTCTGTCTAAACCACAGAGTCCACTTCTTTTGTTTCATTTGTACATCCAATGCCTAGTGACAAGGGACGATTAGAGAAGAAACAGGAATCAGTATTTGACAAAGGAGGAAAAAGAGGTTTTGTAAGATCTTTCGCTGTGTAGGTGAAGCAGCTTACTGACCGCACCTTAGCTCATGGCACCTCCTGAGCTGTTTGGTTGCTCTGCTTAAATTTCTACTTTGTATCATGAAGGGGAAAATAACTTCCTGCTTAGAAAGCTACTCTAGCTATTGTAAAATTGGGATCTGATGAGCCGTGCAGATGAAATGAAAAACATCAGAGAAGGAGTTCATTGAGGAGGAAGGAGGAAAGATATTTTTGTTGTCTCATATATGTTATATCATACCTGACTTTAGGAGAAGCCTTAGATGATACCACTGGAAAGGATCTATTTTTTTTTTTATTTTTAAAGAGGGTAAAATTAAACATAACAAAACAGAACAAAACAGATCATAATGTGACAATGCAAGAGACACAGATTTCAAAGCCAGAAACCCAGAAATCTTCACTGTCTATTATATTGTCTCTTGTTTTCTTCCAAATAGTTGTCCGTTCTTCACATACAATGAATTCATACAAAACAAAATAGTAGAGAACTGATCAGAACAGGATGATGAAGGCATTTTAGGTCTTCAAGGCCAGACAATAAGGAAGTCAACAATGGCTGCCATAATGTCTCTCATTCTCTTCAAAATAGCTGTCCATACCTTCATCTATGTTGAAATTAAATAAAACAAAACAGACTGAAATCACTCTGAACAAAGAATAATAGTATTGCTGAATTTCACATCATGGTGCTACAGAATCAGCACTGGGTACCTTAGTGTCTCTTTTTCTTCCAAATAGCTGTTCATTTCATCGTGCATTATATTATCTATTCTCAAAAACGTTTTAGAAGTTCTCAGCATGCATGAGTCTCTACATGTGTACCTCCCTTTTTGTATTAGAGGGAAAAATAAAACAAACCAAGACAAAACAAAACAAATTTTTAGAAAAACACGAAATGAACAAGACATAGAAACAACAGTAGCGAAAAGCCCAGAACAATGACAATGTAGGCCTTCAAAACAAGGTGGTAAGAGCATAACTAGGCTTGTTATTTTACATAATGATCTTCAAGAGTTCCTCAGATTATTATACAATAATATGCATAATTGTTCCAATCCTATGAATTTTACCTGTTTTGTTCCAAGAACTTACAGAGTTTGTAGTGTAATCATCTTAGGTATTTTAAGTGTGTTTACATAATTTTAGACATTTTTCTTTTCTCTTTTCCTCATTTTCCCTGGGATATTATTCTTTCCCCTTAAAGCAGATTCTTATCCTTTCACCATAGTTATTGAGTTTTTTGTGTCTTATGCACTCCTACCATTTCTTACAGTAGGGAGACTATATGGTATTTACACATGTGAGTTTGATTTATTTCACTTATGAGTATGGTCTCGAGTTGCATCCATTTACTTATATGTATCTCAATGTGATCATTCTTTATGGCAGAGTAGTACTCCATTGTATAAAAATACCACAGCTTTTTTATTCATTTCTCAGTTTATGGGCATTTAGATTGTTTCCAAGATCTGGCTATTACAAATTGTGCTGCAAACATGGGTGCACATATCAGTTCTTTTAGGAATATACCCAGAAGTGGGATAGCTGGGCCAAGTGGGACTTCAAAATGTACTTCCAAACGCTTTTTGAGTAATCTACAGACTGACCTCCACAGTCATTGCACCAGTCTACACTCCCACCAATGGTGGAGGAGAGTTCCTTTTTCCCTACAGATTCTCCAGCGTTTGCTGTTGGTAGTTTTCTTGATTCTGGCCTTTCTTTCTAAGGTGAGATGGAATCTCAGTGTTGTTTTAATTTGCATTTCTCTAATGACCAATGATGCTGAACATTTTTTAAATGTATTTATTTGCTATTTGAATTTCTCATCTGAGAACTGTGTATTCATCTCAGATGCTCATTTTTGGGATGGGTCTTTGAATTTGGGGGATCTGATTTTTTTAAATTCTTTGTATATTCTAGACAGAAGTCCTTTGTCTGAGGGACTGTTCACTAAGGTTTTTTCCCAGTTTATGGGTTTTCTTTTGGCTGTGCTGTAGATTTCTTTTGACATGCAAAAACTCTTTAATAGGATGCAATCCCAGTTGTTGATTCTGTGAAGAATTTCACGTGCAGTTTGATTCTTGTTCATGAATTCTCTACCTACCTCTATGTCCTCAAGATTTCTACCTATTTTATCTTCCAACAAATTGAGTGTTTCTGTTTTAATATTTAGATCTTTTGTCCTTTTAGACTTTAGTTTAGTACATGGTCATAGGCATGGGTCTAGTTTTAGTTTTTGGCATATGGAGAACCAGCTTTTCCAGCACCATTTATTGAAGAGGCCATCTTTCTTCCAGTGGACGTGTTTGATAGAAAGGATCTAAAAGTCAATTTGGTGCCTATTTTTTCTTCTAATGCCAGTTACAAGCCCTATTCACACCCCACAGAGCCATTCTTCCCCTCTATTGTCCCATCAATTTCTACACATCTGTGCCCAGAATCTCTGGATACACTGGGAAGGGTCTCAGGCTTGGAGGATCTGTCTAGGAGGAGTTGATCCTGGAAGAAGAGCTGATCATTCCACTGATATCTGAGAAGAATAATCAATAGCTTGGAGATGAGGGCCTGGGAATGCAAATAATGCTGAGGGTGCGCTGACACAGGATGTAGTTAGTGAGTCTGGGATGATATAGTTTGATAACTAAAATTTATATGAGTTTAGATTTTTTTCTTGATTAGTTTGGACTGTTGGTGAATGGCCAGCATATAAATGAGAGTGCTAGAATAGAGAACAAGTGAATTTGGGACATTTCTGTGACAGATCACAGTCTGCAGTAGAACTGACATTTGGTTGAATCTCCAAACTTTATGTCTGAATTCCTTCACTCCCAGAGTGGTGACTTTAGGAGATGAGATGATTGGAAGCTGATTAGGTCATGAGAATGGAGCCTGAGAAATGGGATTTGAACAAAGGCTGCAGGAAGCTCACTCGCTTTCTTTGCCATGTATGAACAAAATTAGAAGTTTCCATTTATGAACCACAAAAATAAGCTCTCACCATACACCACATTTAGCAGTGCCTTGATCTTGGATCTACCATATACAACAACAAAACCCACTCTATCTGTGATAACAGGTTAAAACAGATTCTCAACAGCATTTAGGTTTAAGTATGTACCTGTCACTTTATTCAGTCAACTCTTGAGTAGAGTTATTGCCATGCTCTGTCCTAAATGACCTATAAAGCTTAACGAGCAACACGTCAAGAAGGCTGGTTCTGGTTTTGCCCTTATATATGGAGAGGAAACTGGGGAACCAAGAGGCTAAGTCACTTCCCCAAGGTGCATGGCCAGAAAGTCGCAGTACCAGGACTTAAGGTAGACCAGAGGTTGCCAGTCCTGCGTGCTCTCAGTCACATCGCCAGGCCTCGGGTAGAAGCACTGCACCAAAAGGAGGCCACGGAGCTTGCCTTCACAGAGAAGACCTTAGCTGCTCCAAGACCAGCCATCCTGGGAGAATTAACTCTGCTTGGATTTGCGAGTAGGCAAAGGTTGGAATCCTAAAAAAAATTTCTCAAGCATCAGGACTGAAAGGATGGAGTGTGCCATACGATATGAGCTAAGAGGAGCTCCACAAATGACTGGATATGAAGCTTTGGTAATTGGTGCAACACTTGGGTCCCAGTATTCTCACCTTGGGCTGATTTAGCGGTAATTTTGGTGGGGACCAGCTGTAAAACACAAGTGGGATGAAAGAGCAAACTTGCTTGTAACCAAACAGTAACATTTGGGGGAAAACACACTGCTGGATGAAGGGTCAAAGTAGACACCTGTTTATGAAATTGTCAACTAAAGTGTAAATGATTATAAATGCTCTTCTGATAAATTGACACAGGCTATGGAAGGCAGGTGCCATGAGTTCATTCATCTACACCTTACGCATACACAGATCAGTATTAATTTACAACTGACCTCCTGTTTGCAACTCATGCAGAAACCGCCAGTGAATGCACTTTGAAAACATGTATGCTTTATGCACTGTAAACATATTGTGGATAAAAACTGAAAAACAAAATATTAATGAAGTATCAAAGAACTGTTAGTGAGTTGGGAGAAAGCATTAGAAAGCATAAACTTACGAAAAGTTTTCCCTAACAGCTAGACAATGCACTTGTCAATACTTGGGGAAAAAAAAGTGGCAACACATTTCTCACTTTATGAGAAAATCTTTTCTGATATTTAAATTAACATAATACATGTGCAGCCAGGTTCCTCTGAGCTTCTTTAGTTTTCTTGGCAGCAACTGATACCTGCTAAGCTTGAAGAACTCCACTGATCACTAGTCTGATCTCTTCTCCATATGTCAGAAAACCTTCAGACGATTTCATTTCAACTCAAACTGTGTGCATGGACTGCTTTTTGTTTTATGTATTTATTTTTTATCTTAAGGGACAAACCTGCCATTGGAAGTAGAAACATAAAATCCAAAAAAACTTTTAATAAAAACAACTTGAATTCACATCTTTTGTTTTCCATAGCAGAATAGGAAGTTTTTGGTCAGTGCTTCTTAGAAAACTCACACCAAGGATCTTTCCCTGGTGTCCAGCCTTCCTCCTGGTGATAAATCAGCCTCTAACGAGCCTGACTTCCTTCAGGGAAGGCTCTGAGGCATGCACTGTAGGCCACGGGGAGCTGCAGGACACAGTCCTATTGCTTTCGAGGTTGCAGGCTTCCAAACTGGCCCATCACCCTGGAAAGCCCTCCCTTTCTGCTTAACCAACCATTTTCACTAGCAACTTTGACTCTTTTTCTTCTTTTTTGGGTGCTATTAAAATGCCTTTCAAAGCAAAAGTTAGTTTCAAATTGTTTTTTTGCTGAAACCAGCAAATCTAACAAATTCTGACTGATGCCTGCTAAGGACAAATGGCAAGAGCAGCATGCGAGAGCAGAGATTTTCAGAGAGGGATTTTGCAATTAGCATGCGGTCCTGTTTCCTTCCAGCAGGTAGTAAAAAAGCGAAACATCTAACAGTGGGGTTTACATCTCACCAAGTATCAAGCAGCCCTAAATTACGCGTACAATCTCGGCTTCTCTGTAATTCTGGGGGAGATGTGGTATGTTTCCCTCCTGGGCATGGGGAAGAAAATGCTCCTCTTCCCAGGGAGGAGTGGAGGCCCAGTGGCTGCAGCTTTGCCCCAGGCTTGTGCTGTAGCAGGCAGGAGCCCGCCCTCCCCAGCTCTCCTTGGGAGCTCAGGATGTCAAGGAAGCATGCAGTGAATACACGAGAAGGCCAGCTTTGGAAGCCACATGCGGAACTTTCTTCCTCATAATTCCAAACTGTGTTTCTTTGATTCTCAAAATCCCCTTCTGAACATAGGGTGAGTCACTGCCTCTGACTGTGGCCTGTCTGCCACGACACTTTGAAACGGCTGCACGCTTGGAGAAGGAGAAGAGTAAGTGTCATGATGGTTTTAATTAAATTTTGAAAAAGATTCAGCCATATCCTGCTTCTTCCTTCCATCAGGGATCCTACAATTATTAAATTAGGCTGGCGGTGTCTACTTTCAGAATCGTGAATTTTTACCAGCAGATAATTTCTCTTTTCTATTGGTGGCTATTTTCTTGGTGCATTTTACGGCTATCATCTTTGGCAGAGCTAATCTGGTTTTCTTCAGCCACAGTTCTGCTTGTTAATCCATTTAGGGATTTTTGCATAGTTTCTCCTTGGATGGTAAGTGTATTACCTCTGAGAATTCCTTTCAAGCCCTTTAGTAGATAGAGCTTTTTCCTCTTTTTCTGTGTATAGTACATGTCTGTACCTTCTTGGCTGTGTTACAACTGTCAGAAGATTTATTTCAGGGTTCAGTTAAGATGGTGTTCAATGGACGTGCCCATACAGTGGTTATATTTCCCAAAAGTTCTGTATCTTTAAATTGATTTTTAAAAAATAGTTTTTGCTTTTGATTCTCCATTTACTATATTTTACACATCTGCCTCCCCCCATTTTTGGTACCCTGTTATCACAGGGTAACAGCAAACACACACAAGCACATGCCAAAAAACACATTTTTGTTTTTGCATTTTACCAAATATTTAAAGAGTTAATGCCAATTATTTAAAAATTCTTGTAAAAAATCAGAAGAGAAATAAACACTCCCTACTCATTTTATAAGTACAGCAGTACTTTGAGACAAAACCAAAGATATCTAAAAAAAAAAAAAAAAACAAAAAAAAAAAACAAAAACAAAAACAAACAAAACAAAACAAAACAAAAAAAAAAACAAAAAACTTCAGAGCAGTATTCCTTAGGAATAGAGATACAAAAATCCTGATCGCCATACTAGCAAAGTGGTTCCAACAGCATGTCTGAAGAATTATACCAGTCACCAAGTAGGATCTATCTTGGGAATGCCTGTGTGGTTTAACAAGAACATCAATCAGTACAAAACCACCTAACAGAGTAAAGAGGAAATATAACTTGTGATCATCTCAGCAACACACACAAAAAAAATAATTTGGACAAAACAATGCAGTTTCATGATTTAAAAATTTTTACAAAGTGTGAATAAAAGGGAACTTTCCAAACATCATGAAAATCATTTATTAAAAATGTTAGCCAACATCATGTTTATTGGTGTAGGGACAAAAGCTTTCCCTGTAGGCTCAGGAGTGAGTCAAGGATATTCACGTTCTCTTTCTATTCTGTAAGGACTGAAAGTTATAAAAGAGCAAATAGGCAAGTGAAAGACATAAAACCTAACAAGATTGGAGCTTCTAGTCCAGCTCAATATGAAGGGCATCCTAGAAACAGAGGATGGAAAGGAAACTGGTTATTCCGGATTTTCAATTTCCTCAGATTGGAGTTTACTGGGGAGCAGCTGCCCCTCCCTTTCACAGGGAGAGACTGCCTCCCAAGTTGCCTGAGGAAGTTCCTTGCTCCAAGGCACTGTTCACTTTCCAGGCTCATCCAACTATTCTTGCAGGACCGAATATACTCATTATAGCTAAATATGTCACAGGCTTATTACTACCAATGAGGAAAATCTCCATCCACTCTGGTGTACATGAGAAAACACCTCATCTTTTCTACTCCCAACTCTAATTCTTAAAATTCTAGGGAATTGGCGCAATTAAAACTTTAGATCATGAATATTAGGAGCTAAAGTCTTATTTACCAAGAAAGTAAGAACAGCCAGCGCCATGCACCTGTGTCTAACACCGAGGTCCAAATTGTACAGTACTAAATGAGGTCAAATGATACTTTAGGAGACAATTAGAATTCTCTATAAATTTAGCTAAACACATACAATAATATTTCAGTATTTGTTTTAGTCAAAGAACTACCCTAACACAGAGTCTCCTACTACTATGACAAATACCTATGTGATGTTCTAGGATTCTGATGTTTTAACAAATTTTCCATCTCAGGCAAGTTTAGAAATGTCTTCATAATGAATTCCTTCAATTCTGCGTCCTTTGAAAGGGCCAGGTTCAATGAGTATAGTAGCTGAAAAAGTCTTTCCACTGATGGATTCCAGGGTGCCTTCATTTCCTCTGTAACCTCCACTGAAAACCAGCATTCTTTTTCTGGGTGCTGCAGTGACTGTCTCTAAAGGAGTCTGGTCAGGTTTCAGCTGGTCTCCAGAATCGATCTTTACGCGGCTGTGTAATTGTCAACGACCTCCTTAGCCACACCCTTTCCTGATGGTATTTCTCTCCAAGATTTTTGGTTCTGATTTTCACAGTGATTTCAAGTTGCAGCCAATAGTCTGTTCGCCAAGTTGTTTCTTCTCTTCTTCAATCGCCATGAGTTCCTCAAGCGCAGGCTTCCTTTTCTTTCTTTTTTAAAAATTTTATTTAAAGAGAAAAAAAAGCACAAAACAGAAAAAAGGGTAGCAACAATACAATACAGTATTCAAAAAATTGAATAAGCATTTAAAAATAAATAAACACTAAGAAATCACTAGTTGATAAATTACATACTGTCATCTTAGAAACAGTTGTTCAAGTTACAAAATTAAAGCATACAAAGTGGACATTCAAACAGAGTGCAAACAGTTCTGCTCAATGATCCAACAAAAGCTTAGTAAAAGCTCATCTATCTATGGTCTTTACACACTTAAACGTACATGCAGTTATATCCTTTAGACTCTCCTCATAAGTGAAATAAATAAGAATCATATTTATAAATATCACATTGTGTCTCTAGTGTAAAAAGAAATAAGAACTGTAGGAGTAATAAAACCCAAAATGTGTAATTGCTATTGTAAAAAGGGATGAAAAGGCCTCCTTTTCCTTTCCTTAGCCTGAGCCAATCTCTGAGAAGTTTCTTTTCCTTTCACTGAGGCCATTCTCCCCAGCATCATCAGTGTGCTGGGCCCCAAACAACTGGATCAGGAGGCCGTTGCTCCTGCTGAAACACCTGTTCCTTGATTCACATGAAGTGTAACTTTCTCTTCATGGCTTTCTCTGCTTAATTCCAGACACACAGGGGCCTCCTGCTCCTTCCTTTGCAGACCTCTTGGCATCTGTTCTGCAATCAATGTGGCAGTCTTTTCTTCATCCTAAAGGTCCTGCTTCTTCTTCTTGCCCAGCTCCAGCTGCAGGCGAATGGTCTCTGGGTCCCTGTCGATGTACTGATGCACCACTCTTGGGGTCTGATCCACCTTGCACTGGCCTTGTCTGCCCAGCCTCTTGGTAAAATCCATCAGCGTTTCCCACTGAGCAGCACACATGTGCCTGTGGTCTCGGGGCTGACGTACCCACTGTAGACAATATTGCTATGGACTCGCCTGGTGCCAAAGCGTCTCTTGAGAAGTTCTAAGAACTCACTGCGGAATTCCTCTGAAAAATAATCCATCAACTGCTGAGGATTTTCTGAAGCCAGCAATAATTGTCTCTGATGAGATTCTGACATACAGTGACACTTAATGCCATTTTCATGCGGAATTGCTTCTCACACATCTGGCAATACCAGCGCAACTTTTGAAGCCCTTTAGATGGAATCCGGTGGGCAATGGCCTTGGGAGTAAGAAAGCCTGACTTCCCAATCACAGCCACTGCAGTGACCACTTGCAGGAGAAGGGAAATCCATGGACTGGAAGCTGAAGGAGACTGCTATTGGGGACCTGGTGCAGAGCCCAGGTTACCTGTGTTAAGGGATCGGCACGGGGATAAAATAAAATTAGTCAAGTTTAGTAAAACCACTGGCTGGGAAGTGGATGTCTCCAGTTGGGCTAAGATGACCCTGCAAGACAGCCGCTATTTATTTGGTGGTTAGAGTGACAGGCAGGCTGGTGAAAGGTTGAAATTTGGTGACTCATGTTTTTGACTCATTGGGCAGCATAATTTTGGGATGCTTCAAGAGGACCTGGATGATCATATGCTAAGAAAGACCTTGTCCTGGAGTAGGATCCTGGGATGCCTCAAGAGGGCGTAGACATCTCATCCCCATCTTTGGGCAAGTTTTTCAGATGGTACAAAGTGGTGACAGCCTGCTGGTTGGAATGGTTCCACAGTCAGTGTTCAGGTCCCACTAGTACAATAAAATTTAAAATATTAAGATGTTAAGAATTAAAGTTTTATGTCTTTATAAAAAAAATCTTAAGAATAGTTTGAATAGTGCCGGTTCAATGTGAGGCTTGTGCTGGGGAGAAGTGGTCTTTCCAATGCATTGGTGTAACTTGAAGATCTATCCTCAATTCAGATTATCTTCTGTTATGGATTGAGAACTGGTGGTCACCTTAACGCCAGCTGGATTACATCAGCATGGCATTGAGCGAAGATGCTCCACCTGAGGAAAGTTGCCAGGATAAATAGGTGGAGAAGAAGGGAGGTGCTGAGGGTTAAGGCATTAAAGGAGGCATTGTGGGTTCTCCTGCGAGTTGCTGTGTGAGCCGTTGGTTCTCCTGGAGAAGCTTTGGTCCTCACGTTGAGCACTGCTCCTGGCTTAGAGGGGAAGACATGTGCTGCTTGGTCTCCAGAATGAGCTCCTCATGCTGCTTCCTGGCATGTACCTGACTGTGCTTGTCGGAGGAGGAGCTCCAGGCCTCCATGTCGCTGAGGACGCCTGTGGTGCCTTTCAGGACAGCCCTGGTCTTTGTTGTGAGTGTGACTTCTCGGCTCCAGCGTAGAACCCTCATCCCACTAGCACAGCTCCTTCACCCTGCTGGCATGGACTTTCTGGCTTCCACTGCTGACCCTTGGGTCTTCCCAGCACAGATCCATAAAAAGAGACTGGTGTGAGTCCTTCCTGTGGGCTCTGAACCTCCAGTTGGACTTGTGAAGGCATTGTCCTGAGCTGTGGATTCTTATCTGGACTCGTGGGACATTGCTGTCGGGTTTAGGCTCTTGACTAAATAATCTATGTCTTTGGTGTTGCGGATAGATTTCCTGCATTTTCCTGTGTTCACTCCCGGTGACCATTATAAAAATAATATTATAAACTCCACATCTTGATCCTAATTGTTCTCGGTGTACAACCCCTGACTACAACATCTTCTCTGACATTTTAGCCTTTACATATTCAATGTGATGAGCTACACAGGGAGTTCTGGGGGAGCTTTTTGTTCTCTTTTGTTTTGTTTATTTGTGCTAGCAAATTCATCCTTTGCACCAAAAACCACTTTCATTTTCTGAATAAGTTCATGTCATGAGATCTCCCTGGTTCCACACCTAGGATCTCAAGAACAGTGAAAGCTGTATTTTTTCCAATCAAGTTTCTTCTTTATCTGCTTGTTCCTCTGATTCTACTTGCTCTTCCAGTGCTCCTCCTTTTCATCTATTGGCTTCTGTTTTCATCTTTTTAAATGAATAACAGTCTTTAATGATCGTCTTATGTAAATCCTTGGATTTACTGCTAAAAGACAAGAAGTTGACACAGCTACAAGTTTTACCATTTTAGTATGAGTTTACAGAGGCACAGTGATCAATTACCAACAGGCTTTGGAGGAAGTGAAAGGGAGACTCACCGATCACAGTTATGTCTTTACTTGAACTTGACCTGAAGAATTAACAGCGCAGCACTGTTAACGGACAATGGTAACTGAAGTTGGAGCCACATTGTTGGGCCAGTTGATGTAATTCAAACCCCTAACTTGTGCAAATAGTGGCTGCGCAAAACAAGGTCTCTATGGACTAAAATTATATGCTATTGAGTAACATTCAGGTAGAATTTTAAAGGTTAGGTTGATTGGCTTTCAAACTATAAACTGTATTTATTTAAGAGTTAAGGCACTTTTTGTAGGACAATTATGTGATCATTGACATTTCTTCCACCGAGATGATAGTGTCTCACAAGCTAAGTGTTGAATGATGGGAGAAAGAAGTCAGTACAAAAACACAAGGACAACTGATCAAACTGGTAGGTGCCCTAAAAGATGAATAGCAAATAGGTGAACAGGGAGTAAAATATCACAGTATTTGGGGCAAAATTTGTGGTAGATCTTAAAGAGGGAAGGATAATGTCATTTTAGGGAAAAGTTGCAACTCTGTTTTTGATATCAAATCTAGAGTCAAGTCTTTGTAGCGAGACACTGATGCACACTGCAAGAAACATCTAAAATTCAGGAGGTCAAGGTCTTGGAAACCCAAAGTGTTCTGGTGTCATCATCAGTGTAGTAAAGTCTCCAAGAATTAAGGGCAAAATTAATTCTCATTTTAAAATTATACTAGAGATGGAAATGAGTCCTTGAGAATTAGGGCCACCTTCAATTTGTGACCAGTTAAAGTATTCCTGAAAATAGATTTCAAGAAGAAATTACATTGTTTCCTGCCTGTAGTATGCTCACTGGTACTTTTCAAAGTTTAATGTAAAGTTTGCAGTCACATAAAAATGCAGATTCTCATTCAGTAACTCTTGAGTGGGACCTGAGGGTCTGTATTTCTGTAAGAGCTCACAGAGAAAGACCAAGTTGCTAAATTATTGACTTGGTTGCCCTTGAGTAGCAATGTGTAGTGTTTTTCAGATTCTTTCTTTAATAACTTCTCAACTTCTACTGAACTTCTAGAAACAATGCTTTGCACTCTTTGTGGGAAATGCAATGAAAAGAAAATAATAAACTACATTAACCATTATCTTTTCTAAGAATAAATCAGATATATAGTTCCTTAAAAGTTTGCACATATAATGGTCTTCTGTTATTTATGTCTCTTTTTTTGTAAATACAAAATGATAATTTCTTTCATCTGGTTGTATAACTAATTGTACTGAGCAGTAATAAAATTGATAGCTACTTTTATCAGTCTACTGACATAGTGTTATTCTCCTTTTCTTGTAAAGAAACAAAGAAATACTTGTGGTAGTAAACATAAAAATTATAGATTAAAATTTAGAAAATGTAACTTAATAAAGTAAATAAAATATCAGAACATTACACTTTAGACTTTTGATCTTCTAAGGCATTGATTCTTACTAGAATGGTAAAAAAATGTATCATATACCATTCAAAAAAAGATTCTCATACAGTTCATGTGTGATCTGGATATGTAAAATTGATTTCATGAATAACATGGCCTCCATATTATTAGATGGATATAAGTTAAGAAAAAAATTCTACTAAAGTGAAAGTGAAATGTGATCAAATTCAAAGAAGTAAAAATATGATATACAAACACGATAACATTAGACATGAACTTTAAAAGATAAAGAATATTTTTCTACAATATTTATAATGATCATTATAAATTCATGATCTTTTAATATATTCAATCTGTTGGAATCCCTAGTAGGAGCTTAGTCTTAGATGACCTGATCTGTTCCTATAAAATAAAATCCCAATCAATTTTTTCCTGGCTTTACTGTTATCCTTAATTTCTTGCCCTAGACTTGGATAGTAACATGCAAACTAAGAGAAAAACCTTTACAGGTTGAGGCAGTACTAAGCTGAAAGGTTAAGGGAAAAAGAAAACTGGGCACAAGTAATTTATTTTGCTGTTGTGTACTTATCAACCCAATGTTGGAGGTGACATAGTGGAACATCGCCAATATGGACTTGTTCAGGAATTCTATGCCTTGGTCAACAATGTAAAATTGAAAATAAGGAGCTTTTTGTTGACTGTGAGACCAGAGAAGTGAGATCTGATCTACACAGGTGTTAGACTTCACATTCTTCTTTAGCTCCCTCCTGCCTCTAAACCCTGTAGTAAAATGTTTTGATCCTCACCTCCCAGAAAAAGTCCTGGAGTCAAACAAGAAATGAGAGATGATGCACTTGGGAAGATTTCTAATAGGAAAATCATTAGATATGAGAAACATAAAAAAAAAAAAAACTAGATTCAGGACATCAGCAGATGGTCAAGTGTGTATCCAAGCAGACTTCAGGGCACGGAGTAGATAGGTGGAATGGTTTGCAGAGTGGACTGACGTCTTTGCAAATGACTTCATTGAAAGTTCTTCCATTGTTTTTTAGGAACTATTAATTGAAGGTGTTAGTTCTTAAGCACAATTTTGGAGGTGGTAGCAAGGACTGCTGCTCAGTGAGCAAAGGAGAAGCTAGAATCGACAGAACTGAGTATGTTACCAAGGAATTTTAGTGCACAGGGAGGAGAGAGCAGCTTCAGGATGGAGTGGTACTGTGATTTGCTCTGCAGTGTCTTTCCAAGGGCCACATGTTCTCTCCTGGTCCCCAAGGTGATGCTGTAAGATATGAGGCTAGTGGAAAGCGTTCAGTCATTGGAGGTGTGCCCTACAGGAGACTGAGGGACTTTGTCCTTTCCTCCTCTTGTTTTGCTTTCCAACCATGAGTTAAACATCTATATTTCTGCCATGACGCACAGTCTCACCAAGTTTGTAGCCAATCAACCATGGAAGAAAACCACAAGCACAAGTCAAATGAGTCTTTTCTCTTTATTAGCTGATTTTCTCAGGTACTTGCTACAGAAATCAAAAGCTGAACAACGCAAGTAGGTTCAAGGAAAGATTTTCTTTTATGTTAGATTGTAGTAGAGTTGAACAGAGGGAAAGGATTCTGGAAAACAGATTGAGGATAATAGGAAAGAAACAAAAGAAAATAAGTTTGGAAAGAAATAGAAGGAGAAAACAAAACAGCCAACAGCCCATACCAGTCAAATCTTTAAAATAACATTGGGCTCATTTTCTAATTTGGTTTCCAAAATACTAAGGTATTTGTTACACCAAACGACATGGTTTGTGAGTACTCTTAAAGTTTATTTTTGTACAGTTGACTAGCAAGTGGCTCAGAATCCAGGTGAAATATAGCAAGATCTCCATTTGCAGAGATGTCACCAAATGCTCCCGGGTGTTTGTGAAATCACTTTGGGCTCTTTTGCAGTGGTGATTGCAGGCTTGCATTGCATCAGCCAGATTCTCTTATTCAATTTAGCTTTAAGCCACAACTGTGACTTTTTCTTACTATTTACAAAAAAAAATCTGAGTCTACCCCATAACCATGCAAAGGTGGAAAATGTTATCATGAGAGCGGAGTATATGCACAGACCTCAGGCACATGAAGTCCCAACCACTAGGATGTTTTTAGGGGAAGAAGAAAGTTATATCTTCAGAATCTCTACTTTAACAACTCTCCTATATGTCAGGCAGGATCATTATTTATCTGGGACACCATTTCCAATAAAAATAAGGAATTAAATGCAGTACTCACTTTCCATAAATCAAATATCCTGAAGAAAAGTTCTCAGATCTGTCATCATTCTTGACACGGTTTTAACTTAACCATGTGAGAAATAACTGTCTCTAAGCGGGTTGAAATATTTACCTATGAAATATTTACCCATGGATTTTGACTGAGTTTATTCGATCAGAATGCAAGTGCTATTGGAAAATATTTTCATTAACAGGAAATATATTTTTCTCTTATATTTGACTTCATATACATGAGGTGTGGTTGAAACGTACAGGGAATGTTTAAGTTGTAGAAAATGACAGCAAAAGATACATTACCATCAATTCCCTCTAAGATACTCTCCCTTGCTTCTAATACATTTGCCTCCTCTTTCTTGTGACTTTCTGAAACCGCTCTAGAATTCCTTCTTTGGGGATATCTTTCATTGCACTGTGGTAGCTGCTTCAGTGCGCTGAATCATTTCAAAACACTCAGTTTTCATGGTCAAACTGACTTTGAGGAAGAGCCGGAAGTCACACAGTGCCAGCTCCAGCGAATAAGGAGGATAAGGATAATACGCAACATTTGCCATATTTTTGTTCACATCTTATAGAAACACACACATAACGAGGACTTCTCCTACTGTTCCAGAAAAGTGACAAGAGCTGCATGATACGTGTGCTTGAAGGAGGGCAAAGGGGAATATTTGGAGCAGGATTAATTACAACATGTCATTTTAAAAATAATTCTTTAAACATACTGAATATTCTGATTGTAGCTTCCTTATCTAACATTTCAGCTCTGTGTTTATTTGTTTTTACTGGATCAGTTTAGGTATTACAAGAGAATTCCACTACCCCAAATTGCTCTGTAGAAAGAAATACTTGTAGACATCCTCTCCAGCAGGTGTATAAAGCCCATTGAGAGAGGTGACGACCTAAGACACCTTTGAAGCTCCGATGAACTGTAAGAATCATAAAGAATATAACAATGAAAGCACACGGGTTGGAGTCTTCTCCTTCCACTTACTGTGCGCGTTTCTCTCCCCTCACTTTGGGCTGAAACTGCTGGTGGGGTTAATTCCTTGACTGTTCTGTCAGATGTAAGGCTCCAGTACACATTCTTGTGTATATATGAACAACTGTTTTTTAATAACCTGCCAAGAAGCTATAATCCTCCCTTGCAGTCCCCCTGGGATTTAATTAGAATGGTTTTCCACAGCCTGACATGTTTATGGGGCATAGGTAAAGAGACAGTTCATAAAACTGTCAATTTTCTGAGAAATTAAAGAAAAATTGGGCTGCTTAGTGCTTTGGCAATTCTGTGCTGCTGATACTGGCATTGCAAGCAATGAAATCAAAGGAAACATAACAAGATATTGATGCATTAGATATGGGAGGGTTAAAAATAATGTACAAGGGCATTTGTCAATTTGAATGCCTAAAGAGGCAAGGGAAAAACAAAGCTGAAAGCCGAGTAGCCTGACTTTGGGGTGTCGGGAACGAGGAGGTGAACACTGCACGGTAGTTTTATTTGCAACAGCAAGATTTGTATTTTCACAGACAAGACTGAGAGATGGATTCTAAGGAGGAGGTCATGTCTCCCAGGGGAGTGGTAATGTGACAGTCTCTTGAAGATTCCTCTTCAAGCCTATTTCTGCTCCTTTAGGTAAGAAGTTGTTTGTCTCACAGAGACTCTGCTGAGAAGAAGTCTTGTGGAACAGATGAGCAGCCCAAACTGGCAAGCTTCCTTTTGGACCCGGTTTTTCATGAATGTGTCCACTTTTTTCCTGGACCTTCTCTATGCCAGCTATTCACGATTATGGCACTGAACTTGTTCAGGCACGGCACCTGGCCTGCCCTTAAGAAACAGAACAATGGAACTGGACCACATGATCCGAAGCATTGGGCCCAGCAGGAGTGTTCTTAGGGTTACCTGGGAAGTGCGAGCAGGAAAGCCAAGTTTACCTCGAGGGCTGTGTTGGGCAATCTGCATGGCTTCCTCCATGGAATTCTCTCCGCTCCTTCCTGAAGTATGTATTATTAATCTCATTTGTGTGGGAATAAAAAGGATACACCTTAGTCACTTTCTTGTCACTGAGACACGTAAGAGGAAAAGTGAATTCAGGCTCCTGGTGATCAGAGGAGTTAGTCCATTTCAGCAGCGCAGGCAGGAAAGCTGGTCTCATCATGGACACCAGGAAACAGAGAGTGCAGGGGAGAACCAGGGAGCCAGACACACAGAGCTAGGGCAAGAGAATTGCTGTAGTCTATGTTGGTACTCTTCATCACATCAGTCATCTTTTTCTGAAAGTGCAGCTATAAAATGCAGTACACACAAAATAGGTAAGTTATGAGAAGAGGAGGTTGAAAACGCTGAGTGTTGGCAGCATAGCATTGTCTTGAGTGATGAAAACCACCCTTAAGTAACCATCAGCCACCATGACAGATCACTGAGCGGGCCTCCTGGAGATGAGAGGCCTCATTATTCTGTCACATGGTGCAGAGAGAAGGCTGGTAAAAAATGAAGAGAACCAAGGTCTAGAGTCACCGTGATGGTCTCAGGCGGTTCCCAGAGTTTTCCATTCTTACCATGTTTACATAGTCCAACACACATTCCATGTGTTTTATTCATGCATATATATATATATATATATATATATATATATATAACATATATTACCCATATAC
Organism: Cavia porcellus; assembly: GCF_034190915.1. Lineage (NCBI taxonomy): Eukaryota > Metazoa > Chordata > Mammalia > Rodentia > Caviidae > Cavia > Cavia porcellus. The sequence continues at coordinate 14,000,137 of NW_026947496.1, forward strand.
ATTATATATATTCATCCATATATAATATTTAATATATATTCATTTATTAATTTACTTTTCTCTAGACATTAAATAAAGGACTCAGGGCTCAAAATGGACCAGCACACATCTTTCCTTGCAGAGTGGCAGGTAGTAGGATTTATAAACAGTTGAGACCAAGGTTCCAACTTGACCACTTAGGACTGATATGACTTGATTTTTACTTAATTTTGGTATCCAGTTTGATCACGGGAAAGACAAGGAAAACAATACTTACTTCTAGCTTTGGTGGACTTCTAAAATATTAGTTTTGTCTTCTTTCCTTGGCCTTCTAAATATCCTAAATTAGTGATACATATAGAAACAGTAAAAAGGGGAAAAATAAGATTTAATGTTAATCATTAACAGAGCTGTAAGGTGGACCTTATGGGTGCCAAAGCCTGGATCTTGAGTATCCCTTAAAGGCTGTGTGTTAAATATTTGGTCTCCAGGTTGGTGCTATCAGGAGGTGGCAGAAACGTTACTGGTGGGCCTAGTGAGAGGTCTCCCTGTCACTGATGGTATGGCCTTAAGATGATACTCAGATCCCTTCCCCTTCCTCTTTCTCTTTCTAGCTGTAAGATGAGTGGTTTTAGTCTGCCAGACACCCCCCACCTCCATGTGCTGCCTCACTATAGGTCCAAAGTGACAGGGTCAACCGACCGTGAACTGAAACCCCCCAAACTGCGAGCTAAAATAAACTCTTTGCTTTTATAAGATGACTACCTCATGTATTTGTTACAGTATTGGGAAGCTGCTCCCACACAGGAAAGCATACATGGATTCTCCCTGGGATGTTAAGAAAGACTTTCAAGAGTTTTAAGATGGAGACTTAGAAGTTTATGGATAGTCAAGGGAAGACGGGCCATTTGTGCCCTAAAAACAGTAAGTGTGCCTGTGTGTATTCACACACATGTACTTGTACAAGGGACGCAGGGGAAGTGCAAAACAGAAAAGCATCAAAATCTGAAGAGAGCCTTTGTCCTGAGGATGAAAGGTTTGCTACACTAACACTGTATTCTACTAAATCAGAAATTCATCAAAAGATTTTAATTGATAAATTTTGGAGGAAAGATTGCGATAGCTTAAGCAATTATTTCTTAATGACAATAATTTTGTTCTAAGCCCCTTAACTTATGTGTTGATGCCACCAACTCCATTAGATAAAGGAAACTGTAGTGTGAGACACATAATCACTGCCACTGAAAGAGGCAGGACCAGTAGAGTGATTTAAATAAGCTGTGTGTTGGGGCTGGGGGTTTAGCTCAGTGGCATAAGTGCCTGCCTTGCAAGCAGGCGGTTGTGAGTTCGACCCCTGGTACTGATAAAAATGAAAAAGACAAAATAAACAAATAAATAAATAAACCATGTGTTACTTCTTATAACAGAAATCCACTGCTTTTTTTAGAGAATAAACTTCAGGAAAAAAGCTTGTTAAATAATGAACTGTCTAGCAAAAACAGAATCCTTTTTTGTATTTGTTTGGTTTTTGAGACCGAGTTTCAGTATATAGCTCAGAGTAGCTTTGAACTTGCTCTACAGCCCAGGGTGGCTTCAAACTCATGTCAGTCTTCTTGCCTCAGCTTCCTGGGTGCTGGGACTACAAGTGTGCATCATTACACAAGGCATAAACCCAAGACTATTAGACTAAGCACGTCCCGCCATTTTTAATTTACAAATTTGAGACAAAGATCTTGCTAAATTACCATAACGGGCTCAAACTTGCCATCTTCTGCCTGTGTTTCCAGAGTGTTGGGATTATATGTGGGCCTCCATGCCTGGACCAAAACATGGTCCTTATCCTAACAATTTAGAGATGTTTTGCCAGATGAAGGTCATCATAGATTAATGAAACGTCATAGCAGAGCAGAGTCTAGGAACACAGTTTTGCATACCTTCACCACTCAAAAGTCCTGCCAACCCAGAAAATTATCTCCAGGGCTAAGTGCATCATAATTATAGTCTATATAAAGCCATAATCAATGAAATGCTATACTTATAATTTTGTAGTGATAATAATAATTTAGCATGTTGTAACATCTTTTATCTAAGGGTCTAAAAGTGATTCACAGTCATTAACTAATTAAGAATCTCAATTCTAAGACCTAATTCAAATCTCAATATGCTGTGTACTGTAAATTTAGACTTCATTTAAAACTTTTGGAAGGCAAAGAAATCATGTGACAAGAACAAAATAAAATATATTTAGCTGAGATTAATTGAGAGTATTGTTAACTTATTTCTCAAAATGTTCCTATATCAAATGTATCAGCCAATATGCACCATTTCCAGGAAGTATGACAGTATGCATGTGAGTTGTAGCAATTTGGAAAGACAAGGGAGCTCATGAAACAGTGATTGTGTACTAGGTGTTGTTAGGGGGTCAGCTTGACGCAGGCCAGACAAATAAGTCCTTGAAGGAAGTCCATTGACAATGCTCCTGAGAAGAGCAGAATTTGACTCCACATATACAATTATACTGCGTCATAATTCTATAAATCATTTGGAAATTTTATTTTTAGATCACAATACATTATCTATAGTATTCCAGGGTTATCAAGTTTGAAAATCACTGCAACATAGAGAGTGTCAAAGAGTTTTAAGAATGTTACTGTTTTGAATTCTTTTCAAACAGAAATTTATTTTCCCTTTTAGAAAACTTGTTTACCTTGTTAGAAACATTTTAAAAAAGAAAACTCACTGAACCCTTTAAAGTGGTCATATTTAATCTATTTTGGAAAAACATAGTTCTAAAGCACAGAATTTTCACTTACTTTAATCTACATTTTTTGACCTAGGGTATTATTACAGGATATTATTGTACTCTTTATTGGTTTATATCCTTTTCAAGTAATTAACTGCAGAGAATGGTTATTAGATATAACAATATTTTAATGCTTGAACCCATGGGATATCAGGTTGTCTGTAAACTCCAACTATTAGGGTTGATTTTAGTAAATGCTGAAGAAATCATATTGCTCTTATGCTACAGCCATGATATACAGATTTGGTAAGTGTGTTTACTAAATGAACTTATTAAATAAACTTTTCTATGATGCAAACATTCTTTGTGAAGATTTTATATTTTTTCCTAAAGATGAAATATCAGAAGCACCTTATTTAAACTTTTTAAAAAAATTTTTTCCCATTTATAATCTATTTTTATTTTCCACAGAGTAAGCATTTGTCTTCATTATATACTCTTATTTTTCTACATCTTGTTGATCCTTTTCTTCTAAGCTTGCAAGTCATTATTATTACTTCAAGAAAAATATTATAAAATCATTAGATACAAGTTTTATGTGTGATTTGCCTTTTAATAAGCCATAAAATCTCAAAGAAAGACTACATGAGCAACCAGGACATTGTGTTTTTAATTTAGTTTACATTATGCAGATTCTTGTAGCTGTTCTTCCAGTTAATAAAACCATACTGGTTTCTATACGTTTACAACATAAAACCAAGTAAACATCTGATCTCTCTCTTTTTCTCCATATATACTCCGTGTGTGTGTGTGTGTGTGTGTGTGTGTGTGTGTGTGTGTGCGTGCGTGTGCACGCAAAATGAATAAAAGAGGAAAGCATGGAGTCAAGGAGACATGTACTAAAGGTCACCAACGTAATATGCAGAATTCATTCAGATCAAAGAAAGTTGGGAGTTATTTGACAGTATTTAATACGAAGCAGCTGCATCGGAAAATCTTCTGTAACAACGTATTCTTCTTTTGACTTGCAGAGTCCTGAGCTGTCGCCGAGGAATTCCGGCCTCCCTCTCCCGATTTCCTCTGCCGATACACTGCAGGAGATGTGATGCAGTGTGATGGGTCAGTGTGCCAGGGATGGAAGTGTCAGTCTCTATAACTGCTCTGCTCCGTGATCCCGGGCTGGCATGCTACAAAACACATTTTTGGTGGAGCAGAAACAGCATTTCCTTTGCTGTGCTTCCCTCATCCCGTGTAGCTGGAAAGCAATGAATTCCGAATTCTCCAGTCAGCCAGGCCATCTTCTCAGCCAGCTTCGCCTCAGGCAGCCCGGGTGCTGCGACATGAGTTATATGTCATTTGTTCTCAGATCTTTGCAGCTGACGGACCACTGTTGAAGACTGAAATCTCTACCACACAGAGCCAACCTTACCAGCTCCTACTACCCCTAGAAATATCTATCCATCAGAGTGTGCTAGATTTATCGCAGGAACAGCCTTTTATTTCATGAGTTACCAGTGATATGCAACTCAGTTTTTCAGCTATCCAAGGAAAGTAATAATTTCAAATCCTAATCTAATAGTACACAGGTGTCATTAGAGGCTCAACCGGGGTTCTCTCAATCACCAGACAGTGACTCTTGAAACACATGTGTGAGATTTTACTAGACGTAAGAAATGCAGGGATTCGGGGCTGGGGAGTGGGCATACTGTAACCAGCCCTAATCCAATAGTCCCTGGACTTCAAATTCGTTAAGATGAAATCTGAAATTCAAGAGGTGTAGGTTTTTTCCTGTGTCACTGAGATCAGAAAGAGAATACGGTAAAACTTCAAGAAAAGAGTTAGAAATGATCTGGTCTGTCCCTTTTGATTTGTTTGTTTGTTTTTGTGGTGCTGAGGATCAAGCTCAGGGTCTTGGACTTATAGGCAAGCGCTGTACCACTGAACTACATCCCTAACCCAAAATGTTTGTGACTTTATTTGCTGTGCTGCGCTAGACAGGAGATCTACCACTGAGCTACACCCACTTCACCCCACTTTTTATCCAGAGGCAATGTAGTTAAGTGAACTGCTTAACGCTTTCATTTTTCTGTCTTTCTCTCACAGCTGAGGCACAATCTTCACACATTCTTCTTTCCTTGTCTCCGGCTTCAAGGAAGAAATGCTTTCCCTGGGTGCAGACTGTGATGCCAGTTCCCCCACTAGGCCTGGACTTCTTCCCTAGGGGTCTTCTTCCAACAGTAACTTTTGTCCCCATTATTTAATGTATCTTGTCTCCCATAAAAGGAAACCAAGTTGAACTCTCTTTAAATCTCCCACCAACTCTGTGATCTTTGGAAAATGCTTTTAACATTTTCTGATAGAAATTTTCATGTATCTACAAAGTAGAGCGAGAAATATAAGGAGCTCCTGTGGCCAAATTCGTTTCAACTTTTCTTCCCATTTTTTGCCTTCCCATCGGACTATTTTGAACTAATCTTCCATTATCTTATCCCTAGTATTTATCACTGAGATAAATGACCCTCAAATATGAAAATGTCATCATACATAGAAATTATCACGATGCTTTAATATAGTTAAATACACAGCTGGGATTAAAATTTTCGGACGTTTCTCAGACAACTTTGTTGACGATTCAAATAAGATCATTCTTCCCATTTAATAGATGTGTCTGTTAAATGTGCTCTCTTTCTGCCATGGATGTGATTAGGTTAGTGCCGTCTGTTGTGTGGCCGCTCCTACAGCATGGCTGTCCTGGCAGATAGTACGGTATTGGTATTATTAACACTGAGCCACTGCTGAACACTCTACTTCCTGCACGGTGGTAGGTTAAGGCAGAGCCTGGGTCAGATCCAAACTTGCTGTTTGAAGCAAGAGTAGTGTTTTAGGCAGTGTCATGTACAGACACAGTCCCAACTCACAATGTACCATTTTGACGTTTTCAAATGTAGGATGGGCCAAAATGACAGGCATTCAGTACAAATGCTACTTTGTAGGTTGAAATTGGATTTTTTTTTCTCCCAGACAGCAAAAGAAGTTGTAGCCTCCGGGCAGCTTGTGAGACCACAAGGGGAAACGATGGGTGCTCTGGGGTGCTATACTGCTAACCCAGGGTGGTAATTAGGTTAGGTTACATGAGTGCATTTTGATTTAAGATATTTTCAACTTAACGTAGGTTTATTGGGATGTCACCCGCATCACAAACCAAGGGCCACGTGTATTACAGTGGTCAGAACTTAGGCTCTTGTCTCTGGTGTTGAAGCCAAATGAACAGACTCAGAAGTACAATTTTGGGGGAGGAATGCAAGTGGGATGTATTGAGGTGCTAGGAAGAAGCGATAATTTTGCCTACAATTTGAATCTTAATTAGAATTTAGAAACAATAGCAAAGCTAATTAAAAGTGGGTATACTTTTTATTATCACTAAGGCTGCCAATTCTAACCAATATCTTTGAAAAAACCTTCACTTTTCTATTACACTCTAGACAATTGCTGTGGTTGCTATTAAATCTCAACAATATAACTGTCAAATTCAAATTTACACATTTTAATTGTTATGCCTGTTGGAATCAGCCTATTCTACAAAGAAGTAAACTTGGAGAAGTCCAGTTCTGCAGACACATGGAGCGTTGGGTAAATGTTTTAATTTTAAGAATAATTTCACAAGGTTTTGGGTTCATTAGAGTTTGTATGTACAATCTATATTTCAGTCTTCCAATTGCACCTGATTCTGTGTTTAATTCTAAATGAATAAAAACCTAGTCATCATAAAGAAAGCATACAGGATGCAGGCAGTACTTCCACTCTGTCACTCTGGAAGACTTCTTGAGATTGGTTTTAATTTATAGGTCTAAAACTGTCAATTTCGAGGTGTTTTTTTTTTTTTTTTTTTGGTAAACAGAACTTCAGTCTTTTTTATAATTTTACAGTGTTTGATTCCTACATTTAAAATGAAATTGTTTTTGTGCACATTGGTAGTTTTTAAAGAAAACAGTAAGTTTTTAGAGAAAGATTGGATGAATATCCCATGATCTCTTTATCTACTGATTTTTTAAATAATGAGTTGTTTCCCTATCATTATCTCCAGAGGTAACCAGTTATTAGGAGCTTGTTGATTTAAATGTATCTGATGTGTTTTGCAACATTAAATCATTTGCAGTGAAATTTTAATTGTCATTAGTGATACCTCAAATGTCCGTTTTAGATTAGTGTAGGAGTCCTTTCAAGTTACCTACTGAGTTCTTTCTTTTTTCTTTTTGTCTCAATGTTAAAAGCGTTTGATAACTTTTTTTTTGCTTTTTGGCATAACAAAAAATTTCAGGCTTATTTTGTTCATTCCTCGGAAAGGCTTGGTGTCAGTCATTTCTCCAAAGAGCACTGCTTTCTTTCAGCATGATACAGTAATCTGGGCACCAGTGGCGCTCCTTGCTATTGTGTAGGTAATGGTTCCTAGGAATTTGCACCGGATAATGCTAGGAAAGCAATTCTAAGGTGAAATATATAGCATATTCATCCCAGCCTTTCTAAATCAAATGCAAGTCTCCAGATATTTTATTTACCCTCATTCAATATTATATGTCTTATATGCAATGAAAATTTCCCTTCTCAATAATGTCAACATAAATACTAATTTTCTGTTTGCATAATTCATGCACAATAGGCTCAGATTAATGCCAGAACTAGTATCACTGCCACTTAATAAAAATATTTTTAATGGTTACTTTTTTCCATGGGGTATCCCTCCTGGAAATGAACAGTCACATATTGTGTTTTAAAGTTCATAAAAGGGTTTTCCTTTTTATGATTGTGTCAACTCATTACTTGTCTAGACTCACTTGCTTTATTTCATTTTAGATTCTAAAGATTGCTTCCTAACATTTAATTTTGTTTTATGACTATGAAAACAATTTCTGTGGTTCCAAATAAATTCTACAGAACAAGCTACAGCCAGAGAAGACTAGTTTCCACTTCCGTGCCTTTGTGCTTTCTTTCTTCCACCTTTGACATTTAAGTGTCCTTTACTAAAAAAAAAAAAAAATCTTGTTTGTGTTCCATTTTTGGCTTAAGCAAACACTAGTTTATTCTGATTTCTCTATTCTAATATATTCAAATATAAACAATAGCATATGAGACAATTTTATGCCCTTGGGCATATTTCTAGTGGTGTCTCAATGGATCAGGTCATTGCAAATACAATAATAACAACTTTGAGAATTTCAGTGTTAATTAAATGACGTGAAAACATTCATCTCTGTTTCTGGTATACTGTATGCACACATGGATTGTTGTCTTTCTTTTCTCTCCAAAATCTGTCAATGCAAATATTTTACTTCCTCTGCAAAGTTAGCTCTGCTTCAAATTTTGGAAATTCTGCAAACAGAGTTTTTCAACTTCAATCTTTCCTGCTAATGATATCTTTTTATAATTAATGAGTTATAATCAAATTTTCCTCCAAACTCATTCAATAACTTGGAAAAACAAGTATTAAATTCATCTTACTAAATTTGCAAAACATGTATTCGTTTTCCTAACGATAAATGTGTACTTCACTGTGTATACACACATTTTCTCTACCCATTACCTGGGCACTTAGGCTGATTCTGCATTTTAACTATTTTGTACAAACATGGTTGTGACACTGTATACTTTCGACCTTATACTAACACTGTGCTTTATTTATTAACACCCTGTGTCTAGTATGAAGCTCAGATATATTAATGTCTTGTTCAGACATTGTGAGAAATTATACAGCAATTGAATGTCCTAGGGTTTTTACGATTCAATACCTATAAGAGCTCTTAGGTGAATACTAAACATTGAGAATGTGCTATAACTGTGATTATATATTTTTTTGCGTCTTTGTGTCTTTCTAATCCAAAAACCCATTTGTCTGATTGATGTACTGTGAAAGATAGTTTAGTGACATCAGAGAAGGCCTGTATTTCAAGTCACACATTGGGTATCTAGATATGTGGCTGAAGGCAAGATGGTCTCTCTTTAAGCATTGTGTGCCTCAGTGTCATATCCATAAAATAAAAATAGAGTATGTATAAAATATTTTGTGAGGTCATATATATATATATATATGTGCTTTTGCACAATAATATAAACTCATATTATTATATTCCTTCTTTTACACAATTGTTTTGCAATTAGAAGTCGTCAGAAATTACCATTGTGGTGTCAACAGCAATAAGAGACAGTAAAATAGGTACTAAGTAAGGAAGTAGAAGATAGTGATAAGACCTATTTTATTCAAGGTCTCCCCTGATATAAAGGACTACACAAATGATTTTTGTATTTTTCCTTGAAAACATAAAAATTGGTTAGATCATTGCTTTTTTTTACTACTTCTGAGAATTCGTTACAATGATGGGGGGAAATGTCATTTCTAAAACAAGATCTACTAATTTACTTATTTGAATTGAGGACACAGGATATACATCATTCAAATATGGCATCCTTAATTCATTAATTCCTAGACATCTATCCACCTGATTATTAAACTATTTTTTCATTAGTGTTGAGGATCGACTTGCACAGTGAAAAAGTTCAGCTTCAGAATCACGTATTTATTACCAAAGTGTCATTCTGACGCTTGCTAGCTAGATGCTGTTGGGAAATTTACTTTACTTCTCTGAGGCCCAATACTCTGCAGAGAACAGTCTGATTGATAATCTTTCCCTTCAGTTTTTCCAACCAACCCACAAATGTATGAAAGGCAACAAGTTCATTTTCCTCCGGAAATGATTTGAGCATAGCCAGAGACACAGTTTTTCTGGATCACTACTTAGCTTCAGATGATCTGATTCACGTTTTTGTCCTGTCTAGAAAGGAGCGTCTGAGGCTAGAGAGCTGAAAAGGTGCAGATCTCATCCTGTCTTGAGTTTTTGATTTAACGGATGAGAAAATTTTGGTCCAGACAGGGTAAAGGAGACTGACCTTAAAATCAAATCTGCTAAACTGTAATGTATTATATTGTTTGTGCTTTGATTCTTTACTTTCTCTTTTCCTTCCAATTTCATAATATAGATAAGTACCTTCACTTATCTATCTTTAGAAAATTACTTTTCTTTGACATTCAATACTCAAGAAAGGCATATTTTTTAACCCACTTTTCCCATAATACAGTATATCTCAGGATATTGAAAATACCCCATTTTTGCAGATAAATGTATAAATTTTTTAAAAATGCCAATCTGTATCTCCAAAATATACTTTACTAAGTAAAGGAAGGCAAGCAGAAAAATAAATAAGAAAAATTGTTAAAGAGGAATGACACAGAAATTTTTCTATAGATACCAAAATATAAAACTACAGTAAGTAAAACTGTGTGACTTGGCATAGAAATGGAATAATATATCAATATCATAGACATGGTTCCAGGAAAATGACTATGATGATAATAAGGATAATATTTTAAACAGTGAGGAATCATTTGACAAATGATATTGGCACAATTGGTTACATGCATTGTTAAAAATATAGGACTCTAGAATATATGAAGTTTACATAAAATAAGCAATATACTGTAAAATATAAACATATAAATATGTCCTATAGATATATAATGAATCTTACCTCAATTGCTTTTAAAATGTGTGTGTGTGTGTGTGTGTGTGTGTGTGCGTGTGTGTGCACGCACGTGTAAAATTCCAAGGAAGGAACCAGTTGGAAAGAAGAGCAGGAGTTATTTTGTTTTTACCTTTTATGTTTGAATTTTGAATATTTTAAAATGTTTTAGCTTTTTAGATTATAAAAAATGTTCAAGCACAAAAAATTGCCCATTGAACTGCCCATTTTCAAAACCTTTTCAACTAACTGTGTGTATGTGCTTTTTAAAGCAAATCATATTGTTTATTAAGGAGCTAGAGTATGACATCACAATGACAGTGCGTTCTTTAAAAACCATGAGAATCAGCCCCTAATCTCATCAGTTCTTAGGTATAGGACTTGGTACATCTGGTTTTCTTTAATCGCGCTTATTTCTATTTGCTCTTGAAATTTGGCTGCCCTGATGTAGATTAACCATGTCATGTGGACTTCTGAAAGTTACGGTTTTTTGTGGACTCCGTTACCTGCTCCTGCTTAAATTTTGTTGAAGAAAAATTTCCTCAAGGGAAATGAGGTTTGGAAATTCGCGGTCCATGGATTTCCAGGTGACTTGGCATGGAAAAAGAAGTTTTGATGTTCAAGGATATTCGTTCCCTGTCACAAGAGATGAGAAGGCTGTTAATGATAGGTAGAAGTTAAGTAAGGGTAATTATTAAAAATAATCCCAAAGATTTACATGCGGGAGACTTCCTGTAATGCTTTATATGTATGACCTCTTCCCAGCTAGATGCATAGAGAAGTTGTTAACTTGACCACATGGAGCTCATGATTGTTGGTACCTGGACTGAGTCCAAGAAAGGTCCTTCCTGAGTTTATTCTGTAATCACAGCCAACAACAACATGAACATTTTTGTAAAGATATTCTCCTATGCACATGCACAAGATTTCTTTAAGTAAGAAAATCTTGGCTCTTGGTTACACTGGTCTTCACCTTTATTAAATATTGCACATTTCTCTTATTTTTCCATATTCTTTCTGAAACTTTTAAACAGTTTTTAATACTGACCTGTCTGATGAATGCAAAAACACAGATCATTGTGCTTTAAAATTTGATTTCACTTACAACTGGACAGTTGGAATATTCCAGTTGTGTTTTTCAGATGTATTTCTAAGATTTCTTTTTACATTCTGAAAAGCAGACGGTACATTCTACATAAACATTCCTGTGTTGTTTGTCCTGTTCCTTCTTAGTCATTCCATGATTTTTTCTTTTCCTCTTTCTCCTTTTCTTCTACTGTTAGTCATCCTTCTCCTTCTCCTCAAGCATTTTGTATGTGATAGACTAAATTTCTAACCACTTATGCCTCAAAAATGAGATTAATGATTTACTAGTAGTCTTTTCAATGCTTTCATATAAACATTGCTTTTTATCTAGAGCGATGAACATTCTACTGTTGAAAGAACAAAGGTGACCACACACATTTCGATTGCTTATGTCACGTGTATCACCCCTTTCCCCATAGCTAGTCTTAGGCCATAGCTTTTATAAGTAGTTTCCACCACATGCCAAATATAAGTTTGAGAATTTCACATTAATTGTCCAAGTTGTTCTTTACAGCGGTCTTAAACATAACAAATTTATTCCCAGCCTATGGACAAAAAGATACAGACTTAGAGAAGGTCCCTCAGCTGATATAGCATGAAGAAACAAAATGAGGTTTCAAGCATAGTTCTGTCAAATTCAAGTCTGGTTTTACTTTTTCACATTAACCTACTTGTTCTTTCATTATCTAGGAATCCATTGAAAAAAGTTTAGGTATAAAACGATGAATCTCACCTGCTGATTCTTGAATCAGGTACTAATTTCTAAAATTCAAAAGTGACCCACCCAATGATGCTTCATTTAATACTTATTACTCTGCTAACTTTATTACTGGAATTGTTGCAAAGCCTAAATATTATGTTTCTAAAAGCATGTACAGTATACAGTTGGCCATTTACCAAGTTGATTATATTTAGAGGTGATATTATTTCTAAACAGTATAGATTTTGTTGTGTGATTTGAGAAATTTCTGAAGTCTTAACTTTTAGCAAGCTTACCCTACAGACTCTGTTAATAAATTTTATTTTGCATACATATATATAATAAAATTCAGCTTACCTACAATCAAGGTTGATGCGGGAAAACAAGAATATATTTGGTTTTTCCTTTTACATTTTTTTCTGTGACCATTAATCCTAATATAGCAACTTGATCAAACTAAAAAAAACCTATCAGATAAGCAAAGTATACTTGTAGGTGTTCCTGAGTGGGTCATGGAGATATTGGATACTAGTATATCTGGTGTCTCACCCCTTCCTCTCTGGCACCTGCCCTGGACCACTCTCTGGTCAGTGTGAACTAAGAAGCTTTGCTTCAGCACACCCTTCCGCCATGATGTTTGAGGCCAGCAGACTATGTCATGCTGCAGTCAGTGTACCATGGACTAAATACTCTGAAACTGTGAACTTAACTAAATCTCTTATCGTTTAAACTGTGGGTGTTGCATGTTGTGTCCCAGCTAATGGAGAATCAGAGTAACACAGATTTTTTTTCCTTTCCTTTTTTGGTGGTTCTCGAGATAGAATCCTAGGCTTCTGAACTCTACCACTGAGCTGTGCCTCTCTACACTCCATTTGAAAATTTAAAATTGAAGTAAATGGATTTAAAAATAAGCTATTGATAATCTGAATTTATGGATTAAATTTTAAACATTGTAAAGACTATAGTTCAAGAGGTTTAAAAATATTTCAATTTCTAGCCCAAAATACAATTCACAGAGCCAAGTTCATTTGGAAATTGACGTACCCTGGAAGGACGAGGGGAAAGACTGGAAAGTATGGCTTTCCTTTATGAGTCTTACAGAGCAAACTCTTTCCTTTGAGAACTTCCTGGTGGCTGAACATCTCCAAAGTAATGAGAGTAGATAAACACAAGGTACCTTGTGCTGTTTGTACATTCGGTAACTGAGCTAAGACATTAAGATCATTTTATATAAGTACTTCCCACATTGTGATTTGATTTGTACTCCACAAGTATAAACTAATAAAACCTCAATTTCCTCTAAAAAATCTGCTTTCAAGTCAGGAAAGAACTGTGCAAGAAATAGGTGGCTGAGGACTAGCTGTGACTTTCTGGGCCTTCCTGTGACACGGGCACGGTCGGGCCTTGGCTCTTCACTGCTGTTTGAGTTGAAGTGAACAAATGAAATTCTCTTTCATGTCACGGCATATCCATTTGCACCCTTTCTACAACTGGCCCCAAACCTCTGTGATTCTGAGTCACACTGGGCAGTAGCAGAAGGCTGGATTCTGGAGGCCACGTGTCTCTCACAGGCTGGGACGGGGAAGGTTTTGGCCCAGCCTGGCGCTATGGAGGGATGATGTAGATTAACAGGCAGGCTGGGGGCGAACTCTTCAGATCTTGAGCTTACACTTTCCAAGGATAGTGGGAGGCCCAAGCCCCTTCAAATCCTGGCCCCTTTTTCTTCCTTTCTCTGAGGTGGCCATGTCCTGCTGCCATGTTCCCCTCCGGGACTGGCCCTTCATCAGCCTAAAAGTAATGGGTCTTCCTGGTTACAATTAGAACCCTGTAAACTGTGGGCCATAGTAGCACCTAAGTTAATTATCTCAGGTATTGGTTGTAGCCAGACACACCTGCCTAACACAAATAAGATTAGTAAAACCCAATGATACTCTCTCCTAAATTTCAATTAGAAAATCATAAAGTATCTTTTAAGTTAGCCTGCCATGATAGTATATATCTCATGAAAATGCTATAGTGAATAATTGCCTCTATTTTCCCATAAATAAAGGGCAGATTTTAATGGACTAGACAGATTTATATACCAAATACTAAATATCCTAGTTCTGCTTCTCCCGCATGCATATTGTATGATGCTAAATGAATCATTTAATGCCTGTAAATTTATTTTCCAACTGTAAGCTGAAAAAGTTGCATAATGTGACTTAAACTCTTCAACATCTAAAAACTGAAAAAAAAAAAGCAACTCAGTTATTTTGTATTAAATGCTGATAAGTTTTGGTTAGAATATTAGTGGTAGCTGCTAAATAAAAGGAAGGAACTAATTATATCAGAGGAGCTAGTTATACTGGAGAAAATCAAGAAATACTTAAAATTAAATGGAAGCAGTTGTCAGTTTTTCATACGCTTGGCATAACTTTCCAAGCCCTCCTTAACCTGAAGAAGTATATTTAAATTTATAAGATTATAATAGATACCTCTAAAATCATTTTGTTCAAGAGCCTCTCAATTCTATTGTTTAGATTTGCTGAGATTTTTTGGATGTGGACATAGTTCACATGGAAATTATTTAAACACAAGGGAGGCCCTTTGCGGCTGACATGGTTTATCTATACGGATTATGTAACTTCTGCAAGCCCTTGCTTGTCCTAAGAATAAATGGGTAATTGCTTTTAGCAGTACTTGGACAGCCCTTGGTTTCAGTATAGAGTAGGCAGATTCTGACCTCAGGAAACAGAAATGATGTATTTTTTTTTTTTTTTAAGTTAGAGCAGTTGAAGAAAGCCAGGAATAAATCCAGAGTTTCTCTAAACAAGGCAGAGGGAGGCTTGCTCATCACAGGGAAAAGTCAGGCTCATTAAAGAAGGTAATTATTACCTCTGACATACAGAGCTGTGTGCTGCTTTAAATTAAGATTCTTAACGAGGCATTTCATTGCATGTCCTTAACTGGGGGATTTAAGGAGGCAGCCTTTCTTCCAAAGTCAATGCGAGGGAGAGTTCTACGTGCAAGAGTTTCACTGGAGGAGAATATTTCAGGGATGAATCCCTCAGGAATATGAAATACAGGAATGTCCATGAAATTTCAGAACAGATTGTGAGGTTGCCGGACGCCCCTCCATGCCACATGCTTATAAGTGGAAAGTTTAAACTTTGCCACGTGTTAATGCTATGCTCATGAATTTTCCTGTTAGGCAGATGACAAGAGCATGGTCCTTGTCCTTTCTCTGCCAGCGCAATGAATGTGCTGGATAAGGAGTTTCAGAACACTGTAAACAAGATGCAATCCTGTACTTTCCCCTCACTTTTATTAGTTTTGTGTCTTTCTTCCTACTTGACTAATTTACTTTTTACTGTGTTGCACTGATTATAGAGCCTAATATCTCAGTTTACTTTTGACTTGAACTCATTTGCTCACAATATGAGAGCTTGTCTTCATAATCCAAAAGAAACTGTTTATTCCTATCTCTGAGCTGTCCCTTTACAAACAAATGACACTGGGTGCCAGTATGAACTTTTTATGATACTCCTATCCATAAATGGGTTATGTTTTGAAGAAAATAAATTGCTTTTTGGTGAATACATTTATTTAAAAAGATACATTTTATGGCCCTGATTTTCTACATTTAAAAATACCTCACCAAACCACAGGGCTATTATAAGAAATGGAATCTAAAGTTTATATTTTAACTTTTCGCAAGTATACAGCTAAATTCTAGAAAACCTAGAGCCCATTAACATGATTTCCCCAAGGATTTTTACCAGTTCCATCTAAGAATAAGCAATAGTTTGGCAATTTTGTAGCTTAATTTTCTCTATCGGAAGAGTAGCAATGTCTACCAAGTACCCAGGAGACTCAACAGTTCAAGATAGAATCTATGATCTGTACCTCCCATAAAGAAAAGTCTAAATCTTTCTAAACTTTAGCATAGGAGAACCACCTGGTTAAAATCCATTTCCAGTTAAATTATGAAGGGCTATTGTTATTCACACACCCCTCACAAAGGGACTTTCAAGGTTGGTTCATGACCTTGATCAACGCACAGCGTGTTCTCTGAAGTCAATGTCTCTTGACACGAGTTGTTACGTCAGTGTGGTGCTGCCTAACCCCAGTCAGCTTTCATCATGATGTCACGCTTCAAATACATGTTTAGTCTGTTTTAAAGTAAATACGTCATTTTCTGATTCTGTTACATGCTATCTTCCTGATCCTGACAATTGTGCCTTTTTTTATTCTTTTCTGTTTTTCTTTCTGTATTACTTGTAAATCACAGGGCAGATGCCTTTCCATGGGTTATTTTAATAAATGGCCAACAAACTTTGTTGTTTCTTCAGCTAACTCCTCTCCAATGCTTTCTCTATTTTCTTTCTTTGTTTATTCAATTATATTAAGAGCGAAAGTCATACATGTCACATATGTGACATATGAGTAGATTTTTAAAAAATATATTATAGCCCCTCATTGTACCATTTTAATTACAACCCTTTTTTGTTTGAATCATCCCCCCTGTAGTTAGTCACGTGTCCAGCCTTATGTTGGTGCACGCTGACTTTTGCTTTAGCCTTTTCAAAAACCCAATTAAGAGAGAGAAGCATAAGGAATAGCAGCCAAGTGAAATTAAATCCCATCACCCTGAGGAGTCATCCCAACATTTTATTCACTAGGATTTCATGTATTTCTTTTTGCTCATACACATGTTTAATTTCGTATGGATTGAATTTTGTTTAGTGTTTCAACATTTAAAAATTATGTTTATATAGCTGAAGCCATTGTAAATCTAAAATTTTGAGGAAAGCAAGCATATGAAGTCAAGTTTCTTCCCACTAGGTTTCCATCCCAGTTTGATGTGGCTTTTTCTTTCTTTCTTTTTTTTTTTTTTTTTTTTTTTTTTGTCTTTTTCCTTTTTATCGGTACCGGGGATCGAACTCACGACTGCCTGCTTGCAAGGCAGGCGCTTATGCCACTGAGCTAAATCCTCAGCCCCTGGGTGATTATTAATACACCTTAATATGTTTCATCTAGTGATATAATATCAAAAGTACTTATATAAGATTTAAAAATAAAATAACAATTAGTGGCATCATTCCATTCTAATGTAATCCTTAGAAAATTTTGTATTTTTTTTTTCGCTGTGAAAATCTGTTTTTAAACTCTCTCTTTCTCCCTCCCTCTCTCTCTCTGTGTCTCTGTCTCTGTCTCTCTCAGCCTCTGTCTCTGTTTCTGTCTCTGTCTCTCTCTGTCTCTCTCTCTCTCTAGAGAGAGCTACTTCTAGGTTTCCTCATTTTAGACATGGTATGCTGATTTCTTATAACAAAATAGTACAATGCTCAACACATATTAATAGTTGGAATGAATGTAGAAATGTTCCTGGGAATTTTGGTTTCGGATCTCTCCGCGGGCTGGGGATAAACAGTAAGACATTCTTTCACCAGGCTGAGCAGGAGCAGCCAACCGCAGTGTTCAGTGACATCTGAGATCCCCAGGGGAAGAAGCCAATGCTTTCCAAGGCACTGTGTGGTTAAGCTAGGATATTTGCTAGATCAGGTATATTAAATGCAAAATCTTATAATTTTTTTCAACTTACGGATGAGTTTCTTGGAACATAATCTCACAGTAAGTCAGACTACAGGTAATTTACATTTAGATTCACCTTATAAGTATGGCGAAATCCAGTGTGGAGACTTTTTAAAAATTTCTCTTGCTCCGGCAATATAAAAGTTTTTAGTGATTGGTTTTGGTGAGGTTTTTCATTCATTGAGTTGAGTGTGTTTCATGAAAACTTCAAGTTGACAAAGAAATATTTGGGATTCATTTTAGTTTTGAGAAACATTTGCATTCTTTCTTGTTTTCTTTTGTCTTTTTGAGACAAGGTCTTGCTGTGCAGTTCAGTCTAGCCTTGGTCTCACTTTGTAGGCCAGGATGGTCTTGAACTTGCAATGATCCTCTTGCCTCAACCTTCCTAGTGTTGGGATTACAGGGGTGGCCCACCATGCCCAGCTATTTGAAGAATTTCTTTCTTCTGACTGTGCTTTCTTCTAATTGGTTCTTTTGCACACGAGTTTTCATTTCTATGCATTTTGTACCTTTGGAGCATTTTCTTCAATTTGTATCTTTTATTCTTTAAATAAAATTAAAAAAATTTTGTTGTACTGTATTAGTTTCCCAAAGCTTCTTGTTTTGAATGTTACATTTTGTAGCAGTATCTTTGTTTCATGATTTTACTCTTCCATTCTTATTATTTCTTAGGTTATCAATTCCAGAGTTGTTTTGGCATTTGTTTACTTCTGTTCAAATGGGATTTTTTTGTTTAAATTTTTATTTCCCTTCCAAATGGTCTTATTTTCTCTGAGTTTCTTTTTTCTATCTTATTTGATCATTGACTTTAACATTAGAAGTTTTTTAAAAAAAAGTTTATATCTGGCTTCCTGTGTGCATTGTGAAATTTTGTAGTAATCCACTTCACAAAGTTCTGGGTGGAAAAAATAGATGAGATGCTCAAACTGTGTGGAAACTCACTGTTTTGTTTGAGGGCTTCAAAACACAAATTGATATAAATATTTTGTTTTAGAGGGGAAAATTTTTTCCCAGAAGGAAACCCTCAATCTTTTGTCTCAGAGCAGAATCAGGATGGTGTGAATAGAAAATTTTGTACTTCACCTGGCTGCTGGGACTCTGAAAGCTTGGCAAGGGATAGATAGGGTGAGTGATTTCAGGGAAGAAAATCCAACTGGAATAGCACTGATTTGGAGGAGTTAAAACTGAGTCAGGAGGTTTTGGTAAACCACTTTCAGGCACATCCACAACTACACACACACACACACACACACACACACACACACACACACACACATATATATATATTTTTGTCTTTTTCCTTTTTATCGGTACCGGGGATTGAACTCATGACTGCCTGCTTGCAAGGCAGGCGCTTATGCCTCTGAGCTAAATCCCCAGCCCCGCATTCACAACTATTAACTGAGCCACCTGTACGTACCCACCCGGATATGTGCTAACCTGGTGAGCTGAGCAAAACTACAATTTTCCAAACAAAAATCATCAGATGACTTTATGACAGCATGTCAAATTATCCCCCTGATTTCCTGAACTTGAACCCAAGTCCTTTCTTTCTTTGCCATGAGAGTTTAATTCTCAACAAATAAGAGATGTAAGTAACAACTTCCACTTGGAGTTTAAGCTATAAAAGTAGCCACGTGTAGCAAAACCTTGGAGCACATTTTCAAGACTCAGGAATCTTGTTTCTCCTGGATTACAATTCTAGTAAGTCTCAAACCAAAGTAATTCTCCTTTGTTCTCAATTAGGCTGCTCTTATCTTCATTGACAGGAATTTCATGTTTTAATAATTCCACCCACCCTCTTTTTGTTTTGGAGTATTCTATTTTTGTTGTTGTTGTTGATGTTTCAATCTTGTGCTCAGCTGTGTCTGGTGACTTATAACCTCAGTGATCCCTGGTTATTCTACAATAAAAGTCCCATCTCTTCTGCGTTGGTAGTTATCTGGCTGAATCAGAAGGGAGAGGGGAGTTGGGTTATAATCACGACACAGAGATACTCACCCAGGCTCCTGGTTTCCTCAGCTCAATCTATATCCTAACTTACCTATGTATGTTCCTACTGCCTCCAGCCTTTGAGATGTCCGGGAATTGTTTGGTGAAAATTAACTCGCTTCCTGCTGGCTCTTAAGAATGAAGGGGACTAATACTTAAATTGGTTATCACATACCTATCAGCTTTTCCTCTTCCTGACTGTTCTTGAAATCTTTCATCTGCGATCATGTTTTCTCCAATGCTTTTTACTCTGTGGTATTTTTCTTCTTAATCTTTCTTTAATCTCTTCCTTTTTAATAAAATTTCATAAGCAAGCAAAGATGAATATCTGTGTTCAATTTGCCATGATTAATCAAATACTTCCATTCCATTTCCTTCTCAAAAGTCAGTAGTGGCTTTTGTCTCCTCAAATCATCCTGTTGTCTCTGGTTAATCCTTGACTACTTTTCTTCTGCAGCTTCACCCTACTCCCTACCTTTGAGCTGTGTGACACTGTATGTTTTGCATTCTCTTTCTGTGTCTGTGTGCTCTTACCCTGTATTTTATGTTTCTATTCGGCTGCCTAGTCCCTCCATAAGGGAGTTTCCAAAGACCCTGTTCATCTCATTCTCATGCCAATGACTAAATATATTTAGTCATTCCCTGGGCCAAGTAGCCTAAAACAGGTGCTCAATAAACAACTCTGGAAAATCACTGCAGGCAAACCTCTGCTTATCCTTAGGCTGCTTACCTAATTGAATTGTGAGTTCGTGGAGGTCAAGATCTAAATTAATTTGGCTTAACACCTGACATTTAATTTGGTGTAACACCTGAAACGATGTCCTGTATGTGTGTGTGTAAAAACAGACAATGTGTAATGGGTGTTTGGAAAGGGAGAAAAAGGGAGGGATAGGAAGAGACAAGGGAAGAACAAAACTGATATTACTTGGGGTAATTCATAAATTAACTATATAATATTATTATGGTTTCTTTGGTCCGATGAATGAAAATTATGAGAAAAAACGTATTTTGGAACCTCTATTTCAGGTATAGTAGACTGTTTCATCATAGTTTATGAGCAGTTATATAAATATAGTTTTTTTAAAAAATGTCTTGAAATGGCTGGCAAAGACAATATCAAGAGATTCTCCCCATTTCTCACACCCACACAGAAGGAAGTCGTGGGATTATTCCTGCAGGGGGGGAAATAACAGTACGGACCCATCAGTGGAGAGAGACTACAGGGGCTGGTGATTTCAGGAGGAAAATCTACTTTTTGATTTAAAAAAGGTCGACAAATATAAGGAAGTTTTTGGTGTTCCCTTATATCTACCTAACACCCCTGAGAATTATCATTTGGGAGATTCTTTATATTTTTTCATTACTTATATTTCAGGCATCTTTCTCTACGTGGTAACTCTGAAGAGCAGATTGCTTTTTAGTGTTAAACCAATACTTGAAAAATCTAATAAATTAACAGTTCAGTATGCTTCCTGGATTTCTGTCAAGGAACAATCAGAATACCTCTCCTCAATTTCTGTGATAAAATATCTTAGAAGTAGAAATTCATAATATTTATTAAAGCAAGGGAATTGTGTAAAAGGAGTTTATAAGTATGTCAAAGATTTCTGCAATGTGCAGTGTCTTCCCAGAATCAGGCCACAACCACTCATCTCTCCCACTAACCAACTTCCCATGGACCCCGTGTCTGTTTTGGGAAGATGACTCAGTTGAATTCCATGAATGGCTTTAGATTTGACGTGTAGAAAACATGTAGCAATCTCTAGGGATTGTCTTCTTGTTCCTGGTTCTGAATAAGCTTGATTTTTTTTCCTGATTTAATACTGAAAGGAAGTGCTAGGCAGTCTCCTGAAAAACAGAAAGAAGTTCCATTTGCTCTGCTCTGCCTGTGACATTTTACCACATCCACAGAGGCTGAGTAGAACACAGGTGAGAGATGGATATACCCATTAAAAGAAGCAGCTTGTGCTGATTTTAGTAATTATCAATTTTCCTGATTTTTTGGGTTGGGCTTATGGGAGGTGGTATATTTTGTGCCTTGTTGGTCCACTGAAGAATCCTGAGTTCTGGAGTTGGGTTAGCACCCACAGGTTGCAGCCATACCCGCCGTGGATGTACACCTGCTGATGCCCAAGGTCCCACAGGGGACCACATATGTCTGTGGAAGGGGCTTAGCACACTGTCTCCCGAGGAATTCAACTTCATACCAGCAGAGGGAAAGTGGATAGAGGAAAAATGCTGTGTGTGGAGAGCATTAGGGAAGGTCATATATTTCAAAAAAGAATATTGTTTACAAGGAGTGTTAATAGGTTTCAGGGGAAATGTTAATTTTTTTTCCTGGATGAAATAGCTACTGTAAGTTTTTAATGGTTAATCATTCATTCCTGAATTTTTATATTAAGCATTTCATATTACTTTATTGACTTAACTTTTATGCTCTTCTTCATTTTGACAGTAAAGAATGACCAGGCAATACTCCTTGAAAATTGGAGACCATTTGCAGCTGCTCTCTGTTGAGGGACGTGAATAATAGGATGCCCTTAAGGAATTTCAAAGGTATCACTCAACAGAAACTTTTGTGTCTGAAGAAAACTAGATCATTTTATCATGGTAGGCATGCTGATATGTTTGATTTAATAAAATGCCATATTTCTGCCTTTAATCTCTTGTCAACCTGCTATTAAAAAGCCCCACAGTGCATGCGTGCGGCACATGTAAACACTTGTGGTTTTGAAGTTACCACAGAACATACTAATAAAGCATGTAATTTGTGTTTTGTGCACAGACTGTAATAATTTATTGAGTGGTAGAAAGAAGCTAAAACAGGATTTTCTCTAACTCTAGCCAGCAAGTCAATTTGATTTTAGTGCTCCACGCAGAGGTGCGTGTGTGTACATGTGCATAGGATGGAATCATGTTTTCCATGCGTCAGGAAGTGTCTGTCACAAGCACCAAGACGAAATGCAAATTCCTTTCCCACACAGGGAGGATATTTTATCAAGTATGGTAAGAGGGTGTGTGTGAGCTAATCAGATTGGAAATTCTTCCCCACAGGGACAGGAGTGTGTGTCAGACACCAACAATGCATGAGCAAAATGTAGATTAAGTTAATTCAAACAAATAAGACAAATCACAATGGCAATCACTTTTATAACCTGTATAAACAGTATCTCTATATGCCCTGGGGCCAAAAGGTAGATAGCAATGCTGTTGCTCTTTTCATATGGAATAACAAAATTTGGAAATATTCAAAAACTACCGTGGTATCCTCCAAGAGCTGAGTGTCAGAGGACGGCCTCTACCCTGCTTCTCTGAGAAGCTGGTGAGTGTGCTAAAGATCTGAGAGATGGAGAAGATGCTCATGGGTGCGGAGCGCCTGACTGCGCTTTCTCCTCTCCATCAGCTCACCTGGCTTATGAGCACTTAGCACACAGCAATCATCTACACAGATCATTTGGGTGAAAAGGCCTCGAAGTCTATGGAAAAAATGATATCCTTAGGGTATTTATGGAAAAATTTTTAATGCAATTCTGTAATTTGGAAATTAAGCCATATTTTACTTAATCAGATAAAAATACGTTCAGGAAGTGACAATGTCTGTATCCAAAGGAAATGAGTTTTACATTCTCTAAATGTGTTTATGCTCAAAAGTGGAAGACTTCCCTCTCAGCTAACCATACACTTTCTCTATGTTACTTTTGTCAAAAGCCTACAGTGTGCACACAGATCAGTCATGGTATGCAAGCTTTTAAACCTGTGGTTAAGAGAAATGAGTCTTTTGTACCGTCTCTAAGTGACAAATTATTCATTTTGTGCATTTGCCTATCTCTAATCAGCCAGTTCCACGTTACCATGAGGGAGTAAATAGTTTCCTGGGTTTGCTGCTTGTGATAGAAGCATTGTAAAAATCTGTAAGTGGAAAACAAACAGCAAGATATGCCTGGATGTCTTTATCTTTAGGATAGAATTAACACAGTTACACCGCACTGATCCAACTTAAAAAGGAATTATCTACAAGGAACTAAGCCAGTTGTCCAAGAACTGAGAAGGAATCCACAAATCTTGAGAGCCTTTCATGGTTTCTGTTGTGGAACTGCTACAGTGTTTAATAATTTGAACCTATAAGGAGACATGCAGAGAGGGGAGAGGAGAAAAGATGAAGAAGAAAGAAAAAGAAAACAGAAACATAAACAAGGAAAGTGCCAGAAAGATACATCAGCCAGATTTGGTTTCTTGTTTGTTTTGGCTGGCGGCACCCCCCCCCCTTTGGTATCAGATGTACTGCAGTCAATGTCAATAAAAAGCCAAGAACTAAAACAAACAAACAAACAAAAAAAAAACAAGACAACAACAACAACAACATTCTCAGATTGGTAAAAGTTATAATTTTAAAGAATCTTTGATTGGTATAAAAATTAACAGACAAAACGTAGAGATTAGCTGTTTAGGGAGCTAAGTTAAAACAAAGTTATTTGGAGGCTGCTTTGTTTATAGTCTCTTTGGCATCCCGTGTGGGTTTTCCGATCATACACTGATGCCAAATCATCTTTTATGATATGTCTTTTAACAGCCAGTTTCTTTTAGCTCACACACAGTTGCACGCGCACACACACACATACACATACACACAGGGTGTGGGAAGAGGAAATCTATGCAAAAGATTCAGAGTCAAAACAAAATTAGTTTTCAGGGTCCTATTTGAATTTGTAACTCTGTAAGGCTGCAGAATCAAACCTACTTTATTTTATGTTAGTGTGGTAATAAAAACAGCTTTTGAAATGTTTGATGTATAGACAGGTTTGGAGAATATTGACAACATTGGATCAATGTAGAACACCAGGTATAGAATATACTGTAATGTTAAACTATTTAAAAATTAAGTAAGCATCCATTACTAGCTTTTTATTACTTTTCTTTTCCAAACAAAAAGCTATACCTGAAAGCTGTTTATTTAGTAAATATAGAATAATTGTAACATCAATAGAACAATAATTGATACTGAAACCAAAATATGGGTATCACATGAGACAATCCAGGTTCTAATTCACTAAATTTACTTGTATCTGCATAAACATAAAACTTGTAACTCTAGTATTTTTCTTAATAAAAGGACTGATAAACAATACCTTACCTAGCGCAAACTTACATTTTTTTTAAAAAATAAAATTCTCTGGAACGTGGGTATAAAAGTACAGTTTTAAGGAAGAGGATCAGAAGTTCAGACTCAGAAAGAGTGGATTAGTGATTGTAGCTTGCTTTATATAAACTATTGATCAGGACATTTGAGTTCAATGTTTTAGAATACAGCTTTTATGATTTAAGTTTAAAATGTAAAATATTTCAATGTACATTCAGATACATGTGGACTAGATTTTGCTGAATATAATCTCAGAATTGTAATTAGTGGCTATATTCATTAGAAAACCATTGTAGGATCTGGCAGTCTTTGGATCCAACCAGTTCAAAATATCAGTAAATTCAAATGCAAGACCTAAATTGCGATATTGAAAAGTTACATACACACATTCATCCACTAGTCCATGGGCCTGTGGTCACTTCTAAGTAAATATCTCCCGAGTAGAAGTATGAATGATAGATAAATAAATGAGATTACATGGATTTGCATGTACTTTATGTATGTGAAACAATCTTTGCCTCTTAAGGACACCTTTCATAAATCAGTCTGTGTACTGGTGATCTTATAGTTAATATAGTAGGTTAAACTCCTTGCATGTATGGAGGATTTACTCTTTTTATCTTTTAATTTTCATTATTAGTCTATATGTGCAATACATAATAATTCATCTGGGGAATCTGCACAAATCCATACTGCACTGTGATCATTCCCCCCTTTTTTCCCCCTCTTCACCAGATCCCTTACTATTTCCTAGAGTCTACTTCCCTGTTTCCTATCATCTTTTTAAAAAAAATTTTGCTCCAGAACCATAAGTGAAATAATTTAGGTATGAGTTAAAAGCCACATGGCCTTTCTTATACGAGTAACTCATAAATAATTTACTGAGCTTTCATTCTAATCATGAAATGTCATCAAACATATTAACCACTTTAAATTACACACCAAGGCAACTGGAAGAATGATTTCTTTTTGTTCTCCTTTATATTTCTCTGCTGTTTTTCTCACCTGAAACCAGCCATGAACACCTCAGGATTAGCATATACACACATACAACTCTCAGGGTGAAGGCGTGCTGTGTCTCTGGGCAGGGGCTTTCTCCTGCTTGCTGTATTAGGGCAGTGTAGAGTTGTGATGTCAGGAAAAAAGAGATTTCTTGTAGCATTAATGGGTTGAAACCAAAAGAAGAAAATAGTCATCCATTGTTTTCTCCAAAGTGTGACTGGATGTGTCATCCAGTTACTTCATGTGAATGCCCATCTGTGAGTAGATACTACAGGAGGCATTGGATAGTCCTTTACGACAGCATATAAATCTGGCTGTGTAGAAAGAGGAGAAACCAGTATTACCCTGCAACTTTGCATTGCATTGCTCTTTCTTACATTTTGTAATATTGGAGGAGTAAGGGCATTGGTTCCTTCAGAAAGCCATATTTGATGTTTCTAATAAAAAAAGATGTTGCTCTAAACTCTGTTAGAGATTTCCCTGACCTGGAGGAGGAGCAGGAGAATGAAAGCGCTGTAAGGCAGACTGAGGAGAAACTGTTTTTAGCCAGAAGTGTATGAGGGTCTTCCTAACAAAGCTCATTTTCAGAGAGAGAGAAGCAGGCAAAGAAAATTGGCCCAGGAAAGAAAAGTGCCTCAAGGTCAGATGGTTGGAGGTCAGGGAAGGGCTTGTTACCTCCATCACCGCCCACTCCCCAGTCCAGCCTCATGGGATCACATTTGAGTGGTAGGGAAGCATCTGTGAAAAAATAACCAAGCATTAAGACAGAAATGTTTCCACCTGGTAAAAAGGCAAGTGCACTTCAAGGAGAGCTGGGTGGTAGGGTTGACGTGATGGCCTCAGATACTCCCCAGGAGCAGAAAGCTCTCCTCATGGGTGGCTCATCTGTATTTGATTTTTGGCCTCTGTGGTTGTGATCAGATGGTAGTGGCGGGTTCAGGATTACAACACGTTGGTACTGGAGAATTTTAACAACTTCAACCCAAGAAAACTGGATTGGCAGCCCCAGAAGCTGGAGCATAGCACTGACAACAGTAGACAGTATTTGAGCACTAATTATGTTTGAAAATGTTTCAGCTACTTTAGCTTGATTGACTCTTACAATCCTTGAGACGACGCTGGGTTAGATTTTTTATTATTCTTACTTGGTCAACAAAGCAAGGAGGCAAACTGAAAAGCTAACTAACTTGCTTAGTGTCACACAGCAAAAAGTGACACAGCCACCGTTTGAATCAGATGGGAAGAGATAAATAGATGATCCATTTTCCTGAGACCCAAGAAGTAAGGAAGGTTAAAGGAGCGAAGTGATTAGCCTTAAAACATGAGCCACACATTGCTGAAACAGTAAGAGGGCTGTGAACTGTTTGTTGTTGTTGATTAATCTTGGATTAGTGTGGTCTGAAAATATCACTCGAAGCAATGCAATAGCAATTGAAACTCTTTGGGACCCATCCTGAAACCCTTTGGAACTGTAACTGAACACAATTGTTTGCCCCTCAGTGAGTACAAGGCAATTAGCACAACTAAGATGTAAAAGAGCAGAGAAAGATTTATTACTTGTATAAGTAAGGAGAGCACAGGGGCTATTTCCCAAAGCAGTGTATCTCCAAAGAAAAGGGATGCTGTTGGGGAAACTTAATGCATATTCGTCTTGCAAACACTCCTCATTGCATAGAAAGAAGTGACGTCAGATGTCACTGATCATGCACAGTTGGAGGTCATGCTTCTTCATACATCACTGCTCAAAAAAAATATGGACTGGAATGTCTCCTGGGTGGAGAACTTAGCAATATAATGAGGTTATAATGAATAGAGCTCCCTCTAGCCACTGAAAGCATGACTCAGAGTGACTTGGCAATGTTGGCTGGTTCCTTGCAGTTTTCCATGGAGGGCCTCACCTGAAACAAACAGACAATGTGAAGGGGAGTTAGGAGTCACTTGGGGGGCACAACTACCTCCTCCCCACCCCATCCACAGGGGTTTGCCTTCAAAAGTTCCTGTGTAGTATCTTAAGGGACCCACACTTCCATTAGCTCCTAGAGGGAAAAGACCGCACTGGTCCAGGTGTGTGCCATAGACCTTTGATATTTAGTTTAGAAAACAGGCTCAGAGGAGTTAAGCAAGTGTTCAAAGCTGCAGAAATTGGATGCAAGTATATGCTTGGCTATTGGAACGGTCACGCTTTCTTTCTTTCTTTCTTTCTTTCTTTCTTTCTTTCTTTCTTTCTTTCTTTCTTTCTTTCTCTTCTTGTTCTTCTTCTTTTCTTCTTCTCCTTGTGCTTCTTCTTCTTTTTCAGAGTACCACTTCACTTCTACCCCGAGAAGAGATATATCAAGGTGGGGATGGGGGATGAACATGTGCTTTTAACAATGAAATTATCTACAGTGAATATTACATTGGTAGACACTGGAATGAAACATTGCCCAATACACAACTGATTCAGATCATTTATTTAGGAATCCTAGCAAAGAAAATCTTGAGCAGTGCTTACAAGTATTCAGCTTTTAACCAGGATGTTGTAACTAAGGGTATCTGTGCTGCTTTTGACTAAGGATGAATTAAATGAGTTAACTGGCCCCACTTCACAGGAGGCCCTTTGAAAATAGGCCTGTAACTATTTTGTACCAACTGGTAGAGTTAGCCAAAGTCTCTAATACATAAAGTGTACTATGAGATTCATTCACGCAGCAATTTTCCTAAATGTTCACATTAATTAAGTATGTGCTGCGATTATAAAATGCTTCTTCTGCAGCCCAGTAATTGTGTTTAACCTCAGGTGTGGTGGTGCAGACAGCAACCTTTGATTCTTGTGAATTGTATCTCGAATGTTTTTTAGAAGTCAAATTCATTGTCTCAGAAGATAATTATTATAAACATGGATAAATTCTAAGACAGTTGTCTTAAGTTACCTGGAAGATTAATTGACCATAACTGGAGCACTTTGGGAGGTCAGAGAGATTACTATTAGGAAAACAGGATTTGAAAACTTTGAGCGAAAGTATTGTACCTTCTCTCTTCCTAGAGCATATATTCATTTGAGTGTCATGGTAATATTGGCGAACCTCTTTGGCTCTTCCTATGAGCCAAGTACTTCTGTTTATATATTCTTAGAGCAACTTTCTGACCTAAGCAGTTTCCCTTTCACCAAAGAGAAGAGATAGAGATGTTAGATTATTTCTCCATGGTCACACAGGGGATAAATGAAACCAGAATTTGTAACAGAAAAAATGTATGCATCATCACAGTTTGGAGATTTATTATAGAAGTTACATATGCAAATATTTAATAAACTTGTAGGGATGACAGAAATTAGTGTTTTAAAGTTCCAAGTTAAAAGAGTAAGGAGAACAAGGAATATATTCTTCATCTTGTTCAGTGAACACAGAAATAGTCCTATAGCTGAAGTTGCAGGAAGGCTATCTTTAGAAATCTGACTTGGTTCATTGGTATTTATTTCAGCTTGGATCTTCAGAACTTCTCTGGTTCCTCTTTATGACCCTCCCCATCTCCGAGACTGACAGTAGGACGCCAGTTTGAACTTACAGGGGTGTCAAGTATAGGCTGGGGATGGACTTAGTGCTTTGACATCAATGAGAGTAAAATACAGGAAAAACTTGGTTGCTGATTTGTGCAGTCGCTGTTGTGGTGCTCACCTGCCCCCCTCCACCTCTTTATTCTGCAGCAAGTTTTGTGTTTTCCTGGAAATAGAGGGGTCACTTAGGTCACTTGGAAGCTAAGAAATAGCCCTATTTCCAGTTAATTTTCAAGACTTAAATTAAAAAAAAAAAATCCCACTCGTGACTCCTTAGAATGTCCAGACCTTCTTGAAGACTGATTTGAAGAACATTGTAATAAAATCAATCTTAGCACTTTCACTGATCTTAGTGCTATGAAAAAGTGGCACTTTCCACAGTGACACTTGCAGGTCCACAGACATGGTGTTGAGGAAGAAGCATCTTCCCTGCTCAAGCTGAAGTTCAACACATGAAACGTAATAATGATATTTTTTGACTACTACTAAATTGCGGTTCATCACCTATTGATATCAAGATAATCCTATTAATCAATGCAATTAAAATATGTTACAGTTATTGTTCCATGTGAATGTTGCTTTAAGAAACACTGAAATTTCTTTTCTTGAATAATAATTGCCAAAGTCAGAAACTTGACTTTTCTGTCTAGGTGATACCAATAAGAACTTTCATACTTCTTATGAATCATAATCGCTAATCTTTTCCTACAGAGAGAAACGGAACACTGTTAGTGATGATTCTGGTCTTTTCTGTGAACAAATTGCTAACAGTTAAATACATCGGTCCAGTTTCTTCTGAATGCCAAACTAAGGAAACAGTTACCACAAATAAGGTGGGCAGTAGTGGCCTTTCCCCTTCACTATAGTTTTTTGCTAAAACTTTATTTCTTCTCACTGAACTCAGCAATATACAAAAAGCAAAAGACAAATAAAAAGATGAAATAATAAGCAGAAAAATTTCTTCATTGCAGTAATGTATAGCTGAATGCCTGCACAAAGAGGCTCAAAATCTGTTACGATGTTTGCATACACTGGGATATAAAATGAGTTGTAACATCTGGTACTCACAGGTGAGTCAGGCAGTTATAAAGAGCTGTAGTGTCTACAGAACTCGGTAGTGTGTTTTTGAAGGATAATTTGTAGGAAGAATTAGTAAACATTTGAAAAGGAGTATTTGCCTACTAAAAATCTTTCAGAGATCTGTCCCTGGATCCGTCCCAGAAGAAGAAGGCTGAATTTGGACATCATAATCCAGGGAATTTGAATGACATCAGGCAGAGGAGGGAACTAGATGTCTTCAGCACCTCACACAGTGTGACCACCCTCAATGAAAGGAACAGGCAAGTTTGCGGACCATCTCTCTGTGACCTTTCACAAGATCTGAAAGAAGCCCTGAGCTGCAATGTGTTACTGCTCAGTGCTGAGAGCTTCTGCGGTTCACCAGTCACGTAAGGGATGCAACAGTGAAGCCAAGGCTTTAGTGGTACACATCAGCCTTCAAGGGTCCTGTTCATTTCTCACAGATTGCGGGCACACATCAAGGATGGCACGTAACTTTGTAATCGTTTACTCTAAATCTGTTTTAAATGCTTTTTTCCTCCCTTTCCCCACAAGAACTTTAAGGCTACTATTTCCCATTGCATTTCTATAAAAACTAAAAGGTAGATTCTTATCTTTCACCAGGGAGCCTTTTGGGTATAGAATAATGGTCACAGCCATGTGTGTCTGATTTGTGGCTCACTCCTTTGTGGCACTGTGCATGTCCATTGGTGCTCGAGGTTTAAATCTGTCCTGTTTCCTAGTGGGGCTATTTTACTGTAAGCATCATTCTTGTAATTCTTTTTTTTTTCTTCCTTGTGTTTAATCTCAGATTATACCATAAAGGTAACCAGCTGCAGAAACGGAAGAATGCCTAAAGTTCTACGACGTGGATAACCTGGAAAGACTGATAGGATCTTTTCAGTCTCAGCTGGGAAGGCCAGAGGGCTGGTGTTTGGTTTGGGTTATGCTAACCAGGGTTCTCCTTTTCTTTTGTACCAGCATCAGTCCTGCAGGGTTGAGAACACAGTGTGCTACAACGAGGAAAGCTGTCTCCTTTTAGTTTTTATGTATGGGCAGCCCTAGTAGGCTTAATCACAAAAATATGATGATGTCAGAAATCTGATAAATGATCAGGAGATTGAAAGCACGGTTTCAGGCATGTCTATTTCTTCTGATGCCTCCAATTCTGCAGGAGGCACATGATATAGATAGGTTAATCTGGAAATGCCTCTAGGCAAATTAAATCCTTTTCTTAGTTTCTTCCAACGTCAGGATCATTTTACACCCATGGATTATTTGTGCAATGCTTTCCCTCCGTAAGTTAGTTAATGAAAGTCAAACCTCTAGAGAGATTGCACTTATATCTTGTTTTTATATTGACCCATTTAATATCTATTCCCTCGCCTTTTGGGGAAATTAATCCATTGTATGCTGTTTTTGGCCTGTGACAGTGTGGCTAGAATAAATCTCTGTTTGAGGGGGGGAAGGACAGAAGGTTTCTGGAGACATTAGCGTCACTCATCCCGCCCCTGCTACTAAAGAACTGTGTGATTCAGAAGCGGCACCACACATTCTGTTCCCATTTCTCTACTCAAAACAGGGATCATTGTTGTGTCTTAACTCCTACAGAACAGTCATGTGTTACATGTGGGTGCAGTGTGCTTGCTGTTTAACCAAGTTGCTTGTTCCCACCCTGATCACTTACCCCATCTGATTTCTTTACTCAATTCATTTATTCATTCTTTCCACAATCATTTTCATCCCGATTAGGAACCAAGTGCTGTGAAAGGCAGTGGAGGTAGAACGTTCCACTTGGAACAGAGTTTTCCAACAAGGAAATAATGTCCCTTTGTCCCCTTTACATTCCCTCAAGTTATTTGTGGTTTGTAGCATAGCTCTTGTCAGAGACAGAAGTGAGGGACTGTGGCATAAGGGGAGATACATTTTTATCAGTGAAGATAGTCAAATGCATTGATCAAATAATTACATATTAGATGTTTCTACACAAAGCATAGGGTAGGTTTGAAGCACACAGACAGTGTTTTAATCTAAATTAAGGGTCCTGGGAAGACCTGGAAAGACATTTGAACAGGAGATGCAAGACAGGTGAGAGGCTGATAAGAGGCAGAGGAATGTGTCATGTGCATGGTGTAGGCTGAGCACAAGTGAAGGGTGAGAGACTGTGGCCAAGAAAGCACCACTCAGGGAATCCAGACTGCCTGGAGAGCAGTGTGAGAAAGGGAGGGAGGGAGGTGAGAGATGAGGTTGGAGATAATGTGAAACACTAAGGCAGTGGGAAGCCTTTGGAGGGGTGACCTGGGAAGAAAAATAAACCTGGAGATGGTCATAGTGCTACCTCTAGGCACAATGCGGAAAGCGGATTGCAGACGTGGAGAGCTTTAGGGTGGTTAATGAGCCTTTCTGAGTGGCATATTGTATTCTTCCATGCCCAAGACAACAAAACCCTACTAATTGTCACATAAGAGTTATTGAAGATGTATTCTTAGTTCATTACTAAAGTACAATCTTATCCTAAATTTTATATCAACTTCTTGGGAAAAGTTTGGTAAAAGTTTTCTGTCTTCTACTTGACACAATAAAAGAAGCTCAAATGAGAAGTACATTATTTCCCAGAGTGTACACAGGTTTATTGGTTCACTCGTTATCATTGTCATCATCATCACTGTTGCATACATAGCTACATTGTGTGTTGGTCAGTTTTCCGTCAATGTACACAGATAGTTCATTTAAAAAGAAGAAAGGTTATTTGGGCTCATGATTTCAGCGACTCCAGTCGCTTGGTTGCATGGTCTAAGGTGAAGCAGAGCATTGTGGTGAAAGTTCACAGTGGAGAACCCTGCTTTCCTCAAGATAGCCAGGAAGCAGAGATAGAGGAAGGGGCTGAGGTCTCAGTATGTCCCTCAAGGGTACACTCCCACTGCCCTACCTTCCTCCCAGGACCCTCCCTCCACTCCCTAATCTACCACTTCCCAGCAGCCCCGCAAAGGTGGCCCAAGATTTTAACACATGGTCCTTTGGGAAATGCTTATCCAAACTGAGCTACACAGGTAGCAGACTCTCTTCTTGGGAAAGATAGATTTTTGCAAATGGCAATGCCTATTAAATCTCATAGTTCCTTTCTTTTTCCTCCTACTTAGTTAACTATGTGGGTCAGGACTTTGACCCGAGAATAGAAGTTTTTGAAGCACCGTGGTCGGGCCCTGATGGAAGAGCTCGGCCAGCCATGCTCACATCTTTGTGGGATGGCTTTTCTAACGGCTTTACCTGTCCGCGTGTGTTCACCAGTGTGTGTAAGAAGTGTATCAGGTATCCACTTTATCAGGTGTCTGCTGCGGTCTGTGTTCCCATGTATCTTTCTTCAGTTTAAGTTAAATTTAAACCCAATCATATCGTTCCATTCTGTGTAGAGATGATGGCTCCAACAGGAATCCTGAAATGAATACGTTAACATTTTAAAAATACAAATAAGGTAGACTTAAATAGTAATGGAATGAATTACCCATAGAAAATTAACTTTCCTCCAACTTATCAAAAAACAATTTGGTTATTAAAATAGTATATTTAAAAGCTACCGTGTTTGAATCTTATTTAGAAGTAAGTATAGGTATATTTTATTTTAGGTCTACATGTATAATACAAATAAATCTGTAACTGAAAACTATGTGAAGTAGAAAACATAATCTTAACTTTTTGTTGCTTTATTTACTTTATTAGACAGAATAACTGCATATAAATCTACACACATGCGTAACTGAATGCCCTTCCATCTCTACCTTTCCATCTATCTAGTTTAAAATTATTATAAAATCGTTTTATAATTTAAGATGACATAAAATCCCAAGTTAAAATAAAATTAGTAGAGTTTCCTATTTTTCATTATTTTCCAAAGTCTAGATGTATTGTTAAAACTCCAAGTTGATGTATTTGTGCCTCTCTAACCTGCCTAACCACTTTGAAATGCAGTGATAGGTCTTTTTGCTGTTCTTAAATATCCACTTAAATTCTTTAAAAATTGTCTTTATTTTCTTCTTGATCATCTTTTTCGGGCATTCTTTCGCTTTTAGGACTTGTCAATCTCTTGTTTAATTATTTCAAATTACATTCCAGTAGGTGTAGCCCAAATCTTATCTAAGAGTGGCATGTAAATTTGTCACCTTTGGAAATGTGGTATCTTACTCTCATTTGGTTTACACCTAAATTTCCATGGCATAAGAAAGGAAAGGAGAATCAAATAACAGTGCTATATAACAAGTGGACTTTTTAAAGACAGATAGATGTGTGCTTAGAACATTGAAATATATTGGGTGAATTAATGAAGAAATGGTTTTAATGTATTTTACAGTTGTATTTTAATGGACTTTCACATAGACTGTGTGGAAGTAATTATACATAGACTTATAATGGAGACAAATAAATGGATAACACCATCTATAATACCTTTAATTAAAATAAACCATTAGGAGAGCATTATTCCAAAAACACACTTAACACATTTCTATATCTACTTTTGCTATCTGGTTAATATGTTCATTATACTTTTGACAAGTAACTGCAAATACACTCACTTATGTGCCAAGAATGAATTTGAAAGAGTTCTCCCATTGTTTCTTAACTTCCAATATTTTTCATACTTGAGTGTTCTTCTTAGAGAAGGAATAAATAGCTTTTCTATGCCTTACATTTATTCATTAAGATTTAAGAGTTGCAGAATTTCATGATTTTCATTGTTAAATCAAAAAAAACTAACAAAAATTATTCACATCAAGGCATGAAAAATTACAGGGGCATTTAAAATTATAGAGGTTATTATTATGAGTATAATGAAGTTTAACATCATAGAAAAGCTAAATTAAGTAATTTTGGGGCTGAGAATTTAGCTCAGTAGTACAACCCCTGCCCAGCAAGCATAGGAAGATGAGTTTGATCCCTGGTAGGAAAAAAAAAAACTATTTTAATAACTTATTGTGCTAAAATTATTTTTAAATGCATATTTAAAATATTTAGTGAGCATATTTGATATAAATACAATAAAATGTTAAAATATACAAAAAGCAGTATTTTCTGCTGTTTTCTATAGAAGAATCAGAATGCACATTGTCCTCTTATTTTATTTTTATACTTATTTTGTATCTTAATTGTGGTTTGTGTTTATTTCATATTGATAAATAGCTGCATAGAATCCTGACTTTGGTGGGAAAGGAATTGAAATATATATGGTTCAATCCTTTCATTTTCTAGATGAGAAAACTGTGGTTTGTATGTTAGGGTTCTCCAAAGAACTATGTATTAAGAGCTTGGTTGCCACCTTGTGGTGTTGCTAGCAGGTGGTAGGACCTTGAGGAGCAGAGCTCTAGTGGAAGGAAGTTAGTTCAGGAGGCCTATGTCCTAGAGACCTCTTCTTCTTCTGACTCTTTCCACTTCCTGGCCACCATGAGGTGAGCAGCTTTACTGCATCTCAATCCCCTCCATGGTGTGCCTCCCTTGCTATAGACTAGAGTGCAATGGAGTCAAGTGACCATGCACTGAAACTTCTGCAATTGAGAACCAAATGATTTTCTCCTTTAAATTGATCTACTCAGGTGTTTTGTCACAGTGACAGAAAACTAACTAACATGAAACCTCACTGGGATGAGGGAATTTGGATTGGTACTCAGGAGCTCTAACTCCCAATGCACTGCTTTTTCATAGTTTTCCAACTCCACACTGGGGAGGGTTATTAGGAGAACTTTTGATTTAATTACTTCAGAGCGATCCAATTAAAATCATTGAAGACCTACCTCATATGTGTTATCTACATAGAACCAGTCCCTCTTCCTAGAACATTGGCCCTTGGCTGTGTGTTACCAAATGAAATGCAGTATCAGTGACATACAAATATATATGCCTAACACAAACACCATTCTGATTATTAGTGATCACTGATGGCCCATAATCAAAGAACAATCTATTGAATCAGGGAAATTGTTTTCTGTATTATTCTTTAAATAGTATGAAAATAGTTTGCTAGCAAATCTACCATTATGTCTCATATATTTTTCTCACATTTTATTTATTTATTTATTAAATATATAGTATTTACTTACATATTTTTCTTTTGCTTAAAAGCAGCAGTGGAACAATTAAAGTAGTTTTCCAATATTTCTACAATTTTTGCCTGGATCATCTGACAAATCTGTGGATTGCTTATTTCTTGGGTATATTATGTGTATGTGTGTGCCTTCAGTATCTCCAACTTGAAAGGAAGGTATCTAGTCTCTTTTATAAAAATAAAAGCAAAAAATAGAGAAAAATTAAGATGCTCCTAATGTAAGACAGAATCAGTTGCTAGTCTATTAATATAGAAGAGTACCTGGCTTATAGAAGTTTCATGTGGCATTTAAATAGCCATGTTTAAAAAAATTAGTGTTCTAATAATGTTGTTGTTGCATGTCTATGTTTATGAATTGGAGTGGGCAGT
The DNA here is from genome assembly GCF_034190915.1 of Cavia porcellus. Classification (NCBI taxonomy): domain Eukaryota; kingdom Metazoa; phylum Chordata; class Mammalia; order Rodentia; family Caviidae; genus Cavia; species Cavia porcellus. The sequence continues at coordinate 14,036,970 of NW_026947496.1, forward strand.
GGCATTGGTAATGTAACAGAAATGATTTTCAACAAAACAATGGCATACTTGCTTTATTTGAGCTTTGCTTATTATTTTTACTGAAATATTACTAAACATAGGAAAGACTTCTGTCAATTGAATTTAATATTTTTTCCCACTGAGCTAAGATTGTATGTTTAATACTAACTGCAGAACTAATCATGCATCCTGTGAAGGCTGCCTGACATGTAATAGGGAGAGGTATTTTTTAATAAAAAACAAAATGGAACATGGTTCTTCACGTAATGTGGTCAGAAGAAGATTTTGCTTAAACATTATAAAAATTAAGAAGTATACTTTAAAAGGATCAGTAAAGTCATTAAGCCTCTACCCAGGTTAAGAAAACAGTGGAGATGAAGCAAATTACTAATATCACAAATGAGAAAGGAATCATCCCTACAAATCACATGAACATTAAGAGGATAATAGAGTAATGCAATCAGCAGATTTGTGCTTATAAATTTAATGACACTAATGAAATGGATCAATTAGTCTTAAAACAAAATCTACCAAAACTCGCATAAGAAACTAATAATAAATGTCTCTACATTAAAGAAATTGAATCAATAATTAACAACTTCTCAAAGCAGAAAACATCAAGTCCAGTTGGCTTTGCTACTAAGTTGCTTATGTCTTATAGGGGGTGTTATACTAATTCTCCACAATTTCTTCCAAAGACTAAACCACAGGTAATATTTCTTAACTCAGTCTACAGGACTGATTGTAACTAATGAAAAAACCAGATAAAGATATTACCCTACGATATCTCTCATGAACATAGATCTTTTGAACAAATGTTAGAAAACCAAATCCAGCATCCTATAGAACTGATTACCATAATAAATTGAGAATTATTGCAGGTATGCAAAACTAATTCAACTTCGAATTCAGTTCACATAATCCATCACAGCTAACATCACATCAAAAACTACATAAAAAATACTTACTATCTTTTTTCATGGAAAACATAAACATTTATGTAAAAATATTCAAAAGAGTCAAAGCATAAACATAAAAACCTTTCAGGAACAAATAAGCAATTGTGATGAAGTTCTAGAAAATAAGGTTAATATGTAAAAGTCAGTCACTTTCCCATGTAACATCAGTGAACATTTGGAATTTGAATAAAACATAAGCAATTTGAAATAAAAAATTTAAGAATTGAAATAAAAATACAAAAAGATATATATATTTAAACTCTAAAAACTTAGGCATTAATGGAGAGATATTCAATGTTCATGGATAAAAAGACTCAATACTTGTCAATTTATCAGTTTTTTACAACTCGATCTACAGAACTAATACAATTCCAGTCAAGGTCTAAATACATTACCTTGTGGATAGCAATGAAGTATTCTTAAAGTTTAAAAAGTATTTAAAGACCAAAAAGTTAACATGGTAGAAAAAGGTAAGGCTGTTTTAGGGGACAGGCCCTACCCAACTTCAAAACTTATTACAAAATTACATTATCATGATTGTGCAGTGATAAAGTAAAGGAAGAATAAAACACAAGAGAGATCCCACAGAACCAGCACATCTTCAACCAAACAAGCTATGAAAATCAACAAATTCAATCAGTGGAACTAGAATGACTAAACACCTATGAACAAAATCTGAATCCGAATTGTGTGATGACTTTACACCCTCACGAAAACTAAGCCAAAAGGGATAATAGGTTGAAATGTAATATGAAAAAAATTGTGTAAAACAATCTAATGTAAAATATATAAAACCTTTTATAACTCAGTAACAAAATAATCTGATTTAAAAACAGTCAAGAGATCTGAAAAAACACCTCACCAAGGACTAAAGATAGCAAACATGCTTATTATGAGAAGCTCTACGCCATATGTCATCAGGAGAACTCAAATTACAACCACAGTGAGCTGTCACCACACATCTATTAGAATGTCCAACATCCGAATCAGTGAAAACATGAGCTACTGATGAGGATGTAAAGCAACAGAAACTCTCACTGATGGTAAAAGCGCAAAATATTGCAGTCACTTTGGAAAAACAGTGTGACCGTGTTTCCTTAAGAAAGGAAACATAATCTTACCATCCAGTGTAGCAGCCATGTTTCTTGGTATGTATCCAAATGGGCTGAAAATTATGTTCACCCAAACATCTGCATCTGAGTGCTTATAGCTGCTTTATTCACAATTACTGAAACTTAAAAGCAGGCAAGATGTATGTTCTTCAATAGGTGAATGGATAAACTGTACATTCAGATAGTGGAATATTTTTCTGTACTGTAAGCGTGAACTGTCAATTCATAAAAGACATAGAGGAATCTTACATGCATATTTTTAGTGAAATAAGCCAATTCGATATCAGCAGGGCACAGAGGATCTGGGGGAAAATGAAACTACTCTGCATGATATAGTGATAAATAAATGTTGTTTGACATTTCTTTGAACTCACGGAATGTATGACACTTGGATTTAACTCTCATGTAGACCAGGGACTTGGGTGATAATCGAACGCCAGTGTGAATTCTTTGATGATAACAAATGCACCACTCTGGGGGAGACGTTGGCGACAGGGGAAGGTGTGTATGTGGCTGAGGCAGAGGATACAGGGAATCCTCTGTTCCTCCCACTCAGTTTAACTGGGACTCTGATCAGCTCTAAAGCATGAAGGTTATTTGGAAAACCTGGGAATGAATGGTTGCTACACCCGACAACCTGGATTATCTCAAGGGCATCATGCTGAGTGACAAGAAGCAATTTCAAAAGTTCACATGCTGTAATATTCCATTTGTATGACATCGTACAGCATACGGGAAATGACAAAATAGGTACAGGCATTAGTGATTGTCAGAGTTTAGAGACTGGAGTGGGGAGAATTGAGGACTCAGCTGAGAGAACTTCTTGGTGACAGAGGGGTTCTGTCCCTCAGCTGCACACTGGTTAGTGGGATCTGAGGTGTTACAGAATGGCACGGGACACACACACACACACACACACACACACACACACACACACACTGTACCAATGTCAGTGTTTGATTTGGATACTTTGCTATGCCTGAAGATGTTATCATCTGCAAGTGTCAGGTGAAGAACATATACAATCTTTCTGCATTATTCTGAAATTTCTTTGAATCTATAATCCTTTCAAAAGCAAAAGGTAATAGAACAAAAACAGAAAAAGAACACTTCAAGTCCTAACTAGCTATGACTTGGTAAGACTTGAGGCCCCCTGCAGCACCCTGGAAAGGCTGCCCATGCAGCCACCAGCATCCCACTTTCTTTCCCCTGAGCAACCTGTGTGAGAAACCTCGGCATTTTGCCTGTGGGCCCCAGGACAGTAAGTCTCTTCTGAGAAATCTTCATACATCAGCACTCCACCCAGAGGCCTTAAGTGCTCTGAATGACTTAGTTTGCAGAAAGCCCAGTACCTGTAATGGAAACCAGGCACAACTACCTGACATTCTCTATTAATGTAAAGGAATGCCTCATGTGTTCACACTTTTACCCGCTTCTTCCTTAAAGAAGCTACACTTGGCTCTCACTTTTGGAGATAGTGTTATGGTCTGTGTCTAGGTATCCCCCTAACCTTATGTAATAACAGACAGGGTCTTTCATCACGGGTAGGTGATACTGGATCATGGGTGTGTGATACTGGGTTAGTGCAGTAATGGATTTATAGCTGAGTGTGGCTTTGGGAGGTGAAGCCTGTGGGAAGAGATGGGTCACTGTGAGCACGGCCGGAAAGAAGAAAAACAATTGATGACTTGTTGCTGCTTCTGCCGGTCCTGCCATGGACTGTTTCTTCTCAGTCATGCTCTTCCGCCATGTTTCTCTGCCTCAGGGCCACCCAAATATGGGCTGAAACTTCCTCTACAAACTGTGAGCTAAACTAAACCTCATTCCTTTAACTTGTGGGTGTATTTTGTTCCAACAATGAGAAAGTAACTAAGATAATCAACTTATAATTTTCATCTTACTGGACAATCTGATGAGTTTCAAAGAGTAAATTGTTTTGATCAGGCTTTCCAATATGGCACAAACACAGCTTCTCATTAAAATTTCAAAAAGAAGAATAAGTTGAATCCCAGTACCCACTACTTAGAAAATAACTAAAGTCTTCTTAAAAACATAATTATTAACTAAACAAAGAAAAGCCAGGGCAGTACTCAAAGAACTCATGCTTGAAGTAGCAAATAATCCTATAATTGGTACTTCTCAGAAAAGTCCTGTAGATACATGGGAGAAAGCCGTTATTTAAATCATGGAACAGTGTACTTCAAAGCTGCTTCTGTCAAGGATGTTTAGTTGCTTCAATATGTATTAAAAAAATACAAAGACATGACATGGAACAGAGAGTTTAGCTGTAACTATGGAGGGAAGGAAAGAAAAAGAAACTCCTTTTGTGTTTGCAAGAGTATTTGTTTCTCTCACAAAGGAAACAGTTTGATGAACAATGCGCTTTTGTGGTGAGTTCAGCTGAAAAAGATTTATCTCCTAGCAGGAGGCAAATGTAGTTTATCTGTCTCTGCATCCTCTCCCTGCTTCCAGGGAGGCCCCCTTAGGTGGATCTGCCACCCAGAGACATGCACGGGAAGCAGAAATTCACTAATGCTTCTCTTCTCCTTAAAGTCACCTCCAAGCTCTACAGTCATGTATTTTTAAATGGTCAGATCTCTTGATGTGAAACATGAGGACATATAAGCCAAAATATCACCTCTAATTTCATTTGTCTTTCTAACCTGGTACTTTAGCAACTAAATTTTCAAGTTGATCTGAGATTGTGTGTTGCTTTCACGCTGCTATGTCCTGAGTAGGTTTTCTCTCTGTCTCTGTCTCTGTCTCTCTCTCTCTTATTTCTTCCAACACAGGAATATATTTACTATGGTTTGAATTTCTATTTTTCCCCAAGTTCAAGTTCCTCAATGTAATGACACTGAACTGGTGAAACTTTTAAGAGGCCAGCTTAGTGGGAAATAATTGTATCATAGAGACACCATCTTTGGAAAAAGATTGATTATACACCAGCTCTCCTATCTCTTGGGAAAGGCTTATATCTTTTGTGACTAGCTTAGTTCTTTGAAGAACCATTTTTTTGTTTTTGTCTATTTGAGACAGGGTCTCACTATGCAGTTCAGGCTGGACTTGAGCTCTCTTTGTAGCCCAGGCAGGTCTCAAACTCGAAAGGATCCTCCTGCCTCAGCCTCCTGAGTGCTGGGATTGCAGGTGTGAGCCACCACACCCAGCTAGAACCATCTTTTTTTAAGTGAGACAACCTTGTGTGCTTAGCCATCTTTCCCTTTTTGCCATGTAGTAATATAACCTAGGATTTAGAGGTCTGAAGCTTTCCCAGGACACACAATATGGGCTTTCTAGATACCAGAATCATGAGTCAAATAAACATCTTTTTTCATAACATTCAAGCCTCAGGTATTTTGTTACAGTAACATAAAAGAACGAGGTGACATTTCTCCTCTTCCTTTCAACCTGATTAACTTTTACTGGTACCTCATACTCAGTGAGCCATTTTAAAACCTTCTGCCTTCCTGTGCATTTCAATTAAAGCCCTTATAATAAGGAGCAAGAATTACCTGTTAGTTTACTTTCACCCTCTAGGCTGAGCCATCCCATACCCCAAGCTAGGATCACTTGTTATCCACATTTCTTAACAATTCACACTTAACACTCATTGTATGAAATGGTGTTTTCTAGTTACAGTACTTACTTTATTGACTCAAGGCTCTATCCTGGAGATGCCAGGAAATCTCAGGTATTAAAAATTATATTTTGTTTCTGAATTTCCAATAAAACTCTTAAAAATATTAGTCCTGTAGTCTACATTGCAGTATTTTAGGCAGGAATGGACTTAAATTCTAATATATTTGAGATTTGTTATGCAGCTGCCTTTTCTCAGTGTATCAAAACATCTCCCAAAGATCTGAAAAACTTGTAAAACTTTCAAAAATTGCCTTCATGATTTTTGGTTATGCATATTTTTGGAAGAGAAAACCAATACTATTCTTGAGATCTTTTAACTTGCTTGGAAAGAAGAAAAGCATAGCTACTAAATGCTAGTGAAAGAAAAATATTTTTAAAATCCAGTGAAGCTAGAGAAGAGAAATGTACTCAAAGTGAAGTAATGTTAGAAAGCAAAAACTCCTATGACCTCACACAAATTTCACTTAATCCAACTTTCTCCAGGATTAATTTGGAGGATGATACTTAGTTCTTCTTTGGGCAAATATATCCTGTCTGATTGTGAATATATTTTTTCCTTTTTCCCAGTAAAATGACAAAGGCCATTGTAGGATTTTTAAACATATGACAACACAGAAGTTTAATATCTTGGGAATAAATACTTTTCCTATGTCATAATGTTGATTGATTATGTTATGGCTTGTATTTTAACTGCCCCCTCCAGATCCATGTATTAAAGGCTTGGTCTGCAGGATGGCTGTGTTGTAAAGTGGGTGACTTTAAGATGTGGGCCCAATGGGAGGTCCTGATGTCAGGGCAGTGTGCCTTCAGCATGAATAGTGGGTCTCTAGCTCTTTTCCCTTTTTTCTTTTTGTGCTGCCTGGCTGTGAGTGGAGAAGCTTTGATCTAACATGAACTCCTAGCCCTTGCCCTCTGGCATCCCCACCAGAGGCCTAAAGACAATGGATTTGTTCAGTCATAGACCAGACCCTCTAAAACCATGTACCAAAGTAAGCTGTTCCTCTTATAAGTTGATTATCTCAGAGAATTTATTATAGCAACAGAGGCTGAAGAGCATAAGTATTGATGAAGAATTAAAGACATAATTTACAGTATCTGTCACAATCTCACTTTTAATCCTAATGAACTCAGGAGCTTTATTTCAAACAGGAAACCATTTTACTAAGAAATAACTGAAATTAAAATACAGAAATATTTTCTATCTTTTTTAGGAAAATTCTTTATAATCAGGTTGAGAGCAGGAATGTCATAGTTTCCCAGTGAACTGATCATGGCTATCTGTTAGCCCCTGTCAGTGTGACCGCTCCAGAATCTCATTTTAGGAAATTTTCTCAGACCTGACAGATGCCAGTGTGATGGAGTATCTATTATAAGATACAGAATTCTAAAGAATAACAGAGAAATGAAAAAAAAATCTCAGAAGTCCATTTTCATGAAATCCTATTATTAGAAAACAAATTGAACTAAATGAATGATCACTTTTAATTCACTTTGGAAATACTCAAAGATTTCTAAGAGTTTTGACTTTAAGAAACAAGATAGTATCTATAAGTAAAAGCTCAGTCATTATTCAGCCCCAGACTGCATTGCCAGGTTGCTTTGCACATGCTCACTGTAACTCCTGTTAGATCGAACACAGGTCAAAGACTTCTGACCATGGGACTCCATTTAGTCGATTCACAAATGTGCCAGTCATCCAAGTCGGGAGGCCATGTTGAAGTATTTTTAGCAAACATTCTGAGAGTGAGCACCTTAATTTGTGGTCTTGTCAAGGGTCAAGAATGGCAGCACATGTTTGCAAACATTCCAATTTTTCATACTGGATATTACATCAAAATCATGCAGAGTGGTTACATCTTGTTAGTAATGGTCCTCCATCTCAAATCGCTGGAGGGTTCTTTATTCTAGGAAAAGAGTATCTAGGCAGCTCGGGTACTATTTAGGAGAAATGACTGCTTGGTCATCTACTCCCATGTCTGTTCAAGTTAAAATATTTTATGGCACTGTCAAAATTTGGTCAATAGCAAATAACTTATTGTCATAATCTATTGAAATAACAAGTAAGTATTTGTCAACAACAGTGCAGAGAATGGCTTATCCATCCTGAGTTTCTATATGAGTGAAGTTAAATCAAATGTCTACAAAGAGCAGAGAGAAGAGGATATTTTACGATTAAATCTGGTTATGAGAGGCATTAGAAATCTCCATGAATGGGAAAGTTCATGATCTTAAATAACAGAGAAGGGAAGCTTTGAAAAATGAAGAAAAACAAGGATCTGCATGAAGATTTTCTTGAGTTAAAGATTCTTTTTCAAAAAATCCTTCTGTAGAAATTGTCTTTGAAGTGTTTTGCAAAGCAAGTTACTACTTATTCTATATAAAGAAGTTTTATGTTGTGGTTGTCAGTGTGTTGCTAATTTTCATGAAAATGGGTATATTTTGCATGTGTAGTGACCAAGGATAGAGGAGCACATTTGCAAACAGTTCAAAGTTCTTATCTTCATGCATGCTGATGCAGCTTTGGCCTTTTTGCTTTGTGATACTTAAGAGGAAAATGCAACACAGGGGCCATGGCACATGGATGGGCCAAATGCATGTTCCTTGCTTTTGGATATCAAATCCATTGGGCAATGCTAGCTTCTGAGACTCAGTGAAGCTCTCTAAGGCGTGAATTACCTGAAACATGAGTCATAAAGTCAGAGACAGAATGATGTTTGGGGCTATTTAATCCCATACCTTTCCTTAAAACAAAACTCTCCATGCCAACTCCTATGCTGACACAGTCCATAGACTCCAGGAACACAAGGCTCTCTTCTCTCTGGGGCAGGTGTTTTCATGATGCTAAAGCACTGAGTGGTGGAAAGGGATGGAAAGGTATTTTTTCTTTTGGTATTGGCTTTGACCATTTTATATTCCCTTTCCTAGCTCTTTAAGAAGCTATCTCTCCTGGACATTTCCTCCTAGTGGCTTTTTATGTAATGTGGTTTCCAGAGCCCTTCCTACTTGGCACCCTGCTTCTGTGCATAATTCACTTTTTCATGGTTTCCATTTCATCTGGAGCCTTTTCCTCCAGGTAAATTTTGACCATTTATTGTTAAAAGGATCTAGACATTGATTATTTAAAAGATCAAATTATTTTCCAGTAGCTATAATTGTTTTGGTTACCTGTAACTTACCTCATTATTATTTATATGCCCCATAGATTTATGGTGTGCTGGTAGTGCAAATTATAGAAAAATGATCTAAATATGCCCCCCCCATTTTTAAAACAAAAAAAATTCATCACTGGGCATATTGCCAGTGATAATGATTCTAGAATATAGAGGCAGAGCAGAAACTGCATTAGAAGTAGCGTAACACATGATATACTCAAATCCAGGAACCATGAACAGTCATTGCTGAAGAACTGGAATATTACTTCAGTATGATTAGTATAAACATTAATATATTTACAATAGTCAATTATATTTGTTAACCCTATGATAAGAGTTTCATGTACTTGATTTCTTTTAATCCTTTCTGCTTTTTTAAGAGGTAAATACTGTTGTCTTTATCTGAATAAATAAGAAAAGCAGAGCTCATGCTCACTGAGTGCAAGGCCAACATTACAGAGCTACTCTTTCACGAAGCTGGAATGCAGACTGCAAGATGCCTTGATTCTAGAGCCTATGCTGATAAACAAAGTGGGTTAAACCTCTCCTCAGGTTTTCCCTGCTTGGGATTAATCCAGGGACCCAGGGACAGCCCCGAGAATGCAGATAGCACTCAGTGGTCCTGAGGGAGTTACACATAAGGGGTTGGAACTGGTGGAGCCTAGGATTTACAACTGACCTAAAAAATAATTTGTTATCATACTGGCTAAGGTGACACAGTAGGATGGAGAGGATGACAGGAAGCACTTTGCACTCCACAAGCTATTAGGCCACCTTCTGCTCCCTGTTGGTCCAGTGGCACAGAATGCTGGCTATAGCAAAAAAGATTGGCATAAAACGTAAATTAGAAAATCAAATTATATCAAACAAAAGTCTCCTTTATCTAACAAAAAAGGGTCAGAAATTGAAAGACTTTTAAAACAATTGCTGAAAACCAACAATTCACCATTGGAGAAAGATGAGGTTACTACTATTATTTATTGCTTCTCATGCATCAACCATTTCACCCTGTGATAACTCCTCGAAGTGACTTTCACTATGATCCCTAATTTGAAGCTTTGGTAAGTGGTGGCTGTAAGTTGATCTGGCATCAAAATCACAGTTAGGAGGTCGCAAAACTGGTCTTTGGATCCAGGGATCTTTAGAGTGCCTCATTCATTTTAGAGCCCTGTGTTACAAATCTTTCTATCCTGCATGATGGCACTTTCCAATCTTCTGCTGGAAATCTCTTTGGAAAACACTCCTGTGGACCACCCAGCTAGGCTGTGCCCTGGCACCAGACTCTGCCTGAGGGTTTGATTCTCTTAGTTGGATGTGAAATGTTTTTAATCCAAGACATCTCTTTTGCTAGTTTAGGCCAATCTATCATTGATTCCTACTGGATAGCAAGGCCTGGCTTAGGGCTCAGTTTAGACCCTGAATGCCATCTAAATTTTTCTGTCTTTAATAATATTTTAACAACATAATGAGCAATAACACTTCTATCATTTCTTGGAATAGCCTTCTCATGAATAAAAACTGATGCCTGAAATGTCTTGATTATGCCTCTTAATACCTATTGCACAGTACTTACCAATGGCCTGGCCATTGGAGGATTCGTTTTTTCCCTATAACTAATTTACAATCAGTGTTGTAAAATTTCATTAGCTTCAATTTCCATTAAACATAAAAATTTCTCTGAAAATAATTCATCTATTTATTTGAATTATTATTCAAATATTATTTTGAAAAGTAATTCTGGTCATATAATAATAATGTTTTCAGCAGAAACCAGCAGGTAGTTTTTACTTTATTTTTTTGCTATTTTCTTTCTTGCTTGCTTCTTCCTGGGCCTATGTTTATCGAACTCGGTAGAATGCCGAGACAGCATTTATAAAGGGGGATTTATTTAACTCTGGGTGAGTTGTACAAATGCAATAATGTGGCCCAACTCTTGTTTAATTTTGAAGGCTCTCTCCTAGACAGCATTGCTCATAATGGACGGTTCAAGCCAAATTATCCATTATTGTTCCCAAAGTTTACAATTAAACTATCGATCAAACCTGGCAGTGATTTCTCCAGCAGGCTGAGCTTGGAAGCTGCTGAATTACATCAGGATCCAAGCAGGCAGGGCCAAAAGAAGTTGGTGCAGACAGACAGATACCAGACAGACAGTCGCCTTCCACCAACCACCCTGGGGTCCAGCCTTTGGTAATTTTCTGTGAACCAAAAAACAGTCTGCCACCATGGCTATGGAGAGTAGGTGTGTGGTTTTAATAGCCAGAGGTGCCTGCAATTTGTGACCCCTATCCCTGGCTGTAAAAATTGAAGTTTAACAGGTTTGGCTCCATGGGGAAACAACCTCAGCTTTTAGGCTCCTTCAGACACTGCAGAATGCATCTTTTCTGGGGAATTCCACAATAAAATGACTGTTATTTATCATTACAAACCTCTTTATCATTTAGTCAATAAAAGGCCTCTCTCTCTCTCACTTTTTTTTCCTGTGGCATGCTCAGAGCAGAAATCGGTATTAGTCTCTCCTGGCCTGAAGGCAGGAGATGTCAAAAGCTAAATCATGATCTACCCTGGCTTCCTGGCTAAATTGTGTATGAAGGCCTCGGGCAAAAAGGTACACATGCTCATTATTTGAAACCGAGATTTTTTTCACCCCACTTTTAGTTTTTCTTTCTTTTTCTCTTTCTTCTTTTCACATGTTGAGACATATAATACATGTGTGGCTAAAAAGACATCAAATAAGAAACGAGGTAACCAGAGCTTAGCGCATCTCTTCATATATTTTCTGAACAGGAAATAAAAAGTGGCATGTCATCAAAATAAAATAACACAGGACAGTGGATTTCACTTCCTGAACTTCTTGGGCAAAACGTGATACAAAAACTCTTGTGTTATCTCAGTAATCAGACCTCAACAGGGGCAGATTTTAAGGCACAGAAAGGCAGAAGTTGAGTTCATCCTGTGAACAGGTAGGAGGGACCCATTCCTTTGGCTCCACAAGCGAGCTCTGCCTCCAGGGTCCCTGCACCTGCTATAGATCTTTAGCAGTGGCCATGTGGCTTAAGGGTCAGAGTTACAATGGGTCAGTAGGATAGTTGTGATATGGACATCCAAAAGATAACATATATGGAGGAGTTCATGCAAAGCCAACTCTCCTGTGTGTGCCTCAATTCATATTTTAACATAAAGTACAAATTTGTGATCATAGATCTCCTTCTAGTTCTGTTCTCTGAGAGTGTTTTCTCCCCTGACTTCTAGTCGTGCTTAGTAAATGCAGTACTTTTCATGACATCATTGTTTTATTTAGCCACTGCATCTTCTGAGCTCAGAGCATGTGCCAGGTATACCCTGTGAGCCTAAGACAGCTGTGAATCAGTAAGGATTACTGAGCATGAAATATGTCCAGGAAAAACTTTTATGAATGAAATTATAGAGAGCGAAGTTTTAGTTTTTTCATTTTTAATGGATCAATCTACGAAGAAGAAGTAAAATTTCATGGTGTCTCTGTTGCAAAAACCTTGATTTTTTTCTTGGAGATATATATATATATATATATATAATTCCTGGAGGAAGTAATATTTAAGAGCATAGAAATCTGCATGAAAATGCTTCACAGAGAATCTCATGCAAAACTAGAAGGAACCTAAGGATTAAAGGAATAAATAAAACCAGTAGCAATGATAACAATAATGATAAAAATAAATCGATGGAACATATACTTAGCTTGTACCATTTTAGTAGGAACTGAAATGTAGCCAATTCTCTTACTGTATAGTAGATTCAGTCCAATCATGTGTGTATGTGTGTGTGTGTGTGTTTTGTGTGTGTGTGTGTGTGTGTGTGTTGTAGCATTTACCAAAGATATATCCATGGATTGCATAGCAATTACAAGAAGAAAAAGAAGCACATTGCCCCAGTGGTATTAAATACTTCAATTTATTGTAATTAATTGCTCATCTGTGTTCTTAAATATGAACAAGAGTGTCCTGAGGTCTACAATACACCAGCTGGGGAGTTCACTCTAGTTCCAGAGCTAAGTACAGTTGTCCTTTAGAACCCACAGGGCATCACTTCCAGGACCCCTGCAGATGTTTAAGATGCTCAAGTCCCTTATGTAGTGAGATTTAGCATTTACATATAATTTATGAGTTTTTCGTATGCTTTAAATCAACTCTAAATTACTTACAGTATTAATGCAAGTAAATACTACATAAACAGTTCTTACACTTTGTTGTTTAAAGAATATGACATGAAACAAGTATGTATATGTTTAGTAAAAGTAAGATTTTTTTCTAAATAATTTTGATACAAAGTTGGTTGAACTGATGAATGCTGGTCCCACGGATGTGGATGGGTGAATATACATAACTATGTATACATGAAAATCTAATTATATATAATAGTTATTTCTTTGCTCCAAGGCTGGCCCCTGAACATAGTGATACTCACTGATTATCCCTGACCTTCTAGCTATGATTTGCACGTCTTAGATCTGCTGCTCCATGTAATCTCAAAATGAAGCAATTGGGTAGAATTTGGATATGCAAGGCAGAACACCTGAAACTCCTAAAGGAAATTAATCTTAAACAGGTCCCTTTTCAGATCGAAGTTTAACACCAATGTACTTTTGGGAGGGAGGATGCTCAGTCACACTGTGTGAACCCATGTGTGTGTGAAGCAGAACTTTCACATAGAGGGGGAGCTACCTGAAGAAAGATCTTCAGCTTGTTACCCAGACCACAGAACTGCCCACCAGAAATCAGCTCCAGTTTACAGACTTCCAGTCAATACTTCTATTTAAGAGTCCAGTGTATTTTCAAAACACTGTAAAAAAGCATTGCTTTGAGACTGGAACTTTATTTCTATCTCAGAATGAAATCTTAAGACAGACTATGAACCACACACACACGAAAGAAGAAAATCTGTGGCGAGATTACAAACAGAGGAGCTGGTAGCATCTTGTGGCCCTTTTATACAACTAAAAAGAGAACAACCTCAGAGTTTACATCCTTCAACCCTGAGCTGGATATTTTAAGTACATCCTACCTATAAAAAGCACAGACTTAAACTTAAAAAGTATGAAAAGTATGAATCCTGTTCTAGATTTTTCTTTTGCTTTTTGCTGCTAGCTTTGACTAGATGCTTTATTTTTCCTCTTTATTTATTTATTTTTGACCAGGGATCGAACTCACAACCTTGCACTTACCAGTACTTGAGCCACTGAGCTAGGCACTGCTGCTGCATTTAAAAAGCTTCTAATTTAAATCTGTTTTAACTTGCAAACCATAACAGTTTCCCAGCTTAAAACAACATAAAAATTATTTTCCAAGGTTTTATATTATGCTTTTTGTATCACTTAATGTTAAACCCACATCTCCTGGTGATAATGGAAGCTCTTCCATACAATTTCTGAGAAGAAAAAACTGTAAAGGGACCCATGAGTTTACTTAAAGTGTGGGCCGTGTGACAATTTAAGTGTTCATTTCTTCATTCAGTGCAAGACTAGTTTTCTTGGCCCCGTGGCACTTGGTGCTCACATAAAGGGGCCCTCTTTCCTAATCCAGTGGGCAACCTCAAGACAGCAGACACGAAGTTTCATGCTTGACAGAGGTGGGGAGGGCCTGCCTGCCCGCTTCAGGTGGCTGCGGGGTGGACTTTGGTGCTCAGCTTTGTCTCACCCAGCACATCTTGGTTCCCTCCTGAGAACATGAGTTTGTTGGGAGAAAAATGTTCAATAAGTACTTACTGGAATCAGTCAAATTTGGCATCTAGTGATGCAAGGATGGACGATTTATATTAGTAACTGAGTATTTTATATTCGTGGACTTTTCTATCTCAGTGTTCTACTTTATAAAATGGTGAATGCTCTGTAATTTGGAGACTGATAAGCAAGTTTTTTGTGTGTGCAAAATTTCCCAAGATGGTAATAACTATCACATTTTTTTTTTTTTTTTTTGAGTCAAAGTCTCGCTATGCAGTCCGGTGTGTGGCCTTGAACTCCCAGTGATTTTCCTGCTTCAGGCTGTGTGCTGGGATTATGGGTATGAATCACCATGCCTGGGGGTAATAAATCTTACATATTCTAAAAATCTACTTTTTATTTATTTCCAAGTAAAATAATTTTGCTCATACTGGAAATTCTCTTAGAGTGGAATATATCCACTCTGATAGATGCTGTTACTGCTTATAATCATTCTTTACCTCTGCTAGTAAAGGGGTATGCACCCATGTGGTATGCACCCACTTTTTGGCATGCAATTTTTTCTGATGTGACTTGGTATGTGACATGCAGGAGCTCCTGATATTCAACTGAGTCATGAGATTATCTATGTCCATGACAAATAAATACATAAGACATTTGTGATAAGCACTGCATGATTTTACCAATTCTCTTGTTCTCTGCTATGAGAATAGCAGATAAAGTATTTTCTCTTTTAGTCTAAAATATTAGGTCACATGAAGAAGATTCACATAAATCTTAACCTCCAGCATTTGATACAGCTGGTAATGAAGAGCTGTTAGAGGCTATTTTTTGTTATTTTAAATTTTATACCACTTCTCATAGCATAGATAATTAATATTATTTGTTTTTAAGGAGGAGAATTAAATTTAACAGTAGACAGAGATAAAAAGAAAAAAATAAAAAGAATGGTCTTTTAACACAGATGATTTTTGTTAATCTGTACATATATTTTAGATAATTCAAATTTCTGAACAGAAACATGGTACATTTTCAATTATGCCATAAATATGGTGTCTTTTTCTTCTAATTTTTAAACAATTATATTACTTGAAGGTACATATCATTACAAGACTAGCCTGTATGTCTTTGTGTGTAGATGACATTCTTATTGATGGTTACTATTTGAAAAAGATGGCAGATGGATATTTTCTTATATTTCTGATTTTTTTCGTAACTTCTTCAGTAATACCACTGCTTATATAATCTAAATTAGGGAAACATGTTTTTCTACAAAGAAGTAGAGAAATCAAGATTATTTGGATATTGTTTTCCTATAAGGTAAAATAAATTTCCACTCCAGTATAAAGGACATTACCACTTTTTAGTTTTGGTTTTGCTTGGGCAAATCATTTGATAGATTTGACAGTTATTCTAAAAGGTGAGTATCAACAATCCCAAATTTAACTCCCACATGCAAATCTAGCTGAGAAGTTTCCAGAGTAATACAAATAGAAAGTCCTTCCAATGCTTTATTTTTAAATTTGTTTTAGTAATTTTTTAAATTTATATCTTGCTTGTCAGGAGATATTTAATTGTAACACATTTCATTTGATACATGCATATTTTTTCTTGGGTTCTATTTCTTCACTACTGAAAGGGTATAATATCAACTTTGAATGTCAGAGAGCACAACTGATATGCAGTTTTATTAATGAAGAAACTAAAACCCATCAGGAGAGAATGCAGCTGACCCCAGATAGTGGAGGTCATGGTAATCCTGTTACTTCAGACAAATCTGATTCACTCTGGCCTGGGAGCCATCACTTGGTTCTCACATAACTTTGGAAACTTCCTAGCTCGCTTCTGACACTTCTGGGTGTATTCAAATTATGCATTGCTCTGTAGAGTGCTTAAGTGAGATACTAGTATGGAAGGCACAGGAAGCACTGATTAATTCATGTGCCTCAATATCCAAAATCCTGTTATTTAAGAGCTATCCTTGGCTGGCGGAGGGTGTGGCTTAGTGATAGAAGTTATGCTTTGCATGCAAAAGGCCCTGGGTTTGACCCTTAGCACAAAGAGAGAGAGAGAGAGAGAGAGAGAGAGAGAGAGAGAGAGAAAGTGAAAGAGAGATCTGTCCTTTATGACTAGGAAGTTTGCTAAGTCAGATAGTATTATATTGGAATCATGGAACACTTAGACACTACTTGCTTTTACCAACAATTGCTTTATTAATACTTGTAAATCATTATACAAAAATGCAAGAAAACTGCAGAGCCAAATTCATATCATTTCTATGTTTACCATGAGTTATGCCTAAATCCCGAAGGAGCTGGAACAAAGGCCAGAGTCTAAAGCCAAACTGAATGATGTACCTGTGTAGACAGAGTTAGCACAGGAGAGACTGCAGAGTTCAGAAGTACTGTAACAGAAGTCAAGAAACTCAAGTTTCACATCTATATGACATTATAAAGTCTCAAAATCTAAGGTCTAATTTAGAATAGAAATTTTTCATGCTTGCAAATTCTACTTGGGTTTTACTATGTGGAATTTTTATTGTTTTGTTGCTGTTGTTGCTCTTAAAACTTCACGCGTGGTTTTCATCTACCAAAATCCAGTTACGTGTGGAGCAGCTATTTAGGATCATAGTTACCATGATAAAACTGAAAAAAAGAACAAAGAAAACTCTTTTCTTAAAGCTTTCTGAGTGTGTAGTTTAAAACAAGTGTTTATGTTTTATTTTTACTTTTTGCCTTTTTGAGACAGGGTCTCACTATGGAGTCCAGGCTGGCCTTGAGCTCATTTTGTAACTTAGACTGGTCTTGAACATGCAATGATCTTCCTGCCTCAGTCTCCTTAAGTGCTGGATTATAGGTGTGCACCACCATGCCCAGTTTAAGAGTTTATTCTTAAATCCATTGGTTCCTTGTAGAAGGTTTCATGTTCCAGTTTAATAATGATCCAAATATTAATATCTGTTACACAAATCACGTGTTATTTCTCAAAAGAACAGAATATAAACAAAACTATCTTGTTAAATATATTTCTTTATTTGAGCAAATCACAAAATGTTTATTATCATATTTAGATTAGAAAAACCATCTTGTAGATTATGACAGTTTGGAAAACAGAAAATATTAAGAATGAATGAAAATTAATAATCTCAAAAATCTTCTTTATAAAAATAATCCTTTACTTGAGTCTTAACTTATTGTACATTGTACTTTTAATCATTGTATGGTATTTCATTACTACAAGATCTTCAATTTCTTAAACCAACTCATTATTGGTAGACATTTAAAGAATTTAATTATTTTATAATAACTACATTTATGATTCATTTACTAAGTTCGGTAACACTCTTAGTAAATAAGTGACTGTCCTAATAGGCAAATCTAGTAATCTGACTTTTTTTAGTATAAGTTCTTCAAATTTTGGGACAGCTTTATACCACAGTCATTGAGATGTGGGATGTTAGAATGAAATAGGTTTATCCTAAATATTGAATCTACCAACAAACCTCAACAATTTTAAGGGAAATCAACTCATCCTAAATATCTCTGAACTTCAGTCTCATTATCTATAAAACAAAGTAGATTATGTCTTGCTAAGTGGGCTATTGGGATAATAAAATGAGGTTCGTAACTGTTTATATACATATTTTTGGATACTATTTTTCTAGTATTATTTTAATTATATTATAAGGAAAATCTCAACAAATACAAATGCTCAATTTTTGAGACAGTACAGCTAAGATTATTATACTGTCTTTTAATATTCTTTGTTTTAAAAGTAAGAACTTTAAATTTTATGCTAGGCATGTCATCTAAAAATCTATTACTTCATGAATCATAAACTCTTCCTCAAAGCGGCCAAACCTTTTCTTGCTTGACTCACGTTTGTCAGTCTGTTCTCTGGTCACAGCTCTTGTGAGCAGCACTGCCAGACTCAGTGAGAATGAATAAAGTCCGCTCACTTTAGTTTGAATTTAAGGTATCCAGCAACAAGTTACTTAAAATAATGTCCCGTGAAATATTTCAGAGCTTTTGTACTGCAATATTTTGTTTTTAGTATGAAATTTAAATTTGACTGTTTGAGTTCAGCTGGTAGCCTGGGTGAGTACAGTAGAAGTCCTCAGCGCAGCTCTAGGTGCACAGATGGTCCCTGTGAGTCTCAACGGTGATAGCTCTGGAGAGGTCATTTCAGGACAAGGTGTGGTTAAAAATACAGCGAATGCTTCTATTTTAAAAATTACAGTAAAAGACACAATGCCATTAGCCTCTATAATACTCCTCTTCTCTTTGAACACACTTGTTCCATTGTTTTTCCCACTTTCTGAAGCACCTCTGGAAGTCCCCTTTTGTGAGTGTCTTAATGTGCATTGTCCTGGCTGCCTCCACGTCAAGAATTGATTAAAAATATGTACCTTTCAAGGTGATGTTCACTTTGGGGGAAAGAGCCAGAAATTAGATGGTGCTGGATTGGTGTGAAGAGAGACACAATAAACTTTTTACAAGCTTGACTTTCTGCTGAGTGGCACTTTGGAGCAGCATCCACTGAACTTTTGTTTGTGTTTCTTAAAGTTGCTCATGCAAGAGGACTTCCAGAACTGTTTCAGAAATTGCTAAGAATGATGGGATAAGTTTGAAGCAAAGAGTAACTTGAAGAGACTGATGAGAAAACATCTTTAGTGCAATCAATTTTTAAAGTTTAAGCGCTGACCCACTCACCTTATATTGTGGTCATATCATTAAGACAGAATGTAGCTAAGTGCACGTGATCTCCTGCACATTCTGTCTTAGCTTTGACTGCTTCTGTGTGCTCAGGACACACACCGTCTCAGGGTTGGGAGAAAACATTTGATGCTAGGAAGTGTGGATATCTCCTGTGATTCACTGAATATTTGTGTCCAGAACTTGCTGGCAAGATAGAGCGCTGTAGACTGTGATTTGTTTCTTCTCATGATCACCTGACTGTGAGGGGCCTCTGTGGCTGGCTGCTGCCTGGCATCCTGAGGGAGTTTTTACCACACGCAAGTCACATGGAAAGAAAAGATGAGAACACGAAACCCAACACATGATTCCTATTTAATGTACCTCATTTTACACCATCATAAAATTGGAAAAAAGTATAAATTGAACTGTAGGAAGTTGGAGACTGTATACCGAAACACACATTGAATTCCTTAGCCATGAAGAGGCAAAAGAAAAAAAAAAAAAAAAATATATATATATATATATATATACATGAAAATAGTTATCCCCGATCCAGTCTTATTAACAGAGTGCTAATATTTTCATTTTTTGTAATTTTCATGTATAAACACACATATATCATAATCTATAGTTTTGCACTTTCTCGTTTCTCTTGCAGTAGCAGATGATGAAATATAAGATATTTTCACATAAGGATGCACTATATAAAAAATTCAATTTGGTTTCATAGAAAAGTGTATCTTATTATTTAATGTAAATAATAATGTTCAGAGCCTATTTATCTTTACTACTTATGAATTACCTTTTTATGTGTCTGGTTCATTTCCTTTTAGAAATGTTGGAATTTTTTTCTTAATTTCTCTAGATTGTTTTTATATTAAGGATAGCAAACACTTTGCCAAGTTGGTTGCAAATAAATACATTTTCTTGTGAAATTCTCCCTGCCTTTAGTTCTCTCTCTGTGCATATGATCAATTTGTCTGCTCAAATCAGAGTCACATTGGATGTTGAAAAGATTTGCAAATATACCAATAGTGACTGCTTACTTTGAGAGAAACAAGTTCTCTGATCTAATTTTCCTGGTCTCTTCAGCTGTCTGAAAACCAGTGTTCGAGAAGATTATCTATTTTCATCCTAGAAGCTGTTTAATCCTAGGTCAAAAGAACAACCACAGAAAAGAACGGAAACTTAATAAAAACAGCAACCAACTCACTAGATGATACTGGGAATAAACTTTACCATCACAACTTTGGGTTTCTGGTGTGTGTGTGTGTGTGTGTGTGTGTGTGTGTGTGTTTCTCTTGTATATTTTTAAAATCTAGGTAGGTTTTTTTTTTTTTTTTTTTTTTTTCCATGCTGACAAGTACGTTTCCAAAATTGCTGAGTAGCCTGCAGAGATGAATGCAAACTCCAGGGCGACCAGAATCCTTGCTTGTTCATTTATGGGTTCCCAGGGCCTACTATCTCGCAGTCCTCAATGCTACATAAATTAGTGAATTAGTAAATGGCACACTGGCCTCTGATTCATAGGGAATGCAGCTGAGATAGAGGAAAGTCTGAAAAGAAGAACGGACTTGAGAGGCAGCAAGGTGACAAAGAGAACCTTGACAATTTTGCCTAAAGCCAAGTCTACTCTCAAGTTTTAACAAGATTTTCTTTTACCGCCCAAATTCCTAGGATCCTATTTCTAATATTTTGGTTTTGTGTAAATAGTTTCCACTTGGGAGAGGGATGAAATTCACTTGAATAGCAATGAAGAGACTTTAATAGAAGATAGTTTGGCTCCGGCTTTACTCTGTAATTTATTTACTATCCCGTGGGATTGCCCTTATAAATTATTCCATATCTCTTCTGTCCTTTTCATAATGTAACTTTTGTCAAAAATACAGTTTTATAAACTTTCCCGATTTCCATCTCCATCTGCTTATTTTTATAACACCATTGAAGATGCATAGATTCTGCACACGCTACATGATGGACGTCTGCTGGGGGCACCAGACTTGGCACTGAAAGAAGGAATTAAACCATGAGCCCAGGCATCAGGAAGTTCAGAATCCTTCTTGGAGAGAGAATGTCTCATTTAACTAAGGAAAATACCTTATTGGGACTGAGGGTAGTGGCGTGGGAGGCAGCCTCTACTTTTCACAAATCCATCCAAGCTCATTCTGCAAGAAGCAAATTAAGTTGCTCCGGGTTGTAAAGGTTTTTGGATTGCGGCTGGAAGGGAACTGCTTTCAAAGGACTAGTGAAAGAGATGGGAACTAGAGCTAGACCTATGCCCTGGTGTTCTAAGAAGACAGAAAACAAAAATAGGATGAGATGATTATACTCACATGGTGCCTATTGTGCTCCAGACATGTTTTTGAACATTTTGAATGGAACGTTAATTGAACATACTATTAAAGCAGAGAAGCAAGAGCAGAAAAAGGAGAAAAAGAAAAAAAAAGGAAAAAAGGTTTTTATTATGGGCAAGCGAGAAGAATGCACGATCCCTACGAGGTAAAGAAGCGGCAGGCTTTGATTGGGTTTGGCAGGGGGTGGAGTTTGAAGGGGTGGGAAGAATGACGTATTGGCAGCTGATTGGAGGAATGTTGGCGCATTCCTGCGTGCAAAGCAGGAAGTTCAATTTCGATTTGGAAGAACACGGAAGTGAGCACTGGAGGAGCACACTGGCTTCCAGGGTCTATCGCCATGTTGGCCAGGCACCGTGCTGGGCCTGGCAGAGCTTCACACAGGAGAAATCCATCAAGTGACATAGTATTATCCTTCCCCTATAATTAAGGAAGTGGAAACACCCAGAATTTATGAAGTTTATTAAGAAATGCGCAGCAGATCAAAGTAGCATCTTAAGGATGACGATCCAGCCAGTCTCTGAAATACATTTTCAATTGCTATGTTAGATTGCGCTGTACCAGCCACAGTACTCTTGGATAGAACATAAATAACCTCCTGAGTATGAAATGGCAACTCCTGCTATTTTATCATAATTTTAAAAGGATGTGTAATTCAAATGTCTGAAGTGTTTAGGATTAGACAGAGAGTAAGTGGATTATACATGGGTTGATTTGGGAGTATGAATCCATTTGAACTTTGGGTCATTCTCTTAATTTATCTTCCAGAATGTAATCAGTCTGACCCAAGCACATTGATACTCAGTTATTGATTATTCAGTCTAATGTTTATATGAACGCAAAGCAAGTTTTATTATGTGATTTCGGTTGTCTGGTAGGCGACTGTCTCATTTCTACTCTGAAAAAAACAGTTTGTAGGAAAACCTCAAGGTTCCTGGCAGACAGTAAATAGTGCAATGAGTGATAGACTGGCAATTAAGAGCTCTCATTTAAATGAACATAATGGTACCTATCTGTAATCTCAGCCCTCTGGGAGGCTGAGGCAGGAAGATTTCAAGTTTGAGCCTGATGTGGGTAATTTAGTGACTTAATGAGTCCCTGCCTTAGCATAATAAAAAGTAAAAATAGGCCAGAGATGTAGCTCAGTGTGAAGGCTCTATTCAGTTCACAGCATTAAAAGAGTTTTCCAACAATATTTGACCAGCATTCACCAAGTCTATTTCCTCCTTGGTATATTGTCTTGAAGCCTCATGTACACCCAAGTTTCATTAAATAAAAAGATCTAAAGCTCAGCCTTTTATGCCCTTGCTCTTCAATATGAATTTTTCTCTATTCCTCATTCGATACAAGGCTGTCCCATCTACCTAATCACTCATACGGAAAATCTTGAATCCTATTGACATTAACTCCTTATATTTCCTGCATGTGCCTTCTATTCATTTCTATTCCCAGTCCTACCCTGTGGCTGAAACACTGCATCTGCCTGTAAATTGGACACCGAGACTTTAGGCGAGCTCTCTTCCTATCTTACCTTTGCTCATTCTAAGCCACTATGGCACCCTTCTCCACTGACTCAGTGAAAGGATGTGGCTTGTCCACTCCCAAGCTGAAAACTGTCCAGTGCCTGTCATTGCCCAATCTAGGCATAGGTCAATGCATTTACATTTGTCCATGCTTAAGCTAGTCTGTTTCTTGGACGAGATTTTCCTTCTCTTTTCTCCCTCCTAAAATTCTCAAGAGTCCATTATTTATATTCCTATAGTGTGCTGGAAATTTCATACCACTGCCACATCTAGAAGAGAGATCCTCCTGGTCCTTTTGATCCCATTATATAATTCAGTGTCAAGGACCAGGTAAGCATTCAATAAATTTTTGTGAATCATTAAGTTGTGATGATCATAAGTGAGTTCCTTTTCTGTTTGGGTTAAAAATTTACATCAAAATGCAAGAATCTCCACTGAAAAATATCCCTAGAAACATTGCTGTACTCAAAATGTTTACCAATAACATAATGAGCTCCTGGGCTTTGGTTAAAATATATAATCTGCAACCAGTGAGCTGATCTATGCAAGTCACAAACATAGTGATGTGTAATCCTAGGTTTTAGTGGTAACACTACTTTCCCTTCAAGATTACACTAAACACAAGCGATGACTTTTATCAAGTAACAACCTACTGCCTCGTCACTCTGCTATACATTGAGAATGAGGCTGGCAATTAAAATTAAGAAGGTGGTGTCACAGGGTGGAAGTTGTGAGGATGATGATGGGGGAGATGGTGATGATGGCAATGGTGAGACAGAAAAGTGTAGTTGGAGTCACAATTTGAGAAGTTTCAGGCAACATTTGCTTGCCTCCATGGCATTTAGTCTGTGGTGTTCCTGACTAGCAGCCCATCCACCTCCTGTAAGCCAGGAAGCAGAGAGAGGGTAACATGAAGGGTTTGGGTCCCTGTCTTCCTTTAAAGACATTTCCATTGTACCTCACTTCCCCCCAGAGTGCCACATCACTGTTTGCGACTTGAATCCCCAGAGTTCCACAGTCTTCCAACAGCCTCACAGACGGCTGGCCGATCCTTTAGTATTTGGATCATTGGAAGAATTTAGGGCTAAACCGTAAGGTTGGTGGCACTTCCTACATCCGTGTCTGAACACATGGGTTATCACTGTTGAGGGAACACCCCTTCCAACACTATCACTTCCTCCTCCATCCCCTGATCGAGTCCTCCTCTGTGCTCTCTGGGTTTGCATTTGGGAGCCCTTCTTCTGCAGGAGCCTCCTATTTCTTATACTGTATGAACAGCTCCAATGACTGTCTCTCTTGGCAAGGTCTGTATGCTCGCCATTCATAGCGCTTTTTCACAAGTTTAGAGAGTTGATTATTCACAAATGTCACTGGGAAGTCCCCCTCTTGTCTGGGGTCCAATGCCTCTGCCTTTGCTTCTGCGTCTGTACCATCTACCAATGTGCCTCAGTTAATTCCATAACCACAACACATATTTGCTCAATGAGTAAAATGACAAAAATTCCAAGGCCTCTCCAACTGAAATGAATGTTCCTTCAAAGGACGGAAATCATTTTGTCTGTCATTTAAAGAGCATCCTCAGTATTCCTGTTAAATATGAGACGGTCACTTCGGTATAAGAGAGTCCCAGCTGAATCCAGACAATACAGTGGAAAAAAGGAAACACACTGATTCAGGAAAGCAGGAAATTTAAAAACCACCTCCCCGAATTGTTGGCTCCCTCCTGCTCCCTGCTGTGGAGGAAAAGGCTGCACGGAGCTGGGCTGCACGGGTGGCAGCGGGGCAGCACTGGGTCCCGACGGACGAGTGCCTCCATGCTTTACTGTCTTAGGCTGTGTTGCCGTGCAGGACAAGAAAGAGCCATAAAGATGACATGTTTGCGTGGCGGCTCCCTGTTGGGGCTCCAATGTATTACCTGGATCTAATTATCTCATCTCCAGCTGACAGAGGAGTTTCCACGGACCCTCTCCATCACCGCTGCCTCAGCCCTCCTTCCAGGGGCCTGTCTAATAGCTTGATATATTTTTGGATCCCCTGCTCATTGGATGAACAAGCTGAAGCAAATCATGTATTGACCTCAAAGCATTTATAAACTGTAGAACATTATATTCTCATCAGAGCCATAGGGGCAGTAAACTATAGTTTCTCTGCTGTGAAACATAGTTTTGGGTATGCACTGTGTTACCGAGGTTGTACCTAAACAATAATACATCATTTGTGGCACATGTCGCCTTTTTTATTGAAAGGCAAAACAAAGAGTTGAGGACAAAAATCATTACTTCTTTAGCAATTTTTCACAAAATGCTTTTCTTTCGTACTTGACACACAGATGGGACATTGTACTGTGAGGGAAATGATGTATGGCAGCGTGACAAATTTCATTTCCTTTCTAAAACCAGAATCAGAAGGATGCACAATTTGGGATAGTTGGGTTTCTTTAAAAAAAATATGCTTTTTAAAAAGAGGAGAGGGGACTCTAGTGGGTTTCCCTGAGAAAACATTTGTATGCTTAAGCGGCTGATAGGGTATTAATCAAAGTGCTTAAGTGAAAATATTGGTAACAATAAACCAGCGCATGTAGAGCTTTTGTATCATCTTGGAAGCGATCTGCATGAGTAAGTTTAAAATTAGCAAATAGGATGCAGCCCAGGAGGAAGTGGACAAAGAGGACTGACTCAGAATCAGCGCTTCCGACCCAGCATAGTTCAGACATGAGACTGTGTGTGAGTAAGGAGAAACAGCACAGTTGCTTGTGTTCTTGACCACTCCATTGCTAGTCTTAGTTTATGTCCACTCCATTCCCAAACACAGTATTCCTCAAAACTTATCCACTGGCTTCTAGATCACTTGAGTGGTCTCTAAAAATAGGAGAGCTCTAGATCCATGCACAGGCAGCACTAGGATGTGAAAATCTGCTTACTTTGTATGTCCACATGGTCATTTCTTTGCACTTTAGTCTGTAAATTACTGCCTATGTTTCTCCTCTGATTAACATCTGCAGAGGACTGTGTTTCATTTTCTAAGTTTTTTCCTCTCAAGATCCTTTTCCATTAGGTAACTGGCTTGATTACTTTTCTCTTTTTGCTGGAACAAAATAGCTGGCACCCAAAATGAAGGAAGGAAAGGTTTATTTATCTCAGTTTGTGGAGGTTTCAGTCCATAATCAGCTGACTCCAAGGCAGGGTGGCATGGCACCAGGGTAACATTTCAAGGCAGCAGCCAGCAAAAGTGGCCAGAGCAAAAGGAGGAGGAGGGGGAAGCAGGTCTCCTTTTCTCCCTTATATGGTACACAGTTCACCCCTCAACCCCTATGGTGGGTGTAGCACTCACAAAATCTCTGTGCCCTCCTCTTTCACAGGATGAGGATATTTACAAAGCAAGGATCCTGGCTCCCTTAGTGAAACTTCTGAACTTCTCAAGTTGACACAGTATAGATCAACCATAATTATCTATCTCTTGTCAACTTGGCAATGAGACATATTTCTTTAAATAGGTTTCCAAGCCAGGTGTGGTGGCAAACCCTTGTAATTCCAGCACTTGGGAGGCTGAGGCAGGGGGATCATTGTGCGTTTGAGATCAACCTGAGCTACAAAGTGAGCTCAAGCCCAGCCTGAACTACACAGTGGGATCCTGTCTGAAAAACAAAAACAAAAACTTTCCCCAAAACAAAACACCAAAATGAATAAATAAATAAGTAAAACAGGTTTCTAGGTACAAGACATGCTTATGTTTACCATTTCACAACTTGAACATTATAACACAGATTTAACAATTCTTAAGAACCAACATTAAGTCTATCAACATATTACATTAGAACCATAACATTCTTCCCTTTACCTCCCAAAGATGCATATTTATCCCTTTATGCAAAAGGCAGTTAGTCCTTCTGCAAGAGTTGCCAAAGTCCTAACAGTTTCAGCATTGCTGAATAGTCCAAGTTCCAAGTCCTCTCTGAGATATAAGGCAAATCTTAGCTTCAAGCTTTTGTACAAATGAAAACAAAGTTAAACACTTCCAACGTGCAACTGCACAAGCTAAATATTCCCATTCCATAAGTCACAAATAAAGAATTGGGAGCAAAGCAAGTCCAGAATTCAATGGAGCAAACATTAAGGCCTGGAGTTGCATGTACACCATTTGAGGCAATCTCTGGCAAATTGTGAGTTCGAAAGGACTTGTGTATTTCCACCTCTACAGTATTTCTGGTAGTTAAAGGACCCACAGCTTCTCTCTTATGCCTGCTTTGTCCTCTCCTTGCAGCTTTCCTCAGATGGTCAATGTTCCTGGCTTTTCCAAACTTCTGGGGCCTCCACTGCACCTTGGGCTTCACCCTCACGGCTTCACACACTGCCCTCTCAGGGACACACTGCCTGGCCACCCAGGCTTTCTGAAATTGAGGTGGAAGCCTTTTAACTTGTGCATTCTGCATGTGCCTAAAACCAGCACCATGTGGGTGATGCCAAGGTCTGCCGCCAGTTGGAGCAGACTTCACACTCTCTTGGCTGTAGGGTCAAGTGTCTGGGTTGCTGAGGGCTCTGAACCTGAGTGTTAGGAATAAATTCTATATGCTGCTGCCATTCTGGTACCTGGGGCAGCTGCTGCCACCACTCTGGAACATGGTGCTCTGTGGCTTTTGCCTCAATGCAAAGTCTTTCACTTTTGCAGTTTTGAGGCTGCAAAGGTCAAGATTTGCTGCTTTTTATGATGCCTTCCAGCCATTTTTTTCTATTTTCCAATTGCTTCAAAACAATTGAGATTTCCTCAGCTCTGTCTTGCAGTCCACAGCTTTATTGGAGCTTCCTTTCTGGACAAACTTGCAATCCTTTAAATCTTCCTGCTGAGCTCTTTGCTTTTGTTTCACAATACAAATCTGGCTAAAAGCCTCCAACAGTAGCCATGACAACATCACCACAACATTTAATTGCCTTGAAACTTCTTCTGCCAGATTACTTAGTCCACCATCTTTAATCTTAGTCTTGAAAAATACAGGTAAACTTTTTGCTAAGCCATAACACACACTGTCTGGATCCCAACAGCCAATGCATTCCTTCTTTCTAACAGAAACCTCCCGAGTGTGGTCTCTACCAACAGGATTCCTATCAGTCTTCTGGTCTGAGCTCTGACCAGACTTTCCCATACAGAACTTCCTAAGACATTCCGATGGTACATTTTCAGAGGGTATCTCCGAATTTTTCCAAACTTTTCCCATGAGCCATTCCAAAAAGCTATTGAACCTTATGGTCAGTATAGTCACAGCAATAGCCCCAAGCCTGGTACCAAATTTTGTCTTGATTACTTTTCTCTCATTGATGGGACAAAATACTGGACGCTAAAAATGAAGGAAGGAGAGGTTTATTTAGCTCACCATGGAGATTACAGCACATAATCAGCTGGCTCCAAGGCAGGGTGGCATGGCACTGGGGCAATACTTCAAGGCAGAAGCCATCAAAAGTAGCCAGAACAAAAGGGGTGGGGGGGAGCAAAAGCAAGCCTCTTTTCTCCCTTATATTGTACACAGGCCACTCCCCCACCCACAGTGAGTGTGGCACTCATAGCACCTCTGTGCCCTGCTCTTGCGCAGACTGAGAATATATACCAAGTAAGCTTCCTGGCTCCCTGCTCAGTCCATTAGTTAAACTTCTAAACTTCTCAAGTTAACACAACATATCAACCATAAGAATGACTTTGTAAAGCAGTTAGTTATGGTAACTTAGAGTGAATCTCTCTGAGATAACAAAGCAATAAGGTAGTGCACCTTTCTTTAGAAGATAAATAACAGGCTTGGATATTTGAGAATGATGGGTTTAACTTAAATTTAGTGAAACCCCTTGACTTATTGGACCTTTAATGGATGCATGTACCTTCCCCACAATGCTTGACCGGTAACTCCTTTGTCCTGAAGGATCTTGTGAGATTTATGTTTCAAAGAACAATTTGGACAGTATTTCCTCACTCAGGAGAGACAACACAGACTTAAGTCGCAGTTCTAGAGGGGCTGTGAGAGATAAGCCTTGGCAGAAGATGTCTAATCCCTTTAAAACATTACCACATGCATGAGTTTTTACTGTGCTCATAGAAAACACTGCTCATATGTGGGAAAAATTGTTGGATACTTAGAAATGAAGGTTATGTGTCAGAGAATTGAACAATTGTTCACAATCCTGGAAAAAATGTTCTCTAGGCCATGTTTCATTTGTTAAAAAATCATCTTGGCATCTCTCTATTTGTAGTAACTGAGCCTACCATGATTTTCCTTGTATTCTTTAGTTTCTTAATTTGTGAAAAAAGTAAATCAAGAAAACTTTTAAGCACCAGTGTCAAGAGATGAGGTGTGTTTCTTTCTGACTCTGAGGTGCTTTGACAAATCACAGGGCTAGCTATAATTTCTATTACTATAGGGTCATTAATAACTCTTTTTGAGATATGACCTCTGATGTGAGTTAAAATTTTCTTCTCCTCAAACATCTCATGTGTAGATGCAAAATAAAATTCCTCTGGTGGTTGTACAGTTCATCTGACGCCTTTCCCAGACACTATAAAGACCATCCGTGGCTGCTTGCAGCAGAGTTCTCTGAGGGTCGTTTCTGTCACATTATCCTGGGAGCCTAAGATCTATGCTCTCACTCGTCAGACTCCATATACTCCCTTCCTTCTGGCAACTGGGGACCTGGGTCTCTATCTATAAATGTTCAGTTGTGCTGACTGGTTAAAACTTTAAAAGAGACTCTGTTAGCCCTTTACTTTACAAAATATAGCCATATTTTTCCACTTGTACAAATTTATTTTCTATTTCTTCTTGGCTGTTAGTGTTCAAAGTTAGAGACTGACCCTCAGAAGTCATAAACCATGAAAATGTTTTGCTGCAGTTTGTATGGCCGAAGTACTTTCATGAACAGTCAAAAGTGCATGGGATCAGCTATGCACCTGGTAAAATAGAAGTCACAGTTCTATTTGTGATATTACCAATAAAACTGAAAATATTTCATCAAAATTAAAATGACAAGCTGCCATAACTGCCTACAATCATTGCTGCCTTTATGTCCTCTACATTTTTCATGAATTTATTTTTTAGAGAAGTTTTAACTTCTTAGCAAATGGAAAAGAACGTACAGAGACTCCACATATTATTCACACAATACACACAAAGTACCATACTCAAAAATCCTGCAACGCAAAGTACATTTGTCAAAATTAACGAGTGTACGCTGCCAAGTAATTACTGTACATTCTGTAGGTTTGAACAGATGGATAATGACGTGTGTCTACTATTGCAATACTATAAAGAGTAGTTTCACTGCCCTTTGTGCTCTTAATTCTCTCACCCCTTAAGTGGCAGCAACAACTGATATTTCTACTGTTTCCATAGCTTTCTATGCTATGATCCCCCAGAAAAGGCAACACAGTGGAAACAGTGCGTGGGCTAAGATACAAGGCAGAGTAAAGCTCAGAATGTGTCTCGAGTTTTGGTTTATGTCACTGAGTGTGCATGTACTTTCCTTTGCAAGATTTCATAGGTTGATAATTATTTCTCAGAGCACTAACATTGGTTAATTCATTCCTTTGTGTTTTCTGCAGCATATTTACTGAGTCATCTACAGAGGCATCTAGGCATTTCTAAATAAAGCTTCTGTGAAGCTACCTGTGCACTTTTGTGTGGATGCTCATTGAAGTTATTTGGATAAGTGCCAAGTAGCAGGGTCGCGATACCATTTGGGGAGAGCATGTTTGGTTTACAAACTCAAAAAAGTGGCCTTATCATTTTCGCATTCCCAAAACCAAATGACAAATCCTACTGTCCTGCATCCTGTTACTATTTCATGTTGTCAGCGTTTTTCATTTTGCCCTTTGATTTGGTATGCAGTGGTCTCTCCTTATTGTTCTAATTTGTCATTTCCTAGAATTAATTGTGTTAATTATGTGTGAACAGGAGGACCTGGAGCATCTCTTTACATGCTCGCTCCATCACTGTGTATCTACTTTTGTAAGATGTCTGTTCAGGTCTTTAGCCCAAATTTTTAACTACATTGTTCATTTCCTTATTGTTGAATTTAAGAGTTCTTTGTGAGTAATATCTTTTATGAGATATATTATTTGCAGAGTTTTTCCTCCAGTCTGTGGCTAGTCCTCTCATTTTCTTGCAAACCCTTAGGAGTTTAATCATGCCACACTTACAGCATTGGATATTTTAGTGATGTTTTTGCATTTTCTTTTTCGTTTGTTTGTTTTTTGTTTTCTGTTACTGGAAACTGAACCAAGGACCTCACATATGATAAATAAATACGTTGCCAATAAACTATGACTCGCTTCTTCTTTATTTTTATTTTTATTTTGAGATAGGATCTTGTTATGTTGCCCAGGCTGGCACTGAATTTAGGATCCTCCCAACTGTGTCTCCAAGAAGCTGATCACAGATGTGTGTTATCACAGCTGGCTTTGCTTTTGCATTTCTTGATGGAGTTTTTCATACAGAGAAAGTTGTTTTATTTCGGTCTTTTCATATTATTTTGAAAAGAAAGACATGAAACCTTCACAAAGAATGAAAAATATAAAGATCCTAAGTATCACTAGAGTTTCAGGAAAAAATTTAATTAAGAAATTAAATAGTCTAAAGATTTTGCTATAAATAGGGTCGTTCCTGGTGAAAAATATGAATGTGTGAATATATTTATATCATCTCCCCTGTCATTTAAAATATGGCTTTGCGTTATATAATCCAAAGTCCTTAGGTGGGCCGGAATCTTTGAAGTCTTCCTTAAAATCCGAAATCATGTTCCCAAGGATATCAAGGTTTCCTGCTTTTGGACCTGAATTATGTGTTACCTTTCCTTTTCTTCACTTTTAAACAAAGTAACTACAATATAGTTGAGGCATATGAAAAGGGATATATCAGACTTTGGGGATTATGTATATTTTTTCATATTCAAGGTAGGCAACAGATAGCATGAAATTCTTAAACTAATTTGATGATTTACCCTGATCAATCATCATGGCATTGATTTTGCTTTAACTATTTTCCATAAATGTCTTCCATGTAACAAATCTGAAACTTTTGTAGTTTAGTCACACAGGACGAAAATCAACATCATCGGATCCTGAATGTTAGCACTTATCTTCCAATGGCTGGTTCATGACCACGTATAGACCTGGCCAAAGTTTACCCAGGGACATGCTAACCTTCTTGTCAGGATGTTTCTAAAACTTAAAACAAAAACAGCAACGCAGAATAACTCCCATGCTCCTCTCTGATCTGTGTCCCAAAGGACAGTTCCAAATGAGTGGTAGACAGTTCAGTTTTGGGTATAGGAAATAGACTGTCACATAGATAGGTTGTGGTGGCTCTACTGGGGATTCTGATTCCAGGTATCCAACTTTGTTTTCCAAATTCCTTCTTGTTTTTTAGGTGTCATGCACCATTGAGGCGAGGTGAGCTGTCCTACTTCATCCACCCACCAAGTTTGTATCAGCAAAAAGTAGGAATGCATTTTTTTTTTGTTCAATCAGTTATTGGAAGGGCCTTTAACATCTGAGTGGTCATCTGTGCCCAAAACAGTCTTTTGCAAATTCCTGAATGACCATGTCTTTAGAGTCACGAAAGAGAGAGAGAGAGAGAGAGAGAGAGAGAGAGAGAGAGTGTTTGTGTGGTTGTGTGTGTGTGTGTGTGTGTGCATGCGTGTGCGTATGTTTCTTTCTCAAGGTCTCAAATCCACTTTCATCTTCCTCACATTTATTCCAGATTTGTTAGTTCTAACATTTCTTTTGTTATGCCATCAGTGATTAAAATAGATAGAATATCCTGATTAACAGTATGTTTAGAGATGAATCTTAAAAAGCGCACTCAGTATTATTTTTACTCTGATTAAGCCATTTATATTTGTTATAAAATAAATGCAAGTGCTAAAAGCTTGGCCCTGAAACACGTGCTATTTGTGCAAAGTAAAAATGTTTCCTCTTTTTAAAAAAATATCAAAATGTGAGCTTTTCTTGCTTTATTTATGATCCAGCTAGTGAGCTATTTATGGTTCCGTTGAGATAAACTGTATGCTTATTACTCCTTTATATATCAGTTAATAAAAATTAAATCCATTAAAATACAGCATTCAAACAAGAGAGAATGATATTTTTAATGTCACACTCAAAACCACATTTCTTTTAATCAACATCTGCTTTGTGTTTAGCTGCCTATAAAATCTAGTCCCCTGTTGACAATGAAAGATGAAAACAAATAAACAGGAAAACTACAAAAGACATGGTATTAACATCAAAGAAGAATAGCCCCACTCTCTTTCTCTGGCATTTGAAAAACATCTTTATTTTGACCCTAAACAATTGGATTTTCTTCCCACCAATCTTGCTTTGGACGAAGAGGTCTTGCATGTGAACTGAAACATGAGAGTAAAGGAAACCAGGAATGAACAAGGACATGTTGGAACAGATCAAACATTTGCAATTATAAAACAATTTTTATCATTTGGGAGAACTTGAAAACAGCACCATACATGTGTATAGATTAAATTCATGATGTTCAGCCATAATTTCAGGTACCTAACAGAGGGCAAACTGATTCCAAGCATAGTTACATAACTGGTAATGAAGTAGTTCAAATGTTTAAAGTCATGGAGAATGAAAGGCAAGTCTTCTCATTCTTTTGTGAATAAGTGAGTTTGGGAGCAGTGTTTTTATTTTTATTTATTTTTTTTAGGGAATGTTCCTCATTTGTCCTAATACTTTACAACCAATTAGTGTCTGTGTTTTTAAACAGCTTAATTTGTGAGATGTCTTACTTGAGAGCATTGCTTATTTCAGATAGGTCTATTCTGCAACACCGCGTCCATGACAAAATCTCTATGTACAGTGCAAATGTCCCCCATGGATGTATTTGCTACCATGTGTTTATACTGACTTCACTGAGTCTCCTCAGTTACCATTGCCAGCTAGTATAGTATGAGAAAGAAGATACAGAGATAAACACATCACAGTCCCTGAACTTTTATAGCCAGTGAGGATGAACAGAAACACCGTTATCACTAACAGGTGAAAAGAAACCAAAAGACTGCCATCTGGTCTAAGAGTGGGTAGGACTGATGTCTGGTGATCCAATCATGAGATTTCTCAGAAGATGGTGCACATGAAGCATTCATATATAAGACAGGATAAATTATTTACTGAAGAGTATAAAGCACAGTGAGCATTTTACTTTGAGAGATAAATATTTAGAAACATTTTGATTTCTGTTGTTAACTTAGCATTTTGGTGTGCATTGGTATGCTCTTGTCTATTGGAGAACATAACTTCTATGTGAGTGGTAATTTTTTTATGGGTTTGTTCCATATCTGTTATCCTTAGGGTCATGAAATTCTGAGACAAAATTGTTTTCCTTTCCTTTTTAACTTCTTCAAAAATCCCCTTTTAAAGATTTCTACAGATTGTCAATTAGAAAACCACAGAGAACTCAGATGTTTGGAATCTTCTGTGGTTTGCAAAAAAATCTTCCTGGAAGAGAGCTGTGGATCCATGAAAAGTCCAGGTCTAAGCATAGATTTTAAAGTGCCACTCCTTAGATTTCTCTCTTACCCTTTTGTGTTTTTTCTTTCTGAAATCTTACCTATGGACACGTCTCTAAATTTTCTGTTACACACGTGGGGTTAGAAGAGGGCTGTGGAAACTACAAACTGTGATCAGGAAAAACAGAGAGAACGCACGGTCTGTCCTGGAACGTACAGAAGACAGGAGGAGGAGCTGGGGTGATTAGAAGGCCAGAGGTTTCCTGTGTTGCTTGGACTCCTGCATTTCTTGCATTTCACCCTTGACTGATTTTCCAGTGAACCAATCATGTAATTAAGTTCATGCTTCCCGAGGTCTGTGTTCTCCAGCTCAGAGCCCACCTGGCCAGGGCCTGAGTGCTCGGGAAGGAACAGTAACAGAACAGAAGGAAGCAGGCGAAGGTTCATAACCGCTAACAGTCCTGGTGGGGGACCCGTAAAAGTCACCTGCCCAGAGCAACGGCTGTAACTGAACTGACTGCACAGTCCTTTTGGATTTTCCAGCTACTTTCTAAAAGCAATGACTTCGAAGTTTATTGACTCTGGTGCATTGGAGCCAGGCTTCCGCGGTTGCGTTTATGTTGCTCAAGGAGGCTGATTCCGAGGAAGTGCCCTACCTCACAAGAGGATGCGTCTCTGTGAGGTGTTGGTTTTCTTTGATTGCAAATCTTTCATTTGTGTACAGAAATCCAAGCTTGAAAACAGGCGAGATTGTTTGACTCTCATATCTTTTCATTTGTAAAAGGAGAGGAATTTGGTTTTGATAGGAATATTGATAGCTATACACACAAAGAAGTATAGATTGAAATAGACACATAGCTAGTACCATGTGGACTGTGAATGATATCAAATCTGTCTGTTAATCCTTTTCATATAAACACAAGGAAAGTCAGAGCGTGCCACAAATATATATATTTGGTAAGCCTTGTGCAAGATTATAGCATTCATTGGGTAAGAACACTCTAGAGCTTTTCCTACTTAATGGCACAAGAATAAGCTGCTTTCTAAGATAATCCATTTTCCTTCATGCTATTTAAAAATAAAACAGGGTGCATTTTAAATTGTGCAGGGGAAGGCGATATTCAGCAGATGCTTAACATTCAGTAGGGATTTCTGCGATCCACATTGTCACTGCCTTTCCTGCCCTCGCTTGGCAAAACGAGGGAACACTGTTATTTACCCTGGGACACAGGTGACTGAGCTTATAAAAATCACTACAAGACAAGATGTATTGAGGCCTGGCATGGAATGACAAATTCTGGTGAGGTTCACCAAGAAGAGACATATTGATTCTTAAATGATTAATAAGGAGAATATAATTGTATTTCATTAAGATGGATGGGATTTCATTTAGTCTGTCTTCTCTTTTTCCAGTTCAGATGCAAGAGGAAATCTAGTCATCATCAATGGCACCTCGTGTTCACCTGCCATGGCAACGAGCCCATTGATTGAGTAATAGAACTTTCTGATGCACTCCTTCGTCATTAATGGGCTGCCGGGAACACAGAGAAGATGGTAAGGGGAGCCGACTGAGTTTCTGGACACACAGAAAACAAATGACAGCCTCAATAGGATTCTTCTCGGCTTCTAATAGCACTTGGCCCTTTTATAATTCTATACTGGGGCCTGAATCAATGCATTTTTTTCATAGCTGTGTAGCAGGTATCAAGTCTGGGTTTCGGCAGGGTGCTTTGCTGTAGGAGTTTGCTGTGATACATCACACTCCTATAATACCATAGCCAATGGTTAGTGAAGATTTGTAATTGTTTTAATTAGCTTGAATATTTTTCATAACAGCTTCTGGTGCTCTTTATGTCGCCATTCTATGCTGAAAAGGTCAAGCTTCGGGGTGACATTTACCTCCAAAGAAGCAGCTGCAGACCTGAACCCCTTTGTGGCACTGTCCTGCCTCTCCTCCCTGGGAACACGAATCCAGTGAGCACAAGAAACCTCGGTGGCTCCAACCAACACAGGCTCTGTTCTTCCTGTGTGTACCTATAGCCAAAGTTTAACGTGTAAACTAGGTGCACAAGAATTACAACACTAATGATCAAACGCAATGGTTGAAACAGTTCAATGTCAGAAAAGTCGCTTAAGACTTATGCTTTGGTTTGAGGAATTTCTGTTTTAAGTTTGTGGAGCTTGGTTCACTGTGGGTAATCTTGGAAAGCAAAACAGGAGGGGAAGGGGCACAAGGGTCCCCTGATCTCATTGGAAAAGGAGCTTATGGTTTTTCTCTAAAGACCCTTGAGTGATTGGAGAAAGCAGCCTGAGAGCAGCCGTGGAGTGGTTAAGTGTTTGGACTTTGGAACCAGATTCTCCTGATGATCTGACTGTAGTCTCTGCAGTTTCCAGTTTTCAAAGAAACAGCACAGAGTGAAATACATCCCGTACCACCACTGTGCTTAATAATTAGATGGTGCTGCAGACAAGTGAGGTTCCTTGATTATCACTGTCCTTTATATGTTCAAAGGCCTAATTGTAAAAATATTCAGTGGGCAAAATACTGACTCGGTCAGCTTCTAGTAGAAACAGCATATTTTCAGATTATTTCAAAGTACAAGGTAACAATAAATAGGGAAATATCTTTAAAAACCATTAAGCAACATAAAAATAGTACTGCTATTATATTTATTATGTTATAAAATTATTCAAAGTGGGATGAAAAGAATCAAGTGGCGATCACGGTCTTTTACTAAGAGGGGACCTGCAGCAGGGAAGCACGGGGCTCCAATCCACACTGAAGCCGAGGAATCCTTGATTTCAGCAATGTTCCGAACTCCGAAGGGTTGTTTCCAATGTATGCCCTGAATGTCACCCTCCTCAGAGGTAGGATGTGTTGGTTACCCGAGTGATAAGATTCTGGCTTTTGCTGTTTATTTACCAATCAGTTAGGATGGACCAGTGACTTACTAACTCCCTGGAGTAGTGGAAGAGGAAGATGTGATGGAATTGGCCATGGTAAAATTCACACTGACAAATGGAGGGAGAGCATCTTGGTGGAGAGCAGGGCACTTGGGCACTTGTGATGGCCTCACAGCCCTGCAGGTGTCTCACTGACGTCCTGAGCAGCGTGTGTCCCCTATCACCGCAAGGGACTGAGGGGCAGGTGGTGCTGATTGCAGAGGAGCCTGCATCTGTGCTCAGACACCTGCCCAAGTGAGAACAAAAGGGGCCGGCAGCTCCCTCTTAACTCTCACGTCTGGAAGAAGCATTTTTTGTCAAGTGAGATGAAACCAGCCAGGAAGAGAAGTTTGTACCAGTGTAATAGGCAAACCCATGTGGACAGCGGAATGGGACCTGTCCCAAACTTCAGGACGAATTTACATTAAGCAACATAGAAAGTATTTTCTAATAAAAATAAAATGAAGCTTAAATGGCACAGGAGTCTCCTTAGATTTAAAATGGTTCCTGTAAAGTAACATTTTGATGATTTAAATGGAAATGAATCAGAACATATAGATTAAATTTGTTTGAAAAACACATCGGCTTTTGTATATTTTTTTATTAAATTTTCATTTCCAATATCCTGAAGTAGGGCTCCAGAAAAAAATTTAAAAGAAAGGAAGCATAACCAAAACATGTATTCAGCTCTGAGCATGATGTTGTTTTACAGTATTTTCAGTAAGTAAGAGAAATTAAAGAAAACCAGCATGGTGTGAGTACTTACATGTAACAGGTACAGGGGATTTTTCCCTTTGAAAATTAGGTAGATTTGGATTATAAAACCCAAAATAGCTAAAATAGAAAGTTTCATATAATATTTTAGAAACATGTAAGTGACCCTATTCATTCAAGAAATATATTTTCAAACTATTCCCTTATAATGGAGCATTTCTGTATACTACCTGCCTGAAATTCGAGCTATAACTTCAATTTGAAACCAGGTTTTAAGGGGTAAAAGGAAGCAGATACAGTGATAGTTATTAGAGAAAATTTTCTAATAATATAATTATTCAGAGAGCCTTAAACAAAATGCTTAGTAAAAGAAATCGGACTGTGTTAGAATCATTACTATTCACATAGTATTAACCTACTTAGAGAACAGGCCATGGCCCCTCATTTCCCAGTGGTCATGAGGACCTTTGAAAAGGTCTATATTGTATCAGCTTTGTAGAAGAGGAAACCTAGGTTCATGGAGGTAAAGCAACTGGTGTGTATTTGTGTGCTCAGCCAGGACTACGATGTGTAATCCCAAATAGT
Organism: Cavia porcellus; assembly: GCF_034190915.1. Lineage (NCBI taxonomy): Eukaryota > Metazoa > Chordata > Mammalia > Rodentia > Caviidae > Cavia > Cavia porcellus. Next base: position 14,075,841 of record NW_026947496.1, read on the forward strand.
GCCTCTCCCACCCCATCACAGGACCCCTCGGTCTTCATGTAGCTCTTCAGTTTGGATAGAGGGTGACTTCTCTTAGATTTTTCAGAAAGAGAATATAGGAGGCCAGTCACTGACCCTCCCAAGTATGAAAATACCTTTAACTGTATTGTTTTATAATTTGTGGATAGTTTGTCAGGGTATAGAATTCCAGCCTGGAAACTGCACTCCTGCAGAATTTACAAATGCTGTGTTTTCTTGTTTTCTATCTTTCATAATGTCATCAGAAAATTCCAGCTCCATCCCTCTGGTTTCTGAGTTTAGTTTTGTGATCCTTTTGTATTGTTTCCTCTCCAGCTGGGAATTCCGATACTTTATTTTACCCCAATGTTACCCCAATGCCATGGCAATTTATAGAGTTGTGCTGGGCACTTTGTAGATTTTAAAACTGAAAAATTCATGTCATTCACTTCTGGAAAACGTTATTTAACTCTTTTGATCACTTTTCTTTCTTTTTTTCTGTTCTACCTATTTGGAAGCTTAATTTTGGGAAGGAATAGATTTCCTAAGATCTAGTAGCCTTGTGCTTTTTTTTAAATGTTTATTTTTATTAGTAAATGTTTGCAGTGCATAATGATTTCAATCGTTTGGGGGAGTTGCTCCTGAATGTAACACATCTTAATTCTTTCTGCTTAGCTTCATTTCTAGTCTCTTATTCTCTCTCTCTCTCTCTCTCTCTCTCTCTCTCTCTCTCTCTCTCTTCCCTCCCTCACTCCCTTCCTCTTCTTCTCTCTTTCTTTTTTCCTTTTTTCTCGCTTCCTTCCTTTTCCTCTTTTTTCTACGTTGTCAAGTTATCTTAACACTTCTTATTGAATTTGTTCTTTTCATTAATGTCATATTAACACCTAAGATTTCTGAGAACTCTTTGTATTTCCTCATTGTTCTCTTTTGGCTAGCATTCTGTTCTTGTTTCCTGGTTGACACGATTTTTTTGGAATCTTCCTGAGAATATGAGTAACGTCCCTTTAGGGGAAGATTTTTTTCCATTTTTACCTTCTCAGTTTCCCCCAAGACGCTGTTAACTTGTATCCTGTCTGTGTTCATCGCTGTCTTGTCAGTGCCTTTACTTTATATTTGTTAAACTGTGTTGTTGTCGTCTCTGAATAGCATTCTCTGTGGGTCCTATATTAACAGTCAAGACTCTAGCCAGAAAGAAAAAGGTCTGGCTTCTTATTTTTAAGGCTAAGACCTAAATATTCAGCGCACCTTCTAAAGTATTATTGTAGTATACATATGAGTCAGTCCACACACTACTTATTCACTGATCATTGAGGATTTTAAGTCAGCAAGCATATCTTACTTATACTTGCATTCCTGTCACCATGAATGTTTCCATTGCCAAGTGAACAAACTGATGAAATGTGTAACTTATCTCCTAACTTGGTATCATCCAACAAAATTGGATGATCTTTTTAAAAGAATTTAGGCTTATCTCTATTATAGCAATCCTACTAAAAAGTGTCTAGAACAACATATTTGAAACTTAAATTAATAACTTAAATATCCATATTCAGCAATTTAAAAACCCATATTCAAGAACATTTGTTAAGTCAGTTTGACGTACTTTTTCATAACAAGACTTTCCTTTGTTTCTTAGGGTTAGGATCACATTATTGAATGTAAGTAGGACAAATAGCAAAGAAATTATAGTAGCTCCTCCCTCTATTGTGTTTTCTCTTTCCTTGGTTTCAGTTACCCACCTTCATCAAGGTTGGAAATATTAAATAAAAAACTTAAAGAAATAAACAATTTATGAGTTCTAAATTAGTACAATATATTCTAACATCTGTTTATTTAATTGTTAGGAACTGTTCATCTCTTACTGTGCCAAATTTGAGTTAAACTACATTGTGAGTAGGTATGTATATGTAGCAAAAGACAGATACTATTGAGTTAAAAATAGTATATCATATAGTACATATAGGTTTCAGGCATCTATGGGGGGTCTTGGGGCTATGGATAGGAGTTATTATTGTACTGCGGTTTGTCTATTTTCAATTTTCTTGAATTTTTAGCATTTTTCTAATGTACATATACAATAGAACAATTGTACTATCTTTGTATGAAATATGTAAAACACACTATATTGTACTCAGTAACAAACAATTTAAATATCTTGACAGGTGGTTTCATTGCAAATCTCCAGGTGAAGAGCACAGGTGAAACACCCTGTAAGGGAGAGATTCAATATAATTTCTTTTCCTTTTCTCATTATCTTTCACAATAGTTTCAAGATAGTACTCAGTTACTTTTCTATGTGTTCAAAAGATGCTCTAATAGCCAAAAGCATGATGATGCTTTAGTATGAGGAGGAACCTCATTTTCCAATAACAGCTAAAAAAAATTTAAAACATATTTACTCTTAAAAAACAGGACTTCATCCCTTTTACAGTTCTTAACAATGGGGAGAAAGGATAACATATCGAGGTGGCCCAGGACAAATCTTTGGTCTTAGACCCCTAAGACAACCAGGGAGCAACGACAGTGACCCCTCCAACACTGTGTCAGTTACAGAAGTTCCCAATCTGGATAAATCCCATCTGACATCATTCTACAAGACGTCTGCTACCTCCCCAGTTTGTCTTTTAGTGGGACTCTGGGATTAAAAATGGTTTTTAATTAACTGGAACTCAGTATATCAAGTATTTATTGAGCTCTAATCCTCTATTGAAGCAAAAAAATAAGGGGATTTTAGAGTAAGAACTTTTTAGGGCAGCGTGTTGCTTTGCTCACGTTCTCAGTATTAGAGTGGACAGGACAGCATAGGTACTCAATATTGACATTGGTTAAGCCAGTGAATGTCTTTTAAGCCTCAAAAATCTTAGAATCCAACTAGGAAGACCAGCAAGAAATCCTTCATAAGTGAGTGAAGTCAGACTTTCAGATGCTTTAGGGCAGGTTGGAAAGACAGCAGAAGCAACAAGACCTATGGCAGTCATTTAAGAAATCCCTGAGTTCTTTAGACATCAAAGGCACTTAAAAGTATAGTAGGAAAGCTATTTATGAATTCCTCAAAGTCCACTCCTCACAAAACAAAAATCACTAAAAAGTCCAATTTTTAAATTTAACTGCCTAAGGGACATATTCACACTTATCTCACTAAGTGCTGTATCTCTGAGGTGAGAAATACAAAATTAAAGCGAATTAATTTGATAAGATTTGGTCATCATCATCTGAGACAATGAGGAAGATCAACTTGACCGTAAACTCCCTGAAGGCAGGGCTGGTGTCTACAGTTTTCTCAGCACACAACACAGTGACCATTATTTGGTTACCATTCTGAACTTCTTAGGTGAATAAAGAACACATTTTGTGTACCCTGAATAAGGTATTTTTGGAGATGCAAAACTATTTTAATGTTCTCAGGGTCCAACATGAGAAGGGATCGTGGAGAATGCAGGAAGCTGGATAGAACAAATGCAGGCCTGAAGAGTCCTACAAAGTCAGTGGAAATTGCTTCATACGGAGTATATATTTACTAGAGTCTCTTTATCTTGAAGGCCATTTTCTGAGCAAAAGAGAGATGAATAACCATGGCAACAGGAAACAGGAAGATAGGTCTTTTGTAGAACAGAAAGGGACCAAAAGATGGAGAGTTGGAGGGAGAGGATGCAAAGAATTAAACAGTATTATGTACATGTACATGTATCAATTGCTCATGATGAATACAATCATTATGTACTACAAACATGTGCTAATAAAAAAGTGAGGCATGTGAGAAATGCCAAGTGTGTGTGTGTGTGTGTGTGTGTGTGTGTGTGTGTGTGTGTATGTATATGGATGGCATGGGCCTTTTGTAGTGTTACCGTTGTATTCTTGGACAAGTACATGGGCTGCTTTGTTGTATATTCCCCAGTACCAAAAACTTCCTGTTGATCTTATCCTGTTATCCTTTGGTATATTCATCCTTATGGACCGGAAGATCATGTGGACATTCCACAGGGAATGATCAAATACCATAACATGCTAAATAAATGATCAAATGCTATTCAAACTAACTTGCGCATCCTTGTCTCTAACAGTAAAGGTGAAACGTATTCAGCACTCACAAAAGGGCCTGATCATTGAGTGAGCTGCAGGATGTCTGTAGGAAAAGAACCAGCACCTGAAGCTGTCAGTTATCCTCTTGCTATGACCCAATTTCTCATGCCATTAAGTAAGTTCTAATTTGGTGGCCATATTTTAATTGCCTGCAACGTTATGCTGATACTCCTGTCTATGCTTCAGAGAGGGCAATCAGGAGTAATCAGATGCAAACAAAGTTTCCAAATGGGCAGTGGAAATGGGAGTTTCAATTATATTTTAACAACTTGCTTACAGATCCTCTGGTGTTTAGTATTTTCAGGGTTATGAGAATCTTCACCAATAGCTTCAGGCTAGAAAAGCTGATGGAGAAGATCAAAGATGCCCTGGAACATGGGCAGTATTCTCTCACCCCTGAGTGTGGTTACAACCTCTATGTTTTACAGAGGTTTTAAACACAGGTGCAGGCCTTTCTGCTTGTCTGAGCACAGAAAGTACTCCATTTGATAAAAAAAAAAAAAAAGAAAAAAAGTGCTTTTCATTTAAATGAGAGTTCTTGGCTTGACATAATCTTGTGTTTTATGCAAAAGGTGCAGAAAATGACTATTAAATCAAACCATAGCCCGCTCAATGATGGAGAAAAGTTATTAGTTATGCAAAGGCTTTGCCTATCAGTTTAGATAGGAATGAAGTTTACACTTAGAGAATACAAATTATGTTGAGTGCTCTAGACAAGAAAAAGGGTACTATTTTTTACAACAAGAATAATGGTTATTTAATGTAAAACACTGGCATATACATAATCATTCCTAGAAGTAATATATATATATACACACACACACATATACACACACACACACACACTATTTGGAGCATATCTCATTCTCTTTGAAGAAATTTAAAATATTTTAAAAATATTTCCTTATATTTGTGTTTGCTGCCTTAGTAAATTTGCCTGCTTATTTAGAGGTATTATTATTTCTATTTTACAGATGGCCAAATGGAAGGATTGAATAAGCACTTTTTGTTATTATACTATGCATCAAAAATCATGGCACACATAGGAAATATAATCTGAGTTACTTGATTCCCAAATGAATGTTCATATGAATAAATAAAGCACAAAGAACTAATGTTTTCTTTTGTCAGCATCAATAAGAGTATTTTTCTCTTTGTTAGAAGCGAAATAAATGTGTTAGTAGGCAAATCTGAGTTCTTAAGGAACAGGTTACCCAGTTCTTAGGTAAAATGGCCTCTTTCTTTTGTTGTGGAATGTCTTTGTGCACCACATGTAACTCCAAAGTATTTTGTGATGTCCAAACGTGTGTCCAGGGTGACAGAACCCATGGAAGCTGCAGAGTGTGTTAGCAGATCCTCACCACGCCTATTTCTCGTTTCTGGCAGGCGAGGTGATCTGTACTGAGAGTGAGTTTGGAGCTGGAAATTAACCCCATAACCCTAGTCCCAGAGCTTTTCTACTGTGCTGGCTTTTCTAGGTTTCCAGTGTCAATCCAGAAGAAAAACATGACAGGGTTTGTTTCCTGGTACGCCATTCCCTGAGATTAAATGCATCTTTTAAACCTTCCACGGAACTCTGCACACACACGCTTTCTCCTCCAGTCACTCCTTCATTTTATTGGTTACAGTGCGAGTACACTATTCCAGCCTTTTCCACAGCCGAGCACAGCTGCTCATGTTGCCTATTGATTCCATATGTTAGCTCAAAATTGTATAATAGTTTCTTCTAATAGTTGCCTTTGGCTTTTCCTCTCCCCACTCGGAAAAACACTCCTTGCTCCTGGCCTGGCATGCCAATAACTGGAAAGAGATCCTAATTATATCAACCATTCATCACCAAAAAGCCCAAACAGCTGTCACGTGTTGGAACGACTGACCATGGTTATGGTTTATGCGGCTGTCTGTGCTCTATGGAGAGCACGTTAAGAAGTCAGTGTAATATTTGTTGGTAGGAAGAAAATGTTGCCCTTTTGGAAGCTTTAGTGACCTTTAACCCCAAGGAAATTCTTTTATTAAATTATTGTGAAAGAATTTAAGCTTGTTTTTTCTGTATGTTGTTTACATAATCTTCAATTTTATTCTCTCTTTGAATCTTATTCCTTTATTTATTATAGCGAGCTTTATACATTAAGCATAAAATTTCTCTCAGGGAATACAACTTGGTAAAACTATCTCTGAAAGCTTTTCAGAAGCTACAAGTGACTGCATGCAGCTGCAAAACTATAAAACATGTAGGGTTACTGCTTTGCTTCAAAAGCTCTGAGCGTCTGAATGATCCAAAGTCCAGAATCTGACAAAGGGACTTACAGATGACTCCTTCTAGCACTTAAGAAGTTTCCTGTATCACCCATCTCCTCTTGAAACAAAACCAGGTAGCACTGCCCTTGATCTTGGAATCTAGAAGAAGCTGTGGCATCCAGGCTAAGGACTAGAGGATGTGTTTATCAGACACATGAGAATTCTGTTCTCATAGCAGCCTTTAAAAGCTTCTGTCAGTGACCAAATCACTCACACTTTCCTGCACCTAAATCAAGAGATAGAGAAAGATAATGCTTCGACTGAAAGGCTTTGCAAGCAAACAGAAATGAGGTACCCGTAGCAAGGTTTAAGTAACAAAGCTCCACCTCTCTGAACTGCTGCAGCTTCTATTAGTATTATTAAGAGTATAAAAAAACAATAAAAACAATACAGAATTTCAAAACAAGATGATAGGAAATTAACAATGGTTATTATATTGCATATTACTGTCTTCAAACTAGTTGCTCAGATTACCAGATATAGGCATGAAAAATCGATCAAACAGTGTACACACCAAGTGTTCCTTTCAATGAATTAACACAATGAGTAGTGCCATTATCTTAGCTATCATATGATATATATATATATATATATATATATATATATGATAGCTAAGATACATATAGATGTGTGTGTGCGTATAAATTTTTTCTCCTTCTGCTTTTTCTTTTCCTCCATCACAGTTGTTCTTTCTTTTGAGAAGTTTCATTCCCTTTCATAATATCTACTGTATCTTTTGGATCTTATTTACTCTTTCAGTTTCTTACTCTAGGGAGATAATATGATGGTCACACATGCAAGTTATGAGTGTGGTCTCTAGCTGCATTTATTTGTACCTCTCTCTCCTTTTGGTACTGAATCCAAGTCCTGTGGGTTCTGTTTACTACCGTCCCTATAGTATGTATTCAACAATCCTTTTATCTCGTCTATTACTAAATTTTTCCTGCATATTCTGCTTCTAGCCTCATTCTCCTTGTGTTAATCTCAGAACATGAATGGTCTGATTAATCTTCCCTTCACATCCCATTAATTTCACCACTACCCTGTCCCCCACCCCCCAAAAAAAAAGAAAAGAAAGGAAAAACAAACAACGATCAAATCAAAACTACAAACAAAAACATCTTCAAAAGTTTCCACTGGTACTTGTGAATTAGTATGTGTGTGTGGAAGATTAAGCAATTTGCTCTGAAAAACCCAAATCTGGTGTAAAATGTTGTTCATTCATCAGATTTATGCCCATCAGATGTCAGTTAAATTCCCGTCAGAAACAGTGCTGTGTTTATTCTGAGTCCACACAAACTGTCTTCCCTCCTTTCCTCTCCTTTACTCCTCAAACTATGAACTTCAGTCTTCAAAACCAGATTCTCTCATTTGACCCTCAAGGTGCTGCTACATAAATGGGCCCAGGGCATCTCTTGTCCATCGCATTATTTAGCTCCCAATCCCTGATCATTCCTATTTTTATTCAGTTCATTTCTCCTCTGCACAAAATTTTATTTTTCCCACTGCTATCCATTTTAAATAAAGACTGTCTTAATTACCAAATGGGATTTGCTCTGACCTTTGTCTTTTATTTTCATAAAAATGTTGACCACACCTAAAATGCTGTCCAAATTGCACAGGTGCAGCGCATCTCAAAAATTGTAAACCATGTTCACACTCTTCTCAGTGATGAAAGAAGACTCTGTAATAAAAATATACAGTATTCCACATTTTCCTTCCTGGGACCAAATTCTTACATTACTCTCCCTTCTGCTGCCATAGTTACTTTTTAAATGCCTCAGTCTATTTTTTCTTTGTCTGTTTCACTGAGTATGAATTGACCAGTTCCATGTTTAGCCATGGTAGGTTTTAATAAATATACCACAAAATACAGTAAAGAATAATTATGGCTAGAGTTGCATGGTTGTATTTTACAACCCGTGAAATATTTCAAAATTGGGCTAGAACTAATATCCATTCACCTGCTTTTGGAATCATGAAATTAGAAATTTTACCCACAAGGAAGTTTGATTGTTCGGTGAGAAGGAAGGCTGTTGTTTACAAGGCCACCCCACGTTAGATAGCCAGCTGCATGTAGGTCAGCCATGGCAGGCTTCTAGAAGCAGAAAACAATCAAAAGTAGCTTGGAAGATTTTTAGGAAAACCAAACATTGGACACTGTTGGGGGTACCTTCCCAAGTAAATCTTCCGTTAAACAATACTAAGCTTGAGATTCCTAAGCCATTATCCTCACTTCCAAATACAATTGGATTTGGTTTTTTTTACAGGGTTTTCCATAAGTAAGATAATTAAGGATCCTGCTTTTTTCATTTTCAGAGAAATTTGAAATAAGCATTTTATGAGACCATGTGGGTACAGCTTGAATCTACTAAAGAAGGAAATTGAATATTAAGCATTAACACCCACTCTTGCTCCGCGGTTCTTTCCAAAGGCCCACATACGGTGACTTGTGATCAACTGCCAACATTTTGCATCGCTTTGCATAGCCAGCTTACATTTAGGGCCCCTATAACTTGAAAGAGAGTTCCAGGTGTGTTCGCATTCTGCTGAAGAAATGGAAATTTGGAAGCTTTATTATTAGTCTAGGCCATTTTCAATTTATGTGAATAAGACACAGAGAAAAGCCTTTAGAAGTGATCTTTTTTCTTCTTTGTTATAATTGCATTTTTAGGAGTGACGCAAAACTGAGCATAAACATAGGTGCTTAGAAGAAGGTGTAGGTGCTGTGTCTTCATGTGATGAAGGAGGAAGTGTTCCATTTCTTAATCAGCACAGACCTCAACGAAATGTTTTAAATAGTTGTTAATCTAACTGGGAAGCTTCAGCTATCTGGATCCAAGGTGGCAGGCATCATTTGGCATTACGAAATAAAAACCCATTCTAATAAGTAAAATGGAGAATTTGTTGAAATGATATAGAAATGGTTCAGAGAATTTGAGGATGGAAGACGGAGGTGGAGCCAAAAGCAGTGAAGTAAAAGGAGGCACACAACCACTGACATCTCTACTGCCTGCATGTGCATTTAGTGCCCTACTCTGCCTTTACTGCTGTTATGGCTTGTGTCTAGATGTCCCCCCAAAGCCTCATGTGGTCACAGGTGGGGCTTTTTCAGAGGCCTATGATTGTAGAGTGTGTGATGCTGGAATTCAGAGTGTATGATAACTACATCACACTGGTTGGCTTGGCAACACCCTAAACCCACTGACCTCAACAGAGTATAAAAGGGGCAGAAAGAAGCTGCTAAATTCTCTTGCTCACCTTGCTACTTTCTGCCCTGCTTGGACCATCTCTCCTCTGTGATGCTCCCTGCCATGCCACTCTGCCTTAGAGCCAACTGATTGTGGACTAAAACCTCTACAAACTGTGAGCTAAATTAACGTTTCTTGGTTTAACTTTGGGTGTTGGATATTTTATCTTGGCAATGAGCAAAGCCAATAAGACAACTGGACGTGTTTTCCCAAGTGTGTTCATGTATACCATTAATAAGGCTCCAGGGCATTAAGTCTACTAGGCCACTGAATTCAGTGGAGCAGAAACACCATTATCTGTTTCTTTGCTTCCAATTCGACCTTGTATATCTGGGAGATAGAATTTTGATGGTTCGAATTCAAGGTTTAAATCAAGGACACAAAGCTTGTCAAGGAAGGGGGATGGCCACATGCAATAAGCATGACTGCTATTCATCTTTCCCTCTCTCCTTCCCTCCCTGCTTCTGTCCCTTCCTCTCTCCCTCCCACTCTTTCTTTAGTTGCAAGTGGATATTTTACCAGGAAACCAATGCCATGAAAAACATCCGCTCTTTGCAGGATCAAGAATGCTGCAGGCAAGAACTGAGGCCCACTGATGTCAGAAGTGCCCCTTTGCACTTACAGAGAATCTTTCTTTTCTCTTTCTCTTTTTGCAGCTTCCAGCATCCCTGTGTGCTGATGACATCGTCACATCCCCATATCCTTAACTCTTTACTCCTCCCTCTTTCATCTCTCCCTTCTCTTTACTAAGGGAACTAGTGTCATAGACCAGTGACTCTCCAGCCAGAGTCCACAGCAGAGCCACGGAGGGGATCACTGGTGGGCTAGAGTGTTGGGCCCCATCTCAGAGTCTCCACTTAGGTAGTTCTGAAGAAGGGCCTGATAATTTCCATGCCTAACAAATTTCTAGAAATTATGCTTTCTGCGCCCATGTATATATTGAAGCTCTACTATACCTAACATGATTATATTTATAAATGAGGCTTTTAAAGTGGTAATTACAGTGCAATTAGGTCATAAGGAAGAGACCCCAAACAAATGTGACTGATGTCTCTGTAATTAGAGGAAATCAGGCCACAGGCTCACACAGACTATGTGAGGACACGGAAAAGATAACCATGTAAAAGCCAAGGAGAGCGGTCTCAAATGGAGCCAGCCCTGCTATGCCTTCATCTTGGACTTCCAGTTCCCAGAAGTGTAAGAAATAAATTTCTGCTTGCTAAATCCCTCAGTGTGTGGTATTTTGCTGTCATAGCCACAACTGACTAACGCAGGGTACTTACTGCTCTGTTGCTGGTGTGGGGGCTGTACTGGAAGAACCATGAATTAGTACTATTTAATCTCATCCTCAAACCACTAAGGTTTAACCAGGTTTTACTCTGTTTCTCAGGTTTATTACCAACAACAGCTATGGGTTGAAAAGCTACTCCTCTAAAATCTGCAAATCGACCAGCAAGATACACTCTTGATTATCAAAGGTCTAGCAAGAAAGAAGGATAAAAGCTACTTTTAGATAATGGTGGAGTGTAGTTGAGCTATTTGGTTTTTGCTGTTTTTTTTTTTTTTTTTTTTTTTTTTTGGTCTTAAACATTATGCGTCTAGTAAGTCAATTTTTTTCCTATAAGCAAGAATTATAACCATTATATGCCTTTACTGAGCTACCTTCAGGATTCAGGGAGATGCTCTCATATGCAAATGTAATATGTGAATTTTAAAGTACTATAAAATATTAGCTATTGGAGCTTGTTTTAATGGACTTGAGGTACTTGGCTTTCAGAATATGAACCACATGTATCTTCCCCCTGGTGGAGGGTCCATCTTTTGTTTCCCTGGATGCTGTACCTTAGGAGACTTTCTGATACTCCAGAAATGTTTTCTAGAGTTTCTATAGCCCTAGAGTTTTACCGTATCCACTTCTCTTCTCATTGCTATAGAAGTCTGGAGCCTTGGTCTTTCTTGAATTGACAAATATCTTTTTAACTTGCTTATAACCTCTCTCACATAGATTAATGCTCTACTTTCTTTGAACTACTCTCACAGAACTTCCAGAATAATCTTTGCAGAACACACCTGAGATCCTGTTACTACTCGCGGATTATCCCTTCCCACCACTTCCTGTTGAGGCCTGTAAGATCCTTCCTAATTTGTCATTTCTCCAAACTCACCCTGTGCCCCTTCCCCTGCTCCTTGCCATCCTTCTGCCACTGGAACAGGAGCAGCCATTTCCAGCGCAGCTGTCCTCCTGCCCGGAAAGTTCTTGTCCCAGCTGTCGCTATAGCTGACTCATTCCCTACCTTTGGGACTCGGTTCAACCATCACCTCCTCAGATGCTTCCTCTGTCATATCGCAGTGTTCATTTCCTTTATGGCCTCGTGTAATCTGTTTTTATTTGATTCCTCTGTTTACTTATTTACTTTCCAGATCCCCTGCTATATGCTGAGCTCCCATGAAAGCTGCTATTGTGTCACTGAGTTTTGTCACAGGCATGTGCCAGGTGCTTTGTTGTGCAGATGAAAAAAGAAGAGAGTCCCCTCCAGAAGGACATCCCACTAGCTATGCCCATGACCTCCTTTTTGGTTTTGCTTTTTTCCTCCTCTTGGAAAACCAGCCCAGTATGATCAAATTCACCTCCTTCACTTAAAAAAAAAAGTATTGCTTTTAACATGTATTACTTTTGTACAAATAGCCTTCTAAAATCTCTCTTTTAACTCTCATTTCAATTCTAACCTTCCATAAATTGTTGGTAAGAATGAGGGGCAGGCACTTACACTGATCTCAAGCCAGTTATGTAACCTCAGTTAGCCTCAGCCCCTCTCTTCACAAAAGGTAAACACTCACAGGATATAATGAATATTGAATGAGGATGACATATGTAAAATACTTACCTGCTGCTGCCAAGCATGAAGTAAAGGGATAGGAGAAATCAGCTATGTACCTGGCACACACGTGTGCTCAAGTCTTTCCAACACCCAGGTGCCTTGTTGCCCTGTCCCTGTCACACAAACTGTGTACTAGACTTCTGCTTCTATGGACCATGTTCTTCACCTCTGAGAAGTAATAATCTCCTCATCCTACATGTTTTTCTGATTTTTACCCATCCTTAATCATGCAATCTGAAGCCTAGCCCGAATCTACGAAGGGAGGTCCCCACAGATAAAGACCAGGGCCAGGTTTGGTCCACAGGAAGAGCAGAGAGAGTTTTTTAAATACAAAGCTAGTTTCATTTATTTACCTCTAATACTTCAAAGAACATTTCCAGTAATCATATCTAGTCATATCTTGTGGGTGCTATTTTCTGTCTTTTCAAATATGAAAATCATAGCTCAGGAGATAAATTAATGAGTTCCAGTAGATTTTCCAGCCCAGATTTCTTTAATAAATATAGGAAATTCATCACCCAAAGGTATTGTGATTTAAAACAAATAAACAAAACCCAGTCTAGCAGACAGCCAAAAATTCCATGAACAAATACCCAAAATAGAGGATGATCAGGAGACAAGTTAATTATAAAAAAGGATAAACATATACACACATGAGAGAGAGAGAGAGAGAGAGAGAGAGAGAGAGAGAGACAGAGAGAGAGACAGAGACAGAGACAGAGACAGAGACAGAGAATCTTGTTTGTGGCCAAAACTAACCAAAAGCGAATACAAGATCACAGGTATCCAAAGTGAGATTTCTAAGTCAAAATCAGCACAAAAATATGCCACAGTTGTACTGCTCAGGTAGAGGAGAGAGGGCAGCACCTTTGGCTACTAGTACCCTTGCCTGATTATCCATGCTTTCTGTTACTATAAGAGTAACAGATAACAGTTGAGATAACAGTTTATAAAGAGAAAAGATTGATTTTAGTTCAGTTGTTCCCAGTTACTTGCAGACATCCCGTGAGACCTTCCCCTGAAAGGGCTCACACCTCACACCTGCACAGACAGGGACCAAGTCTCTAGTACAAAGGTCTTAAAGGACAGTCACCCAAACCGTATCACGTGATTCATTCAGTTTTGGGGCTGTTTAACTAGATTCTTAGTTGAGTCTTCAAAATTGAGACTTTGAGGATTAGGATAGGATCATAGAAAATAATGCCACAATTTGAAAGTAAACCTTACCTCAACCTTTTATAAATTTGAAAATTTGGTACTTGAAGGTTTCCCAAGTTTGCCAAATAGAGCAAAGACCAGAGCTTGAGTTCTTTGGCTCTTGATCTGGTGGTCTCTTTTCTCTCTTCCTACATGGGACCCCTCAGTGTATGAACAGGTAAAGCAAGAGTGGAAAAGCAATGAGATAAGGTAGGGGAAGCAGCCAGAAGAACCTTGTTGGGAAGAATGAGAATCACAGGATTGGGGAGGTCACAAGCACATTGAGGTCAGGATGCAGGGAAGTGGGACTCAGCTCAGAACAGCTGTGGAATAAAGAAAGAAACCAGAATGGAGTCATCTATCAGTCTATCTATCAGTGCAATTAGTCTCATCTATCAGTGCAATTAGGAAAATTACATAAAAGGTTGATTTCTGTATAGAAAGTGGTTGACTTGAATCCAGGTGTTATATTTTAAGATTCTCCAGGTGGTTCTAATGAAGTCAGTGGAATCCTTTGTGTTAGACAGAATCCAGTTCAGGGGTTCAAAGATGGGTCCTGAGACCAATTGCATTCATAGTACCTGGGATCGTTTCAGAAATGGAAATGTCCAACCTCTGTCCAAATCTACCAGTTCCAAAATCACTAGAGGTCCAGGAAATAAGTTAACAAGGCCTACAGGTGATTTGGATCACAGGGAAACTCGAATACCACTGGTTTAGCTGATGCCCCTGGTGTTTAACTAAGATATCATACTAATTAATTTAATAAACATTGCAGTGTTTTCCTTCTCACCACTCTAAAATTTCATGAAATTCTTCATTAAAGTGTTTTAGGCAAGACACAATCTGAACAGATAAGACATATGCAAGTTCCTTGCACCCCATTAACCTTTATACACAATGTCTTTATAGCAGAATGACATTGGATAATCAGAAGATAAACTGATGTTATATGTAATTAGAAGTAAATTATCACTGCAATGCCTCCCTAAAAATTTTTAATGACCTGGTTTTGGTTATCAATATATCTGATTCTTCCACTTAGTGAGGAAGTTGTAAGGTAACCATTGCTGCTCTGAATTTGAGATCTGCATATTGTTACACTCTATACCTGTGGGCTCCTGGTGCATATTAACTTGTTTACATACCTTGTATCTTATTGGCTGTCTCTCAACAACCATGAGAAACCTTCAGTGACTTCTGGAATGAAAGAGTCAGTCTCCATAGGAGAATAAATGTCCTGGAGAGAATTTTGTAAACTACTATATCTTGATCATCAGGTGACTTTTAGCAGTCACTTAAGGTACTAGCTTTGATTAATTCAGGGTGCTTTCATTGTTAAGTTCTTAAGGCTTTAAGAAATATGAAAAGTTTCTGTTAGGAAAACCTCAATGTGAATATCAGTCTTTTGGAAGTAGTTCAACTCATATAAATTGTCATTTTGAGTTTGGTGTCTCCAGACAGTGTAGCTATTCTTGGTATGCATAGACATAAGGACAACAGTGCTCTTCCCCAAGTAATATTTGGTGTTCTTGTCTTATAGTTCCTTGAGAAAAACAAAGCTGAAGTGAGTAACTGGTATAATGCAAATTATATTTGAAAAGTTCTGTCTCATCTTAGGTTTTTGCCCAATACACACACACACACACACACACACACACACACACTCCATCTCTCTTTCTAAATGGTTTTTGGTGATGAACTTCTTTTGACAAAGACTTTTCTCTCTTCTCTCTTTGCTGACTATAATACTTGGTTTTATTTTCCTTTACTATGTGTACACATTTTTCCTCTTTAATTTGACATTCCTCTGAGTTAATATGAGAATTCTATAAATTCTTAGTGAAGAATATTTCAATGTTATAATTGAGAAGACAGCCTTCTAGTATTAAAACATACTAAACAACATATTAATAAAATTTTAAAATAAAGACAGGGTAAAAGGATTTCATTGAATGCTAATGTAGTTTGCAATAAATTTAATATTTTGTATTTAAGATCTTTTAGTGTTAAATTATCATGATATAAATTATAATGAAAAGTAGTAAGATGTAACTATAAAGTTAGCTGAAAATTAAGCCAGATTTTATGTTGGAAGAGTTTGGTGACAACTCCGAATCTAAGACTAGGGAACCAAACTCTAGTATATTCAGGGCAGGGAATCGTCTTTTTAGACTTTTATTTCTCTTTGAAATTTCCATTATCCTTCACTACATTATAAAGCTAGGCAGAGTGGCCTTTTAGATAAAGATTAAGTCCACAAAAATTTAGAAAATACTTTTGGATGCAATTAGTTAGGCAATACATGTTTGTTACGTCCAACTCTGACAGATAACATTTTTTTACTTTGAAAAATTGAACTATCAAGAAAAGAAAGGATGGGGTCCGGGGGTTTAGCTCAGTGGCACAAGCACCTGTTTGGCAAGTGTGAGGTCCTAAGTTTGATCCCCAGCTCAAGAAGAAGGAGAAGGAGAAGGAGAAGAAGAAGAAAGAGGAGAAGGAGAAGGAGGAGAAGAAGAAGGTAGAGAAGGAGAAGGAGGAAGAGGAGGAAAACGAGGAGAAGGAGGAGAAGAAAGGATTGGTAAGAAAGGATCAGTATGGTTTTTGCCCCTGTGGTAAGTCCGTATGTTCCTTATTTGTTTATTTAAAATATATTAAATGATTTCTATGTAGCAAGATCTACACTAAGTATTCAGTTTCTATCCTGAAAAAAAGACAAGCACGCATGCAAAGATGCAACTGAGGTGTGATTTCTTTTGTAGCTAAGGCTCTCCTTTCAGTGGGAGATTTTCAAACAGTAAGCTCTACTGAGCATAATGGAGCCATATGATAACAAAATATATGGCCATTTTTTTCCTACTTCTTTGTTGGTGAACAAAAGAAAATGCGGTAGTTCATCTTCCTCTATTGCGGTAGTACGTCTTCCTTTATTGTTGTGGATCAAAAACCATACCCACAGATTTCTTGTACCAGAGAGTGAAATGTGTATCTACAATACAGCTTTGCTGCTCTTTCATCCAATAGTGGAGTCTTTTGCTCTACCTCTTGAATTTCTGGGCTTGTGACAGCTTTGATAGAATACCATAGAGGTGTCACAACACAACTTCCAAGTCTTGACTTCATGCTATGGTTTCAAGATGTCCCTCAAATTTTGTATATTGGAAACTTAATCCCCGAAGTCTTATGTTAATCTATTCGGCTGGTGGGAATTTGGGCAGCCATCCATTCATGAGGGCTCTGCTTATGGGGCTGGGTTAATCCATTCGTGGATTAACAGATGATTGGGCTATTGTGGGAATAGCTTTGTGATAAAAAGGAGAACACTGGCAAGCTTGTTCTGTTTTGCCAGAAGTGCTCTCTGCCATGCAACAGTGCAGCCTGAAGCTTTCACTGGATCCCACACAGATGGCAGCACCATGTTCTTTGAGTCTCCAACCTCCAGAACTGTAATAAATAAATTTGCTTTCTTTATAACTTATCTAGACTCACATGCTTAGTTTTCTACAACAGAAAACCATCTAAGACTGAGAAAGAACCTAGAAAACCCCAGAGCTTTAGCTTCTTTAATTTTTAGAATGAGAATGAGAAGCCATATGGTGGAAATCAAACCACCACAACCAAAGACTGGCACCAGTTGCCAGGCACGAAAGTAAGGCACCACTGCAGTGGGCCCTTGAACTTTTGGATTTTGCTACACAATCAAGGCCAAGCAAAGGCAGAAGAGGGGTTGACTAGCAAATCCACGGAGTGGTGAGGAAAAAAAAATAACATAAGCCACCATATTTCCACGTGGCTTGTTACAAAGCTATAGTTAGCTGATACTAATATTCTCACACGTAAGATTTATTGTCACTCTGGAATGAAGCTAGCCTGGCACTAAATAGCTCATATTTAGATCACAACTGGCAAGTACCAACTTGAGTAACAAAATCAGTTAAATGAAACAAAGCTAAATGGTTGTGTGTACACAAGTCCTACCACCACACTCATGTACATGTATCTCATGGCCATGTACGTGTACACAAATGTGGCAGTGATTGACCAGACTGAAGTTTAGAGAAGTGAGACGTCAAAGAGTCTCACCAAAGTGGTTTCTGTGAGATGTCATTTGTCTTTCTCCCCATTTTTGCTTCAAGATTGGAAATAACAAATCAGGTTTAAGTCCCATTAAACGGATGGTTTGGTGAAGACATCCAGAATTTTGACCTATTCATTGAAAGAATCTAGACTGTGTTTATTAAATGCAACAAGAGTGGGCTATGTGAAGACTAGTGAAACATATACCAGGGCAGCGTGCACTTTCTGTAAGAGGATGAAGTCCATTTACACTGGACATTTAACTGAATGTGAATGAGTCATTTGGTTAATGGGTAATTTTAACTTGATTTCCAATAAGTGGATTAAGTAAATGAATAACTTCAAGATGCTGCAGATTATTTGTTGAAGCCCTTGAAAAGAAGCCAGAGCCAGGTCTGTCAGCATCTTAAGATGGAAAATTCCTATTCGTCAACCTATCAGTAAAGCTCCATTATTAAGTGATGTTCTAATGGCTTGGCTTCAGTGCTGACATGTTGCAGGCTTTGCCATGCTGCACCAAGGTTTCGGGCTACCCTGATAGGCCTCATGCTGTTAGTTCACTTTGTTAAATAGGGGTTGATTTTATATTTAGCTGTGCATGGAGTGTACAGATGAAACAAATCATTTCTATAAGCTCAACAAGACGAATAGTGGCTGTTGAAAGCTAGCAAAGAGCTGGATGCAAGATTAATATGCAGTCCCAAGTTCCACTTCCCACAATTTTTATTGATTGTGTGAAAAAGTAGTAAAATTCATGATTTCTTAGGTGAGTTAGATTGAAACTCTTGCATAGCTGCAGTAGATGTAATTTTTCTGAAATGTGCCATTTGTCTAGACACAGCTCTACATTTGAGATCATGTGCAGTGAATTCTGTGATGAGAACAAAGCTTTTCTGATGCTACTCTTTGACACAAGTCATTTACAGTTAGTCCCCAAGCCAGAGCCTTTGCTCTTTGGTCATTGCCAAATCGCCTCCTTGGGAGAATTTTCTAAATGCCCCCTCCTGCTGTGGTCCAAATACCAGGACTTATTTGGTGTTTGTTTTTCCATCCCCACAAACCACAAAAGATTGAACGTTGATGTATCTTAGCATCAAGATCTTTCTAGTAACATCTGAATGGCATTCCAGCTAATTTGACACAGCATTCCATTGTCTTAACAGTGGATTTCAGGAAGAAAGGAAAGCTATTAAAGCACACTGCTCACTTGTTTTCCTTTTATAGTTGGTAACCTAGGTTTTGGTAGAACAAGAGGAAGAATGGGGTCAGGTTAGGTCCTGGGTATACATTCCATGACTTTGCTTTTCCCCATGAGTCAGTCATATGGCAAAACACAATCAAAGAGATTTGGAAGGAATTGTTTTGCCCTCACTTATTAAAAATAGTGTTTGAATCATATCTATCAAAGCACGGCCACATTAATAAAGGCTTGCACCTCCTAATATACATTAAGCCTCTTGGTTCTTCAGGCCAATCGCATACTGCAACAAATTTGGAATAGGACCCTTAAAATGATGTTCACTTTCACTGTGGTACCTGATGCTCAAGTCATCCCTTCAGCTCTAACTCAGTTAACCTGTGTATTTTCCTGAAGTCTCACCATTGACAAAGTAGCCACTTTATTATAAGGTGTTACTTCCAAAAAATATTGAGATATAAGGGTGATCGCTACTCTATTTTCCTGTGTGCTAAGCTCAGTGATGTTTTCCTTTATGCAGAATTGCCTGGTTTTTTTTTCTTCTTCTTCTTCCTTTTAACTATACAGTTGTGTTTTCCTAAAGGCCTAAAGACCAATGGAAACTCCAAAGGAAATGATCATGAGATCTGATAATGAAATAATATGCATAGAGACACAAAGCAAAGAAACTACTGAGGTCTCCAGAACTAGCAGGGATTAGTTCCAGAATCCCCAGAGACTAAGATCTATGTGGGTCCAAGTCCCTTCTCTCCAATGGTGTAATGTTAATCAGGTAACCTGTGTATGTTGTCCATGCACTGTAAATCATCTATAGCTTGATTTTTAATACCTGTGCAATGCAAATGTGGCGTCAATAGTTGTTATGCTTTTGACTGTCATAGGGAATAATGACAAGAGAAGAAAGCCTGAACTGGTTCGGTAAGGAGGTAAATTCTTTTCTGAATATTTTTTATTCCCTGCAGGCTGAATCCATGGGTGGGGAACCTACAGACTCAGAGGGTTGGATGCATTAGAGAATCACTGGGTGGTGTTGTAGCCTCCCTTCTGCACCTGGCTGTTTGGTGGTACCTTGAGTGTGAGTCAGAAGCCACCTTCCCTCCACAGGTGCAGTGACAGCTGAAAGGATGGGCTCCCTGGAGTGTCTAGGCACTGCTTCACAGCAGGGCTCTGGCCTCTCAGCATCAGTGTGGAGCTCTGAGTCCTGAACCAGGAGCATGGCCGAGCTGTTCGGAAGGAGGCTGGCTCTACCTCCGGAACAAATGGAGGGCCTTGGGGAGGGTCCACACTGCACCTCTTCTGAAGACTCTTCTCTTTCCCAGGCCTTGAGTGGCATTTCTGGACAGAGACACTTCTAGTGACTTCTCCCATTTGAACTGCTGTCTTCCTGTAGTTTCCTGATGTTCACATTGACAATTTTAAGCATGGCTCCTGCATTTTATCACTCTGATTTCTGAAATTATTAAAACCTAATTTCCAACTCTTCTCTACTGAAGGTCTAAATATTCACTTTATTTGTTTGGGATAATGGCCCTATAGTTTTCTGTTAGTGAATTTGTTATTTAACACACAATAATGACATAGTATTTCTTGTTATACTTCCTGATGCTGAAAGTGCAGACAGTTCGTCAACATTCTGTTTAAATAGAATCTTAGATGAGAACATACCTGGTGAAAATCACTGCCTCCTGTCCCATCGCCTCCACTCTGAATTCTACATTAAAATTACTGTATTTTGATAAGATTTCCATTTTGCCATCTAGATGTTTGGAAATCAATGGACAGCGGGGAAATGATTTCCAAAGTTGCCCTATTTTACATATTACCTCTACTATGCATTTCTGCTTGGTGCTAAATGATTAACTAGACCCCTCTTCAAATGGCTGAGAGATGAATCAATGTTAGTTTGAATACACATCTATAGAAACAAACATGCGCTTACATGAGCACCATAGGTGGATTTTTTTGTTATAGATATAAAACATAAATCTAAAACACAAGCTGAATAGACCCCAGAAAAATTCTGATCATGCTAAAATGCATTTAGGCAAAAGTATCACTGTGAATGTTCTCCACTGACAGTGCCACACTGACATTGTTATCAACAGGTTCCTGTTATCCCACTAAACTACAATTACAATTTTTAGTTTCCTGTACATTCATATGCTTATGCAATTGTGTGACACAATGAATTAAAAACATTGCCACCACATGTTACTTACGGAGAACATGCCTGCTTAATTCTGGCCTATCATGATGTTGAGAACATCCACAAACAAAATCCCGTGGAAAACCTCTTGGACTGTAAATTGCTCATGTATCCCACGAAAGCCAGACCTCTTAAAAGTAGACTACTTTATATCCCTCTCCTTGCTGTGTGGCTTTTCCCCACTATGCTGGTATTATAAGAACTGTCATAAAAATGAAAAATAAATATTACAACTTGTAAACACAGTTATGTTAACCTAAAATTATCATGAGCACAAGCAGGTGTCAGGCAAACCTGTCCTACTCTGTGTTCCTCTGGGTTTAAGGGCTGTCAGACTGAGAAGGCTGCTTTGAGTCTCATTTATCTGCTTGATAACTAAAACACACACACACAAACACACACACACCAAACTCTCAGCCTTATGCTACATGAAATTTAGCAGTCATTAAACAAATAATTGCTTTATTTTAGAAGCCTGTCCTAATTAAACATTAGTTACAGACTCTCCCTTGACCCCTGTTTTGTGTTGAAAAAAATCACTACCCTCAAAATCTTATTTTATGCGTTCCATAATTACTAAAAGTTCCCAGAAGAAAGCAATATTTTATTGTGTGTTTGCTTTCTGCAAAAGAAAAGAGGAGAAAGATGTATTTGGATGTATGTATAGATGCACAAATTTATATGTATGAAGAGCGACGACTGTATTTCACAAAATTCTTGTAGCTGTAATCCAGAAGCACGAGGGAGACGAGAGAATATGGGTGATGGAGGGAAAGCGAAGCTGGCAAAGGGAAAACAATAGGTACAAATTTCTACCAGTCTCCTCAGGCATCCATAGCAGCTGCTTAATGATACATGTATCATTATATCCTGGAGTAGTTGGAGGGCAGAAACAGACTTGATTACACTACTGACAATTGTTTCATAATAATTCTGGGCCATTTTTCATTAGCTGTCTCCCCTCACAGCAAAACAAGGGGTAATTTTTTTCAGGAACATAACAAAACAAAACAAAACACCCTTCTACCCCAGGAAGGTTGTCCAGCAGTTAAAGATTTTTAATAATTCATCATGTGAAACATTTTAGGCTAAACGCTAAATTTCTCAACTATGACAACAAAAGATGAGGAGCGGAAAAAGAAAACAGTGCTTAACTTGATTTTATAAAAACAACAGGGTAAATAAAAGAAATTACATGCTGACTTTTCATGGTTGCACAGTGCACTGCTTTATTACCTTGCTTTGTCCGACAGGCTTTGTTTTGTCATTCGGAGGATGAATAAAGAGAGGCTGTTCTGAACAAATTGATTAAGAAGCTGATTTTGTTTTAAAAGATGTGTAAAAGCCATCTTCTGGTTATCACATTAGTATTTCTGTGTACTGGCTCAGGGACGGCACTCCAAAGTCCCTCGCAGGATTTCTCTTTAAGGAAGAGGAAGACAATAAGCTTATGCTTCCAAAGAGCAGGACTCTGCCTTGCCTTGAAATTGCTAAGGATAGGGAATAATGTTTGTAAGCAGGTACGTCTCAAGCCACCATCCTAAGTACTTTGCTAGCTTATTCAATCATCACAATATCTTCCAAAGAAGGTAGCACTGTTATTCCCATAGAATAGACTCTAAGTTGGGAGCTTTCAATATTTGTGCACAGTCCTTTTGGGCAGTCAGTTAAGGACTCAAAAGTCCTTCTCAAAACTGTTCTTATATGCATAAAATAACAATAAAACTAAAAAGGAAATAGCTAAAACATATTGTGAAGTGTGTATTTCTTCATTTTTGCATTCCATAAGAATTTCCATGGTACAAATCTAGTGATAAATGTACTTTCAATATAGTGATGAGCATGAGTGAACTTCAACAGCTCTAACAGTGGAGACTCTTGTTTGTACTGGTGGCAAACCACAGTCTGCTAATCCTGCTGTGATCTGTTGCCTAGCTTTGTATCTGACGGAAACCTAAACTTTCAGTGATTAGTAAGAATAAAGACACACTCTTCTGATTTCCGTGTGAGTTCATGGACTGCATATAGCTTGTTCACCTCATTTGGTAGTCTACACTCTAACTGTAGGTTCAATTCTTCTTTTCCCCAATGAAGAACAAGAGAATTGGACCACAGTTTACTAGAAAGACCTGACACCCTGTATTCAGGGAGCACACTTAAATTCAGAGCCCAGCCTCACAGGAAGGGGGCAACCAATGGAAGCAGTCCCTGCTCCAGGAACTTTCAGATTTTAATGTGAAACGTGATTTCGTTTCCTTCTCTTCTTATATATGCATTAAATCTACATGATTTGGCATTTGTAAAAATATGACAGTGAAAAGAGGAGAGGACAGGTTTCTACGCTAAAGGTCAAAGGACCAATGTTGATTAGAAGAATTTCTGTCTGCAACTTGGCTGTCTTTCCCTTAAAATGTGGCGCTCGCACATTTCTCTCCAACTGCACATTTACCGTCATGCCTTCCCATCCATTCTCACCCCTGGAGCGCTGTTTCCCCTCCTCCAAGGCCTCTCGGACCATGTCTCCTGCCTTCTTGCTCTGTTTTTCTCACATTATTCTATCAGTGTGGATTCCATGCTTTGTGTTGGGTGATGTTTTGAAGGGATCCATCAGAGGATGCATTTCCTCTGACGTTAGGGCACAAGTTGTCTGTTTACATAACAGAGAATCAAAAGCTTGTGCTTTTACAATGAAACAGCGCTGCAATCTTTTGTGAACAGTTCTTACCAAGCATATGTGCACTTACAGGATCTGCTTCTGCCTAATCTCTGGGCTTTAGTCATCACCATCATCATTATGATTATTCTTGACAAAAATGACTCCATTCTGACTCCAACAACTCTCAGCAAGGCATATGCAGTTTCTGCTGAATTCTCTTTCTCTTGCTCTCTGATATTCACACTGATCAAAACCTTACCCAGTTTTTAATTCCGTTGATGAAAGATAAAATATAAGAAGACAATTCTGTAAATTTTGGGGCACTTGGCTGTGTATAAAATTTTCCTCACATTTCCCATGAAATTTTTCATTCTAGTCATTATTAAACATGAATGTTGTTTCTCCCTGCAGCAATATTTTTTGAAAAATATTCAGAAGTCCATCTAGGTTATAAAATAGCTCACAAGAAGTATTTGTAAGTCTTATTTTTTGTGAGAGACACATATCTGTTGTTACAATACTGGACCTTTATAAAATTTCCTTTTTGAAAATTAAAAATTCAAATTATACTGCACTTAATCCTCTAATTAACTATGAGAAGATGGTCCAGTTGCTAAAAGTGAGTCTCTTGAGGAGTTTCTAGATGATAGAGAAGAAAAATAATGACTGAAAAATAGAGCAGGATCTACATAGGCAAACACACCCAGAAGCCTCCCTGAAGGCGCCTATAAGATCTCAAATGCATGTAGCACTGAGGCTGAGAACTGATATTCTAGGCAGGAAAGTTCTGGATTCTTGCTTCTGTATGTACTGCAAGAATAAGCATTCTCCTGCCCTGGTTAGAAGAATAAGGGACTCCTCCTGTCTTAATTCAATGACTCTTAAGGGGAAAAGAAGATAAACAAGACAACATGGTCACACTAACATCAACATGGAGAGCACAAAGATGCATTTGACAATGACAAGCACACACAAGTGTATGTATTCATGTATTTCTTAATGGTATAGCTAACATGTTCTGGGAAATCCATGTTTAGATCATTTTGTGGTTTTGTGAACATCATACCACATGTTATGACTTGTATCTAGGTGTCCCCCCTACCCCTAGACTCATGTGGTCCTGGGTGGGGTTTTTCAGAGCTGGCAGGATCTAGAGTGGTGATACTGGGTATGAATGTGTGATGCTGGAATTAAGGAAGGGCCATCCTGGGTGAGTGTGGTGACACCCAAAAGCCGGGTAGCCTGAAGGGATGTGGGGAGAGGCTGGTTGCTGGTGGTACTGCTGCTTCTGCTGCTGTCACTGCTTGCTGCTGCTTTCTGCCTGTCCTCCTTGGCCATGGTCTTCTCCTTTGATGCCTTTCTGCCATGTCACCCTGCCTTGGAGCCAGTCAGCTAGGAGCTCAAAGCTTTACAAACTGTGAGCTGAAATAAACCTTTCCTCCTTTAACTTTGGGTGTTGGGTATTTTGTCTCAGCAATGAGAAAAGTAACTAAGATACTGTGTACTTATGCAAACTAAGATCGCTGGAGATACATTTGTATGGGACCACTGTGCTATGTGTGATTTTTTCTATTGGCTGAAATACCTTATTCTGTGCATGTGCCTATTCAATTTACATATCTGAATTACATATATACTTTTCTTAAGTGAAATGGTATCTTCACATGTGAAAATAATGGATCAATCAAATTTTAGCTGCGAAGTGGTGAGTTGTGTGGCTGTAAAAATGGCCCCAGAGGCCGTGTAGAGTAACTGGGAACACACCTATATAGGGTATCCCAGGCCAGACTGCAAAGTGTCTCATGAGTCTGACCAGATTTTGGATTTCCTTCTACAAAAACCAAGTTTCCTTATTAGTCTTCAAATAGGAGAGTAAAAATCAGATTTGCTTCCTGGGAAGATGCCAGCAACTCTGCTTTTAAACACTTAGAAAAAGATTGCTCAGGTACATTGTCCCTGATTTTTCAGACCTAATTTTTTATAATTTTGCTTTTAGACTTTCTGTGTTTATTTTGTTTTTAATCGTTATATAATGTTTTCACATATTTGTTGGGTATTCTGTGATGGTTTGATACATATATGCATCATGTAAGATACATAACCACCCCTTCATATGTTTCTTCTTTCTTTGTGGTGGAAACATTGAAAGTTCTCTCTCTGGGCTATTCTGAAATGTTCCATGCACATTGTTAACCTTCGTCACTCTACCACGCAATCAGACACCGAGGCCTTTCCTTGCTTAAAATTATCTTTTTCCTCTTCCTCTATTCTTGAGACCACCAGCAAATTGCGTACTACGACGTAGAGGGAGTCATTATCATTGCATTGCCCACAGCAAGGCAATTTTCCATTGTCCCTGCCTTTGAGCCCATCACTGTATACCCTATGAATTATGACTTCAGTTGGGTCAGCAGCTGTCAGCTGAACATCCCTCTCTATCTGTTTTGTGTAGACTGATGCAGTCTGCAAAGCCTTCCCGGATTGGCTAATGAAATTTGGGGAAAGGGAAACTTCTATGTAAATGGAATACAGAGAAACTCGATAGACATGTGTCCTGAGTCATTTTTAATGTTTCCAGATAAAGTTCTGGGATTAATTATTCACAAAAGACAATCAAATGGTAGAGCTTTGCTTCAAAGAATGGAACCATGAATACCCCCAAAAGGCAGTTCTTAAAAGCTTTAATGCGATAGTTCAATCTATACAGATATGGAAAACTAGCTAGCAGGTTTAGAATATCAGAGATGATATCATAAGACAAACATCTTTCCTAACTTTATTCATTAATTTAGGACATCTTTGTTCACATATCCCAGATGCTAAGAGTCTTATTTCTTTCAACAAAATATTGAAATGTTTCTAGCTAAAACCCAGTGATTGCCTGGGATATTTAATTGGCTATATTAGATAGCGTAAGACCATTAATGGGCTAGAGACATAGCTCAGCAGCAGAGAACCTGCCTGGCAAGAGCAAACTCCTGAGTTGGATTCTCAGTACCAAAAAACAAATAAACAAACAAACATAAAAAGAACATTAGCTTTAGTTTTTCCTTAGTTTGCCTCAACATATTAGTACATACCATCTAAACCATCCATATAGATTCTTGAAATACACAACAGGTAAGCAAGAGAAGGAGGAAGCCTAGGTAACCGGTCTGTCTTTAGCCCACAGAATGCCTGTAATGCCCATCTTCTTCTGTGAGTATCTTCTGTCTGGTAAAGTAGTTTTGGCCCTGATCGTGTTGGCCACATGGCTGAACAACCACAGGAGCCTGGTCCTTTGCAATGTTACCACTGTGGAATAAAGGTTTGGGGCCCTGTGTTCATCAGCTTTCTTGTTACTATAACAAGTACTTAATACACTCAGCTCATAAAGAGGAAGTGTTTATTTGAGCTCATGGTTTCAGGGATTCCAGTCCATGATCCACTGGCATTGTTGCTTTAGACTTGTGGCAATGCAGGACATCATGGCTGGAGTGTGTGATAGAGCAGAGCTGCTCACTTGTAGCCATGACACAAAGAAAGGGGTAGTGGATGGGGTTGGTGTCTCAATGAACTCTTCAAGGGCATGGCCCTAGTAATGGGAAGACTTCTGAATGAAACCGGCATCTTAAGCTGGAGATTAAGCCTTCAGCATTCTGGTTATCCAAATCATATCAAGCCCTCATAAAATAAGCAGGACTTTCTAGGATTCATACATTTACTGAATGAGCAGAGGTTGACAGAAACAATAAAAATACCAATGCCTGAAAGTGTTGTTACAAAGCTCAGAGTGAGAACTGGGGTTCTTGGAAGCAAGGTGTGAGACACAAAGGAGAACTCTGAAGAAACTACCATATTTTGTACACATAACCCTATTTCCATTCTTACTGCTACCCTTTGACTTACATAGATGTCTGAGATCCAGCAGTGGTTTTCTGGCCCGCCCACCACAGTCAGCACTCTGCAGAAAGGGCAGTGTGAGTGTTCTACATGGGAACTCAGAAAATTCTGAATTCCCTGGAAGAAACATAAATGAATCCTTTGGCAGAATGTTCATGGGCCAATGGGAAGATCACTTCAGGCAGACATCATATTTAACTTGACTCAAATCATCACCTGGGGAAAATGTTTTAATGGGCAGCCCTAAAATCTGCCACATTCTTTTGAAATTTTGCACATTAAATCTCTAAAATTAGAAATCAGGAGGAAGTACATGTTACAGAAAGATACACCAACTGGAAAATTCTTGAGGCCACAGGATGTAGACTGAGCTGAAGTTATCCCTGGGTCATTCCCAGAAGCTTCCTCTTTTCTTATTTAATAGATTTGCTAATTATAAAAGTTAAACTTAACTTGAATGATGTTGCTGTTTATGTCTAGATGTCCCCCCAAACCTCAAGGACTCATATGTGGAGCTTTTAGGAGGTAATTGGGGTGATGCTGATCAGGGTGGATTAGTTTACAATGAGTTTATAGCTACATGTGATGTTGAGGGTGGACATGGTTAAAGGATGTTGGTCACTGGGGGTTTACCCGGGATTACATACCTCTCTGTCCCTTTCTTCCCTTTCCTCACTCTGCTGTCTGGTCTCCATGCTTGAGCAACTCTACTGCCACATACCCCTTTGCCATACTGTTCTTCCTTGGACTGAAGTCAACTATGGACTGAAACCTCTACAAATTGAGTCAAAAAAAACTCTCTCTCCTTTAATTTGTTAGTGTAGCATATTGTGTGTGAAGAAAATAGCTAAAACAATTCAATTGTTAGTTTCCTGGACAATGACTTGATCATAGGCATTCTTTGCTCCTCAGAGATTAATTCACTGGTGTTCATAGCTGTTAGAATTTGGGTACTAGTTGGAAATGAGTCTCAACTGGAGGTGGGTTGCTGGAAACAGGTCATCTGAGGACATTGCTATTGTTGGCTGAGCAAGGAGGTAGACTGGGTTACAGAATGGAATTTGAATACTAACAGTGATGAATACTAGAAAAAGTGAGTTGATGTGTTCATTTTGCAGCTTTGTAACATTGGATAAGTGATGTAACTGGACGGTTAATTTCCTCATGTGCCAAGTGGGGACTACTAAATAGGTAACATTTTTGAACATTTACAAAATGTCGACACTATTCTAAAATCTTTGTATGTATTGAATGATTTATCCTTACAACAGTGGTATGAGCTGAATGTCTTTTTGTATTCAGTTCATTTTATGCCAGAGAATCTGAGGAAGCTGGTGACTTGGGAAAAACAGATTGCTCAGTGATGGAACAGGGATAGACTCTGATTCAGGGCACAGAGTTAACTCTCTGGCACCACGACACCAGATGTGTACAGCCCCAGCCCTGTGAGAGTGTAAAGTCAGTGCTTACTCTGGGCTGTTCTCAACCGTATCAGAAGAGCAGCCATGCTTGGTCCTTGGGAAGGGAAAGGTCCAGTGTTTGGAGAGACTGGCAAGCAATGATTAAAATCCAAAAGGGGACCCCCTTGTGGTTGTTATTCCCCATGCTCTACCCCTTTCCAGCTGGTACAGAGCAAAGCCAAAGTGTTGTTGCATTTCCTCTGCTCCTCTGACCTGAGAAGGATCCAGGGTGTTCAGAGGCAGTTTTAATTGAGATCCCTTTCTTCCCTATCAGATCACTGGGCACACTCCATCAGCATGAGGCTTCTAGGTTTTTGCTATTGCTGCTGTGCACATGTTCATTCTTTTATTCAAATGTATTTATAGATCCTTTTCTATGGTATGTGTTTGTTTTTTGGGCTGGATTCTCAGAATGCCAACCCTCCGTCACACAGGTGGGCAGATGCTTACATATATGACCTCATTTCAGGATGACTCATGCTGCAATGGTTTGGGTGGGTCAGACTTAGTTTTGAGGCATCAAGCCTAGAGGAGTCAGGGTAAGTGGTGAGGTCAGAAGATTCCATGGGTGAGAGGACCATAAGACCTAAAGGGGAGGGTCTCTCAGTAGGTGACATATATAGAACTCTTTTACTATGTACTGTGATGGGCAAAGGGATTTTTGTATGTCAACTCTCTGAATGAGGAAGGCACTGCTGTAATCCTCATAATGATGGAAGGTCAGAAAACTAAATGTAAGTAACTTGGTTACACAGTTACGATGCAGTTGAGATGGGATTTGAATCTAGACATAGGGCTTCACAATCTATGTTTTACAGCGCTATGCTTTTCTAGTAAAAAAAGAAAAGAAAAGGATTTTCTGACCAGAAAATCAGGAGGGACATCACAGACCAGGACAAGCAAATACTAATGACACAAATGCAAATTGTTGGAGACAGTGTAAAAGGCAGGGAAAGAAATTGAAAAGGATGCTGTCTCCTTAGTAGCAGGGAGCTTTTTGATTTTAATTTGTCAGCTGTGAGAAATTGTGCAAGGGCTTGAGTCAAGGCATGGAAAGATCACTTGTACATTGGTGGAGCATGAATCTGGGATCAGAGAGACTAGTCTGGAAATTCTTACAGTAGCCCCGTTTATAAAGGATAGACTCAAATCTGCCTGGATAGTTTTCCAGGAGTAGATCGAGTACGGAGAAGTCTTTCTCCAGGTAGATTTTACTTAAAAGGGTTGTTAAAATGAGTGGAAATCTGTGTGAGTTTGTTGGTATTTTACTTAAGTATTCTCCCTCTTTTGCAAGTAATTGTAAAGCAGAATGACTCAGTCACTGAAAATGAATGCTATGGGATTTTATACCACTAAACTATAAACTCAATAATCTTTCTTAAATGTAAGTACAAGCCTTTGCTTTTCAATGAATATTTAACAAAGTGGAATTGCTGAGAGAAGTTATGTTTCAAAAGTCTTAATTACACTAAAGAAAGTATCTGCAGACGTAGGTATTAATGGACCTAATTGTATTAAAGTACCTTTATCAACTGAGATGATCAACTGAGATGCAAGCAGGCAGGTTTTTATCTCTGGGTGCATAGCAACAAAACACTGACGATTATTTTTCTAACTCAGTCTTTCCATGTCTCTCACTTTTTAGTTCATTGTTATCTTTCATCTCTAAGTGGTGTTCTCTGAGAACCCAGTTCTTTGCTCCATTAGTGGGCTTTAGAATTTTCCATTTATTTCCTATATTTCATTTTTATCATTTATTCTCTCTGTTCCATAAGCATAGCTCATATAAAAAGCTATAACTCTTAATGCTTTGTCTCTAGCCATATTTTTTTCTATTTGTTAATTAGCTAATTAGTTCAACAAACATATAATCAGCACCTATCTTGGTCCAAGTATTATTTCATTCCCTCAGAAAACCAACGAACCAAAGAGATGAGTCTTGGTCTTCCTTAGAGCTAGAAGCTTTCCAAAGATACCAGAAACAAATTCAACCTACAAAACCATCAGAGCCAGACATTTCAAACCATGTGAAAGGTTTCTAGTTATTCTAAGCAAAATGTGTACAAAATGAAAGAAACAATTACTGAAACTGAGATCACTGTCCCTTGACACTTCTTTTGATTTCACTGTGTTAATGAAACAGCATGAAAGGTCTGAGGCAATAAAATCACAAGTTCTAGCCCAGGCTGGGCAGCTCAGCAAGACCCTGACTCAAAAGACTGGAGATGTAGGTCAGTGGGAAGGTCTAAATTAGGTTACATTCCAGATATTGAAAAAGAAAGTCTACAGTTGGCAACAGAGAAGTGGGAGGAGGACAAAAATGGGCAAAAATCAAGACTCAGATTTTTTTTTTATCAATGATTTAACACATTGGAAAATAAATGTGATTTTATTTGAGGTTAAATATTGTTCTAACTTTCTCAGATGCCATCTAAATAAGAAATCACATAAAAATGATCAAGATGGAATATATGTATGCACCAATTTCTCAAAATGAATGTTTATTATATATTGCAAACATATACAGATAAAAGGCAAAAGATATTTAAATTTCTTTCCTGTTATTTCCACTATAAGTGAGACTATACGACATCAAATTTGGAAAGCTTTGCTTATAAAAAATATACTTAAATCTCTAAGACACGAAACAGCAACTAATATGTTCACAGAAACCATCATTTTTTTTTTTCAGAGGAACTATCATGATTCAAAGTTAATCTGTTCCAAGGAAAGGAACTGGAATTGGCTACTGACATGCAATCATTCATTTCTTATTTTACCAACAGTAATTAAATTGCCCGGAACTGTTGTCATTTAACAGCCTATTAATTGACTAATGTGCATTACTTTCATTCAGAGTATAGGTAAAATCCAAGGATTAAGCAAGAAGAAAAGAGATTTGCAAACTCTGCCTGCCACAGTGAAAGAGTAAATGCACCTGATATTACAAGGTAAATTATAAATCCACCCACAGCTCATTTTTCAGAAGAGGGCAACAGTCCACCTGAATTCAGAAGAGGGATGGGACCTGCAGTCTCTCAGCAGCTATGGAAGTTGATCTCTTGACCTCTTTCTCATGAGCTCTTCCATCAGCAACATGCCTGGTTCCATCTTGATGTCTTTCCTCCTATGGAAAGGTCTCAACTGCCAGTGCAAACCTTCAAGGTGCCTTTAAGAACATGGTATTTACCCTGCTAGTTGGCGTCATAGCTATTCTCTCTAACACCCTCATTTTGTTTTATCCAGTTTTAGAATTGTTAGTGTCATGGTTACTAGGAATTCTGCAGCATATTTTGAGAGTCTGTACTGCTTTTTGTCATCAAAGCAGGAAGTCTTTCTGAGATTTTTGAATCTTCAGCATACTTAGTAGGTCAGTAATAGGACAGGTATTAAATATTGCTCTGGGAATTGAATTAGAATAAGAAAGAATTTACTATACATGAGGTTAAAAGGAAGTAGCAAAATTGACATTTTTAGTGTTATTAAAAGTTGTAGTTCTAGATTCTCATAATTTTCAATTGCCAGCAACCTAAAGGTAAGCAGATCCTTTACTCAAAAAATTTTCTTCCATCTCCAAACCGGATTTCCAACAGATTACCTTAGGCACAAAGAGAATTCATGTCTCTTTTCAGAAACCAGAAACCTTCTTCCTCTTCTTGGACTCTGGGCAAAAAAAAGTGGCGTGTTTATAGTTTCTATCACTAGAGCCAGAAAACTTTTTTATTTCTAGGTTCATAAAAGCACCAGTACTTTATGCTGTGTCAGAGTTACGTGTGTTTCTCTCTGCATCTGAATCGTGTCTCCCCAGATCCCGCTGTTACAGCTGCTGTTTGCCTCAGTTCACTCTCTGTGAACTGGAGGTAAAGCTGCCTTCTCAAGTACTGACACATACGTAAGTTGGAGAATTACCTTGACGACACTTTGAATGTATAAACGTGATAGAGAAATAAGATGTCTTTCACATGGGCATGTTGGTT
This sequence comes from Cavia porcellus, assembly GCF_034190915.1. Taxonomy (NCBI): domain Eukaryota; kingdom Metazoa; phylum Chordata; class Mammalia; order Rodentia; family Caviidae; genus Cavia; species Cavia porcellus. The sequence continues at coordinate 14,108,999 of NW_026947496.1, forward strand.
ATTCTCTTTTCCTTTTCATCCTTTGTGGACGATGTTACACGATCTCATTTTTTCTCCACTAGAATGAACTCCCCAAATACTCGTGTTTCTAAATATTGACTTTTTGGTGATAGTATCAGTTATAAGGTTAAATTGTATGCACCCAATCATAAACCAGGAAGTGCCTTATTTACCTTTGGTTAATTGTCTGCCTCTGGTAGAGATTTCCCTTGTAAGTGAATTTGAGTAAAACTAGGTGTATGACCAAATGGAAAGATTATAAATACATCTTCTCCCACAAGGCTTTTGTGTGAACATGGTAAAAGTCTGGCCCTCAGTTTATTCTTCTGTGAAATGGTAGAGTCAGTTGACCTCTAAGGAAGTCTACTATAATTTTAAGTAAATTAAATAGAACTGGTTATATAGATGGAAATGGATTCAACTAGATTCATACATTTCTCTGAAATCAAGACCAGCGCTAACTAAACTTTTTTAAAGGAGGCAAAATATAAAACCTTCCATTCCCCCACTAAATTCTATACAAAATATTTTATTATTTCTTACGTTCACCAAACCAAATTACCTATAAGATTAATTTTAATTAGTTTTAATCTGGATACAGAAACTGTTAGCATTTATTTTTTTAAGGTGAAATCTACATGACAAGTTAAATTCCTAGTAGCCATTTACATAAAAAACAAAAACCAAAAAGCAAACAACAGCAACAATGAAAACCAGAAAAATAGCAGGATTGACCCTCCCTAGATCCTCCCATGTCATATTTTAAAAGAAATCCTAAATATGTGCCCTAATATGCATAGACTTCCTATGACATTCTCACTGAGTCCCTGCTTAGTGCAGCTTTACATTAAACAATAGTTTCCAAGTGCAGATCTGTAACCAGCATGGAGACACCTATTTCTAGTCTATATATAATGGAAGAGAAGTATATTCAGTGCCTGCCATCGTATGTCTGTAACAGTGTCAAGGTGCATCACATATATTGTCTCTGCTCAGCGTCCAGCAGATGTAGAATTATTTGGTAATATAACTTCAAAAATATCATGAAAACCTCAGTTCAACATATTTCTTCTCCCAGAAGCATTTTTTAAAGTTAATTCTATAGAAATTAACTCATACAAATGATGGCTCTCTTAAAATAAATGTTAATCTTAGTGCACAAATAATGTACAGATAATTCTCTACATATCTAAAATAAACAGAACTGAACTTTCACTTGTAAAAATTTGATTCTAAGCTTTACTGATAGTTGTAGAACATAAAACCTGATTTCATAGAAAAGAGCCAGCTGCCACCCCGAGAGAATCAGGAGTTGGGGAAGGGGCAAAGGATCCCTTCCACTGTGTTGGGTATTAAGTAGCATAGATTCCTCCCTTTGCCAAAGGCTACACAGTATCCAGCAGAGAACAGTGTTTCCTACTTCCACGGAATCCGTTTAAAACCAATAAATAAACACAGCTGACTAATATCTGTGTGACATTCTCCGATCTGCATTCAAATGATAGCACCGTGCATTTTGTTAACAAATCGCTAATCTGAGAATTTGTCCAGAGAATCCATCGTGCTTCATCTGTTGGTGGTTCAGCTAATGCCTCATAGAAATCCACAGACAGAACAGCCAGAGTGGCTGGCTTATAAATTGCTGCATTATTTTTCCTAAATCCCAACATTCATGATTTCATTTCAGTAAAACAGTAATTTAAACAATGACTAAATGTGTACGGAAAAATATATTGAAGGCTATGGAACAATTTATTAATAATGGTAGGACATTTTCTGCAGTGCTTTTAATGGATCACTTAGGACTATATTGATTCAGCATCAAAGTTCTTGGAAACAAGCCTCTTACCAATATCTAAGATCCTGATGTTGTAATTGAACTAGAAAATGTAAGATTTCCACTGTTCCTGCTGAGAGTTCTTCCCAATAAATGTATGTTTTCCACTGGGGCTGAAACCACTGCTACTTGTGTTTTTAATTTTTCCTCCTGTTTCTTTTTCATATTATTCAGTTTTCTTTTTCTACCAGAAAAGGAATCAGATATATTAGACACTATTTATTCCTCCAAGACAACTTGCACTTTGGGGGGCCATTTGAATGATAAACTTTGTTATAACTTATAGCCAGAAAATCACCAGTGTGCTGTATGAAGGAACTGGGAAATGCATTTACGTTTAACCCTGCGAGGAGGTGGAGGGCAACTCTTAGTGGAGATGAGTTTTCTTTCTCTCTTTCCTCCCTTGTTTTATATGTTACTTGGCAAAAAGTTTAAGAAATGCCTCAGTTTGTAGCCTAATTGAGGAGACAGGACACAAACCTAGAAATAAAACGAGTTGACATACTGCACCCATCATAACATCACTTACTGGAGAATAAAACACACTCAACTAGGTAGAGCTCTGATTCTAGTCCTAAGCAGATGTGCAGTCTTGGGGAAGATGCTTCTTTTCTTAGGGCATCTGAAAGGAAAGGACTGGGCGAGTCCATCTCTAATGTCCTTCTGCAGGGGATGGAGCACTTTCATTGCATGGTCTCAGAATCTTAAGTTCTAAAGAGCTCGTTAAAGACAGCAGGCTAGACAATCTCTTTGGAAAGGATATGGTCTGTGCTCACCAAAAGTCATGTCAACATTTGATTCCCAGTGGAATGATACTGAGTGTTGCTTAGGGGACTTTATGGGATAACTAAGTCGTGAAGGTCCACACTGGGTTAGAACTCAAGCAGGTATGATGTAAGACAGTGATGAGGGCTGGATTAACCCAGTTTTAGTAGATTGGCTCACTGATGAGGGAGTAGAGGAATCCCATGTTGAGGGACAGGACTGATCCCGTATTGAAGGACTAGATTAGTTACCAGGACTGTCTCAAGGTCCTGAATCAATTCCAAACATTTTGTGGATATTTTGTCTTTGGGAAAGAATCATAAATCACGGTGCCTGATCCCAGGAATAAGATGGATGAGAACACACTGTAATACTTTTATGAGCCAAACTTTCTGTTATAAGGTACACAGTAGCCACATTCACTGTATTTTTAAAAATCACACTTTGAAATAACACTTAAGAAAAAAGACTTCTATTAAAAAGGGGGACAGGGATTTAGCCCTGCCTGGCAAATATAAGGTCATGAGTTTGATCTCTGGAACCTAAATAAATAAATAAAATAAAAACTGCTTCAGAAAGTGCCAGAAACAGCATCTGTGTTTGCAGCCAAGGGGAGTATTTGGTAGGGGATTCATGGCAATATGTCTTTTACTGTAATATAATTTTAAGAAACCATGTATGTTGATCACTTCTCACAATAAGCATGGAAAACAAACTGAAATCCAGGATTTCTATACTCTTGTGAGGGCAAATTATTTTCTCTTTATAAGAGAATGAAGTCAAATAAAATCAGTGTGCCGTTAGGACTGGTGCCCTGGAATCAGGCTAAAGAAGAGGAACTCTGACCTTGCTGTGCATGCTTCCTCATCATGAGTTGAGCTCAGCATCAAGATGAAGCTCATTTTCCATGCTGTGGGTCTATGTCCATGCACCCAGCCTCACATTTCTATCCACAAAGACATTCAACTCTTTTTTCCATGATATCAAAGTTTCTGGTAAATTGCCTTTGTTGAGGAGGACATATATTACCCTGCGAGGATCGGTCTTCCATACTCAGACTTACTGAAGTAGATACTGTATTATGCTCTGTTTTTCATCTTGTTCTAACATTCTCAAAATACATTCTATCACCCATTAGTGAGACTGGCAATAGTCAAGTAGGATCAGGTCTAGAAATACTTTGATACCTGAAAGATTTCTCCTGCTCACTCTGTGTTTTTAATGAGTTCCTTGGAGCATGAAATGCTTTATATTTAGTGAAGCTATGGGCATACTAGAGGGCTGTAACTGGTACTGGTTTCCCTTTTGGATGAAGAATTACCACATAAAGAAGGAGATTCTTCTCATAGCAGATGCTTTTCACTAGCATGTGATGTCAGGAGGCTTTTTGAACTACAGATGCTTCACTCCTCCCTAGTCAACGTCTTTAGTTTTCTAGAGAAGGATGAGAATGAAAAATTCCAACGTTGTTGCACCTCAGGAGACAATGAAATCAGTGCTGGAGTTAAGTTTCCGATCTCAGGCATGGAGTTAGGAGGCAAGATATTTCAGCAAGCTTTGTGTTTAGCATGAAGCATAGGATCTTGAAATGATTTCTTTTTTACGTTGTTACATGTTCTTATGAACTGGCCCCTCACCTTATTATTCTTGAATTCTTACACTCCTTTTGCTGTTTCCACAATTCTTACATGACTTCTAAGTGTTTTGCACATAGAAAATTTGATTCTAAAGTGTATGTGTGTGTGTGTGTGTGTGTGTGTGTGTGTGTGTGTGTGTGTTTACCTTCTATCTGCATTAATTGTGGAGTATTTTTTAAATTTCATGGGAATAATGGAGAGGGCCAGAATCTAAGAGTGCTAACATCTTACTTTGTCTCAAATAATCTTTTTTTTTCTTACTAGGTTTGGGCCAGTTGGCAAGGGGCTGTGACAGGCCTGGGCTCTCAGCTTTACACCTGGCCTCTGTGAAGTTGAATAGAGTATTATTTTGTAGGGGTAACCAACACACATCAACATGTAGATCGAAGGTCTGCATCTTAGACAAACGCTTTCAACTTGACCTTCCCATCATTCTTCCAAGATGCAGGACTGCAGTGGAACCATATTTGTGATGCAAGACGAGGGATACTTTATTTAGTTGTAAGTCCCATCACCATGGAGGGTAAGGGGAAGCTTCGATAGCAAATTCCTATAGTGGGAAAGAGTAGGAGCCATAAAAATTCAATTTTACCAAGGGCTAAATGAGTGCTTTTTTTTCTTATTCTGAATGAAGTTTGTTCAGAAATAGAAATCCTTTTCTTTTTCCTTTTGCTTCACTTCCATTCTCAGCTCTTGTCTAGGGACCCTATTTAGGATTAAAATAAATGGACCATTTCAGCATAAATGTAGCAGTGCAGGAAAGAGTGTGGAAAGTGCTTACTGCATAAAACACATCCCTTTCTGATTCATTACATCCCTTTTCTGCTGTGTATAAGTGGACACCTTTCACTAACTCCCTACAGGGTAGCTGAGCACATGTATTTTGAAGTAAAGAGGAGTCATCTTCCAAGATACATAGGACTACTCTCCTCGTCTAATGGACCAATCAAAATAATTTAAGAAAACAAGCCTTAAGAACTTGTCTTAACTAGGTTTGAAACCTTATTTTGGGGAACAGATAAGTTGTTTGTTTTTTTAGAGGATGATCAATTAAGAGGTGCTCTAAAAATAGGAAATAGTTTATACAGGAAAGCAAATCATTGTAGTAATTGGGTTACTGAAAAAGAATCAAGTTTCTAAAAATTTGGAAACTGAAGCATGGGATGAGGCTGAATTAGGTAAGGGGATGCCTTGTGAAATTTATTATCTGTTAGCATTTTAAAGCTTGTAGACTTTTAAAGTCTTTGGGTATTATTAAAAGGACAGATCTTAGATGCATTCATGAGCGATTACCACTTAGCTATTTTAGTGATGACTGTATTATAATGCACAGTGAAATTGTTATAAACTGATTTTTTAAAGATAAAAATACACTAACAGAAATGTGTAGTGGGCAGCACAGTTTTCAAACATACACTATCAGATTTTACGTTCAGTGACAGTTCTTGGAAATCATGGGTATCAGAGAAAACCCAGAAGTTTTCACTTCTCTAGGTAAGTAAGGCAAAAAACCTGGCCTGAATGTTCTTAATCTCTCAATGAATTGAAGGACTATGTTCAGAAATGTGCTCATGAACCAAGGAAGGTTTTCAGTATGGTGATAGATAACACAAGCCAGGGATGTTTTAGGAGAATGCATTTGATATCTATTTTGGAAAGCAGATTTTCCCTTTTTTATCTATTTTTGACACAAATAATAATTTTACTTATTTTATGGGATATAGTATAATATTTAAATACTTGGATAAAATACCTTGATCTAATAAAGGTAACTAGTATTTAAATTTTCCTAGGTATGTATTGTTTCTTCATCGGAAATTGTGTCTTCCAGATATAAATCATTAGAAACCATATCTATTCTACTGAGTTGTAAATATTAAAACTTATGAGGACAGTATCTCTCCTTTTCCAACTGTACTTTGGTTCCTACTGTCCAACCTCGGTGTATTGTTGCTGCCCTTCCCAGCTCATACTGACCACTATTCTAACTCTCCTATAAGATCCTATTTGTCCCTGCCTGAATTATTTCACATACATCCTCTAGGTGCATCCAAGTTGCCAAAAATGGTAGGATTTCATTCTTTATTTCAGACCCGAGATTATTTCATTGCTGCTATGGCCCACAGTTTATCTGTTCTTCTGTGATGGACACCCAGACAATTACATATCTCAGGCATTGTAAACAGTGCTGTAACAAGCACTGGATGGCAGATTTCTCTTTGGCACCCTGACTTTAATTCCTTTGACTAGAAAACAATAGTGGGATTGCTGGATCATTCAATAGTTCTGTTCTACTTTTTGAGGCATCTCTGTACTATTTTCTGTAACACTTGTACTAATTTACATTTCCATAATCATTCCTAAGAGTTCATTTTATGGCAAATCCTCAAAAAGATTACTGATTTCCCTTTATATAAGAGTCTGTTCTAATGCTCACCACAAAGTTCAGATAACTAATTTCAACTTATATGGTCCTAATCTTTCTAATGTCTCCCACTGCTGTATAAATTGATTCTGTATCTCTCTCCAATCATAAACTTTCACATGGCGAGCATAAAACTCATTCCTATGTGAAAATGTCTCTCATGTCATCTTTCTTTAGAAATTTAAAATATTTTTTATAGATTAAATATTTTCACTGTCACTAATCAGAAATTGCAGTTCCTTGATCAATAGTATTTTCATTTCTGATTGCTCATAAATATCATTCCCACTTAAAGAATGAACATCTCTGGAAACTTCAAAATATGTTAAATTCAGTGTTTAAAAGTTAGTACAACCGTTTATTTGATAATATTCTGTTTTACAAAATTTGCACACAATGCTCTTATACTATATTGTGCATCTTTATTTCATTCATGGCTAAGCATTTATCAGTGATGACAAAATTCCTAGTTCTGTTTTACTTTAAAAGTCAATGAATGCTTGAGCCTGAAGAACTTGGAGTAATCAACTAATCTTTTATTCTGGATCCAGATATTTCTAGATTTCTGCTATTGCAATATTTACTTAATTAGATCACTTAATTAGATTTCTGCTATCGCAATATTTATTTAATTAGATCACTCTTACTTGATGCAAGTACCTTGTATGGACCAACTCCTGTGTATCCCTGGTTCTTGTCATTTTTATTATTATCATTTCACACCATGGTTTTCTTTCACTGCCCTTCTTACAACTGATATTCATCAACTTCATATAATTCTTTCAAAATATTGAATCTTTTTGTGTTTGTACAGTTGTGTATGAAGCAAAGAACCACAGTAAACACATTAGCCTTATATACAGGTTAATCTACACCCGTCTACTAAGGGTTGCATTTTATCTTTAGGAGGATCTGTCGAAGTCTCTTCCTTAGCATCTGAAAGAGGACTGATTGAAAATAAGGTTTTTGTGAGTGTAATCAGGCTAAGATGAACTTACCCCTGATTGGGGTGACCTTAATATCATCAGTGTCTAGAAGAAGAGGAAAATGGAAGACAGAGGCATACAACAAGAATGCTGTGTGACAGCTGAGACAGATATTAGCCTGCTGCATCTGCAAATAAATAAATCCAGGCCACTGCCAAAAGCTAGGAAAAGCAGGGGAAGAAAACATACGGGTGTTGGTGGTTGGTTGACCCTCTTTGTACATCAAGGTTGGTCTTCTAGACTTGAACACTCAGAGAACATAATTCTGTTGTGAGAAGTCACAGAGTTTGTAGCACTTTGTCACAACAAAACTAGGAAATCAGTGTACCATGAAGTCACCATTTGCAACAATTGTTCAATTAACATTTGTTAAACGAATAGGTAAATGGATAGATGCACGAAAAAGATGATACAGTGTCCCCACAGTTGAGTTTATAATTACACCTGTACCTGAAACAGTTCGCTTAGGAGGCAATGTAAGTCCCTAAAGGTATTTTAAATTCCAGGGCACTCCCGCTGATGTCCAAAATCAGCTCCTACATACATCTTACATATTTGATTTGTTGTTTGCCCTCTTACTTTGGTTTTTTATTCTGTATGTATGATGATTAACTTTATAAGCTCTTCTAAATCAATGAGTGTGATTCTGAAAAAAATAAAGGAGTGGAGGGGAAGGGAAAAAAGTATTGGAAATGTGCTATGTACATGTACCAATTCCCTACAGTGAATGTGACCATTATGTCTTTTAAACAGGTATGAAAGAAAGCAAAAAAGAAACAATGACCAGTTGCTAAGGTGCTTTCTTTATATCTATGTAAGAAAAGTGGATTTTAACTTTTGGCTAAGCAAAGTGTAATTATAAAATGAAATAACTGTCAGAGCATCACATAATTCTCTCACTTAAATAGAAATAGAAATAGGCACGAACCGTTTTCCTTAGAGAATATGAAAGAAATCAGAGACTCCTAGTTGGTATCAGAGTAGGGAGTGCTTTGTCTTTATTATTTTATATTTGTCTGTGATGGTGGGGCTGGGGATTTAGCTCAGCGGCATAAGCGCCTGCCTTGCAAGCAGGCAGTCGTGAGTTCGATCCCTGGTACCAATAAAAAAGAAAAAGACCAAAAAAAAAAAAAAAAATTGCTTCATTATACAAGTCATTAAGGAATTCTTTGGAATCCTTGCTTCCTTCTTTCAGGTAGTGTAACCAAGACACTTAAATTTCTAAATTAGGAACCGAAAATGTTGAAACTGGGTCACATTCACTTTCTGACTCTACACCCCTGTACCACATCAAGATGCTTGCTAATGACGGATCTTTTAGAATCATTGAGTCTCCTTTAAACCACTATTTTAATTATTGGATAAACACATTTCATGCAAATAAGCTCTGATGGCAGGAGAGAGAAAGAGAGCAAGTGAGAGTGAAAAAAATTGAACATTACATGTATCATATATTTTATGTTTCATATTTTATGTACACACATAAATATATAAAAATTAGGATGTAAAGATGGGAAAACTGTGTATACTTTCTTAAGAAAATAAAGCACAGCCTATGGTGCAATTGGTAGCTCTTAAATACAATGTGTCAGGGAAGTTAAACAATAAGCTTCCCTTAGCAGTGGTCCCCTGTATGTCATCTTTTAGTTTATTGTCTCTTTTTTTTTTCTCCTTAAGCTATACCTGACTTATTCATGATAGGTAGAAACCTCTATGCATGGCGTTATTCTATGTCTGCTTTTTCCATTATTGCAATAAGCAGAAAAAGCCTATTTCTTACAAACAAACTGGGGCAATTTCCCAATAGGGCCATGGAAATTCTGCAACCTGTTTCTTTGCATGGGTAGTTTTTGAAAGTAAGTTCTCCTAAGAGGTTGCATTGTTACATGGCCAATAGATGTCATGTTCCGGGATCAGTCCTGTTAGATCTGAAATTTCCTGAGGACAAACACTGTTGATGTTTGGTTACTTTAAGGCTACGAAGCAAAGCTCATTCTTATTAATGTGCAAGTATTTGCAAATCCACTTTCACTTAGAAATTTACTGTTTGTTAATTTTATATGTGAGAACTAAATAAACGTAGGTACTTAATGCTGATTTTTTTAAAGAAGAACTGGTTAAACCTTTTAGAATGCTTAAAAATACATTGCCTGAATGAAATGGTTTCCCCAAGTGTGTCTCACAAGTGTAGAGTCCAGGACAGAGTGATATTCTGTCTTTGCTACCCTGTTTCATTTCTCCTTCTTTCTCCTTTGGAAATACCCTATGGTATTGTCACAGTCACCTGCCTTATCTTACTTATATTTACAATTTATGAAAAACCTCGATTTTGTGCACTATTTTAAGTAGTCCTGTCTCTCATGGCCTGGTGCGTGTGTAAGTTCACTATGCCTCTAATTAATCTATAAGTACAAATATTCATGCTTTTGCTTTAGCCTCAATCCCTGTATTTAATTATTTGGCTGCCTTGTGATGATCAAATATCGTCATACAGACGAAGCACTTTGAAAAAGAGAACTACATTAGAAATGTGAAGCAGTGGACTGGTTCTCACTTTCCCAAATTAAATGTTTTACTAGATATAGCAACACAGCCCTCTGTTTATATTTATTCACAACCAAGGGTTCATTATCTATGGGTTTGGCTGATCTCAGAAAATATTGAGAAAAAATTTAGATCTCTTCTGAGCATATGCAACCTTGTTTCTTATCATCATTCCTAAACAGCACAGAACAACTTTGTACAGCGTTTCCATTGTATTTGGTACTATAAGAAGTATAGTGTTGATGTGAAGTGCATGGGGAGAGGCGCACAGATAACATTCAAATGCTATGTTATTTCCTGTACAAGACTTGGGCACCTGTGGATTTTGGTTTTTGCAAGGAGGAGGAATCCTGAACACAATCCCCAAAGATATCAAGGGACAACTGTGGACAACACACATAAGCGCACACACACACACACACACACACACACACACACACACATTATACACGATTAGCACTGTGTTTGTTTTACCCATCCATACCTACCCACATCTCATCATTCCAACCAGTCTATCAACTGTGGCCAATGACAGATAGGTCGGTCTATTAGCCTTCAACATGGAGCAATGTTCCAGCCAGAGGAGGTGCTCCATAAATCCTCATTTAAGGGTAGACAGCAGTAACCACTTCTGATGATATTCACTTTTATACCATCAAGAGATTTCCTAGAAAGCTTCTGTTGTTTTGTGGTACTTCACACAAGTCATTGCCAATACTGGGAACAGTGCCATGTGCAAAGTGACAGGTCAGTGTCACCACAGAAACCTCCGAGGAAGAACATTGTAGATTCCAATTGGTTTACAACGCCCCAGCCAGTTTGCCCTTGTTTATGTTCCCACGTGTGACAAGACTAATATTTCTCGGAAGTATGCTTAGAGGCAAGGCAGATTTAGGGACAACATTCCCTATGGTGTTCCATCTGCTGCCCTCTATGCAGGCAGCAAAAGCAACCGGTTCATTATGGAACGGCGTGAATAGCTGACCTGCTTGCTCGCCTGAGTAGCAGAGAATATAGAGTCCACTTTGGTCGTTCCAGGACCCACTCAGCCATGGTGCTCAGCTCAGAGCGCAGGGGGTTAAAAGCTGTGGTTTGCCCTCTGTATCCATTTAGAAGTGCACAATGCAACTCAACCATTGTTTAATTTATTTTGCTTTGTTAGATGGTGGTGTTAATTAATTTTGCTGTGTTGCCTCGCTTTCCTCCTGATAACATCATTCTTTTTAATAGCAGTGGAACCTTGCAAATGCCAAGCAGCTTGCCCCAATCACAACAGGCTGCAACAGAAAAACACATTAGGGTTTGGAGGCACCACAAATAACTACTTTAGGAAAAGAAATGTAATAGCTGTAATTATGTTTCTGCCTGCCAGTGAACTGCCCTCCTCCTTTTCCGCTCTCTTTTCCAGTGTCCTTAATGGATTTTGTTGTACCAAAAATCAACATCTTTTGTCAAATGTTCAGTGGCCTCTGCTTTTTAAATAGTCAGCTGATTCTCTCTGAGTTGACCCACCTGCCATGTGGGTATGTTTTCTGATGCCAGCTGTGCTCTGGCTTTCTACACTGGATGTGTACTATTGACCTGCATCTTGAAATAGAATCTGTGGTCTCCATAATTGTCAAGTTATTATTTTTCTTAATTAGGTTAAAGTCTGCTCGTATCCCCAAGTCACATCTTGTGGCCCAACTTCAGCATCAGGATGAACACGACCTCCCTTCTCAGGCTAAAGGAGTCTAATGGGGGTCCTGTGTGCCTAGCATGCTCTGAATCCACAGGTTGTCATCCAGAAGTGGAAGAGAAAATTCTTTGCCTCTTTTAGCCTCATCTCCAGTGATTGCATGGCCTTGTGCAACCCATTCTGGCTTTGTATCCCAGTAGCATCTAAATGGTGATGAGAAAACTAGATTGGTAAACTGTGTTATGATTCCCTGGGATGTCAATATGGCACCCGCTAAAATAGTGTCTTGCAGTGAACCTTTCAGTCAGTGTTGTGAATTTAAACAATGCCTGTGATCATAATGATCTTGAAAGAAGTCTTTTTATTTTTCCACTTTCAGGAATGAAATTTAATGAGGATGCCAGGGAAGAAAGATTGTGTGTGTGTGTGTGTGTGTGTGTGTGCATGTGTTTAGTGTCTGTAACTTCATATGACGTCTCAAGACCATCTCTGAATTTCCTATAGAGGATCACTCCCTGTTAAACTGGAAAGGCCTCATGTTTAGACGGTTATTTTAGAATGAGAAATCTGAGAGAGGAAAGCAGAATCCTTCAGCTTTCAGGGAACAGTCCCTTTGAAGATACTGCAGGAACAGAAACATTTGCTTTAGTCAAGCAGGCTCTATTTGAATTTACAGTCCTCCAGCCCCAGACTCCAAGTAGCTGAGATTACAGTCATGGCCACCACGGCCACTTGGAGCCTTCTCTCCGAGGTTCATACTTCTGTTCTCTATTGCCAGCCTGTGGATCTTAAGTGTTATGTGCCTCTCACTTTCTTCATCTATAGAACCAGGATAAAAGATACGCAATTTCAGGGGGTCATGTTTTTATGGTTTATTGCTATCTTCAAAGTAGTTGCTCAGATTACAAGATACAGTCATGAAGAAATGATCAAACAATGAAAGCACAAACTGTTCTTTTTGATGAACTAGCAGAGATTAGTAGCATAATTATCTATCATATACTCTTTTAGATGATATGATTATTAAGATCATATATAATTTTTTCCTCAAGGGATCATTTCGAAGCTTAAAAAATACAGCTCACAAACTGCCTAAGAAGTATCCAAGACACATTTAAGAAGTCAGTAAATGATTATTCCTCTTAGTATCTTTGGTCTTCTTTCAAAATACAGATCTAAAATCTTTCATCGAAAAGACTGCTTTTGACCTGGACAGCCCTAAAATTATCTACACCTTCAAGTGAACTTTCACATAAGTTAGTTGGCACTCATAACACACCTGATGTTACATGGTCGTTCAGTGTGTGTGGGTGCTTCAATGTGTATTTGCATGATTTCTTAATTAGATTGTCAACTGTTTCAGGATAGAAGGCTTTCAAAGAATTTTCTTCAACTTTTAGTGAATTTAATATAATTATTTCCAAATAGTAGGCTCTTGATGAATATTTATGGATAAGACATAAAGAAGTGTTCTGAAAGATAATCACAGTAATGTCACAAACTATTTAATTAGGGGTAAGCAAAAATAATAACTAACTAACCTGGGAGATTATTTATCAGACTGTAAAGAGAGTGTGTCAATTTACTCCATCTGTTTAGGAATCTGGTCTTTGAATGGCAGAAAGAACATGCTAGAAGGGACTAAGACACATAATGCCTTTGCTTGACAATTTTGTGTCTTCGATCAACTTTTGAGGTCAGCCAGACCATGTCTCCCTCTATTCACCATTTAATGTCCTAAAGAAACCTACTTTTAATAATTGGTTAGAATTAAAGACAAGTACAGACATTTCAAGCTAAATATCTTAATTGCATGACCTCTGAGAACCCTCATTTAACATATTATTTAAAGCTCCGTACTCTCAAGACATCTTACTTTACAATAGGTGTGATCACACCTGTTCCTTCACTACCAGCAGGAAATGGGACAGGGGGCTCTTGTGTTCCTTAAGGGAAAAGTAGCTTTCTTTTATACAGCAACACTGAAAATGCAAACTATTTCCATTTATTTTTTTCAAACCTAAACTATGTACACAAGGTAAATCATAAGACCTTTAAAAATTTTTTGAGTGACTCAAACCAAGTCATCATAACCACAAAACAGCTCAAGAAAAGTGTAGATTTAGATTTTAGATTCGGCAGTAATTGACAATGATTTAGATTTCTCAAGGTTAAAGTAACCTGAAAAATCCAGTAACACTAAGAAATATAATCATATTTCCTGTTGAGAAAGAAAAATAAAGTATTTTTCTATTGACTAGGAATATAAAGGTTAAAGAGTGTATCCTAGGAAAACAAAACAAAGTCTGTATTCTCTGTTTTTCTGCAGCTTTTATGAAGTTAATTTTGCATTATTATGTCAATTAAAAAGCATGAAAATCCTTAATTAAAATATTTTTTAAAAAGGGGGAGAGTGAGATAAAAGAGGACATAATAACATAACAATACAAGTCAGAACAGAACATTTTAAGCAACATAGTGTTTCACCACAAGATAACCCGACTTAATAGTAGTTACCATAGTGTCTCTTTCCTTGAAATATTTGTGTATAACTTTGTATACTATGGCATCAAACATATCAAGGCAGTGTGAAACCATTCAAGAGGATGAAACTATTACAGGGTATTTAGAACAAGCTAACGGAAAATGAACAATGGTTTCTATATTATCTCTTTTATTATAGTAACTTTTTGATTTCCTATTAACTTGATTTGAAGCCCTGTATTCCCCCCACCATCTTATTTTGACTGATTTTATTCTGTTCTGTTCTGTTTGGTAGTATCAAGTTTGACGGTACAGGCAACTACTTTGAAGGCAATAAGATTCACTATGACACCCATTCTGGTTTGACTAATACCTTCTTTTGAAGTCCTGTAATGTCTCCAATGTTTAGGTTTTATTGGTCTTGTTCTGTACTGTTTTGTTCAATTTTATTATACCTAATGATATAGGCAATTATTTTTAAGGTAGCAAGAGGCATTATTGTTGATTACCTTGTATTCTGTTTTTACATCACATATTATGTCCATCCTTTATTTTGACTGATTGCTTTGTTTTGTCATATTTGATTTTAGTCTCTTCCAAAAAAAAAGTAATAAGAACTATGGGAGTAATAAAACCCAAAATGTGTAAATGTTGTTGTAAAAAAGAGAAGAAAAAAAAGTGCTCTAAAGGATACAACTGCAAGTGTGTTTAGCTGTGTTAAGATAGATGACCATATTACTGAGCTTTTGTTGGATCATTGAACACAGCTGTTTGCAGTCTCACTGTTTGCATGTCCACTTCGTATGCTTTAATCCTGTAACTTGAACAACTATTTCTAAGATGATAATATGTAATCTATTAACTAGTGATTTCTTACTGTTTCTTTTGAAATTCTGCATTACTTGTACCCTTAAACTGTTTTGTTTTTTTTCTCCTTTAAATAAAATTTTAAAAAAGCATGAAATCTTTTTACTTAACTTTTTAAAATAGAAAATTGTAGTTGTTTTGGTAACACTTTGTTTTTCTTTCTCTCTTTTGTCTCTTTCTTTCTTTCTTTCTTTCTTTCTTTCTTTCTTTCTTTCTTTCTTTCTATTTATATATCTTTCAATTTTACACCTAATTCAGTAAGTCATTTTGAATAATTTTTGCTTGGGTAATGGGAAATGTTCCTTTATATTACAAGTACTTGAAATAAATTGAATTTGGAAGTGAGGAAATTAAAGATTATACCCAAGTATGACACAAGAAGCTGAATGATTTGGAAGAACAGTCTGAAAACTGGTCACACCTCCTCTGCGTCGAAACATTAGAGAACAAACAAAAAATGATTCTTAAAAAATCCACAAGGTTTAATGGCCACAGAAAAATGTTCTACAATAGCAAAAAGTGTAAAACACAACATTTAGATGCATTAATTCTCACCTAACGAATTCCACATCTAACATCCATGCAGGCATGTTTTATATCCGGTGTAAAATGATAAAACACATACAGGTTGAGGACTTGACTATGATGAAAGCTGTAGGGAATAACACTGCTTAAGTCAAAACAGAGAAACCATTTGCACCAATTTAAAATCTTTTCTTCTTCCTCTTCCGATGTCAGGCCATGCAATTCATTTAGACAGACTAGTTTACCTGGTTTATATGCAGCTGCTGTGTTTACATGTGATGGAGAATTTTTTTCTGACCGTTCCAATGAATTTTTCAAAAGGATTGTATTCCACTGGAAAGCTAACAATGATGTTTAAACATGGCTTTCTCAGCATTTATCTCTCAGCGATTAAATCTGAGTATATCCTAGGAGTGAAATATTGGATTATGAAACTTCCAGACTGAGCTTCAAATGCCACTGTATAAACATTGCTCCCTGTCCCAGTAAGCAGCTAACCTGCTCAAACAGGAGCCTGGTGACCTTGAAGGGAACACTTAGTATATGTAGCTACTGTGACCCTTAATTCAAAAACCTAGAAATGTACCAGTGAACAGAGGGACATTCTGGGCCTCGGACTGACCAATCTAAACCCATTTTGATGCCTGTCTTTGAAGTTCCACATTTGCTTTTGCCTCTTGACATATCTGTATTCTGTATTTCCCTTAGGAAAGGGGGTAACCCATGCAATAGGAAACAGAAAGCTAATACTTCTTGAACATGACCGATGAATTGTATGTCTTAATAGGCTGACAGTAATCAATGGGGCTTGAAAGGTGATGGGCTGGAGCTGTTGGACAGTGCCAATACTAAAGCAATCCTGGGGCAGCTGCCCGAATGAAGAATAAGGCGAAATTGACCACGTCCTGCTTGGTAATCAGTTAAGCGATATTAGTACGCATTTCTCAAATAAAAATCATTACCTATCATTTAACGAGTCCCATTGTGAATTAGGTGGTTATTTCTCTTGCACAAGCATCACACAGAATAACTGCCTTTTGTCGAAAGCAATGAAAATTTCTGCACAAAAGAAGATACCGTTGGTTGTTTCTGGAAATCCTCAAACATTTTCCATTTAATAGGGTACCCCAGACTAACTTGCCGAATGATGAGGTCATTGGTCTTGGGCTTTTGCTCACTTTTTATTTCTCTTCTTTAATCTCATTTTCTTCATTTTCTTTATTACTAAGAGGGAGGCGAACTCACAAAAACCTGTTATCTATTATCCTTGTTCCAAATTTTGCTGGTTCTCAGTCCCCAGGGTTTGAAGTCAATATGTTTGGTAATGACTTTTTACAAAGAAAAAGGAAAAGAAGCAGAGATTGGATTTCAAGTGTTATGATAAATGTACATCTGAACGTTCAGCTGGATTTGGCTTAAAGAACTCAGCATCAATTGCATAGAGAGGCATATCTTCCTACAAAGTGAAATCTGTCAAAACACTAAATAAAACTCTCTCTCTCTCTCTCTCTCTCTCTCTCTCTCTCTCTCTCTCTCTCTGTCTCCACTTACAGACACATTCTTAAGCTGGTAAAAATTCAACAACCTACTTACTCATCTTGCAAACACAAACCAATAAAAGTGTTTGTACTCATTTGGAGAAGCCAGTTTATATTGCTCATGCCTTTTTTCTCCTTCAACTGATTTACCTAATTGATTTCAAATTAGCTTTATTGTCAACATTTATTAGCTTATCAGGGTGAAATAGATGAAGAGAAATCTTCTGTATTACAAAAAAAAAAATATGAGGAAATGTGTTTAAAACCCCACTGGCAAAGTAAATTCTAAAACGTAATTTGTTTTGGAAACACATATGCATATTTTATGTGGAAACACGTAAAAATACTACCATGCTACATTGTAAAGGAGAGGTGAGCAAAGTGGCAGGATTTTCTATAAAAGAAAAACATATTAGAAGTATTAGTTCCATCAATTCCTTTCTGTAATAAGGCACCATTTTGCTAAAATGTAGAAAACTTTGGAAATTAATTGGAAATTTGAAATGGAAACTAACATATTGTATGAATTCTCTATATTCCAATATTCCCTAAGTATGCTGTTCTTTCTAGTTCAGATGACTGTATAAAGGATACATATGAGGTACGTGCACGTGTGTGTAGGTGGTACCCACATAGAACCTGCATACTGTGGAATTGCATTTTCTTCAACTGTGGACCACACACATGCATCGGGGCCCTGTAAGATCATTTGACCTGCTGCCATGGTGAGCATCTCAGTTTATGTAAGTAGACTCTGATTCACATGATGATAAGGCAGCTTAATGACACATTTCTAACAACTTGCTCCCATCATTCAGCAGCATACTGCTTTATGTATGTGTATACAATGATGTGACTCTTTTTGCTAATTGGAAAACAAAGTTTGCAATAATTTGAACAAGCCCAGTTCTTTGCATCTTTACATACTTGGTTAGGGCATAAAAGTTTAAAACTGCTGTGGAAAATTCCTATATCGATTGCATTACATTTCTTTTTCACTCCAAATCCAAAACACAGAAAGTTTTCAGAGGCACACAGAGTGGCTGCCCTGTGCTTTTCAAGGTGTTATCCTCTGCCACCTGGTTGCTTGGAGCTGCCAATTGCTGCAAAATCTCTTGTGTCCAGAGTTATGGAACTCACCAGGATCGTGAACGGGGAAGCCAGAGGAAAGAGGATGTGGGACCACTTTCCCATCCCAGCAAACATAGTTTTCCTTCTTCAACAGCTGGATATCTGTTCTACAGCAAAGGTTCTTTCCGTCAGAGCCTGTCCTTTTCACGGTGCTTCCGATGCCTGCAAGGTCTCAGCCATAAAGAAGAGAATATGTGTCCTCTCTTGACCAGCTTGTCCCATGATCAGATGGCTTCTGCTTTTGTTGGAGTATGTGGAGACAATGTAAGTACAGCTGGACGTGGACATTAACAAAGTAGTGCAAACCAAAGGGGGCAAAGCAGAAAGAAAAGAAAAATGTCACTTGAAACTGTTAAACATACTTGAAAAGAGAAAAAGCAAAACGGCATTTCAGCCAGTCACTTGCCAGAAGTCTGCTCCAATCTGAAGGCGAAGTGGAACACAGTGGTGACGCTGAAGGCCCTGAAGCTCTTGCTGTAGCTTTGTTATTAATTAAAAATTCAGCAAGGGAAATCTCAAGTTCTTTAAAGGAATGCTTTATCCATTTCCCCACATGAGAAGGAGCTCTTATAAATTCTATTTTGTGATGCTCACAGCAATGGTTTGGGAAAATGAATTAATTGTTGGGGGAACAAAGTGGGGACGTGAACACAGAAGGAAGTCTTGCCAAAAGAACAATTAAATGAGATAGGTCATATGATCAGGGTTGAATATATTCCTGCTGATTCTCCAGGTTCCTTCCTTTCTGCAGGAGAGAAGGTGAGGAGAGTGTTACTTTCCAAAGGATCATTATTTAAATCTAGAAATGTATTAAAGTTTTCAGGGCCTGGGAATCAAAATTTGACTGATATTGGGGAATTAAGGGTTCCTTCAACTAGATATGATAATTCAAACTGTCACCTAGTTTTACTACCTGAAATCCTAGTAGTACTCACATTTTCCCTGTAAGTCATTTTAAAAGACCCAATACATGGATGTAGTGATGCACACCCACTATCCTAGCACTTGGGAGGAGAATCTCAGAGAATTTGAAACCAGAAAAGGCTACACAGTGAATTAAAGGTTAGCTTGAGCTACATGGCAAGACCC
Source organism: Cavia porcellus (assembly GCF_034190915.1). Lineage (NCBI taxonomy): Eukaryota > Metazoa > Chordata > Mammalia > Rodentia > Caviidae > Cavia > Cavia porcellus. The sequence continues at coordinate 14,128,505 of NW_026947496.1, forward strand.
TATCTCAGGAAAAAAAGAATGAAAGACACAGACCAAAAATAAAGTAAATCAGTAATACTTGTAACACAGGGTCACTACTGAAGTCAAATGATGTTTTCTTATACCCCTAGAGCGTGAAGAGTTTGTGGCATTTTTTTGTTGTCCAATTTCAGTGCTCTTTGAGTGTCAGTACAATCTCTTACAGACCTATTCAAGGTGTTATAATCTCAAGAGGTCAAGTTGTAGGGTTTTAATACAAATACACTTTCTTTGGTGACAGCGTAGTTCAGGAATCGTGGCCTGGCTGAGTCATATATCCAGTGCTACCACAGTATTTTCTTGTATTACTCTTAAAAAGTTGTAGCAAAAATAAAATATCCATCTATGTATGTAGGAGGTATGCGTGGAATAGGAATATGTCACCACTTAGGAGTAGAGAGGCTCTAAGTCGTTAATGTGCAACCTATGTCATGGAGATGATAATTACTTCTCTCCACACTGCTAACACTTGTACACAGCAATGTATAGGAAAATAAAGAAGGTATCTCATATGAAATAGTGACACGTATCCTTTTGGGAGGAGAGAGATTTTTACAAGTTCTACCCTAGAGATTGGATCCTAGCAAAGAATTAGCAGTATCCTATAGAGTAGTTAAAACCTACACATAAAGGCACATGCAGAATCAATATGAAGAAAGCTGGCTACAAAACAATGGGTATTGCATCATATAATTACTATGACAAATGGGACAACAATATCTATGTAATTGCTTCTTTTAAAATTCCCAGAATCAGCACAGAAAAAATACATTTAACTGCCATTCAGTTCAAGTCAACTCCAATGGCTCCATCTTGAAGGATGACCCCTAGATGCAAGCAGAGAACACGGACTGTGGCCTAGTGTATGAGCTCTTGACTGGGCCAGCCATGGATGACCTGGGCAATGGACTTCTCAGGCTGCTGCAGAGAGACCCTGCGGTGTCATGCAGTCTTCTGAGAGTCTCAAGCTCCCACGTATTGTGCTTTGGGGATGTGCAGCAAGTTGAAGCGAAGACATTCTTCCCTGGGCTTTGTAGTCAAAGTCTGAGCACAGCTGCATGATAAATCCTGGCCATTTCCACTCCATCCTTCATAGAAGAATCTTTGTGCTGCCCCCTCCACTGGACAGCCTGAGAGCTCCTCCAAGCCACCATGCGGAGTCAGAGACATCCTACCCAATCCTTTCACACCTGCTTATCTTTTGCAATTGGTAGTGGCCGCCTGATGTCTTTAAAAGCTCCTCTCACATACTCCGTGCTGCTCCCTTCCTGTTTATCTTTTGCAAGACTTTGCCTAAATCTCTTGCACTGCTGCTTCTTCTCCACACCTGCTTTCTACAAGACTTTCTACCAACTAATAGTGAGTGAGGGCTCTTCCACGTCCTACTTCTGACCCAGGGATGGTGATGCACTTCTGTAATCCCAGTGCTCTAGGAGCCTGAGGCAGGAGGGCCAGTTTGAGCCCAGGTAGGAAACCTAGAAACCTACTCACTCTGGCTTAAAGTAAAACTTTAAAATGTGCGTGGGGGTGAGGGGCGATGTCACTCAGTGTGAAGGCTCTGGGCTCAATCTCCTGTACTGAAACACAAACACAAAAACAAAAACAAAACCAGCAAACAAGTATGTCTGAGTTTTGTGTATGAGTTATTTGCTTGATTTCTCTCTTTCACCATCTATGTTTTTCAGTTTCATTTTATTTTTTATTGACAATAATTATGCATAGTTAAGAGGGACAATGTGATATTTTGGTACTTGTGTATTTTGTGAACTGGTCAAATCAAGTCATTATAGAAGAAAAACATGCATAAAAATCTCAAATAATAGAAACAGTTATTTTTCTAGAAATCCTCTTCAATTTCTCTAAAAACAATCTGAGTTCTTATATATTAGAAAAAAAGTTACTTTGGTATTGCTTTTCAATATTAGTTCTTTTAGTTTCAGAATTGTTAGGTACAAATTAATTTTTTCTGTGATTCAAGAACATTATTTTCTGTTCCCAATGTCCTCCAAAACTCAAATGACAATTTGGAACTTAATTCTTTGTAGTAAGCTGTATTTATTCCTTAGATGTCTAAAATTTTTTTAATATAATCTTGGCTTAAAATTTTCTCTCGAATATATTCAGACATAGGCTAGTTTCTTTTTTTACCTTGTTGAGCACACAATGAATATGTTTACTCTTAAGACGTATATGTAGCTGTCAGCAGCTCTGGAAAACTTTACTATTTCTTTGATTAGTTCTGCCATGTCATTGGCTTCCACTCTTTTTAATCTCTATTGTAAAAAATGTTGAGTTATATTATGGTTAATCTGAGTGTATTTGTCTCACATTTTTGAAAAATTATTTCGTGATCACTTCACATTTTACCTATTTCCTTAACTTCTTCTGTTGGCTTCTTTGGTGAGTTTAAGAATTTTTCCCTTTCCCCCTCTTTTGATATTTGCTTTGTAAAAGAAGCTCTTAGTGTTCCATGGATAATAGTCTCAATTAATTAAATGTTATAGGTATAGGTCAAAATAACCACAAATTATTATTTACAGGGTTCTTTTCTATCATTTTTCTCAGGATTATTCTTTGAAGATAACATCAGTTAGGATAAAATACTCAGTTCTTACCTAAGGTTTTATGTTGATACTCCTTTAGCTTGGCTTTCATTGGTTACCTAAATTTATACTTTTTCTCCCTTATGACTAGAACTCCCATGCACATATATCTACTTACATTTTTATAACCTAAGATAATATTTCCTCAAAAAGTTCACCCACTCACTGCTCATTTTTCCATGAATGATTCATGATGATAATTTATGTAGAATCTTCTACCGAAAAGCACATTAAGCAACGATATTGCCAGGGCAGCCTCCTCCTGTCTCATTAAGCTGAGGAGCAAGGCTTAGGATAAATGCTGCCACTTTAACAAACTGCAAATCATCAAAGTTGCATCTGTGAAGACTCAGAAGAAGCGAAAGAAAGTACTTTCATAAATACAAGTGCCGACTATAGTATCCTTTCTCCGCACAGAGTTCCAGTTCTAGTGACAGCAGACTGGGCTCTGACATCAGCTGCATCCTCCTGGGCAGACCACTGAACTGCTCCTGCTTCCTCCAAGACTGCTAACAGGATGGAGGGATACAGCTGATGAGCAGTGTTAGTAGAGCGCCCAGTGCACTGGAAGTGTTCAAAAATAATAGCCGTCATGATAGCTGAACGGATTGGCAGTGTCTCAAAGGCAAATTAGTCTATTTTCTATTATCCTTCTTATTATCTCATTGCTTTTGCTTTTAACTAGAATAATCCAGGGGCTCACAGAAAAATAGATGCAACCGAGAGGCATCATGTTAAGCGAAATAAGCCAGGCACAGAAAAACAAGTGCCACATGTTCTTTCTCATGTGCTCAAGAGAAAAAGAGCAACTTGAAGGTAGAAAAGTGATTATTAGACACTTGGTAGGGTATTTGTGAGGGAGCTGCTTGGAAACAATGTGAATTTGAGGAGTGGTACTATACACAGGTACAGAGCTATCATGCTAAGCCCCATAACAATGAATGACACCCATGTACAAAGGCTACAGTGCTTACTCGGCAAGCAGCAGATCTTGAATTTGATCTCAAATCCCTATTCTCAGAACATTTTTTTAATGTTCTTCCGACTGTGCTATTAGAATCAGGCCACCATATGACACCACCACCATGACTGAGAGTGACCAGCAGGGACTTCGCATACTGTGCTCTATCCATGAGGAGACTGCAGAAGCACACAGGGAAGGCCATATGGCTTGACCTCTAGAAGGCCTAAAAGGTAAATGTTTTCAAATATCAAACTTATTCAAATGCTTGGGAGGTAGGATCCAAGATACTGTTCTGTGAGAAAAAGGAGAATTAACGTAAATGTATGATGAGAAACATCAGGAAGAAGAGGCAGGCTTGGAATCAGTTGCAAGCTGTGGTCAAGAGGAGAGGTACTTTGCACGGACTGAGAGAGTGACAAAGGTGTAAGTCCTATGACCAGTCTGTATGAACGTTCAGTATGACACTCATGTCTCAGACTAGGAAAAAAGAAATAGAGTGAGATGAAGGAGAGAGGGGATGGAGAAGGAAGAGCGTGTCCTTAACAGTAAGTCCTCGGCCACTACTGGACCAGATGGTGAGAAACCTGAGGGAACAATGTCCACGTCGCCACTGTGAACGTGGACCCATTCAGCTGATGTGTTCTGAGATGGAACAGATATGTGGTGGCCACCAATAACTTTCATTCATGCCTGTGGCTAAAATTCTGAGTTTTTACTTGAAATATAAAAGATTCATCAGAATAACAGAGAAATCTTATATTCACCTGGCAGTGACATGAATGAAAATTCTGAAAATGCCTCTGAATTATGCTAGACCTACAACATCTTTGCTGTGAATTTAGTCCAGTTCTAGAGTCCTGAGTCCGCTAGAACTATTCCTGGTCTTTAGTATATGTAGCATGCAGCCCTTTTAGATTTCTCTGTTACCTCCATCTTGCTGTTTACAAGCACCTTCATCAAAGAAGCAGAATGAAACACACACACACACACACACACACACACACACACACACACACTTACATCACAGCCTAAGCCAGGCATGCTGATTGACCCTTGCAATTACAGCATTTTGGGAGGCTAAATCAGGAGAATCACCAGTTTGAGTCCAGTCTGGGCAACTTAACAACTAAGTGAGAATCTGTCTCAAAAACTAAAAAAGCTGATGAGAAGCTAGAAGGGGGCCTTGTGTTTAGAATAATTCAGTGCCAAAAACAAACAAACAAACAAAACAAAACAAGCACACAAGTCTACTAAACATAACAGCATTAGCATGTATTCACGAGTGTGGAGAAGGGAAAGACAAAAATAGACTTTACAAAAGCTTAGAAAGCTTTTCCTGTATTTAAAGACACACGATCTGGCTCTGAACCATTAGGAAAGAAAATAATTTCCTTTAAATTTTTTTTCTACGTTCAAAGCCCTTGTTACTCCAAACTAACTGCGATGCCTGCCTTATTTACTAATTTAGCTAATAGCTAGGGTTCCTTGAGATTTAGAAATCGCTGTCCCAGCTCTGATTTCGCCCTCCTGCACCCAGTGAGAGCTGGCAGAGTGGTGCGTCCCGCAGCTCGGCTGTGCCGCCTTGGGAACTCTCCATGGGAGGCGGGGAAGGCTCGAAGCTGCAGACCTGGATGCCAGGTCTGCCTGGATGTGAGGGAAGGAGCCCATTAGTGCATTGCAAAGCTCCTTCCTTCCTTCTTGGCAGGAGCTGGTGCTCGAGTCAGCAGGTGCTTAATACTGTTAAATTTATGAGTAGGGAAAGCTGTTGGATTTCTTAACATCTGGGCAACAAAAATTATCAGAAATTTTTTTCTGTACTTTCTTTTGGTCTGACATAGTTGGAAAGTGATTTTGGAACCCACAGAAAGCCATGAACTATGCTTTGCTGGACTGTGTTTATTTCTGAACCTTTGTCTCTGTGGCTGCAGGTCGTCTGGAGATGAGTTGACAGATGGACCCTGGGGAAGTGTCAGGGTCAGAGAAAGCTAAGCCACTCCAAGGTCTCTTGGAGACCCCATAGGAAGACACAGTGCACCATTAATTTAAATGTTTACAGCTTTCCATTTCATAGTTTTGTTTTTCTTGCTCAGAAATCCCAAGAGCTAAGTGGAGAACAAAAGCCAGTCTGTAAATGACTCCCATTGGTAATTTTTCCTTTTAAACTAAATGTGATATTGAGATCTGCTCTTTTATACCTCTTCTTTCCTGTCTCTCTGTCCTTCCATCCCAATAGATAACTGAGGGCGTGACCTGTCAGGAAGAATTTAAAATGTGGATAAAATGGGGGAGAAAGGAATTGGCCTTTCCTGTGCAGTAACTGGCCCTCCACATAACATGATCCATCCCTGTTGCTGTGGTCGCATTTGTCTCTTCTCTGCCAAGTCTACTGAACGTGTGTCTAAGACTCTCAGTCGCTTTTGATTTTAAATGATGCTGTGCATGGAAGTTATCAGGAGAGCGATTCCATTTGCAAAGGGGCAGGAGACCGTTTGAACTTGGAATGTACTGAGAGATTATTTTACTATTTCCTTTCTAACAGGAACAGAGGCAGCATATAATACTGGCCTAAAATATTGCTCTTTTTCATGCTCTTCATGTCAATTACATAACAATGATTGGATTTGGTGGATTAAAATGAAAAACAGCACCGTAGAAAACACACTAGAGGGTTTTTGCATGACAGAACAGGAAGAATAAAGGACCCATGAAGACTGTTGAGTACAATCTTGGTCTTCACTCTGCATCTGCAGACCCTTAGTAAACCACGTGGAAGCCAGGGTCACACTTTTCCTTACTCAGAGTAGAATTTTCTGTGAGCAGTAGCAGCCTGGGAGCCACGCAAGTCCTTGTCCTAGCAGGTACTAGCGTTGCAGATTGAGGATTTGATATTAAAAAGGGGAACATTTGATTGTCTTACATGTTACCTTAACCCTTTTTGCTGGAAACTGTTAATATGCCATATATATATATATATATATATATATATATATATATATATATTTGTAAAATGCAGTCTTAAGACATTATTTTTCATGTGCATATTACATGTCTCTGTATGTGTATCTGTATCTCTATTCAGAAAGATCTTAAGGTATTGTGTATCACAAACAGATTTGTAAAGTAAATACACCCGAGATTTTTACATAATATTTTGTGGTTCCCAACAATTAATGCAAGTAATCCAAAACTATGTTTAAGTAATATTTTTAACTGACTATGAAACTTCAGCTCTTTGAAATTTTCCACATTTGCTAGGTGGGGAAATATGCACTTTAAAAGAGGTGTGTTTTTAGCTTGATACTTGCTCATATGTGTATGGATGATTTCTCCAAATTGTACTCATTTGCAAGAATATTTTAGGATATTTTCACAAGACGAAAGCAAAACCCAAGGCTTTCAGATAGGATCTATAATAACACTTCACAACCGAAGACAGTTTTCTTTGGGGTTTTGCTCCATAAAAAAAAAAAAAAAAAAAAAAAAAAAAAGAACAATAATGCGGTGGAGACCCCAAAGGGAAATATATTGTTAATGGAAAAATTGCCTTCATTCACTCTTTCTATTTAAGGGAGCCCTGGCTGCCAGGTTATAATGAAAACATAAAGGTCTAATACAAAACTGATCAGGGCAAGGAGGCAAGGGAAAGGAACCCAGAAAATGCAACATCTAATCCAGATGTTTGCATCCGTGGGATGGCTTTTGTGAAAATAGTCAACAAGCCTTATCTGCTTCCTCTTCCCTTGGTTCCTCCTCCATGAGCCAATAAAAATAATTAAAATCTTATTCAAACTGAAACAATTTTATATCATGTTGTTAAATTATGTTTACGTATAACAGAATCTCAAGGATGAGACAATTTCTTTGTAATGGTTGATCCAGTTGGAAATTTCTAGAAAAATATAGAAATAACATCCCCAACCAGTTTTATTCTCACCAAGAAAAATTACCTAATATTCATTTTGTTATTTCTTCATTATTAAAATAAATAGTTTACTTATTTGGTGAAATTATGTTAAGAATAAATCTTTAGATTAAAAGAAAGGCTCTTGTCCAGTTTAGGAAATGTTATTTTACTGGCCTATTTGGAATAGAGGAAAAAGTATTTTTTTTTAAAGGAAGAAACAAATCAGTCTCAGGGAGAAACCCAGACAAACTTAATAACTAAATAAAATAATGCTCAATGACAAATGTTAAAAGAACACACGTATCAGAAGAATAAGTGAATAATCTTTCTAACCATCTGTCCTGACCTTTTTCATAATCTTTGGGGAAAGCGGTTATAATACTTTAGAGAAGTATAAATTCTTCATATGGCAACTGCTTTGTGTATTCTGTAACTTGATGTCTTTCTGGGAACTTATGCAGAACTGTATGATGCGTGTTCCTCCCCACATGGCCAGTGAAGCATTGATCCTATGGGACTCTCTATTTATCTTTTGTTTATGCTGCCTGGAATACCTCCCTCCTGCCTGCCTCTATTTATATTGGCATTTTACCCCATAATTTGTGAGAAGACTTTGATAAACCTAAGTACTGGACTGAAATCCCACATAAAGTAGTATAATTCAGGGATCCCACATTTGCAATGTGCACAAATAGATTAATACAAATTGATGAAGTCTGAAGATTTCTTGGATTTTAATGTGGAAATACATTGCTTTCTGTTTCAGAAATTGTGTCTCTGAATTCCCCCTAAAATGAGTCCCAAGCCACGGATCTGAATGCAAGTTCTTGATTTGAGAACTGCAGTAATCACCAGAGGGAGTCAAGGGAGTGATACAAGAAATGGGGCTGTCCAGTAAAGAGGGTCAGGGGAGACCGAGGCTCATTTGCAGGGGGACTCTGTGTGAGACATAAGACGTGTCCTTTGGAGTCATTCTCCTTGAGGAAAACATCACTGCTGCTAGCTATCAGCTGAGAGCTGCAATAGGGCTGCATTGTGGGTGAACTAATTCACCAGCACCCCAAGTCTATGCATCTGGGTAAAATGGTACCAGAAAGTCTGCAGCAGTGATAAGATTATCAAGTAATTATTAATCACATATTATTAGCATTTGAAAACATAGTGCACATCTTAAATAATCGAGGAATGCACACAATATTAAGAACCACTAATATAAAAAGAGCACCAACCTCAATAATAATGAACTAATTATATACAATATATAACATACAGGTAATGAGACAGAACTTTTTGTTATTGTTATGGTTTTTGTATATCTTTATATTACACTGTATGCATCACAGAATATTATATTGTTGTCTATACACTGTGTTCCTACATTAGCTTCTTTTAGGAATATCTCTAAAATGACTCAACTCAAGCCATGAATGAATTGGAAAGCTTATCTAATTTTCTTACTTTACATAAACTAGACAGAACAGTACAACTCAAAGGTATTTGTTTACCATATAGTAAAATGTATTGAAATCTCTTAGAGATTAAATGTGATTTCTACTTGAATGTTTTCAATGCTTTATATATTTTGCTTTTGAAATTATCAATCAAAATTACTATAAATGTTTGTGATTTATATTATAATCTTTTATGCAGTGACCATAAAAAGGAGAAACAATTTTACCTATAGATAGAAAACATACAGAATCCAGCTGCACAGAGGGAAATTTTATCTGCATTTCAATGGTCTATGAAACACTAAATTTCACTAGAAAGATAATAAGAAAGATATTTTAAATGTCCAGAAGAAGTGTGAGAAGATGTATTTGCAATACATATGCCAAATATATGGAAAAATTTGTAATGTATATATAAATGATTACATATTATTTATAGAAAATAAATAAAATTTAAAACATTTATGTAATATCACACAACTATATATGTGTATGTAGTATATTTCAGTATCTAAAATATAATTTAGAAAATTAATATTTTGGTGACTGTGGTAAGAAATTTTAATAACTTAACAATGTCTTATTTATCATTAGAAAATATCAATCTAGACCAATTTATAGGCAAACTTGGAAACTTATTAGAAGAAGAAATTTGCCTAATAACTTTCTTAATCTGAAGTGCAAAACTTATGGCATCTAAAATAATATTGATTCTTTCAAATGTTTTAGATAAGATGATATACTGTTAGTATTCATTTAGTAACACAGTCAATTAAAATGTTAAATTAATTTGTACCCCATGAATTTGTTTGTATATTTTTAAATATTCCATTTTCAATCACTAGGAGTTCCTGGCCAACTCAATTAATGCCAGGAACAGCTAACTTTTATCATGTTACAATATAATTTAAAAGGACTGATTTAAACTTCAAATTCTGATGTGAAAATTTAAAAACTAGAATTGTGGGTAATCTAGATAATAGATTGTATTGTAGACAGCTACATTCCTGAACTACAATTAGTGGAACTTCAGAATTAAATTTAAAATTGTTTTCAGTTACCTTTTGACTATGACTGCTAATTACTAGACCAATCTCTATTCTCTAGATTTGTCTAGTAGGAGGATCGTCAGCTTTTTTTACATAAAAGTGATCTCCAGAAAATCGATGACATTACTTAGCCTGTCTCATTCTCAGTGTGTTTATGACATTACAGCTTGGGCTGGATTCCTGTAAGATGACGGAAAGAATCTTCACAGGCAGGAAGAGCCATCCTTCCCTCTCCTCCCCCTCTCTTATAGCTTCCTGAGTGGAAGCTCTGTGCTGAGCATGGTGTGGACACAAGAAAAAAGGATGTGTTTTTGAAGGTTTTGAAGTCACCACTTTACTCCTCTATCATCTACTAGTTGACTCCTTTTCCACAAACAAAGAATAAATAAATTTCTTTTTTTTTTTTTTTTTCCTGTACCAGGAATTGAACTTGTGACTTCATGCTTGCCAGGCAGACGCTGTGCCACTGAGCTATATCCCTGGATAAACTTTCAATTTGTATAAGCTACTGGTTTAATTTGTCTGATTTCTGGTTTTTTTTTGTTTTTTTTTTTTTTTTTTTTTTTTTTTTTTTTGGAGCCAAACGACCTCAAAGGACGCACAATTCCATTCTTTTAATGCTACTCTTCATCAGAAATTTTAATGAAAATCTACTTTGACAACTACAACGGGCGATTTCATGTGGTCAAAATTTGAAGACATTACAAATTTATCTTTCATAAAGTAAACCTTCCTAATGGCATAGAGGATAGCGTTCTTTAAAAAGACTTTTGGGTAGAGGTCACTTCTGTTCATCAGTGTGACTATCATGTACCTTATGCTTTTTACTTTAATTTTTCATCTACCAATTAGGACTTCCCTCTGCCAAGTTTATTGACCATGTAAGAGGAAACAAAATTTTCCAGTAAGATAACCATCAATGTCAGAAACTTTGAACTTATAAATACTCCATCAAACATATTTTGAACATTCTCATTGTTTCAGATCCAGTATTTGGAGACTGTTTTAAAAATTAGAAATAATTATATAGTCAAATATGCAAATATGTTCATGTCAAAAAAGTTTATAAGTGTTACTATTCTTGTCATGGAATATGTTGTTTTCCATTGGTCTTTACTCAAAAAAGAAGAGTTCTTTTTCCATATTGTATTGTTTCATTTTTTTTGGTAAGGAGCTCTTGGTCCAAAAAAAAGGAATATTCTCATACAAGATGAGACTGGTCCTGGTGTCTCTGTGTTTCTCTGTTTCAATCACAACGTAAGATGTTAGCAAATTTGTGACGCCAATGTTGTATTTGCTAGATAGTAAATTTTAGCCTCAGTATGAGTTAAAGTGCCAAAGTCATCATTAGATTTAAACATCAGCTGGCTGTTTCTAAGCAACACAGACTCCACAGGTCTCAAAGTCTTCTGGCTTGGGAAAATGAAGAATTGTGTTATAGCCAGCACCATTATGGTGGTAGACTTTTTTAAGAATGTGTTTGCTTTCTGCTCTCTAGAAAGTTGTGTGTCCATGATTGTATAGCAGTGTTGGTGTGCTGAGAGGACTGGGTGGGGGGAGTCTCTTCACTCTCCAGTTTCCTGTTTCTTGTGAGCCCTCTGACCTCCATATTGGTGGTCTTTTCCCTTACCACAGACATGGGGGAGGGCAGTTGCTCCTATCTGGTTTATCTCTGCCTTTCTCCTCTGTTTTCTAATACTCCTTCTTTCCCACCAGGCACTGCTGGGTATTCCCAGGTCCTGTGCTAGGCTGTGCCACTAGGTGACTCACACTTTATGGATGATGTCATAGAACCTCAGTAAAGAATCAGTCCAGACCACAGTGATCACTCCCCAGCAGTGGCTTCTGAGTTTTTCCAACAGCAAAGCCACCGGGATTTCCCTGGAGCCTTCCCTACATGCTCTTTGGAATCATTCCATTTTTCTCCCCTTTGGTAAACACCCTTGTAATTTTACAACTGTAATATGAATATATATACCAAAAAAACCCTTCAAGGAGTATGACACACTTGTACATATGCTGTGCATCAATTTAGGAAGGAATAACATCTACATCCTGAATGTGGATTTAAGAGCAAATGATGCATACTATTGTGATATTTCAAATCCATGAACATGACCTATCACTCCAATTTGGGATCTTGTTTTATTTTTTATTGTATTGCAATTTTCAATATTTTTTTCAAATTATACCTATTTGACTTTCATTGGAACAATAAGAAGCTTTCTTCTCTTATTTGGCCTCTTCTTGATCTTTCTTACTATTTAAAAATACAATGACTAATGCATGATGGTCTTATTTCTTTCAACCTTACTAAACTCATTTATTCTGAAACTTTCTGTACAATTTTTGTATGTCTGTTTATTGAAAATCCTGTTGCCTATAAATGAAGATGGATTTACTTCTTCTTTCCCATCTGCAATCTTTATTTCTTTTTGTCTTACCAAGTTGAGTAGAATTTCCAGTGGTGCCTTACATACAAATGGTGACAGCAGAGATCCTTACACGTTGTTGGTCTTAGGAGGAAATCTATCAGTCTTAAACCATCCATTATGTTAACTGTAGGGTGTTTTAGACACTTGTCAAAACATAAACATTCCTTAAGTTCCTGGCTTTTGAGAATTCTTAACACACATAGTTGTTGCCTTTTGTTGAATTCAGTATTAATAATTGTATAATTATACTTAAGTATTTTGACATAACACACTGTTCAAACACTAAACCAGCTCCACACACCAAGACTAGATCTTATTGTGGAAAAATAGTATACCTTTGATGGGCTCTTAGATTCTCTATGCAGAATTTTGATAACTTTGGCACTTCATTTCACAAGAGAGTTTCAGTTCACAAGTATAGTTTTGTTTTTCTTCCTTTCTCCTTCCTATCTACATTCCTTCCTTCTTTCCTCATTTTTCTTCCTCCTCTGCCTTTTTCCATCTCTTCTTTTCTCTTCTCTCCCCTCCCCTTCACCATCCCCTCTCCTCCTCCCCTTTCCTCTCTCCTCCTCTGCCCCCCCTCTCCTCTCTCACTCCCCTCTCCCCTCTTCTCATCTTCCTCTTCCTCCTCTTTTATTTTCTTCTCTGTCTCTGTCTTGGTCTCTGTCTTTCTCTCTTTCCCTCTCTCTCTCTCTCTCTGGCTTATGGTATTAGGGTAGTATCAGCCTTATAATCTAAATTCAAAAACATCTTTTCTTTCTGAAAATGATTGTATAAAACTGGCATTAATATTTTAAAATAAAATGTTGAAATTTCTATTGAAGCCATCTGATCCTGTAGATATCTCTTTTGGGAACTTTTAAAACTGTAAACTCAACTTCTGTAATAGTTGTAAGACTACTCTGGTGGTCACTTTCTTCTTGACTGAATTTAGTATGTGGATTTTCAAGCAATTGGTCCATTGCTGCAAAAACATGAGTTTATGGGCATAGATTTGATGGTAGTGTTCTTTTTGTTCTCTTAGCAGGTTGGCTCTGATATGTCTTGATCCATATCTGATAGTGAATGTGAAACTTCTTTTTTTACTTTTTCAGTATTGCAAGATTAATGATTGGAGAGCAAAATTTTGTTCTGGTTTTTAATGTTCCAATTTATATCCACTTTTATCTCTATTATACACTTTTTCCTATTTTCCTTTGCTTATTTATTTCTTAAGGATTTGTATTATCTATTTGAGATATTTTTTCTTTTCTAATAAAGCATATAATGCTACACATTTCTCTCTTACCACTCTTTAGCCATGCTCCATCATGTATTCATTTTCTTATATGCTTTTTAAATTTTTCTTTGAGACTTTCTCTTTGACCCTTGCATTACTTACTACTGTATTTTACAACTTATCTGTGTTAGAAGACTTTATAGTTTGTCTTTCTGTTATCTATTTTAATGTTTTTTTCATTATGTTTTGGAAGATACTCATTTTTGGAAACAGTTCATAGGTTGTTTTGTGACACAGGATATGCTGTATTTTGGTAAGTACTCTATCGACTCTTGAAGAAAACATTTGCTGAGAGGTCATATGTTCTATAAACTGGGGTTCGAGTTTATTGTTTAATAGTGGGCTTGGGATTTAGCTCAGCGGCATAAGTGCCTGCCTTGCAAGCAGGCAGTTGTGAGTTCGATCTCTGGTACTGATAAAAAGGAAAAAGTAAAAAAAAAAAAAAATAGTGATATATCTAATAATCGTGAATCCCAAATAATGTGTCACACAAGTCTAATGGGTTGGGAATGTTGGAATACTCAAAGATATATGTGGATTTCTCTACTTATCCTTTTAGCCTTATTAGTTTGGATCATATAATTTCAAGCTTTTTTGTTTGGTACATATACATACCGAATAAACATATCTGTTTTTGGATTGTCCTTTTATATTTATGCAATAATTGAATTTTTCTCTAGTAATTTCTTTTGCCCTGGAGTCTACTTTATATGATATTAATATAGCCATTCCTGCTACATCTATTTTTAAAATTAGTGTTTGCATAGTATATGTTTCCTGTTCTTTACTTTCAATCCACCTAAGTTTTGGTAGCTTCTCTAACAGAGCATATACCTTGTTTAAGCTTTTTCTAAAAGTCACTTTGCCAGTATCTGTATTTTAATTGGTGAATTTACATCATATATGTGTAAAGTAACTATTAGTTCATTAGAATATTTATTTTTTATCTGTTCTTTCTGCTTTTTCTTGCTCCATTTATTTGTCCTAGCATCCATGTGTGTTATTTAAACATTTATGTGGGATTCTATTTATACTTATTTATAATATGTTTTACTATATCTTCTTGAATTGTTACCTTAGACTCTGCTAGAGTTATCATAATATACACACACAAATTATCACAGGCTATAATATTATATTTAATCACTTATCACATCCTGATAGCATCAGACTTATACTACTTTAAGCAGAGTACAGAAAATTTATTTTCACGTGCATCTATCTTCCATTCCTACTTTACAAATCTTAAATTTCCTCTATGGACATAGTATTAGGTGATGATATAATTTTTTGTTTTTAAATGTAAAATATAGAGGGAAACATGGTCTATTATATCTGCTTATTCAATGCCTCTGTCCTTTCTAAAGCCCCAGTTGCCTTCTGGTCTCATTTCGTTTCTCTGGATACCTTCTTTTAGTCATTTTTAAAGACCTGGTCTGCTAGGGGTAAAGCCCCTTAGTTTTCCTTCATTTGAGAATGGATTCAGTTTCCCTTCAGACTGAAGAATACTTTCACTGACTAGAGGACTCTGAGTTGAAGTTTTTCTTCTTTTACCATTTGAAAAATGCACTATTTTACTTCTGTGCCCATGGCTCCAGATAGGAGATCCAATGCTATCTGAGTTAATGTTTCCCTGTCAGTAACAGGTCACTTCTGTTTTAAAATGTCATTGTCTTTGGATCTCAGCTTGGTTGGTTCATTTTAATTTTTTTGTGAATTGATGCTTTTTAAAAGTTAATCTTTCTGGGCATGGTGGCGCACACCTGTAATTTCAGCACTCAGGAGGCTGAGGCAGGAGGATCACTGAGTTTGACTCCAGCCTGGGCTATAAAGTGAGTTCAAGGCCAGCCTGAACTGCATAGTACATAGTGAGATCATATCTTAAAAGAATATATATTCACATTTTATTATGTATATTTATAATATATAGTATTTAATTTTCACTCAACTTCTTGAATTGACAGGATTATGTTTATCATCTAATTTGAAAATATTCCATCATAATTTCCTTAAATACATTTTAAGCCCACAATCTTCCAGTACTCCTGGGACTCGGTGTACAAACATGAACACATTTCTTAGTTTTTCACAACTGCTTGTGTCTCTTCCTTTCGTTGCTGGTGCTGCGTATTTCTCAGTTTACTTTCTCCTTTGTGTGTGCATTGAATGAAGTATTGACATCCTCAGATTCACTGATTCTTTCCTCTGTTATCTCAACTATGGAGCCTATATAGGAAGTGTTTTATTTATTTATTTTAAAAAGAGAAAAGAAAAGGTAGAAAAATCAAGATGCAAATAAATCTAAAAAGCAACAACAACAACAAAAGCAATAGCTGTATAGCTTTTCAAAACAAGATGATAGGAATTTAACAATGGTCATTACACTGTATATTGCTGTCTTCAAAATCGGTTCTCAGGTTAGCAGATACAGGCTTAAAATATAACATTAAAAGGGAATAAAACATTGGATTTCAAAAGCAAGACAGAAGGAAATCCCCCACAGTTGCTGCAATGTACATTTCTGTCCTCCAAATAAATGCCCAGACCAACAGCCCCAGGCCTGCAAAATCAATCAAACAATACAAACATCAAGCTATTCTTTTCTCCTCTGGTGCTATCATCTCTTCCTGAGTCCTCCAAACCAGCTAGTTGATTACAGGGTGGAGGGTGGATGGGATAAGCTTTTCTGGTTTTCCACTTGTTTAATTTTTACCTCTTTGATAAGAGTTTTGAGAAGGGAATTTTTTTGTTTGCTTAAAAAGAATTTGTAATATTTAATACCATCAGATAATTGGAAGACCTTAGCTCTATTTTGGTTATTTTCTTTTCTCCTATATTGTGCATTTCATGGTCCTTGGTATACTCCATACTATTATTTGTATATAAAGTGGGCATTTTGAATATACACTGAAGACATTCTAAATTTGTTTAAATTCTTTTTAGTGGCAGCACTTGATTCAACTCCTGAGTTACTTTTATGAACTGTAGTGACAACAATAATTTAATCTTGGGGCGCTATTGGAACACTGTTCTTGTCAGGTTTGTTCTGCTGATTCTGCTGGGTTTCGTGGTAGATCTTTGCAAGCGACACCTATGCCACTGAAGGAGAAGCTCAGGAAATGCTTGGTCATCATCACTGATGCTGTTCTGGAGGACTGGGTTAGTGCCATAGCAACAGGACAAGAACCCTGCTGACACTGACACTGTGGTGGGCAATTTCTGATACTATGCAGGATACGGAGCCAACCAAGGTGATGCTGATGCCTTGAGTCTGCTGCATGAAATGAGGAGGGTCCCTGTAGAATGGCCTTCTACTGGGTGTCAGGGCTTCACGACCCATGTGCCGCGCAGAGATGAAACTCCCGTGAGCTCTCTGTTGAGCTGTGCTTTTTCTCAAGGCATGAAAGCTCTGATTTCTTCTTTCCACCTTTCAAAATTCTTTTATGGTCATCTATTGAATCATTTCCAGGGTATGTGTTTATATTTCAGGAGAGGCACAGGGAAGAGTGAAGCTAGAGCATCTTGTTCCTCCGTATATTTTCAAAATAATGTCATCTCTCACATTTTGTTTTTTGTTTTTTTCAGCAAAAAGACTGGATAAAGTACTTAGCCATATTCCTGCAACTGGATTTCTATGACAGCAACATAAACACTGCTTTTGTTATGCATAGATGTTCTCCATCTTACTGCTATTTATTAATGATATTTTAAAATCTCCCTCCTGATTCACTCAATACTGTTATCTTCAATTCATTTACTCGTGTAACTTTAACGTCTACTAAAACACACTAATTTCTACCTCTGAGCTTTTTTCACTGTTTCATACACTTTCTTTACACTCAATCTCCAGCCTTCACATAAATTTATAACCTCACTGATTGCAGAGGTGAAAAATCTTCCCACGATCTCAGAAGTTAATACAAGTCAGGACAGTTTCCTTAAAACAATAACTATGGTATTCCAGGAAGATAAAATGCAACTGAGAAATCCCAAAAGATAAAGCAAAGGTCAAATAAAAACAGAGCTAGAAAAGCACTACTTAAATGTTAATTGCTATTAAGCAATGTGAGAAGATTCAAATTTACCTGTTTTTTAAAAATTCAATTTTTGAGTGAGTAGAGCCACAGAAACCATTGTAAACTATTATGCCAAATATTAAAAATAATCTTTCAAAATCCCCCTGTCATTTTCAAGATTTTCTTATAGTATCAGAGGGATTTCTATATTAAATAATAGCAAATGATTTCAGATAAAATGTTTCTGCAATAGTTAATCATAAAAAATAATTTTTCACTACATGATGCATTGGCCATTTAGAAGAAGAAAATTTGGGGCTAATATGTCATTATGAAACTTTTATCTGCTTACTATCGACAACAAATATTACTAATATCCTAAACCTTTTTGTTTTAATTTTAAGAAACTCAATTTCCAATAATGGTGTCTTGTTACATTCATATATCAACCACTATAACCTTTACATCAAGCTGGATTATATTTTATTATATTAACTACATCATCTGTTGCCTGAATGGATCATAATTGGTAAATATCCTCAGCTTCATATTATTAGCAATTTTATTCTTGAAATAAGGAAAAAGTATTCTGACTGTCAGTACTTCTCTGAATTTATGTATGCAGGTTTGTTTTCCCTCATAGGTATAAGAAGGACACTTTATTTTAGCTTTTTCATATTTTAGCTAATGATATTTCAAAGACTTTCAAAGCTTCAGTAGGTAAATTGAGAGCAGAGTAAATAATTATACCAGCTTCTCAGAGTGAAGGGAAAGACAGAGTTTGCACTGTTCAAATCTTGCACTGTGAGAGGTGTATTTTCTCTTACATAAGCAATGTGGTTTATTACTTCAATTAATTAATCAGCAGATATCATCAAATATCAACCTCTGTCTAGAAATGTGGATAGAAAGATACACTTTGGGTGAATCAAACAAACATGATCCTTAAAATTTGGTGTAAGAAAGGCATAGCAAACCAGGAAATGAACAGATAGATAGATAATGGTATTTTAGAAAATGATGGGGACCAGCAGAGTAGGGTGACACAGACACTTACACTGGTGTTGGAGAGTAGAGAAGATGAAGCATATTTGATGGCTGTTCCTTGGGACGCCACTTTTCATTAGAGACCAAAACAATGAGGAAGAGATACACTGGCTAGAAGAACTCTTTGCTCTGACAAAGTCCTCTGGTTCTCCCACATAGTTCTTCAGATAAGTATCTAGTGGTGTTTTTGCTCATGACCTTCTGTGAATTTTACTATACTATAACTTAATCTCCATAATTTATTCACATTATAGGACAAGAATTAAGATATTAATGGAATGGTTAGTTTCCCAAAACCCATTTCTGCCTAATCTAATTATAATTTGCTGAATCACTTAGTGATCAACACGTTTCAAAAAATGAATTTGAAGCCTGAGAGTCTGCCATAAGACAGCCCTTCCTTCCGTGTCTCAGCACATACATTAACACATAGCACTGTGGAACTCTAGAATACCTGGTTGGAGGAGTGAGAACTTTCCCGTGCCTTCCCTGAGCTGGGTAAGACTGAGAGGCAGTGGTGTGGTCTGGATGCGCACAACCCCTCACACTGCAGTGTTCCCAAGAGCTCTTGTGCTCAGCTCCTTCTCCCCAGTTGTCCCTTCCCTAACCGTTGCATGGCCCCAAAGATGACAGAAATCATGGAAACAATAGGGAATGATAGAGAAAAGTATTATATTGGTTAGCTTTTTGTACCAGACCTTTTTAAGCCAGTCTTCACTTGGGGCAGAAGATGTGGGGGTTCCCCCCACCTTGATTCCTGCAAATGCCTCACAATTGTATTCCATGATAGCCCTCCTCATGGTCTATGAGTGATGGTCTTCATGCTTTACACAAATAATTTCAGTCTTTTAGCTTTAGTTTTCCATCTTTAAAGCCACTCCCACTCTCTTGGATCCAAACAGTAGGTAGTGTTTATTGTATATGTTCTACGTGACAGTTACTAATGTGCACACATTACTGCATGTAACAGTAACATTGATCCCCTGTACTAAAGATAGCCTTACGCTTCTTCTGCAGATGCCAAGAGAAACGTCTTCACCTGTTCTGAATGGGTTAGTCTTAAAAGTCTTTTCAATTCCTGTGTCCTTGAGCTTGAGTATCCACGGATACAGAGGGGGCAGTTGTACAATTTGGAGATAGGGAAAAAGTAGTGCATGGAATTTTGTTGAAAACTCTCCATCTGGACCCAAATCTCAAATATTCAATAGTTTTTAAAATCAATAGTCTACTTCTGAAGAATTTTTTGTTTGTTTTGTTTTGATTTGATTTTGTCTGTTTGTTTGTTGTTGTTGTTTTTCAGGGTCTTCTATGTAGTTCAGGCTGCCCTGGAACTCATAGTGATCCTCCTGCCTCAGCCTCTTGAGTGCTGGGACTACAGCTATGGACCACCATACCCCCCGAAGAGAGGTTTTAGATTTCTAGAAACCTGAAAAAAAAGGTACAATAATTTCAGTGTATCTCATTTCTTCTGCACCTTTTCTCTATCAGTATCTATTTACTCACTATAGTTGTTACAACTTACAAACCAATATCTATACATTATAATTACATGCCTACTATAGTCTTTAGCTTACATTAGAGTTTGCACTTTATGGTTTCCAATATTTCAGGTTTTTTGAATGCATGCTATCATGTATTCATGGGTACAGTGTCGCACAGAACAATTTTACTGCTTTAAAAACCTTCTGTTGACCACTTATTTCTTCTTTAGTTTGTTGGTGTGATGGATATTTATCTTTTCGGTGTATCTTTCAAAAGCTTAGCTTTCCCCTTCCCTGATGCAATTTTTCCCAGATCAGTGCTATTGGTATCTGACGGAAGTCCTGGAGATAAAAAGCATGAGAGATGTGTGAGCGCCTCTCCAAAAATGGGTCCCTGTACTTGTTTACCCATCAAGCTAGTTTATATTCTAGTAATTTCTCTATCACCACTGTGGTGGTGTGAGGTACAGTAGGCATCCGACCCAAGGCCTCTCGCATGACAGACAAGCACAGTGCCACTAAATTACAGGCGGAGGACACAGCTCAGTAAAAGAGTCCTTACCTAGTTGCCCTTTATTCTACCCATTTTTGGTTCAAACAGCTTCTAAACCTTGTACACTGTGAGTCTCAGTAACAAATTTTTCTTCAGTTTGCAGCAAAGGAGCTTACACTTGACCTCAATTCTCTAATAGGATAAAAAAAAGTTGAATTTCAGTTTGTTGAGCATTGCTTTTGTTAGGAGGACAGAAGTGGCAGCTGCCACGTCAGAACAGAAATGAAGTTTCAGTGAGTTCTTTTGGGAAAATTTAAGAAGACCTAACAGTACAATGCGTCTACTTGGGCACAACCTAATTGAGGACCGATTGACCTGAATTGGGTTATGTGGTACCGCCAGACTATGCATACCAGATTACTCCTTCCAGACACATGGGATAGTGAATATAAATTGTTGGAGTCCTGCTATGAGAAAACAGCAGAAAATGGAAGAAAAGTAACCAAAAATAAAAAGTCCATAGATCACAAGAGCCCTATTCTTTGTATTACCCTCGTTAAATGATTCCTTACCTCCGCTGTATCAGTGGACAGCTGGCTTCTAAATATATTGGATCCCACCAGGAAAATTTCAGGTTTAAAAGAATGAGAGGGACGATACAGTTATACTTCCCCCCAGCAGTTGTTATAGTTTGGAACTAGAATGACCCAGAGCCCCACAACTTAAAGGATTTGTCCCCAGACCATGGTGCTAGTGGGGGCTTGCAGCATCTTTAAAGGTAGGGCCTGGTGGAGGAAGTTAGGTCATTGGGAGGGGTGTCCTTACAGGGAATATTGGTACTGTAGTTCCTTCCTTAGCTTTCTTGAGATGAGAGGTTTCCCCTGTGATCTGTTCCTACTAGGATGTACTGTTTTACCATAGACCCAGAGCAACAAGGAAAAAAATGACTACGGGCTGAAAGTTCTGAAATTATGAGCCAATATAAATGTTTCTTTCTTTTAAATTGATTATCTTGGCTACTTTGTCAGAGTAACAAAAACCAAACCAGCACTGACATGGGCTGTGTTTCCTTCTACCACTTTCTGATCCAGAAATCCAAGACTGAAGACACATTGATAGCTCAGTACCTTTTAATTTCTAGTTTTCATGAGATTCATGGATTCGTCTGCCTGAACTTGATAAGTAAGCAAGTTTCACCAGAGATATCAGCTGTCACTGTTTCTAAGTTTTGACAGTTATTGCTCACATCTGGCTATATGACTGGTCAGTTGCTCAGGATCCTGATCCAAATCTGACAATGATCTGCATTTACTGAACCTTTCTATGAAGAGTACAAAGTCAGCAGGCTACAACGGTATCTTCACAACTGACAGCTTCAAATTATAAAACCGAAACAGTGGGAAAATTGTGTGCCTAGGGAATGTTGGAAGCCAGATTCAATTTTGCAAATTGAAATGTCATGGAGATATATGTTAATCTTCCTTATATTACATAGATGCACATATACCCATGGTAATATACAGTAGCCTATATACATCTGTGGTGTGAATATTTTATAATTTTAATTTTATAAAATATATAGCAAGTAGAGTAAAATTTTTTAAACGTATCAGTTGATTACTAAGCCGAATCAAATGACTAGAAAACTACTGAACAACTGCTGAAAGCCTGCTGGATGATGATTAAGATGGTGATGATGGTGGTGGTGATGGTATGATGGTGGTGGTAGAGCGTAATAGATTGACCAAAGGAAATGGCATCACTGTTCCTCTCTTCTTGTTTTACTTACTTTATTCTTTTTGTTTCCCTGCCTTTTTACTTTTACAAAGACTGAGTTGTAAATGACAATATAGATATACATACAAGCCTATATAAATACACTTCTGACCTAGTACCCTTACTACTGTTAAATCTCTATTTGTTAGCATGCATGCATGTGGGGTGTGTGTGTGTGTGTGTGTGTGTGTGTGTGTGTGTGCACATGAGCACCTTCCAGCATTTCAGGGGAGATACAGAATGCTTTTCCATTTACCATATGCTGAGACCTGAGTCTCTTCTCAGCAGAGCCGAGAGGTACTATTCCCAATTGTTACGCCACAGCTACATTAATCTATTATAAAGGCAACCATATCGGAGATCAGGCGAGTCCCAAGATAAAACATGATCGTCATATCAGCATCTGCTTTCTAATTAGGATTGCTTAGTGATAACTTTTATCCAATAATGTAGCTAAGTTTCATTCCTAAAGTATAAATATCCTCTGAAGGCACATGGGTGAAGTCAAATCAATAAGTGCATTATTGTAAATTATTTCATAATTACATATTGATAAACAGAATAAGGTTATATGATATCCACTTTCTGCATTGCTTCACAGCTGGGACAGCTCAGTAGCAAATAGCATTCTTGTGTTTTTTAAAAAGAAATCTTTGTTTTATATAAAATATTTCATTTTTGAAAAATGTAATTTCTGTATAGTGTTTATTTCAGTTTAAAACATATTTACAACACACACACTCACATATATATATATATATATATATATATATATATATATATATATATTTAGAATACCTGACTAATATCTTTTCTGTTTAAATTTTCTCAGATAATTTTATATGAAATAATTTTTAAGCAGGGCATGGTAACACACATCTGTAATTCTAGCACTTTGGGAGGCTGAAGCAGGAGGATCATCAGATTTAGCCCAGCCTAAGCAATGTAATGATTTGGTGAGATTCTGTCTCTAAATGAAAAACAAAAAGGAGTTGGATGTGTAGTTCTGATCTTGGTGGTATCTCCAGTAATGCACACACACATGCATGCTTGCATGCACACACACATATACATGCCCACAAACACACACACACTCACACACACACACAAACAAGATGTATAAGAAAAATGCATTGTATTCTGTTTTTGCACTGGCTATAAAAGCATGGGAATATAAGTTGTTAAAATATTCCCAGGCAGTTTGTCTTGCATTTCGACCATAACCCTGACTGCCCATCAGCTAGAAAGTTCTCTTATCTACTGACCTCCCTTCAAGCTCTGCTCCCTCCCTCCCACATGCTCCCCAACATGTAATTACAGAAGCTGAACATCCTAGGACACACATGTAATTAGCTGATTTAACATGTTCTGGCCCATTTTCAATAAGAGTAGCCTAATTTGGGGGACGAAACATTGCCACTGTATAAATACCTCCCTACCCATTAATTCACCATTTCTCTCTCAACCACAGCACATGTTCATGGCTCAGCTATATCCTTAGTATGAGTCTGTTCTATGCTGGTTTCATTCCTCTTTAGGATAAGACACAGAGCTGACATATGTATAATAGATAGAGATTATGTTTCAACACCATTGAACCTTGAACCTAGTTTCAACCATTCCAAATCCCTCCCCGCACTGTTATGTCATTTAGCCTCTTCCTACATGAGATAGAATTGATATTCTTAACCATTTTGTGGTTTAAGTGAAATGCTATATCCTCCATAGGCTTGGTCCTTAACCCTTAGGAGTACTTATCATATGTTAAGAATTATTATGAATGACATCAATTATCGTAACTGAAGTGTATAAATGGAATTGCCCATGCGTTCATTATCACCTGTTGTGCTCACCAGGTGTCTGTCACTTTAAACATTGTTCATCATTTCTGCAACACGAATCTATGTGTAATGGGGTAGTAGTGTTCTCATAGAACGGAGTATCTCAACCACACCTATCCATTAGTTATCTCTTCAAATTCATTGCACAGAATCTTCAGTGTGATTGCATTTAAAAGCACCCCCCACAGGGATTTGGAATAGAATCCTGGTTAGAGCTATCAAGCCAAACATCTGAATGGGGTTTGGTCTAAAGAAATCTGGTCTTTGATGGAAAGAAATTTCCTTCTCCATAATGGTAGTTATCAGGAATCTTCAAGGAAAGTTACGTTGTCACTTGCTGGAAATCTGCATATCCAATGTTTCCTGAGGATCATTTCCAAGCAGCAGAGCCTATGCACGAATTTGATTTGGAAATACAGGGAGAGTTTTCAAATACTCCTTATATAAGTGGCTAAAACCATGTTCAAGAAACACAAAAATATCCTACAAGTAGCTATCAATTTAGAGAGAGCCAAGAGGGCAGTTCAGGGGAGAAGTGGTCAAACTATCAATAAATAAACTTAGCTCAGCTCTCAGAGAAGTAACAATTTTGTCTTTCTAGAACTTGTTTTATTTGTTGAGTTAGTTTAAAATTTCCATTACCCAGATAATGTTACAAAAAATAATCAAGCTTTTAACTATTTTGCATCGATTTAAATTGAGTGCTAGCAAATGTGAAAAGATTTTTGAAATGTACAGGAAAATGCAGACCACATTTCTATTTTGTTCATCAAAGGGGACCGATTTATTACGATAACATTTTACAAGTTATTAGTCGTTCTATACCATGAGGAATGCCACACTGAACACATTTAATATATACCAGAAAGGAAATTCGATGTCAGTCCCTGAGTATATGCTGTGGCATGAGATACAGAATAAATTACGAGAACAATGAACTCATGCTTCAATATCCAGGGTTATTTTTCACTGATTTCTTCACTCACACTCTTTCCAAACTTCACTGAGATCTCTCCTATGAGTGACATTTTCCTGTCTGGAGTTGAATGAAGGAATAAGATGGAAAACATCTTTTTTTTTTTTCCTCACAAAGTATACATTTTAGAGATAGGAAGTTGGTTGAAAAGTACACATACATGAAAAGAATCAGGATCAATTAATCCTGCCTACGGCAGTTATCTTTTCATTGAAATCTTATTGTGCTTGTTTGTAGAAAGGAGTCACAAAAGTATGATTTTTTAAAAATCTGTCAACATGGTAAAGTCATGTGTTTTTTTCCATGTTTATCGAGAAATCACTTTAAACCCATATTATTAAAAAGAAAAAAGGTCATGAAGTGTCAGAAATGCTGGGAGGCCCGGTATTAGACATACAGGAGCAGAAGCACTCTTTCAGGGCTTTGCTGATCAGGCTGAGAAGGCCAACACCTTTCCTCTGGCTCCCCTGCTGGATCTCTTACCCTTCACTGCAGGCATCCACTCAGGTCACCCAGCTGGTTACCACACTTTTTTCTGCTCTTGCAAGCAGGCACTTCAAGAGAGGGCAATGAAGGCCTCTTGACAACTACTAATCTTGACAACTACTGTGGAAAGAAATGCACAGATGATGGGAATGTTCAGCACTTGACGTGAAGCTTTGAGTTTTCTGCTTCTGTAGACTTCTGGGAGCACTGGCCAGTTCATTTAAAATAAATTGGAAGCGTGGGTCGTATAAATGAGTGCCAAACCCTTTTAGAAGAGAATGGCTTTGGTGTGAGCTGATGAAGTCCCCGAAATCAGTATTTGCATTATGTCTACTTGCTTACTGTATCGATGAGCTCTGAGGATCATTTAAATTACAGGCTAGATTTCCTTCCTGTTAGTGTGAGCCAGATGTCCAAAATATAATCATGCCAGATTTCAAATCTCTGCAAGTGTTTTACCAATTACATGGAGTGCAGTGTAGGCATGAGGTAAAATGTTTTTGAAGCTTGCAGGAAGTATTTGTATAAAGTGAATAGATTTTTTTTTCTAAAGTGAGCTACTTAACTTTTAGACATAGATGATTCTTTCAAAGTATAAGTGATGATATTAGTTATCTTACAGAGATACTCCCAACAGTGTACATGTACAATTTAAAGAGCATTCTGGTTATATTTTTGTATTATCTGCAGTTAATAAATAGTGATGAAAGTTAAAAATTGGCCAACTTGCACTGTTCATATCCTATAATTCTATAACGACCTGAAATAGCCATGAGTCAATCTGATTTTTCTCTTTGGTATGAAAGCGGTCTCAGTATAATGGTCAGCAACAGACTCCTTGACGCAGGCCAGACACCGTGCTCAGACCTCAGGATGGTAACAGGGTCCAACTAAGGTGAAGACAATTGAAGACATGGAGGATGAAGAGCATCAACTCTTTGGGGAGGCAAAGCGTTCTTTAATATTCTTTCATTCCCTAGGGTGCTGCACAGGATGCCGCCAGACTCTTCTGCTTGGTTCTTGATGCTACCTCCTTACTGTTACCCATTTAGTATTTATCCTAATCAACCAGTGACCTCCTTAAGGATGTAAATGACTCAGCATTTAATCACTGATCAGTGTCATAGGGCTTGACAAAAACAAACAAAGGAATAAGAAAAGGGAGAGAAAGGGTGGGAGGGAGGAAGAAGTGAGGGAGGGCAAAAAGCAAACCTGTCAAACTAAAATGGTGACATGAGTTAATCATCACAAATACGAAAAATGATTATGCACAGTGAGCTCTACCTTCTGAGGACGGACAGTGGTAGTCAGGGACCATTTTTTTTTTTATTTTCTATGAAATTAACAGAAGTTTATGGAAATCTAACAACATTCTTCACATCTGGATGGGTTCTTTATTCAGGAAAATCAAACATTTGCCTGTGTGTGAGCTCGCCTATTTAAAATTCCGCACTAAGGAAGTTTTGTGCATCCACCAAGTGTTCAATCTAAAGGTTTTCTTTTGATTTTTATGCAGGTAACTGGAACCCATGAAATTCTGTAAACATACAAGCAGTTAGTATAAAAAGTTAAAAATAGAGAGGTGTACACAAGAAAACTCTTGCCATTTACTAACATAGTAACATGGTTGTTCATTTCCTATGAAATGAAAAGTACAGTCTAACGTGACACTTAACAGTTTTATCTGCCCGACTACCACTTTCCCTAGAAAGTCCTCCCTGATACCCCACACCAGTCACGGTGAACCTCCTAGAGACTGTCATGTTGCAAACAAAATCCCACTGACTTGTTGCAAAGTGGCAGTATTGCAATTAAACCTGAATACTGAAGGTGCAGTTTAGGAAAAACCTCTACATTAATATTTTTTATCTTAGAAGAAAAACACAATAACACACGTACCACAGGTTCCCCACCACAAACTGCCATACATCTCTCTCTCTCTCTCTCTCTCTCTCTCTCTCTCTCTCTCTCTCTCCACACACACACACACACACACACACACACACACACACGCATACACTCATCTCTACCACACATGCTCCTGACTGATCTGACTGATCAAGGGTCCCCCTCTTTTTTGGAATTTTGTAGATGTCCTTGTCACTTTACCTAGAACACATTGCACAGGATTATGTGTTTATCCATACTACTCCTAACTGACTTAAACATCTCAAGGGAAAAGCCTACAGCTTATTCACATTTAGATCCTTAGTATTTATGACCATGTTTAGATTATTGTAAGCTCTTAAGAGATATTGCATTGCATAGAATTGATTCCACTCTCACTGAGCAGTACAATACTTATTACTTATCAAATTAACTCAGGGGATAATGGTATGGTTTCATTTTTACTTGTGCCTTGATTTTGGCTACTGTCAATCACCGAGGTGTACAGAGATGTAAACTGGGCTTTGGTGATCCTGACTAAATTTACCAAAAGTAAACTCATCAGCAAATGGCCCTAAGCAAGCAAGTCGGTTAGCTGTACACTATAGTTATCATGGAAACCTGGCAGAGACTGATGTCAATTCACCTTGCTGCGTACTTCCTTTTGTTTGTAAGATATGACAGCTACAAAAATGATGACAATTAGTGAACATCTGCAATATTTTAAATTCCTAGATCTTCTGTTGACACATTATGTCAACTTGAGAAATTTAGAAGTTTCACTAAACGACTCAGCAGGGAGCCAAGATCCTTACTTTGTTAAATATCTTCATCCTGTGGAAGAAGAGGGCACAGAGATTTTGTGAGGGCTACCCCATCCTGGGTGAGGTAGGGGCTGGCCTGTGTACAATACAAATGAGGAAAAGAGGCTTGCTCTTCCCCCTTTTGCTCCGGCTGATTTTTGTGCTGGCTGCTGTCTTGAAGTGCTGCCCCAGTGCCATGCCACCCTGCCTTGGAGCCAGCTGATTATGGACTGAAACTCCCACAAACATTGAGCTAAATAAACCTTTCCTTGCTTCATTTTGTGTATCAGGTATTTTGTCCCAGCAACAAGAAAAAGCTAACCAAGACACTAGAGAAGTACAGTTCCTATCTTAATGATTTGAATAATATAATCATAAAAAACTCAACAATATCTATATCCACTTGTCAAATTTTAAGGAATTTTAACTTATGTTTGGTATAAATCAGGCAATTAAGTAGATAATTCAACCCAAATTTATTTCTAAACCCTAGTTTTCACTATCACAAGACTGTGTTGTTTTTAATCCATCATTACATCCTCATTGCTGGTATAGTATCACCTCAAAAGTAGCTAGGATTTCTTGAAGTTGCAATAATGCTAATTTATACTATAATGTACTACTATGGTTCACAACATTAACTCTCAGAATCCTCACAAATGTCTTTGGAAATAAGTGGGACTATTATTTAATTCTTAAGAAGGCTAAGTAACACATCTAGAGTTCCATTAAGAATATAGGATATCTTTTTAATCCTGTCTCTATACAATTATTTGCTGACTAACTGAACAAATGCATTTTGATCAAACAGATGTGTATTTTAAATATAACATATTTATTCTATGAGTACTTACTGATCATTTGGGAATATGTAAGAAAAAATGGCATGGAAAAACTAAACTGCGATCTTATAAACAACATATTGTTTATACATTTCAGGATTTATTCTATTGTGTGAATACATAGGTTTGAGGGTAAAATTGGCATCATACTGTACATAGCTTCAAATTTTACTTTAATTAAATTTCATTAATAATTAACCTATGTCATTAATGATCTTTTAATATATCATTTTAAAATATAAGATTCTTTCACTTTGAGAAAATCTTATGATATGCACAGTAAAATTATGACTTTTGGGTAGTTTGAGTATAACTTACGGTACTTACAGTCAAGAGCATCACTGCCCCTAAAATTTTAAACTAATCTATAATTTGTTTCTTCAGAAAAGTTAGTCTGACCTGGATCATTTATTGCTTCAAGGGGGATGATACTGTTTTTATATAAAATTCTGTGCTACCTCAACAAGTTTTTACCATGGTTATGTATTATGTATGTATTATGGTTATGCATTAGGCCTTAACTTATTTAAATTCATGCTGATTATTAAAAAATTTTAGAGACATATTGCTCATATTTAAGTTCATTTTAACACATTATAAGCATACAACACTGTAAACATGAACAATGTTTTGATGCCCTCTTTAAATATTTTTTTCTATGTCAGTACATACTTCTGGAATGTGGTTTTAAAATAGATAAGGACAGACTTGGATAGATAGGTAGCTAGATGGAGGCAGAGAAAGACAGGGATGATTAATTTGGCCTAACAGACATAAGACTGGGCCAGGGATGTGGCTCAAAGGCACAAGCACCTGCCTGGAAAGTGTAAGGTCCTGAGTTTGATTCCAAGTACCCCCCAAAAATGTTTTCTAAGCACCTTAATTCAGAAAATTAAATGGTATACATTATCATTGGTTATTTGAAGTGTAACTAATTTGGGAATGTTATTTTTTCCAGATATTTAAGATATAAAAATAAGTCCTGAGCATTCTTTAGTGATTTTTTTCTTTCAGGGACCTTGGTCATGACAATGTCTTAAACCTTTCTGAATCTGTGGAAAAATAAAACAAAGAGAAAAGACAGTGGAAACTTGTGTTACTCTTGCTTATGATGAATGATCATCACTGAATAAATCTTTTTACTTGTTCACATCTGGAAATTTTACCTGCACAACATCATGAAGAGCTACAGTATTCCCATGCCCTTCGCCTCAGCCATCTAGAAGGTCTCAATGACAGGGAGGTCAACTATACCAGACACAGGACATGAAGATTCCCCACCATAATGGGCACTCAGTAAATGTGTGCCGAATGAAACAGAAACAGATGAGTTCAAGCTGGTTCTGGTTGCAAAGCTGTCTTTCCTATTGCATTGGAAACAGAAAAGTCCCCGTGTGTTCTTAAGCCAATTTGATGAATTTCAGTGTTCCTTACACCCTCAGCTCTTGTCTCCATGGCGAAGTGAGGTCAATGATGTCTGCCATGTTTATCTCATTGGATTTTCTAATGTCTATGAATAAAATCATGAAACTCATTCTATGAATTTAGTATGTACCTAATTAGTATAGAAATAAAATTAAGAGAAATTGAAAATGCCATGCTTGTGAATTGCAAATAACTAAGATCTCAGAGCAGGGTTGCATCTCTTCTAAGAGTACAGATTCAGTGAATAGGAATATCTTGAGGCTTAGCTTTCTTTAACGAATAGCAAGAATTCAGAATGTTAACTAGCTGGGTTTGTCTTGAGTGCCTTTCCCTGTCCTCACGATATTGCCTTGTTTATCCCCTTGATTTATCCTCATGTCCCACTTAAGCAGGCTATGCACTTTAATGCCATCTTGTTTATGGAGACTAATAAAAGAAAATTCTCTGCAATGGGAGATTTGCTTTATTTAAATGCAAATTAAAACTATATTCTTTCAGTTACAGGCCAAAGATTATAAACACACGCTGCTTAACAATTTCAGGAGAAAGTAAGAGCGTTTTTTCTTCCCATAGAACTGATTTTGTTTTTGTAACATGGTACAACTAATTGAGCTGTGACATTTATATCATCTTATGGATGCATTATACTGCTTTTTAGAAAGGGAAGGTATATATTTATATAAGAAAAGGGGGAAATATGAAATCGCTATACTAGGACAAAATTGACTAACTTGAATTTCAAGACAAGAGAATATCTTTTTTCTAATTAACTACTGTAACTGAATAAATATAATTGTTCTCCTTTATTATTATATGCAGAAAAGACTAATATTTATTTTTGACAGCATGTTCTGTGAAGCAATATAACAATTTGCCCAATGGATTTAAATTTGGAAAAGAGAGAAGGTCTGGTCATTCTCTGGAACCACATACAGCAAAACCATCAGGTATCAAGAAAATGATCCAGAAATGGAGGCGTCAAAAGAACAGAAACAATCACTGCCTATATCTTGTCCAGTAGTAACTGAGCTCTCTGAAGGGATTAGGACCCTATTCTACCCAAGCCAGACAATGAGAAAAATGGAGATGGGTCGAAAACTTGGTGAAAAATATCTAAAGCATAATCTTTTGCCATACTCTTCTTACAATTCAAAACGAAACAGATGAATTGACCTGCTCTTATAGATTTCCCTGGTGTTGCGGTTATTCCGACTTTAAGTAGAGACCCCTTCACTCCAGAACACAATGACTCCCGTTCTTTCCCATATTGGAAGGTGCCTCATTCATTCTCAGTTTTAAATGACTGCTCATGACTGACCTAGGGGCATATGGAAAAAGTCAGCTTGGCGCTGTGACAGGAACTGCAGACCAGCGTGTCCAGTGGTCTCTGACTTAATATCTTGTGCTTCATGGGAAGCATCTTGTTATTATTTACATAGGGATAGTGATCAAATAGAGTGAATTATTTCCACTAGTGTAATGTGAAAAGATTGTCAAAGGATACATACATAACTGAGGGATAAAACTTAGAAGAACAGACTTTCAAAATCAATCTCAAAATGTCCTAATATATTGCAGTTTCTCTGCACTTTAAGCTCAATATTTGCTAAGAAGTCAGTTGTATATAGAGCGGATTATATGATCTTAGAGGAAAATGAGATACTAATTTCAAAGAAATACTTCATCAAAACTCTAAAATTGATGAATTAAATTTAGTAATATTATAGATTTTCATCTAATATAATCCCCTTTCCAGGCAAAATGTTTGCTTATTTATCCTTCTCTAATATATACAATGTTCTCTAATAATATACAATGTTTTATCTATAGGCTTTTTTGTGACATTTCCCACAAAAATATTCCAAAAAATTATACTTTTTAAAACTTCCATATTACACATCTTTATCTAGAAGGAAACAAAAATGGCCTTCATGATAACTATGCTACAAATTTAACTAGCTAATAAACATGTCTCTTTCAATTATGCTGAGAATAAATAGCTTGAATGAGGAAAAATATATTATTTTTCAAGTGTCACTTTAATACTGAAGGGAATTTGGACTGGTTTTGGAAAGGTAATGAACTGATTATTAATCTGGAGAAATTGCCTTTTTAAAATTTATTTATTTATTTTTGGTACCGGGGATCGAACTCCTGACCTTGCGCTTGCCAGGCAGATGCTTATGCTGCTGAGCTAAATCTCCAGCCAAAATTGCCCTTTAAACGAGAGAGAGAGAGAGAGAGAGAGAGAGAGAGAGAGAGAGAGAGAGAGAGAGAATGAAAATAATGGAAAGAATAAACTGCTGCAAGTTGGTTCTTCACACAAAAAGAAAGAAAAAATAAAGAACTAGAGTGTTTATGCATCCATGATATACCAGATGCTTTATGAGGACATTTTTATCACAATCCCATTGTAACACTGCATGTTAAGTTTTACTTGTCCTGTTTTTCTGAGTCAGAGAGATTAGATAATTTGGCCAGTGTTCACTAGTGAGAGGCAAAATTGACCACCAAACCTGACTTCAGAGCTGAAGATCTCTGAGCAGAAATCTGTTGGACATCCTGAGCAAGATGATGGTGAATGGGCTGGTGACATAGCTCAGCAGTACTAGTACCTGCCTAGCAAGTGCGAGGTCATGAGCTTGACCCCCAGTATGAAAAAGCTAAAACTAAAATTTAAAAAAGACGATGTTGAATGTAACATTATAGGAGTGAGCTCAGTTTTAATTTTTCACTTTAACATGGTCATTCTCACAATCTTTTGTAAGAGTGTATATAGAATCCAAATTTATCTTGAGTTAAATTTTTAGTTTGGACTTTTCAATGTATGACTGATAATTTCATCTTCTAATTAAGCAAATGCTTCTGAACAGAACCTTCCATTTCTTTATGTTGTATGTATGCACTTGTAGTATCAATATAAGTTTAGGACCCTGTTGCCAGATTTGAGGCATGGTCATTTCCTACTTTACGCTTATTATTCTGCATTATTGGAATTTGTGGGAGAGGGGAACAAAAACTATTTCCCTTACTGGATTGAACCTATAAACTCTGGCAGCTGAAGCAGAGCTGGAAATCTCCCTAGAGATGAAGAGGACCCTTCCGCCAAATGATAAAGTCAGGAAATTAGTAGCCACTGAATTAACAGCCAGAGAGAAACATGCAGGCACCTGGGGAAGAAATCGCTTTTCACTGACTAAAACTTAGGCAGTGTACCCAAATTGTAGTTATTTGAAGAATCCTATAGGCTTCAAAATAAACAATCACTACCTGTAAATACTAAATGACATAGTAAAGGCATCTGGTTTAATAAAATCTTGGTAAGTCAGTAATTGTGGCTTTCCATTCCACACTGCTGGTTTCAGAAGAACTACATTTACGAGGGTGACTGACAGATGCCCATCATTTATTGGAAAAGGTAAAGTAGAAATTCCAAAAAATGCTAGTTCAACAATTGTCCCAGAAAAATGTAATGAATTCATTCATTGAATTAGAATCTATCAAACTAGAAAATTCTGGTGGGTAAAGCAGGGGAGCATAGAGGTATGAGTAGCATGTATTATTATTTTAGTTTGAAGATAAGAATTTATTGCATATTTTATATCTTGCTAAAGTGGTTGAAAGGAATATATGCATATTTCTAAATAGGTACTATGTCCAATACACATATAGCACTAGGGTTAGGGTTAGGGTTAGGGTTGTGCATAATACATATGTGTTCACATTATAAATGTAAGCATAGTTATAATACCATTCTTTATGTGAGTGTCACTTGTTAGTATTTGATTTGGGGGAAAGGTGTAAGCAGTTACTAAGGATGCATAAAGAGATCCTGGATATCATATACATGGAGTAGTAACCAAACATTAGAAACAAATAAATAAAAAACATTGATGATAGCTCTATCAGTTATGCATTTCTGATATGCAGTATTTATGACATAAATGCTCCAAATAAGATGGTTCTTAATGATTGGTGAATTAATTAACTCAGTATTCATGGTGAATAAATTTTTAATTTTTTCATTTAATTTTAATAGAACCTGTAGTTCTACTATATGTGATAGCATGCACCCCACTAAGACAACTATAAATTGGATTAATAGATGCATACATTACCTACCCAACAATAAGCACATTTCCCAACTGTCCATTTATGAAAAATAATTTGCGACATTACTCATATCAAATCAAAACATGGAATTAGAAATGCCTTATTTATCTTTAATTATTGCAAAGGAAAGAAGGAAAAGAATGCAGCGAAAATGTGGCTCTTTTATGGTTGAGTTAAGCATTGTGGTATTGCAAATCCTTTTTCCATGATTTTGTCAAATTTCTCAGTTGCAGAATTGTTTTTGATACTCTCACAGAGATGATTAAAAGAGTGGAAAAGAGGATCAATAGGGCAAGATTAAAGGGACTGTCATTTTTCAGCCTAAGGAAGGAAGAGGGCTGAATGGCTTCATATATATGTGGCTTACACATTGGACGGTGATTAGTTGCTATTAATTTACGTCAGCAAACAAGAAGAGCCAGTGTGTGAAGTTGCAACGTGAGGAGTTTAGATTAGACACCAAGACAATATCTATAACAATGAAAACCAAGGGACCCTATTTGTTTGAGGAATTAAAAAATAAAACCTTCCTTTTGAATATAGAATTTCTTGACCAAAACATATGATCCTTCCATACCAAATTTGCAAGACAGGTGTTCATTAGTCAAAATGAAGACATAGGGCCAGGGATTTAGCTCAGCAGCATAAGTCCCTGCCCGCAAGCACGAGGTCATGAGTTTGATCCCTGGTATAAAAAAAAAAAAAAAAAAAAAAAAAACCATAGAAAGTACAATTCAAACATCATCTTTATATTCCTTTAAGGAAATTCATGATGTTCTTTCCAATATTTGTGTTTATCTGTGTGTTTTAACAGAATGAAATTAAATAAATGTCCAATTGCTGAAATAAAAAAAAAACCTATAAGTATGAATAATTTCCTTGGAACATATATAATCTTTCTGATTTAATGTTACATCACAGGAATTTTGGCTTCTCCTCTAATATTTTCAAAACATAATATTCCATTATATAGAATGACTGTGATTTTGTCAATTTATTCTTAAACCTTTATTCTATTTTGTAGTTGTTAAAACAAATGTTCTTGAATGTCTTTGGTATATATATTTTAAACACATTTCTGATTATTTCCTTAATCTATACCTTGACGGAATTATTTGAGCAGAAGTTACAAAAAGTTTAAGATGTTTTTACAGGAAACATGTGTCTTATTAACACCCACATTTTAAAATAGGAACTAAAAATGAAAATAATTTTTCCTTGTGTGTAGTCTGATTACTACCAGAATCATGATAGACTGAATATTTTCCTTTGGAAAAATTTTTTTCCACTGGTAAAAAGGAACACTCATCAGACAAGGCCTTAAAATTTGGCAGCAGCTGAGGCATACTAAGCTGTATCAAGAAGATCATGTCATTTTCAAGAAAAGCCTGTCTCAAATGAAAACGAAATGTCAGCCCTGAGCATTTTATTCCCATCTCGCTATCTGACTTCAGGTCAGTCTTAGCTGACCACTTCCTCTCCTTGGTTTATTTGTATTAGAAATAAGTGGATTCGTTAACGGTACCACTTGCTGGCCAGGCCAGACCGGCCAGTGTCCAATAACAGGTACTGGCTGTATTTTTCATGGGGTGACTGATGTTTACTGTGTTGATGGCCCCAGGAGCTGATGTAATCCAAGATAGGTCTTTGTTTACTTCTTAATTTACTGATATGCTGCCCATCTGAAACCAGCGAGCAAGAAAAACAAACACTGTGGAATATGGTACCTGCCTTCACTCTTCCTGCAGTGACTTTTTTTGGAATCTCTTCAAAGGTTTTCCTTAAGGGACTCTTTTCCCAGTGAAAAAGCTTTATCTCATCCCCTTGTTCTAATTAAAACAAAAGCAATCAGCTTCATACCAAGTTAAAGAAACAAAAGAAAAGAAAAAAATAGAAAAGATTGAATTGAATATTTAGAGTTTTTTCTGCATTCAGATTATGCGTACATTCAAATCTTTTGCACATTATTTTTATACATAAAAGTAATTCATTGTTAGTGACATATATACATAAGAACAATTCAATAAAATTGATACCGAGCCTCTCCATAGCAGTTTAACTTTTTTAAAGCATGAAGCTAGGTTTTTCTATTCTAATTTACTTAGTTCATTCTCCACATTTTTTTTTTTTTAATACTGGTACCAGGGATCAAACTCACAACCACACGCTTGCAAGGCAGGCGCTTATGCCGCTGAGCTAAATCCCCAGCCCTCATTCTCCACATGTTAAATAGTTTTCTTTTTGAAGGCTTCAAAGTGAAAAAAAATTCTTACCACCTATTCCATATTGAATGGCAATTTATTATTGTGTCAGAAACGCTACTAAGCTATTTTTATCTTACTTATTATACAGTCAATATTAATATTTTATAGATATAGATGAGGAAAATAGGTGATGAAAAGAAAGTTAAATAACTCCCCCAAGGAAGAGGGTAAAGAACCTATTCCTTCCTCTGGAGTCCTTGTCCTTAAATGATAAACTACATGATCAGAGTATTTCAGAACACCAAATATATATAAAGCTGACATAAACCAAATATTTTGGAATCTATATTCAAGCAAATGATGTCCACTTGTGCTAATTATCTTCATGTATCCAGGGTTAGCTAAAACCTGACTAAATATTCGCTGTTTGCTTAAATGTGCTGAAGGGCTCCCTTGGAAATCCTGTTTTATTTCTGATCAAACCATTTCTGCTATTCCAATTTTGCAACTAGAGTTGTTTTTATTCACATTTGAGTCACCAAGTAGCTGAAATTATTTCATCAGTCATGTTTCAACTACAAATGAAATATTTATAGTTATAAACAAACATATGGATAAGTATGCTTGACACTAAACACTAGTTACTATGGTTGTTTCATATGTCTATGTTGCATCTATACATATAAAATCAAAACATATATTTAACCTTGAAGAATTACCATTGTTTTGTAGAGAATATTTTAACAGAATTTGAGGAATTGTAATATTGTTAGAAAAATTTAGCCTTTAAGCAGCCACTCTGAAGGAATATTCATCCTATAAGGTATGAACATTAATAAGTTTGTGAAAAAGTAGATATCCATATGGATGACTTCCAGAATTCCCTACACATACTGAGTTCCAAGTATGCTCAGTCTTGATATGAGATACCATAATAGTCACAGAAAATTTATGCAAACCTTCCTGTATAGTTTACATTATCTATAGGTTACAATACTTAATGTAAATGTTTCATAAATAGATTTTATATATGTATTGTTATATTGTTTTGCTTATATTTTTAAACAGTTTGGTTCAATTTGGGGATGTAGGAAACATGGATAGAAGGGTTGATTTACATCTTAGAACTGTTTGCATGCACTCATATTCATGATATGTTCTGAAGATTGGTAATGATATCCCCAAAGAAAATGTATTTAACACATGTAGTCCACAGGTGATAAAATAAAGGCACACCATCGGCACCCCACTGATCTGTGCCCTCTTCAGTGGGTACAGACATGGCCCCATCCTGGTTTATTTCCTTTGGCAGGTAACCAGACAGTATCCCAAGCACCAGTTCTACACTTCATGGAAAGAAACTTGGAACAGAAGAAGGTTTGGGAGAGCATTTTGAAAAATAAATGAAATAAGGTTGTTGCTAAAAGCTATCTGCTTAGGAGTCACAAGACTGACAGACGAG
This sequence comes from Cavia porcellus, assembly GCF_034190915.1. Classification (NCBI taxonomy): domain Eukaryota; kingdom Metazoa; phylum Chordata; class Mammalia; order Rodentia; family Caviidae; genus Cavia; species Cavia porcellus. Next base: position 14,167,060 of record NW_026947496.1, read on the forward strand.
CCAAGTTGCAACTTGCAAAAAGTCTGACCTAGCCAAGCAGCCTGTTCTGTGGTGGAAAGCAAAGAGGCTGGCATGGGATTCGGCTGTGTTTACACCATTGGCACTGTTAAAACTTGGGCTAGATCTTCAGATAAGAATCCAGGTTCACGGGAGAAAATTCATTCTAGCTATTGAACTCATTTTCCAGAAATCCAATCCAAATTAGCAGGGAGCATTTGGAAACAGTTTTGCGGGTTGTATATCGCTGAAAATACTCTGAATATGAGAATGTTAATGTTGAACATAACTCAGAGAGAAATATGGGGTTAGCCTGATTGGGCAACAAAAATAGTATGTATTCAGTGTGATTCTACAAAAAGCTTTAATGGAAAGACTTTTAGGGTGGATGAGGTCGGCACCATCTGTCAGATACTAATTTTTCCTCATGAATGAAACAGAAAACATTGACATAGGTGTGACAAAGTAAATTATCACTAATTCCCTGTCAGTATTAATTTCACTTCTTGAATCCAGTTTTACTCCTCCTTTTCTCTAAATTGAAAATGGTTATGACAGGTTCAGGCTGGGTGTGTAAGCGGACATGACAGAGATAACCCTGAAGGACCGCGTACCTTTAGTGATGACAAGGAAGAGAAGGTGATGATGATGGTGGTGGGTGATGGGATCATGATGCACTGAGTGTCTGCTTTGTTCTCAGCGTGCTGTGAGGGCTTCACATCCGTGAGCTCCCTGACTGCACACCACTCTTCCAATTTACACACATAGAACATGAAGCATAGAGAAAGTAAGTTACTAGCCCTAGATTAGACAGACAGTAAGTGGCAGAGTTGGGCTTTGGGAGAAAACCTTTCCTCTCTGTGTTACTTACACATGTGCGCTCGGTAACACGTCCTCTGCAATGTGACCCTCAGTCGTTGGCCGTGCTAACTCTGGCTGTCTTTACTCAAACACCTAAACAGAGGAAAGAGCTAAATTGTCACAGTGCGGGTAAGCCTAGCTCAGTAGAGGGCGATGACCATGGAGTATATGAATGAAAAACAGAGAGGCCAAGGTGACAGGGAAAAAGGTCACTGTCTTAGTTACTTTTTACTCGTCGCTGAGACAAAATACTTGAAGCCCAAAGTTGAGAAAAGAAAGGTTTCTTACAGTTTTTGGAGGTTTCAGTCCACACTCAGTTGGCTCCAAGGCAGGCAGGCATGGCTGGGCTGCAGTTCACGGAGGCTGCAAACAGCAAGCAGGAACCAGCAAAGAGCAAGACACGCCTTTTTCCTGCCATTACATCACATCCTGGCTCCACCCTTAGGTGGGTGGAGCACTGACACCACCAATCCAAGCACTAGACAATGAAGCATCACAAATGCACAATGCAAACTTATGAGGCCTGGGGGCCCTAGACATAAACCATGACAGTCACAGGTCAAGCCCATAGTTTGCTCTTTACTGTTGGATAGATGAGAAGCCAGTAACACATTTCACCAATTGGCATTTTGTAAAGTTCACTATGGGAGAAATTAGAAAATCAGTCAGGAAGACAGGGAGTGGAAGCCAGGAGAAGACTGAAGATGATTCAGTAGCCAAAGGAGAGACAGGGGGAGGGCTCCGAGGAAGGGCTAGAAGTTGGATGAGTGTGAAATGAATTTCCAACAGTGGAGCCGCCCTCTGCCCCATCCAGGAGAGCCCAGGAGGACATGTTGTTAGTGTACGGCATCGATATGATACTTTAGGGAGGATGTTTTCCTATTCTGATTTTTTAATGTCAAATCTTAAATTTAAATGAAGTTCATTGTCATTCTTGAATGTGATTTAAGTCATTGGGATCGATAGGAAAGCAACACAGGGAAAAATTGGTCAAAAATGTAAAATTTTTCATAATTTATAATTAGATTACCAGAATTAGTAGTTTGTTCTGTTGGGTCTCTCTGAAGTTAAGAAAAATCTGACCTGAAATGATCTTGAAAAAGTTAAAACAACACAAAATTATTCGTCTGTCTATTTTCTTTGAGTTCAGCCTAACATATGATTTTAATATTTTTGTAAGGATTACAGTAATTTTTTATATAAGTCTGTGTTTCATCATTGACTTTTAGGTAATTGAAAAGCTCCAGCATAATTTGAAATGATCTTGACTTGATACAGTTCCTATTTATAATTTGCTAGTTTAATTATACCTGTACCCCAACTCCAAATTGTATATACGATTTTTCCTAATAGCAAAAATACAACTTGTCAAAACTTCATGAATTCAAAATGTACAACTTGGCTGTAAATCATGAGAAATTAAACTGTGAGTTTCCCTTACTACTTAATACTAAATAATCATAGCCCATGTTTGGGCCTAACAGCCTGCCAGATTTCACTTCAAATATGCTTAAACACTTGGAAGAAAGTTTTTGGAGGTTTCCATTAGGAATGACTACTTCTGGGAAACAAAACTTAATGAACTGTCTGCTACTGGAATATAGCAACTGATTCTCGATTCAAAAGAACATTGTTTCTATCCTCAGTAAGCCAATTAAATGTTTATAAATGGGTTTATACTTACACTTCCAATGAGTAATTTCAGAAAGTTCCAAGATACACGATTTTTCTGTGCCAACATAGAAAATCAGGTATAATAAAGGCACTTCTTTCCCTAAGGCATCTTTTCTTTATGAATCATATAAAAACAGTGCCCAAAATACTAACTGAAATTACTGTGTTTGTGGTCCAACCAAGAATCCTGGACAAATGAAACAAAGTCAGATTATGATCTCAAGTCCTGCACATAACTTTGGAATCACTAGTCTTTTTTTTTTTTTTTTTTTTTTTTTTTTTTTTTCCAATAGACGTCTCTAAAAACTATATATTTGCTTTTGGTCTATAGGGAATTTAGTGCCATTCAGTGTTTGTGCTAAGATACTTCAGTGACTGATTATTATTAATTACCTTCCTGAACGAATTTTTAGCCAGACACAATGTGAGTTCCTAGCTAGCTTATGTATTAGCCCTTTCCTTGCAAATAGGATGGTGCTGATTGGTGGCTTGTTTGTATCCTTACTTAAGACTAAGAGTCACACTAAGACCTGGCCTCTGATGGCTACACACATAGTTAGGAGTAATCATTTTGTTTATCTGAAAGGTATTTACTCAGAAACTTGGTTTAAATACTGTGATCTTCCGGTTTATTGTATGAACATCAACAAATTTATGAACTAAAGATGGTGATGTTCGTATCACAGAAAGGCAGCCAATAGAAATTAGGATTAGGCTGGGAAAAATGCCAAACCTCAAAGACCAAAAGCCAATTTACAAAGTCTTATGGACACTTTGAAACAGCAGAAAGCAAAGAACAAATACAAGGTCTAATCAGGTGTAGGGTGAGGTTCTTCTGAATCTGGTCAGAATATGATTTCTTTTATTTTAATTGAAACTCGAAGAAATATTCCATCAGTTATATCTCAAATCGCAAGCCTGCTGATTGTGAAGTTGCAAAATTGAAGAGCAAAGTAGATTCTTTTTTTGGGGGGAGAGTTCAAACTCATGACCTTGCATTTTCCAGGTAAGCACTCAAGCCTCTGAGCTAAACCCTTGGCCCATAAGGTGGATTCTTTAACAAGTAGCCACTAATAATCACTAGGGAAGCTTGAACAGAAAGTATCAAAACGAAAACAAACAAATGATTACAAAAAGTGTTAACAGAAAGCTAAAACTATTAGCAGAAAACCAAAATTTCATCTTTTAGGGTATGTAATTTATTGCATAAATTTAATCTCAAAAACATCATCCTCTAGTGTTCAGTCACACTACCCTAAGTAGCAATTCTATTTCTAAGGTTTACATCAGAGTAAATATCCTAGTCTGAATGGGATTTTGTTTTTTTCTAGAACCATTTAAATCAGCCCATACATGTTTATTGATTTACGAACACAGATCTAAGAGTTGCATAACTTTCCTAATATCCTTGGCAATTTTCTTTTAAAAGTCATCAAGGAGAACTTGATGCATACTTTCAGTTTAATTTGTGATTTTTATATACTTAAAAATTTCATTTAAATAGTGTCATATATTCTTTTCCCTGTGACTTTCCTGCATTTTCTGTATATGTATTTTTAAATGCTACAGGTTATCTCAACACTTGATAAAATTCACAAATATAGTAACTGAAGAATTGGAATTTTCTTTGTTGTTGCTTTCTTCTGCATCAGCTGGATAATTACAAGAATTTTGATTCCCTTTGGGAAAAGAAAATCTTGCATTGGTTTTTGGTGTGACCAAATCACAAAAAGAGAGAACCCTGAAAATAAGTGAATTGTTTTTGAAAGACTGCTTAATAAAGTTAACTCTACCAACAAGAAGAAACAATAAAACCCTACTTAATTTGAAAGGCTTTTTGTTCTTAACAATGCGGGGGGGGGGGAGAAACAGAAACAGAGACAGAAAGAGCAAGAGGAGAGAGAGAGAGAGAGAGAGAGAGAGAGAGAGAGAGAGAGAGAGGCAGAGGCAAGTAGGCAGAGATAGAGACAGAAAGACAGAGACAGAGACCCAATAATCACTCATTATTACTAAATTGCACATAGGTCACCTTAACGGAAGCCCAACATACGAGAATTCACACTGTGCACCAACTCCTCCTTTGCACAAGTTTTACTGCTGATTCCCATGAGGCCATACCTTCTTGAGATGGGGAAAAGGCAAAAGCTAGATACTGGTCAGAGAAGATAAGATAATGAGGAGTGCATGGCACAAGTATTGCTTTTTTGTGTTTGATTCATTTTGTTTGGGGTGATCTTCAGATACGGAGCTAGGAGAAAGCCCAATCAACTCTTTGTAACAGAGGTGGGCTGAGTCTCGTATCAGAGACACAGTCAGAGTGAGCTCCACTGTAACATTTCCCAGGACCTGAGAAATGAATTAGGAATGTGCATTCACCTATGGCTGGAAGCTTGAACACGGATCCTAATAATACCTTAAAATCAAACTTACTGTTTGTCTTAGGATCAGAGAGTTGACATCTAAAATCAAAACCCAAAATCCAAAAATTCAATAGACATTTTGTTATATTTCCAGACACAGGAAAACATGCCCTAGAAAGCACCTTCTCTAGAAAAAACACACTGACAAAAGTCATTTTGAAGTTACCAATAAAGAATAATTTGGTGAATAAGAATATATCCCACTGATTTAATTAATTACTGACTTTCATGCATGTATGTATTCAGTAATAACCATGGCTTCTCAGCGATCCATGCCTAAGCCTTCCCACTGTTTCTCTAGTTTTTAATTCCTTCTTACTTTCCAAAAATCGTGTTGTTCTTAAGTGATTTGGAGTGGGAAGCCTTCAGAGTTCACTGGTTGTTGGGAGAACACTTTGGCTTACAAGACTAGATTTCAAATATTGGTTGCAAATCTTTTCGTCTTTTGTGGAGCTCTCCTGTGACGCTCTTGGCCTCTGATGCTAACGTGAATTCTTGGAATCATAGGTGCTGTTGCTGAAACACAACTGCTCAGATTCTTTGCTGAGTACTGTTTGCTCAGGGTGCCATAAGAAAGCAGGCATCACAGATGGAGTGGCTTAAATAACAGAAATCAATTTCATCACAGTTCTAGAGTCTGGAAACTCAAGATCCAGGAGTGCGGCAGGGCTGTGGTCTCTCTCCTTGGTTTGCAGACATGTGTTTTCTCTTTTGTGCTCACAAGGTCTTCCCTCTGCCTGTGTCTGTGTCCTTGTAAGGACACCAGTCGGATTGGACCAGCCCAGCCTTCTAAGCTCATTTAACTTTGATGACCTCTTCCAAAACCTTGTGTCCCAATACAGTTGCACTCTGAGGTATATAACGGGGGGCTTTAAACCTCAACACGTGAATTTTGACGAGACACAATGCAGTCTGTACAGCCTATAACAACATTCCAATGTTCACTAGAGGTCTCAATTTAGGGTTATTTGGCAGACTATACCTTCACTTTAAAATTAGACATCTTGTACTATTTTACTGACTGCCCTTATCTCTAATTAACTTTGTGGAAATAAAACACAAACGAACACCTCTCCTCATGCTACCAGGGGCAGACTCTCCACTAATGACAAATCCTGGAGGACCCTGAGGTTAAGACTCTGGTGCCCAGAGTACAGGGCACATTAGCGTCCTGACAGCCATTTAACACGTAATCTATTCCTTCCTTTGTAGGGCTCTGAGCTGTGCACACCAGGCAAACACAGTCCCAGGGTCCCCGTCGCGTTATTTACCTCTGCTTTGAGCTGCTAAGTCCACCACAGCCATTTAGTAAATTATCAGTTTTCTTATTGGCCCTAAATTGTGCCTAATTAAAAATCTGACCTCCACAAGCTAGTCCTCTTCCTAAAGAGACAGAACATAAACAGGAAAAATCAACTAATTGCTACAAAAACTGCTTTTGTGGCACTGTAATTGGACCTCAGTGAAACAAATGGAGCCACTGGGGATTCCTTAATGAATGTTTAACTGCGAACGGTAGTCGGGCACTTAAGCAGCTAGGCTGATGGTCCCTAATGAAATCAAATAAAATCAAATCAAAGAATCTGGCATTTTTACTAACCAGATTTCTTGGCACTATGACATGAAGAATAATATATTTCCAAGTAAATAAATACAGGAAAAGTTATAAATGGAGCAGTTGAAACAGCTCAGATTACATTTTGGAAAAAACACAGCCCAGCCCCACCACACAGAAACCACCTCAAGAAAGTGACGCCTGCTGTTTCATTTCACACATGGATGTCACCAGCAGGAAAGCCACTTGGGGGAAACGCTGCAGAGTTGGATTCTGTTCCCACTGATGCTTGCAGAGCATGATGGCTTTGCTTGACCTCTTTTTTAAAACATTTTCAGGCCAAAAGGACATTTTTGGATCAGCAAATCTTGGCATCACAACTGATGATTTTACCAATGCCCTTCCTTAGGGAGGCAGTGACTTTCTAATTTATGATTCCTTTGCCTCAAGATGATGAATGAATTCTAGCGGCAGTGAGCTCACTCTGAATTTTCATTTCTTATGATGACGTCGATGCTAAAGGAAGCCTTCACACACTGTTTTGATGATAAATAATTTAAGCACGTGTACCCATTGCCTGTGCTGATACTACTCTTCACACTCTTCCCCCTTCGCTGGCGTCCAGTTAGTGGCATCTTTGTATCTGAGGGCATCATGTGATCAAAGACAGTGAAGGAAGAAATGAGAGGTGCGGAGGGGTCCAGATAAAAATGTAAACAGCAGATCTGCTATCGTGACCCTCAGGCTTGCATCAGGCTTGTCTGGCAACTTGCTAGCAGTGGAAATTCTCAGATCTTACCTCATGTCTGTTGAATCAAAGACCCACACCTGCTCTGGGAGTAAGCCCACCCTCGAGCCTTTCCAGGTGATTCTGCTGTGGACTGAAGTTTGGGTAACAATGCCTGTGTAGTCTCAATATGAAGAAACCTAGGCCCTTGAATGAACATGCAGTAGAGAAACCAACCCATTTTTTTCTTCTAAGTCACTTCACAGTGGCCCAGAAAGCAATTCTCTCAGTTATATTAAAATGCTAAAATTTAGGATCAATTGTTTATGAAACCAGTACCCTTTCTTTCCCAACACATGAGAAACCCTTCACCTACACTATCTCATTTTAATCCTGATGGCATCTACAATTAGCATCCACATTTTGAAAATAAGAAAGCTGCTGCCATCCAAGTTAAGCAATTTAGCAGAAATTACATCAGCGCTTTTTGGCGGAGCAGGCGGTAAGCTGACGAGTGTTTAAAATTCAGAGCTGGTGTCATCAGCAAACATTTCGCCGTTGGATTTTCAATGGGATTCTTCATATAATCTCTTCTATGTGAAAGTCAGTTTTTCTCTTTATTTACTTCATTATGTTTTTATCTATCAACTCAAATGCTGTTGCGTCATGTGTAATTTCTAATCTTTCATTAAACAGTAAAAATATATTAGCCGAGCTGTTTTCATGGATTCTATCCAGCAAATGGCCCCTTCCACACAAAGGATTCCAGCACATGCCACTCCGAGACGTGCCTCTTCAGCAGACCATGAGTTAAACACAATTGCACAGGAATAGATAGACTGCACAGGGAGAATTGTTTTTCTTCCCCTTAGCTGCTCCAAAAGCAGGGCGCAGATTTCCCTTTTATAAAGGTGCCTTACCTGTCCTCGGGAAAGAAGAGCACGTTTATCTCTGGAAACAAAGAGCTGAAACCAGCATGAATCTATATTAACAGACTTTATAAAAATAACTCTTTGCTTACATTAGATTCCCAGTGTATTTCCTTTTTTTTTTTTTGTCTTTGTCCTTTTTATCGGTACCGGGGATCGAACTCACGACTGCCTGCTTGCAAGGCAGGTGCTTATGCCGCTGAGCTAAATCCCCAGCCCCCCCCCCCGTGTATTTCCTAATCACTTTCCACACTGTATCATCCCTTAAGCTCCAAGCTCCTCTTTTGTTAAAATAGTACGTAAGCCCCTAACTCTGTTTCTCAGAGCTTCATTTCTTAGCTGTAAACTGTTATGCATCCACAGATTGAGGAAAGTTGTATTTCTTTCCTCCTGTTCATCTGTCTTTTGTTAAGTCAATTCGTAGTCTAAGAGGGTAAAGCAAAAGCGCTTCTTCTCTGACACTTAGATTAGCTGCATTTCTTTACTGCAGTTTTACAGGCTCTGTAGAGAGCATTATTTCAGTAGTTACTTGAACAGCGTTTTAAAATGCTTGTTATGATTTAGCAAATGGCAGTCAAGGCAGAGTGCTTTACAACAGCACTCCGTAATAACTCAACAGAACATTTGTGTGTGTGTGTGTGTGCTTAGGTTCTGCCTCAAACCACCTGCATTACTACATTTTAGTAAGCTGTCTTAGATCTTGGCTCTCAACATCCTCAAATGCAAAATTAAGGTTTGTGCTAAAGGAACTCCAGAGTGTCTTCCATTTCTATGGTTTTCATCCAACATTGAAATTTATGTAAGTATCGCACGCTAACCAATTGCGCTATCACAGCTCCCCAGACTGGAATTTAGAAACCAGGTATGATTAGAGAGACTGTTTAGAGGCTCCATGTTCCCTTCTCTTTGCAAAAGTAAATGAAACGATTGTTACCGTGGCTCGCCGAGAGTGTAGAGGGCGCTGGTCACACCAAGGTGGCGATTCTGATATCTTCACTGTTGCAAATGGCATTACACAGGGATCATAAAAGCTGGAATTATTTCCAGCATCACCAGGCCATCAGGATCACTAGCTGGCCTCCCAGAAGCAAGGTTGCTGCGAGAATTAGGGTTGTACCTGGAGTCTCAGGTTCACACAGTGCTTCTTCCAAATTAGCCTCTTAAATCTCATTAATCTTGTTTTCTTAACAAACGTATTAATAACATAGACTTCCATGGCCTGAAATCAGGCTCAGATTGGGCAGCGCGGGTTTTCTTTGTGAACTGTGATAGCCTATTTGCCTATTGGCATCTAAGATAGCCTCATCTTTCCTCTCGAAATCTTAACTTTGGATAAAAAGGACGTCAAGTCTGCAGTGAATCTGTTCTCTGACTCAGATCAACTGCAGAGGTCTGTTGGAATTGGTCACCGAAGTCACTGAATTAATTTAAACATACAGTTTATTATTTTGCGAGTGAATCTAGTACTTGAAATAACTGCTAGCAAATTGTGCTCAAGTAGAGCTCCTCAGGGACTCCTTAAATAAACAGTTAAGACTCATTTGAAATTAGCAGGCCCTCATTTGCATACAAACAAAATAATGTGTGCGAGCCTTTAAAAACTGTTCAGTGGTATGAATTTAAATTCTGGGCCCCGAGGAGCAGTACGTACACCTGTAATTCATGAAGTCTAGCTGTTTACCTGTAGCTCGGAGCCACAAACTCATTTCTTTAGCAGTGAACTGGTCCAGGATAATGTGTCTTCCCCGCTGTCAGAGCCCAATACACTTTCCTAGGTTTTGCAGTGTCCGGGTGCTCATTTTATCTTTGTCCTCTGGTTTGTTATCGTTGAGTAATGATGAGGTGGGGTTTGTGGGCTGGAACAAAGAAAGCCAATAGGACTCAATGCAGCTGAGATGCCAACGGAACCAGTGCCCCTCCCCTATGCATAGTTTTACCCAGCAACCTCTGCTGTCTGTTTTATTTTTTTCCTTTTCATTTATAGTTGTAACAGTGTTGAGATTCTTCAAAAAACTAGGATTAGAATCCCCATTTGACCCAGCTATTCCCCTTCTGGGTATTTTCAGAAGAAATGAACACATCATACCACAGTGATATATGTGCACTCATGTTTATAGCTGTAGAATTTGTAATAACTAAATCTTAGAAACAACCCAAATGCCCATCCACTGAAGAATGGATAAAAAAGACATGGTGTTTTATGCAGTGGAGTACTACTCAGCTATAAAGAAGGATAAATTTGAGATATTTATGGGACAATGGATGCAACTCGAGACTACACACATAAGTGAAATAAATCAGATTCACACATGTAGACATCATATCATCTCCCTAGTGGAAGAAGCCGAAAGAGCAAATAAGATCTAAAATGCACAGTAGATATTGTGAAATGGGAAGAAACTGTTCAAAAGGAAAGAGAAACTGGGATGGGGTAAAGGAGGAAGGAATTAAGAAAAAGGAAAAAGAAATACACACAAACACACAGAAGGTAGTTAAGATAGTTATGCTACTAATTTCTATTAGTTTATTGAAAAGGAAGGTTTATGCTTGTGTTGTATGATCAATTTTTCTTCCTGATTTCTTGTAATCTGAGCAACTACTCTGAAGATAACAATATGCAATGTACTAACCATTGTTAATCTCCTACAATCTTGTTTTGAAATTTTGTGCCATTGTTTTTATCTTTAAAAAATTATGTATTTGCAATATCTAATAAATACATTCTTTGGGGGCAGTTAGTGCACCGACATGCAGCATCTTTGTCTTCTTGACACCATCTTTCTCTATTCTGTTGCCTACCATTTCCTGTTCTTAAACCCCGTTCCTACCCCACATAGTCTGTCTCCTTGTTTCTTACCACATTTCTTTTATTTTGCTCTTTAAATTATTTATACTTTGTATTTCTCTTATTAACTAAAAATTTCTGAATTCCGAGATATTAACCGTATCTTACATCTTTGGAGACTGAAAAGTAGTAGTGGAAATTGGCCTTTATGATGAAATCCAACAATGCACGAGGTCTTTCTCTGCTCAGTTAACAGATTATTGCTATTACTAGTACTGAAATGCTATTTAAGGTACTTTCTTCTGTCTCGAGAATGACAAGTATCAAGAAGTTTTCAGTGGAACACACCAAGGACTGCAACAGTTTGCTATGGTAACAAATAAGGAGCTCTTAATTTGATAGGATAAAATTTAAAAATATTGTCTGGAAGAGGTGTAGGAGACACAGAAGTAAAGATCCAGAAGACAAGCCTTCTCAGAGACAGAGGTGGGGCTGGGTGTTGTCACTAGCCAGAAAATACCAGCAACAATCCGAAGCAGAAGAAGCAGCGAACAGTACATTTTGGAACTCCTACTAGGAGAATCTGGGGAGTTTGTGGCTTTGCTACACCTTCATTTTGATGCAGGGAGGCTGATTTTGGATTCCGGCTTTTAGAACTGTGAGAAAATAAGTTGTAAGTTAATAAGTCTTTGGAAATGTTTTATAGTAACTACAGGGAACTGATATAAACCCAAGATAATGTGATTTTTGTTATAGAAAAACCCATCTTCAAACTACATTAATACTAGAATTAACTTGAATCAAAATAGACATTTGTGTGTGTGTATGAGTGTGTGTGTGTGTGTGTGTGTAAAATTTGACAAAAATATTGGAGAAAATTTATAAAACCACAAGTGAAATGAGAAATTCTAATACTTCTCTTTCAGAAATTTAAGTAAAATTAACTGTAATTCAAGATCTGAATTTCTAAATGAAAAAGTCTTTAATATACACCGAGTGGAATCATAGACCAATTAAATAAATCTTTATGCTTTATGTAATAAAGTTGAAGGAAATTCTAGAAATGATTCAAATAGCAAAGTGTGACTTAGTAGAAATTATACCAGGAAGTCTAAGATGGTTCAATTTATGAGTCCAGTAATGGTTGAAATGCAACAAATAGTAGTAGATTCAATAAACATAAAAAGCAAATAGTTCATGAAACACAATCTGTTTTCATAAAACAACTTCCTATAATTATATAGAGACTTTTTATAATCTGATTATAATGTATCTGATAGTCACATAGATACAATTATACTCAATGGTTGAATTTGAGAAATATTGTTACTAAAAGCAGGCATAATTTAAAACCTTTCTACCATTCATTATACTGAAGATGCCAGGCAGGGAAAAGAAAGAAGGAAAAAGGAATAACGATCAGAAAGGAAAATGAAAAATATATTTTAGAGGCTGATAATGATTGTTACATACAGAATCCACAAGGACCAATGATAAGTATAGAATTAATGAGAGATCATCAATATTTCTACATATAAAATAAAATTAAAAAATCAGTAACATTAGTAAATGTAATGCACAAATTGCTTTTTCCCTTTTTTGGGTTTTTAATGCCGACGCATTCAATAACACCCAGTGAATATTTAAGTAGAACGTCCCCTGCTTGCAGTGATTTTTCCCTTGTTGTTGCTTTAATTTTTTATCTTTTTTTTATTCTTTGGAATTTGAAAAAGTGTCAAAAAGTCACTCTTTTAGAACAAAGCCAAGTAAATAGGTTGTTTTTAAAAACTTACTGACTTCTGAAATTCTAATGCATATTTTAAGAACTATTTTTGAAAAGGTAGCAGAAAGTACCAGCTTTTAAAAAGCTTCGTTGTGTAACTCTTCCTAGTGTTCAAAGATTCTTTGAACTGTAATGCTCATTTCACACAGCTGGAAAAAAGTTTACATTGTGGTCAGCTGAGTACCATGACAGCCTTCAGAGTAGTAAATAGCAGTTCATTTTGGGATACCTCTTTGATCTATTTTAGGGGGTGACTTAATGGCTCAAGCATATCTGGCCTTTCTTCTTTAGCAATGAACCTTCAAATATCTCTTAACTTTCTGCGATTAAAATCATCAAAGACCATTGTTTATGATATTTTAAAATATGGAGATGGAGATAATCAACTCTTGGAAAATCAAGTGTCTTTAATGCATTTAATGTGATGTGTTCTCAAGATGGCCCAGAAATGGCTTTGGAGATGCTTTTCTTATGAATTACTTTTCTTATTAGCAAAAAAAGAGATGATACCAGGAAAATGTTAGAATGACCATATATTGTCCACATAAGCAAAAATTTGTCTATAATTATTAAGTACTCTTTTCTTGGCTATTTAATTGTTTGAGAAAAAATTAAGGTTGGTGTGCAGTTTCACTTATAATTAACTGGTTTTTAATAAAATGTTTGTAAATACCACCAAACTGATCTTGGAATCTGAGAGGAGCAAATCATAATGGTTGATACATTGTGTCAATTTGAGAAGCTTAGATGCTTAACTGAGTAACAGCAGTTCTGTATCCTGGAGTGTAGAGGACATGTCTTTACCTTTCTGCAATGTTGCTCATCATGTCAATTTGAGAAGATTAAAAGTTTAACTAAGTGAATCAGCAGGGGCCCAGGGTCCTTATTTTGCAAACATCCTGAGCCTGTGGCAAGGCAACATGAAGAAGATGTGAATGTTGCACCCACCCCAGAGCTGGTGGTCTGCCTGCAATTTAAGGAGGAAAGCAGACTTGCTTTACCTTCTTTTTTTGCTCTTGTTGCTTTTGCTGTCTTCCTCTATCTTGAACAGTTGCCCCTGTCCTGTGCCACCCTTCCTTGGTGCCAGCGGTTATGGGTGGAAACCTCTACAAACTGTATGCTAAATAAACCTTTCGCTCTTTGACTTTGGGTGTTGGGTATTTTGTCCTAGCAATGAGAGAAAAGTAGTTGAGACAATAATTATGAATACATTGCTTTAAATGTTTGTGTATAAGATTTTTGTGTAGACAAAATTTTCTACTTAAGTAAATACCAATGTATGCATTACTAGATCATATGGTCAGAATATATTTGGCTTCATAAGAAACTGCCCACTAACTTCTAAAATGTCTGCTGTACTTTGCACTCCCACTCGCAAAAAGTGAGGGTTCTATGGCTCTGAATTTCAACTGCTTTTGGTGCTCTGAACTTTGATCATTATACTATACTAGTACTGAGTGACTTTCTTCGTTTAATTTGTGAAGGCAAAGGGAAGCAATTGTTATTCTCAGTGACTGTTTCAAGTCTTAGAATCTTTGGATATTTAGCAATATATTTATTTCTTCCATATTTTCTTTTTTCTAAGAACTGAGGAACATAATTTTAAATAAATAATTCTCCTTGAAAAGTTTTAAAATGTGTTTTAATGAAAAGCTTGCTGATGGTAATAAGTGTTCAAATTTTAAGTTTTTTTTTTTTAATTTGGAAAAGTAGTTCATGGTGTTTTTTAAATAGCAAAAGTTACCACTAAGAATTAAGTCATTCAAAATGTTATCTTCCAAAGACCATATTAAAAAATAATAGGGCATCACAGTCCCCTGTGTCTTTAGGAATTACTCTAACATAGAAATACATGCAGAAGAGTCTTTTTAAATTTACCCAATATGTAATAGGGTAAATATAAGAAAAATAAGATCTAACATGATGAGTTTCTTTACACGTTCAGTAGCATAAGTAGTGTTGCCCCAGAAAGAAGTTTATGGGGGAAACCACAGGGCAGAGGGAACAGTTGGCATTTGCTCAAGGAAAGTGTTTAAGGAGACTGGGGAAAGAGTGTACATGAGGTGGGCTCTTTTGGAAGATACAGAAATGTTTTATTAGATGCAATCCTGTAACTTACTGAAAATCAGTCTTGTATACCTTAAATAAATTGAGTGAGATGTGAATTATATCACAATAAATCTGTTAATATAATGGGCAGAGATCACTAGGAAATATTTAGTCTCACTGTTAGGGAGCTTTCAATCACAGTGAAATAATGTCCACAAGATTGGCTAAAGATAAGGCCACTGGAAAGGATGTGGAGTCACTGGATGTCTTGTATGTTTTGTTGGAACATAAAGTGATATTGCTACAGTGGGAGAAAGTATAACAGTACTTGGAAAGTTAAGTATATATTTCCCGTATGACCTAAATGTTCCTCTGTGGAGTATTTGTCCTGGAAAAGGAAAAGCATATTTATACTGAAAATATCTTTGTGAATGGTCAAATCGTCATTCTAAATAACAGGTAGAAATTGGAAACAAGTCAAATAACCACTGATT
Organism: Cavia porcellus; assembly: GCF_034190915.1. Taxonomy (NCBI): domain Eukaryota; kingdom Metazoa; phylum Chordata; class Mammalia; order Rodentia; family Caviidae; genus Cavia; species Cavia porcellus. The sequence continues at coordinate 14,182,334 of NW_026947496.1, forward strand.
GGTGAATGAGTACAAAAAAATTTTTTTTTTCATAGCAGGAAGTACTATTCAGAAAAAAAGGAGCACAATAACATTTCATATAACACTATAGTTTTTTCACACACCAGATGCTATATGAATGATGTCGAACACCAAATGCTACATTCTAATGATTACTAAGGCTGAAGTGCAGGGGGAGAAGTGGAAGACCGAAGAAAATATACTATATGTTCTTATGGAGGTATACTTACGTAAGTATAAATTACCAAAATTCATCAAAATGTACAAGCAATGTTGAAGCATAAATATGAAAATTGCAGGGCAATAAACAAAATTTAATAAATCAAATACAAAATATATAGCTCACATATTTGAGTTATAAAAATAAACTATAATGATTTTGAAATTTAAAAAGTTATCAGAAAACACGGAGGGCCTTACAGGCAAAACCAGAAAAGAAAGAACCAAAGATACTTAAGTGGTCAGAGGAAGCCCTGATGTAAACGGTGTTACCCCAGCAAAAGCAAGACCTCTTGAAAGAATCTTTTATAATATGGAACAGAAAGTAAAGATGACCAAAAAAAGATAATTTCTCAATGAAGACACCTGTCCTGATTACAAACATAAAGCACACACATGCCAAACAAAATAGCCAGGTAATAAATGTGTTTTTGTAATATGACTCATAGCACCCTGTAGAGATGCAACGCCCAGCTTTAGATTCATCTCTGACCCTAGCAAGCTGGTATTAAAATAACAAACCAGGGGTGATAGGAAAACCTGTAACCCCGAGACTCCAGGAGCCTGTGGCAGGAGGACTGCAAGTTTAAATCCAAAGGTAGCTCAGTGCAAATGCTCTGGATTCGGTCCCCAGTACTAGAAAATAAAACAGTGTCCATTATATAAAGAATTATATAAAGACTAGAAATTTATTAGACATTCTTTTGTTCTAGCAGCACCACCAAGGTCAATAATATGATTCATTCAAATAAAATGAGCAGGTTTCTACATCATTTATTTTTCTATATGAGGAATAATGTTACAAATTATCCTGGCACAGACTTTTGTACATAAACAACTCATACGTAAAGAATTTTGTCAACAAACACACACAGACACACATATGTTAGATATAAAAAAATTAAGATGTCATATACATATACCAATTCATTATGATGAATGCAATCATTATGTACTGCAAACATGTTCTTTTTTTTTTTTTTTTTTTTTTTTTTTGTCTTTTTCCTTTTTATCGGTACCGGGGATTGAACTCACGACCGCCTGCTTGCAAGGCAGGTGCTTATGCCGCTGAGCTAAACCTCCAGCCCCTGCAAACATGTTCTAATCAAATATTTTTTAAAAATAAAAAATATTCTATTCATTTGTCCTTCTCCAGACTCTATGAACTGCAATAGTAATAAAACAAAAAAATAAAAGAATAAATGAATAAAATGCATTCCAAACTCTAGAGCAATTACTAAAAACTAAAAAGAAAGGTGATTATAAACTTAGAAGACAAAATGCAATCACATAAAATGTTCTTTTGAAACAATAAATGCCAGGGAAATGAGAGAGAGCAAACCAGAAAGATGAAATAAAAACCAATAGAAACAAATTGTAAATGTAGATATTAATTGATATCAATAAAACTTTATATATTAGTCACTCAAATGCATAATTAAAAGAGTAAATGTATGTTGAAATCTTTGTATGTTTATATTGGAAGAGTACAAGAGTGCAGGTGCTTCAGATACCAGTTCTTCAAAATTATAAGCATAGAATTACTATATAGCACAGCAATTCCATTTCTAGTTACATAAGTGAGACAAAGACATACCTCAACATAAAATATGGTTTTGGAAAATTATAGAACATTACAGATAATATTCATAGCTGCGCTATTAGCCAGAAGTAAAAGGTACTCAAATATCTCAAATATACATTAATGGCTCTATGGATAAATATAAGCTGGCAAATCCATGTAAAAGAATATTATTCTGCAATAAAAAGGATGAGTAATTACATATGACCCAACACGAATGAACCTCCAACTGAAACCAATGGGAAAGAGACACATAAAGAGTCATATGCTGTACATATTCACATACATAACATGTCCAGAATTGGATGATTTCCTCTAATATTTGGCTCCAGCATTTTCCCTGTAGGCAAACCTTGGCTGTGAAGCTCTTGCTTTACCTGACTTTCCTGATTTTGAGATTTTTTTGTTACGACCTTCATTCTTTGATAGATCCAAGATAAATCGCTCATTTTCAGTTAGTTTGGTTCTGCCTTGTAAGTATAGACCGAAGTCCACACTCTACCTGTTAGAGATTAAAAAAGAAGTCCTAGTACTGACTTTTCTCCTCTACTACTGAAAATTTCAGTTATTTTCTTGTTAGATGCTTTGATAGTATCTCACAGCATTTGAGATGATGTACCTTTTTTCATTTTTATGTTTATATTTAGTTCATTTTAATTTTTACAATTTTATTTCACAATTTTTTCCCTTTCAACATCAAATTGGGCAATTTTTATTAAATTATTTTTAAGATTTTTTTCTTTGTTCTCTTTACACTACTAGTAAGCCTGTAAAAGAAATTGTCACTAAATTTTATTTTTGGTCGCTTGCATTTCTATTTGACTCTTACTATCTAGCTGTTAATAGTCTATGAATAAATGTATATCCTGATTTTAAAAATTGCTCATAGTTAAGGCTCATGCAAAAGTTAGCTGAAAATAAGGGTGTTGTGAAACAGGTCATTAGCAACGCCCACTATCACATCCTTAAAAACCGTGCAACAGACCTGTTCGTGGTGACACACACCTGTAAAGCCAGTACCATGGCAGGCTGAGGCAACGAGATCTCAAGTCTAAGCCTCGCCTGGGCAACTTAGCAAATTAGTCAGACCGCGCTTCAAAATAAAATAATAGGAAATGGTAGAGGGTATAATTCAGTGCAGTTCCCACCACTGGAAAAAAAGAACAAAGAAAAACATAAACAGAAGAATTAGTATATTAATGGTAAATTTTAAAATAGCTTTATAAAAAAGTAAATGATGTTTTGAAAACTCTACTTTAGACCAGCCTTGGAGAACCAGTCTTTTTATAAAAGGGTCTCTGGATGGACAAAAACTACTAATGTATTTTCTCTGACATTTTCCAGAGAAAATTGGTCATTTCCATTCAGTAGTGAAAGATTTTTACAGCAAAAGAAATGGTGAAAATACTCTGCCTTTGGGGCAATTGTAAAAATGTTTTAATGTGCCTCAGCTGGAAATTTCTATGTCTTGCCAAATGAAATGATCATTTGCTCCTTACAAAAAGTATCTTTTATGTTGGAAGGGATTTGAGAATAGAGTATATTTGAAAGTTATATAAAACATCTTCCAATTTTCAGTTTTTGATATGAAAATGATGATTTTTAATCTCCACTTAGCACTAGGGTGAGCATTTCTATGAAAGAAAAAGGATGCACCCTAACTTGTCAGAGTGACCTTTCTTTACAACATACTTTAACTTGTAGTAGGATATGTGTGTGGTGGATTTTGCTTCTTTTCCATAAAATTTTAAAACAAATTTCATTTCCTCTCCTCTTCCAGTTGAATAATACACATTTCTAAAATACAGTAGACTGGAAATGTACCATCTTGGTTTTAATAATACATTTTCTATTAAACCAAATAATAGTAGATTCATTAAATCCTCAATGTTTGCATGTTGTTTTGTTCTTTCCAGATATTGTTCGTTTGTGTCTAAAATTCATAGCCTAATATTTCAATATTACAAAACTCATAATTAGTTCTTCCAGTACTAGTAGAGTTTGAGACTTTTAAAACTTTTTCAAAGAGCAGATCTCATATGAGTAGCTTTCAGTAGCAAATTTAGTGTAGTTTAGATGGTCCTTTCCATTTAGTAAGAGTTTTATAGTTCAAAGAAATGTTTAAAGAAGTTGATGTCAGTAAAGAAAATCATTGCATTGCCAGAGTGTCAATACAGCCTGATCATGTATGGTAAAGGCAGAGCAGAAACTTCATTTATTTTGCATGTCTGATGTGAGGTGGACATTTCAGCACACACATTTTATTGTGATGAGCTAACGTTTATGCTATAAGAATTTAGATAGTGGGGAGAGATATATAGTGAAAGATTGATTCAAAGCTACACTTGGAAAGTAGTTTTCTTTTATCCTCTTTTTTTATTCCCTCCCTCCCCTCTTCTTTCCCTCTTTCTTTCTTTCTTTCTTTCTTTCTTTCTTTCTTTCTTTCTTTCTTTCTTTCTTTCTTTCTTTCTTTCTTTCTTTCTTTTTCTCCCCTCCCCAACTGGAGATTGAACCTAGGGCCTAATGAATGCTGACAGTGGACTCCTACCATTACGTTACATTCTCAACCATAGGAATAAATTATTTTCTTTACACCAAAAAGCAGAATTCAAATATTGAAAAATCTTATTAAATTAGAATCTATCATAAATTGTGACATAAATGAGTTTTCAAACAAGTGGAATCCATTGGTCATCAAAACACAGCTTTACAAAACTATGGGTAAGCTAAAAATGTAATGTGCTTTTTCACGTTTGTCGATACATCTCGACATATCACACATATTTATGTATCTCACACATTTTTGTCACATAGGAAGGATGTCAGAGTAATCAAAGTCCACAGTTGTTACCAAAATATTCACAAAAGCAGTGAAGGACTTATCTGTGGTTCCCAATTAATGAGAGAAAATAACTCTTTCTATAGTTGTCTCTACTATATACTTCGAATTAACATCATCCATTATTTTGAAAACTTTGCTATGATTTTTATTTGATTTACTTAATTTTTCTGAATACTGGAGAGCAAACTACTAAAAACTAACAAAATCAACAGTTCTCAGATTTCACTGGGAAGTAATTATCAGCCTACAACTGCCACAAACAGCAGGCTGTGCATGACGGCTCCCATTCTCAGCTTTGCTCATACCATTCCTACAACTAGCATAAAAGGGAATCTCCAGTCCTTATTCTAAAGGTTTTACTTTAGCTTCTCATATTAATAAGGAATGAAAGATCCAGATAGCTCACATTTTTCATGTTGAAATTTTTCATTTGCAAAAACACAAAATAACTATCAGAAAATAATTTATGCAGGAACTGCTGATCAGCTGTTGTGCTTGCAGGCTTTCCCTGGATTTACCCAGAGTGGATACTGGGTGTCAGTATGTGTTACATCATCAGCGCAGGCAACGTAAGAGACGCTATGCAGAGCAGCGAATGCCAAGATGATAAGCTTCCAACCAAAGGCAAAATGTTAATCCATTTGGCTTAGCCCTAGCGTAATTACTGCTCAGTGCTGTGTGTTACAGAGTTAATCTAACAGCTTAGTAGGATCTAGTCTGCATTTCTATGCTTCCCATGTATCTGCTAGTCAGAGGCAAGAAAGGAAATTAGAGCCTCCAAAAATGACTTTGAGAGTGGTCACACACTTTTTCTGCCTGACTTTACTTTTTATTGGTACATATTAATAATGGAAAACAATGATATTTATTTTGGTGTATTGGTTTATGTATATAATGTTTTGATTATTTTCACTCTATTTGTTCTTTTTCCTTTCTTCCTCCTTCACCAACCCTCTTTCCCATCTCTAATATCTCCTATCTATCTATCTATCTATCTATCTATCTACCTATCTATCTATCTATCTTTGATCCATCTTCTGCCATTTATTATTTTATGTGACATATAAGAGAAAACATCCAACACTTATCTTTTCTAAATATAGCTTATTTTTCTTAATGCGATGGCTCTCCAGCCCTGTCCATTTTCCCACACATGACATGACCTTGGTCTTCTTTATGGTTGAATAATACTCATGTGTGTGTGTGTGCCATGTTTTCCTTAGCCATCTGTTAATAGACTATTAGACTGTCTCCATGGCTTAGCTGCTGTGAATCACACATCCATAAACATGGATACGGATGTTTTGGTATTGTCTGCTATCTTTAATGTTTTGAGACTATTTCCAGGAGTGATATAGCTGGATCAAATGGTTTACCTATTATTTAAAGGAATCTTTATATTAATTTTCACAGGGGCCGCACCAATTTGCATTGCAACCAGCAATGTATTGGGTTCCTTTATTCTACATCCTCATGAGCATTTATTGGTTCACGTGTTTGTGGTACAGTAATAGCCATTCTTAGTGGGGTGAGATGGACTCTCACTGTAGCTTTGATCTAGATTTTCTTAGTGAGGAAAGGTGTTGACTATTTTTTCGTACTGTTTGACTTTTGTATCTCTTTTGAGAAATCTGCTTAATTAATTTGTCCATTTATTGACTGGGTTTTTTGGTACGCAGTTATGTGAGTTTTTTGTATTCCCTAGGTAGCAGTCCTCTATCAGAATAGTTGAAAAGAGTTTGCCTACCTGTAGGCTGTCTCTTCTCTCCACTAATTGCTTGTTTTGCTGTGCGGAAGACATTTAATTTGGTGTAGTTCCACTTGTGGGTTTACCTCTTCCTCTTCATCCTCCCTCTTATTCCTTCCCCTGATTTTTTCTGTTGTGAGGATTGCCACAATGAGCTACATGGAAAGTCTTTTTTAAAAATTTTTCTAATTTGAGTTTTTGAATCACTAAAGTGTCGAGGATTAGCTCAAATATAATTTTGTTGCCTCAGCCTGTCAGATGCTGGAAACACAGGTGTGACAAGCCATGTTCACCTTGTTAAGTCTTGATTTTGCTCCCTATACTAGTCAGGAAAACTTTGCCTGTGTTTCTGGCTTAGAGTTTTCTTCTAGGAGTTTCAAATTTTCTCGGTTTATACCTGAGTTTCTGGTCCATTTTGATTGATTTTTCCACAGGGTGAGGAGTAAGGATCCAGTGTCAATCTTCTGCATGTGAATATTCAGTTTTCCAAATCCATTTGTTACAGAGGCTGTGTTTTCTCTATGGATACTTTTTGAACCCTTTGCCAAAAATCAGATAACTGTAGATTGCTTCTATGTTCTCTGTTCTGTTGCATTGGACTACATGCTTGTTTTTGTGTGTTGACTTTAAAAAATGATATTACTGACATAGGCAGGTGTTTAGCATCAGAGTTCCAAGGACAGGTACATATGACCAACTGCAAGATCTGGGCCAATTATTTGTAGAAAAATAATTTTGAATTTATGCATATTTATCCCATTTAAAATAAAAGGTTAATCTTAGATGTCTTCAAGTGAGTATAAGAAATACTTACTGAAGAAAAATGGAAAAACAGAAAGAGATTATCTGTACCTGAAGAAAAAATTTCAATGGAAATGCTGATAAATACATCTTCCTTGGTCTGCTTGTGACCTTGGTTCTAGGACCTATCGCTGGGATATTGCAGAAACCAAAATCTTTGGGGTTCATATTTTTTGTATAAAAATATGTAGGATTTAATATAATGTTACATATCTTCCAGTATCCTTTAAGTTATCTCTAGGTTACATATAATAACTAAGAAAATAGAAATGCCGGATAAGTAGTTGTTATACTGTATTATATTATATTCGGTTTTAGTGACAAAGGAAAATGTGGGTACATATTCAGCAAAGATACAGGGCTTTTTAAAAATACTGACTGATGGGACTCATGGAAGAATTGCATATACATTTATATATATATCATATTTATTCACTCCATATATATGTCAACCAGAAATCCAAATATATATTATATACTTATAGACGTCCATATCACAGAATACCAATGCTTTCCATATTTTTGCTGCATAATTGATCTTCTTACAGTCTTTCATAAGTTTTTTGTTCTGATTGAGAACCTAACTCATCATTCATACTGTCAATTTCATTTTATGTTTTACTTTTCTTTTTTCTGTTGCAGTTATCACGTAATATGCTAAAGTCTAAGCTTACTCTTTATAAGTATTGTCTCTTTTCCCAGCTGTAGTATGAACTTTTATGAAAGATAAAATCTTCATTTTATTTATAGATATACTCCAATGTTCTACAACAGAGCACTGTGTAAATATTGTAGGTGCTTATAAATGAATGAATATTTTACAAATAATATGTGTGTGAATAAGTTTATGTATGGTTGTATATTTGGGGATGTACACAGTATTATGAGGGTGTCTGTGTGCTCAGAGTTTCAAAGTATAATTCTCATATATTTCCTAGTTTTTCCATTGTTGTTTAAATAATCCTTTTATCTGTCACCTAAGTAGGTTTGGATTATGTAATCTTAGAAGCTTAATTCAAAAGATCCAGTGTAGTTGCCTGATAGTCTGATTTCAGAAGCCTAAGATTTACATTTTCTCAAACAAAACTTTTCAACATAGTGTTTTTTTTCATTTTTTCACCTTTCATATTGCTGCCACAGCACTCTGTGCTTAGTTGACCAGAATTTCTTCCAAATCAATTGAAACTAAAAGCTACTCCTTATTAAATGAAACAATCTGGACTGAGCCACTTCTTCAGTGACATGGTCACTGTACCTCAACAATCATCTGGCTGAGTTTGAGTTAAATGCAAACATTACCATTCCATGTCAAAACGGGAAATTATTCTACACAATTGTATCAGAAGCTGAAAAATATTTGAGTATCTCCATCACCAAGGACAAATCAACTGGACTGTAAAACTTATCTGTGATGTAAATGAACTTCACAGTATTGCAAATTCTCATATGAAAAAAGTGTAAATTTCTGCTCAAATACTCTGTTGAAAATATTTCTCCTCTACTACGTGTAGTCTTCTCTTCAAATATTTTTACTGTTCATAATAACTTGCATGCATTCTGCTTATTTGCTTATTGCATGTCTTCCTCACTAAAATATAAGCTCTATGAACGCATGGATTTTGTATGTTTTGTATTTAGAGAAAGTCCTAATAAAGTGCAGGTGTTCATGTCATGATTGTTAAACCAATAAATGAATAAAAGTAAATAATAGATGGGGGGTTGTTAGGTCTGAGAAGGGCAGGAGGGGGAAGGACTGGCCGGCGGTGGCTGCAAAGATAAGAAGTATAAAATATAAGTAACCTTTATTTTGGGAATGCGGGGAGAGACCTCCCTGACCCCCGGGGCGCAGCAACTCCACCCGGGCCGGCGATCTCTCTCTGGAACATGTGGAGTGAGGCACATAAGTAGCCTCGGTCTGGGATGGAACCTAGGGGGTATTAGGGATGCACAGGTAGCCCATTGGCACACGTTTGGCGCCAGAGGTTACAGGTAAATCTCTAGGGGCGGAGGAGGCAGGAGCTCCCTAATTCCGGCTGAGGCTTTTCCTGGCTAAAATGTCCGGTTGGGCCAGCAACCCTTTCAGGGGTGTTGTTCTTTTAAGTAGTCAATTGCTTTTTTAAAAAACAGTCCAGGGAAGACCCTAAAAGAATCCCAGTAAAAATATTTCTTCTAAAAAGTATTTACCTTTCCTGGAAAGATTTTTAAAAGAAAGTTGGGAATCTGTTATGTTTCTAACAAGTCAATTATTTTATTAAAGAATTCAGCACTTGTGATTTCATAATTATATGTGTATTCTTTAGAAAAAATTTTGTTTTTTAGTTGTCTTCTGTTTGGTAGACTATGTTGTCTTAATATTAAAATCAAAACAACATTTCAAGAATGACTATGTTGCCCCCAAAAATCGAAATTAGTAAAACTGCAAGAGACATAAATCTTTGATGATGTGGTGGGGAAAAAAAATCAAAGTGTTAAATTTAGATGTGTCAAGTATAAAGTGTCCATTAGGTATTCAAGTATATATACATTGAGAATGCAGTTAGAGACCTAATGTGGAGTTAGGGAAGTATCATCATGTAGATATTTACAGACATAAGAAGGGGCATAATACAAAAAGGAAGCGCATTTGAACAATTGTCTCTGAAGCACAGACCACTAAACAGTCAGAGTACTTCAGATGTGAAGTCCTGAGTTCAGTCTTCAGTGCTGAAATAATAATTGTTTCTTTCTTTTGTACCCACTTCTGTGGTTGTCACTGCTTTTGTATCCAAGGAAAAAGTCGGCCTTTCCTGTCTCTCTTTAGATATGTTTTTTAATCTTGGGAGCTAGGTTTACTTGGTTCCCTTGAGGAGTTAGCTCTTTAGCGGGTCTTAGAAGTGATAATCATATAGCTAGGGACTATACTCTGAATGTTTGGGCCTTAAAATTAGTGGGTTGAAATCTAATCCCTATGCAATAATATCCGAAGATCGGGCTCCTGGCAGGTGAGTAGGCCATGACATCAGGCTTTATATTCACTAGCGAAATTAGGGTCTTTCTAAACCCCAAAGGGCTAGGTGTCCCCTTCTACCACATAAGGGTGGAAGAAGTAGGCAGTCTTTAACTGGCAGGAGCATCCTCCTGAGGACTGGATCATGTGGACCGCCTTGGTCTTCCAATGTCTAGTACTGAGAGAAGTGAATTTCTGTTCTTCATAACCCACCCAGTTTGGGTGTGTTTTGTTATATCAACCCATAAGACAATAATCCATCTTTTTCTTCTCATTAGATTTGGAACAATGTTCTCTGCAGCCTTTTACTCATCTAGGAAACTGCTGTAGAAAAATGGAATATTGTCAAATGCAATATTCAGAAGGAAGATTGGCTAGAGAAAAGGACTCGTGTCTAAATTATTCACTGTACCATGATTTCTTAAATCCTGTCCTGATGGAGCTGGGCCATGTAGTGTGTGCCCAAAGATGTCTAAGCCATGCAGAAAAGTTATATTCATTTCATTGTGGGAGCATCAGTCTAGAAAAGTGTCTGTTTGTTTATCCCACTGGTGAGAATATTATGTCGTGTGAAAATTAGCTTCCTGGGCTCCAAACTTGATCACTAGAAATTCTGTTAGTCTGGAGATTCCGGGTCCCTTCCTCCTCTGTATGAAGTGAGTAACCTCTACCGTGTTATTGTTGTGCCTCTTGAAGCACTCATGGCTTCCTCTGTGTCTTGTTTTCTTTCCAGCCAACTAAGGGCCTGGATCCAACTGAAACTGAGTCTCTTACAAACCATTTATCCGCTGGAAATGAGCAGTAACTATTCTAGGGGCAAGTCAGCCACTCAGAAAAAAAAAGTGTTTTTTTTCCCACAAGCTTAGGACCTTCATGTTTATAATAAAAGTGTGAATTCTGGAGGCTTCAGAATTCTACCTAATGATAATTCATGGCGGTTCCTGTTTTGTGTCTCCAGCAGGAACATGAATGATCTAATTGAAATGTGAAAAAAAACACCATAATATATACGCTAGCCTCTTGTTGCCACATGAGAAAGCTGAAACTAAAGAATTTTAAGTGATTTATCTAAGGCTACACAGAGCTAAGTCAAAAACAAAAACAAAACAAAACAAAACCAAAGAACAAGATTTAAAACAAGACTGCTTGGATACAGGGGAGGACAAGGAAGGATTAGATGGATTGTGTTCAAATCCTGTGAGTTGCTGCCTGATCTGTAAAATTTAAGCAAAGCAGCTCAATCTTTCTAATCTCCGACTTTCTTGCTGTGAAGTAGGGATGATGGTGACAGGATTTGTGTCCTGGAGTTTATTTAGGTGGGCATGAGATGACATCAATATTAAAAGTGTTTTGGCGAGTCCTCGCAGTACAGCAAAAAAATATATGAAATTATTTGCATATTTTATGGTGCTAATGCATAGGGTCTGAATTTCCTTCCTTTCTTTCCTTCCTCTCTTTCTTTCTTTCTTTCTTTCTTTCTTTCTTTCTTAGACGTGGTCTTGCTACGCAGTTCAGGCTGGCCTTGAGCTCACTTTGTAGCCCAGGCTAGTCCTGAACTCATAACGATGCTCCTGCTCCAGCCTCCCAAGTGCTGGGATTACAGGCCTGCACCACCGCGCCCTGCTAGTCTGAATTGACAGTGGGAGAAAGGGTCAAATCACTATATTGGGTTTCAGCTGCATATAGGAAGTTCAGAAGTGAGATGCAAGTTTGCTTTATGTTGTTACATTCAGAATGTGCACTTACAATAGTGAGTGAACCAAGTCAACCCATCTGTCTGCAAGCACTGGGAAGGTGATATTGTTCTGCCGCTGAGACTGCAACATTTTGGAGCAAAAGTGTAGGTGCAGCTGTGGATGGCGTGGTTGGGGTACAGGATGGTGAAACGGATTTGGATCATCCGTGCCAGCGATCCGTGCCAGGCTGGAGTCTCTCGGGTTTAACTTCGACCCAATGCTGTGATATATTTTATTCCTGCTTAGGGATCCAGGACTGCTTCAGTTACTGAAATAACCAACGCAGCGGTCAGGCAGGCGACCCTGTGGTTGACTAAACTGGGGGTGCTGCCTGCAGTGCCCCCTGCTTTCCGATAGATGGCGGCATTTCACAAACAACGCCTCCGTTCTGCTCCAAGGGAAACCCACTCCCTAATCTGTTGACAGGATTAGGGACCCCTGTTGCTTTACAGGAAGTAAATAAATCCTTGTGGCATTCTAGAAACCTCAGAAGTGCTTGAGAGTGGTAAGAAACTGTTTATTCTATGCTAAAGGTATTCAATGAATACTTACCGCATTTAAAGCAATTATCTCAGATTGAAACAGACCACTCAGGCTGTTTGCATTATAAAGTTTAGCATGTTTGTTAACCTCTTGCACCGTAGGTTTACTTCCCAAGTACTAAATTTCTTGCTAGCGTGGGTTGGTAGTGTAAACTGAGGCTGAGAACATGGTGACGTTTTCTCTTTCTAAATTCAGATGAGGTATAGAGAAATCAAAACGTTGTGTGTGAAAATCATCGGGGAGAATATAAACCACATGAACTGGAAGCACACAATAATCAACAGGAAAAAAAGGCATATTAGTAGAGAACAAAGAGGTTGGGTATGTTTAGGTAAAATGTTATCTGAACTTCTTGGTCTTAAATAGTATTTTTAAAAGTACGCATAAATATTCTCAAAATGTAGCATTATAGATATTTCATGAATAGTTTTCATTAGTATTCTTAAATATATTTCTGAAATATTACAAAAATAAAAATGTATTCAGTGAGCTTTACCCAGGGGTCAATTAAATGAATCTATTTCTTAGATTTTCTACTGCCTTAGGGAACACTATATTTTTTTTCTTCCTAATATGTCTGAAACTTCCTTTTATTCTGTATGATTTTTTAAGTACATTTGATTTGTGATCATGAATCATTCCTAACTAGATTAATAATTATCACTTTAAGCTACATTTTCATATATTAACATCAAGATTTCTAATTTAAAATAAAGTCACGTAAGTGAAAATCTCTAGCAAAATATCTTGTCCTTAAAAGTATAACTAGTCAGCAAGACTAAATTAGACATGAAGTACAATTTTTCTTTTTAAATTTGGGTATAAAGTTGAAACATTGACTATTGATCTACAGGTTAATTTCTTATGCTGTAAAACTTTATTTTTTATGAAGAACAATTAGATAAATTAACATTAATAAAAATAAAACATGCTTAAATAGTGGATATAAAGTTAATTTTGTCTAGATTGGATTTCTTACTCTTCTGGGCTTAAGGTTCCATATTGATAAAATACATATTATAAGTATTTTATATAAGCAAATAGTGTTAATTTGCTAAATGGTATCAAAAAATCGAATTTTGGCTTGAGTCGTGATTTAGGAAGGAGGCTTTAGAAACCTGACAGCACACAGGCTCCTCTTGCTAACCCCCCAGCCAGGGTCAGAAATTTGTAGTACGATTAAAGCTATTACTAATCATCCTAAGTGTAGGGACCAGTCCAGCTGCGACCTTTCAAGACTACTTAGCTTGGCAAGACTCAGCCAAAGACAGCATTGGACCCTAGAGCAACTGTAGTACAATCAATCATATGGCTTTCACAGTGGCAAAACGTGAGGAAAGTCTGCCCAGTAACTTTGTTTTCTTTTTCTTTTATTTAGGTTCTTGCTTTTTTGTGCGGGAGGCTTTTGTTTTGTTGTTGATGAGGATGATGAAGATTACTTCGATACTCCAAATAGCGCTCAAAGAAATGACATAAAATAATGGAATGCCAGCCTAAAGTCAAACAAAGATGATATGAACCTGGACCCTCTTAACAAATTTGGATGTGTGTAATACCACATTGTGAATTAGCAGGATAATGCTTAGACGTACTCCAGATTCCTAACAGCTTTGTTCTTGCTTAACTGAAACTTTTGGATTTTGAAGGGTGCAAGCCACGACCCACTGTAGTGCGTGTTGGGAGGTGTGGTATTTACAGGTGGGTTCTGGTGGAAGGTCACATGGATGTCTGTCAGTCTTTTTCTCGCTATGCTTTCCTTCTAACCACGAACTTAGGATTTCCCCCACCACACACACCCACCATGATGGGCCACCTCATTCCACGCCCAAAAGGGGTAGGCCAGCAGGTCAGGGACTGAATCTTCTAGAACTGCGAGCTGAAACAAACTTTGGTTTTCTTCCATTGATTAGCTCAGGTATTTCTGAGCTCGAACTGTGAGACCCAACTCTTCCTGAGAAATACTTTCACAGCCAAAGGGACTGTGATTTTGCTGGCCGGCAGACATCACGGCGCTCCCCCTTGCCACGAGACTGACCCAAGTGGGGTTGTTTCTAGTACCTTCTTTTTATTATTTTGTTTTTTTGTTTTTTGGTACTGAGGATCGAACTCACAACTTTGCACTTGCCAGCCAGGCACTTAGGCCACTGAGCTAAATCCCTGGCCCCGCTCTAGTGTCTTCTTGCTACCTCTGCAGTTGCCTTGCCAGTGGCCCTTAGTATACTACTGACTCCTTCAGCTCTGATGGGAACTGGGGTCGGCCACCAGCAACAACATCCTTCTGCCACCACCTCTCTGAGGAGTAGCCAGACAACTATCCCTGACAGGGCAGAGGCTGGGATCAGACCAGGGGCTGCTGATGTCATCCCCAGAGTTCCTGAACTCTGTTAGGTCATGATCAACACTGCCTCTGTTTCTAGAAACTTGTTGGCAGCATGGGCATTGAGACTTCTGCTTACGTTCTAGGAAAATGAGGAAGAGCTGTCGGTCAAGGAGCTGCTACCCCCTCAGATCAGGCACATTGTCATCTTGACAGCCAGTGCAGCTCTAGACACTTCTGAAGTGCTTTGGGGAACTTTGATGCAGTCGGAGCTACGCCAGACATCTAGAAACTTCACTTTTGTTAGAGCAGCTTCTCATCGTCCACCACCACCTGGGACACTGTCTAGCAGCCCTTCAGAAATAATCCATCCCCTCTGCCACTACTCCAGAGGCTTCACAAATAGGTCCCCAGGAGACTGCACATGCTTTGGGTTCCCCTTCTTTATACAGGCAGCATTCCCCTCCCCGCCCCATGGCGAATCCAGAAGAGTTCTTTCCTGTGCACTATCACCTGGTACTGCAGCACAAGCCCAACAAAGCCTCATTCTGGTGGACTTACTGCTGACTTGTGGTTTGTATTTTGCAGAGTGGGATAAGTTTATTGCACTAAAAGAAGAGATGATAACATTAACAGCTGTTAGTCCTGAGTGTACATAGCAGATGGCTGCTAAATATCTCCTGGAAGTGGCAGAGAGCTGCGATGCCTTAGCAGTGAGGAGCTGAGGGCTGCAGACATAGGACAGTGGAGGCCTGTGGGACAGCTGCAGAGAGGTGCCACAAACTGCTAGGAAAGAGCTCCAGGAGGCGGCCAAGGAGCCTTAGAACCCTGGTGCTGAGGTGCTTACACAAAGGCAGCTGAGAATCATGAGAATGTTCTCTGACCAGGGAATAGGTTTATCCTCACACTAAAGGCTGAGAGGTGTTGGCTGTCAATGCTGAGAACAGTAACCTTGAAAACAGAGCCACTGTGGCTAATTCTTAGAGACCTTTGTACCTAGAAAGTTGTATTGTGCCAATTCTTGATGTTAATCTTATTTGAGTAAAGAACCTTCATCCAGTTGCTACCATAGTAACAGAAAGCCAACTAACATACCCATGAAGTGACAGCTTCTCTCCCCTCAAGTTCTGTAGACCAAAGACTTTGACTATGTTAGATACTCGTGCCAATAGTTAATTTTACAGCACTATCACAGTTCTTGCCATTCATTCATTAATGAGGGTTCAAGCTGTATTGCTACTTTAAATAACATGGCAGTGGAATGAGGTACAGATGTTTCTTCAAGATTCTAATTTCAGTTTTTTGAACAAATTATCAGGAGTGCCACACTGAGTCGCATAGCATTTCTATTTCTTTTTTCTTTTTTTGGTACTGGGGATTGAACTCACGACCTCACGCTTGCCAGGCAGGCGCTTGTGCCACTGAACTAAATCTCCAGCCTGTTTCAATTTTTAAAGGAATCTGCATTCTATTTTCCACAGTGGCTGTACAAGTTTTCTTTCCTACTAAAGAGCACACAGGTGCTCAAAATCTCCATGGTGTCGGGGCTGGGGATTTTGCTCAGTGGCATAAGCGCCTGCTTTGCAAGTGTGCTGTCATGAGTTTGATCCCTGGTACCGATAAAAACAAAAAAGACAAAAAAAAAAAAAAAAAAAAAAATCTCCATGGTGTCATCATGGCTTTTTGTGGTGACAGCCATCCCAATATGTGTGAGGTGGGTCTCATTCTCATTTATATCTCTCTGACAATCACTGATGAAGAATGTTTGTTCATACACTGGTTAGAAATTGTCTTCTCTGCAGAAATCATTCTTCTCTGCATAAATTGTCCATTTCTTAATCTGAGTTCTTTCTTATTTATTGTCTTGTCTTCTCTGAGACAGGGTCTCACTATGCATTTCAGGCTGGCCTTGAGCTCACTTTGTAGACCAGGCTGGTCTCAATCTTCCTGCCTCAGTCTCCCAAATCCTGGGATTACAGACGTGGACTACCATGCCTGGTTTATCATTTCTTTATCTGGTTATTTGCTTTTTCTTTTTGTGTCTTGTTTTTTGCTAGTAAGTTATGGGAGTTCCTTATGTATTTAGGATACTAGCACCTTGAAGATACATGGCTTGCAAATATTTTCGCCATTTTTAGGCTGTAGTTTCACTCCCTCAATTGTTCCCATGTGAAAGCTCTTCTGTTTGACACAGTTTCACTTGACTCTTTAAGGTTCCGTTGTCTGTGTTTTTAGAATCATACCCAAGCAATCATTGTCAACCCCAGGGCCATGCAGGGCTTCTCTCATGTTTTTTTCTGTAACTTTTATGATTTCAAGTCTCTCATTTAAGGCTTTAATCCATTTTGATTTGGTTATTATGCTTGTGCAGCATTGTTTAAAGTTGTCATTTTGTTTTAAATTTATAATTGATCTCATATGTGCACCAAATCCAAATATATCCTGTTTTAAAGTTATCTTTCTTGACTTAAAATAAAAACATTGTTTTAAGAACTCTAATCTCAACTCTTTCTAAAGAAGCTTCATCAGCATTTTGAATTGTCTCTCGCAAATCATATGATTACAAATAAATTTGTGCTATGGGATAATATTTTCAAATGCTAGTATATTCTACCAAAGCAGAGGGAAAATAAAATATTTGCCTAACATGTAGTAAGAATTCTAAAGATACAGTTTCAGTGTAGCTTGTAATCTCTTGATGAGGCCAAATGAAATTATTCTGATAAAATGTAATAATGGTACAAACTATTAATAAACATTTAACTAAATATGATTTAACTTCTCATCTTTGTATGAGTGTTCATGCAAATATATCAAAAATCAGGAAAAAAAAAAACAATGTTCTCTTTCTAATTCTGGAAATAAGGTCACCTCAGCTGATGGTCTGCATTCCTGTGACTTGTTAAACTCTATAACCAGTGTGCCCAGACCAACATCTATGCCTGACTGGGGCTGGTTACAGTCTTTTCTAACTTGCTTATGAGTCTACATCTGAATGTTGGCTCAGAAGCAGTTGTGATCTTGCCCTCCTTTCTGGAATAAATTAGGTGCTTATTATTTCAGGTACCTGGGTAGATTTCCTTCCCAGGAACAAACACAATTTGACATTTTATTGTTTTCTTTTTAACATCTCTGGCATCTATCCCTTCCTTTCACTTCCAACTGCCCCCAAATCATCACCTCACATTAGGATATACTTCATAACTAATGGAGCTTTGTTCCTGGTGTCACTGTGCTTTAATGTCACCAGGAAATGCTTCTAAAACCTTGCTTTAAGAGCCATCAGTTGTTCATCCTATCAAACCCCTGCCTGACTTCCAAGGCTATAAAATAAGAACACTTTAGTAGTGCAGTCTGATTGGCCTGACCTTTCCTGGAAGAACTCCAACCTTGGACCACAGGTTGTGATTTTTTTTGTCCCTTTACCTCATGTGTGCATGTATGTTTCTCCTCTGCTGCCTGTACCCAAATTCCACTCTCTTTTACCTGCCCACTCCCGTTAATTTGCTGTTGTAATGCTGAGTGGAACATGGGAAAGTCTCAATGGTTTTGCCCTTTAGAGGCAACAAACCCAAAGGTTGCTTGACGCCTCTCTTTCCTGAAATCATTTCATGTGTGCGGCTTGAATTATACTGCTTATATTTTTATATTCATCAGTAAATGTTACGGCTTATATTTAAACGTTTCCTCAAAGCCTCATGTGGTCATGAGGTTGGGATTTTTGGAGTTGGCTGAATCTAGGGTTTGTGATTGGTTCATTGTCTAGGACTGGGATTGGGATGTGAGTGCTTTACCCACCCTAGGGCAGGTAGTTTGCTCACACTTTACGGGAGGATAAAAATGTTCTTCCCTTTCTCCTTTGCTGCTTTTGGTGTCTTCAGCCCACTATGAATGTTTGTCCCTCAGTCACACCACCCTGCCTTGGAGCCAGCTGATTCTGGACTGAAACATCTACAAACTGTAAGCTAACTAAGCCTTTTCCTCTTTAACTTTGGGTGTCAGGTATTTTGTCTCAGCAATGAGAGAAAAGTAACTAAGATAGTAATTAACGTGCAGTGTCATTTTGATAGGCTTTTATATATGTTAATTAATCTACATATTGCTTAATGAATGTTAAGATTAATAATAACTTTCAGGTTCATGCCTGCATCCTTCTACATTAAGGCAGTTGTTGCATGACTTACGATCTGTACTGCAAAGTATGTGCCTGCAAGAAGGATGCCTACCGTGAAAGATAACCAGATCCATATTAAATCATGCAGTATGCAGTATGATGGTTCATTTCACTGTGAATTAACTGAACTAAGGTGGTGAGATATTATTTATGGAGATGCCAGTGGGCTTATTGCTTGGAAATATTAACAATTCAAACAGTAGAATCAGTAAAGATGGTCCCGCTCACCATTCAGGGTAGCCATGCACCATCCACTCCGTTTAGAATGTAAATAACAAAATGTCAGAGATGAACTCTCTGTGCCTTTTTGAACAGGACACCAGTGTTCTCATTTCCTCAGATTTGGGCACCTCCAGTTCTCCGTCATGAGGAGTGACACATGCATTCATTCTGTTTCTCTGGAAAACTTTGACTAAATACAAGTGACTTTTTACTCTCTTTCTCCCCAAAGCGACTTTTGTATCCTTTGGATTATTATGTTAGATCTTCAAAAACAATCTTATATGTGATTAGCATGAACTTTAAATAAAATGATGTGTTCAAGAAGGTGGACTATTATTCACCACTTCAGGAGTAATAGAACATGGCAGGTGTTGCTATTTCTGTTATTGTTGGTATTTCATTGAAATACAGCTGGGATCAGTGACTTTATTACAAACTCATGATGATGTAAGTTTCATAAGTGTTTTTGTATTTTAAGACATGTCTCAGCTGTGTGAGAACAGAATTAGGGATAGAAAATGCAAAATAATTTAGCTCTATTGTCTCCGAGGGCAGTATTTCTTCTTTTCTCTGTTGGTTTTAGCTTCACTATTCACCAAATAAAAATCCTAATACTTACATCTAAGCGGTAATGTAGGAACTTAATCAGTTTTTATTTAAATTTAAAGTGATTTTACAGTGCACAGTACTGTGACCAAGTAATAGATATTTTTCTAAAGGCTTAACTTGTATAAAGACATTGAAATGATCACCAAGGTAGGGCTATTTAAAACCTGAGGACTCTGTTCTCTAAACTGAGGCTGTTCTGAAGCATAGCGGCAGCCTGACTTGCATTTAAGTTGAGACTCTCTCCTGTTAATTTGCCTAATTTAGCTACCCTGTTCTGTATCAGTTTCCTCCTGTGTGAAATTACTCAACTGTTTTGCACCTTCTTTACAGGACCGAACGATAACAGGTCTGCACATATAAATATCCAATAAATGATAATGGTGTATAATTCTTTATTTCATAACCGAACCAATGCATTGAATCCATAGTGACTTATTGATCATTTGGATATTTCCATGAGTTAAGCTCTTAAGTACAGACAGTGATGGAATCTGAAAAACCACTCAACACACACTAAATGGGATGTAGCTTACTCAGTCTCCTGTTAGTTTAGCAAATATTTGAGATAATCAACTTCCAAAGAGAAAATGATTGCTTTGCTCAGTTGTAGAGGTTTCAGCCAGCTTCATCAGTGCCTGTGATCACCACCAGGAGTGCATGGGGAAGCATAAATGCTCAAATTGTCACTGCTATGAAAAAGAGGGAGGGGGACGGGCATTCATTATCCTCTCAAGGACATGCCTCTAGTGACCAAGGGACTGCACCTCAGCTCTCAAAATCTCACGCTGGGTACCAACCCGTTACCATAAGAGGATTTGGGTGCCAGACCAGACCCAACTTTGGCATTATGCATCTACCCATCAGGAAAGGTATTCTCCACACCCAGCACAGTGAACAGAGCATCACCCCTTTCTCACAGAGCATACATCCCATTGGATGCAAAGATGCTTAAGACATGGAGAAAATACATTGCAATTTACTTCAAGAGTCTGGCCACAGAAATCCAAAGCATCAAAGAAAGAATTGAGAAAAACAATAAATCTAAAGAAAACTTCAAGGCAGCAGTTTGGAAAGATATCCAAGACAGGAGATGATTAATTGCAAAGTGAATATAGTGAACCTGTATCTGGGAAATTTTAAGGTATAAGCATCACTTTATATATCTTACACAAGTAGCAAATCTGTTGACGAACGTTTTCCCCAAATTAGCTTTATTCTGCGACCTGTGTGCTGAGCCAGCATGATCTGGACTGTGTTCAGAAATGGTAGCTCTCTGGAGTCCGATGTCAACTGCAAGTCTCTTTTAGATCCCCAATAAATATCAGCAATGCCCACTGCTTGATTCTGCTAGCTAATTACCAAAACCCCTCAGAATAGGCTTCAAAATCAAGCTGAAGTTCCATGAAGTAAGACAAGATGGTTGGACTTTTCTCCTTTCTTCTACAGTAGCAAGGATTTTGATCAGGTATCTCCCAACCGAGAACTCACAAGGGTACAAGAGGGCTTTGACAGGATTTCTGCTTGTCACTCAGGGAAAGCTTCTGATCAGGAAGGAGGGCTCTTTCGAAGTGTCTTTGTGGAGCTTCCTGTTGTCTTTCATCTGTAATGAAGCAGCCTTTAAAAGTAGGTGGTGCGTGAGGTGCGATCGTGAGGTGAGATCAGGATAGAATTTTATTGCACCTGGGTGCACAGCGGCTGCTCTCATTCACTTTTGCCTTTTATTTTGTTTTGACACAATTGTCAAAATGTTTAACTCTTCTTTTCCCAGAACGTGTCAGTTTTTGGAAAGAGAACGGGTGATCCGAAAAGGAATTCCACTGATATTATTGAACACAGATCTGATTATGCAAGCTCAGAATTATTTTGAGATAAGAAAATTGGGCAGAAATAAACAATCTGACAATTCCCTTCTGTTTTAGAGTGTTGCCGTGACGTAAACCACATGAGTCAGGACTCTTGAGTTAGAAATATGAAACATGACAAATCGCTGCTTTTTTTTTTTTAAACTTGAAACCAAAGAAATCGTATACTTCCTGAAGAATTACACACTTGGGCACTTCTAGGTAACCCCTGAATCTTCAGAACTCATTTTATGGCTTCAAAGGCTGTTAAAACAGACTCAGTGAGTATTTATTGAGCTAAGGCATACAGCCTGAAGAACGCAGCACCGAACAGGCTTGTTTGCGTGACAGTGTGGAACAAAGTAAGGCAAAAAGATGTGTGTTAGGGAAACCATAGGACAGTAAAAGAATTGAGGTAGAAGAGCGAGTACCTTGCAGGTAGAGTGGTGGAGGGCAATGTGGCCCTTGCTCTGCTGTCTTTTAAACAGAGAGGAATGGGAGAAAGCAGGAATTCTTCTGAATGGTTGGCAAGAATAAACCGCAGATGTGACTGCAAATTCTTTGCCTCCATGCTTAGGTGAGTTCAAAAAAATAAAAGGTGATTGCTTCAGTGACAATTAGAAGAAAATGCTTGCTCAGTAAAGGGGGAAAAAAAAGCAAACAGAGAATGTCCCAACCATGACCCATTTCTTCAGATACCACTGAGCATGGAAGAACCTCCCAGGATTTAGGATGCTTGTGGTGCAGAGCCTGGGGGCTGGTAGAGGAGGACTGATCAAAATATACAGTAAAGGCAGGAAATGTTTGAAAATGTAAGACACATGGTCATTAACCTCCTGCAAAGTATTCCTCATTGCTTTGAGCACAATTACTCTATCATGCTTGCCCCTTTTGGAAGAAGCTGTGGAAGGCTTCTTTCATGAGTGGCTTCATGAGATGTGATTTTTAGAAAATGAAGTGAGTGGGAGACAGGCTTGTTCCTGTCTCATTCTCCAGATCTGGCGGCCACTGAATGACTTTTGGTTCTATCTCTAAAGCAAGGTGACCATGAAAGATAAATGTTTTGAATCTGTTTGGGACCAACAATGCACCATTTCTCAGTCTCAGCACTATTGACGTTTTGGGCTAGAAAATCCTTGATTGTGTGAGATTTTTTTAGAATTGTACAAAATCCCACATCCTGCTTACTGAACTGAACCTTCGTGACATTTCCCACCCAGGATAAAATGGCTATACCAAACAGATTAACAAGAGATAAAACTGTAAAGCAGGAGTTAAGGGTTTTCTAGCTTATTCCATAGCTTTGATGTTATATTTCTGCCAGGAAAATTAGTTGTACAAGATTTTTAATAGTAATACTGTTATGGCGGATTTTTTAGTATTTTCTTAAATTCATCTTCTGTCATGATCCAGTTATTTTCCAATGGGCATTTTCCTTGCTTTTTAAACCAAATGCCATACTTCTTGTGTATTCCTTATATAATTCATAAGAATGCACAAAAATTCTTAATTGAGATCCATGAAACATCCTAAAAATTGTAACATAGATTTACATCCTTCCTTGTAGAAATAACTAATCTTGATTGATCTGAGGAATATACCATGATAATAATTGAACCAAATTCACACCAAAAATAAGTCATTGTTGTCTTTAAAATTTTTAATAATGATCATCTTTTTCTTCCATTTCTATGCCTCACTGGCAGTTAACTTTTGATAAAATTCATTTAAAATTTTCAAACTGGGCAAAATCAGAATATTTATAAGTGAATAAGCTTAAAGGAAACTAGAACTCCAAAATAAATGTTATAAGAATCAACATAATAGTGGAAACTGAGTATGAAACATTCTTTAAAACTTTGAAAATAACATATCAATTTATGTTTAAGTAATATAGTAAATTATTTAAATAAACAAGTAGTATGCTTTGTATAAAATTGATATGTGAATACCTTAATTATTTAGAAATATAAGGTTTATCTTCATTTAGAGAAAAAAAATCATTATATATCCACTTAAATTAACTTACACTGACATAGGCAGTGAACCCTGGTTGTCATTTGTTCACTTAAGAAGCATATTTTCATAAATGTCAATGATTATTTAAAACGTTTATGGGAATTAAGATGTTTGGAGTATTCCACAAAACTGATCATTGATTCTGAATGAGGAAAAGAATCAAGGAAGATCTAAACTTATTTGGAATACACAGAATTTACAATCAACTATCCAGTCATACACATTATTAACAAACTGTAATGTGTTTAAATCATGAAAGTTTCCACTTCAAAGTCAGCAGGGTTGGAAAGTGACTCTGACAAGAAACTGGTAAACAGATGAAGAATAAATTGTTCTTTTTTAGCTATGTGGGCAGCATGTGTTCTTAACATGAATGGACTTGCACTCTGAAGTAGCAGTAGCGATTTAGACATGGCCGGCACTGGGAAGGTAGGCAATAGACAACATCTAAATACCAGGATCTTATCAACTGTTTGCACATGAAGAAGACCCAAAGTAATGTCCTCATGCATGGGATTTATTGCACAGAAACCTTTGTGAGGAGCCTTGGTACCTGGGAGAGCAGGAGAGGTTTGAGTTCCACATTCTAACTAATTTGGACTTATTTACCTCCCATCCCTCAAAAAACAAAAAGCAAAGCAAAGCAAAACAAAACAACACAACAACATCAACAACAAAAAAGATAAACCAGAAGAGTTTTTGTGTGCATTCATGGGTTTTCTGGAGTTCTTCCTCCATCTGAATGGATGAGAGAAAACAAACAAACAAACAAACACCAGTAATGATACCCTTGGAGCACAGTGATAGGTTCATAGATGACACAATCAAATTTGCACACTAGACATCAAGGAAAACCACACTTAAAGAGAAAATAAAAAGCAAAAAAAAAAAAAATGGAAAGAAATGCAACTATCAACCCTACCACTTTTCTTTCCATTCATCGGCAATAATAAGTGTTTCTCTGGCATTTGACTTCAGCGTAAGCTGAATAATTGGAGATTCCAGACACTAATGGAATCAGCAATGAGGGGGATAGAGAGGGCCAAGATTTCACTCTAAAGCTGGAACAAAAACTCGTCCCAAACACCATGATAAACCTCTGATCTGATTTATCAACAGAGATTCTTGGTGATCATTTTCACTGGATGAAAGCAATTTACTTTTCTGTTTTTATCTGAGCAGAGCTAAACTATCCATCATCTGTAGATTGCTCCAGAAAAACCTCGAAAAACCTGTTATGTTTAGAAGAATTTTACCTGCTTTGAACAAACAAACTGAACATTTCATGCTCTTCTCTTGTTTTTCTGGTTTCTTTTACAATATTTTTCATCACTAGATCCATGGATTACAAAATGATCAGTCTTGTGAATTCAAATATAGAGTCCAGCACATGGCAAATATTGTGAGAATTAGCAAAACACAGACAGGCTATCAGATTTGAAAAGAATGTGCTATTGATTATTGTTTGCTCTAGATGAATTCTCTACTCCTCTCCCATAGTTTTCTCCTTCTCTCTTCCTCTTTCCCTCTCCTTCAGTATAATACATATGTGCATGAGTTTGGACATTTTTAAATATCCATTAAAATGTTATGAAAATGATTGAGTTAGGAACTTTTATAAATTTTTGTGTCTTTTCTGCTTTCAAAAACATTTTGAGTTTTAATTTGTACAGCAATTGTGTATTTACATACCATAGTGTGAAATTTCAAAAGATGTGTATAATATATAATGATCAGGCCATAATAGTTGGCATGTATTTCACTCAGACACAATACCTGTTGTTTGAATAGGGAAGACTCAAAATCCTTCCTACAAGCTGTTTTGAAATGCATAGTTAATTGTTGTTAACCATAGTTATTCTGCTCTGCTAAAGAAGATCACGATTCTTCTTGTTGAGCAGTGCCCCATACACATTAACTGCCAACTTTCTATCTGTTGCTCTTCATATCTTTCCTAGTCTTTGGGAACCAGTGTTTTGTTCTCTACTTCTTTGAAAATTCTCAAAATCCTTTTTGATTATCTAATAACTCTAGCTTTGGAGTTCTTTAAAAACACAGTTTTAACAACGTTAGCCTTAGACTATGTCTTAGAGATGATCATTATGTAAAAGCATTTCCAGTTTATCAGTCTTGAGCATCGCCACCTCCTCATAATCACTGGAGATATTTTTCCTGCCATTCCTTCCATTTTGCCCCATTACTCTAATATCCTAGTTTATAATTAGCTTTACGCTCATTCTCCAATCTGGATATGCTCATTACCTATGTCAAGGGTTTCACCAAACTTTAACTCCCTTTAAATTTGTATAAGGAAGGAAGAAGCAAAATGATGGACATCACCTGAAAGTTTAGAACACAGTACTGGGAGCTGTGAACAAAATCTGGGTGTGCAGAGTGACCACATAAATGAGCTCGTGACAGAGGCTTCAACTCAGGTGGAATGTATTAGAACTTCGTTTTGGCTATTCTTACTCTTTAACTGTGTCCTTGTGGAGGGTCTGAAACAGTAGTTTAAAGGCCTAGGCTCAGCAAAATACCAATGAGCAACAAGAAAACGCCTAACTCAGCTGACTGATCTCTTCATGATTCCAATTTTCCCCTACCTAGGGACTTTTTGAAGCTTTCAAACTATTGCCATATTCACATTTATTTATCTATGTTTGACTATTTCCTACTAGAGATGGAGCTTATTAAAACATAGATTGGTTCACTAAAGCTCCTACTTTATTTGCTTCAGATACTGTGTCTCCTACTTCATTATGATAGGAAGTGTTTGACAGAAAACCATTTTACTATCCCTGTTTGTTTCTGAAGAAGGTCTGTCTTGGTTACTTTTCTCTCATTGCTGAGACAAAATGTTTGACACCCAAAATGAAAGAAGGAAAGTTTATTTAGCTTACAATTTTTAGAGATTTCAGTCCAGCTGGCTTCAAGGTAGGGTGACTTGGCTAAGAGGCAACTGTTTCATGCTGGCCACAGGATACAAAAGCAACAGGACAAAAAGGAAGTAAAACATACCTGCTCCCCTTCCTTGTATTGTATGCTGGCTCCCCATCCCTGGGTAAGCACTGAAACCAGGAATCCCAGTCCTAGACAACAAACCAATCACAATTGGTAGACTCAGTCGCCTCTGTAACATGAGGCTTTGGGGGGACACCCAGACACAAACCATAGCATTCTACTCCTGGTCCCCCAAGACTCAAACACATCTTTATATAAAAGACATTTAGTTCATCTCCTAGAGTTGCCAAAGTCTTAACAGTTTTAGCATTGCTGAAAAATTCTAACATCTCTGCCTATATCTAAGTCCAACTCTCAGCTGTAAACCCTTGTACACATGAAAACAAAGTTAAACACTTCCAACATCCAGTGGTATAAGATAAACATTACTATTCCAAAGGGTTCAAATAGAGGGATACAAAGGAATGGAACCAAAGGAAGTCCAGAAATCCAGAAGGGCAAACAGTAAGTCCTAAAATTCCATGCTCAACATGTGAATCAATCTAGTCGTGAGCTCCAAAAGGCTTGAGTGACTCTAACCCCACAGCACTTCTCGTGGTTTTAGCTCCCATGGCTTCTTTCTTAGGCCTTCTCTGTTCAGTCTTTGCAACTTTTCTTAGATGATTCGCACTCCTGGATTTTTCACACTTCTGAAATTTTTCACACTTCTTCACTGAACCTTTGACTTCACACTCACACTCACAGCTCCACACACTGCCCACTCATGGGTGCACTATCTGGCCTCCCAGGCCTCATAAAATTGGAGTGGAAGTGGCCTAAAATTCAGAACTCTTGCATTCCGCATGTGCCTAAAACCAGTGCCACATGGATGATGCCAAGGTCTACTACCAGCTGGAACAGTAGCAAGGCTTTCCTTTCTCTTGGCTGTCGGGGTCAAGTGCCTGGATCACTAAGCACTATGAACTTGACAGTGAGGAGCAGCTTCTCTAAACTGTTACTATTTGGGAATCTGGTTATGGCCACTGCCATTTTGGAACTGTATGTGGCTTTTACTGCCATTCTGGACCGTGGTGCTTTGTGACTTTCTCCTCAAAGCAAGTCTTTCATTTTTACAGTTCTAGGGCTGCAAAGCATGGAGACCCACTGCTTCTCATGATGCCCCTAGGCCATCTATTTTATTTCTCTGCTCTTTCTCAGAAATTGAGATCTCAGCTCCATCTTTACAGTTTACATCTTTCTGGCCAAGCTCATAACATTTTAAATCACCTGCTGGGATCTTTCCTCTTAATTGACAACATAAATCTGGTTAAAAGCCCCCAACCATAGCCATGCCACAGTCTTAACATTTGACTGCCTTGAAATTTTTTTCTGCCAGATTAATTAGTCTGCCACCCTTAATTTCCTTCTCAGGCACAGTCTCTGGACATGAGCAAAATGCAAACAAACTTTCTGTGAAGCCATAACACACACCATCTGGAGTCCAGCAAGCAATGTAGTCCTTCCCAGTATAAACCTCCTGAACTTGGTCATTATCAGTAGGTTTTCTATCAGCTTCTTGTTTTCTGAGTTCTGACCAGAATCACCCATACATAATAGCCTAAGGCATTCCAGGATCACTCTTTTGGAAAAATCTCCAAACTTTTCCAAATTCTTCCCACAAGCCCAAGGCTCTTGAGCCACATATTCAGGTACAGTCACAGCAACAACCTCTCTCCTCTGGTACCAAACAGTGTCTTGGTTACTTTTTCTCTCATTGATGAAAAAAAATACCTGACACCCAAAATTATAGAAGGGAAGGTTTGTTTAGCTTACAGTTTTTGGAGGCTTCAATAAATACTCATCTGGCTCCAAGGCAGGATAGCATGGCTACGGGGCAACTACTCATGGCATCAGCAAGCAACAAGACTCAACAGGGCAAAAGGAGAGGGGGGAAACATGTGTCCTTCTCTCACTTATAGTGTATGCTAACTACCTACCCCTTAGCAGATACAGCACTCACACTGCCAATCCCAGTGCTAGACAATGAACCAGTCACAAATGCTAGATGCAGTTGCCTCCGTGACTGCACAAGACTTTGGAAGGACACCCAGACACAAACCATAACAAGGTCATTATCAAACCCATTCAATATCCTTTAGATCATTCTGCCTCAATTAGTTCATACACCCACAACATTCTCTTTTCTAATGGGAACTTTCTTACTAGGAATAAAGGGCTAAGGCTTCCGCAATCCATATATTCACCTATGTAACTTTTCCTTTGGATCTGTGCTCCCTTGTCACAGATCCAAAAGCAATGAGCCCAGCTGACCATGGACTGACATTTGCAAATCTATGAGCAGGCTTACTTGATTGATTTTGTTTCTTCAGGACAAAATTTGAGAGTAGATTGTACTCATTTCCTATTTTCATTTTGATATTAATCATAATATGCAGCAATGGAGCTTGGGACACTATAATTTTCTTGAACAATTTCTTATGATTCAGATAAGGTAGCCTGGTTTGCATGATAGATTATATGGTACCTCTGTAAAACAGTCCTGGTTTGGATGATAGATTATATGGTACCTCTACCAAAATTCCATCTAGAGGGAATGGTGAGGTATCAGGAAACTTTTGAGTATGTAACGCTCTTCCTACTTTGTTTGGTGACAGGATCATAGTCTAAGAAGTGCATTAAGAAGAAATTTCACTGTCATGTGAGCATCATACAGAGTGTTAACACAAGTCTAGATGGCGTAACATGCTTTAGCACAATACAACTAGACTCTGGGATGTATATGTGAGAGAGCCTATTGCTTCTAGGAGCATGGTCAACAAGACAAAAGGGGATTAACTCAAATGTGGGACAAAAAGATGCAAGAAATAACATGGAAAACATGAGCAATATGAAACTATTGGTGTCACACGAAGTGTTTTTCAGTAAACATGTATTATTGCATTTATTGGAGGCTTGCTCTTGGAGGAGACAGTGGGACAAGAACACATTCTTCCCCTGTTTTGCATACCTACCATGATGTGAACAGGTTGCCTGTCACATGCTACTTGCCATGATGTGCTCCCTTGCAACAGATCCAAAAGCAATGGACCCAGCTGACCATGGACTGACTTTTGCAAAGCATGAGCAAAATTAAAACCTTCACCTTTATAAGATGATCATCTCAAGTGTTTTGTTACAGTATTAGAAACCTGACTAACACAAGTGTATATTTATAATAATAAATGTAAAATCATGAGCTATAATAAGCACTATAAAATGACTGTGCCTTTTGGTTTCATAGCACCCAGCAGGGGTACCTGGCAGTGCTTAGAGTCAAATTCCTCAACTTCAGCACAGTTTGACCTTAAAAGCTGTGAACTATTTTCTGTGCGGTTATTATGTGCATTTCAGGTTGTTTAGATATATTCCTGGTCTCTGTCCTGGCAACTTGTAAAACATTCTACCCTCTTTTACCACCTTATGAACACAGATATTACCAAGGTCACCTCTGCTTGAGAATGATTGTTTAAGAGAATCTTAAGTGGTTGATAAATGTTTTTGGAAGAAAATAATTGAGCTGAAAGTTAATTATTTTTAGTAAGAAAGAATGGAAGAGATAGGACCTTCCTATTCAGAAGTGTAGAAACAGGTACTTGGTAGGACCATCCAAGGCATTTCAGATTCACAGCAGACATTTCAAAGAGCTGTGGTCTCTGACTAGTCACTCCGTCATTCTGTGTCTTGGTTTCAGCTTCCATGAAACAGATAATATAACAGGCTGGTTATTTTTACACTCCTTCTTCTCCTTTGGTCCAGCATTAGTGTGGTTTGTACTGGGTAAAGTGATTGCAGTAGAGGCTCAGAGTAGAAATGTCATATTTTTTACTTCTAAATTCTAATGGTACTCTGATAGATAGTCAGCTATCCAACGCTATTATGAAATATCTGAGATTATTAAAAGTAATTTATTTTGGGTCACAATGTTAAGCAGTTCTAGTTCATCATTGTTGGCCACATTGCCTTAAGCTGTCAGGTAGAAATTGTAGAAAAAGAAAATAACTGCTCACCTCATGGCCAGCATCAAAAAAAGACAAAACAACTAGTGTCTTCCTATCTACTACTTCTGAAAGTTCTACTACTTCTGGTAACAGCATGCTAGAGACTCAGCTTTTAACATCTGAACCCTTTGGGAGATAGTCAGCAGCCAACTACAGCTACTATCCAGATGTAAGATAGAAAATATTTTTAAGAGAATTTGAAGAGTTTAAGCCAATAGCTCTTTTCATCTACTTAGATTAGAAAAAAGAAGTCCTCTGGGGAAGGGAGTTGAGAGTCAAGTCTTTTTGAACAGGAAATTCAACACAATGCTTCATATAATACTCTTGTATTATAGACCAAGTTCTAGATGATACCCAATGATTGATAAGCAGTTTTGTCATTGCTTTAACTAAACAACCACTACCACGCTAGACACTCCAAATGTCCAGAGGAACAAAAGAAGACAAAACGTCTGCTGTTATGGACCTCACAGTGAGGGGTAGTACGTAGTATTTTCTAGAGTACACTTTGTGAGTGACATCTCTTTGGAAGTCACAGAGAGCAGGTAAGGCTGAATTCCTCCATCTTTCATCCGGAGCCTTTCCAAGTGCACCAGGAAGAGTGTAGGATATGGTGTGCCTGAGCTGAGGTCCAGCCAGTGAGGACTACCCCAGAAGTGAGGCCAGTAAGACCTTACAGGATCCACATCTGTACATTAATAGAGCTTGAATACATGTCTGCGTTTCAGTCCTGGAGAGATGACTCATTCCTGTCTGTCTGTCTGTCTGTCTGTCTGTCTTTGCCCTCTCAAACAACCTGTGCATGTAAATTCATGGTTTTTCAGAGCATTATTGATAATGAACAAAGTGCCTGACACCTGTAACTTAAAGGAGGAGGTTTAACTTGGCTCACTGTTTCCAAGGGGTTCACGGTAGTGTGTCTCCAGGGTAACTACCTCATGGCAGAAGGGTATGGAGGAGCAAAGGTACTTGATTCATGCTGAACAGGAAGGAAAACATGCAGGAGATTAAATGCCCTGAGGGTCGTGTTCAGTGATCCACTTCTACCTGGTCTCTGCCTCCAACAGCACTGAACACTAGTGAAACAATCCACAGATGAGTCTAATATTACCATGATCCAGCCACCTCACCCAGAGCCTCACATTCTAGTCAAGGTGATAAGTACGATTAACTCCAATTCATCAACCCCCTTGAGAAGAAGGAGAAACAGCTCTTAATACCAGATATGAAGGTTAAATTTTGTACCTCAGAAACCTACCACAGGAGATGTTAGAAGAAACAAAGATAGTATACATCCACCTTTTTCCCAGTGACTTTATATTTACCTAAATATCTGATCAGTAAATAAAAATGACAAAAGTACTTTTCTTAATTTAGAACTTTAACAAGATAAATTATGATGCAATCCAGTCTAAACTTGGCTTTCAAATACTTTGTATAAATTGAAAAATGTATGAGTCAAAGACTCAAATCACATGGTGTATAGAATAAAAAAAATTGACAGTAAATAAGATGTTTGCTTATAACCTAATAGAATGAAGAATTGTGATACTCAGTATTTTTCTTTCAGCTTTTTTAAAATCAATTTTTCAGTTGTTTGGGGGATTATGTTTTTTTTTAACTAAAACTTCATTTAAAAAGAAAGAACATAAAAGTCACCTTTAGAGCAAAATAAAGAATAAACAAAGGAGCACTTGGAAAGAGATGGAGACAGAGCACGCACGTAACACACTGCAGTGTCACAAAATAAGTGTGTCCTCTTTCTCTCAGTCAAGGAATTTTCCAGTAAAGCTTTTTAGTTTGATCAAAAAGTGTACAATTCAAACTTGTTCCATGTAATTTTTCTTCCAATGTCTAGAACCTTCCATATAGAGTGATAGGGTATGTGTTTTTACCAGAAAGTGGAGGTCAAAACTATTTTTTCCTACCATTTATTTAATGGGTGTAACTGTCATTACTCCAAAAAATAGAAAAAAAAGAAGTGATAAAACATTCCTGTTAAGGTGGAAATGCTAATGAAAGATAAATCAGTATATAAAATGTCTGACACAGTTAGTTTTATAAATGCTTTGCATTATTATTGTCTTTTATTCTGTAATCCTGGCCTCTTTTTTTTTGGCACTGGGGAATCAAACTCATGACCTTGACTTGCCAGGCAGGCACCTATGCCACTGAGCTAAATCCCAGACCTCTTCCATTTCTTATTCACTCCCTCTTCTATTTCTAATTGATTCTTTTTACCGAGAACCTAAAATTTTCAGCTCTGTTAGTGACCAGTTTTCCAATGTTGTCCATGGTGCTCCAAATTAAGTAGTATTTTGATGCTTTTATTATTTTTCATTGCAGCAATATTTCCTATCTTATTATTTACTAGGATTATAGGCATCAGAAACATTTGATTGAGAACATGAATTTAGTTATGTAGAAGATATTTATCCCTTTCCTCCCAACTGCCCTGGCCAATGGGGTTATTGCACTCCATAGCGCCTTGCTTTCATCATCTGAAAACCAGAAACGACATTGGACTTGTCTCAGAAGTTGTAAAATGAATGGACTCATGTGTTAAAAATAATAAAGAGATTAGATTACAGCTCAATGGTGTAGCACAGTGATAGAATGCTTCCTAGATTGCATGAGGTCCGGGATTTGATTCCCAGCACCACAAAATGAAACAAAACAAATAAAAAGACAGCAACAACAGGATGAACACAAAATCTAGCACAGCACTCAAACAAATAGACATGAATAACTGAGCCAAGATCGATATTTCATAGCTTCCTCTCATTTTCATCTTTATTAATTAAGCAGAGATTGTTAAACAGAAAAACTAAGAGGACCTTTTCCAAATCAAGTTTTCAGATCTTGAACTTGTATAAAATCTTCCTACTTACATCCTTGTCAAAATGGATCCATCTCTGTCTCTCTCCTTTGTACTTCATTATTATTATTATTTTGTTATTTTGAAGAAGGGTCTCGTTATGTAGCCCTGGCTGGCTTCAAACTCACAGTGATCCTCTGCCTCTTGAGTGCTGGGATTACAGATGTGCACCACCATGCCCAGCCTCCATTAATTTTTATACTCTTTTAAAATACCTTTACTTTGTTAAAATCTTATTTAGTCTTTAGTAACAGAATAGCACCTTTTTAAAGAAATTTCTTTGATATGCTAATTAGGATTCATAATGCTGCCATCAAAAACAAAATTAAACTTTAAGTATGCTCTTTGTGTTTAATTTTTGACATATTTTGCATTTTTACAGCTAGTCAAGTAAATTATTTATCTGCTAAATAAAAGTTGCTTACAGTAGTATTAAATATTAGACAGCATTTTCCCATAACATCCATAAAAGCTGTATCTTGTTTTTAGAAGTTTCAAGTGATATTCGTTAAGTAGTACATTTTAATAACTCTAGACATAGTACGATTTATTTGAACATTTTTCCAATTATAAAAGGCACATAGTGGAATATCTGCATGTCAGAGAAAAATAAGTAAATAAAAAAATAACAAAAGTACCATTATATTTATATAGGCAGAGCATCTCCAGAGTTTTAGTGCAATTTTAAATTTTAAAGTCTGAATGCTACCAATTAATAACTACATCTAAAGTACAATATTTGCAATTTCTATTACACTTGTTAATTCGGTGAATACAAAATGATACATTTAAAATGTATTGCTTTAAATCCTTCTAATTGAAGAGGGTAAGTGTCAGTTGAAGTGGAAAATTACAATTGCAATCAATATTACCTGTCCTGATAGCAGTGAGCATCCCTGTATGTAGATCTTGGTTGCTAAAACCATTCTTGGATTTAAAGAATCAATGTAGAAGTAGCTAAATCTAAGACAGGAATAGGTAAGGAATAATCAGAACAAGCTCAGAGAATCTCATAGCATCTGGAAGCAAAGGAAGTGTGCAAATGAACCCATGATGGTGAGGCCCAGGGGACTTTCCGAAATGCACAGGGACCAGCTAAGAGTGTTCCTGGCTGGCAAAGTTGGAAAATGTTGATCCTCAATATTAATAACACAGTATTAGATAATGAAATAGACATATATGCATCCAAACTGATGTAAATAATAGGATAAATAAGTGAATGAGATTAATATACCTTGAAAAGAATCCTGAGTGATCTACATAGATACTCACTGCTTGACAAGGTGGAGCTTGACTTCAGATCGCTTAAGTGTGAGCTGTCCATGGTAACAGAGAGAGAGAGAGAGAGAGATAGAGAGAGAGAGAGAGAGAGAGAGAGAAACAGAGACAGAGACAGAGACAGAGACAGAGAAAAGGTGGGCTGCAGGGCTAGGCTGTTCCTCTCCAGTGCAGAACCTGACCAGCACCACTTCAGTCAGCTATCAAGGTCAACATCACCAGCAGTGATTCTTCACCACGATGTGTGTCCTTAGTACCATTGGATAGTGACGCTGTAGCTTGGTGGTCTTCCTTCCAAATACTTATTGACAAGTTTGATCATGAGAAAAGCATCAAACATCAAAATCATCTGACATGCTGGAAATATGTGATCAGTAATTCCCCCAAAGTCACCAAAAACAAGCCAAGTTCGAGAAACTGGCACAGTCAAAAAATGTGTAAGGAGGCATCGTGAGTAACTGTGATGCAGGATCACTTGGAACAGAAAAGAAAATCAATTTAAGGTAAAAATTAAGACAATCTCAGTAAGTTATGGACTCGGGTTCTTAATAATGTATCAGTATGGATTAACCGGTTGTGCCAAATATGCCACACTAATCTCAGCTATTTATCAGGGTCACAAGATTTAGGATTTATTGCAGCTCTTTGTTGTACATTTATAATTTTTCATAAATATGAAACTATTCTAAAATTACACACGCCTGTAATCTCAGCACAGAGGAGGTTAAGGCAGGAGGACCATTGCAAGTTTGAGACCAGCCTGGGCTGCAAAATGAGCTCAAGGCCAGCCCGAACTGCATAGCGAGACCCTGTCTCAAAAAGAAAAAACAAAGTTTTTGTAGGGCTGGGTATGTGACTCAGTGATAAAGCTCTCACATTGCATGTGCAAGACGCTGGGTTTGAAGCCCAGCACCAGAATAAATAAATAAACAAACAAAATCAAATAAAATTAGCTTTTGTAAATAAAAACTATTACAAATTTTTAACATCAAAAATTTAAAATTTAGGTGAAGTTAACAATTTAAGGAAAAATGCAATGGTTGCTTACCTAGCAAAACAGAAAAAAGGTAATATCCAAAATTTACAAAAGTAAAAAGTGCAAAGTTTTAAGTACTCATTCAACAGTTTTATAAATTTGTAGTAATTAATTACACTGCTTTAGATTTCTGTCCTCAAACATTGTCAGAGAATAAATTTCTGCTCCTTTTAGCCAATAGGTTTGTGCTCATTTGTTAGAGAAATAGTAGAAGGCTAACCTGGATCCCACGTCACCACAGACACCTAAACACATAAACGTTTTCATGCTTTTAAGACAGTCATATTTTATAAATTGTGTTACATTCATTTGATGTGAGATTGCAACAGGAATTGACGTTTTTTTTTTTAAATAGAAAACACAATAAAAGCAATGGTAATTATAAAACTATAAGCCATAGATAAGAGGAAATTGACAATGGATCATACATTTTGTATTGTTATCTTCAAAGTATCTTTACTGTATTTTTCTTTCAAGTTCTCTCCCACTTTGACTCATCTGGATTGGGTGAATCTTGTTTGCATTAACTTACAGTGTATCAAGACATTTAACACTTTATTGAGTTTGTTTTCAAATTCCTGCTTATAAAATTTATCAAAATTTAAATCACATTGAAGGTTTAATAGTTTGTTTTGGATCTGATCTTTCTTTGCATGGTGAATTTTTTACTTCCATTTTGCTTAGAAAAATTCTCTTTATATTTGTTTATACTCTTTGTTTCTTTAATTGTTGATGGTTTATATTTTTATATTTTGTTCTACAAATAACTTACGGAGAGTATGAATTGAAGTTCAAATTTTATTTTTCTGAAGATATTATCAATTAACTATCTGAATTTCATCATCATGACGTCAGTACTGATCATGTATGGCAGAGTTTCATGTGCTATGTCCTGCGTTCCACTGTCACTCCTGCTTCCGTAGTAGTTTCAATTTTTAACTCCCCATGATACAGTCACACCTATGACAATCTTTCTTTTCATTGCTCCTTTTGCCCAAAGGTCTAGAATTTTATACCTCTTTATATCTTCAGATCATCTTAGATACTCAGATCTCCAAACACATCATCTTAAAAACAAATTACCTGGAATAATATTTATTTTATATAGAAATGCATGAGGATTTGACATACAGTTCAGGAACACGGCATGTTCCAATGTACTCAAATTGCCTTTATTTTGTACCTATTTATAATTCAGATACCATGATGCATGAAGCCTAAGAAATGTTAAAAGTAAAATAAAAAAGCAGGTTTGAAACTTTGTTTTGGAATGAATGGAATGAATGAATTGGGATAAATGCCCAGTATCATTTTCAGGCTCAGTCAACAGTCAGAATTAAGTACTAAGGGACAGTTCTCTCTATCAGCTTTTTTCATCCCATCTGGGAGTCCTGGAGACTTGGTTCCACAGCCTCCAGCCATTACCTAAATCCACATGTCCTCACGTCTCACATAAAATAGTGCAGTGTTTGCATGTGACCTGTGCATATCTTACATGCTCTGTAATCTCTGGGTGAGTTATAATATCTAATGAGAGGCAAATACGCTGTACACATGCAGTTGCTGCATTTGTTGCTTAGGTAATCAAGCAAGAAAAAGCTCTGTGTATGCACAGTGCAGATGTAACTTCTGCCAAAATATTCTCAATTCAAGTTGTTAGAATCTGTGGATGCAGATTCAGCAAATACAAGCACTGACTGTGCTGGGAAATGCCTAGTTGGCAGAGATGTAGGGTCACTGCTCTCAGGAGCATTTATTAGGATAAATAAATAGATAAATAAATGTAACTCAAGTGAAAATAATCAAAGAAAGGGAAAAGGCAAGAATGGCTGAATGGCTTCCCACGTCAGTGGTTATTGGCATTCATGTATATCAGAGATGAGAATTTTGGAGGAAGACCTCTTATTCTTAGTTTTAAATTAAAGGGAATTTTGCTTTTCATAGCCGTTACCCTGGTGAAGGAAAATCCGAATTATGACCAAATGCTAAATCAAGGTGTATCTGGGCATAAGGTTTTGCTTTTGAGGTGGGAGACGAAGACTGGTCAGCAGACAAAGAAATGAATGTCAGTTCAAAGCAATAAAGGGAATTTGTGAACATTTCAGAAGTTAGGTGGAAATCGAGCAAAACCACTGCAATAATAGCCACAAAATTACTTTGGGGGAAGAAAATAAAACAGCTAAAACACCATGTTCCTTTTGTAGGAGAGGAATAAGGTTCTGAAAGTAGATAATTATAGTAAATCTACCTCAATGACGCAGAATTAAACCATATTTTTTTTTCTTATATTCTAAAGAGAATCTGGGTGGCTGTTATTCAGTTTAAGCTCTGGAAAAGCTCTGGCGCTTGGTAGATCATTTACTGTCATCCCCCAGCTTACAGCACCCTCTGATCAGATCGGATGACACTGCCCAAGCTGTGCCCTTGAGTGCAACACTCAGGCTTTCTTTTATCTTAATTATGTAAGTATCTGGCACATCTTGTGAAGTAATACAATGGATAACAAAGCACAAGAATCTCAGGACAGTAAAGGGCAACATGTCACATGAGCTTCAAAGATTGCAGAAGCGAGTATCTAAGGTAAAGGAGAGGGTGCATGGTGATGCTTGGACGCCAAGCAGTGATTTTGAAGGATGACGTAATTCTAGACTGACTTTCTAGGAAGGAAAATTTGCTGAATTCTATTCACTGCATGAAGGTACCCAGAAATGACTTAACACATGCAGGAATGTGTTCTTATGATCATTTTATAGGCCCAGATAGAAATAGTTAGATGTTCAGGCTAACAGAATAAGCTCCCAGAAACCAGAGAATGTAGATGAACCTCCCTATGTTATAACTAGGAAATGGTTCAGATTTTGGAGCTAAAAATTGAAGCAGGGATAGGGAATCGTATTTATCACACCGTCAGCATTGTCACTCAGAGACTAGAGACCCTAGACATTTGGGGTGGTGGCAGTCTTTCAGGTGGCCTCGGGAAAGGAGGGCTTTCCGCAGAGAAGAAAGGCAAAGAACGTATGCAAAGACTGGGTAGAGAAAAATATGGTAATGGACAGGTTTTGATGTGGAGTATGGGGCGACTAGAAGACAGAAAAGAAGATTGAATTGTATCCTGGTGGACCTGGAAGAATTTTGGAAAAATTGTGAGCCTAAAGGGCAGATCTACATCTTAAAGATAAGACTCTGACGGTCCATAGAGGAAAGATTATAACGTCAGTCTGGAAAGAGAGAGAGAGAGAGAGAGAGAGAGAGAGAGAGAGAGAGAGAGAGAGAGAGAGACAGAGAGAGAGAGAGACAGAGAGAGAGAGACAGAGAGAGAGAGAGACAGAGAGAGAGACAGAGAGAGACAGAGACAGAGACAGAGACAGAGACGGAGAGACAGAGAGACAGAGACAGAGACAGAGAGACAGAGAGACAGAGAGAGAGAGAGACAGAGACAGAGACAGAGACAGAGAGACAGGGAGACAGAGACAGACAGAGAGAGAGACAAAGAAAGACAGAGACAGAGACAGACAGAGAGAGAGACAGAGAGAGAGAGACAGGGAGAGAGGGAGAGAGACAGACAGAGACAGAGACAGACAGAGACAGACAGAGAGACAGAGAGAGAGACAGAGAAAGACAGAGACAGACAGACAGAGAGAGAGACAGAGAGAGGGAGAGAGAGAGACAGACAGAGACAGACAGAGAGAGAGACAGAGAGAGACAGAGAGAGACAGAGAGAGACAGAGAGAGAGAGACAGAGAGAGAGAGAGAGAGAGAGAGAGAGAGAGAGAGGAGAGAGATGAGTCTGGAGGGGCAGAGGCACAGTAAAGCATTTGTTCCAGTTTTTCAAACCAAAAATAGAAAGCACCAGAACTAAGAAGAGGGAGGAGAGAAGAGAGGTTAGGGGATGTCTAAAATTCTTGTAGGAGGCTATTTTTATGCTGTTATTCATTCTACGGAAAGGGAAGGAAAGTCCTTAGATTCCTAAGGAGTCAATGGGATTGAATGAAAGTGGTTCTCATCAGCCATTGGGGAAATTTAAAGAGTAGGATTAGATTGGAGGGGTTGTGAAGAAGTACTTGTAGCTTTGCAAATTTGAGATTG
This sequence comes from Cavia porcellus, assembly GCF_034190915.1. Classification (NCBI taxonomy): domain Eukaryota; kingdom Metazoa; phylum Chordata; class Mammalia; order Rodentia; family Caviidae; genus Cavia; species Cavia porcellus. Next base: position 14,222,248 of record NW_026947496.1, read on the forward strand.
AGATGTTTGTGCAGGTGACTAGAAAGGCATTCGTTGCTTTGTAAGATTCTGAATTTATTTCACCCAAAGTAGCATAATGGAATTCTGAGATTCACACCCTGCCCAGCCTCCTCCCTCAGCTGTGATAGGTGCCCGCTGCTGAGTTAGATGGGCACAGCTTGGCCTCTGTTGGGATGATTGTTGTATTTGTTGAATCAAGTACCTCTTTAATTTTTGTGAAGTGACATCAGTCACGAGGTGAGGTGAGCTGACTGATCCCTGATGGAAATAAACGTATGACTTTGGTTTAGAAACATCCATTTGTAATGTTCACTTCTCTTTCCTTAATATGCAGAAACAGGGATTCGTGTGAGTGAGAACGTGAGACCTGGTTGTGCATTAATTTATTTTAAAGAATGAAGACAGAGCGGGGGGCAGCACTTGAGATTTCCTTTGTTTTCTGAACTTAAAAAGCACAGAATATCTCCAAGAAGATGAAATCTTTTACCACTCATTGGAAGAAAGCTTCTCAATGAAGATCTTCAGTCTTCTGTTTAGAAGTGTCATGGTACATTCTCTTTGGGGAGTATATAACTACTGTCAATGAAACATCACAACACAGATTAGTAAGACACTGGACATTCCCAAATATTACCAGGGGCTTTTCAATTTACTGTAACAGTTAGTTTTGGAATGCGTAGACTTAGATCTTAAAGCATGGGTAAAAAGGACTGAGTGGGGAGAGTTAATGACAGTTTGGAACAGCGCTGTGTTCTGCTCCCATCTTCTCCTGTCCTCTCCACTCTTGGATTGTTTCTTAAGCTGCTCCTCGAAGGACAAACCCATCTCAAGCCTTCAAAACTTCAGTGCAGTGGCTTCTGTGTCTCTCCTGGGTCTCTTCCTGAAAAACTCCTGTTTCTCCTCTCGTCGCTTCATGAGATTAAATTTTATATTGGAAAAATAACTTTTCTTTTGTAATTAAGGTAAATGACAACTACCTATGTGTAAAGGCTGCCTTCAGTGACAATGTCTTTTTGTAAGTCTTTAAAACAGGAGATTTTTTCTCAACTCCAAAATTCTGTTTGCTTTCTCAATAAACGTTTCCTGTCAATTTATTTTATTCTGCTTTCTTGTTCAGTGTGTAAATTCTACAAAAGAAGTGAATTTCACTCATTCTTTCATACACTGTGAACTTTCCCATCCTGCATTTTGTTAGGGTTTTCTGTTTTTGCGCTACTGTGAATGTTAGTCATTGGTGCTAGCCAAGTGCTTTACCGCTGAACTCCACTTCCAGCCCCAGTGTATTCGTACATGTACACTAAATGCTAGCATTTGTTCATTTAAAGCACACTGAATTCCCCTATGTTGTAGAGAGGAGGAAAATGTGCTTATTATTCATTTAACTCCAGGTACTTTATCTCCAAAAAAAGAACAACCCATCTATGTAAGGGTGTTTGAGAAATAAACAGTGAATATATTTACAAAGAGTTGTACAGTGTAATTGCACACGTGTCTAATTCTTTTTTTAATTGTATTGCTTTGCCAGTGACATCATCACACAGAAAACAGACACTGTAGTTTGAAAGTTCAGTGTCCCCCACAGGTTCTCATATTTAAGGTTTAGTCTCCCGTTCGGTGTCATTGAAAGGTGGTAGAATTTAAGAATTTGGAGCTAATGGGAGGTGGTCCTGTTCCTAGGGACATGATCTCCCAGGAGAAGGTGAGGCCCTTGGGCTTCTTCCTGCTTTTTTTACAGCCCGGTCCTGAGATGAGTGGCCTTACTATGTCACATGCTTCCACCATGCTCCCAAGCTTAAAAGCCATCAGTCTGCCTGACCATGAACTGAAGCCTCCAAAACCGTGGGCCCAAAGTAAACCTTTTCTCTTTGTAAGTTGATTTATCTGAGGTATTTGCTACAGTGATAGAAAGCTGAATGAAACAATTAAACTCAAAGGCAATTTCACTTTTTTCCTTGATTCTTAATGAATTCATTTTTATAAGTTTTAAAGCATCAAGTGATTTGTACAATATGCATTTAACGATCACAGGAATTTGATTGACAAAAGATAGAGTCAGAAGACCATGTGTTCAATTATTTAAGAACATTTCACCTAGAATTTTAAAAATCAATAAAATTGGCTTCCCATATTCCTTTAAAATCATATTTAATACTTCATTTATAATTATATTTTTAAAAAGCAAATATTAGCTTTCTTCATATAATTATAATGCTATTTTTAAATGCATTACCTATTTGAATATCATTAGAAGCATTGTTTCAAGGCCTGATCTTTGGTGGGACCAACATCTTTTATATATGGCTCTTCCCTCTGGGAAGTTTGTGGAGTTATTTTAGAACAAGATAACAAAAGCTTGTCCTGGAATTCACAATCCCCACTACCTCTTCATCATTATGAATAGGAATAGTCTTAGTCAATTATTGAACAGAGATATTTGATAGAATTTAAAAATGCATCTTCTATATTGAGTATGTAAAATACATAATCTTGGGCAAATACTTTATGCTACCTCCATTACTTCTATTGTGTTATTTTCTTCAAAATAATAAAATTACATTATGTAAATAAACCTTTTCTTTAAGCAAGTTAGATGGAGGATGAAACCCTACAATTGGATGTCAATACATGTTGCCTTGGTTAATCAAATACTTTCAAAAATGGGGATGGAATAGTTATTTCAAAGGGCTGGAGTTAAAAAAAAAAAAAAAAACATCCTGTAGCCACTTCTGAAATATTTACATATCATCCTTAAGAGATGGAGTAGTATGTATGGCTGAGAGGTTGCCCATCAGATATCAACATTTAATTTATGTTAACTGTCTTTGATCACAGTGTTTCTGAAGTAGATTATACATATTTAATGGGTCTGCAGTATAGACAGATGGTAGGCTGGGCTGTACAATACAGTGATGACTAAAATAGAACACCCTCGATGATCACAGCGTTAGTGTGTTTGTATCTTCTTCGATTACTTTTTGTAGTTTTGATTTTCTGAGTCCCAGGCCCATCTTTAGGAACAGCGAATGAGCCAAACAGCAACATGACAGGTCCTTAAAGTCAGCACCATCTGTGCAAAGTTCTGGGCACTTAGTTCCTCCCTAAGTGACCCAACTGCAGTCCCCTCATGAACACACACTCTCTTAGCTTTCTTCAATGAACAGTTAAAGTAAGAAGGATTTTGCTTCTCAATTACAAATGACTGTGATCTCAGCTAGTGGAGACACTGATATTGTCAGTTCAATACCTGAGAAGCTGAGCGCATGCTCTTCAGGGGAGCTGGCTCCATGGCTGTAACACAGCCCTCAGGCCATTGTCTCCTTCTTTGGTTTTGTTTAATTCCAGGATCCATGCCTTTGTCTCTCTGCAAGGTAGGCAGAACCACCATGCAGAGACTCACATCCTCCTAGATGGGCAAACCCTGCAGGAATGTGGGCTCAATCTGAAGCCCAGAAATTTATCTGTACATTCATCGCTTGCTTATCCATGGAGCAGCCTTTGCAATTGGGCCTGGCTTGGGGTAGGGAGATGGGAAGCAGTCTGGACATTGCTATGACAACGCCACAGATACCATAAAAGCACTCTGACAGCTGTAGTTTCCACTTTTCTCTGGATAAATTATAGCATCTTCTCATAGTGTAAAAGTTTTGTACTTCTGTGCATGTTAACTTAAGGCCAGTTTACCTATCTTACATTCCTAAGTCTTTAGGATTTTAAGCTTTTATTTTGATTTGCAAAACCGTGTCAAAGGTCCTTTGCATGGGTCTTCTTACTTAAAACTGGTATAGGATGTTTGACAAATCTTTGATATGTTTAAAACTGTAACTTATTACAGTATTATTTCATGCATTTATTTAATTACTTAAGAGCATTGCAGAAGATTGATTAAAGAATGTTTATTTTCACTTTAATTTTACTGGTAGATTATTGATAGATAAGATATCTGAGCTCTTAGTCAATGTTATTTTAATATTTAAAATTTTTTATCATATTCCTGAATTTAAGATAGATTGGGTGATCATTGCTTTTATATAGTCCGACCATTTATGCCTTTAGCGGCAGTATCTGAGTAATGCATACTTAACATGGTGTACATATGGTCAAATTTAACTGCCATCTTGCTATTTATTTCCTGTGTGATCTGTTTTTACGATTTCCTTCTTTTTTTTCCTTTTGCAACATTGGAGTGTTTTTATGATTCTATTTTATCTCAACTGCAGAATATTCACTTTATTTTGTTCTTTGTTTTCATTGTGAATATATTACAATGCATCTTTACAACCATCAAATAGTAGTAAATCCTATGCAACATAAAAATTTTGCAACTTTTATTTCCATTTCTCCCCAACTGTTTTTTGATGTTTTTTCACTTTTATTCTGTGTATGCTTTATACCTCATTGTGCATAGCTACTATTTTTTGTGTCTTAGACAATAATCTTTTAAACACATTAAAAATAAGGAAAATGGTTTTAATTTTTATGTATTGTAGATTTTATCAGTTTCTTTTGACCCAAATAACATTTTTTTTGTAATACTGACTATTGATATCAAACTTAATTTATATTTGCTAAAAGTTTATTTAACATTCAATCTTGCGAGATACTTTCAAAGTGCAATAATTTTCTATGACTACATTAAAGATTCCTTTCCAGGGTCTTTTGGCTTATACAATTTCTGATAAGGAGTCTTTTCTGATGTTCATCACTGTTTCTCTGCATGTAATATATGTTTATCTCTGGTTGACTACCAGATTTCTTGTTTACCATGCATCATTAGCAGTTCACCTAAGGGGTGCATCTACCTGTGTTTGTTTTTGGGTTCTTTTTGACCGTATTTGCATAAGCTTCTTTTATTACAATTGATTAGATCTTTTACAAAATTTTAGCTGTTTTCCTCAGGTTTACAATATATGTTTTAAATAGTCTAAGTCAACTTTTAAACAACATCATACTCTTTTAAAGATGGTATAAGCATCTTGTAACATCATTTCTTATTCCCCTCTCTCATGTCTGCCGTTCTTTTCCCTCCTACTGTATTATAATTACCTAGTAAATTGGCATTTCTTCTTATGAAACCATAATACAGTGAGTCTACTTCTGCAAAGCACATGGGTGAAAGGCTTGGTTCCTATCTTGTAGCATGCCTGGGAGATGGCAGAGTGGGGCTTGCTGGAGGAAGTGAGGTCACTGGAGGTGTGTCCTTGACTGGGATACTGAGACTGCGGCCTCTCCTCTCTCTTTGGCTTCCTGCTCTCCCTGAGGTGAGCATTTCTTCACTGCCGTGCTCCTGCACCATGATGAGCTGCCCTGCCACAGTCCATCAGGTCAAAGGAGTTCACTAGTCATGGATTAAAACCGTGAGCCAACATAAACATTTCCTCCTTTTAACTGAGTGTTTTGTGACAGTGACAGAAAACTGACTAGAATTCTTCTGTTCTTGTAAATAGCTTTAAAATCATTTTAAATAGTTTTAAAGAATATAAAAAATTAAAAATTTGGGGTTTTCACTTAGTCTTTCTTTGACACTTCTCCATCCAAGTTTATGATCTATACCATTTTCCTTTTCCTGATATACTTCTCTTGACATTTTTATAGTGCAGGTCTGCTGACATGTGTCACTTCTACATTAGTTCACACTTTTGCCTTAGAAATTCATCACATCTACTAGTGTTGATGGTTAATTTTATGTGTGAACTTGGCTAGGCCGTGATATCCAATTGATTGGTCAGATCCCAGCCTAAGTATCATTGTGAAGACATTTTTAAGGTGAAATTGAATATTTAAATCAATGGTCTAAAGCCAATTACTATCCTTAGTTTGACTGGACCTCATTCAATCAATTAAAATCTCTAAAAGGAAAAAGTCTGAGGCCTCCCGAGAAGGAAAGATTCTGTTTATCTTCTGGCTCAGGATTCCAATACTGATTGCCTTTTAGTGGAATCTCCAGCCTCCCGACCTGCTTTGCAGATTTCACAGTAACAAAGCTCAGTGGTTATGTGAGCCAGTACTTTATGATTCCTTTCTATTTATTCATGTATATATTCTATATTTTAACAGAGTGGCTCACACACCTGTAGGAGTTGCCAAATGTGAAACCTGTAGAGTAGGAAAATCGGCTAGAAATTGAAGGAAAAGTCGTGTTAGTTTTTACTGTTGATCTGAATCCCATAGGACAGGCTGTAAACACAAACAAGGTGACTATTTTGCAATCTTAAGATAGAACCCATCCTATTCTAGAGGATAAACATTCTTTTGCCCACCCACACTCTGGTGGATAACTTGCCTTAAAGTCAGTTGATTATAAATGTAAATTAATTACATAAATGTCTTCCCAGAAACATCTGAATTTAGCAAGAACAAAAAAATTATATTTAACAAATATTTGTAAAACTGAAACTAAGCTTTCTGGACTCATCACAGAAGGGCAGTCACGTGATGAATGAACCACCATGATGAAGTGAGAAGAGATGGGCAGATCCAAAAAGCTGTATCCTTCACATATGCTTTGCTGAGCAGAAGGAACTGGACGCCACAAGCATAGGTGATTCACCCCACTGGTGAGACTGCCTAGCTCATCAGTGTATTAGTCAGAGCTATCCAGAGAAATCTAACTGCATATCCTACTGATATGGCTCCTTTGAGTAACCTTAACATGGCGCTGTCTACTCTTTCTGCAGGATACTTTCATATATTACTAGATTGATAGAGTGGTTTTAAATTCTCTATATGATAATTTTCATGTGTGTGCTATCTCATGTTATGATGCAATTGACTAATCTCTTCTTAATGGGTCACTTTGTTTTATTCTCACCTGTTTTTGTGCCTCACAATTTTTGACTGATCGCCTCTTAATTTCCATATTGTGGAAGAAGAACAGCAGAGGCTTTATACAGAGAGGTGGAGTGTTTAAGTCCAGAAATAGGTGCTTCTGAGTAAGACAGCTGGTGCATGGGGTCACATCAGTGTGGTCAGTGGGTGCCTGAGTTTGGGTTTTGCCACTATTCTGATAAGCTTCCATTCTGAGAACCTCACCGCCACTTCCAATGCTTTTGGTAAGGGTAGGATTTCTCCAAAGTACTGCCCTCGCTCTAACTTTCTGCAGTTCCCACACAACCATGCCACAGAAGCAAATGATTTACTGCTGTTAGTGAAAGCCTTATGATGGGTAGGGTGGTGGTTCTCAGTCTTTCTACTCTATCTACAAACACAGGTGTGTGTGTGTGTGTGTGTGTGTGTGTGTGTGTGTGTGTGTGTAATCGAACTCAGGACCTTTTGCTCACCAGGAGAGGCTTATGCCACTGAGCTATCCTTGGGCCCACGCACTTCTGCTTTAGGTTTCTTCCTTAGTATCTTTGCATTAGTGGTCCCTGCTCATTTTTCAAGTGTCACACTGTAGGGTTCTTAGAGTGAGAAGGATATTCTCCTTTGGCTTAAACTATACTGCAGTGAAATAAACGGTCATAAACAAAACTACATAAAAGATTTCAACTTATTGCCAAATGTGGCATTATGGAAATTCTCAGACAATTAAAATCTCTCTCAAATGGCCAATCAATGAACTAATAAGCTAAAAATGACAATTTGCTTACCTTGACTGCAAGTGAATCTGGACCTGTAAAATATAATAATATGACTTCATCTTCAGAATATTTAAAAACCATGTGTTAAATCTGTTCAAAATTTCCTTCTTTAATGAACTGAGTTTATAGGAGTAATAAATATGTATATACAATTATAATACAGCGTACTTTTGATGCAAAACTTAGCACGAAGCTAGAACCAAATAATGGTGTTTTATCAAGTGTGAAATTACAGGTTCCTGTTTTTAACAATTTATCTGGATTTTATCATGTTTTGAATTCTGTCTTCCAAACCAATCTGTAATTACCTTTCTCCATTCTTTTGTCCAAATGAGTAGCTTTGCAATGTCATTGAAAAAGGTCTAAAATAAAAATACTGGGGTTTGGTTTTTGAAGGGATTGTCTGAATGGTACTTTGAAAATTACAGACATTTTTAGTACATTTTCAGTTCTACCTTATTAAAAATTGGATAACTAAATCTCTGGGCACTTCTAAACTTCTGCTCTTGTGTTTATGTTGGTTCTATGACTGTTGTGTCTCTCTTTTGGCCAGTAAGTTGTACTTTAATACCAGAGAGGACTTTGAGTAACAAAAAATGAATAAATATGCATTGCTATCTCTTTCCAAACATTTCTTAGCACATTGCTTCTGGAAGACTTCTTAAATTAAACTTTTATTCATGTTACAGAAAATAACAAAAGAAAGGTCAAATATATTTGTGCTTATATATGGCTTCTTCTCAATGAATAGAGTCTCATATTTTGTCATGAAAGTAAATATGTATAGCAGTAGAAAATTTACATTATAAGACAATAGCTTTCTTTAGAAGACTCAATAAGCAGGATTATGTCTTGACATCATGACTTAATGAGAATTACACTGAACTTGAAGTATGAATACCTTGGTCCTCTCCTAGTCCTGACATTTTCTGCAATAGTCATAAAGAAATTCTTTTTCATGTGTTTGTCTATATTTGTTCTGGTAAAATTTTATCATTACTCTGTGTATACATATGGAACACCTGAGATAAACAAATGAACTAATGTGTTTATATACACTTCAATGAAACTTTTGAAGTTTAGATGTTTTATTATATTAAAGGTGCTTTATTGTGTGAAATAAAGCATGGAGGCACAGAAAGACCAACACTATATATTCTTATTCAGATGTAAGTACTAAAAAAGTTGATCTCACCAAAGAAGACCAAATAATAGTGGTTACCAGGGGCAGAAGAAGGGAAGGAATAAGGAGATACAAAGAAAGATTCACGGCTGAAGACAAAAATGCAGATAAATACTAGTATTCGATAGCACATGGGGCTCGCTATAGTTACTGATAAGTTACTGCATTTTTAAAATAGCTAGAAAAGTTTATGAATTGTTCTCAACCAAGAGATGGTAAATGCTTCAGGTGATGCATATGTTAATTACCTTGATTTGAGCATTGCATGTTATGTTCATATGGTGAAATAGCACATGGTGCTACATAAAAATTTGAAATTATTTTGTGTCATTAAAAACATAAAATAAAATGAATGTCCTAATCATAGCTAGCACAGGTTTACTGTACACAGTTGAAGACACTGATATGTGGAACCCAGCAGATTTAAAGAGAAGGGCATTGTGGATTCACGACAACTTCATAGTAGAATCCACTTTGGAGATTGGCCCTCGTTCATCACTAACATGTTCCTGTATTTCAAAATTTCAGTATTTTAAATATGAATTATTTTCCCACTTGCAGTCAGAAAAATAAGTCATTTTTAATTATACCTTACAGGCAATAAACATCTTCATTGTACTTGTGCTGGCTTATGGATTTGGAAATACAGAAGCTTTTCTAAGAAACCGAGACATTAAATTTTGATTTACCAATCTTCTGCCTTTCACAATTTTTAATCCACACAATAATTTCCATGTGAGTATAGATGCTTCCAATTATAATATTGTGCCCTGAAAGCTTTTTATATATCAACACATTCCTCTGATGGACCACACAACTGTATTCTTTAAACATTCTACACCAAGGGTCATATCATTAGGAAAAGACGAAAAATTTATTTTGGTAAAAATCAAAATTTTTCTCACAAGTCTGCTTATAAGTCAAAACAACTTTAAAAATACTTGATGCCCCTCAATGATTGTACTTACTTTGGGCAGTAGTGCAATTAAAAGAAATATTGTGCCAATCATATATATCTGTATATGTATATATACACACTCTCGAAATAGGATGGTCTGTTTAATGGTCTGTTAAGACATTCTTCCAAAATTTGATGGAAAATATTTCCTTGAGGCCTTGGTGAACATGTCATTTGGGATTAGCATGTTTGTATAATTTGAAGTCATTTGATTTGAAACCTTTCTAATATTCCAAAAACAAAAATAACAAACCACTGATTCTGATTTTTAATTCTCTCTTTTCTTTGGATGGTCATAGAAATCTGACAGATACAGATTTTCCTTAGAGGTACAGACTGGAATGAATAAAAACCAATATTAGTGTGATTAAGAAGGTCTAGCTGATTCTTGTGCTTACGTGAGTCCTGTGACTGTCTGTAGGACACTTGATATGCAGGGCAATGTCTAGTTGGACATCCATCATTACAGCCTTCAAACACTCAGCAAGTGGGGACTCATCCCAGACTTTCCTTGGTTAGTTGTGGGTTCCAGCGCAAACACTGTTCCTTAAGGATTGCTGCTAAATAAAATGTATTCTGCTTAGTAAGTTCTTGAAATGGGGGTAACGTGATTTCAGAATCAGAAAGATACAGAGTTTCTACGGCTGTCAACTCTGCCGTCTCACTGAGGGTGACTCATTCTGCTATGATGATACTGTCTGCTATTACGTGTCTATTGCAAAATAGCATTATGCACTTCCATTTTGTTTCATATTTTAGAGGTAGGAGAAAATATTCTGCATAAAATACTTAGAGATTTTCTGCTTTTTTAAGATAATTGCTTCACTGTGCCACTCAGGAGCCTTCAAATAGTCCTTATGCTGCACATTATTAGAACCTGAAAGGAACCTAGAGCCATCGTGGGTAATTTCTACCTAGCTTTAATTTTTTTATCATCAGAGCTTTGGGATGCCTGGTTTACCATGTTCTTCTGGGATGCAGTATTTCAAATGTCTCTCGAACATATACAGTGGTTAGATTCAGTGTTAACCTTATGGGGAAAATTGATTCTGTTCTCCTGCAATTTGGTTTGTGACTGGAATCATGGTGAGAACTGAGTTCATCAACCAGGGCACCTCTATAATAATGACTAACTGCATCTCCTTCAGGGTTGCAATGTGTCTTAATTACAACAATATAATTTAAAGAAAGCTTTGTACTCTCCTGTAGACATGAAAGCTTTCTTCTTTTCAGAGAATATTTCCTTTAATCTAAATATTTACCTAATTTTCAACATATTGTCTATAATGGGCTATAATTTACTTTAGCTTAGTTATGGAAGACATAAGATTGGGATGATTTCAAATCATAATCCAGCATTTTCAGGTAGTTACTTAACTATTATGAGCTTCAATTTTCTTATATGTTGTGCAATAATTAAAGGAAGTATCACCTAGGGAAGACAGTCCTTGCCATGTACTGTAGAGGGTTAGTATTATAGGTGTGTATGTGCAGGAATAGTATTAAGTCTAAGTCTATGGCTATAGGACTGTAGAAATGACCATTGTGTGCTGTACAAACACGTAATGTTTGAGTAATTGTCAGTAGACTACAGATGCTTTGGGAAAATGAAGTATTTTGTTGCACATTTGAATATTTCCTCCACTTTTAGCTTTTTGCAGATCTTCATAATATAGCTTCAATTCTTTATTTCACATTTGGTTTGGCAAATATATATATTTTTTCCTGATAAATTAATTTAAATGTCACTGAATAAAATCAATAATTTCATTTGAACTGTGCCCGTTAAATAGTTTTTAAACTATTACAGTACAGGTAATGGAAAGAAATGAACTATAGATGAATAGATTCAATTGTTTATGCAGAGATGAAAAATTAAATGACATTTGAGAATTTTTTTCTTTCAAAAAGGCTATCTCTGAATGATGAAAAAACAAAACGGTATGATTTCCTGAGCAGTCTTCATATTTCTTTTTTTAATTTTTTATGATCATGGACATAGAAAGTTTCATTGAAACGGTAGTGATAAACAATTTTAAAGTGGTAGATGTGAAAAACATAATTAATAAACATATTGACTTCTGTTGTTATATATTAGATGCTGAAGGTAATGATAATTTTATATTTACTCATTGAAAATGCATTTTAAGGGACGTACAAAAACTTACTGTGAGCAAAATCTTAAGGAGCAGGATCTACTCAGACTCCTGTAGCTCTCTCAAGCTGCACCTTGGCGTGCACTCATTAATTTTCCCACTTACTGAATGCTGTGGAATCGTCCAGCAGTGCTCTAGTAGAGGAACTAGGAAGGAGCCCAGATTTCATAGATTTTCTAGACCGTAACTGTCATAATGAGTCAGGAATAAATGCAGTTATACCAGTGTCTTTAAAGTGACTTAAATGGGAATTAATTTTTATCATTTGTCAGAAAACAGAACATCAAGTTGTCAGTCACTGTCCCGTTATTTGTTTAACGTGTATAACAGAAGTGATCCTTACACTGAAACCTGGAGTCCACTTTGCTCCTCTCCCCTCTCCAGATGCCTTCCTCCCTGAGAGACGCCTCCTTACTCTTCAGCCTTATTTTGACCTGATCACAAACAGGCACTGAGGCAAATGTCCATCCCTCAGAAAAGTTTTCTCTTTGAAATGGAGAATATTTCTGTACTTCTACTGAATTTCTGCTATCATAACCGGTAACATAAAGCAGGCCATAAGCCAGTATTTTAACTGCATGTCAGAAATGATAGCATCCAACAGATAACAACTGGTTTAAGGCTGTGTTGACTCTTTCCCGATTTGTTCTCTTTCCAGGGTTCTACAGCCAAAGAGGATGCCTGCTCCAAGCCCCAGGTCATTAGCAATGAATCTCATTTTCCCAGAAGGAACATTTCTCAGTCACCAAACATGGAGCTGGCCATCTTCCCTCGACATCAGCCAGAATTAACAGAGAAAAGCAGTTCTCCTCCATTGCCTACAACAAATTCTCCCTCCAATGCATTGCTGGAACGCACTGTTTTTCCAGCCAGGGCTGTTACACAGGGGCATGATGAAAGTGGCAAAGACAAGTACCTTAATGTGCAAATCCAGGACCTCAGAGTCATCCTCCCTCAATGCCCAAGGCCATGGCTTTATTTCTGCACTTGCCTGTTAAAATCTCTACTCACTTTCAAATCCTGTCATCTGGACACACAAAGCCACCACTTCCTCTTGTTGCCATGCATCCTGTTCTATGCTCCCTGGTTGTGTGGTCATTGTTCTACCTAAACTCTTGCTGTCTTCCTGCATCCACTCTGCATCTGCATGGACGAATCATCACAGGCCTAACTTCCTGTGTCTAACAATCTCCTCCTGGCTGGTTATCTCTTGTACCTCTGTGTCAGTCACCACTGTCACAGTCACCTTGTACTTGTTAACTACAGGACGCTGCTCTGATCTCCATGGCCAACATCCTAGTTCCTCACCACACCCGTCTACACTTCAGACTCCTCATTCATCATGTTCACTCATTTCTTCACCTAATTTGTCAATTTCTTCCCTGTCAAGCATGTGCCAACCTCATTGTATGTGTGTGTGTGTGTGTGTGTGTGTGTGTGTGTGTGTGTGTGTGCATGCTCACGTGTGTGCATATCTAGCTTCGATATCAATGTTCATGTTTTTATCACTTGCCCAGGAGTGTCCTTGATTAGCTGCTTGCTTCATTCTCCTATGAACCGCCAGGGGTTGACAGTGTCATCTACTTTATTTTCACTAATGCTTGCATGGTAAGAGAGACTGAAGAAAAACTTACACTAGAAACAAGCTTAAAGTTCGTGAGCAGTGAAGTTAATGAGACATATTTACTTACATTCATACCTCTTGGGGTAGAAAGTCTCCTCTTGTCTAAAACTAATCTCTTTCTATAAAACTTGGATCATTTTCCTTTTGGCCTTACTTTTCTGTTGCATTAGCTACTTGTTGTTCCAAATGAGCCCAATACTGAATAAATGAAAACACCAAAAATATATTATGCCACTTTTTAAGGCATAGAAACCCAGAGGTGACTTAGCTGGTTGGTCTGGGATCTCGGTTTCCTGTGAAGTCATGAGGCTGTGATCTGCCGAGATTCAGCTGAGCAGGCTCTACCTCCAGGTTCACTCCTTCAGTTTCTTGCGGGCTATGGGCAGAGACCTCAGTTCCTGGCCATAAGCGATCATCACAGAATCCCTGTGCTTCCTGAGGAATGGCAGGTGCTTTCCTTCAGAGAAAGTGCAAGAAAGAGCAGTCAAGGGAGAAGCACAATGCTTTTGGTCACCTAACCTCAATAATGACATAACATAACTTTTGTCATCTATTTATTATGCAGACCAACCCATATGAAACAGGCAACCACATACAAGTGTAAAATCAGAAGGCAGAGACCATTGGACATCATTGGAAGTCACGTTGAAGATGAACTGTTAAACTGAGGGACTTCTGTTTCCTGGCCTTTCTCTGCCTCCTTTATATTGTAAATTTCTGAATTTTGTGGGCTCCAAATATATACACGTGCTGAATTTTTCTCACTGGACAAACCAGGTGTATCTTTCCACTGTGGCCTGACTTTGATCACATGGCTTGAATGAGATTGAGATTGACAAGGTCTCCAGAGGCAACTTCTCCCTGCATCCTCTTCAAGTCTTTCCTTTGTGGATGCCATCTCCCTGGTGTCCCTCTTTAATCTCCTCTTCTTAAAAGGACACCACTCAGATCAAATTAAGGGCCACTCTAATGGACTCACTTTTAACTTGGTCACCACTTTAAATGTGCTATCTCCAAATCAGTCACACTCTGAAGTACCGAGTATATATTTGTGGTGGAGATATAAGTAAAACACATCATACAATTTCTACAAGAGGTCTGCAGGAAGATTCCGGCTCTTAAAATAATACGATTATATTCTTTAGTGAAAAAAGACTATTAGGTCCTTGAAGCTTTCAGGATGATTATAAAAGTTCCAGTTCAGAACTCTAATTTTGGGCTACTACTATTAATGAAAGCCTGAAAAATCAACTACAGATTGAAATCCAGCCATGGATTTATTTTGGCATTCATTCCAACCTTTTCTGAAGACACACGCTGCCCAGGTGATACACAATTTAACTGTGCATATGAACAAGGACTATTCATTGAGGGAGACTGAGGTCCAAATTCTACTTCTCTAGCTCTGGGATGTTAGGCAATTTTCTAATAACTTCACTATCTGTAGAATGGATCTAATACCTACCACGTGAATTTCTAGGTGATTTTAAATAAGTGACAGGTGCATAGCGGCAGGCAAACAATAAATGAGTGTCATCATTATCTTAATATCACGCTATATTTCTATTTCTGTCATCTTATTAGTATATCACACTTTTATTGACAAAACCCACCAGGAAGTTCTGAAATTTGAATATGTAATTCAGCTTGAGCATCCTAATTTAAATATTAATTTAATCCATTTTATATTGTAGCCACTCTGATGCCAGATAAGCTGTGCTAGGTCAATTTCACATTCAGCCAAAGGAGCAAAGGGAAATTATGGTTGTTTCCTGTGAGCTAGATGGCAGAAGGGAGTCCTTCTTCTGTCCTGACCCTATCTAGAAAGCCTTGTCTGTTGAGTATGGCTTCATCCAGCTCCCTTGGAAATGGCTGAGGGACTGAAAAATTGTCCATGTGTTGCTTAATTACCTGCACCTGTCTGCATAAGAACATCTTCTGCAGTAATTATGGATCTGGTGCAAACCATCATACATGGGGTTTTATTGTGCTTCAATTTCCCTTCATATCTCAAGCCAGTCCCAGGGCTACCTTTTGGCATCTGAGCACCCCTATTCAACACAAAATAAATTGGTTCCACTCAAGAAGATTAGAAATGGTGGGAAATATAATTTCCCCTTATTCTTGGCAACACTATACATTATTCTTAACCAGCAGAAAGCACACAGGAGAAAGAGGGAAACAGATTATTTTTTCTTTCCTTTTAACAAAGCCGAAGCTCTCCAGTTGAACTGATTTGATGCTGACTTCAAAACCCACACTGACGCATCTCTCAGAAGCTGCTTTTCTGGGGCCTGAGAGACCAGATTGGAAGGGCATCCGCAGGAAGCCTCGCAGTTCCTCTCTTGGCAGTGAACTCTGCGCTTTCAACGGGAAGAATAAGCAAGCTAGTTTCTCTTGGGCTGCGTGACAAAGGAGGCCAGGGGCTGGTTCCAAGTCAGGCTGAAGCTTCTGCTTCCTAGCTTCCTCACGGAGCTCCATCTGCCTCTTCGGAGACTCCCATCTCCCACTGTGTGCAGCTGAGTTTCAAGCATTCCTGGCGGTGTAATGATGGAGACAGAGATATTTCCTCCAGTTGTGGATAGTACTCCTATCCTGAAACTCTCCCAGGGACCTCATCCAAGCATTCCTGCTTCCTATTGCTGGTCTCTGCGTAGGAAAAGACTTTGCCACGCTTCTCACTGTTGCTCATCCTAGTTTCAAGGCCGTGCGTATCTAAATATGAAATGATAATTTTGTTGTTTTGAAATGTCATGTCCTTGGAAGTTCTGTCTCTTGGAGCACAGAACTAATGTCGTAGCCAGAAGAGGTGATCACTACCCAGAGCAAGAGCCAGACTGCTGTGTCTAGATACTTAAAAAGGCATTTGGAAGAGGAGAGCATCTGGAAATGCTGATGAAAATGGGTTTGGAACTTCTCCTCTGATCAGGAAATAGGTGGACCATAAAGTGTCTGATGCACGATGCTGCCTGCAGCAAACGCAGGTTCCGATACCCAGTTATCTTGTTAATCCAGAAAACGCCAACAGAAAAAGGATAAAGGCTGAAAAGATGCAACATTATCCAGTCCTTGTTGGCTCACCCCAAAGTTATCTTGTGCTCACTGCTGTAAATGACTGACTGGTCATTTGTGTTTTATAAACAACTTTTTCCAAATGTTCAAAAGTGCACAGGACTCTTAAGATACAGAACTTTGGCGGTGGCTCTGTGGCTCTGTGGCTCTGTGTGAAGCATGCATGACGCCCTAGGTTCAGTTTCCAGGGCACCCTCACCAACTTCCAATATGTATCATTTTCTGTAATTATTTGTGGGCCTCTGAAAAGCAGAGTCATGCATTATGCTTCTTAGTACATTCACTATCTTCTGGCTCCTGAGAAGTACCAAAATATTTTATTAATTTGGAAGGTGATATAAATATAACATTAACAGCAGAAGCCTAGTGCTAGGGAAGACGTTTTCATGCTTTGTCATTTGCTTTGCTTTCATGCTTGCTTTTTGTTATCTATTTAGAATCACATTTTACAAAGAATAAAACACTGAAGTTGTTAATTTCAAGGTCTGGGAGACAAATGAGGTTTCCTGTTTCTTCTGGTACAGTAGAATGACGATGCCAGTAATGACAACAGAAATGACTTTTCCAGAGGACAGCAAAGCTCAGGAGCACACTTCTGGGTGAGGAGAATCCACGAGGCTCAGAGTCAGGGTCGCAGTGTTGCATTTCTGTCTCAGCCGTATGTAGAAAAGAGGAGCAAAATAGCTCTAGGGGGAGTCAGCCAGGGGTGGGTGGTGATCACAAATATGACAAAATGAATCCTTGGAAATGATCATCCCATTAAGCTCACTTCCTGAGGAAATATAGGATTCTGCTCAAGTCACAACTGATTACAATGAGTTTTATTTCATTTGTATCTGCAGGGAAGACAACAAAAATCTAACCATGCCCTTCCTAATGCATCTAATGAACATACCACTAATTAAATGATACTTTTGAGCTGGAGAAAAAAGAATAGAGAAGGTCATTCTGAAGCCTTGGTTGATGGGAAGTAAAACTTTATACTGTATACAGGCTTTACACTGTATACAACTTATAAAAGTTTTAAATATATTGGACCTTATTCTATAAAAAATACAATGGAAAATTCAGGATGTTTGATTGTTTGCTAAACTGAGAAACATAATTGCATGCAGATGTCTGTTACACATTGCTATAAGATTACTTATTAGTCTCCAAGTTACCTGTGTCTTGTTCCCAATGTTTGTTAGCACATTTACCCTACACCAAGAACTTTATTGGCTACATCTGCCTTTACTGTAGATTTCTTTCTGAGAAGACTAAGGGTTTTGAAATAAGACATCTAATTTGTTTTAAGAGTCCACAGTATTATGTTAAGACAGCTTTGCTACTATCCTGAATAACTGGGAGCTGGAAAATCAGTACGATTTTGTTTTTCAGTGGTACTACAATTCTGTCATTGATAATCATGCAGGAGCTATTGTACCTGGCAGAGATAAAAGCTTCCAATTGTCCTTTCAAAGACACTTTCTTTGTCACTTTCCTCTTTGAAAGCATATTAAAATAATAAATATTACATATACACATATATATATACACATATGTATGCACACAATATACATGTAAACTACTTGTGCAACTAGGTAATAGAACTTAATAAAAAGAGGATAAAATGTATTGAAAACAAATGAAAGAGGATAGTTAAGTAACATAGAATAATGCAGTTTAAATAGAAATAATTTGTAAGTCCCTGCAGTGGAGACTCTTACAAACCATAACCAGTTGTCACAACTAAAGCCCATTCCGGGAGGTGCCTCCGGGGTGGGTATACGGGATCTGCAGGGACCCTCGTGAGTCCTCCGTACAACCATCTACACCTTCAGAATGAGCAGTGTCTATACAGGCCCTGCTCAGTCTCCCAAAGATTTCCTTTTCCCTGGATTTCCCACAGCCAGGCATGCCACTTCCCTGGAGGCTTCTCTCCCACGTACCTCCCTGGATGTTATCTGACCATCACATCTCAGTGTTCTTTCACTTGTGAATTCAGATCACGGGCACGTAGAGATCCTTTCACAAATGTAGCTGTCAACCATCATCTACCCAAGTAAAAATTAAAGAAGCAGAAATAATGGATCCTCTTTCTCTTATTGCAACATTTTTACCAGCAACTTACAGTGACAGAATATGTTATTAATTCCTCTTTGGTGCTTGATTAGTAGAGAAGTGTTTTCAAATTTTTATGAGTGGTGATCATTTGATGTCTATTCACATGTTAATCTTTAACTTCTATCACTCATAGAAATGTAATACAGAAGCTAGCTTGTTCAATGTCATGGTCTCTTAGAGAGGTAAAGGAAATAAATGCATTACTGAGATCAGGAGTATTAGGAGAGACCCATACAACATTTCATTATCTTTAAAAATATAGTCACACTTTACTTCCTTATCTTTAAAAAAATAAGTCACACATAACTGCATGCTGATGCAGATAATTTTGACTCTTTAAAAGAATAATTCTGAAGAAATATTGCATTGCAAATACAGATTGAGAAAGCTGAGTTTGCTCACTGTGTATTGACAATATTAGATTATAGGTCTGCATTCAGAGAAATAAGATTCAAGTTGCTAAAAAAAGGAATGAAAAATTATATGCCATTTTATTTGTTTATTATTCAAACAAGTTAGTGATTTATAACATTTTTAGTGAAGTAGGAGTAATAAAAAAATCGAAGGACGGGAACGTGGCATATAGGACTGAACATGAAAACACCAAATGAAATGCTTTTCCCATAAAGATACAAGAGCTGCTCTCACTGATGGGGGGAAGGCAAGAAACGACAGGATACAGAGGCAGGGCAAAGCATGATAGAAGGAAATTGCATGCTTTGGAAAGACAGGCAAAGGCTGGAAATATGTACTATGCAAGCATAGTTATCATCAGGGCGAGAGCTGTGCATGCGACAGGGAAACAAATCTGCTGTCTTAGGTGGAGACAAACCTACAAACCTGCAAACCTGCAAGATCCCACATCGCGGCATCACACCCCCCATCCCCACTTCCGGCTTGTGGAAGATTCAGCCCGCGCATCTCCATCTCCGCCTCACCAGGTATCGCTCCTCCATCCGTATCTCTTCCTTTCCTCCTCTCAACATCATACCGAAGGAACCTAGTGGTTTCAGCAGTCCCCTCATTCTCAGTAGGATGTCTGTGCTGAGAAATTTGATTGCAGTGAACATATCAGAACCGGAACTGGTTTAAAAAATTAATCTTTTCTAACTTTATAGAGAAGGAAAACATTAAGAATCATTCATTCTTAGCTGAATGTAATCCCAGCATTTGGGATGCTGAGACAGGAGGATTTCTGAGAGTTCAAGGTCAGTCTGGACTAACTACTGAGCTCAAGGTCAGCCTGAGCTACATATCAAAATTTTAAAAAAGAGCTATTCATATGGAAAAACGGCATTGTCTTGACTTTAGAATATGAAGTTATAATCAATAGCATTCATGATTAATTTTATATCATCAGTTAATTTGAATCAATTTCCTTAAATATTCAGATTTATCATATTATTAATAAATTTAATTGTGAATGAAATTAGTGCTAGGTTAGAATCTTCAACATGCGTTTACTATTTCAAAGACTACTGATAAAATTAAAATTATTTAAAATATGTACAATTAATTATAGTAATCATGATTCCCCATTACATTGTTCTGAAGTCTTATAATGTCTGCATTCATTAGTTGGAATGGTTTTACCCTAGTTGATTTGATTTTATTATTTGTGATAGTATAAACAACTATTTTAAAGAAAAGACACTAGAATAGCAAGAGCTGATTTAGTATCATCTTTCTCTGAAGTCCTACTATGCTTTTGTTTTTCTGTTGCCTTTGGTTCTATACTGTTATATCTTATTGGTTATTATTATGTTTGATAATATAAACAAATTTCCTATGGAAAATGAGATAATATAGTAGCCATTATTCATTCTCTGCTATTTGGTTCTGAAAGCCCTGTAATGCTTTCATTCTCTTGAATGGTTTTATACTGTTTTGTTATGCTTGATCCTATCGTATACGAAGCTATGTTCAACTATTTCAAAGAAAGAGACACTATGGTCATTACTGTTAATTATGGGTTGTCTTGTGGTAAAATGCTGTGTTACTTGCATTGTTCTGATCTGATCCGCCTTGCTATGTCCTCTTTTGTCTTAATCTCTTTAAAATTAAAAAATGAAATATGTACAGTTAAATTTTCTCATTTGCACAAAGGGGAGGAGAGAGAGGGACTAAAAATAATCAAGAAGCAATAGCCATATGCACCATAAGCATTTGCTAATAATAAAAAAATGAAAAGCATCTAAGTCTTATGCATCTCTGAAGTTATTCAAGTACCGTAAGTGTTAGGAAAATGGAAAATTATGGCACTTTTATTCTTCTGTGGTCTTCCAGCCTCGTTCCACACATCTTGAACACCTTTTCCCATCCACGGTGGTCACTATGTCCAACTTTGCTTTCATTTTAGTTTCTGTATATAGAAGGACGAATGATGCTTGTCTTTCTGTGTGTGGTTTATTTTGCTTGGTGTATCGTCCTCTGACTCTCAATTTTGCTTCAAGTGACAGTAATTCATGTTTGGTAACAGCTGGATAATATTCCAGGGCAGACGGATACTACCTTTTCTTCATTCTTCATTCTTGGCGGAGACCTAGATTGATGGCATATCTTAGGCATTCTGAATAGTCCTGCATAAACACGGGCATGATGCATGGTTCCTTCCGAGAGAAAATTATTTGTGTGTCTAGTGTTTTCAGTAATCATCTGCAATTGCTTAAATAGTTCCTATTCTGCTATCACTTTTCACAGGACCCAGACTTAATGCTTTTGGTTTTTACTTTATTTTTTTCACTATTGATAAATTACATATTGTTATCTTAGAAGTAGTTGCTCAAGTCACAAAATCAAGGCATAAAAGTAGACAATCAAACAATGACAGTTCAAACCATTCTGTTTGATGAACCAACAAAAACTTTATAGTATGGTCATGTCATCTATCTTGCACACTTAAATATACATACAGTTATATCCTTTAGAGCACTTTTTTTCCCTTTCATTAGCTCAATATCTATTATACATCTTGGATCTTATTACTCTTTCAGTTTTTTATTAATGATTTTTTATACTAGAGAGACAATACAATATTTTTCAGACCCGGGACCTTAATCCTTTTTAAATTTATCTTTTTGTGTGTGTACTTGGAACTGAACCCAGGGCCTTTGCAACATGAAATGTCCCCAGCAATTTTTTTGCCCTTAATTTTGAGCTAAGATCATTCTAATCTGCAAAGGCCAGACTTGAATTTGGGAACTTCCTGCTAGTGACTTCTAGATAGCTGAGATGACAGCTATTTGTCATCTAGCTAAAATTGATTATTATATGAAAAGGAACAGAGAAAGTGTGTAGAAAGGAGAATTTAGAAAAAGAAAAAAAATTTTAGGTGAAAAATATTCAATTTTTCAAAAAATCTACTCAAAGCATGTTCCCTAAATTAATTCTTTACAGAAATGAAAAGGAATCAAATACCGTTGCATGGTTGCTCATAAAACTTTGGGAAAGCACTTGGGTGGGAACGGATTTATTGGAGTTGCTTGGGAAAGTGATTATGTCGCAGATGTATCAGCCACCTAAAAGAATAGATGTTTGCCTTTGCATGCAAATGAACTTGCTTGTGTGGCCATGTGGGCATACATCTGATGTTTGCTTAGTTAGCAGAGTCTCTTCTTCTCATTTGAAAACTATGCTTAAGCATCAATACCACATGTCTGATGATACCACACATACCTTGGTCACCGCATCATGCTTGCTGAGACAAGAGCAGGGCTGTGTTTTAGTTCATTTGTGCAACTCATTGAGAATGCTCTGTTCTTTGTCACGCTTTGATGTTTCCACATAAGAAAACTAAGTACAACCTGACTTCGGAAATGAATTCTACCCTTTCAAATTACTAAAGATCGTCCCCAGAAACATATTTGAGTACAACAGTCATAAAAAATAAATTAAATAAATAAATGAACGAACATGTATGTCACTGTATCTCACCATTACATTGTAATACCGTGGCATGACCAGACACTGAAGTGAGCTTAATTTAACTGCAGTCTGGCTGGCTCGCCTGCCCGGCATCAGCCGTGCTATGCGTTACTGTGCCAAGGGAATTAATAACTGACGGATGATCTGACCCTCTCGAAGTGGTGGTAATCATTTGCTACTTAAACCACCACATTTTGGCTTACAAAAAGCCTCTACTGGTGCCAAATCTGTAATTACTTTACTTAACAGTGATGACATGTGTATCCGTTCCGCAGGATGCCGTGCTGATGCTTCTGTTGTTGGCAAAAACCACCCAGCACTTGAGATAATAACCACATTTCTGCATCTGTTTCTCTGCAGAATGGGCCTTTTAGTTTTCCTTTCCTTTTTTCTTTCTTCCTTCTTTTTTTTTTTTTATTATTTCTTTTTGTTCTTTAAAAGTTAAAGACAAATTTAAATATTGCACCTCTACAGGGGCATGTGAAAGGGATTTTATCTGCGCACATTCTCTGTCCCTTAACTGTTCCTTAGCTTGAACAATCGCTTCAGTCATCCCAGGGATGGTGTTGGTGGTAAATTATGTGCTTAGCACGTGCAAGGCCCTGGTTTTAATCTCTGGTATTGAAAAAAATAAGAACAAAAGAAGAAATTGTTTATATCCCCATGTAACAATCTTGGATCTTAGACAGTGACCTTGAATGAAAATCTTGCTATATGGATGTGATGTATGTTTGTGTGTATTGCTGTGACTAGGTATTATTTTCACAGAAATTAAGGCCAGATATCTCCTAGTAACTATAGCATTTGGACAAACAAGAAGAATCTATTTCAAGGCTACTTGTGTAAGACAACAAATAAATAGAGCAGCTCTGGTGTGGTGAGTAAGAAGTACCCCTGTCAGAATTCAAATGTCTAAATTACAAACAGAAAGTTCTGTAGGTTGTTGGGAGAATAAATCAAAATAAATGGATGGCAAATGGAAGGACGCATTGTAAAAAGAAGAGATAGTCAGGTAAATTTAAAATGCTTAAGAAAATGTTCTCCTGACTGATGAAAAGGCTTCATTTTAGAAAGTCTTTTTTTTTTTTTAAATCTTAGTCATTTCCTTGGAACATAATGGAAATTAATAAATAACCAAACCTATTTTTGTTGACCTTTTGTTTGATATATATGTATGTTCATTTTAAAGCAATATTTATATTTTACTTGAAATGAGTTGCCTTTTTAAAATTGGGTTGTGCAAGTTTATGTATGGTAAAGAGTATCTCTGCCTTTTAATAGAAATATTTTATCCACTTATATTTAATTCAAAACAATAGAATTAGGCTTAATATAATGTTTGTTATTGTTTAAAAAGTTCCTGTCTCTTGTTTCTTGGTTTATATTCATTACTTTGTTTTCAAATAATCAAATATTTTCTTATGATTCATTTTATTCCCATTATTGGATAAATACAATGAATGTTATATATGAGTGTTTGCTTGAAGGTTTCAAATAACTCTAGGGTTTCAATTCAATTTAAGAGTCCATGCATCTTTAATGTATCAAAATCTACTTTCAAATGATATTACAACATGTCACATACTGTATAAAAGTGAAATACAGGCATACATTTTCTCCTTTTTCATATTTTTGAGGTATTGTTTTCATGCAATTTAAATCTACACACATGTGTTTGCTTTTAAGTACTCACTTATATTTCAAAGTAGTAAATATAAGACATATTGTTAACCAAATATTTATCATTTATGCATTGTTATTCATTTTATTAGGTCTATCTCCATCTATACCATTGTTCTTAAGGTAGAAATCTTTTTAACATTAATTTTAATACATGTCCTAATAATTTTATTAACTATTCATGTGCAAAATTATATTACATATATTTTTAAGGATATTTACTCTGGGTATAGACTTGGGGTAAGCAATTGTTTTCAATTTTGGTTTCCCCCATCAGAAGTTAAAATAGCCCTTCCCTTGTTTTTATTGTTGCCTCCCTCACTTGCGTAACTGTCTGATACAAAGTCTGCTGTTTTCCTGATCTTTGTTTCTTTATGGTAACTGGAACCTTTTTTCTTATAGTTAGCTTTCAGAGTTTGATCATGCTATTTCTTGGTGAACTTTTCTGAAAGTAACTTTTCAGAGTTCTTTCAGTTATGTTGGCATATTCATTTGTAGTTTCCATAAATTTTGGAAAACTGTATTTCTTCAGTATTTCTGTTCTCTCCGTTACATTCCCTGCAACAACAATACCATGAAAATTACATTCTTATTTCTCAAGCCACTGATGCTGTGTTAATTAGCTAGCCTCCTCCTCCTCCTCCCATCCTCCTCCTCCTCCTCCTCCATCTCACAATTGGACTCAGTATCGCACACATTCTACACAACCACATCTCCACTGAGTTACATCCTCAGTCTTTTCCCATTTCATTTTGAGATTGGGTCACACTAAATTATCCAGGCTGGATTTAAACTTGTGCCCTTCTTGCCTAGAATTATAGGCACAGGATACCTTATCTGCTTTTGCTTTTTGAAGTCTCTATGAATTCATTGTTTTACTTATGAAATGTATAATCTGCTATTGATACTGTTTAGTATGTTTTTATTTCAGATATATTGTTAATGTTTGAAAAATATCTTCTACTTGTGTTCATGATAATTGTTTTGTAACTTCTGAGTCCATAGTGCATGTTTATAATTGCTACAGTATTACCCTTGTCTTATTTCTACATCTCCATCACTTCTAGCTCTATTTCTAGAGACTGATTTACCTCATGTTATGGAATCACCTACTTCTGTCTCATGAATACCACTTAACTTTTGTATAAGTGCTACATATTATGAATTTTATAAGGCTTAATGCTTGATTTTACCGTGTCCCCTGCATAAAGTTAGGTTAAATTATTTGAGATCTGTGACATTATTTTAAGATTTTTCTACTAAAATTTGTTAGTGTGCTCTTGTATAGTTTTTAGTCTAGGTGTAATTTAATTTTAATAACAAAATGTAAAACTGAAGAAAAATAACATGGTGCCTGCTGTATTTGGTTCTTCAAACTGGCTGGTAGAAACACCAAATATTCCCAGTTCTTTATGAATTGCAGGAATTTTTCAACCTACTCATTTCTTGTAGTTATTTCTCTATTCTTAGAAACTAGGAACAAGGAAATAAGAATTACTATTTTTTAAGCATTTATTCTGTGTTTGTTATGCAACAAGAGTTCAGAGAATTCCCCTGGAAAGCACCTTCAGAGATGATTGTATGCAAAATTTTCCTTTCCAGGAAATTGCACTGATTTTCCTCAATCTATCTCTCCCTATCCTCAGTTTGGCAGGGATGCTGGCATCTTGTATTGCAACCTGCAACCTGTATCAAAGCGGCTATTTTGGAAATCATGAGTCTCTCTTGTATTTTTTCTTCAAGGATAAAATTCCTATAATACCTAATGTCTAATAATTTACAATAATTGTTTAATATATTTCTCAATCTTCTGTGCATTGAAAACTGGAATAAGATAGAACTGTGTATTTCTTTATTCTGACTAAAATTATAATTCTCAAAAATATTTTTACATTTCTTTTCTCAGTAATAATCATTATTATTATTACACTTATAACTGTTCTAAAAGGAATTTTATGGAAGTCCAAAGGAATGGAAGAAATATACATGTAATTTTCAAACAATTATCATTTGCATTACTATTTAACGAATAGTTTCCTAAGTGAAAATGTGATTATTGAAATCAATGACATGTATAGACTGCAATCAGGGCAGGTTCTGTGAAAACTTCTTGATATGTTCTCCATATACAAACTTTCTTAACAGTTATTTTGGGTCATAATCCTCGTGATGCATCTGCATAAGTCTATAAATATGATTTTTGTGCTGCTATTTTGAATTTGTAACTTCTAGAGGTATTGTTTTTTATCTTTATTGAAGTTCCTCAGGGATGTTTTGAAGTATAAGCATAGTTATTACAGTTTTTCTGAGGTATTACAGGTTCTTTTATGCTACAGATACACTATAACTTATTAAAAAAGTCTTTAGATTAGTCTTTAGGTGTTTTCCAGTTTTTATTATCACTGAATAATGAACATACTTGAAAATGTTTTGTGCCATATGCTGTCACTTTTTATGGTAAGCAAAAAAAACAGTATTTAAGGAATTAATGAAAATACATATTTTAATTTTAATGGATAATACCATGTAGCTCCTCCAGAATATTATAGTATTACAAGAAGTATGTAAGTATATTCATTTCTTCACAGTTTAATCAATACAAGATACTCTTATTAACTTGCTTTTACTACAGAGTTAATACCCCTTATTCAAAATGCTTGGGAAAGAAATATTTTAGATTTCTGACATTTTTCATACTTTAGAATATCTTCATATATATATATATATATATATGTGTGTGTGTGTGTGTGTGTGTGTGTGTGTGTGTGTGTGTGTATAATGAAATTTCTTGATGCAGGGCTCAAGTTTACACATGAAATTTATGTTTCTACACAAAGGCTAATTTTGTGGTAATTTATATTATACAAAAGGTAATTTTGTATAATATTTTAAATTCTTTTGTATATAAGACAAATTTTATGATAGAGAATTTTCCAAATTTTATAGTGCAAAATTTCATGATCTCGGAGGTTTTAGATTTTTCAGGATGATAGATATTAAATATATTCAATCTGTGTAATGAAAGCATGGTGAATAATAGTTAAAATTGACACTTAACCATGATTATAATAAAAGTTGAAATAAACTTCAGCTTAATTATATAATGATCGTCTAATCAATTGTTCCTTTTCCTTTGAACCTCACGGCTCTTCACAATTCAATTTTACCAGTGTTTAATCATCTACTCTTAATTAACTAATTCATAATTCAGTTTAGAACAACTTTTAACAAGATAAAAAAATCAATTATCACTTAAGGATCTACAACTGACTGAATTTGTTGTTCACTTTCGAGTCTACAGTGCACGCTGCAGTGAGATGGGCTACATAAAGTGCTTTCAAATTTAGTCTCCCATCTCATGTGCAGAATAACCCAAAATAGATCAGAAAAATGAGTTTCACATCTACAAATGGCTGTAGGTAGTACAGAGGTCTAATGTGATTGTGTTCAATTAGGCAACATTAGGTAGATTCCAAGAAAATTGTATTTTTTGAGCTGGACATTGAAGACAGAAGGATAAATATTCGATAAATGGCATGAACAATGGCAAACCATATTTCAACTTTGGGAACATGCAGCAAATTATATATAAATTTGAATAAAGAATTTTTATTAAATTTATTGGTACAACTTAGAGATACATAATGGTCACATTCATCACAGGGATTTTGTATCTGTGCACGACATATTTTGATTTCTCTTTTTCCCCTCCCCTCTTTCAACCTTCCTTCCTTCCCTTTTTTCAAAAGCTTTGTTTTCATTTTATCCTTCTTTTCTCATTTCTCTTCCATTCCCCACCCTCTTGTCTAGTTCCCCATCCCATTTTTTAACAGTTGCTCCCTATTTCACAATATCTATTATACATTTTGGTCCTTATTTACACTTTCATTCCTCACACCAGAGAAATAATGCTGTATTTATGCATGTGTTGAACTTGTTTCATGTAGTGTCTAAAGGTACATTCATAGAACCATCCTGAGTTTATTCTTCTTTATGCTGGGTATTACTCCACTTGTTAAAAAAAATCCTATCTTCTATAACCATTTGTCAGCTGATGGGCATTTGGGCTGTTTCCAAGAGTTAGCTTTTACAAACTATGATGCTATAAAAATAAGTGCCCAACTATCACTGTGTTGTGATGATTTTAATTCTTTCATGAACATACCAAGAAGGGGACTAACTGGATCAAATGGTATCTCTAGCCCAAGATTTTTTGAGAAACTTCCGCATTGATTTCCACAGTGGTTGCACCAGTCTACACTCCCACCAACAATGGAAAGTATTCCTTTATCCCCACTGCTCCTCCAACATTTTCATAAGTTGTTTATTTAATAATAGCCATCCTTTCTGGAGTGAGACAGAATCTCAGTGTTGTTTCAATTTTCATCTCTCAAATCACCAGAGATGCTGAGCATTTTTTATGTATTTATTTATCAGTTGTACTCCTTCATCTGGGAAATGTGTATTCATTTCAGATGCTCATTTTTGAACTGAGTCTTTAAATTTGAGGGGTCTTTTTTCAGCTCCTTATATGTTCTAGAGAGTATTTTTTGTCTGAACAACAACTGGAAAAATAATTTTTCTGCTCTGTGAGTTGTCTCTTCAAATATTTAGGAATAAATCTAACAAAGGAAGTAAGTGGTCTTTATGTTGAAAACTCTGGAAAAAAAGGATGTTCAAGAAGTTATCAGAAAATGGAAAGATATTGCTTGCTTTTGAGCAGGAAGAACAAACATAGTGAAAATGGCCATACTCCCAGCATTTCATACAAATTTAATGTAATCTGAATCAAGTGCCATTTGCGTACCTAACAGAATTGAAATAAACATTCCTAAATTTCATTTGGGACCATAGAAAACCTAGAATAACAAAAACAATTCTGAGCAATGCAGGCAAAGCAGAGGCATCATAATCCTTGACTTGAAATTATACTACAAAGTCACTGTGATAAAAACAGCATAGTATTGGCAAAAACTAACCAACCAACCAAACAAACAAACAAACAAACAAACAAAAAGTTCTAAGGTTGAATGGGACAGATTAGAAGATGCAGCTATTATTCTCCAGATACGCTCAACCATTTTATCTTTGACAATGGGTCTCAATGGGCTGGAAAGAGAGCCTCTTTCATAAATGGTGCTGGAAAAACTAGCTTTCGATATGCTGAAGACTAAAACTAGACTCATGTCTCTCACTACGCACTAAATTAAAATCAAAATGGCCCAAGAATCTAAATATTGAAACAGAAACACTAAGTCTGCTGGAAGAGAGAATAAGCAAAGAGGTGTAAGCAAAAGAGGTGTAGGCAAAGACCTTGTAAACACAACCCCAATCTCATGGGAAATATTATAAAAGCAACAACTGGGATCTCATCTTATTAAAAAGTTTTTACACAGCAAAAGAATATAGATTTTTTTAAACAAAAAATTTAGAGTTTTAAAAGAGTACTTTAATTTGCGAAAGAACAGTAGTAGCGGTCTCTTCATACTTTTGTCTAAAATCCTTCATTAAAAATCGAGTTTTTGCTGTTTGTGAATAGAAGTAAACCATATAATTTCAATAAAGCAGGAATGATGGAGTCAGCATGATATGTAAGTTGTTTCCTTTTCATTCTGTACCACATTTGGCAGAATTGTATCTTCATCAGTTATGTAAATTATAACTTCTTTTTCAATTTTTATTGGGACATATTGGTAGTACACGATGAGAGTTCCATTCTGTGAGTTGTATCTTCAAATATTTAGGAATCAATCTAACAAAGGAAGTAAATGGTCTTGAGAGAAGTTGGTGCATAAATAGAAGACATCTTAGTTCTTTTTCTTTCTCTTCTTCTCCCCTCTCAGCGTCTTTCATCCCTCTTTAGGTCCCCTTCACATCTGTAAAACATCTGGCTCCGTATTTCCTATTTATCGTTGATTTCACTCTTTAATTCATTTACACTTTGGGTTTTCCACATAAGAGAAACATTGCTCCACTTAAGCTTGTACGTCTGATTTATTTCACTTAACATTAAGGTCAGAAGGTTCATCTACATTCTTACAAAAGACTGAAGTTTATCCTGCTTTATGCCACATCTTCTTCTTCCATTCATCTGTTGAAGGACATACAAGCCACTTACACATTTTAGCTATTGTAAGTTGTGCTTCTATAAACACAGGTGTACTTGTATCACTGTACTGCCATGTCTTTAACTCTCTGGATAAGGTACTCAGAAGGGAAATACCCGGGCCAAAAGGACTTTCTGTGGTTAGCTGTTTGAGGAATCTCCATACTGATTCCCATGGTTGTATTCATTTGCATTCCCACCAACAATGTGAAAGGGTTTCATTCTCCAGGAAACCCCATCAGCACCTCTTGTTATTTGATTTCTTAGTAATAGGCTTCCTTCCAGAGTAAGATGCACTATGACTATATTCTGCCATGCTATTTTTAATTGTGTTTTTATTGTTTGCTCACAGGTATCATTTCGTGGAAATTTGGCTTTGCTTTGAAAATGACATTTTGCTGGGAATTTCAGAATTTAAACAGGGAGAACACAGTGCAATCTGTCTTCCTCCACACCAAAATTGTAGAACATCTTTCTTTCAGTTTTTTAAAAGTAATACTAAATACTTTCTGAGACACAGAGGCAGCTCTGGCGAACCTTTTTAACATCCTTGTCTTTGATAATCTTCTTAAGATGAAAAATCCCAGGTGTAGATGCTCATCCACAAGATACATCTGAAAAATCTCTTTAGGTACTTTGGTGATACATGGTGAATTCCTTCAACCTTTCATCCAGCTTCTTCTTTTTTACTTTTATACATTTCTCTACCTCTGTTATACCTAAGTTATGGGCACAGCATGATCCAAAGCCTGGTTATGCTAATGAGGTAAAGTAGTGGCTCCTGCATTTGAACTGGGAGTTGGGAGGAGGATTGCTACAATTTGCTTCTATGCTTGTCTGGATTTATTTTGTTTTGTTTTATACTCTCTGTACTTAAGCCTATAATTATATGCCTTCCTTTGTATTTAAAGTGCAGTTATTTTAGGAAGATTGACACAACTTTCACCCATGAAATTCACTAGAGAACTGAGATACAGAATGATATTTCTGAACTATGCCCATAGACTTTTGGCATGATTGATTTCACTAGCAAGCAGTACTTTCACTATACCTCTTCTCTTGTCTGTGTGGATTCCCAGCCAAGTCAGGTCACTGGTCTCTTACCCTGAGTTTTATGCAGGACTTTGAAGGGAGTTGCAGAAGAGCTCCCCACCCTCTTCTTGGCAAAGAACTCAGAGATCCTTAGAATGGAGGAGCAAAGTAACCATCCTGGGTGTTTTTATTGACCTGTGCACACATGCTAAGACTCAGCTTACAGTCATTTTTACTCATCGGTGGAAAAGGTGAGTCACTTGAGCCTGTGACTGTCACTCACACTCACACATTATTTATTTCCCTAGCCATGTTCCCCCATCTGGCTTATTCTATAATGGAAAGAAAGATGTTTTAAATGAGTCAGCAGCACGTTCCAGCTAGTTCAGTCTTTATGCCTTTCCTTAGTGTAGGCTTTTGCTACTGCATTACGGTTTACATCTCCAAGGATTCCATCAGCTGTCATAAAACAGAAGTTTCTGGGACACAGGCTGTACATAGCTCTTGAATTTTAGATTCCTGAAGCATCAGTAGTACAATCAGATGATCCTACTGGCCAAGGTGTTCTCTAAGGAAGATAGTACCTCATTAAAAATTTGTAGATTCACAAGAAAAGATGACTTGTTAAAATATTTAAGAGACAGTATTTGTATGACACTAAACTTTTTAAAGAGTATTTATAAAATACTTCACAAACAAGCATAAATAATAAAGCAAACTTGATGGTTCTTTTTGTAAGTTTGATTGGCAGCTTTTATTTTTGTTTTTGCTCTTCAGATCTTATTGAAAAATGGTGCTCTTGAATTAAATAGTTTTTAGAAAGTAATGGGATATTTTGGTTTAGGGCTCATAAAATGGGTTCGGGAAACCACTGTTAATCAGAACTCAGACACCTGCCTTCTCAGCTGAACCCTCAAACTGGACAGTGAAGAACTCAAGCAATACATGCAGACCTTTGAAATATTGCTAATCTCTGCTGACCATCTATACAACAAACTCTTTCCCCTAAACTACCCAGAGACAGAGACTGCACCCAATTTCTTTTTCATGAAGCCACATCAGTCATAATTTCTGAGAAATGATGTAATATCTACCCCTCCCTTTGTGGTTCTGAGCAATAAATTATTAGCTACCATTTTGTAAAGTTTGAGAGTACATTTTCCATACTCTTTGAATCTGTGTCTTCCTATACTGCAATCCTTATTGACCCCAAGTAAATATAATTTTACTTTTTAATAAGATTGATTTTATTCCTAGGTCAGCATAGGATTTTTAATTTTTGTTGCACTAGATTTGGTAACAATCTTGATGATGTGACAGTGTTTGAGGAAGGCATTTATTTTGACTTAGGAATGGTGACAGGTAGTGACAAAGTACAATGAAAAATAAATCAGAAGGCAGAGAATTGAGGGACTAAGGGGAAGTACGTGAGATTGTTTCAGGGTGTGTAAGGAAGACCAATCCACAGAGATGAAATTGCAAGAGTGAGCCAGAGACGGGAATAAGGTCGCATTAGCATCTAAAGGAGGACCCTCCCTTGCAAAGGCATTAGCTGGTGCAAAGCCAGACTGGGTGAGTCTGGTTTGAGGAACAGCAAGAAGGAGAATGAGGCAGAGGCTTCCTGAGCCATGAAGCTGTGGTGTGGAGCACAGAAGGAGGGAAACCCAGTGTCTTAGTCCACAGACAGCTTTGTAGACTCGCTGGGGGAGAGTTGAGAGGCAAAGTGAGGAGACTCATTTTGGTTTAAAAACAAAAAAGGTAAATCATGGTAGGGTGGAGTATTTTTGCAAGCTCAGCAATCTGAGAGGCTGAGGCAGGAGGATTTCAAATGCAAGCCCACTCTGGGTAGTTTAGTGAATTAGTGAGAGATTCTCATAAAATAAAAATGAAAAAAGGACTGGGAATTTAGCTAGTGTGAAGGCCCTGAGTCCAACCTCTAGTTCCCTCACCCCCAAAATTTAAGGTGACTGAGTCAGTAAACGTTTGTGCTAGGGTCAGGAGTAGAACTAGGAAGCCACAGTAGGAAACTTGCTCTCAGAAAACCTGAGATTATTACAGTGGATATTTTACTGACATTCACAATTTAGTGTCAGTAAAACATGGTCAGATATTTTTGTGATAGTAAAATAAATGAATATCACTCATTGGGCTAAAATAGGAACATAGAGGGTATCGTGTCCATGCAGGACAAACTTACTCATGGAGGGAATGGGAAGACATTGGGCTTCCAAAGGGACTTTTAGACTTGAAAATTTCAGATTTGTTGTTGCAGATCCATTATTATAGCTCTGTTTATAGAATTCCTGTAAATATTGTCCCTAGATTGTATGCAATATGCAAAATTAAAAGTCTTTCCCCAGAAAAAATGATCTTAATGTTTATTACAAGTAACCAAAAGCTGAATAAAACATTTTTGAGAGAAAGTAAATGAATGTACTTGCAAAAAATTAACTCACAGAGCCTCCCTGGTTTTTAAAGTTTCAGATCACTTTTCAGTGTGTCTGGAAGCCCAGAAATGGTGTTTAACTTTTCTTTTTCCTTTTTCTAGTATGAGATATCAGGCTTCTTAGGCAATATTTTTTCCTCCATACTTCAGACGAAACCATTCACTTTTTGATTTTTAAATCATAGTGTTCAGAAACTGGATAACGCCAAACGTTTCAATCAATGTGGGAGAGACCAAGGCTTTCTGAAATTCTACATTTCTAAACTGTATAGTGTCGTGTGTTAAGTGCATAATAAAACGGATTTCTCTCTGGAGGGTGTGTCCAGCTTCCAGCTTTGTGATGCGCATGGAAACACATACACACACACACACACACACACACACACACGCGCACACACACACACACACACACACACACACGCACACACACACACACGCACACGCGCGCACGTGTTTGTGTCTGTGGTTGCAGGAGGAATCTGTAAAGCCTGTGGCTAAGAGACCAAATGAACGTTAAACATTTATAAACTACTGTCCTGCTCTTCCCCATAATAAGAAAGAGGCTTCTGAGCCCTGTGTCAGTCAGGACGGCAGGAGCTCCAGAGTGAGGAAGTGGGATGAGTAGTTTATGTCCACGGAAGCTTACTAACAAATGGATTCATTCTCAAAACTTCACCAACAGAGTAAACCAACACAGGCAACACATGAAATATAAATCAGTTTTTATTTGGGGCTTTAAACTCATTTGACCATGTCATGAGCAGTTTAGAACCCTGTTTCTACCCTTCCTGAGATTCCATTCAGTGCCTCATCAGATCAAAATCAATCCTTGTCACAAACAATGCTCATTTTCAGTAGAGGTGACAGTCTGGAACATCTGTGATTCATGATCCTTACTTGCTAGTGAAAAAACACACATGTAAACATAATTAGGTAATACTTTAAAAATCAGCTTCAAAATCCACCCTATTTCAACGTGATTCCATAAAACTATTCTTTTAGCTCAAAATAAATCATGACATATTACTGAACTACTTCCCTGTATATGTATGCTTCAGAATTTTTCTCACTTGTTAAAGCTTGGAACTTTTCCAGCTATCATCATCATCATCCTTTTTTAAAAAATTCTTTTGATTACAAGAACTTTAATAAGTCACCTGAAATCTTTGAATTTAGTTTCTATGTATTCATCTGCACACACGTGTGCACAACATACACGGTCAAATACACAGTGAATGACTAAATTTTAAAAATGTACTACAGCTAAAGTCATCTTGCTATTAATTTTCCTCCAAATGCCTCCTTTACTTCAAACACACTTGTCCCCTGCTCTTGTCCCTTGCTGCAGCAGCTCCAGACGGCCTCTTTCTTGAGTGTCTTTATGAGGTGCGACCCAGGAAACAGTGACTGCAGCTGCTCAGCACCACCCACCAAGGGCAGGGCTGTAAGAACTCTGCTGTCCTTGTCCATTTATTCACAGGAGCTGCCATGCAACTTCTGGCTCTTCCCAGAGTCAAAATGACCATGAAAGATAAACATTTCTAATTGATTCAGGACTTGAGGCAGCCAGGACACTGCAACTAAACATATTCCTGAAAGATGACTTCCAGAACTGTTTCAAAAGGTGGCAGGATAAACACAGTGAATGTCTCTGAAGTGAGGGGGAACGTTTTGAGAGAAGTTAATGGCACTGCATCTAAAACATAATACTTTTTTAAAAAATAATAATTTCAATGTTTGCTGTATTTTTCAGTCATATTGTGGATGTGGACAAGGTATAGGGATAGAAAATACTTATTGCCAATATAAAAATTCGTTACTTAGAGATATTTATATTTGAATACACATTGCATTGCCTTTTCTCTGTGGTCTGTAGACAAACAGTATAGCAGGGCTGTTACTTTTTCCCAATCACCAGTGAATTTATGCTACAACTGCACCTCACAGAAACTTAGGAGTGAAAATGTGAACTTACCTTTGAAGGATGAGAAAATAGTAAATGTTACATATCCACTGTTCAGTTATTTTTAAAAACGTATACTTTGGATGGAATTGTGAAATTATTTGGCATCGTATTTCAGAAGAAAGAACTGGAGACAAAGGGAAAAAACAGGACAATAAAGAAAGAAAATTTGTGTCCAAATAACAATACTTTTAATTTTCATCTCTGGATCACTGTGACGAAAGTCTTTAAGCCTACAGACTTCAGCAATTTCACAATATTCTATGGAGGTTTTACTCAAAGAAATTTTGCAGCTCCAAACTCTTATTTGGATAAATCATACCAACTAGCTTAGAAAGAGTTCCATTGGCTGAGTAAACCCACAATGTACTGAGAAACTATTTTGCCAGAGAAATGATTTACCTCATGAATTTCATTCTGTTTGCTTGAGAAATGATCACTTTACATACTATCACTAAATGACTTAAACACTTCTTCTGTCACAACTGAATGACCAGAGTATTATCAGCTTTTCCTAAAACTAAGATCAATATCATATATTATGAGCAATTTGCTAAACTTGAAAAAAATTGTTTTCCATTATTACAGTAACTGTCTATATTAATTTGGTAAGACTGCCATAATAATTACCAAAGGCTGGGTGGCTTGAATAACATAAATTTATTTTTGCACAGCTCTGGAGGCTAGAAGTCTGTGCTCAGAGTGTCAGCAGAGCTGGTTTCTCCTGAGGCCTCTCTCTTGGGCTTGCAGATGGCAGCCTTCGCCCCTGTCCTCACATAGTCCTCCCTCTGTGTCTGTGTCCTGGTGTCCTCCATCAGACAGCGTGCCCAGCCCAATCATCTCTTTTAATTCAGTCACCACTTTGAAGACCTGATCTCTAAAGAAGATTGCAGTCTAAGATGCTGGGGACCAAACACGGAATCTGGGGGTTCATAATTCAGTCAGTAGCACTGCTTAAAATAAAATGTACTTGAAATTTAAAGAATCAGTCAACCCTGGTGAAGTCTGTAACCTAAGTTTCCTAAACAATTTGCTGAGAGTCTGTGTGACAGTGCAATCTGTGTTTTGAAGAATGTTGGGTGATATGTGTCAGTCTCGCAGCTCAACTGCTCTGTGACTATTTAAATTCTACACACTACCAGTACCCACCCCGTAGCTACGCTCCAGCCACTAAGGTGCGATTACTTCCCGTGCAGTGACAGAAGGAGGCAGACCATGCTCTGTCTGATATGGGTGCCATCACCAGCATTCGTAGAGGGGAAACACAGACAGAATTTTTCCCTCCTCTTATTTTTAAGCCTTGACAAAGCATTCATTTTCTCCTTGACTTACATCCCCTGAACTTTGTGGGAAGCTACTCAAAGGAAAACATAATCCAAGGTCAGTTCAAAAGAAAAATAAAAAACATTAAGAAAACAAAGAATACCGACAGTGTCAAAATGATGTATTTATTGACAAAGAGAGTGGTCACCTCTTGAACAGAAGACTATTATTAGATTTAAAAAAAAAAAAAAAAAAACAACCTGTCTGGGACAGGAACATTGAAGATGGAAAGAGGTTAGGTGACTTTTTTTTTAGGTAAGACAGGTAATTGTCCTGTATCGCATGGCTTAAAATTTTATTTACCTTTATGAAATATGAAAAATGATAAAAGTTACTATAAATACTCTACCCATTGCAAAAGGTTTCTTTGTTATTATTAAACACTATGAGGTGCCAGTTTTTCTTGCATTTAAAAGTTAGGCAGTTATTTAGCATTTAAAACATCGTACAATCAACAGGACGATTTTTATTCCTTAACATCTCTCCTTAGGGAAGGCAGTTATCCTAAGAACTATTTTGCCTGATGACAAGTAGCAATCACACTTTCTTTGATAGTGTCCAATGCATTGTTTTGCTTAATTTGCATATCTTCACTAAGTGGTTTAATTAATTTTGCATTGTGCTTACTGACTAGTTTTAATTAGCAGTTAAATCAGTTTGGTTAACAAAAAAAATGAAGGTGTTTACATGAATGCAAATCCCCATGAGTTCCCAGGGCACAATTCAGATGCTTGTTCCATGCCAGTGAGGTTAAATTTCTTCAGGCTTTACAAAAAATTCTATAGCTACAGTTTTTTTCCTCAATGCATTATGAACATTTATGATTCACTAAGTAGTCTTCCTCTGCTGGACTCCCTTGAGATGTGTCAGGAGGAAAGTTGTGTTCCCAGACCAAAAGGGAGACCCTCCCAGGGACACAGGCATGTCGTCAGGGGCCACTTTGGGTGTGAGTTCTAGGAGAGGCTCTTGTAGTTCTTGCTAATGTTGGATTTCATTAATGAATTGTCCTGGGGCACATACAACCTAACAGGGCTGTGGATTTCTCCAAGGATGAGTAGATGGTGACACATACAAAACTCAACCTTGAAGTGGCTCCTTTGTGAGTTTGATGTTCAAGGAAAAAAAACATCAGATGATTTATTTTGTTAAGATCCCTGCTTTATTTCCAGTATCAGTAAATTCTGTATGCACTGATTTAGCTTCCATTTAAAACAAAGAGCCGTACCACATTACTAAGTTTGTTCCCTAACATGTAACCAAGCAATTATTTCTAAAGTATAAAAACTTAATTTTACAATTCCTGAAGGCTTTTGATTTATTTTAAAGGAAATCTTCCAAAAGAAATGTTTCTGGAGGAAGAAAAAAAATCACTTAGAATAAAATAGTATAAATTCTTTTGACTTGAAATTCCAAAAGTCTCTACCAATTCAGGAAACCCAGGACAATAGTCTCCTGTACTATATTGTCATGGGAAATGGCAATAGAATGGTAGCTTAAAAACTGTATAATAACAATGTGAATGACAAAATATTAAAATACATCTTTTCCTCGAGTTAAATTTAAAGTTTTATTTCAGTGATGAATTTAGATTCTCAATCCATTGTTGGCAAAAAACTTTTTACACTATTTAACAAGTATGAGCAATTTAAAGAGCAAAAGGAGAGATAAATACTAGGAAACCTTAAGATTGATTTTTAAAATTATTGTTTATTATTTTTGTTTCGTAAAAGGGAAGGGAACCATGAGAAGAAGAGAAGGAGAAGGGAAGGGAAAGTGAAAGGCACTGTTACGTACACATACCAACCCCTGTGATGAATGTGATCATTATGTACTGCAAACACATTCCAGTAAAATAAAATTAAAAAGAAGACACAATAATAGAAATGTATTTTTCAGCAACTCCATCTGCAAACTTATTATTCATCTTTTTGTTGTCACTGTCACAATAGAATGATTAGACCTTGTGTCAGCCTTTAGCATTCCCTTATGTATTAGGAGAGCACAGTGCCCAAGTCACTTAGTTATGGGAACAAACACTAATTTTACAATATATGTGTTAAATATTTTGCAACATGCGTTGAGAATTGTGTCACTGTGCAGCACAACTAGAACACTGCCTGTTCCTAAATGCAAAATGATGTTTAGCAGAAAGAAGGACAAGGTTGAGATTCATCCTGTTGTGGACCAAGCAGGACCTGAAAATTAGAGCACAAACAGATCACAATGATGATCTTACTGATGGATTCTTTGCATCTGATAGCAAGCCTGGGTGTGGTTGCTACTCAAAATATGTCCACTTGAGTAGATTAAGGAACACGGACTAGGAAAGCATAGCAGCTTGTGTCTGTGGGTGATTGACATGCGTGCCAGCAAATGGAGTGGGGGGAGCCTCACTCCCATGTGGGTAGCACCAACTTACATGCTTGGAGCCTGGACAGAAAGAAAAGAAGGAAGTGTGCTCACGGTGGTGAAGCCTCAGTCTTTGCCACTGCCTTTGCGTTCCTATCTCCAACGGATTCAGCTTTCCAATACAGAATTCTACCTGTGACGCTCGCTACAGGGAGCTAAACTGGTGTTGCATCCTGGTTCTGCAGCTTCCAGCAGTGGACGTAGAATTTTTGTTTGATGATTCATTCTTCCCAGTACTGGAAAACCATTGTGTTATTCCCTTATGACTTCTCTTTTCATTGCTATCTTCCCTCTCTCTCCCTTCCCTTCCCTTTCCTGCCCTTCCCTCCCCTCCCCTTCCCTTCCCTCCCCTTCCCTCCCCTCCCATTTCCCCTCCCCTCCTCTTCCTTTCTCTTCCCTTTCCTTTGCTTTCTGGCTCTCTCTTTTCTGCCTCTAGGTAATATATTTTTCCCCCTTGGTTGTTTTCAATATGTTGTCCTTTTTCCCTCATTTTCAAAACTTTGTGGTCTTGATGTGGCTTTGGGTTTATTCCACATGAATTTCTCTGAGGTTCTCGAACATGTAACTTTATGATTTTTTTGTTTGTTCATTTGTTTGTTTCACCAAATTTGAGGAAGTTTCAATCTTTTAAATGAATGTTTTTTGAACATTTTCAGCCTTATTGTCCACTTCTGAAAGGCAAATGGTGTAATTTTTAGACTTTTCTTTTAGATGCAGATGTTCTGTGTCTGCTCATCTTTCTATTTCCTCTTTGTTGTTCAGTTTGAATAATTTCTATTGTTCTCTCCCCAAGTTCCCTCATGCTTCCCACTGTCCACTCCATTATTATTATTTTTTAGTGGGTGTATTTTATGGCAACTTTATATTTTATTATAAAAATTTCCACTTGGTCCTTTCTTACATATTCTATTTCTTTATTTTCTTTGCTGAAACTTTCTACAGTTTGTTGAGTCTCCTTTCCGTTTGTAAGGTGCATTCCTATTTGCTATTGAAGCAAGTTATGATGGCTCTTTTAAAATCTTTACCAGTAATTTCAACATTTGTGACATCACGACATTGACATTGTTGTCTTTTTTCATTCAATTTTAGATCGGGTGTCTTAGTATGAGAAATGATTTTCGATGAAATCACAATGATGCTACTTATGAGGTCTGTAGCCACTCTGCCTTCCTTTCTTCCCACTGCAGAGCCTTCTTGTGTTTGTTTTATATACAGTAAGTAGAGGTTTTAGTTGTACTGAGCAACAGTGATAAAGGAGACTTCTTGCATTGTGACCTGTCTTCAGTTCCTGCTGCTGTATTTCCTTGACTTCACAGTTTTGCTATTTTGACATCTCATTTATGTGTCTGCTTTACTTGCTATCAACAGAGTCACCCCCACTTTCCTTTTCTTACTCCTGGTACAGAGCACTGTCATCTTTCTTTTGTCTTTGACCAATTCATGTGTTTGAATTTGGGGTCACTTCTTACAGTTGCATTGGGGGAGCTCTTGCCTATTGCTCCTGTCTGACATGCTCTGCCCATTTTTATTTTTATTTTTGTAATGCTTCATTCATTTATTTGTAATTGGAGATAGGACTGAAGTTACCAACTTGATTTGGTTCTCATCTAGTTTGGTTTACAGCCAGAATTGTGGAGAAAATTGAGTTTGTGAACCAAAGTATCACTTAAATCTAGCACTATGGTATTGATTTCACATAGTCTTGTCATTTTTTGGTGTTTGTTTTCTATTGTTTCTTGGCAATAGAGTGATTTCAACAGTGCTTTTCATTATATATATATATATATATATATATATATATATATATTATATAATTTTTCCTCTTTTTTTTGAGGCAAAGTCTCACTAAGTTCATTATGTCCAGGCTAGTCTTGAACTCACTATGTAGCCTAGACTGACTTTGAACTCATAATA
The DNA here is from genome assembly GCF_034190915.1 of Cavia porcellus. Lineage (NCBI taxonomy): Eukaryota > Metazoa > Chordata > Mammalia > Rodentia > Caviidae > Cavia > Cavia porcellus. The sequence continues at coordinate 14,263,721 of NW_026947496.1, forward strand.
GTCTACCTACCTCAGTTTCCCAAGGGCTGGAATTACAGGTGTACGCATACCCACTCTTTGGGTTTCTTGTTTGCTTGTTTTTTGAGACAAGGTCTCACTGTGTACTCCAGGCTGTCCTTGAAGCCTAGGCTGACCAAGAACTTGCGGTGATCCTCTTAACTCAGCCTCAGCTCAGCCTTCCCAGGACTCTGGTTACAGATGTGTGCCACCACACCCAACCACAATATCCATTCTCATCATAGTCTCCATGGAATTTCTCTTTGCTGTTCTATATTTAAACATCCCCTATTTAACCTCATCTTTTGATTGCAGGAAACCACATCCACTGACTAAGCCAGGTCACGTAGATTGGTGTGAGTGCACGGTATGTTTTTTGCACAGTGAGAAAATTGTTTAGTGGTGTCTTTCTGGGAGCATATCTCTGTCACTGAGTGGTGCCTGACTGTGCGGTGAAAGTTTGAAGATAAAGGAAGAGAAAGTCACCAGGGAAGCTTTTGGAATGGACTCCTCAATAGGGACCTCTGGGTCAAGTACATGACTGAACTCCTATTCCATTCCACACTTCTTTCCCAGTTTCATTTTTAGTAGAAAGGTGTTTGCAGTTCCTGACATTTCACAGACATGCCAGGAAGATTAATTACAATAATTTCTCCCACAGCTGGGATTATCTATATATAACATGTTTCTAGATCATCATATGCGTCCCAGCTAATGCCACTTGTTCTGGGATATGAAGAGTCAATTTATTAGATGACCACAAGTAATGAAGGACACACAGAGGAGTGTGAATTTGCATCTATCCCCAAGCCTCTGGATGAGCATTCTATCTTTAGTAACTAAGAAGATGAATGAGGAAAAGTGTGATAGATACAAATAGCAGGGTTCATTACACAATAAGAGGATATTATCAGACATATGATGAAGATAAATTCTACTGCATGTCAGGGGCATCATGTTATTACCTCTAATCTATCATCTTGTTAATGTTATTTCTATGGAAACATTAAAAGAAATTAAACTACTAAAATCTGAAAACAGATTCGACAGCCATATGTAACAAAAGAAAGCATTAGCATTTTCCTGACATAGTTGCCATTTTTTGGCAAGTCATATTAATGATGGGAAGCAAGTGTTTATAAATAGTCTAATAATACAGATGAATAAGTCCTTTTATTAAGGATTTTTTCATTGTTCTTGGTATGCAATGTTATATATTTATACCAGTATATTAATTCATGAGTAAATTTTAATTTGATGTTCTATTGTTCCAGAAGATGCAACTCAACCCATTATAAAAAGATTTCTATGTCTTTATTAACTTGTGTAAGGGTATTATAATGACTTGCTTCAGTGTAAGTGGGCTCTAAAATTCAAATGACATACAGTGGTTAATGCATTTAGTGGGATATTTTTTTTCAAGGTGGATGCAGAATAGCTTCATCTGGTTATGTAAAGCAAGCCCCCACCCACACCCACCCTACAATGCCTCCCTGCAGAAGTGTACCTGGGGTGTGGATGGGTGAGACCCTTTAATATGCAAAGACAATATTTATCCCAAGAATATCCAGCTGGTCTTTTCTTCACTTATTTTTTTAAATGAGCAATAAAGGAGATAAGCAGAGGGCTTCTTTAATTGACATCTTTTCCTTTTTCTTCTGAAATTATGGAGAAAATGAAGTTAATTCTCTATGAAGTTGTAACCGGCAGAAAAGGAAAAAATGGAGGAGATAAAAAATTTATTTTGTCAATTCTGCTGGGAATTGATCTTAGCCTATTAAGGCATCAAAGCTTTCTTTATTCAGCCATTATAAAATGGGGTAAAGTTCAACTTCTCTTCAAATAGGACTGTAATAAGTTTTATTCTTTGGGTCTTTGTAATGTACTTTGAAAACACAGATGAAAGCTGTTGAGAACTGTAAATGACAAGAACTAATATTGTTTTTGTATCCCTGGAGGTAAAGTAGTTGAGTTTTCTAATATAAAGAAGAAATAGTGACAGGAATATCACAAAAATGCCAGATTTGTTTTAACACAAATTGACCTTACAGTAACAAGGTAAAGTCAATCAGGTTAATTATTTTGAGACTCAGCTACTATGGACAGTCATTTGACAGGAAAAAGCACCTCTCAAACATATTTTATGGAATTTTTAATGTGAATTATGTTATTCCTAGTGATTCCCAATTTTGTAAACTGGTCAACTCTCTCATGCAAGTTTGTGATATCAGACATTCTTTACCAAAATTCTGTTATCTATGAAAATTATTTTAAATTTAGAAGTTATCACAGTGCTGTTCAGTAACATTGTTGAGAAGCCAATAATTCCAATATATATATATATATATATATATGTATATATATATATATATATATATATTATAAGCACAATTATAAAATAAATCTGGAAACAGTATTTTTTGAAAATTTACGCCTAGCAAATTTAAACCGATCAGTCCTCTCCCTAAAAGTCATGAACAGCTTCTCTGGTAAGTAAGACATTGTAAAATCTAAATTATTTAACAGTTTTCTAATTTTCTAGTGCATTCTATATAGGCAGGTTGGATGCCTTTGATTTAAAAAGTCTTTGGTACAATAACACCTTGCTCAGTGTTACCTTCTCTTTTCACTTTGGAAGAATCTAAGGTGATCACATTGCACACATAAAAGACATTCAATAAATCATTGTCTACTCATCTCTTATGAACGGTGGTCACAGGTCCAAACATTGGGCACTGGTTTGAAATTTGAAAGGGTGAAGAGAACAGTGATATTTATAATATATACTAAGTATATTTCTCTATACTAGTTAGTGAGATAATGTTTGTTTTTAACAAGTATTCTGATTATTAAAAGAGAATTAATGTTCTAATTTAGTCTTTGACAAAAATATCAGTATTTAGTTAAAAATCATTTCTGAGTTTTTCATCTTCATCTGAAAAATGAGATGATTCTTCTAAGTCATCTTTAGGGTCATTTACAAACTTATTTCCTTCTCAAGCAACATTTCTCTCCACTGTATAATTGTTCTTCGACAGTCACAATAGCAATCCATGAGTTTGCATGTGTGTCCTACTGAGCTTTGGTTTTACCTAGCAGTGCTAACATTTTCCACAGTAAGCACATAACTCAGTAAACTTTTGGAGAAAGTACTGTATGTTCTGATTTGAACAAATGTCTTGCAAAGATCCAAGTGTTAAAACCTTGCTCTCAGGCTGTGACACTATTAAGCAGTAGACTCTTTAAGATTTTAGGGTCACTGGGTCACACCCTAGAAGGTGATCTAGGACCCTCATCTCTTCCTCTCTCTTTTTGTTTCCCAGCCACCATGATGTAACCAGCTTCCTTCATCTTGTTCTGGGCACGTGGATGTGTTACCTTCCTACAAATGCCAAAGCAACAGGGCTAGTCAGTCAGGGACTATTAAATGAGCCAAGATAAACCGCTTCTCCTAAGTTGATTATCTCACATATTTTGAAAAGGTAATGGAAGGAGGAGTAATACACTCTCTTAAGAAAGAATAGAAAGCACACTCCATCATCTAATAACCCTATCCCCACTGTAACTTCTCCTCTTATCTCTTCCCTGTGATCTCGTCAGCAGTAATAAGTGGTGTCTTTTAATGAGATTTTACTGTCACCATATATGCATAAAATCAGCATGGAGGAAATTATGCCTTTGAGTCTTTGGAAAATAGAGTAAAAGTATTTTGACCTCATAGACTTTTTTTTTAAAAAAATGCTACATAATGCGGCAATATTATTTATCTCATTGATTTGTTATTAAGTCATGCAGCACAGATGGATAGTTGAGGACCTGGAAGCTCACTATAGAGCTGCGGCAGGAAGCTGATGAAAGGATAAAGGAGAACAACATCCAAGGACAATGGTGACAAGAACTGTTCAGAAATGGAACATTTCCCCCTTCTTTCCCTTTTTGGTGTGTCCAGGCTACGAATCTGTTGATGGGTGCTACCCATTTAAGAGGTGGGTCTTCCCCTCATTTGCCTGTCTACATGTCAATCATCCACAGACACTGCTGGAGTTTTGCTAATCTGGTAATCGATTCTTGCTTAAATTGACAGATCACAGTTAACGTTCACAAACTTACATTAAGTTTTTTTTGTTATTTTGATAGCAAGTAGATTTGTTAATAAGACTATTCTCCTTTTCTAGTATCACTTTCTATAATAAACTAGATGGCATGGAGAAATAAAAAATACTTGACTGAAAATACGGAATACAAATAAAAAGTCTCTATCTGGGAAAATCTCTTCCCATCCAACACATAAAAACATTCATTTGTGTAGTTTGGTGTAGCTTCTTTGCCAAAGATTTCTACACTGCATTGACTTCTCAGTCAAGCAGTACACAAAAGCAAGTTCTGATGAAGCAATCATTTAGCACGGACCTGCAGGAGCTAGTCTTTCATAGAGATTCCTGGTGCATTGCCGCTGATGAGAATTCTTTCTGATATACAGTTATACATTAGAAATAATCTGAGTTCTGCTGAATCAGAGATCACTCTCTTCCTAGGAGACCACCTAAGACCACTTTCCAGGGCAGCTTCACATTGCATATTAAGCAAATGTGCAGTCTGATGCCACAGACTGCAAAATAAACTGCACCATGGGAACAAAGCCTGGGATTCACAGCGAAGAGGTGCATGTCCTGAAGTCACAATGCTGATTTGTTGTCCTGGGCCTGGGCTCCATCACATGGAGGCACAGCCAACATCACTTGCAGTGATCCAGGAAGTTGGAAAGAAAGACATAATCTCCTCTTCAGGCCAACAACACTTTAATAAGTTAGCCTTTCATTAAGTGAATTCCTAAATGTTGACCAAATTCTTTTAGACAGAGGCAGCTAATGGCTCTCGAGGCATGTGATACACTTGCCATTACACGGACACTGATAAAAGATCCTCGAGGCTGCTTTTCCCAGAGTGTTCAAATGCTGCGGGTGGGGGCTGGGAAAAAGCTTGTCTTCAGTGGTTTCTTTCATGTCCCAAGAAAGATGGTCATGTGTTTTAGTTTAGCTGATACATTCCAATAAAATGATTTTCAAAGAGAAAGGACAAATAATAGGCGTTTTACATATGGTGGCTGTGGCTGTCACATGGAGCTAATTTTCTCATACACAATATATTTGTTATTCCACAAGCTGGTTATAATTCACTTAAGGTCCCTTTTTATTCAATTTTGCCTAATAAACTAATGAAATGGCCCAATGAAGTCTTTATGGTCAGCATAATTTGGGTGAGTGACTTCGCCTACATTTCCTTTAGGATATTAATGGGGTACCGTTACCCTCCCAGCAATTTTCCTCTCAAGAAGCTCAAGGAAGAGAAAGCACCTCACGTCTGGGTAGCATTATTATTTATGTATTTTAAATCAGTCCGAAAGTCAAGATTTTCATGAAAAGAAATTAGCTTTGGATTACTTTTCTTGTGTACAAGTATAATGATTAGCAAATGATTCTTTTTAGTTCTCATGGTTGCCAATGGCAGACATTAGATGCTTGAAAAACACTTAGGTAATATTAAGTGTGTTTAAAATTCTTTTATTAAGTTTTCTTCACTGATTGACACTGTATATTGAAATGATTCATCTTTTAGGTTAAAGTTAAGGAATATGCATTAGAAGCGGGACATCTCTCCTGAAGAAAATGAGCTTAAAGGATGCTAGGAAGCAGGAAACAAAGACACACTGCCTTTTATGCAGAAATTGTCTTCATGCAAAAAGACAAAATAGTTGGAGCCTTTCTGTTTCACTATATTTTCCAATTGATGATTGAGCAAAATCTTAAGGTGGCTTTAAAAGTCACTTTCCTTGGATCCCTTTATTCTGTCTCCCAGTGCAGGGTAACTTCTCCCTCTCCTGGAGGTGACTTAGCAATCCTCCATGTGAAGATGTGACCAAAGATCAAATGCTGAGGACAGGTATTTATTCAGTCTCTTGGGAATGCATTTGAGGGATGTAACACATTATTAACCAGAGCTGATAGAGCTCAGAGATACATGAATAGGCAGAAAGGACTCCTCAGCAGGGCAGGAAATGCAGCCCAATTAGGAGAATCATAATGTACAACACCAGCCTTATTAAGGTCCAGGAATCCCAGAGCAAGGAGAGAGTCCCTGTTCTCTCTGCAGAACAAAGGATTGGATTTGTGACCTTAGTTAAGCAAATGAGTGAGATGACCTATTGACAAGTTGGCCTGTGTGGGACTTACATGACGCTTAGGATTTCCAGCCTCTGTGTCTGGGGTAGAGTGTTCTCTGGAGAGAGACATTTAGTGACTTCCTGTCCGGTAAACATCACATCATTAAAAAAGATGAGTATGAACAACTTCAAATACTGTGTCACAGTGGAAGAAATTTCAACACTTTGTTTTTCTTTTTGAACTCATGATAATTAGTGATCACTAGGTTGGCTTAAGGACAATAGTTTCCTGTGGGGGAAAGTAAATATTTTAAATTTTGATTTACTGTAAGATGTACCTAGTTTTGATGAATTCTATTTATGTAGTGATAATCTTAAGATGTACATTACCCATACAATTTGCCTGATATTATTAGTAATACATTTTACTATGTACTAGTTTGGAAAGAGATGTTTTGAATAGTAAGCTTAATAAACCACATGAAACTGTCTAAGTTTGTGAGACACCAAAAGAAAAATAAAAGAGTAACCACATTTCTTCATTCACTGCTCCCCGGCAATTTCTCTCTCTCTCTCTCTCTCTCTCTCTCTCTCTCTCTCTCTCTCTCTCTCTCCCTCCCTTCTTTTTCCCATTCAGTCCTCAGCTCTTCAAAAGTCTTCCATATTTTAAGATGAACAGTACTTCTTAAATAAGTAGAAAGGAATTTTGAGAGCAAAGTACTCTATCCAAAACACAAGACAGAGGACTACTTCTGCTAGTAACTAACTAGCTCTGTGACTTTTGAAAGTCTCAACTCATAAGTTAATTTCTCCATCTACAAGATGGGTTTTGGACTAAATTATGTGTAATGTTCCTCTCTGCTAGGAATTGCTGCAATACTTACATAATTATAGCTGGTCATAGTTTAATATCACATGGAATCTGCAGAAATCAGTGAAATGTAAAGGAGGCTGTCATGTAAAGGACAGGCTTACTACATGGACAGTCAAAGCGGGATTTGAGTCTTCAACCAATCTAAAGGGCTAGGAGATCACTAATTAAACCCCCATTGATATGGTTTGGGTGATTTGTAATGTATGCTCTAAATTATATTGAATAAGACAATACATTTTAGTGAGACAACTGATTTTCTTTACCTAATGAATAGGGGATGCTATTAGTAATCTACATTTATTTCAGAATCTTTCTTTTTTTCTTTCACTATCTTTCCCATCTAATCAATCTGTAGCAATAACTAAGAGGATTACTTTAATATACAATAATAAATGAAGAGTAAATCTATCTCAGTGACAAAGTTAAAGCATCTGTCTTGTTCATCAGGAGTCAAAATTGCAGTACACAGAATGGTCTCTGGAATTTAATTTGGACAGGTTGTGTGTGTAGATGACCCTATCTCAAGTAGGCATAATGGATAGCATTTTCAACCTTGGTAAACACCTTTAAAATCCAATATATTCCAAGACAATAAAATATATTTTGGGAGGTCAGAACATCTAATGTCTAGTATTGGGTTTTTATGTATTTCCATATAAATTAGAATAAGTTGGCTAATCCTTTGCTTGTTGGATTGCCTAATGAAGCCTAAATAGGAAATGTACATGAAAGTATTTCAAAAAATAACCTATGACACCGATAAAAGGCATTGTATTGGAGTATAAATCAATACACATGGAGCTCGTGAAATTATGCTAGAATGAACACTTATAATGAGGCAAATTATTTTATTTCCAAAAATATTTTATTTATCTTTTCTTCAGTCTCCTTAGATCACTGAAGAGAAAGATGCAGTCGTACTCCAACCCTGTTGCAAGATTACATTCATACTATCTTCTTTAAACTGTTATTGGGATCACAGGATAGTATGCAACTGTCCCATTCAGACTGATCAAATGATTCACTTTTATGTTTGCCTCCTAAGGATGCATACATCTCAGACTTTCAAGAAAGAGAATTTATGCCTTTACAACCAGAGGCAGTTGGCTAAAGTCAACTTTGTTCACCCTGATGCCAACAGTCTGCGACCTTGTGATCATATTTGGCACATTTATTCTTAGGCAATTTAGTCTTTGACACATGTTGCTTGTGTTATGCTCTCTTGTAATAATACTAAAACTGGTTAGTTTTAAAAATTATTATTAATCTTTAGGGAGACTGCTTGCTTAGCAAAAACAATTCTGGGACAAAACAAATTTTGCTCTTTGGCAAAACCAGGGGGAAAATCTAGGTTTGGTACTATTGTGAAATTGTGAAAGATTATGTGGTTATACTTTGAAGATTTATGTAAGACTCTGTGAAGAAATGAAACAATTTTCATGCTGAAAATTACCATTTCCTGCCAAGAGATGCTCTTTTGTGTAGACTCATTTTGTAGGAAAAAGAAATGTTGTTGCCAAATCCATGAAAAGATATCTACTGTCAGAGATGTAAAAGAAATGCACCCCAGCTGTAGAGAAATATATATACCCATGTAACTGTATCTATATCTTGTGTTTACTTGAACTGAATTATGTAGAATTATATACTGTTAAATTTTCCCCATATTATGTAGAAAAGAGGTCTGAGAAATTTCACTTTGTTCTCTTATTAACTACTTGGCACATTTTTCAATGTGCCAAAATACTTTTAAGAAGTTCTGCAAAACTGTATGAGTTCTGTACCACTTCTGGGAAGCTATATGAATTCCTTCAGGCTAAATAGTGTATGAAACTCTCCTGTCTCTTTAGAATTGTCCGAATGCTATTATGCTCCTAATAAATGTTAAATAACACTTGCTTTGATTCATGAAAATGTGCTGTCCTTCTCCTAGCTTCAATGAGGTCAAATTGACTTGAATCCCTAATTGACTTACACTAAGGGTTGAGTGTCACTTTACATAGAAATCATGGATTTCTGTCTCAGTCATATTCTTGATGTTGTCCTCATTTGTATCATGCAAACAATATCTAGAGGTGGAAATATGATTTCACCCTTACTTTAGCCACCATTGTTATATCCAGCGGCTGCCACATAACCAGACTGTGATGGGCTTCCCACTCAAGTATCAAGAGACTTCTGGTCATTCTTTCAGTAGAACCAAGTTTTAAGAAATAAGGTGGTTATAATTAAGCTTATTTTTCCTTTAGTTTGTGGTTCCTTGAGAAATTAATGTTTTTCTCCTACAAAGTCATCTAGAATATTCTCTGAGGATTAGATTAAATACTATATCAAAATACTACTCTAACGATTATACCATTTTTTTATTTTAGTGAAAAGGTCAAGAAATAATATAAACTATATTATCTTAGAATGCAGTTGTTATGATGATAAAAATTCTTCCAACATTGGTAATAATTACCAGTAATGCTACTGTAGGGCTCTCAATGGGTAAGAGTCAACTAAGGTTGAGAGCAATGCCATTTTAAGGGCATACGTACCTGTAACCGGTTAAAAATTTCTTAAAATTATTTGCCTAGGAAAGCTCAAAACATTTTATGTCTTTTAATTAAAAATATGATAGAAGTAAATCACAATATAAAATAGGATGTTATTTTTATTACACCTAACTCTGTTTAATAATTCAGCTTTTATGGATTCATCACTTTTTCTACATTCTTGAAATTCTTTAAAGTGTTATAGATAGTGTTTTATGCCATCTTGGGTATGTTTAGAAATACCACAAAAACAAGATCACATTTTTCCTGGACAGGTTGCAATGATCCAGATTAGTTCTACAATAACCACAGATTAATAGAATTTTAATTTGTTTATTCTTCCTTGCCTCAAGCAATCATAGACTTTCTAAAGCCTTTTATTTAGACTCTTTACAGAAAATAAAATATAAATACAATACATATTATGTTGAAGTATATTCATATCTAAATACATTATATTTATAAATATAAGTTGCCTTTTTAGTATCTTTATTTAGTATATTTATAAATAGTAAATTGCCTATCAAAATTTTACCTTAACTTAGTTGAAAGCATTTACAATACATAAGTCTTTCTCTTAGAATTTAGCTATAATATTCAACGTATTTTAGCTCACAGATAGCTTCTCTCTGTATTCTGGAGAAAAATATATAAGCTTTAAATTTTCTATCTCTTTCTGCTTTTATAAGTGGACTATTTAAATATATATTTGAGTACAGAAACTACTTTGGTGAAATAGAAAAGTTTACAATTTGCTAATTCCATTTGCAATTTGTCACTGCTTGCTTTTTTAGTTTTTCCGGATGATAGGATCTGGGTTGACCAGAAGTTCAAAATTTAAATTGTATCTCAGTTTAAAAAATCACTGCTGTGTTTCTATTGCTTTTGGAGGAATTTTCTTTCAGATTTATTTACATGTAATACATATGTGTGTGAAAAAATTCAAAGCACTATACACATCTCTGTCTGTTTCTTGTGAAAGGTTTACAGTCTTTGTGTGTCAGAGGGTTGAGATTTTCTATCCTGTTTCTGATCCATACACGCAGCACAGAGCCAGGAGAGAACATTGTTGGAAAATAGAAAAGTGCAGAAAATTCCAAACATTGTGGACTCATGTTTGAAATTAGCCTATCTGTCAAGAAAGGTTCATAATTTCTGGATGTACTACAGAATCTCACAGTGTATAAAAGGCCCCCTATAGGAGGAAGGTTATCTTGCCAAGATGATACAAGGCTATAAAGAAGTGTGCCAACCTATCTGTGCCAATTTACCTAAGGGGAGCCCGTCTCCTACTGAATCCAGTGTGGAACCCTAACAGGTTTCAGGCTGCACCTATACTGGCTTTCTTACTCTTAAATTACTACTTCATAATGTAATGAAACACATAATCAGGCACATGTTAAGTTATATCACAGCTAACTTTGTCAGGTAAGGATTCTGTCCTCAAAGGAATGTGAATTCTTATGGATTTTGCAAGATCAGTTGCAGAGAAAGGAGAAAATGGCCAATTTCCTTTTTGGCACTTCCCCCTCTTAAAATTTTCTCTTCTTAGAGGGCGTTCAGTGATTCATTGAGTGCCATGGGTTTGTTCTATATTGGACAGGATCATCTCAGAACATTCCTTACAAAGGCGTACTTTAGGAGCAGTCATATGAGGATTGTGCTTCACCATTTCTATCTCTACTAGGTTCTTGAGTTCTTAAAGAATTATTTAGATTCCCTTCAAGTCTCCATATGTACATACTTGTAGCAAATTTAGCAAAAAAAAAAAAAAAATAACTAATACTTTTGGGAAAAAATTTGAGAAAAATAAACAATAAAAATAATCCCTTTGCAGAGTAAAAATGTCATCTACCAATGTTCATAAATCTCAGATATGGAGCTCCAGTGGCACCACTGGGTAGTGTGTGGTACTTAAATAAATCCCAGACCCTTGTGAAAAATTATGAGGGACAAGAAACTATTTTTAATTTTATCCTTAGGGTCTTGTTCGTTGATTCTAACAATGTGTATATATGAAATATTAAACATAGGACTTTGGTATGAAATATAAACACATATGAAATATAGATGCATACATATCAATATAAAAATCTTAACTATCTGCAAATATTTCCAGTAATAAAACTAGTATCCTTTAAGTAAAGTGAAGATAGTGCAGATTCTTTCAAATCATACACCTAAAGAAATTAGTGAAAGGAATGAAAGATCAAGACCAGTTATTAAGTTGGAACAATTTACATTTTTATTAACTTTGAGGGGTTAGGCAGTGTCACATTTTAACTGGATATCTATCAGCTCCTCAGTGTCTGTTTTTTTCTCTATTTGCATAAGCAATTGACAGCTCATTAAGAGCTCATTAGGAACAGAGAAGACCCTGTGATCAGGGAGAAAAAAAAAAAAAACTGAGCAGTTCCAAGGAAGTCTTTATTTGTAAGTTTTCTCATTATCTCCTAGGAATCTGAAATACATCTGTGACACATGATAACAGCCAGTGAGCTTTATATGTACTTGTAAAATATAAACATAGCCATTTATTATCTCTGAATGTTTGTCTTGATAAGAAGATATGGTGATACAATATGTAATTCCATTGTTTTATTATGAAAGTCAAAGCTGGAATTGTCTGCATTTCCAAACTGAGTTTCCTTTATTTCATACATTCTATATGTATATGTATATGTATATGTATATGTATATGTATATGTATATATATGTTAAATATACCTATTATGATACATACATATATATGTGCATGTATGATACATTTATACTTAAATTTTAGATGGCGATATATTTGAGAAACTAAATAATCTTGTTTTTAGAAATAATCTATATGAAAAAATTGACTCTTTCTGGTAAAATATGTTCAGCACATAAATTAGTTTTTTTTTTACTTGCTAATACTCTCTTGACCCCTAACAAATAGACAAAAATCAAATCTCCTCTGTATAAATGTTTGCCTGATACTTATAAATCTCTAGTTACCAAAAACCTATTGGAAAAGCAAAAGAACACTGCTGTGCTGCTTATGAGTCAGCCTTTTGTGCTGCATTTTGTAAAATGCATGAGTGGAAAGCACTTTTAAACACCCAGGGGAATCGATACAAAGGAAACAGTGGTAACACATTTCTTCCTGTTTTATTCTGTTTCAGGCCCGCACTTTGCTGGACCGTATGCTGTTGGAGTTTTGAAGTCAAACCCCAGCTTTCTGCTGAAAGACGCTGTATTCATAAGCATTAAGAACTTGTAGCTGCTACTGGCTTTCTTTTGCATATTTGTGTTTCTTGAGAGAGGCAACAGAAAAATTTTGTAGCCTGACTTCTTCCCAATCTTGCGTTTATTGACTTTTAGAGAAAAAAGGTGAAAGCTGTGGTCTGTGTTTAGGCCATTCATATGCTTCTCCTTGGGATGCGTTTGAATGCCCAATTTGATCTCAATGGCACATCCTTTGTAACGTAAAATAAAACATGGTGCTCAGAAAAGTAAGCCAGGCCCTTTCACAGCAACTGGTACAGCGTCAGCTTTCTCTCTCTGTGTGGCAGTTTGCCCTTCCCTTCTTTCTTTCTCCTGAGAAGCAGCCATTGTCCCTTTGGTGAGAGCTGCAATATTACTTTGACCCCAGCCCATCAATCTGCCTCAATTGGATAATGATCTGTAATCACTTTCTTTCAGGGGAGTCTATAAATTTGCCAAGGCCCCATTCTTTTCTGAAGGACTCCTTATGTTCACTCCCATTTGTGTGAGCGCACTCTCTTTTACAAAGCTAAATAGCCATGCACATGGTCCTTTCTGTGCAGAGGCACCGGGTGGTTTTCTGTTGATTTTCCATGCTCTGGTCTTTTAAAGGAGACTAAGTCTGACATGCAGGCTCACGGTGGGGGGTGGCCCGAGCCAGCCCACATCACAGGCCGCCGCTTTTCTCATTAAAACTGACCCATCCTTAGGTCACTTTGTGCCACCCTTGTAATCAATGAGCTTAATGTTTAGTGCAAAATAAAAGTTATAAGGAAAGGAGCAGGGAGGTGGAAGGGGAATGAGAAATGGAGGAACCATAAGAAAAAAAAAAAATCCAGCCCTTCTAAATCTTAGCTACTGGGCTGAGACTTTCAGCAGCAAAGGGCAAAAAAGAAGTCAGATACCAGGCATGTGATTTCTCAAACAACTCCCACTGGCTTTCCATAGAATATAACGATTCCTAGGTCTCCTTTTTTCCCAGCAATCTTTACGCTTCCCACTAAGTAGAATGAGGAGCTCTGTTATTGACCAGGTGGTCAAAGTCCAAGAGCACTGGGTGACTGGACATTAGAAGGACTTGGTTTAATATTATAAGGATCTGAATGAGATTGATAAGAAGAGCTGAAAGGAACAGAAAAGAAAAAAATCAAACACCTAGGGCGTCATCTAGAGTGCATTCATATTGAAATAGCTACAGGAAGCTTCTGGTCTTCACATTTACAACAGGGAAGGAATGTCTCTATGTACTGTGGAAGATATAGAAAAAACAGAGTGTAATGAAAATAAGTGATCAAGAAGCTACATTATGTCTCCAATGTTTTGGTTTTATTCTTTACTGTTTTGTTCAATTTTATTATAATTGATGATATAGGCAACTCTTTTTAAGATAGCAAGAGGCAGTATGGTAACCATTGTTGATCACCTAGTATTTTGTTTTTACATTATCTATTATGTCCATCCCTTTGATTTGACTGACTCTGTTCTGTTATGGCACATTTGGTTTTACTGTCTTCAGAAAAAGTAGTAAGAACTGTGGGAGTAATAAAACCCAAAATGTGTAATTGTCATTGTACAAAAGAAAGGAAAGGAAAGTGCTCTAAAGGGTATAATTGCATGTATATTTAAGTGTATAAGATAAATAACCATATTACTGAGTTTTGTTGGATCATTGATCAGAACTGTTTGCAGATTCACTGTTTGAAAGTCCACTTTATATGCTTTAATTTTGTAACTTGAACAACTACTTCTAAGATAACAATATGTAATCTATTAACTAGTGATTTCCCACTGTTTATGTTTTCTGAAATTCTTTATAACTTGTACCCCTTTTCTATTTTTTTTTTCTTTTGCTCCTTAAATTAAAAAAAAAAAAAAAAAAAAAAGAAGAAGCTACATTAACAAGAAGAGTCTGCCTTGGACAATATACATTAAAAACAAAATAATTTTGAATGGAACAAAATATCTCAAATCTCTATTGGATTAGTTTTTAGTTTATGGGAAAGTAATGATGCCTTTGTTATTCATACCAGCAAAGAAGAAAATGATTTTATGTCAGCCAAGAGAACAGCAAAGAAAAATGCAAGGAAGTTTTAAATTTGTATTTGCATTTTGTACTATCATGTTGGAAAGGAATGCATGAATTAAACCTTAATTTCTCTAAAAATCATTTTGAGTCCTTGAATACTTAAGATAGTTTTACAAAATATACAAACTTTAATTGCTTTGTCAAATTAAATAATTGATTAATTCAATCCTTGTAGAAATATGGACCCAAAGAAAAATACATTAAATGAAAACACAGACTTGTAGATTTTAGAGAATAACTATGAGATGAACATTCCTATAAGCATCACACTGGTTTACAAAATTGACATTTGCAAGTAAAATATGGAAATCAGAAGTTAAAAAGAAATGCCAGCTCTTTTAGGCTGCCATGAATCATGAATTATTTTGGGCCTGATGAAACATTTCTAGGTTTACATTCTATTTGGCAATGTCATAAAAGAAAGTCCCAATGCTAAAAGTGGTTAAATGGTCTATCTGGGGTATTCTTACAGGCTGACTAGCTAGTTTTCTACCGTGTAGTTCATCTTACCCTGGGCCTTCAATGAGGAAAATCTGTAAACTGTTTCTGCAATGCAAATCATTGTACATTCATAAATCATTCTGTGTCCCTACATTTTCCCTTCTATACTGAAGGGAAACTAACTCGCTCAGTGTCATAACTGAACCCATCATATCAGCAAAGTCTTATATACTGGAAAATTGGTTACCTTAACTATGGAGGAAAATATTGATTTACTTACAAAATGGTCATGTGTAAAAATATTCTGAACAATGCAAATTCTGAAGTCAGAGGCATACTTAGTAAGTTTTGCTATTATTAATATTCCATGAATAATTTTGGCACATTGATATTCAAATTATATGTATCACAAATATCTAATTTTAACTTGGCTTTTTATATTGTGATTCCTTATTAAATTATAGCAATTGTAATATAAATAATACATTAAAAGAGTATGTAAATTTTATGAGGCATTCTTTCAAAAAATCTGAATTATTTCATAATATAGTACATTATGCATAGGCTAAAAAAGTGTAGGTCAGTGTAAGTTAAAAAACATTCCAAGACATTAGTGACAAAGAACTATAAACCGCGAAAATGAGTACAAAGTTGAATTCATATTAAATTTTACAGTCTCTGTAAATATAACCCTATAAAATTTTCCTTGTCTTGGCGGTAAAAATGATCATTGTTTTTATTCAAGATCCTTCAACTAAAGAACAACTATTACAAACAGCTATTCCAAAATGATCTTCATTGTCTTAAAAGGAATAAAAAATCCCAGAGACTCAGAGAGATTTTTCTTTGCCCAGAGTCTGATGACTGGAAAGTACTTTGGCTAGAATTTGAAACTTGACCAATCTGGAACAAAGACATATATATTTTGTACTATTTCTCTAATTTCAC